>NC_054414.1:13037500-14302500 GCF_017976425.1 Toxotes jaculatrix | reverse complement strand
GAGTATTTACTAGAGTTAAAATACACCTGCAGGTCTGCAGTCATAGAACTGGTCTCCAAAGGATGTGGTGAGCCTGTGTTTACACCAAGCGGTCCGGTTTGTCTTTTCTTCCCCCAAACAATCTCTTTTCTCTCTTTCCTAAGTTACATATAACCGTTGTATTTCAGTGACTATATTTTGTCATAACCTGGCTCTTAGGCCATGACAAAATTGGAAAGGACACCCAATAAATAATATAAATGTAAATGTATTATACTAAACCAAATAAACAATAAAGGAAATAGCTACAAATATGGGGTGGGGTGTTCAGGTCACAAAAGAAAAGAAAAAGTGTACCACTGCTGGCCGATATCAGCTGTGGAGAGGGGGAAAAAAAGAGCCGTGAAGTCGGTGTGAGCTGGGTTTTTATACCCTGGGTCCACCCATCCCAGGTGCCACAAATTTGGCTGGCGCTCACCACACCTTTCCATTACGAAGAGGACAAGTCCTCCACTCGGTTTGGAGTTTCCCCTGCTATCTATCACCCAACCCAGCTAACTAAACTCAGCCCCTAGTCTTCATGCAGCTAATTGTGGTGGGTATTTATGCACTTTAGACCGATGGAACAGAGGAGCGACTAGCAGGCTAGCCATTCCCCCGAAACCACGGACGTGCTCCCAAGCAAAGCTTTAACCACGTTCGCCACAACACTACGAAAACCAGCTCAACGAACCCAAAGGGGAACGTCGCTACAGCCTACAAGGGAAAACTCCGCACCTTTGTACAACAGTTACGCATCGGGCAACATCCGCGTGTCACCTCAGCCACCCAGTATCAGCACAAACAAAACGCTCTCCACAAGCACTCCGGACCAAACAATAAGACTCGGAGAAACGGTGTACCAATGTTGACTGATAACAGCTGTGGAGAGCCGTGAAGTCGCTGTGGGCTGGGTTTTTATACCCTGGGTCCAACTCAGCCCAGGTGCCACAAATTTGGCTGGCGTTCACATAATAAGGCAGGGGCCGTCACAATTACAACTTGTAGTCAGAACCTGCTTCACAGTGAAATACGGCCATTTAAATGCTGACCTGCTGAAGCCTCCTAAGCTGCAACACTATGCGATGTTTTATTGTATTCTTTTTTTAAATGCACACAAGCCTCTGGACCATCTCATTGAATGCTAAAGTCTCTATTTTTATGGCAATCCCAGCAGGCTGCTCTGGGTTGCCTTGAACGACTATTAGCAAGGTTAATGCTGCGGATAACATCCATCACTCCGTTTCATTAGCGCTGTCCTCTGACCTGTTCCACATAATGTTGTCAAATGTGTCAGGCGGCAGATTATTGGAAGGTATGATGATCAATAGATAAATAAGAGAGAGTTGTGTGCAACGCTGCTGGCATTGCTGCAGAATAAACCTCCATCCAGCATTCTGCTGCCTGTCACAAATCTGAAAAACAAATGGACCAGCCCGAGGCAAGAGCCATCAATAATAATATAATGTGTGGACGATGATGAATTAGAGCCAGACTTCTCAGTGCTTTGCCGTTCTAAGGGCAGAAACATCACTGGATGAATGAGAATTGATCTCTGTATTCACATTAGTTTGCTTAATCTGCATTTGAGTCGATGGGACAACACACAGTTTCACTTCAGTGAATTCAGAAAAGTTAATAATGTCCAATAATCAAAAACTGTTTATGAAAGCACCTCCTTTTTGTGTCATTGATTTGGCTCCATAATGCACTGTAGACACTGATCACTCAGGCAGAATGCACTTAGGAAGTGACAAATGTATTTTATATTCAATAACATAGATTTTTTTTCCCCCAGCAAATGTACTTTAATTTATTAAGTAATGTTTTATTTTGCTCAGATCTGTGCATCCTCGTGGTTTTATGTCTTTTGGTAAAGCAATTTGTAACTTGTTTGAGAAGCTCTATATAATTACAGTTATTATTAACTCAAGAGGCTTTGAGAGCAGTGTTTGGTTGTTCTGTCATATCTGTTGTCATTTTTCTCCCATAATTTCAAAAGATGCATTCAATTGCTCTCTGAAAGTCCCCACAGCCCTCATTACAGCCTACATATTTGCTATAGTTCTCAAACAATACTACAGCCAACCTACATAAACGTCCACAGATTCATACATAAACTATGTAATGTTACACAACACAGAGAAAGCCAATAGCAGTAAACAGCTCCAAGCTGCTTCGTTATAGCTGTGGTGTCACTTAAGACCCATGAGATCCCCACGGCCCACTACTGCTTCCACAATAGCTTTGGTGTAAATGTCCCTGTGTACTGAAAACTGCCATGAGATCACAGTGTCTTGACCTAAATGTCACAGGGCAAACCAAGCAAGTGAAGACAAACTAGAGGCTATATTTTCTTTTTTTAATGATGCAGAAATGTGACAACTAAAATGAGCAAAAGATACAAACTGATAATGGAGCAGAAATGGCCCATATTGATTTGTGATGCGAAAATGAGCACGACAGGAGACGTGACTCTGCCTGCCACTGATAGTTCAGACCCTTGTTCTAATATTCTTGTAATTATATAACTCGGAGCTATACTGTGTATCAGATCAGGGTATGCACAAGTCCATCCTCCACCTCCTGTGTTAGCATTTTTTTTCTAAGAGCAACAATGTGACACAGACACTTAACTGGCTGATAATAGTTGGCTTGAAATGATAATCTTCGGGGGATTTTGCCAATAACATCTAATAAAGCAGGTTGAAATGGATACAAGGAGTCAGTTAAATCTTGCCCGCAGTCACTCAGAGGCACACAGGGAACTTGAGCCTCAAAGATGTGGTGCATTAGTTCTGCTAAGCTAACCGTGAATGCTAATTGCAGGAAGGACAAACTGTAACCCTTGCCCTGTGGCCATGAACCCATTAAACAGCACAGAGGGTTTCATAGACACAGGCAGCATACAAAGAGGCTGGCCTGAAAAGGCCTGCAATCTGATTTCGGTTTAAAGGGGGATAACAAGTTACTGTTTTCCAAAGCCCCCCTTGGGATCTGCCCTCGCAGTTTTTTTTGACTGTATAAAGAAAACTGGCTGTCACTCCAAAGCTGACCGCAAATCATCAGGACAATGCAACAGGTTCTATGTATTCAAGTGGAATATGTTGTGTGATCCACCGAACTTGCCCTCAGTTCTCACAGAGCCTGACAGGTGCCTCTTTATAAGACATGTATCAGTTATGTTTAAGTGCTTGTGGTTTCACCCCTGGAGGAAATTGACAACCCAGTCATGGTATAATGTGACACCCTATACATGGAAAAGTGTCCCTCATCAGTAGGAACCCTCTAATATTGTCTCTCTGTTCTTGCAGGTAACATCTTAAAACGCCTGGATAGTCAAATGCAACCTGAACAAATCAATGAAGAAACCTAAAAAAAAAATAAAAAAATCACCTGTTTAGGACCAAGCTGCTTAATTTTCTGGACAAACAAGAGTTCAGTTTTGTGTGCTTTCACCTTTCATCTCAGCAGCTCTGGTGCCCCCTGGCCATACATTTTCAAACATGACCCCAGATGCACCGACTGCCCCCGTCTTCTTTATACATACATTCATCAGTTTGACAGGTGACATGAAAGCTCATTTGACTTCTACACTTTTTTTTCCGCCTCTAAAGCACCAATTTCCGCAATTTACCATTTAGGTGAATGTTTGCTGTCACATTCGTTCATACAAAGTCTCAAATAACAATGACAAATTTAATCATAGGTTTGCAGGCCTGATTCCAAAAGACCAATGCCACCTTCATTATCAAATGATTAATATGTGGCAAAAAGCCTAGGAGCCGAAAAGGGGACCTCAAGCCCAAAATCTGTGACCCTCTTGTCACACTCAGAGATTTTTGATTTACTACAGCCAAGCTCCCAGGTGAGAGTCTCCTTCACCAGTCAGCCCCATGCTGCCTGCCTGCCTGGCCTGTAAATAGATGGATGGCTGCGAGTGTGAAACCTAGCAGTAGGTTACATGGCCTTGAGCGTTACCGTCTAATTAGACTCTAATGTAACTACAATGCTCTCGAGGAGATGCTGTCTTGCCCACCAAAGCTCTTTAAAAGCCTCCCCGGGGCAGGGGCAGCTTGGAGTGAGGTGCCGTGGCAGGCCACAGCCACGTCCAAGTAAAAGGCTCAGGTTTCATTCCTCAGCTGGGATGTACTGGCAACAGGACGCCAACTCTCCACTGGACAGGACCAGGATCTTCATTCTTCATCTTCTCTTGCCAAATCTTAATTCCTATTTGCATGTTCCTGTGGTTGGACATTAGCTGTACTTATAAAACAACAAAAAAAAGGTGGTGTATGCTTATATTAAAAACTATTTAAATGCTTCATCTTCGTGACTTGAAATTGTTAAATTTTCTGTTTAGGGAAGAAACTTCATCATGGCATGATGTCACTGTCTTCATCTCTTGTCTGCAATATGTGGCAGTGAAACAGAAGACAAACCAGAATACAGAATGCTGTCAATATTTTTCCTGATGCATCATGTGATTTCCCCATTTCTCCACAGCCCATGAAGGATGGTATCATCAGCTTGATATAATATTAGAAACCGGTCTTGAGAGATAAGGTGTCTGGTTGAAGGTCACCCGTGCCCTCTTGAGTGAACATAAGAGCCTTTTGTGGTTGGGTTAAATGCACCTGACAGGCTGTTGGAGCACAATCACCCATTTTAATTGTCATGTAACGGTTTCATGTAGAGCCAAACTGTCTGCAACACTTCAGCGGTTGGAAACCAGAGCCTGGCCACACAACCACAGATGTGGTTAACTGGATCTTTGCTGAAAGAGCAAAAAAAGAATAAAATAAAATAAAATAAAACCCTGGAGAAAGCTCTGTGGAGACAGGCTTGGAGGAAGATGCTGATAGATAATGCAACAGATGCTGCAATTTGTTAAATTACAGACCTTAAAAAATCCTTGAAGGTTCTGAATAAAATACATTTATGATTGTTTACAAACTGTGTCAAGGTTGCAGAAATACTAATTGCTTTAATGCACTTGACAATTTGGCAGCTAAATTACTTCTTCCCTATAAAGGAGCTAACCAATACAGGCAAGAAAACCTTAACAGTTTTAATGCACACTCAAAGAACTCAATTTTCCAATTTAGCGGAAGCCAAAGATGACAGGAAACAAGGTAATTTGCTGTAGCCCTAACAACAAACCCCTGCCCATTCTATGCCTGTTTCATGAGCAGTAATTACGTCTCAGAATGAACGCCATTTCATATTAAGCTGCAGCCATAATCCAACGTCAAAGACAGACTCATTATTGACAATCATGGGAATTAGTTACATCATTTAACAAAACCGAACTAATAATTTCCAGGATACCGCAGAAGCAGATAGGGCCATTAGAAAAAAATTGTAGCTCTTAAACAGAATAATTGACATCTATATCTTCCCTGCTGCTTTGGCTGAAGGGCTTAAGAAATTGCATTAGTTGCAATTGAAAATCTGAACTGAGGGAAAAAGACACCACTTAGACTTTTGCAGGGCACTGCTCTGTGTTCAGTGTTCCCATTCATTTGACACAGAATTCTGCATTAAAAAGGTCTGTGTTGCATCCGTCTCTGTCACCAGTGTAACAACTTGCAAAACTGCAGCAGATAAATTCAGCGATAATGATGGAAACATACCAAACACCTCTACTATTATCTCTTATATTCTATATCAATACAATTATTAGAATGTGTCATGATAGTATTTTTTCTGTCTGTATATATTTCTCAATAAAGGTGTTAAAAACTGCCAGATATAGCCAGGTCATCCAGTTTAGTGGTTTTCTCCCAATTTTTCCCAGTAATAAAGCCGGATCTGGTTTAGGCCGCAGACCTCTGATGTCTATCAGCACGGGTCACTGTCTGGGGGCAAGTGGAGCCTGCGGCAAGATGAGTGGATCATCACTTTCCCTCAGAAAACAACCTTCTTCTTCTGCCCTTACACATTCCTGCCAATTCTCAGGTTTTCTTTTGCAAGTTGTAAAATGTGACAAATGTTGAACTGACTTTGTGCTGTTGGTCAAACGTTGTTTTTATTGTACTCATGAAGCTCATATCAGTGTTAAAAGACTGATCCAAGGAGAGCTTCAGTGTCATGTTAAAATGCAACTCAATCTCAAGAGTCAACAAAAATGATGATAAAATTAATTCATGTTTGGTGACTCCAAAATGACCAAGCAAAAAATGTCCAAAAAAAAATTAACAATTACATATTTAACAAGAGCCAGAAAAGAAAAGAAGCTTTTAACAAACATTAGTTACAAGAAAGAAAAGTTGTACTAGAAGGGGAATAAATGACAGGAAACAGTATGGTAAGGGTACACTGGATGCCAGCAGATAATCCAAATGTGATAAAGACTTCATACGCAGATGGAACAATTCCAAGGTAGCCTTAGGTTGACCTGTGAACCAAAAACAGAGATTAAATCAACTCAAGAGCGCTCACTGAACCAATGCATGGAGGAAAGTGATATCCTACTCAATGAATACAGCAGAGGTTTGCAAAACCACCCATCCCTGTGACAAACAGATGTTTATTACACTTGGATCAACAATGGGAAGAGGTCAAATATTCCAAAGATGCTACTGTGTGACAACAGTGGGAGCATTTTGTACTGACATGACAACAAATTTTGCCCTTGGTCTTTTTCACTAAAACATTCTTGGAAACTTGTCAGTTGATTCCCCAAAATTTCCTCTGAGGGAAAAGCATTTAACCTTCAAAGGGGAAAACAAACCACATTTTCTGGTGTAGTTGTACCTGTGTCCAGGCCTGTATTTCTGCTTCCATGTTGTTAATGTTCAAGTCAAACATTTCTTACCATATGTTGCATACATACAGAACATGAATATTGCTGCACACATCTGCTAACTGCTAACTAATTATAGCTTATTATAAAAACAGTGTCTGTATACTGTATATATAGTATGTCTGAACTACTGATTTACTTTGAAAGCAAAGATACCTTTTCATTTCACAGACTAAACAATTAAAAATGCTACAGCCACAGTGACCATCACAAACAGCCTCACATATTTCCACCTGACTGCTACAAGTTTAAACAAATAAATTATGTTTCTAGCTTCACAAACGTAGTATTATTTCAGGGCTATCAAAATGGATTGCATCACACTGTACAGCAGGTTTCTGTTTGCCTGGACACTAACAACAGCACAGATACACAGACTGGTGCGAGGATTTTCAAGTTTTCATCTGTGTATCTTTCAACTGTCGGATATTGAAAAGTGGACGGACAGAGATATGGATCAGCATATGCTGCAGCTGGACGTGCTCCTTGTAAATGCAGCTGCTCACTGATTCAGTGAGCAGCAAACTGCCATGCTATGCAGTACTGGGGACCACGCGGGTGACTCACTTGGGCTTGGTCTCGGCATCTGTGACTTGGCGGATGAAGATGGCGTCCTCTGGGTGGCTGATGTCTCCCTTCTCATGCATGTAGGAGGCGGCGATGGCAAGCATGGTGCCATCATTATTGAAGGCAAGCGAGGCGATGCTGGTCGGGTACCGGTGGAACTGACACAGGCGCTTCTTGTTGAATGGGTCCCAGATGTTCACAAAGCCGTCTGAGCCACCTGGTAGAAGGAGAGGCTCAAGGTCAACCCTCAAGAGATTTAAACCGTGTTACTGCTGAGATATAGATCTATAATAACAGTGTGTTCCACGTGCAACCTTAGAAGCTCAAAGCTAAAGGTCACAGGTAAATTTATGAGCTTTTTTAATAAGAAATTGCCCCATTGGAGAAACAAACTAAAAACTTGCGTTTATCAAGTACTAACTAGCCAGTCATACCTGTGGCAAAGGTGTTATGAACACTGTGAAATGAGATTGCATTGACAGGGTAAACATGCTCAATTCCATCCTCCTTCAGCCTGTGGCACTTGAAGGCGTACTTCTTCTTCTGAACCTCCTGGCTGGGGTCCAGGTACTCCACAGCTACACGTCCCTCGATTGAACTCAAGACATAGCCCTTGAGCCAAAACAGAAAATATGAAAATACTATTCAACTTCTTCACATTTTCACAGGAATTGGTATCTGTAACATGATACTAAATTCAGAGTAAGTTATCTGTCAGGTTTTACCTGTTGTCTGTATCTTTCATTAGAACTGTGTAAACAAATTACATTCAACTAAAAAGCTGAATGTAATTCAAAGTAATTTAACGTGTACCTGCTTGTTCGGGAAGGCTCTAATGCAGCGAGTTTGATACTTGAGACTGGACTCTCTTCTTTGCTGTACGTAGCCCATGTTCCTCAAATCCCAAACCAGGACTCGTCTTCCAGCTGTGCCAACAATTAGCCTGTCTCCGGCCACAGACAGGGTATACACCTTTCAAATAGATACAGAATAGATAGAAAGAATTAAGTCTCACTTAATACCCACACAAACACGGGAATCGCAATCGGGTTTCTGTGTTTTCTCAGTCAAAATGCAGTATTCAGTGTTTTCAAAACAAATAATTATAAAGTACCTATAACATCATGGAATAGCATCAATATCTGATTTAATGTAAGTTCTCATGGTGTACCAGTGGTACATGTTCATGAAAATTCTATAATAAAAGCATTAAAGTAAATAAAAGCATTTCGCCACCCAACTAAGCTCAAACCGATTTGGCAGGACACCCTAAAAATGTCATGTCATTGTGACTTTAACACCATCTCATTTAGATTTAGAAGGGAACCCTGAGCCAAAAAAGGGAAAGATAAGTAGCAGGCTGTGGGTAATTTATATCATAAAAGGGCAATCATAAAATTTTGCACATTCACAGTTCTTGTTGTGCTATACTATACCTAACATGACTTAAGATTCTGACCTTACAAAATTATTTTAAAAATTGCACTGAAATAACTTTCTTACAAACAATTTGCTTAAACACTATCGTGCCTCTTTTGCTCTACCTTTTCAGGTTGAGTAAAGGTGCCAGCATTGCAGGGCGTCCTTGGGTCCCATAGTCGAACTGATCTGTCCCAGCTGCCCGTTACCATGACGTTAACCTCTGGGCAGTACTCCACACAACGAATAGGGGCATCATGTGTTCCAACTATTGTATCTGTTTAAGGAGAAGATTAAACAATAGAACATAAATAAACAAATTCAGCACATTCAACTCATAGCTATGAAAATCTGTGATACTGTCTGAAAGCTCTTTTTTGTATTTAACAGGTTTGCAACATACCTTGGTCTGTGTTCAGATCATGAGTTTTTAACTGTGCATCTAAACCTCCACTCCAAGAATGTGTTGGGTCCTGCAAGCAAAAGGTGAATATTACCTGTGTGTGTCAGACTTCTGGGTTTTTACAGAACAATAAGGAATCTAAACACACACAAAAATCTGTAACCTACATAAAAAGCACAGTCAAGAACTGGAGCTGTATGCTGGTACTTCATCCGCATGGTGTTGCCTCCGACATCATAGAGACGTACAGTGCAGTCCCATGAGGAAACCAGCAGGAACTGAGCTGTGCTGGGGCTGAATTTGACAGCAGAGATGCCGTCCTCTGGTCCCTGGTTCAGCTTGTACTCGTTTGAGCCTGTCATCTGCAAAAGAGCCAAATAACCACAAACTGTAAAATCAAGACTAACAGACAATATACAGGGGTATCCAATTCAATTGGATTAAACACCACAAACTGAAACTTTACAAAGCTTGGTAAGCTTCACAGTTGTCGTATTTGCTATTTGGTCTTGGTTTGTATTTAGCTTTATTATATTGGACTGATATTTGTGTTTTTGTGTTGAACAACTACTGGTAACACACCATCCAAACCAGATAAGATGAAAGCATAGCTGTCATTCTTGCTAAACAGACTGGTTGTGATTAAGACTTCTAGATTTAGCTGATCAATCACTTAGACATTTACAGTGAATGAAAAGAAAAACATTAAAATCTATATTTTGAAAACCATCTGTTTCACGTTTTGACCATCAGCAGGCATGTAGTGGTGGTTGTGATGAGAAGAAATATGTTCCGTGACTTTTCATAACAGCATTAGCTCATTTAATTGAGCTACTAAAAAATAAATAAAATAGCAAGCCCTTATTGATTTGCCATTTTCTACCAGAAAGAAAACTTAAGTTGCCGTTTCCACCGCAGCTTGGCTTGCTGGAAATGGAAATGAATCATTCAATACTGCTGGCAAAGGAGTTGTAAAGCATACATTTGTGCCCTTGTGATTCTCAAAATGAAAACGTTTTAATTTCCTTTTTCGATAGAATGACTAGGAGTAACCTACTAGCCTACTAGCTAACTTGTGGATGAATGGCTTTTCTGCTTGTTGTTAACCAAGCCAACAGACAGTGGCTGTGAATTTAGCTACTAAGCTGCACTGAGCATATAGCTTGCAGCATTTAAGCTACATAACAACGTATGGTGTTGCGGCAACTTGAAGCACAGTTACTTCGTGGTTTTTTCATGGCCTTTGTTTTTTATTTCACAAAACCAACACAGATTGTTCCGTTACATCCAGCAATTACACCAAGCCCACATCTACTGCCACCGGTGTTTGCTAACGGTGAGGACAACGCGGACTACAAGCTCTGGTAATAGCCGTTTCACTCCACTTACCGCTTCAGTTTGGTGGCGCTCAGACAAAAACGATTCTTATTATTGACGATCCTAATCTTTATGCAGTGGTTTTACGACGAAACGCCAACAAAATATAACGTGGAAATTACTGGACAGCAAAGCTAGCTGCGTGATGCTAACTCCCTTCTAAGCAGGCGCTTCCGAATACTCCAGAGGACGCTGATTGGCTGAAACGAATGTTCAAACTCCCGCCTGCGATATGATTGGTTTATTTAACCTCGACGTTTATTTCCGTTGTCTCAGTACAGATCACATGACAGAGGACTGCTCTCTCTTCCTCTCTCTCTCTCTCTCTCTCTCTCTCTCTCTCTCTCTCTCTCTCTCTCACTGACACATGGGATGCGTTTTCTGAGTAATTATCGCGTTCATTAAAAGAAATACAGTACAAATATAAAATAAACACGATCATGGACAATAGTAAAAAGAATAACAGCCTACGGTACCTTTTTTAGAGTCACTGTGAGCACATACGTATGGCCTAGGCCTATGATATTCTAACTGTAGAGCCTGTTACTTAATTTTCTTTCTTTTTTGTGATTTGAGGATAGCCTAGCCTAAATAGGTCTAGTCTAACAATAACAGTCTCCTATATGCCAACAGGTCCTGTAATAGGTTATTGCAGTCCTCTCCTCAAACGCCAACAAAAATGATAAATAACTCAGGCTTCTAAAAGAAAAAAAAATTAAATTGTTAAATTCATGAAATATTAACAACGACTGGCTCTTTAATTCTCTGAATTCGCCTTTTAATTTTCAGACGGCCATCTTAATTTATAGGCCATTGTAGCCATCATAGCCTTTTGTTTTCCAAAGAATAATTTCTTGTTAAAGAAAACACAAACTGTGTAGCAAAACAACAACCATGCAGCAAGAGATCAGTGTTAGTGTGTAAAAGTGAAAATGTACGGTAGGTCTAACAGTTTAGCGAAAATGGTTCTATTTGAAATGAAGCTCAAACATTCTCAAGTCATCAGATCAAAAAAAGATGGCAATCATTATGCCTCTGTTAAAATGATTCATCTGTGATATTTTATTTTGGAGAGCAAAACCTGTGCCTTCATGCTTCGTCTTTGATATTAAAAAAAAAAAGAGATCACAGAGATCACTCCATCCTCACGAATGCCTGAAAACCAAGATTTGTACGACATGATCACCACCACCATTATATTAAGGATACATACATTTCTTTTTGGAATGAAATCTTTACTGAGTGTAAGACCATATAATATACAGAATTTCAATAACAATATCAGAGGAAAACCATACACAAAAACAGAGGCTATTTTTGGCTCTTTCATGGCTTTAAAATTACCGGCAAAACATTGCGTCATTAAAACAATTGCCTATCCCCTGCAGTTTCTCGAGGATTTTTTTTAAGGATCGCATGATTGTCCTCACCATTACAAAGAGAAAAGGATAGTTTTTTTCTGTAAAAGAAGTGAACTATAGGTGACAAAGGCTGGTAGCCTAATGTGAAGCCAACAGTATTGCACAATATTGAAAAATATCAAAATATTAAATTCCACAATTTTAGCTACAAACACTGACACAAATCTCTGTAAAATACATATGGACAGTTAACCCTGTTCAAAACAAGTTCTTTTTTCAATACGTTAAAATATATTCACCAACTTTTGAATGTAATGATCTAACCAATAATAATAATAATAATAATAATAAATTTTGAAATTCCCTCTGCAACACCTTTGGGGGCTGTAATAGGGACTCTGTGTCTTGCTCAAGGACCCTTAAGCAGGATAAGTGATGATTACAAATAATAATAATAATTGTAATAATAATAAGACCTAACATTGTGTCCGTTGAATCTACAAAATATACAAAAATGTATTTTTTTTTCAGTGAAGGTCACTGTCATTTAAAAACATATTTACAGCTCATAATGACACAGTCAGTGTTAAACAGGCCTCAGCAGAGGGACCGAGTGGGAATAGTACATGTGGTGGGGAAAAGCCATGTGGTGGCTGCCCGGTGAGTTTGCAGCGGAGCCCCCAGTCGTTTCTGGGGCTCCGTTCTCATGGTAAAGTATGGGAACCCGCACAATCCTCTGCGCCGCCGCATGGCTCAGGTTGGCCGCCTCCAGCTCCGCGGCCAGCTGCCGTTTCCACTTATTCCTCCGGTTCTGAAACCAGATTTTGACCTGCGTCTCTGTCAGGTGCAGGGACGCGGCCAGGCCGGCCCTCTCCGAGCTGCTCAGGTAGCGCTTGATGTCGAAGGTGGACTCCAGCTGGAAAACCTGGCTCCTGGAAAACACCGTGCGCGTCTTCTTCTTCCGGCAGGGCTTCTTCTCTGGGTCCAGTTCGTCCGTTTTTCTCCTCCAGTCGTCCCCCTGGTCTATTTCTTTCTTTGGCTCTTCCGCATCACTTTCATCCAGCGCGATGTCGTCGTCGGCGCTTTCCTCTTTGACATCTTGGTCACTTTTCTGGAGGTCCGGGGAGCGCCTGTCCGGTGCCGGTGATGCCTCCCTTAGACTGGCCTTCTCAGACCCTTCAGGAAAAAAAGAAAAAGGAGGAAAAAAAAACATTATTCAAATTTGACCCCCATTAAGCGTGTGATCTGCAATTGCAATCATTTTCAGTTCGTTCTAAATATGCAGTTTACCAGTGGAATATAGGTTTTTTCCTTTTGTTAAAATGTCGATATTTAATCGAGATTTAATGGACAAGATTCCATGTAATCAAGCAACTTTTTAAAATTCTAATTATAAAAATTTCTCATATCCCTTCATCACATAAAATGTGTCAATAGGACTTTTGCTGTAAAATTTTGCCGTAAAACTCTAA
Source organism: Toxotes jaculatrix (assembly GCF_017976425.1). Taxonomy (NCBI): domain Eukaryota; kingdom Metazoa; phylum Chordata; class Actinopteri; family Toxotidae; genus Toxotes; species Toxotes jaculatrix. The sequence goes on along the minus strand of NC_054414.1, from coordinate 14,289,075 downwards.
ATTCAGTTTTTTGGGGGGGTTTTTTTCAGAAGAAAAACTGCAATTTCCTTATGTGCAGAGTTAAAGTTAATAACAATATTTACCCGCAGTCCTCAGATGAGCCCCAAGCGTGTATGGATACCACCAGGTAGACGCTCTTTCCAGATACTGCCCAGATAGTCCAATTCTTTGTGTGGGCAACTCAAATCGAGGGAAAGATAAGTCACCGAGCCGCGAGAAGAAGCTGCCTTCAAACACTTTGGACGAGCCGAGGAAGCTTTTCGGCTTCGTGGGTTTGTCTTCAATGTTCAGCAGGTTCTTTATGGAGAACGGCGAGTCCTTTGCGGGCTGGCGAGTCTCTTGCGCATCAGAGTCTGCCATCACCGTTTACTGTCCGATGTGGATCACCATCAAAAACTTATCAGGGGAAGAAAACACCCCAAAAAAGATTTTCTTGGTATGTGGATTATGTTAAAATCATAGGAAAAGGAGAGAAAGTCAAAACAGAAAGTCGCATGAAGCTGCGTCCACCTCCTGAGGATGGTCAGAGTGAGAGCGCAGAGATCACTGCGGCAAACTTGAGCTGGATTGTAATGATGGAAATAAAAAAAAATGCCATCCGAGTTAAAACGCGCTCGGTCTCTGCTATTGGGCAGGTAAAATAGCAAATGGGCTTTGAGATGAATCCGCGGGGGGCTGTGACGAGAATAGACTCAAAAGGAAAAGGCCGCGCAAGCGTTTTGGCTTCGGGCTCAACGGTAGGCACACACTTATCATCCAATTAGATTAAAGAGGAAAATGTCTCAAGGTTTTTGGGTCGTGCGCTTGCCGCAATCACCGGTCAGTAAATTGAATAAATGGTCCAGAGATTTTCACACTTCAGGGCAGAGCTGAGCAGCTTGGCTTGCCACAAATATCATGCAAATTACGCATAGATTTTCAATGTAAACGACAGTTAATATAAAAGAAAAATTAAGAGAGAAAGGTAGTGTTATATGAATTTGTTATAGCAAAAGAAAGGTGGTTTATATTTTTTTTATACACTGTTTGTGTTGAAGCTGTTGACCTGCTGAGGATCAACCTGTCATTCATCTGTTGTATTTCAAGTATCCACTGTTCCACCTTTGTGCATCAGGAAAGCAATATGCGCTGTGCATTTCACCTGGACCGGAGCTCATTGACTTCGGTGTAATTTTATTAGTCAGGAAGTGCTACAGGCAGACATCAAACTGAATGCGTACCATTGTGATAAAGGCTTTTCAAATCAGCTTTGTACAAAAGCCTGCAGACCCACAAAGGCAGCAGGTGGTGTAATGCATGAAACAACAAGGCTTGTTCCTGTCACATATTATAATAATACCGGTGCTTGGATCCAGATTATACTTCTATGTGTAATGGAACATTCATATGGTGGAGTGTGATCAGATTAGATGATGATTAGAAGAAAATAAAGACACCAAAAAAGCAGCAGAGAGATATCCCTTGTATTTGTTTCTGCTTTCAGACTGAGACTGAGGACCAAAGTAAAATTAAAGATTGAGAGGCCATCTTGCTGGGTTGAATCAAACAAATGGCCCCCACAATGTGCTTTGCATCAATACACAAATCTGTCAGTGATAAAACCCCAAACACAGAAATCATGTCTGTCAGTCCTGGCCAATGATGAGAAGGCCCCTCAGTATTTATGTAGACATCTTTAGGATAATTTAAGGTGAAAGTTCACCTTAAAAATAAAGAAAATGTACGAAAAATCTCAACTCTGGGTGCATTTAAGATTCATCATTTAAACCAAACTTGAAGCAGATGCAGTGAACTAATCAAACAAATTGAATTTGCTCAACCTACAAACATGCAGCATGTCCTTTTAGCTCGTGGAGCGCTCTCCAGCTCTAAAGGACAACACTGTGTTTTGTGAAAAGCTACTTGAATCCCTGCATAATTAGAGGTCTCATAGCTGTGTTAAAGATGGGGGCGGAGAAAGAGGCCAGTCGAGCTGCGTTTGCCAATTCAAAGTGAAAAGCAGATAGCTGTGTTTTCATCAGATTATGTTCATCAAACAGGGGCTCGTTGAACAGACAGAACGAGTCCGAGTGGATCAGAGGGGAAAACAGAGTACACTCGATCAATGATGCAAACACAGGCCTGTGTTTCCCCCTTTCAGCTTTGTCGTTTAAGTGATTTTGGAAATGTCCGGGCAAATACGGAGCTGATATTATTAATTAGACAGGAAATGATATGTCTGTTTGAGCAATCATTTTCAACCTGTCATGTTCACTTTGGAGTAACAGAAAGACACATTTAACCCAAGGTTTTCAAGAGGACAAGAATCTAATTTCATATGTGGAAAAAACACTCAAAAACTGCTCTTTGATCAGGTGTCAACAGATGACACTAAATAATTATCATAAATTAATCAGTAAATGTAATCTTATAATTGTAACATTAAATTTGAGGTAATTCTCTTCCAAAATTGAGATTCATTTTTTTCATACCATGTTCAGTAATAGGGATGATTAATAAAATGTGAAGAGAATAGAGAATGCTTTGTCAGACTAATGTATGTTTATACTGTTATCCATTAACTTCATGGGAATTTGAACATACATACTGCCAATCTGTACCATTGCAGCAATTATGAACCTGATTTTTTTTCCATCCCTGTTAATACTGGTAAGCACTGTCAGTAAACTGGTGGCTTTCTTGTTGTTAAACAGATTCCTTGCAAATAAATAAATATACATTTCTTTCAAGGGGTCATGGGTAATAGCTATTAGGTGTCTGTATATTTGGACACAGCTTGTCTGTTTTGTGTAAAACAATAAACCTCATTTTAAGCAGCATGTAGGACACGAAAATGTAATCAATATAATTTGAAAAATTATCAGTGAGGCAATTATGCAAGGCAGGCTCTTTTCATCTGAAGCACCAGCATAATTAAACTGATATAAAATATCATTAGAGGTGACAGGCTGTTATAAGACACGGTAATTGACTGCTCTTTCAGTGAGAAGCAGCCTCCTCTCAGAGCGACGTTGCCTCTCTGGAGAATGCTCCCATCTAGTGACAGGACTTGGTATTAATCTGCAAACAAGCAACGCCTCCATCCTGAACAAAGAGGATGGTTGATTGCGCCAGGGCATACTTCACATTTATTGATTAGGTCAGTTATTGACAGATCATTCTTTACAGATAATTTCTTGTCATGATATGAATTTGCTTTGTCAAATTTTCCCAACAAGGAACTGTACAGTATTTATGGAGCATGTGAGGGACGTGTTACAATGCACCTGTTTTACAGGATCCAGTAAAGAAAAAAACACAATGAACTCACTGATCTCAGTCACAGAGGACTTTCAAAAGTGAATGAATTTTTTTTTTTTAATCATTAAACCTGACTAACTTTAACCCCAAAGCTGAGGAACTGTAACTACATCAGTAACATTGGTAGTGGGAACTACTTTACAAGTTTACAAGTTGAAACTACAACAAAACCCCAGAAACATGAAAGTAATGCATCGCAGCTGCATTAATCCCAATAAAGTCATTTAGAAAAAAACATACGGAGTGTAACACAGCAGAGTGAAATCTATCAGGCACCGGTCAGATGGTTTCAGTGGTCATACTCCTTATCAATGAACTTGGCCATACTGCTTAGCTGGATATTTGTCGTGCCCTCATAAATGGTGCCTGCACATGAAGAGAAATCAAAACATTAGAATAAATTCCTGCTGAACAAAACAAGGTCAATTTTGTCAAATTGCCCTGCACAGTACACAAATCCTCAGCTTTCACTATCAGGAGACAGGGGGGCTTATTATGCAGCTCAGTCTGCCGGCGCTCCAGCTGGAGAACTGGGGAGCCCAAATGGAGGTGATGAAAGGAAAAGTGACATTTTGCCCTGGCAGCTTCCTTGGCTGTGTGTTGGTATAATGACACTCTGAGAGGGGAATTCCTACGGAGTCTGATTACAGCCACTGCTATCAGCCCTTCTCTCCGCCCCACTGTGGTCCAATCACAAACAGCTACACCTGACCTTCCCACAGCCCTTGAGGGCTGTGTCCTTTCCACATTGTGGCTTTAGTGCCAGCTACCGAAACCACCTCCAATCTAACCAGTAATTTCACAAATAGTCTGAAAACACAAGTCGATATTTGTCTAGTGGTGCGTATTTGTCAAGTCATGCTCACCAATTTTACAGTCTCTGTAGTATTTCTCTATGGGGTAGTCTTTGGTGAAGCCTACCCCTCCCATCCATTCAATGCACTTAGATGTGGTTAGAGTTGCAACCTGAAGAAGATAAAAGATAACAGATCATTACTTTAATGAGGAAGATTCTTTCGAAAAAGTTTCCTGACCAACATAGAACATCTAACACAGAGATCTGAAAACATGTAACAGAAAAAAAGAGGAATTATGAAGAGAATAATCAAGGTTCAGCAACAAAGATAAGATCAGAAGAATAATGTAAACCTGATAAAACAGCTAAGTGCTACTACAAGGAAACAATGTCTAAAAATAAATATGATTGATGTATAGAATCATAAACCAGATAACTCTGATGATCACAATATATCCTAGAATACACATAAATATTTCCAAAACTCTCAGTGGTAGTCAGTGAATCAGGAAGCTCACCTCTGCAGTGAAGTATTTGGCCATGCAGGCCTCCTTAATGAAAGGCCTCCCAGCCTCTTTCAGACGAGCAGCGTTATACGTTAGCAGCCGGGCAGCTTCAATCTGTGTTGCTACGTGTGCAATTTGGTGTTGCATGCCCTGGAATACAAAGAGTATCACAACAATGTAAGTACTCACTGAACAATACACTGAGCACAAGAATAATGTGAATGATAAACATGTTATGGAAAATAATGGAGATCTTAACCTGGAAGTCAAAGATACGTTTTCCGAACTGCACCCTCTGTCTGGTGTAAGGAATGGTGTGGTCAAAGCAACCCTGTGCCAGTCCAAGCATCTGAAATACAGAGACAGACAAAGTTAGCTCATGCAACATTTACATTTTGTGTGTTGTCATCTTGAATAGAGCACATTTAGCTTGTTTTAAATTAAAAAAAAAGTCCAATGCTTTACCTGACTGGCAATGCCAATCCGACCCTCGTTCAGCATTCCGATGGCATACTTGTACCCATGACCAATTTGTCCCAAAATGTTCTTCTCTGGTACCTCCAATGGAGAGCAGAAAGTTCAGATAAGTCACAGCTGTATTTGTTTCACATTAGTATGTTACAGTACAATGTTTTCGTAGTACCTTGACATTGTCAAAGTTAAGCGGGCAGGTGGAGGACGCACGCAGGCCAAGCTTATTCTCCTTTTTGCAAATCTCAAGCCCCTCAGTGTCCCGGTCTACGATGAAGCAGGTGATGCCTCTGTATCCCTGTCAATCACGAAAAAATCATTACAATGGCACATTTTGTTTATTCATTTCAATTGTTTATCAAGTGCAAATGCCAAACATTCTCTGAGTTCATCTCATCAAATGTGAGGTGTTTTTTTTCCTGTGTTTTATATCACTGTTAGCTAAATATCTTTGGGTTTTGGAACATTATTCAGACAAATCAAGACATGAAGACATCACCTTGGATTCTAAGCAATTAATATTTTCTTACATTTTTCAGTCAAAACATTTATTAAGTAAATAATTGGAGATTATTCCATAATGAAAATAACTCTCTCAGCTAATGAGATGGAGTAAATTTCTATTAAGATCTTTCCTTGAGAAATATAAAAAACAAACGAGTAGATTGTGCATCACATTTTGGCTGAAAACAAGTAATAAACCGGGCAGTTACTCACAGCAGAGTGATCCACATTGGCCATCACCAGGAATACACCTGCATGCTCTGCATTACTGATCCACATCTTGGATCCATTGATGATGTAATAGTCCTTGTGTTTTTCAGCACTTGTCTTCAGAGAAAAGGCATCACTCCCCGACTCTGCTTCAGAGAGGCAGAAGCTTCCAATCTGTGGGACATGACGCAGGCACATAAGGAAGTGCATGAAGACATTCCAGGGAATGTAGGGCACATCGAGTTGAGTAATCATTACAATTGTTCAATTGTTGTTGGTCTCCTAACGACCAATATAAATGTAGTATTTTATGCTTATACTTAGAGACAGAATGTCAAATTGCTCACCATGTCCGTTGACAGTCGGCTGAGGTACTTCTCTTTCTGAGCTGGCGTACCCAGTTTGGAAAACAGTGTGTTGATCAGCGTGTTCTGGATGTCACAGAGCACGGCCACAGAGGGATCCACCTTTGCCAGCTCCTCAATGACCAGAATGCTGGAGAAGAACGAAGAGCCGGTGCCACCATACTCTGGGTCGATCTCAATGCCCATGAGCTGTGAAAGTTCAATATGAGAGTCACTGGATGGGAAAAAAAAAAGACTGGGGACAACTTTAATGTAATAAAATATCAGTTCGTGATTACAAAAGTTACATACACCCTGTTCAAAGAGAGATTTGATCACTTCCTCGTCCATGGCAGAATTTTCATCCATCTTTGACACAAATGGTGCGATGCGCTCTTGTGCATATTTTTTCACTGTCAACCAACAAGACAGATGTTTAGTGTTTTAGAAATTTCTTTCGGCAGCAGTAACACACGTTACCAGATGCCCAGCTCACCTGCTTCCTTCATCATGCTCTCCTCCTCTGAATATGTCTGAAGGGGAGGAAAGGAGACCACCCCTGCTGCCTGGTCTGAAGCCACATCTGGGGCAGATCTGGTGGATAGGCTCCTCCATCCAGTCTGGCACGTCCCCCATGGTCGAGAGATCTGTCTGCAAGACTAAAAAAGCAGAACAGAGATCAAGTTTGAACAAGAGCATTAGACAACCGTGCCGGTTTCCACTCACCACTAATGCCACACCACAATTTCATAAACGAACCGTCTCTTTATGGAGAGAGCAGTCACTGTTTAGTTTGTGCGTTTGTTTGCTAGTGTTAGCCGACTGCTAGCTAACGACGTCACGTACGCAAGAGCCAGACAGGTAACCTCCAGGATAAAAGACTAACACCGTGGACAATGTATTGAAATCACTGCACAAACCCTGCAAATGTAAAAAAAATATGATCATAATATTCAGTCTCACCTTTAAGAAAGTCCTGACCAACGGTGCAGCCATGACTTGTTACAAAATGTTTGTATGCTGCCTTTAAGTGCCTCTTGTAAGAGTCAGACACTCGGAATTTGTGGTTCCCTGATAACGATAAACAGTGACTATCACCATTATCCCTATTATTAATGATAACAGTGGTTTTGAACAAACATAACCAGGATACATAGGAAATATTCACCACTGCTGTGAGAAGCATTCTTAAGACTCGTTTGTATGTATGTGTCTGATCTGTGTTTCTTTTTTCCGACGGTTCATGAAGGCAACAGGTGCGTTTTTGGCGCACAGGGAACACAGGAGTATCAGAACTGAATCTTTTTATATACAGTAAATGAAATGAATACGGGTATTTGGCTTTTGGTTCTGCAGCACCATCTGTATTTGCTAATAGTTCTAGAGATGAAACCACTGGGAAAGTATCCTTTGGGGCATATTTCATGGATTATCAAATAAGGAAGGGTAGTTAAATACTTGAGACTGAGGTTTGGCCATTGTGGGCTTAAGAGTCGCCTGGCCATGGTGAAAAAGCATCCTGATGGGAAGTGTCTTTAATTTCACATCCACACTTTGTCTAGACGTCCCTGAGAAAACCAAAAAAACTACTGGAAATCCTCCATACTACTGGTTTGTACTACTGGTATTTGGATTTGTACCACTTGTGTTGTCCAGACTGAGGGGGGCAGCAACGCGCAGTTGCTGCGTCCAGTCTGCCAGACCAAAGAAGAAGAAGTACCATCGTCGATATCATATGCCGTTTTTAAGTCAAAAAGCATTCGGTATGTTGACGCCAACCAATAGCACAGAAGCTTTAATGGTCCAAACGCCTTAAGGCGTTAAAAAAAAAACCTACGTGTTGACAGGTTGACAGGGTATCTCCTGTCGAGTTAAGGCAAACAAGTGAGAGGCGGAAACTAGACGTTTTGGCTTAAAAGGCGTTCCGTAGTATATCTCCGGAATAAAAGCTAGCGTGTTTTACAAACGGCTAGTTATATTAGCTTCTGTTGGTTATTAGCTGTGAAATGTGAAAGCACAGTATTCACACGTCTGACTTTCGACTCATGTCCTCTGGATCCTTTCAGGTTCAACACAGAAGAAAGAAATGGAAGAGATAAAGACCGAGCCTGTCGATTTTGTGAAGGAATTTCAGGAGTACCTGACCCAGCAAACCCAGCATGTAAACATGATCTCAGGCTCTGTGTGTGGAGAAAAGGAGTCGGTGGAGGCGTTTCAAGCCGGTGGGAAGGACTCACAATATATCACAAAACACTGTTTCTTTGTTAAGTACAGAGTAAGATGTTAAGGTCATGGTGTGTTTGTTTTTAGCTGCATCCAGGAGTGAGCAGAATGGTCTGGATCCTCCGTCTGTGGAGGTGAGCCTGTCAATGGAGGATGGGTCAGATGTGCAGATGGACGGCCTGGAGAGGACCTGCGATGGGAAGTACAAGTGTAGCTACTGCAGCTATGCCAACAAGGGCATGGCTCGCTTAATAGAGCACATCCGCATCCACACAGGTCAGTGTTTCCACTGCATTATTTCACTTACACCGTGCCCGAAAGCTTACAGTAGAAACACTGCAGGTAATCTAGACACACCGCTGAGGAGCTGTTATACATATACAGATTGTTAAGTGCCTTGGAACAAATTTAGGATTATAAATATAATTTGACTTACCACAATGTAAAATATTTATTATCCGTTGACTTCAATTATATCCTCTCCTGATTGTCACCCAGGAGAAAAGCCTCACCGCTGCCAGCTGTGCCCTTTTGCTTCTGCTTATGAGCGCCATTTGGAAGCCCACATGCGCTCACACACTGGAGAGAAGCCGTACAAGTGTGACCTCTGCGCCTTCCGCTGTAGTGACCGCAGCAACCTGTCACACCACCGTCGCCGCCGCCACAAACTCCTGCCCACGAGGGTCGTTCGCTCTCCTTTCTCCAACAAGAGAATGCTGAGTGCCTTGCAGAAGAGGACGGGCTCGCTGGGCTTCAGCAGGCGACTGCTCATCAATTTCAACCCTCCCCCCATGATCAATGGAGGACCAAAGTCTGATTATCTGAATGACTTGTCTCACAAGCTCCACCACCATTTGAACAGCAATGAGTATAAGAATCTTCCCAAGGAGGATGAGAGTGATAGTCGCAACAGGGGCACTAATGGTTTGACATTTAACAACCCACTGGACCAGCTGTCTACACTTGCTGGCCAGTTGGCAACCGACCTTCACTCTGAGTCTCACACTCCAGCATCCCCAGACAGGGAGTCTTTAAAAGACGAGAAGCCCATCCTCATACATCAGATCTCTAGTGAACAGGTTGCAGTGTGTTCAAATGCAGTGCAGACGTCACCACCCAAAAAAGAATCTCCCACCTCAGGCCACGGGAGTTGCAGTCCTGTTCCTGGCCTTGGTTTTGAGAACAACACCAACACTCTTACTGCGAGTGTTAGCAACAGCCAGCCGAGCACACCCACTCCTGTCCTGACCACACTGGATCAACAGCTCTTCCACAAATGCCAGCATTGTGATATTCACTTTTCTGACAATATCCTCTACACCATTCACATGGGCTGTCATGGCTACGAACATCCTTTCCAGTGCAACAACTGTGGACACATGTGCACAGACAAATATGACTTTGCATGCCATTTTGCCCGTGGCCAGCATAGAAAGTGATTCTTTGCAACACAAAAGCAAATGGAGTCTCAGATCCTTGTATTTTCCATATATTGCTTGTACATCCTTAAAACATGGTGACACTGGTAAATATTTTTGTTATGTACATTTTACAATATGTTTTACACTCAAAAACTGCACTATATCTTTGGGGTATTGCAGTTCCTCATTGCTCCCAACTTTGATCTTTTCATATTTGTTCAGAATGGACAAACCCACAGAAACATCTTGCGTTACACAGTCAGTGTTAGGTAAGGCCTTCTGACCATTGTCCTTATTTGCTAATGCAGCTGCTTATGTTTTAAATGTCATTGTGATTTTGTGGATTTGTTGTCTCTCATCTCTTTTCAGTGAGTCACCAGGGTTTCACTCAGCTCTTTCAGCAAATCACAAATTACGCGGGCAGCTCCATATAAGACATTTTAAATGAAAGACCAATTAACAGTATTTAAACATGAATATTTAAAGAGCTCCACCAGCTCAGTATTCACTGCAGTGCTGTTAAACTGTCATTTTGTCCAACATCTGTATATTGCTTTTTAAGCTAATTATACACCAAAGTTTCTATTTCAGTTAAATTAGCAGGGCATATTTCACTGTGTAGAGGGATGTTCAGAGACTGGCAGCCTAATAGTCTCATTTTCTGTTCAAAATTGTGTCAAGCCAGGCTCATTATAATCCTGCTTGCTGTTCTGATATTTATTTATACCTCACACCATAGGCAGTAGAAGGTATCCAACCAAATTAGTCAGTAGTATTTTTAGATAGACTTAAGTAGTTTTCCCTTTTTTTTAATTATTATTAATTTATACTGTTGAAGAGCTTTTTCTATGAATATTTATAAATTGTCTTGTAGTTTTGTGGTACTGTACATATATCTGTTTTTAACAAAAAATCAAAATTCACTGTAGCCACTTCTTATGTAGTAGCTGATTTTGAAGGACTTTAAAGATTCAGGTTAAACCTATGACTCTAAAATGTAATGTGAAGTAATTTTACTTTTAGTAGTAATTTTTGATTTTGAGGGAATCTTGGTATAAAGACTTATTCGCCTGATTAACTTGTTTGAATGTGATCATGTTATTATGGACAGAAGACAGGAATTTTGAGATTAATGGGCTCTTATCCCTTTAATCTTATATGTATGATGTGTATCCTGATAAACAAGATTAAAATGTTATCTGATCAAGATTTCATACCATATTTGCTGAAACTGTGTACATGGCCACTACATGGTGGTTTATTATGTTTTTTCATGAAAATTGTTTCACTTAGTGCCACAATGGTCCACAAACTGAAGAGCAAGTGTCCAGCAAAAGTACTTTTTATTTACATTTAATTAAATACAAATTACACACGTTCATTTGTGCACTTAAATCTGGCTGCGTGAAAAAGTCATTTACAGTCATTCATAATTCTTAATAAGATTTCCGTTTTCTCATGGTCAAAAACATCCACTGCTCTTTTCACCACACGTTCCACATCAATGTCCTCTTGAGTGAAAGACGTTTCCTGAAGCAGCTGTTTTCGCAGGTTGTGAAGAAATGTTGCTTTGGATTCATTCAGCTGAGTGGCCAAAGACCTCATGTGTTCAGAGGACACCCGATTTTCTGAAATTAAGGCGACAAAATTATCATAATGCAGTAAAAAGCCAAATGTGTAATAATGAAGCTCTCAACTGACCCCTTGCAGTCTTTATGGCCTCAGAGATCAGGCGCCGACAGGCCTGGTCAGCCTGGTGAACCACGCTGGAGGCACATTTCAGGCGGTCAGCTTCCTGCACGGTATGAGACAACATGGCAGCTAAATTCTCCACTGCTACTGTTGCACATTTAAAATTCACTGTTAACAGTTTTAAATAGGGGAGAGGGGGTAGCTTGGCACACCTTTTGTTCAGTGTTGTCCTCCACTGGGCTCAGTGGGTTGCTCAATGCAGAGGAGATCAACTCCATCACCTTCTGTCTGAGGACAAGCCACACAGGAGGTGAAACAGACAGAGGCAGCAAATTAATGCCTGATAAATGTCCTTCAGCAAAAAGTGTTATTAACTGCTTATTGTGCTGTCTTACATGTCACATTTGGACAGACTGTCTGTAGTGTTGAGCAAAATGCTTTTTGTCTCCCATGAGTTTTTCAGTGGATTTGGAGACTCCAAACGCTTCACCATCTCCTGTATCACCTTAGTGGGAATGGGCTCAGACCTGCTCTGGTTTCTGCTGATACAGGACTCTAAATCACAGTGTAGAAACACCTGGCAGAACCCCAGTGAATCTGGAAAGACAACTGACAAATTAATTCAACTAAAGGGACACTATTTCTACTACATAATGGTGGTTTTGCATGTTTTAGAACATAAGAAATTCTCTAGTTTTCCATAGTGTATGGAATAACTAATTCATCACAGTAAACATGTAGTTGCCTTTCAATGCACCAAATTTATTAACATCAAATTTCTGCTGCAAGATGATGGCTTTTGAAATATATTGCTGATGCTGTTCCCAAAAAACAGAGTGCTTACACTTTCTTGCAAGTTGGTACACTTCGTATCTCATGCTTGGATAGTAGAAGTTGTCATCCAGTAGAAAGAGAAGTGGTGCCCGGTCAGCCTGAGAGCGGTCCAAAGCTTCAGGCTGCAGCAGAGAACGAATGCATTGTTCCCATGCATCACAGTTAATCTGACAGCTACTTGGCAGTTCTGGCAACACTTCAGGTTTCTGCAAGAACTGTTCAATGCACTGCAACACTGCCTGTCTGTGTAACTTCCATTCAGTGTGCTGGAAAGTGAAAAAAAAAAAAGATCTCCGGTCAATAAAACCTTTTAATGGATGCTGAAAATATGAATGAATTAATATAGCAACACAGAAACCTAAATGAGGACAATGACTTGCAATGTCTGATACTTAAAGAGAAAACTTCAGCTCTTATTGTACTTTTCCTCTTACTGTTATGGGTTCGGAATTACTAGATTAGGGAAAGCCTACGAATGATCAATTTGAACCCTGAACTCACAGTAAAAATCTCCCAATTTAGATCAGTTGTCTTTACCGTTTCTTGAAGTTTGACACTGTCCTCCACCGCCCTGGTCTGAAAAGCGTGCTCGGGGATCAGGTCGTCATACGGCACCACAGTGGCTCTCCATCCGCGCTGCGCAGCGGTGCTGAGGACCGTGCGGGCCAGAGTGGACTTCCCAGTTGCAGGTAGCCCGCAGAGGACACACAGACAGGCCGGAGCCCAACCGACACCTGCATCCCCCTCTGCTGCCATGCGCTACCAGAGAGCCGCTTTAAAACCCAGCATTCTACATAGCGTTAGAGCCCATGGACGGTTGCTTTTGACAGCTGACTTCCGGTGTCGAACCAGGAGGAAAACATGTGACTTTCGGTCATAATCATTTCAGAATAAAAGCCCACAAAAGTGAAGCGAGGCAGGTAAAAGAAGTCAGATGCACGGTAGAAGTGGGAAAATACCGAAGCGCTTTGAATTAACGAGGAAAAACTGAAAAAGTAAAATCATAAAACAAAAAGCAAAGCCACTGCCAAAAAATTTTTTTTACTCCATGCTTATTTCTGATACCTACATAATTCCATTTATGCTTCTCCTCTGTTACCAATACATTAAAGAATAAAATAAACTAGTGTTACAGCCTACAGTACAGTTCCAAGAAACTCTTACATTAAAAAAGCTTTAAATAAAACTTACTGATAAATTTGTTTTTAATTACAATCAACATCCATGAAATCAACAAACACAAAATCCTTAAAATACTCTTTTTAGGGGAAACAAAAACACAATACAAATTAAAAATACAAAAGTTTTTTTTATACATTTTATGTTCACATATTTGCACTGAGTAATTAACAGGAATCTAATAAAACAGATATATACCTTTAAATATTTACACATTTACCTGCCTCATCTACCACCACGTTACTACAGTCGACCTTATAAAGGTGCTGGCAAAAAGTTACAGTGATTCTATTATCATCACAGTGTTTTAAAATTGTCTCTTCATACAGCGAGTGTCCATTCATTCACAATACTATTGAAAAGATTTTGCATAAAAAGAGAATCAGTTCGGCAGCTGTTTGGGCGGGATTGGTTTGGGCACTCCGGGACCCTGCTTAGGAGGTGGTGGCCGTGCTGGTGCAGTTGTTGGTTCTGTATTCCAATAATCCAGTTCTCCAAACCTGAAACTGAGTATTTATGCAGAAATTCAGTTCAACCGGTTACGCAGGTTTGCTTATAAGCTCTGATTCCTCTGAATATGTGAGGGAAATAGGGATTGAGTGAAATAAAGAAAGTTAAATAAGTTCATACCCAGGAATTTGAGATGAGGTAGCTGGTGGATTTCCAGGCTAGAATAAGAACAAAAAATAACTTCTAATCAGTCAGTCTTTAAAGATGTACTGAAAATAAAACAAATGATACCTGTTTTATTTTGTGACTAAATTTTCAGGAAATGCAAGCCTGATTTTTGTGCTGCAAAAATAAACACCTGCCTTCCCTGCAGCAATGATCAACAAAAACTCAAATATTTACCCGCTCTGGGGGCTGGGTTGTGGCACTTGTCTGAACATTTCTGTTTGGCTGTCCATTTGAATTTCCATTTTGAGCATTACGTGACCTGTAAAAGCAAAAACAACAAAAAGAAACGCATGAAAGGCAATAATCTTTTCAAGAAAATAGAAAAACATTACAACTGGAGCCTAAAAATATCTATCAATATATTTTGTATAATGTGAGTTGATGTTTACTTGCGACTTCTTTTCAGGCAGGGGTCCAGGGAATCTCTCCTGAAGATGTAGAGCAGCACCAGAATGAGAAGGACCAGAAGAGGAACCACCAACAGGAAGAAGATCAACAGGCCGTTCCTGAGGGAGTAGTCTGAGGTAGACATGGTCAGATGTGAAAAAGGAACAGTTTATTTATCTCCATTAATTACACAACACTGTCAACAGGCACTCCGAGCAGATTCCCTATTATATCAATGGTTTGCCGATTTTGCAGTGCACTTTACTTCTGCAAGTAAAGTTTTTATTTCCCATTTTCAATGACATGACCAACATAACATACATGACAACTCAGACTCGTTAATGGTAGTTTAAGAACCAGATTGGTTCCTTCTAGTTTATCATGCTCTTGGCTGAGATGGATCCCAGGCTCAGAGGACAATTAACGATGAATGAAAACAGTATTTGTGGTTTCTGAACCATCAATTTTATTAAAATGACCTAAGGCCAAAACACATTGACATCTGAGTGCTTCAACAACAGATGTAAACAGGAACCACTGTTACCACGGTCACGCCAGCAATGAATGATTAATATATGAGTAATATGAAGCCTTGATGTAGGACTACTATAAGGTCTACTACACAATCTTGTATTAGATTACTGCATAACCAATGATGCAGTGAGAACTTATTTTGTCTTGAAAAGCAAATTGATAGCATCAATTTGAACCCACCTATCTGAGCTGGACCACTGTCTATGCTGCCACCTCGCCCTGCGGTGTTACAGTTGGGTGGAGCCCACCCGTTTTGACAGTGACAGTGTCCTTGGTCATTACACACCTGAAAAAAAACATTATAAAAGCAAAGTCAGACTTGCTATTAGTGGCTGGTAACTGAGTAAAGAAAGTAACGAAAATGCCGTTTTACCCCTCGGCCGTTGCAGGTGGTCTCAGCATGACAGTCCAAGTTGGGCAACAGAACAGAAGCGTTTACACACTTAAAGTCCAGGCAGGTCTGAAAGAGAAGAGTTATAACTTGTTCATGCGATCAAAATGAGTTATTATATGTCGCTTTCACAATGGCAGCAGTGTCCTTGAACAAGTCATATCACAAAGGTTCCTGGTTACATTCTCTCTCGTGTTCTTTATAGTTGTCAAAGTCCGCTTACCTTTCCTTTATCACAAGGGCTGCCAGGGTTAACATAGGCAGGATCTCGCACATCTGTGCCAAGGTTGAAGTCTGCATTAACACAAGTTGACCCTTCAACAATTTGGATACTGACATGGGCACCAGGAGGGGGGGTGTTGACATCCACGTTGGTACACTGCACCTTTCCACACATGGCGTCTCTGCAGTTCAGGTTCAAGAGAAAACGTTTAGTTCCCAAGTGCTGTACAGTACAGCAGTGCTGTTATTTAGTGCTGTAAATTAACAGCTCTGAATAAGTGCTGTTATTCAGTGCTGCACTACACTATTTTGATTAAAATGATCATCCGAAGTACATGGCAACAGTGATGAAACACAGCACAGTCATATCCACCAGAGTACACTAAGGCCAGTCGGTGGGTTTTGTGTTGCTGTGTCTTGAAATAAATGATCCTATCTATGGCATGACTGCTGCTGCATTCTTCAGTGATTAAAAACCAGAGTACTTACGCTACAGGACATTTGATGTATTGTCCATTGCTGGTGATGCCACAGTTTCCAAATAAGTTTCCCTTAGTATTTGCATATTGAAAACAAATATCTGCTGCCTTTGTTGCAGGATCTGCACAAGAGAGATATAATGGCCAAGATAAAATATTGCCGACAAGAGAAGTTAACTTATATCTTGCCAGGTGACCACTGCCTCCTGGTAAACTTTGGAGTAATGCATTATTCACTGAATTATCCATATCAGCCATTAAGGAATGTACCTGGTGCAAAGAGATGTTTGCACTGGAAATCATACGTCTGGCATCTGCCGTCATAGCAATATGCAGCATTGTTTTGACAAGGGAGGCCGTCCATGATGTAGAAGTCCCTGGGACAGAACTCACTCTTGCCATCACAGTATTCAGGAAGATCACAGGTGTTGACAGACTCTCTGCATGGCGTTCCAGAAACTCTGATCTAAAACAAAAACCCATCACGTACAGCAACAGAAACTATATATTTTTTTAAGTTCAAAAAAATTTTTCACGAATACAACTGACTGCCTCTATTCAGTGCTGGCCTAAACTACATAACTCCAGCCTGAAGTCCTGCACAACGCTGACCTGACAGTCGTCACAGCAGCTCCCCTGAGCACAGGCGGCCCCACGTGTAAATCTGCAGGTGGCAGCATCGCAGCAATTATTATTGCATTCCTGTATGAAATGGAAACAGCAAAACTATGGTTACCACCACACAGAAAAGACAGAAATATGTGCAAGAATTTAATGCAGTCTGAATATTTCTATTCTAAGATCCCTGAGGTTGTGAACCGTAGACTCCATTTGTGTTACAGCAAAAGCTTCTTCTTGATTTACAAACAAAAATGCTTGCATAAAAATTTCAAGTGCTTTTTAAAAAATTGTCATTAGTTGTATTATACATGATAATCATGTATTTAAAAATGTATTTAAAAAAAACCTTACACAGTACATAACATGTGTTCAGTTCTGAAACTTCTTGAGAGTATGAATTTATCTGGAAGGCAGTACTCTACCTCTGGTTTGCCACAGTCACACTGCTCTCCTTTGTCCAAGCGACCATTGCCACATTCAGCAGTACCAACCACATCTGATGGGGAGGGCTGGTTTCTCAGACACACACCTCCTCCTCGAAGGATCAGCGTCTCGAAGTCTTCTCCACTGCAGCGGCTGAAAGTGGTGGAACCACTACAGAGTAACAGGATAAACCATTAATGGAAATGTCCATTTGGACAGGCTTCACACTACTAAAATTTTTTTTGACAAGATTATACTGTGTGTTTCCGTTTGAGTGTATATGCAACTGTAGTTGTCAGTTCAATATGAAGTACCTCCAAGAGAGGTTACATTATGCAGAAGAATACCACGATTGACAGGTTAATAAAAGAGCTGATATTCAGTAATACGCACAAAGGCACAAGATATACTTTGTATGGTATTTATGTGTTATAGGATTTTAACTACTGTTTTTTTTTCATTTCATGCCATGTAGTTAAGAAATATTTTATAGGAAATGTTTTACCTAGCACTGGCTGCCATGATGCAGCTTCCTCCATTACAGCTGCATCGGTCACTGTCATGACTCATGCCCAGGTTATGCCCCATCTCATGCGCCACAACAGTGGAGACATATGGCAGGTTGTTATCGCTGAACTGTAAAAACACACCAAGTACATTCAGTGGGGATCTTTTTAAAACCTTTATGATATGAGTTACATGAAGAAATGTTGTTTTATTTGATGGGAAAAGATGAAAGATGGGAAGTTCCATCATGTTATTTAATTAGATTTTGGGCACAGGTGTTATTATTTTTAGTAGAACAGGAAGTCATTTTTCCCTTCAGTGTGATGGTAAAAGGAATAAAACATGAAGCAAAAGAATCTAAGGAATCCAATAATACAAAAAAGTGCCTCGTCATGGAGCTTCTTAAGACTGTGTGCAAGTCTAACCTGTTTGACTCCTGTGTTATTCAGAGCCTTTGAAAGTGAGCTGCACTTATAAATGAATAATGCAGACAGTGTCAGTTTCTACACAAAAGCTCAAGCTGGCAAACCACCATGGTGTCAGCTGGTGTTAGAAGTTAAACAGGAGTTGAACTAACCACGTTGATTCCTCCAGAGGTCGCTACAGAGCAGACAGTGCCCACGAAGGCCATGCCTAACACACCTCCATATGCACTGGGTCGACCACTGAGAAACAAGTGGACCAAGAGATAAGTCACAAATTTGACTCTACATTTCAGAAAAAATGAGACTGTAGCTTGTATCAATTAATGTCATCTGATGGCATTAAATTACTCATAAATAAATAAATACATACATACATACATACATACATACATACATACATACATACAAAGAACAGGTATTACTCACACAATAAGTTGACCAACGTCATGCTTGATCTTTGGTACAAGAGTCTCCTTCCTCCACTTAACAAACCTCCCCAACACATCTCCTGCAGAGCCATCCACATCAAAAGGATTACTGTCCTTAAAAATCTCCAGGCCCACTAGCACGACACGGATATTCAGTTGTTTGTAATACTAGAACAGAACAGAAAATAAAAGATTTTAAAGAATAGCACTGCATTGATACAAAAACAGCATTAGAAGTAATTCAAGTTGGAATAGTTTCTTTTACAAACAACTTAAAATCTCACCCCATCCAGTAGATTAGCCATTTCCACCATCTCATCTCGTACTGCAGTCTCATTTCTTTTCTTAAAGTTATACTGTAAATACAGTTAGAATAGTCTGGTTAATACTTTTGACAATATAATGCACAGCATACGAAAAGCACTGCAACATTTGTGGGGGAAAAACATACTACTTGCTAAACAATAGGAGGCTGATGAGTCAGAGTAAGGCAAAAGCTTTACAAGTCATGCTTACTGACTTGCATCTGAGCAATTCCTTCTCGCTTACGAAATAGTGATTTCATAGACAGATGTACACACGCACCCTGAGATTATCGACAACCAGCACCAACTCCACATAACTGGTCTGTGGTAAATTGCGCTTCCTCTGTTAAAACGACAAACAGGACAAACAGAAAATAAGGAAAAGCAGTCACTTAAACCTTCAGCCATCCATTTTAAAACTTGTTCACATTATGAAAATATGTTGAAGTGAATGCAGAGAGCATCCTAACCCGCAGCAGTGAAGTCAGCGATTGGCCAGGTTCAAAGGGTTCATGGCTTTGTGTTGATGCAGCCTCACTGACGACCCCACAGACGACAGGCTCAGTCTGGACGTCCTTCAGTAGGTACAGAAGGTGCTCACTGGTGGCAGACTGTGGCAAAGGCTCAAGACCGTAACTCTCATTTCCAAAGATGATCACACCCCTAAAGAGAAATAGTGCATAGCAGACACACCACTTTTAGTCTGTGTCAAAGCCAGGGTGTGGCGCTGCAATCCTACATTGTGACATTACCTGGCATGATATACTTATGGAAAAGCATGGGGACACAAATAGATTTGTGTAGAACCTTTGTATCAATTGTAATAAGTGGAAAAAAATTGTCTGAGCTGATTATTGTGGCTCTGTAAAATGGCTAAAATCAGTATCACATCTTTAAGAGAATATTTCTCTCTCTCTCTCTCTATAAATATATATATATATATATATATATAAAAAGACACTATTGTGTTCAAAACGTCAATGTAGTGATTCTGTCGCCCTGAATTATTAATTTAGTCAACAAAATATAGTGAAATGATAACTCATAAATAAATCATAATACTGATCCACTGAAAGTCAGTAAATGTTAATGTAGGATCAGAGCCAAGCTCTAGCCCAATTTATCACTCAAGGGAGGAACTAAAACCAGCAACAGACCTGAGACCAGAGCATGTGCTGAGCGCCACCACTGAATTCTCATATCCCTCTACCTCTCCATGGTAATAGCAATGCACCTGGGAGAAGGAAAGTAAAAGCGGGTTAAGGTTTGATTGTAAAATCAGGCTTATGTATCAGATGCGAAGTGAAGTGTATGACTCACATGTAGTTTAGGATATGATGAGTTGTGGTTACCAGTTGCGTCAAGTAAATACTTAACAAAGTTTGGGTGTAAAAAGTCTCTGGCAAGGGGAGAAAAAAATCATGAGATATTTGATCTGAAGCACTAACAAATTACAATATTGTCAGTGTGAAATAACTTTGGGTGGATACCTGTTACGTTTTAGATGAAGGAGGTGCTTTCTGTTGTTTATGTTGAGCACATATGATATTGTGTCCTCTCCAAAGTCCTGAAATTGGTTAAAAAAAAAACATTCTCAATGGTGTCACATTAACATGTCAGATAAAAAGATGATTTAATCAGGATTGTTACCTACCTCCTTTGACTGTGGTGGTCTGTTGACACTCCTTGTCCATCTGTGAATCACCTGGGGATTTACTATTGAGTACTTGGAAAGTTTTGATGTAAATCCATTTAAAATGTCTGGAAGAAAATAGACAGCAAAAGTTATTCTTGTTCTCAAATGCAATTTCTTTTCAGGACACAAGCACAAATAATTCAACCATAACACAAAACAGGAAAATGAATAGAAAAATATTTCGGCCTCTTTCTTCTGAATGAATTGTGCCCTTTAAAATAATAAAATCATAAAACGAATCAGGAAAAAATCCACCTCGTTCTTCTTCTTTTGTACAGTCATGTACAAAAGAAGAAGAACAAGCTCCTTTTTCTGCTCCATCGAAGGACTACACGACATATAACCTGTATCAGCCGTGCCTCACCTTTGCTGTAAATCCCAGAAAAGCAACAAAGTAAGAGACCAACAAGAACGATGTATTTTCTGACCATGATCCCGGTTAAAGTATTTAGCTTATGCCCTCAATAGACCTATGCTATGCCTGCAATGAGTTCAAGGTTTGTGCTTTCGCTTCCTGCTGGTCAGGTGCGTTCTGATGATGGGTGTGGCTAAGTGGTAGACAGGTTACCCTGCAGGATGCGTAAGAAAACAAACAAGGGGCAAAGGTAGGTTTACAAGACTGCAAATATTTGTGAATAGCTTTCTCAGACAGTTATAACATACTTAGGCTATTCTTAACTGACGGTTTAACAATGCTGTATCAACACTAACTGACCCAAGTGGGTGCAGTTCTGCCTTCTGACATTTTTCCTTTCATTAGCATTTTTATATATAAAGGCACTGTAAATATGTAATAAAATCGAGCTTTGTTTCGATGGTGTCTGAATGAAAATTTAACCATTGTTTACTACAGAGAAAATAATATGAACGCATACAGTCTATGTATGAACGGTGAGGGCAGATTTGGAAATATCGCGATATTTTAGTTGTTGTTACGTCACGCGCTCCTCGGAAGTCTTTTGACGCAGCGGCACTGTTGAATTTTAGCAAAATCAAGTAACAGCAGCAAAGTACAGGTGTGCGTTTTAACGTTAACTAAAGGTTAACAAAGTTTCGTAGAGGGCACTTTGAAGCTTTTTGTAATAGAAAGCTGTCACTCTACACGGTGCCTGCTCAAGCGCTTATCTGAAACAGGTTGTTTATCAGTAGTTTTAACAACCCGGTGTAGTCAATAAGCTAGTTAGCATGTAAGCTAATAAGCTATGTTTGGCTAACAGTCGTTTAAAGTCGGAAAGTTATTAAAATACAAAGCAGCATTTTCGTGCATCGTTAAGTATTTCGCTAACGCTTAAAAGTTAACGTCACTTGGTCAGTCCGCATTTAGGAACAGGGAAAAATTCGTCCCTGACTGAAGCACCGACATGTTCTTTCTTTAAGTACACTGTGTCATATATGGCTGCATATTATACTTCAAGATTTGCTCAATTATTGAAGAAAGGACTGCCTAACAGACAGGTCTGGACAAACGCCTCATTGGTGGTGTCAGCTCCCGTTGTATTGTGAGTTCACATGTTGTGTCTTTTCATGCTTAAACTGCCAAGACGTCTGTCTCAATATGGACGTTTCTCATGTGAGTCATTCTTTCTTTTATTCAGAATGACTGAACTGACAGACTTTGAACCTTTAGCAAAGAGATTCAGGGTTGAAACTAGTGCCCCAAATTCTGCTTCATCTTCCCTCCAAGGTAACTTTGTTATATAATATTTTCCCGGCTGTGTTTAGTATTTCCTTCTTTTGTAAAACAGTGTTTTTTTCTTTTTTCTGCAGTCCCATCCTTATGTAGCAAGAGCAAAGAAGATGAGACGATAGTTGAAGAAAAGAGGAAAAGCAACACAGCAGTGAAAATGGATATACAGCCGAAGACTGAAGCAGGTGGTTTGCGACGCATAAAGACAAAGGTTTCTCATCAAAGAACTGGCCCCAAACACCAACAGAAGCTCAGAAATACTCTTGAGCAGTGGTTGATTAAACCCAGAAAAAACCCAAATACAGCTGAATTGTGCCAAACCCAAGATGCAGATATTACAGATGACGGTAGCTCTCAAAGCACTTCAACTCAGTCTCTGGACTGCCAAAATGCTGAAGAACCTGTAGTCTCTGACATGGATGAAGAAACCCAACCCTTGACGTCACAAGACCTGGAGCAAGACAGTCCGGTGTCACCATCTTCCAAGGACTCAGCAGGGAGTGGGCTTGTGCAGACATTGTCCCACAATGATGGTGGATTTGGAAAACAAGAAATGGAAGCATGCTCAGCAAGCTCAGAGGGCTCTGTCAAACACAACACCAAAATAACAGATTTCTTTTCAGGGACCTCATCTCCACATGCACCTGTGAGATGGGGCAGACCAGATAAGTCTTCAGATAAACAAGATGCAGATAAGGAAAATACATCTGCTGATGTCAAGCCTGAAGTCAAATGGCTGGGGACTCCAATCAGTGAACTTAAGAGAATGCCTGGATGTGGCAGACTGCTTCCTCCACTCAAGGATGTCCCTGGCCAGCACACTGTGATGATAAGGGTTTGAGCAGTTCTTTCTATTTTCTTAATTATTATTTTTTAATTATTCACAGCACTTTGGTTGGTTATATCATAGAAACATACAGTAATTTCATTATGATTATAAGTCATTCAGAATCTTGTATATATCAAATGGCAACAGTAATATTAGTATGTTAAGTGCAGTTTAGCCCTTCAAAGTCTTTTTAAAATATTAACATGTCCAGGGTTGGTGTAGAGTGGCATCTTATCAAATCAGTATTTTATAATCTTAAAACCTGATCCAAAATGGAGTAGGGTAATGAAACACAATTGTTAATACGACTGTTTGGTTTACATACAGATATAGCATGTATTAATGCCATTTTTTCATCCACGCCCATTGACAGACAGACCTTCTACAGAAAGGTACAATTCCTGTTCCATATCCTACTAGGTTTAAGGACACCTGGGACGATGTCCATGTCAAGATGCCTTGTTCCAGTAGTAACCTGTTTCCTGTGGAGGATGAGGTAATGGTTCACATGTTTGTAGACCTGTCAGTATGAAAACAGTTGCAGTCATGGATTATATTATAAAGATACATAAATAGCATATTCAAATATTTGATAGACTGCTTTTAATTACACAGATTAACACTAGCGATTTAATATAGGTCATGTAAACAGTGCAATCCCATTATATGACTCACTGAATATATATTCAGTTTATTGTTGTTACCAATGAAGGTAATAGGATGAGCACTGTGATATTTAATTGTAATTAGTTTTTTTTTGAGAGTGTTAAAACATCATTTCTGCCAGAAGATCCTAGAAGTCACAGTGCTCATCCATTCAGACTGAGGTTATAATTTTTCAGAGCAGCTAGTCATTTCTCAAATTTACATGTGCGTAAATGAAACACACAGTGGGGAGCAAATGATGGTATAGAAATGTTTGGGCACAGTACTTATTAAATGAAGGTATGAAATCAGTGCAAGAAATAGGCACAGCAACACAGAATTATTATTCTTTGCATTTTTAAATCTGAACTTTATTCACCCTGCAGAGACCTAACAAAAGTTGCACCTCCACAGGAAACACAACAACTGCAAAATAAGAGTCGGTGGGAGTTGATCAAGGAAACTTTAAACAAGACATTTACAAGTCCACTTGATTTGAAGGTAAGTTTCATGTATGTGTTTTTTTTACTGGCAGGACCTAATTTATTTCATTTCATGCCCCAGGCACTGTAGTTGTTGTGACCAAACTATGCCACAAGATGGCACAATGAGCCCAGGAACTGTGAGGCACTATACAGTCTCTCAGAATTTCTTTTCATACATGAATATAGTAATTCTGACTTAAAGTGTTTAATTTTGCTTGTCGCTTTAATATGATAATGGAATTTGCTTGGTACAGGATGCAGTTTTGAAATACAGTGCCTCACACGCAAAGAAATGGGACTTCACAGCATTACGTTTGTACTGCACTGAGGTAAGCAATATAAATATCTGTTATGATTACTGATCCTCTTATGAATTTCACTGAATCCAGAAGTGAATTAAGTTTCTTCTGGTCTCAAAAATGACGTCTTTGGAAGAGTCATTGAATCAATACTGGCATACAGACATGTAAACACAGATGGGAACACATATTGAAGATGTTAAAGGATTAACTGTAGACTAATGAAACATCAGCTGTCCAATCATTGCTCTTAACTGCCCAGCAGAAGGCATTATAAACCAGTGTTTGTGCTTCTTACAGAGCTCAGGTCAAAGAAGGTGCAGATGGCTCATTAGTTAGTGATGATAAGTTTGCAAGAGATGTAGTGATGTGAATGTCTCATTTGACACAAGATTAAATTTAGTTTGATATAAACACTATTTAATTGGCATTGTGTATTAATAGATAGGCCTGATATCTTCATAGCTCCATGTGCAGAAATTAGTGACGCAGACATTTTGGTCATATTGGTTTTCCTACTGCTTGTAAATCCAGTCATGAATTCAAACAGTACAACAGTATAATGGACCTGTTACGTAGAGTCAGAAATACTTATTTTTAACTACTTGTATGGAAGTAAATTTTAATATATTTTGTGAAAATATTTGTTCTGTATTATTACATGGCATTCTCAATTTTGTGTATGTGTTTTGTCATGTTTATGTTATGTTTTTTGCTGTGTTACATAAATATATTACAAATTCCTGAGACTTGATCATAGTTAATTGATTGGGATTCAGACTCAGATTATCAAGCTGAAATTTAAAGGTGGAATTTTTATGTGTTTTGTTCTGAGTTGCATCATGATGGCTAGAGCACCGCTAGTTCATTGGTCATTGCTCAGAGTTGTCAGTGTCTTCTCCAGCCTCGTTTAGAGGCCATCCATCATCTGTTCTCTTGATGCATTCTGCGTCATCTTGTGTAGAGAATCAGGGAGGGCTGTACTATTGTCTGGATCATGAAGGGGATGGGAATATTCCATTTGGGGAGATGAGAGCCATGTTATGACATGAGTGTTTGATATAAGATATCCTGAGCCCGTAAGACAAGACAAATAATAGGCTTTACTTTCCTCATAGTAAGGGAGCACTCATCCACTCTGAGCTTGGCCACATGTTTTATGATATCTTACATTTCAGGAAAAAAGTACATGCAATTCCAGTATGTCAAATGTGTTTCTGTCATTGTTTTCACAAGAACAGTAATGGATTTTGCGCAGGTGAATGTTGCAGCCCTTCAGAGGCAAAGTGGAAGTCTACAGAAATAATTTAATCTTTCGCCAAAAGGTCACAATTTGTGACTTGTCAGAAATGAATATGGCTGGCATTATATCCTGGAGAATGCTCTGCTCCAGCCTTATGCTGTTGAATCAATTGTGTGCTGTATGTATGTCATAAATCATGTTAGAATGGGAGTTTTATTGGATAAAATCTGAACATGTTAAGATAGGTCAAGTTTTGTTGTTAAGATGGATTTGGATTGTGTCAGGACTAAAATTTAGATTTTTTTTCGGACTGCAAAGTGTCAGGTACCATCAAACAGAAACAGAGTTGAATTTAAAGTGAGGTGTCAGTAAATTGTATCTAATTACATCAAACATTTTATCACGCACAGGATTGATCTTATATGTTTGATTTATTTCCAGTGCAACAGAAAAGTAAAATGGGCAAGTGGCAAACAATGCTATGTAACGCGCTCCATTTTTCTCTTTGTTACTTAGAACTGTGGATGCCAGAATGGAGAGACTGTAGCAGGATGATTTTTGAGTGTCAGAGAAAAGTAGACATGAATGGCATAGAGTGACGGGCTGGGCACCTTCATCGAATATTCATCTCAGCACTCACACCTTATGAATAACTGAGAAACTGTTGATGGACAGCATCACTTTTGTTTACATCCCTTTCTCCAGCCAAGCCAGTGCTGTATTTACGGTTATGAGCATGCATGTGTTTTATTTTTACATGGTCACACGTCCACAGATGCAGTGAGGCAGATTGCTTTATTGCTCGGACCTGTGGAGAACAGGAACAGGAGCGTTAGGCGTTGTGTTAAATATATATGGGAGCTCTGGTTTCTTACTGCCTGAAATCCCCATATCTTGCTTGATTACTTTGTCAGTTTGGTGTGATGTACAGACCTGTATCATGTCAAACAGAGAGTTAGTTCAGTTGATTTGATGCACTGTCTTCTGCTGATTTAAAGAGTTTGGCTTATACTACCTCAGCTATATCCTCCGTCTCGCCCTGTCAACTGCCTTCATTTATTACGCCCATAGGAGCGGTTTATGATGTCAACCAGGTCATTACTTATGACAGTGTTTAGTCAGGCTTCTTTTGCCATAATATAAATGTTCTGGGCTAAATCACCAGTCAAGGCTCCTTGTCCTGGGAACACACTGTCCTTTCTATTCCAATCCTCGGTCATTTGCATCTGTTCCAGGAAGACTGTTTAATCAGCTGGCATCGTCCTGCAACCTTGATGAAATTGCTTTGTGATTGATCATTCTGACATTTTGCAGCCAATATGGGTGTAAATACAGGGAGTATAGTATATTATCTAAGATATGTTAGTGCAGTGTTGTGGAGTCATGGCTGCTTGGTATTTTACTTTAATATTTGGTTCTGGTGATATTATTATAGATGAACAGTCCAACTTAAGCTAAATCTATTTTAATATGAAGCCATATCTTTCACATCCACTTTTAAAGGTCCTTATATTTCATTAATATTTGTTTCTCTTAAATTGTGCATAAGGTCTCAAATATTTTGAAATACACCAGAGCTGTTAATTGTATCTGTCCATCTCAAACTATTCAGCCCAAACAGCTAATAATGTCACAGCTGAGTTTTGTGGCAAAACAACAAACATAAACAGATCTCTTGCTCTCTCCAAGGTTCTGGAGCCTGATGCTGCTGAACATCTGTTTGACTCCCTGCTGCCAGACATGGTGCAATTAGCACTGAGAGCATCTGAGCTCTGTACCAAGGTAACAGCCATCACTAACCAGTGGACACTGACTCACTGGTCTGCGACATAGTAGATCACTGCAGCAGGTTAATCCCAAAGGTCACAACATGTCAAATAATCTAGTGAAATGGTAGTAAAAATGGTGAGGTCAAGGCACGTAGCCATTGATGGTCATTTGTCAGATGCTTTATAGTCCTTGTGGTCATGTGGTTATTTGGCATGTAGATGTAGCTCAAAAAGTGTCATTAAAAGATTTTTGTGTGTTCATCTGGCCACAGTCATTGAATTTTAATTTTATATATGTGCGTTAAATTTGTTTTTAGTTTGATTAATTAAAACTCAAAGTGACCCACACAATTAAAAACATTTCCCAAGCAAACAGATTTGTGCTAAAACATTATTCATGGATGCATTTGGTAAGCTTGTAGACCATCAAAATAACACCTCAGTGTGTAGCATGCAGTAGAAAGTTGTGTTGAGTTCATTGTTGTCACCTATATATATATATTTTTTTGTAATGAATTATTTTCTAATAAATAAAATCTATTTTAATAGATATAAGACTGAGTAGCTAGTCTAAAATAAGTCTATTGAAAATTCCATTGATTGTGTTGAAAACTGCTCTTTGTTTGAGGCACGAGATGAAGAGAAAACTAATAGTTTGCTAATTGAATTAAATATGTTTTATTGGAGAACTTAAAATGAGAATTAGCCATCATGATTTCTGTCTTGTTCCTAAATTGATCATTTTCCAACATTTTGACCGTGCATCTTGTATCCAAACAAAGCCATTTTTCTTGTTGGTCTGTAGTTTTAAAGCAGCAAGCTCAATCCATTGTCTTTACAGATTTGCTTACACAGATGCATTGTTTATTTATAAATTCTCAATCTTTTATTGGGGGAATGGATCTCGTGTGAGCATGAATGGGCCTTGATTGTAATTATGATGGCTGATTCAAGAAGCACAGAGTGGTTCAAAATTAGTCCATTAATGCAACATACTTCAACGTCTCATTTGGCAAATTGACAAAACAAATGATTTTGACCTTCTACAGTTGTACCTCTGTTCCTCCTCCAGCCGATACCCCTCCTCAAGAGAGGCATGAACCACTCCATCACTATGTCTCAGGAGCAGGTGGCATGTCTCCTCGCCAACGCCTTCTTCTGCACCTTCCCACGACGCAACTCTAGAAAATCTGAGTACTGCAACTACCCAGACATCAACTTTGTCAGGTGATGTAGGGATGTGGTACTTCTCACGATGCTTAAAGTTACATAATCTAAATGATACTGCTGTGACAACTAGCTTAATTTCCATGAGGGGGCACTACTGTATATGCTTTCCTCACTAATCATTTTATCTTCTGGCTGGGTGTTACAACTACATTGCATGTAGTTTTAATTACAGATGAGCAAACGCTATCTTATCACGAGAGCGTATTGATCAGACAGCGATCAGTCTGACTTCCGTACACACTGATCTGAAAGATTTTACCTTTAAAAAAAAAAAAAGACATTGACCACATCAGTCACTGTTCATTGGGGGAATTTTTTAAAGTCACCGTGTTTGTTTATTGTGCAATCTTCTTATTATGCACAGGGCCTAATAAGCCTAATTAGCCTACTCTACCTACCACACCAATGATTACAGAAGAAATTATTAACCACATCTGTGCAGCTTGTCTTGTGTACACCCTTGTACACTTTTGTACAGCTTATTGAGAAAAAGGCAAAATGAACATTATATCATTGTTTAAGTTCAAGGCTGAGATTTTGACTTTTAAAATGGTTAACTGAGAATGTATGAATGACAAGACAGTAAAGGTTACACGGAGTAGAAGGTTCGCGTGGGAGTCGACCCTTTTATCAAACATCTTACTGAACAAGCTGGTGTTTTAACTGCACTAATGAGTTTTAACAGAATCTTTCCTTATGTGTAGGTAACAGGCAAATCTTTTCTTTCAATATTATTAAATATGACAAGCAGGAGGGTATCTATTTGAATCCCTGCAAACTTTCACCGGAGAGAGATCGTCTTGGTGGTGTAATGCAAAATCAGTCTGCAGACTGCCTCTCAGTCATGTCCCCCATCTCTGTTGGCATCGCAGTGTAATTACCTAAATGGAGGAGGGAATTAGATTAACATTGACTCAGATGGCTGCTTTTGACAATGGAGAAGGCCATTGGCTGTTTTGCAGAAGGCTGTAACAGAGTTCAGTTGCATCAGTATTTCATTCACATAAAGGTTTTGCTGAGATTTGAAAGAAAAGCCAGTCACCTTTTTAGCCTGCCGGTCACCGATCACTTTCATCTCAGAAGAGATAAAAGAAGATTTCTGATTTGCATTGAGATAAAACTGACTACAAAGGCTCTTATGCTTCCTTGTTGGCTCAGTCATTCAAAGTATTCCTCGGCAAGCTTTATTTCTTATTTTGCCATGAAATACCATTAGCTCTGTTTTCTTGTGCTGATGATACAGAAACCCAGCTGTTATAACTACTGTAGTCTTTTCTACCCTTTTCCTGACTTACATCATAGCTTTCTGTACATCTGTGGGGGGTATATTGATGTTATATAATTGTGTATTAATTCTGTATTTCCCCAAAGACCCTATTGCGATTTGATACTAAAAGCCTGCTCTCACTAGTGGCTAGTTTATGTCAAAGGCATTTGCCCTGAGGACTACACGATGTATGATTGTTTCTAGGGGCCACGTTGACAAAAAGCAGAAATGAATGCAGGAGTTGACTTCGATGAATGAGTTTCTCAGCCCCTGAAGGGCCCTCAGTGCATCAAGCTTTTATCATTATTTCCTTTCACTCACATGAAATTACTTTCTCTTTATTGTGGCTGGTGAGGTGGGCTGTGGGGCTCTTTTTAGAGTTTGCTCGAGAGGGAGATGGTGGGCTTAATGCTGAAAGTGCATTCAAACCCGCCAACTGCAACTCCCTACCAGCAGCTTTGTGTGCGCGATTGTGTGTTACTTTTCAGGGGGACTGACCTTTTGCCTCCTGAGGACTCTGTTCTTTAAAAGGGACACAGGGCTTCTTAATGTATCCCCAAGGAGGGAGCCCTGTTTCCCTCTCTGTTCCTTTTTTATGTGAGTGCTGTGAAGTGGCACATGAGTGTGACTCTGTGATGGTAAGCCTGGGGCGACTCCACTGTCGTAACAGCGAAGGAGCTCCTACATAATTGGCTAGTGACTGAAAGAGAAGCTGAGTGAGAGATGAACTAATTCATATCAAAAGTTAAAGCATGACTGAACTCACATGGCCAAAGTGGAGGTCTTGTGTCTCTATGGCACTGGTTATACAGAGTGTCATTTTTCCAGGTCTGTAGCTTTTTGATTGTAAGAGTTTGTGGTTGGCAAGGATGCCATGTATAATCCACTTGTTTAAAAATGAAAGGAGCATAATATAGCATACATTTAGTCTGGTTTGAACAAGAATTTAATGAAATTCATAATTTCTCTTTGTCTTCAGGCTGTTTGAAGGGTCTTCTTCAAAGAAGACTGAGAAACTGAAGACTCTGATGTGCTATTTCACAAGTGTCACTGAGCAAAGTAGGTGTTTGGATTTTGTTTTCGTGAGTAATTTAAATTTTTTCAGAAATACACTCTTATTGATGTAAAGTAAGATGCAATTTTGTATATTTGCTTTTTTTTTGTTTGCTTTTCAGTGCCTACCGGACTTGTAACATTCACACGAAAAAGTTTGGACAAACCCCTTGATTGGAAAAGGTATAGTATGTTGATGGTGATTATTTCTGTAGTAGGCTAAATCCAGTAGGCTGTTTGGAAGCAATTAAAGATCCGTCATCTCACCCGTAATCAGTAACTGGAAAACAGTTCATTCTTTGTTTCAGCTCACGGACTCGGCTCACAAAGCTCCACATTACTTATGAAGGAACTATTGAGGACGATGGTGATGGTATGCTTCAGGTAAGATACAGAAGAGGAGAAATGTCCCAGTAGTATTTACTTGTGGAAAGACAACATAGTAGTGTGGTTTAGAGGGCCTTAAATATGCAGAATCCTGTTTTTTGCTCAAAGGAGTTGGAGACATACTCCTCCTAGTGCTTGGTTCCTTTCCTCTTTTCCCCCGTTGTAGTCAGTCACTGAGCCACCTCATTCTGGACTCCTTCACCCAGATTGCTTACTACTGCTGAAAAGGCCTATGAGGGAGCCTGTGACACGTCAGAGGGAGTGTGAGCTGGGACTGGGGTCGAGACCTCTGAGCCTCCTCTGCTCAATGTGTCGGCCATGCTTTCTGTGCACTGTCAGGATGGCCCGCTTTGCCTTTCACCTTTTGTTTGCCTCCAGTTGCCACAAGCTGACAGTTGATGTGCACACATGACCAGCTCTGGGGCACGCTGCGGTCCGGATTGATGGATGCTCTGCTGGGGTGGGGGGGTGCTGACAGCCTGTCAAAGCAGACTTTGGAGGCTGGCTTGCTGTCCCAGAGTTGAGTGACCAGTTTGGGGAGATCTGCTCTCAGACTGCGGCTCACCCCTTTGCAGCCTCTTCCTGAGGTTGTGACGGGGTTGGTCTGGGTTCTTCTACAGGCCAGTGAGCAGCAACTGTCAGTCCTGAAATTGAATTATATGTATGCTCCACATGGCTGCTTTCTGACTAAAACAATGAGTTCTCATGTCTGTGTCTGAGCTGAAGCGATGAGATGCGTATTTTCTTTTGAATCATAAACAGACCAAAATAAACAAGTAAATCAGTGTCATCCACAGATCTGTGCACAAACCTGAAAGAACACAGGCAGCAGAAGATATCACAGGCATCAGTCAGCAGTCAATTTAGCAGTCATAACACATGGGTGTGATGGGTGTTATGACTGGAGGAAGATGTTTACTTTGGACTGTAGGCCTGTGCTCTTGTTTTGATATTTGCTACTGGCAGCAGCACACTGAAGTGGTGCTCCTGGGGAGAGCTTGTTTTGGCATGGGGGGACAGATATCTGAGTAATGTGAACACCTCAGGTTACTTTCCCAGTCAGCTTGTCTGGTATTCTGTCACAAAAGAAAAAGGGCTTATACCCTTTCATGAGGTGTTTTCCTCCTGTTGTCCAAGTTTGGGAAGCTACACATTTCACAGTCAAAGAAAATGTTTAGCTTATTTCATCAAGATTAGGTTGTTTATGGTTTTGTTATATAAGAGTCCATATTCATATTCATTCATATTTTCACTCTCATCCATCTGTCTTGATTTGCAGGTGGATTTTGCCAATCGGTTTGTTGGAGGAGGAGTCACCAGTTCAGGTCTAGTTCAAGAGGAAATCCGTTTTCTGATCAACCCTGAGCTTATTGTTTCTCGGCTCTTCACTGAAGCCCTGGACCATAATGAATGTTTGATCATCACAGGTCAGTGATCAGAAATCCTCCCACACCTTGTTAAACCATAATTTCCGCTGAAGGAATCCTACTCTTCAATTATTCATGATTTAGTTCGTTGATCCAGATAAGATCAATAATGCCCTGGGTTCACTTTTCTCATGCTTGACCTATAATTTGACAGAAGCAACATAGTGAGTGTTTGTAGTCGCACACAGCATGGAGTGCACATCGCACTCCTTCAATTTACCCCATCCTGGCTCAGCAAGAGGCAAAGGGATGTTTGTGGCAATTGCTCTGTTTTCTGTCTGTCCTTTTGATTGGCTGTAAAGGGAAAAGTAGCATCAGTCGGGAGTTGGAGAGTGGGCTCTCCTGATTGCTCTGTTGAGTCTCTATGTTGAGTAATTCCCGCAGACTTTACTTCAGTATTGAGTGGTTGCAACAGACAAGGTTGGGACAGGCCAGCAGACCCACTAACAAGAGCTAGTCTTAAGGAGCCACAGCAGGGGGCTGATGGCGCCTGTCTGTTTTCTTTCTTTTTTTTTTTTTTTATCCAACAGTGTTTGTCTATACTATTGTGGCTGCTTGATTGCTAGAAAACCAGTGTTATGTAATTCAGTAATAGCTTGTCAAAAGTGAAGGAAGCCTACGCAAATCCAGTTGTCACTGTTTAACAATAAAAAAAACCCATTTAAATCAGTGATGTGTGGATTTTACAGCTGGATTACCAGTATGCCATGTCTGAAAACATGTTATAGCTGACATGTATTAAATGGATTTGTGCAAGAGAAAATTATAGCCCTTTGCCTTACATCACATTTAAGCCTAAAGTGTAAAAATACACTTGAGTTACCATCTCATTGTGGTCTGGTGTTGCCCTAAAGCAGCTGTCATCAATATTTTATGCTAACAATGGATCAAGATTCTTTCCTCAGTGCCCAAAAAAGCTTTTTATACAGGATTAATGGTTTACTGGTGGTTTAATGGTCTTTGTCGCAGGCTAATATCAGTGTGGCAATATGGATTTCCAGTTCCCTGTTACATTGTTACGTAATATCATGTTATGCAAGTCCATGACTTGATCCACTGTTACGTAGCAAATGCCCATCACCCATAAATCGATGAACGGTTTAGGGGAGGAAGTGAGAAGACAGAACCTCCGCCCTCCTCATCACCAATCATACCACTGCATCGGGTCTTCTCGCTTTGGCAGAGTCACCTTCAGACTTCTTGCTGGCCATCTCTCCCTCGTCTCCACTTACGCCACTTAACTTTATTACTGGAGCCCAGAATTAATTATAGCTGGAAGACCTGCCCAAGACCTGCTCCACTAATGGACTCTTCCATTCCATCATCTTTATTAAACCCAGCCTGTATCTCTTGTCCCCCGTTGTAAAAGTCCAAGTCTTTGCTGCATTGTGGCCATGTGGTAAATCATATTCCCCTGTGATACGTTTTGGCATACAGTAGGGAGGCTAATGGATTTTACCTCTGCACTGAAATTTGCAAAAGTGCCCAGGCCTAATTGAATTTTCCTTGATTGCTAGGTATCTGGCTGCTGTTGGGGCGGTCAAAAGTATAAATAGTATCAAGGAGAAGTCATATGATTCATTGATGGCAGTGCTGACCAGAAAATACGGTGCAAGCTTAACACAAGCAGGAAATAGTTGCACAGGGACATTTTGCTTGATGCTGCACAAAATCTTGTTTCGTCTTATTTACCAGCAGGAACAGTGGTTTTACAGCTTTTAGGTTTAGAAGCACTGTTACCCTCACAATAATACCCTGGCAATAATACAGTAGTAAAATTTCTTCATTTGCTTCGTTTTACCTCGACATGGCAATGAGTTGCGCTTCTGACCTTTTACAGTCTCTGGTCCACCGCAAATATGAGATGCATTGTTTTGACGTATTTACACATGAATGGAACAACCTCCAGGAACATCTTGAATCATACCTACTGATCATTATGCAGCCTATTTGTTATTTATAAATTATTTCTAATAAGCAGAAACATCTTTTCCTGGCCAGGATTGATCTGCTTCCCAAATGACAAATGAGTTGCATAAAAAATCAAAAGCATTATTTACATTGTTCCTGAAGGTTGTTCCTTTCAGATGCAGAGTTTGATATTTTTGGAGAACCAGTAAAGGTCAGTTGTATGCATAGTCAACACAAGGCCAAATTCAAATGTTCAAATGCAGCCCGGCAGTTTTCTCTCACAGTGTCACAGTTGTCAGGCTTCTGAGGCATCAACCACAAAGTTACATTGGCTCTTTAGCCGGGATAAAGTCTGCACCTCTAAATCCGTAAGCTTCAGTGGGGACTGAAGCATACTGGTGAACTAGATTAGGTGCTTCAGTGTCTTACTCAGGCAGTAATTTGGCTTTTTTACTTTATAAAAAAGTGAGAGGGAGGCTGATTATTAGTAAAATCCATGTCAAGTGGAGTGTGCTGTAGAGATTCCCTCCCCCCATGTGCACCTCCTAATACCTGCTGACCAAGACCCCACTACTAATCACTTGGTTTATTCACTTTGCAGCGTGAAGCATCTCAGCGAGTGCTCTCGACAGCCTGGTACTAATGAGCGCTAATGAATGGGAAGTTAATTGGTGGCCACGATTGTTTGACTGTGCTGTTGCCTCCCCACCCCCTGCTCCCCTTTTACAGGTGTTGAGTGTTCCCCTGTGGGCCGGCGGTCAGTCGCTGCTTCTCACATCGTTTTGAGGGGGTCAATAACTTGACCTTCCTCTTGTCAGAAGACAGCTGCTCCTGTTTCATCTGATCACATCAGGCTGAATCACTACTGACACACCCCCTGAAAGCTGTTTGTTATTACAGTGAATTTTTAAAGAAATCTGTTGTTGGATGTCTATTAAAATTTTTCAAAGGTTGACTCTTTTGGTTGATTCTCTTGCTGTGTGTCATTGCTTTTTATTTATGTGACTGTATCAGTTTTAAAATATATTTAGGTGGTTGTTTGGCGTAAAAGTACATTTTACATTACACGTTGATTTAAGTTACACAAGTGTTGTTACACCTTCCTTTTCAGCTTTTTTACACAAATACAGCAGGATGTTTTGTTTTTTTTTAATTCTGACCATGTTTCAAAAAATCAAGATGAAAATGTTAATTCTTTGCAGTGGTGTGTGGCTAATATTCCTATTTGTTATCGACAGGCACACAGCAGTACAGTAAATATACAGGCTACGCTCAGACCTACCAATTCAGTGGCAGCCACCAGGACACAACTCCAAGGTATTTATGGCACCTGTTAATCCTCAGCATGTTACCTTTGTCATAATAAACATGTTATTATGCTCATGTTAGTATTTAAGCACTACTGTGTCTAGATACAGCCTCACCATATGAAAATGTTCATAATCTCTGCAGCTTTTCATTGTATGAATGTTCATTTAAAGCTTTAATTATGTGAATTTTCTTTTAGAAAATGGTAAACTTATGCTAAATTGAGACATGACTTTTAACATCCCAAAGCTTGGTTTTATCAGGATTCATTGACTTTCTGTGCAGCTTCCTGTTTCTGACATGGATGTTTCTATGACAAATTATGGATCTATTTGCATTAATAACGCAAAACTATCTCTTGCTTCAGAGATGGCTGGCAGAGAAGA
Organism: Toxotes jaculatrix; assembly: GCF_017976425.1. Classification (NCBI taxonomy): domain Eukaryota; kingdom Metazoa; phylum Chordata; class Actinopteri; family Toxotidae; genus Toxotes; species Toxotes jaculatrix. The sequence goes on along the minus strand of NC_054414.1, from coordinate 14,252,573 downwards.
TGCACAGAGATTGTGGCCATCGATGCGCTGCATTTCAGGAACTTTCTGGAACAGTTTAGCCCAGAGAAATTCAACCGAGAACTCAACAAGGTTATATTTTATTTTCCCTGTCAACTGTATTTCCTGACTGATTTTTTTGAAAAGTGCTTTTGTTTCTTTCTTTTGTCTGTCTCATCAAAATGTCAGCTGAGATGACACTGACTCGTTTCCTTTTCTCAGGGTAACTATTTGAATTAAAGATAAGTATCAAAGTGATGGATTGTGATATATGTTGAAAGTAAGCTTAACCTTTTTCATTAAACTGTCCATTAGGTCCTTAGAATGAATTTTAATGAACATAATTGACCTCAGGGTGATTAATCACAATTATTAAAATTACATCACAGATTAAAAAAAATAGAAATCCCTCCATATGTGCAGTTTTCTCTGTCAGAGATGCTCATTCGTAATAGAAAATCAAGATGTTAATGTTGTCAAGTCTGCCGTCAGAAAGCATGGAGGAGTTTGACAGCTCTGACAGGGGTGTGAAGAATGCACCAACATGAAGATCAATCCTGTTTCAAATATTGTTTAGCTAACTGTCATATCTGCCCTTTCACAGGAAGAATTTATGACTGGTCAGGGTGAGGATGGGCTCTTACAATTCATTTTCACAATTCACTTCATCTCCGATGTGAAAACTAATGTCCAGAGCCCCTTCGGGTCTTTTATTTAACATGTGCTTCTCTTTGAAATTATCTGACATACGTAACATATAACCCACTTGACATGTCATGTGAAATGTTCTTGTGTGCAAGTATAAATATGTGAAACCCACACAAATTTCACACTAGTGCCCATGACGGTGAGGGGAAGGTGTGAAGTTGCCAAATGACAGGCCAGTCAACATATGTGGTCATTCACTGAATGATGTGTCAATCACAGGCCTGCAGTCAAATGGAATTACCTTATTGCTTTCTTTCTATATTTAATTTACATTTGACGGTATTTAGATATTCTGTAGGCCTGATTCTTATGAAACACACTAGTGATCTGGAACAGTGGGGCGATCCCAAGACCTGGGGCTTATCTGAGCTTATTCTGGCTTTATGTACCAAAAGACATAACACATCCCTTTGTTCTGTCATCATTTAGGCTTACTGTGGCTTTGCTCGCCCTGAGGAACAAAGTGAAAACCTTGCCGCAGTGGCAACAGGGAACTGGGGCTGTGGGGTTTTTGGAGGTGACTCACGTCTTAAAGGTAAGCGTTGATGTAATACTGCCGTCAGTAGATCTTCTGGGGAAGTGTGCTCGGATCATCTTTGTGCATTTAGCAGTCTAAGCTGACTGTCTTCCTGGTTATTACTGAATAAATTTCAGATTGAAAAGCTCCAGCAGATCAGTGTGGGCATCCATTTGTCTTCCAGGAATGCATTCATTTACTTAAGGCCTATTCGTTGCCTTCCTTCTATTGATCAAATGACAAAGTTAATATGTTTCATTAATAGTGAAATTGATCGCCTGCTTGAGTCCATCAATCTGTTACAGCACTTTGTCTGAGCCTTGTATCACTGTCACTGAGCTGGGAGCTTAAGGAGAGTTTTATGCTAACCGTTTGCAGTAGTAGCTCTGCTTCTCACTTTCTACCTGACTTACTGTCGAGTCCTTGTGCTTGCAAACTGTACATACATCCATGCATATTTGTTAATTAGCTGAAGCAAGGTACAGCCCTCTGTAGGCACAATCACCTACTGTCTGCTTAATGACATGCCTCCCGGGAACAGCATCGTAATTCAGATGCTGTTCTCCTCCTGGGTTTACCTTGTGTGGCCTCACATAGCCACCTATTTTTTAATTGTCGGATTATTTTTGAAGAAAGCAGTTGCAACGGAACAGCGGACAGAAATTGCTGAAGTGCAGACATATTCAGCTTAGCCCTCTCCTTAAAATGTTGATTCAGTTTTGCTCATTAACTTGCCACTGTCCCAACCTTCATTAATCAGCAGACATATTTCCAGTCTCTTAAAATATTCACAGCTCTCTGGGGCCAGACCTGGCCTCTCTTTGTAACTAATCCAGAGTTCTCAGTGGGGGTGAGACCTATTCCCCCGATTATTTACCTTTTACTGTACTTGCCATAGAGGCTAATACTGCTCTTTTAATTGTAACATCAGCTACTGGATGAGTCTTCAAACCTCCGTTTATTTAACCTTTGCTGTGCTTTTCACAAGTAAGAAGATTAAAGTGTGTGCACAAATCTGAAAAATATAAGCCATGTTTCAGTGCAGTAAAGGCCAGTCCCTCTACTGCATCGAAACAGGTTTTGTGTCACTCACTGTTGAGGTTTAACACGGGCTTATTTTCTTCCAGCTCTGCTCCAGATGCTGGCAGCTGCTGAGGCGGGCCGAGATGTAGCCTATTTCACCTTTGGTGACAGCCAGCTCATGACAGATGTCCACAACATGCACTCTTTCCTCACTCAGAGGAACATCGGTGTCGGTAAGGCAAACAACTGTCCTGGCTGCTTCTTGTTTATATGCCGCTGTGTTATGTTTTGTTGATTGCACTGCCAAAGGTGTGATGCATGAAATAATACAACGTGTGATTCTTTTTTTTATATTGGAATAGTATTTTCTCTTTTGATCTTGTTGTAAATGATGTGAACTCATGACACAATGAAATGGCTAATTATTCATCCTAAAGAATTGTCCGCGTTTTTGTTGCTGTGATATCAGTGAACTATGGCGTCTAGACAACATACACAATCTCCTTGTCTCTGTCGCAGGGGAGGTGTATGATCTCCTGGGGCAGTACTACAGCTCGGTGTGCAAGAGCTGCCTCAGTCGGCGCCCTGACGTCAGCCTCTACTCCTTCATCTACCAACAGGTCAGCTCCTCCCTGGCGCCCGATGAGTCCGACAGGCGCTCGGCCAGACAACATGTCCCCACAGACTGCCATTAAGGTCAGGTGGCTGATGAGTCACCGTGCCTTATCTTCATAAAACGGAACACTTACCGAATTAAAAATTCTCAGTCAACCTTTAGCTTAAATTTTTTTTTTTATCTTAATTTTTCTGTTAGACAAACTTTAAATTAACGGTACCAAATGTGGCCTCCACCGCTGGCAGCCTAAAGTGAAAATCTGGCATCAGATCTGTTTAAAAAAACTGCAGAATAGCAGGAGGTGATTAGTTATGACCCTATCTGTCGCTGCAGTCCAAGCCTTGTTCATTTTGCTGCTGCTGGTATTACACCGATGGATTGAGCTTCAATACGATGCAATTGTGATTTTAATGGTGAAGCAAAGGTTGCCATCCATCTTCTGAGTTTGTCATGTTGCCTTTTTTACACCCACACATATCCAGCCTAATTGAATTGGCTGTCAGAAATCAAGTTAAAGGAGAAGAATAACAAGAACAGGGTTTGGAAAGCTTGAAGCGGTCTCTGGAAAACGGTTTCATTTATAAAACGGCCTGGCTCTTCCTGAATAATCTTACCTCCCGCCTTTATAGCAAAATATTCGTTATAATAATGGGTCCATGAATACATTTTTTGGGGTTCTTTGTTTTATGTTATAAACATTGCAAAGAACTCAGTTGCACTTAAAATATTAATTTGTTTCTGTTCTATTTTACAACTGATTTCAGAGTAAATCTGTTGCTAATAGGTACACTTGAAGGGAAAATTAAGGAATCTTACTGACAATTTTTTTTTCAAACCACCTTAATAAAAATGGATGGGTTTCAAGTTAATGTGATGTTCAAATTTTTAATATTGAGTATATTTTATTCTGTAGCACCATTTGAATGGAGCCACAAATGTCAGTAATACATCTCTGAACAATCAGAATGATGGCTTCTTTATCCCATGGATGTTACAGGCTAAATGAGTTTCCATACAGCCTTGCCATTTATCTTTCCCCAGCTATTCTTGCTTCACCCTTTCACTCACAGTTTAATAAGGTCATACCTTTTATATAAACTGTACATGACACCTCATTAAGTAAAGAGTAGATCATAGAACATCCAGTCAGAGGCGAGAGCCAAGCAGTGGGGCTCCTGTGTGATTTCTCTGTCTGTTTGACAAAACAGAGCTTCATTTGCATCAGAAGAAGCTGCCTGACAGACGTCTCAGAGGTTTGACCTTTGACACCTTGTATTCAGGTTTGATGACATTTGACAAATTTTTAAGCAGCATACATCTTTTGTGTTTTTTTACAGGCATGTAAAAATGTTTGAAACACAAGTTGAAGTTGATATATATACTAAAACCATATAACAAAAATGTAACACCCTGTTTAATAGATTCTTACTGTTTGATTAGATGATTGTAGACACATACTTAGTATTACAGTGATGTATGTTTTGACTTTTTCTCTGTGTGATTACCTGCTTACATGCCTGATGAGCTTTTATCTGTCAGAGTACAGATTAGCCAGCCAGCAGGAGTTTATTGACTTAATATTTTTAGCTGAATGTTAAATTTGTTTTGTCGCCAGAGCGTGCGCTGCTGAATGGACTCCTGGGAACCTGTAAGTGAATGAATGAGGTGTAGGTGTCTGTAAGCCTGGTGCTGTCTGCCCTCATGGAATCAGGACCTGAAGTAGGGGGTCTCTCTTTGTAGCTTGCTGAGTTCAAAAAAAGCCTTTGGTGGCATCTCTCTCAAGGGGATCTACCATAGACACACAGGGGTATCCTACTGGATTGATCCCTCTACAGTAAGCCTCATGTGTGTCTTTGACCTTTTGGCTACCATCTGTCATAAAGTCATGAACACGAACAGTGTTTAGTCTTTTACACTGTAGTCCAACATAATCACTCTACCACAGTTTAGTAAAGCAGAGAAGCTGAGTAAATTGGTAGATGCAAAAAAAAGTATAAAAATACTTATTTATTTTTATTTTGATTTATAATCTAACTCCTGTTTAGTTTTGAGGATCTCATTCTGTCAGTATTCTGTTTCTTCACAGAGAATCAACATACCCCTCCCAATTATATTGTTAATGCATGACTGAAATTCCTGTTGTTTTTAGCAGTGTTGGAGGTGTGGCGCTAGGGATGGCAATGCCTCTTGTTTAGTCAGTCAAATCAGACTGAAACATGAACCATGGTATTGTCATGAAATCCTTCTGCTGACTTCAGTGAGCCCCTGACCTTTCCCCTGGCACTACCAGCAGGTTAAAGTTTTAATTTATTCAGTGAAATACCTCAGCTTCTGGTTAATGGACTGGCCCAAGTTTTGCCCAGTCTTTAATGATTCCAAGAAGACGAGTCCTACAGACTGTTAGTGATTAACATTTGTGTTTTTTTGTTAAATGTCTCCTCAGCTATTGGATAGCTTGCTCGGCTAGTACCTCAGCAGAGAGTGGAAACTTTGTGATTTTACTCCGTTACTAATGGATGAAGGTATGCAAAACAATAACCCAACTGATAAATGCTTTGCCTCAGGTGTAGCAAAGAGAAATCTACTTAGTATTGTTAAATTTCTGCATCCGGGGCAAGTGTGTTGAAGCATGGAGGAAGTGCAACGGTCAGCTGTTCACAGCTGAGGTGGCAAATTTGGTTTTGAGTTGAGTGCTGCGTGGAATATTAGGATCAAACAGCCTTTAACAGATACAGTGTGCTCATACATTGGAACTGAGTGATCATGCACAGTACAGCACTACAGTATTGCCAAGTTTTCTTTTGGTCTACTGTATGAATTATCAATGGACCTCAGAGAGCAAGTGAAATGGATCAAACAGTTCATCATTAGATTCTTTTTGAAGCTGGAATGACATTACCACCTATTTTTTCTACTTCTGCTTTGTTTCCATCTAAGAAGGTCAGCTCTGATAATGTAGGGTGCTGTATTATAAATGGGGAGGCCTATTTAAATTCATTATCAGCTATTTACTTCGTATTTCCTTGTCATTTTTAATCATTAGTGGAAATTCCCTGTTGTGTTTGGAAGAGTTATACGAGGTTCTCTTGGCCACAGATTAAAGGCATTATCAGCTGAATATTGATATGTTTGATGAAACCCTGGGAGCTGCGGCTTACATTTGTTTGGACTGAGGACGTAAGACAAAAATAGGATTCGCTGTCATGAGCTCTCTTTTTGCTCATTATTCATACTGTCCTTTCCATGATAAAATTCTTATTTTATGAAAAAAGAAAAGATAGATGCTGCACATACACCTGGGGCAGCATGGTACTTGTGGGGTGCAGCTAATTTGGCATTGATTCTAATCTTGGAACATTAGTCCTGAATTATTATGACAGTGTATTGCTTCTAGCAGAGATGGTTGAACTGTTGAAGTGGTCCTCACTGATAGCACCTAAATAGACAAAAAAAAATAAAATAAAAAAAATAACGTGGGTAGGGATTAGATCATCCCTCAAGCTGGTGACGTATTTTTTTTCAAGTTAATTTTTAAAACCTTTGCAGTATGACCATGATATTCCAGGAGTCACCTGTTTGGAATTAAAAATTACGTTTTAGACATCAAAGAGTTCACTCGAAGGTGGTTATATTTCTTGCCTACTCTAATTAATCTATGCACTTGCAGTTTTCAAAGGGATTTATTAAGAAATGTTTTTCTGGCAAGACCCTCTGCACAGGTGCATCTTGTTACAGTGGCTAGGTTACGGGAGTGGGACACTGTCAACCGAGCTTAACATTGAATCTGAGAGTATAATTTGTTGTTATACACTTTAGCAAGGCACATAAAACCAAATGGGTTTCAAAGTTTTGGTAAGGAAAAACAGTTGCAGAGTCCAAACTGCAATAACGATTGTTATCTTGGAACAAATTACAGCCACACCCATCAGTATTTTCTCCCAGCCATCAGCAAGTTTAATAAACCATTAATGAAGCATATTTCTATGCAGACAGGATGTTTGCCTTGTAATGCTCATTTTCTTGAAATGTAAACATTGCTCTTCTGTTAAATCAAATTTGTGCCATCACAATTAAAAAAAAAAAAAGCCTGTATCCTCTGTAAATGTCCTTAACTCACACTGCTGTATCTGTGAACTCGGCATGACCTAAATGTTTCACCACTTCCTCTGTGTCCTGTGTGGTGCCTCAGCAGTGGCAAAGTCGCTATCGTTTGATGGTAATTGTGTCTCTCCTCCGGCTCTACACATGCTGAGATGGTTCCTCATCCAAAGGCAGTTCCTTCACTGCTCCTAAAACCTGCTTGCGTTGTTTTTTTTTATTTTTTATTCAGTCTAAATAGCTTGCAGTCAAAAACACTCTTAAATATGGCCTGCTATAGAGGAGGCGGAGGCGGTGTATAAATCCATAACAACAGCAATTATTTATTAGTGACAGTTTTTTATGGCCATTTTAGTTCAAATGTTTCCACAGCAATTGATCCAAAAGAAAAATCCATTTTTATGCGATAGCTGTAGCTTTTAACCAAACTGACTGCTCGCTCCGTAAGGTCAAGGATTGAGTGAGTGAAGTTATTTTTGCTCCTAGTGTTATTAGATTGCCTATCTATCATTCGAGTATCATGTGATTGATACTGACTCAGCCTGAATGAAAGATGGAGCAAGGCCATCTCTGCTCGCACGCAAGAGTAAGGAGTAGCCTGATCGCCATAGCACCTTGTGAGGAAGAGGCCCTTGAAGGATATATGGTAGAAAAATGTGCTAGTGAACTGCTAACTACTCGTGTTGCACCATTTCTCATTTAAACTTTTTTGAAATCCAGTGTCTGAGTTCTTACTCCATACATTTGTCTTTATAAAAGTTACAAACTCAGCATGTTTCCATTTTAGTGGAAAAAAAAAAACCTGCTGGACAGGCAATTGTGGAAGGATGATTACTTCCAAGTGTGTTTTCAAACGCTGTTAATTTAGGGACAGTCCACATATTGCTGACCACTTAAAATTGCATGAACCCTTCATTAGCTTTGAAATATGCTTGCTGATTTCATTTTACCATATATTAGAATTCTAGACATCAAATTTAACGCTCTGAAGGTACCAGGTACGAACTATTAATTTTGCGGTATGTGGCTGAATTGGTTTACTTTCCTGAGTTTATCTCTTTTGAACTGAAGGCATCTCTTCAGGCCTTTAATTGCACACTTGTTGCTCCTTCCACCCACGAGGCAGATAACACCATCTGTTCCCTGTCCGCACAAGACCAATCATAATTTCAAAAAGAGAAAAATATATTCCGTTCCCTGGCAAAGATTTCAAAGTGCTACCGGAAGCTTATTTGGGAATACGCAACACAACTTTTATTTTTGCTTAAAAAATATTTAAAACTATAACATGATTTGGAGAGGGTGGTGTGTTAGAACGAGATGTATAGATTAATTCATGTATGTTGGTAGTAGGGTACTTTGGGCATGTTCCCACATCAGACAGATTTCTCTCTCTCTCTCTTGGTTTCAAAGGTGCCAGAAACAGATGCTTCGTGCACATTTCAAAGGAGACCGACTTTTGGCCTTGATCATTTTCAGGATATGATTAGATTCCAACTCATGGCAACAGTCTGGTAGAAAAACAAGGCAAATAAAGTTGAATGTATTTTTCGTTTGTAGATGTAGCTCCTGAAATGACTGGTCGACTAATTGATTCGTCTGAAAATTAATCAGCAACCAATTTGAACGTGGAAGAATCGCTTAAAACATTTATTACCCTGAAATCTCAAGCAGTAGGTGTTTCCAGCTTCTCAAATGTGAGGATTTGTGGCTTTCCTGTTTTATCTCATTGTAAATTAAGCAAACAAACCAGCAATGCAAAGATATCGCCTTGGGCTCTGGGAGTTGTTTTCATGATGCTGACATTAATTTGACACATGACTAATTGATTAATCTTTAAAAAAAGAGATTAATCAATAATGTAGCTGATCATTAACTGCAGCCCTTTGATTTTACAATTAGTGCTTCCAGAACCTCGACTGGAAGCTTTTCCGAACATATCGGGGTGCTTGATATGTCGTTTGCTGCATGTATGTGAGGTGTCTGTGACAGTGGACTGTGGGGAACAGCAGAGCAGAGCGACTTGAGGCGAGGGCCTGTCACATGTCACAGGTTGACTGCCCGTAGAGAGTGGGGAAGCTGTCTGCATGTGCCTTTAGTGCCTTTCACAGCAGCGTTGGCAGAGTGGACCTCTAGGCTCTGCCATGCACTGGGCTTGTTATGGAGCTGTCACTGTAAGGGTGGCAGCACACAATGCAACGGCTTTTCTTTCCTGTACGCTGGACAGGGATGTAAAAGAAAGGCACAAGAAAGTGAGTTCTGTTTGGACCTCCGTTTGTGCTTCATTGACAAAGAACCAAGAACCAAACTCTCAGTATTTGTCTTTTTGGTGACAAAGCTGTAAATACAGTGTTTTGAAAGCACAGTTTTTCGAACACAAGACTGCACAGGGGGTTGAGGATTTCCTGGTTAGAAAGTGAATCCCTGCTGGGCCTTTTTACTGAATGTTAATTGGATTTCATCTGTGAAAGCCCTCCAGTCCTTACAGAGACATCCTTTTTAATCAAAACATAAATGAGACATACTAAAGTGATTGCAAGTATCATTACTCTGGGGGGGTTATGACTTCTAATTAAGATGAAAAGTGCACAGATAGATTCTTTTATCTTTGCACTCTGCTTAACATCTTATTCACGATCAAATACTTAATTTGAGTTTAAGACAATATATTAAAGAACATCAAAAGGAAAAAAAAGAGTAAGTGATTTGATGCCAGGGCCTATGTGAAAATACTTGCATTTACATATGTAGCTGATTTGTTTTTGCACCTCCTTTGGAAAGCATTTTTGTTCTTTTCTGGTTGCAGATGAACAATTGCTCATATTCTGCTATGTGGGCAAAACTTCAAGATGTCCAGTAGTATCATATTGTGGCCCAAGCAGCTCGACGTCATATTGGGGTCCCTCACATTTGAACCACTTTGGTGCTTTTTACACTAGTCAGTATTTTGTTTGAGCGTGGAAGTGAAAGCCTTACTTAAAGCTCGCTTTCACACTGGCAAAAGCGACAGTGAGTCTGTGTCAGCTGATATTTCTCTAAGTCAGGTCAGAGACTGAAAATGCTATATAGCCTGTCTCTGTGTTGGGTAATTGTAAACTACAGAGACAAAGCCTATTTGTCGTACCCATCCGAGCTGTCTTGTGGAGCCAGTTTCCCTGACAAGTGTGGTTTTAGGGGCCATAAAGCGGCACTGCCACCATCCCTCAGTCCTGTCCTCTGTTACATATGAACTAGTGGCTAAACTGACAGGCTTATTTACACCAGGACACATGTAGCCTAGATGATACCATCGCTCCAGTTCCAAACGCTGCTAGTTCACAAACATATCTCACTGACAAACTACTATGAGTGCAAGGCAACAGAGAGGGGTTTAAGAGAATACCAATATCAATTCACAAGTCATTTATTTTGGATACACTTCCTTTACGGGTAACTGGATTAGACCTTTTTACCTCTTGCTGTTCAATTACCCAAGCACCCATAAAAACCTGAAGTTCTGTCTCCGCAGTGAGATATTGTCACGCCGGTCCAAGCAATAAGAGCGAGATTTAGGATGAGCCTTTTCACTGTGACAGAGACTCGGCAGAGGGGCCCTCTCTGTCACCAGATATTGCGGTCCCCAGCCGCTCATTAGAAATGGAACCATTACTTTACAGCTCCGGCTCGCTTCTCTCTGCTGTTCCTTCATCCACCTCCACGGCACCCTAGATGTAGATAAACACAAATGAGCTCTAAAATGTACAGAAAGCCAAACCTGAGTGTGAAAGGTGGCCGCACAGTATAACTTCACAGCTATGCGGCACATTAAGTTCCTAATGTCTCTGATCTTATTTCTCATAATATCTCTTTGTGGTAGGATTAAGTTTATTTGAGAGGGAACTCCCCTGTGAACTATGCAGCATAATGTGTTTGCTGATCATAGTGTGTGCATCCCCAATGGTGCTGTTTGTATTTCAGCTGTGTTGTTTGCTTCACCAGTCGGAGCAGAATAGTCAGGGAACCTGTTCATCTCTCCTTGTTTAGTTTGTTGTGTATCATTTTTGATAGTGAAATCTGTGTTGGCTGCACAGATTTAGAATAAGGTCAAATGTGCAAACATCAGCAACATTTTGTCCATTAGATTTCTTCTTTAAAGTACCTAAATATGTCATGACTTTGGCAAACTAACCATATGCCACATAAAAATAAGAATGGTTCATTATGGAAGTTTTAAAAAGTGTTTTTGTCCCTTTAGACCAGAGACAGGAAGTGCATTAGCATCAAGACAGGCTTTGTCTTTTCATTTGCCCAACAAGCAAATGAACACACCTCCGTTTACCCATCTGTTGAAGCTGCCTTCGTTCCTCGTAATGGGTCACTGTAATTGGCGGAGTCAGGAAGCGGGCGCCGCTCCATGGCGTGTGGTTTAGTTACTGGAGTCCTGAGAGTGATGGAGCCACTGGCAGCTGTGGGCTCGAGGAAACTGCTGCTGCTGCTGCTGCCGCCGCTGCTCGCTATGGGCCTCTGTTCATCTCCTCTCCCCCTCACACAGCTTTGCTCCACAGGGATGATATTACTGGGACAAATGGCCACCTGGGAGCTGAGCACTTAATGAAGCACACCTTTTTTTTTTTTTTTTTTTTACTCCTCTTCTCCTCAATCAACCCCTTTTCCTAACGCCAACAGTCCCTCCATCTCACATCTGGCCAGGCAGCAGAACAGATCTGTTGGGGAACTAAGGCAGTGAGGGAATTGAACAGAGCCACAAAGCCTTGCATGCAAGCTCATGCCTTTTTATTTGCCTTCATGACAGTATAGCTATTAGCTGCCTGGTGGTGGTTTTCACTCTTTAAGCATTAAGAGATATCCTTCAGAACTCATGGCCAGTTCACAAATTCCTCTGCATTACCGAGATGGGCTGTGTGAGGAGAATACAGCGCTCCTAATGAGCTCCTTCCATCTAACTTGTCTCCCTCCTGTCTTCTTGGATCTATTCATATTTGGCTCTTATGCAACTGGCTTTCATCCCGAACTGGGAGGCCACGCAGGCGGACAAACGGTTGTTACTCCGATGTGAGGAGGGCATTTAAGCAATTGTCTCTTTGCAGCGCTTTTGTGGATGATTGACTCTGGTCTCAAGATGATGGCCTGGCACAACCATTTACCTTCCAGAGTCTTAACTCACATCCAGTCATGAAATCTCACTTTCCATCTCTCTTTTTTTTATATTTCTGCTCAGATCTTGCATGTGTGTGCTGGAGAGAAGTCATTTATGCTCCTGTAAGCTGCACAATGTTCTTATGATAATAATTTTGTTAATAAAGCTAATGATTAATGACTGTTGAGGTTTTTTCCTCCACACCATTCTCAACTTTCTGCACTTTCTATTACTGTAACACCCTGACCCTTTCGCTTACCATCCCCACTATTCACTCACCAACCTCTTTCACTGAGGCCACTCAAATTAGCCCCGGCCGTTCGATGAGAGCCCAACAGCTACAGGACATGTCGCAGGACCGAGGCATAAATCATTCCCCAGAGCAGGAGCTGTGGCAGGCCTAGATGCACATCCACCACCCGAGATTTACGCTGCACATCGAAGCACAGCCCTGCAATCTGGAGCCTCTCCACCAGGTCATCTTCAAATTGGTTATTGATCTTCCAATCACAAAATGAATCATACGTTGCCAACACTGTTTAGGTACTACGTTTACAGTAGCGTGGCTTGTGTTATGGCTGATATGCAGCCTGGGGATGGATTATTGTTTAGGAACCATGAGAAAACAAGTACCTGCACTGAACGGGGAGTAAATAGGCAAAGAAATTTGAAGCAGTCTACTTGAGATGAATAGGTATCATGTTGTCATCCAGCAGAGCCTCATTATAACATATCAAAACAGCTGAAGACGCTGTTGACAGTTGCTGAAGTGAAGAGCTTGAAGTTGGCTTTTGTACTGTGGTGATATGCAACAATGTGTGATTATGACTGCCGTCATTTTAATATTTTCTTTCAGGATTAATTGCTTTGCCTTTGATATTATTATACTGCAGTCCTTTAAAAAAATTGAACTGCTGTATTTTGGCAAATGTTCTTTTATGTGATGAAAACAATTTATTTGCATACCTCTTAATTCAGATTCTTTCCCTGTTTATAGAACTGCTATGGAAGCCACTCAGTCACTATATGAAGCTGAAATACACAGGTTTCTGTCACAGCAGAATCAGTTCTCTTATCTACATCTAACTGAAATGGGACGGGATCCATGGAAGTACTTCATTTCAGCTCTTGTCATATACTATATTGTGGCGTATTATTTAATGGGGCTTCACTTCTTGCCCAATTAGGCTCCAAGACGGTGTGTAAATGTAGCTTCTGCCCTGGGAGCAGTTCTCTCATAAATGCCAGAATGGCCATTATCAGAATTCCTTTGTGAGTGAAAACAGACAGGTATAATATAGATTCAGCCTTAATTGAAAGCTTGTAGGAATGTCAGTGGTACTATCTTTGAATTTCTTCTTAAATGTCAATATCTGAAACACAAGACAGAGGGGACTGCTTTTTTTTTCCTATTCCATTTTGGAGGGAAAATGTCAACCTCAGTTTCGTTTTCCAAGATGGCTGCATCATTGCATGTGGCTTCTGAATTACCTAAGATATTAATAGTGTGGGGAACACATTTGGATGACAGGTTCAGTGTAACTAATTGGCTGTTGAATGGAGTCAGATTGTAATCTCGCAGCTGTTATTTTTGATTCATGCGCACATGTTCAATTACAGAGGCTCATTAAGACTACATGCTGATGAGTGATTACAGCACATGATTTGTGAGAGCTGACATGCTTATGGGTTTGGAGCGTGTCCACTGGTCAGCTGGACAGAAAGCTTACTTCTGCATTTCATGATTTTTAGTATTAAATTGCACTTGTGCGCACAAACTCAAATCGCAGCCTTGAGGCTACTAATCATTTCCTACCAGTTCCTGCTAAGATCTTCAGTTTTTCATTGTTTGATGGATCTCTTTGTAACTCACCCTAGCCATCCTACCTAGAGGGGAAAGTTTCTATGAATGTACTGTTATTGTGCATAGACACAGCCTGTGCTTTGCTTTTTCCATTCTCAGTTTAGGTAGAAGCCCAGCTTCAGTGGCCCCTTCCATTTCCCTTGGACTTTAGCAGGCCCCTAAGCAGGAAGGAGGGAACTTGGATGGACCGCTCTGCTCCCCTCTCCAGTCGATATCAGCCAGCAGGTAAGGCTCTGTCTCTGTCTGCAGTGTGGCAGACACTTATTAGTGGTAATGCTCTCCCATCATCCATCTCCAGGTGGGCTTCCGCCATTGATCTCGACGCCAAGGCTTGTCACTTGCTGCTCCTCACGCAGTGAAAGCACTGGTCGCCTCCGGCACTGGTTTTAGATGTCCCAGCTTAATGTTCTGTCAATAGTCTCGTGGCTGGACAGCCAGCATTAGACCTGTGAGGTGACTGGCACAGCAGTGTGAGATGTTTTTCCTCACAGTGGTCTTCAATACCTAAATTCAGCCTGGAAAAACAGAATAGAGCGTTGAGGTTTATGAAGCTTGGGATGTTGACCTCCAATCTCTGTCAGTTAGCATGGACTCCTGTAATACAGTGAAATGGGTTAAATCTGTCTGTGGGGAATATGAGATGCAGGGGCTGTTGCCACCATCCATTCCACTGTGTTCTTGTATAAGTAAAGCAGGGCTGACAGTGGGCATTGGGAGTGCTCCTCTAAATTTTTCCCAGTGATGTAGTTATGTTGGGTTCTCTGGTCCCTTACCTCCACCACATGCCACTCAGGTGTGGAAGCAGCTTGAGTTTGACTCCCCCCCGCTCTCCAGCTCTTTTTACATTCTTAAAGCAACTATTTCTGTTACCTTTCATATGAAAGACTGAATCCAGTGGCATCAATGTCCTCCTTACTGTTAGGGACAGGGTGAGCATCATACTGTAGATCAGATATCTGATGAGGGTGCCTTTTAGAAGATGCTTTCCTGTGAACTTTTTTGAGGCCATGTCTAAATGAATTTGCTGAAATATTGCAGCGTGTTATCAGATTGTGAGCTTTAATGCAAATCACATTTATGCAAATTTAGTTAAACCGGCCTATTTGGTCAGCAGTGATAATGTAACAAAACACAGACGCTGAGTATAGAATAGGAGTGAGAAAATGTAGTATTGTAGAACTGGAACGTTTTGTGTTTGTTACCACTGACACACTGAACTGTTTATTCTAATTTGTTCTAATCCTTCTGAGTCTGAATGATTTATTTTCAGCCTAGTTTGTATTTCATATTTAATTGGACCAATTCATGGAAGCTTGACTAAAATGTTTAATGTTTTTTGGACTCTTGGCCGACCTGGTTCAGTGGTTTAACCAATGGAGAATTAAATTTGGGTCTCTCCCCGAAGACCTAATCAGATGGCAATGGAACGAGGCCATCTGTTGGGAGTGTGCTAGTGATGTGGCCATGCTGCAAACAGTCAGCTATGCAAAAACGAGTCCAGTTGTTTCTCCAGTTACAGTTGTTCTTGAGAGCAATCATCGTGGATGGGGTTATTTAACACAATGTTAGCTAGAGTATGTAGTGTGTGTCACTGGGTTTACTGTGATAGTCATACAACGCTTCAGTTTTAAGAAAACATTGACAGTGCTAGATGTAATTGTTTGAAGTTAATTTTATTTCTGGAATTGAGTATCAGCTTTTGGCTACACAACAGTGTTATTCCAGCTTAAACTGGCAATGTCTTCTTTCCACAAAAAAGTGTTGTAGCCTTAAAAAAAATATGTTAAATATGAATGTTTTCATTGAACATTCATTGAATTTTAAATGGCTTAATAAAACACTATGTTCTCCCTGTCAATTATGCGTTACACATTAGTTGCCATTGACAAAAATATGGATGAGTATCATGGATGAGTGTAACATTAATGTATCACCACATTAATTCTATACTGTGGCGCAATAAATATAGCAGCCTGATTTACTCACAGCGATTATTAGTTATTTTTCATGAACAAGAGAAAGGGAAAATCCACTGAGTAACACATGACAAATATTACATTCTTTTACATGTATCAGTCAGATTAGACAGCAAACACAGAGTAGATCAAATTAACATCTGAGGTAACACATTAAACATTTATAGTTAATATTACATCTGTCAGGAATGATGGAAAACAGTTTGCATTTCTTTACCTTAAGGCATTTCTGTTACTCACATTTACCCTTTATTCATATTTTACTATATCATTACATAGGCTCTTCATGTGGACATATAAAAATACAGTTAGTATGTAAGAATAAACATGCATGTGTGTCCTTTCTTGAGGTGGATTTGGAAACTGTCTACATGGTTCACATTCACTTTCGCTGATGATACACAGATACGTAACAAACGAACAGCAAGTATCATCTGGACACAGGACAACAAATTCTCACATTTTCACCACTGAGGACCACTGATTCGATTTGCTGCAACATGAACCACCAGAGATTGAAACAAGACCCACAACCCAAGTCACAGTTCACTTTGAATGACCAAAACAGCATGCATGATGTAGATTGCCATAATGCATTCTAATTACTAGTTACTAATGTTATTTTTGAATATCAAAAATAGCAATGATAGTTAATTTCATATTACATAAGCTCCATGCATCTAATGAGTTGATTTGGTAAATTGCACATATACCCTCACTGGACTTTCTATTATTGTTTTATTGCACGAAGTACCTACAGTACGACAATACATCACTACCCTCATTCTACCTCTAAGTGCAAATAAAAAGCACTTATATACACATGAACACAGTGGTTTGCCTCGCCTAGTCACCACTGGACTGTATCTTGCTTATAAAGTAGCACTGGTCATTACACTTTACAGTTGTTAACTATTGCTATAATATAGAACACATACAGACGAGACTAGACAACTTCAGATGTGCCAATGAAACCATACCACACATATTTTCCCTCTGCACACATTATTTATAACCAGTCCTCTCTGTTTACAGATATTCATTCATATCTTTATATAAATATCTTAAAGTGCCTTGTCAGACAGACTTCACATACGCACAGCCTCTTTGGCGACCCTATGGTGGCAGTAGAAACAAACAGCTTACATACCAGAGTAAAAATAACTTTAGCACATTAAAATGGGTCTAACAGTACCACTGATCCAGTTTATTGTTAACATAATGGCACACATTTTTTTTTAAACATAATTCTGACATGTTTATTACGTTACTACTCTACAGGTTTGTGAGATATATATTGGGATCCCTCAGTTTATTCACTCTCTGATAGAGGAGCTTCCCCTCACATCAACTCTACAAAGCAGACATGGCTTTAGTTTCCTAAAGGCAGCAGACCAGTTAATCTCAGTCTGCCGAGTCAAGCAGGGTCATTATTGGACCCGAAATCATTCTGATGTCTATACAAATTCAAAAGAAAACTTGTTTTCCAGTTAGTTTTTGTTCACTTTTTTTTTTTTTTTTAATATTTACACACTATATACAAATTTTTAAGGCTTTGCATTTTGTTGTGAAGGGAACACTATTGCACAGACAACAAAGACACATGAAGGCATCTCGACTACTGAGGCTAAAGCTAAAATCTAAGTCTAAGAGTGAAGATAGGAGCAGCTGAGTGGGCGTGCTCTCTCAGTATGGCTTACTTCCCTGATTTATGAGGCTGGCTGGCTCCCTGGCTGCTATCAGCCAGTTTGGTAGCTGCAGCGCTGCTTCTATTGCACAGGTCCCTGATTTCCAGCAGGCCCTCGTTCAGGGCTTTGACGAAAACGGCCGAGCTCGTTTCTGTGTTCTCCCAGAAACTAGACACGCAGAAGATGATGTGGTCTGACTGCGGGTTGTAGCAGGCGCCGTAGCCGTTGGGTACCACTGGGCCGTAGCAACAGAACATTTCCACTGTGGTAGGAACCTGGAGACAGGAGGATACAGCCTGGGTTAGACCAGTTTAGCTAGAAAGAATGTTTAGTGTCTGACGAAAATTAATCAGATAAGGGCTGCAACTAATGATCATTTAGTCTATAAACTGCCAGAAACAGAGAAAAATGCTCATTAAAAGTTTCCAGAGTCCAAGCTGACATCTTCTGATAGCTTATGTGGTCCAACCAGCAGTCCAAAACACAAAGATATTTCATTTATAATATATCTTATATATATTTATAATGAATCAGTAATTGAAATAGTTGGTGATACATTTTCTGTTGATTAATTAATTAACTGAGCTCTAAATGAGACCGTTAATATTGTTCTGGAATCAGTTTACATCCCACCATTGCCAGTGATGACTGCTGTAACCCTGCATACGTTACAGAGGTGGAAATCTTTCACCCGATCTAATTGATGTCAACACTTTCAATAGATTTTCCTTTGACATTGTGAATGCTTAGCGCTTGGAAAACTTTTTGTAGGCAGTGTTCCTTGCAAATCTAAAGTGCGTCACTTGTACGACAGAGTTTGCTGACAGATGAAATTACAGTGACAAAGTTTCAGTGAACATGACTTGGGCTGAATCACTTTTGGAGTTCACTAACTGGTGACAGAGAGTAAAAAAAAAAATGCACATTCATTTCGCTCAAAATATCATGATTACTAATGATTACGTATTAACAATGTGAATTTGACAAGTCACTGCTGAGTATAAACAGCAGATGGTCTTTGTGTTGTTAACAGAAATGGAAAAGGAAACCAAAGCTGAGGAGTCATCCCATAGTCATTTCACACGCATTTGTTCAAGCACCTCTCACTCACTTGAATAACAATGCAACTGTTAGCACTTATGAATGTATAGCTCAGAGAGTGCATGTATTTCATGTAGCTGAGGCATGTGGCATCCTCAAGCAATGTATATTAAAAAATAATATTTATTTTAAGCGAGGTTCAAGTACTATCAGCTACACCTAAATACACAGATGGTCTAAGTGGATAAACTCAGTGTCGCAGGCAGTAGGTGAGTCTGACACGGTCTCCAATTAAAAAGACTGCATCAGCAATCACAGATCCCTCAGTGAGGATTAGCAGGATTGACTTCAGGTGGCAAGAAATTTGTAGATGGCTGTCAGGTTATCTTTCCATAAAGATAAAATTAGAATAGTTTAAAAGTCAGTGTAGCCTTTCAAGAGAAAGTGGTGGTGGTGGAGATCTTCACCTGCCAGGGCAGATATGATATGTAAAGCAGCAAAACATCATCATTTTTTTTTTTTTGCAACAGCATCTCCTGCGTATGTGGAATTAGATGAGTCAGGCTTCTGGGGAAGTACGTATACTGTATTTCCTCTCTGTTGGCAAGCATAAGCATAAGCATGGAAAATATTATGCAAGAAAATGTTAAGTGTTAGAATATAATGGGATTTCATGTTACCTGACTGGTAGAGAGGATGAACTGGTTGCTGGCCAGATACGTCTCATCACAGAAGATCTCTGGCTTCTCCATGTTGAGCTCCTTTGAAATCCTCAGAAGCCCAAGGAGATGATTGTCTATTGCCATTCCTGTAATAGCCTGAAAGAATAAAGTCTTTTCAATTAGAGCCCCATGAGCAGAGATGGGCTTCACAGGCCCAGTCCTTGTTTGGTATACAGTACATTTCCACCATAATGGTCGCAACATAGAAGATTGCAGATGTTTAGTGAACTACCCAACTTGCAGTTGGATCACAAATCATGTGGAATGTGACAGCTGAGATAAAAAGTGTGCTCCACTCCACTTGTGGGCTCTGCCTTTAAAAATTTCAAACTATAGCTCCGTTCCCTCGTGTGTTTCTGTCCTTTAATACTCACTAATTAATACGTTAACTCTTGTTTGGTTAATATGTGTGTAAACTGCTGGGTGCAGTGACTCCTCAGAGTCTTTCCTGCACTTGAGGAAGTCACTGTGCTCGGCAAAGAGTTAGTCCTGTATAAAACCGCAGACTGTCATTTTTACACTGCAGTTTATGCATGGATTAAAGAACTGAAATATAATGTGTCAGTTAGTGAGCTTTAAAGGTGACGGTAAGCAGATTTTTCTTTTTTTTTCAGAGCCAGGCGAACTGTTTCCTCCTGCTCCCAGTGCTAAGCTAATCTGTCTGTTTGTCGTAGCTTCATGTTGGATTTAACTTTTGGCAAGAAAGCCTGTAAGTACATTATCCAACACATCAAGCTATTTCTTTAAAACCTCCAGGGAGCGAGTGATAAATTTTGGATGGAGCAACACTGTAATATAATTAGTCCTTTAGCTTAAATGTTTAAAACTGGTTTAAAGTACTTACTGCAACTGTGTAATTTGTCTGGGCATTAATTGCATCCCTCAGTCGTTTTGTTTTTTCTGAGTCCTGTTGGAGAAGTAAATAATTATTTAGAGAAAAAAGTAAGTACAGGGCATTTTTCACATTGCACAAAAAGAGAGCAGAGCATCTAGTAATTTTTTTAATAGATCCATTGAACCTGCAGGGAGATCATCTGTTGAACAGGGAGACTGGGACTGGCGTGCTGAGGTGGCCGGTTGCACCTGTTTCGTTTAATCAGGCGTGATGAGCGGTGACATGGGAGTTACTGAGTAATTTGGGTCATAGTGAGAAAAATGACTCACAGTGAAAGTGGCCCTCTCATCTGTCATGGACATCACGAAGGCCAAGGCCTCAGCGGTGGCAGAGCGAATGTTATCCACCCGACCCTCTTGGAAGCGCCGAATGGACGCGCTTTCATAAGTGGATACGAGCCTTCTATTGCATCTGAGTAGATGACATCATGGCAATATCAGTGTATTTGGCCAAGAGACCTTTCATAAAATTTAAACACAGAAGTAATAAAGTTTCTTTACTTGTAAAATGCAAGTTGTAAGGCAACTTGTATAAATGCATCTGGACTCATCTTCTGCTTTTTGATGAATTCTTTTCCATAATCTTTAAACTTGAAAACATCCATGTCAAGATTATTCACCAGCCTGAAAGAGAACGCACAAAGGATATGAAACCTTGTGTCTGTAGAAGAACTTGGAAATATTTGTGGATGTGGCTTTGTGTTGGTCTTGCCTCTGGAGTCTGTCTCCAGATGCTGCTAGGAGTCCCTGAATGTGCGGGTTGCATTTCCAGAGCAGTCTTCTTGGAGGGGGGAGCTCTCTGATGCTGGATGTACTTGCCATCTTGGAGGGACTCCCCGTTCTGTTTAGAACAACAACACTTAAGCCTCCTACGTGTCAACCTCTGCAGCGTTCACTGAGATAAGTTCTCAGATTTTTGGTCATGTCTTGCTGCAGCGGACCGACTTACATATATTTCATCAAGTATTCAGAGCACTGCACCAGAACTATTCCTTCAAATGGCGAATGTTCGCACACGACTCCACATATCCCGTCCATTCCTACAACAAACTGAGAGAAGCTGGATTAACAAATGGAACAAAGTCTTTACTTGTGGAGGATTGAAGTGCCTTGAACGTGGTCCTACCTGCATTGACTTGTCATACCAGCGGTTTGCCCCGTTCTTGTCTCGACCGCCACCATGGAGCATCAGCAGGGCCCTGTTGGTATCACTGGGCACCAGACCGCTGGGTTCATCCAGACACACCACACACAGACAGCTCTCAATCAGGGCCAGAGAGTCCCTGTTAGTTTGATCTGTGTGGAGGAGGGACGCATGTTCTGGATTATCCATCTAGTAATGGTTTATGGTTGATCAAGACTTTTGGGATCATAAACGTGATAAAAAATTAGAGACATGTTTGAGCTGAGACCTTTTGTTAGCGCATCTCTGGCTTGTGCCCATTCTGTTCTCCCATCGGACGTCAGGATACCAAAAGGAGGGAGTCTCTCTTCAGCGTTTTCTGCCATTTTCATGATCTTCTCCAGCTGGGATAAGATCTCCGTCTCGTTGAGGTGCTTGCTCTTTGCGACTACATCCAACACGAAAAACTAGCAAGGAAAAACAGATTACAGAAATCACGTGTTTCTTAACTATTCCATCATGCACACTATTACCTGGAAGATACGTAATCATCGTTCCGTCCACATATTGTTAGTGTGGTGCAATATTTGTGTAGCTGAGATAACTAGGATACTATTAACAATGGCAGGGACAAAAAATGGCCAAGGGCTATTGAAAGTATGGCTCCTCAGCTGCGATCGGTTAAAGATGCTCTTAGGGAAGTGGCAGACTCAGTCAACAGTAATTTAGTTAACTGCCTGTATCTGCATAGGGACAGGCCGTTATGTGCCGCAGATTGATAGTTCCCAGACCCATTTCCAGGTGAGAGCGCCCACTGTGCCTTGTTCTGTGGTAATTTAAAAGCACAATCAGTTTATATATGAGAAACACACAAAACAAAACAACTCTTATGAATAGAAAATCTTCCTTTTAAAAAATGCACAGGACACTTGGGGATGTGAGAGAAGACTGGCTATGGCCCAGAAAGCTGGATGAGTTACAAACATGACCATGCCGTGCTATCTGTGATAACATTTTCTGTCTACCACTTCCTGATCAGTCAGGCCCCAGAGATCAATGTAGCTGTCAGTGTTTGCATTCTGTAGATATCTGTACACTTTAATGCGGAAATAATTCTCACCAGTTTAAATAGTCAAATAGACACTTTAACATCCTTATAAAAACATTACCCCAAGCAATTTTATAAAGGTTCTATGTTTTCAAAGTGAAGCTATGAAATGCAGCTTTTCATACCCAGGCCTGGTTCTCCTATCCTTTTAGAAATGTAAATCATAGATATAAACAGTCAAATGAGTGCCCGTTCACCATTGCAATAGAAGTGATATTGTTAGTCTGCCCGGTCTACTGTGACAATTGGATAAAAAGTCACCTTTAGAGGCTGATGTGGTGGAAGGTTCTGACTTTTTCAGTTGGGTACAAATGCTAGTGCTCCTATGTTACGTGTGATATTCAGAGATGGCACTCTTGACAGAGCAGATCATTATATCTTTTGTGGCCAGTTTAGATGTTTGTATGCTTCTTCTGCGGTCTACTGAAGGATTAGTTTATCTGTGCTCTGGGCCAGTAGATATCTCACTTCTCATGAAGTCTGTTTCTCATGAAGTGAGATATCTACCACATCTCTGATGATAAGAAAAGGGAAGTCAAAGGAAAAGAAAGTTCTGGCTCATGTCTGATGTGACGTACTGAGAACAACTCTGCTTTTTAAGCATCTATTGATAAAACTGAATGCTGCATTAAAACATCCTTAACATTTACTTATATTTTCTCTCAAATGAACTGAGGACTGTCTTCAGTTAGAAGTGCGATTGAGAGTGAAAAGTGTCCCCAGAGGCTGGGGTCCTGACCTGGTTCTTGCACGCCACAATAATGTGCTCCTGTGCTGAGGAGGCTGCATTCATCTGGACCTTCAGCGTGTCTGTCTTTAGCCCCGGGTAGCGGTAGGAGGTGAAGAGGCGGTAGTACTGCTCCATGCACAGAGGGGTTCCAGCTAACTGGCCTCGAGCAAAATCCAATGGTAGTGCTCGCCTGAGAAACACATCACACAAATCAGATTACCTCCGAGGACTCTGACTTCACGACTCATCATTGAGTCATTTCATTTTATTTTCATCTTCATTTGACTGACTTTACTTTGGGAAGGTAACGTGGATGAGATGTAGAGCTCTCAGGGTACAGGGTGACAGGTAATCTATTAGAGGTTAAACTTACTCGTCAATGAGTCGCTTATACTCCAACACTCCTCTGATGAGACGAGCTGCAAATCTAAAAAGAATGAAAAAGGATGAAATTAAAAGAAAGCCAGGTGTTTTCTGTAAAACACTGAACACATACAGCGGACTGGCCGGCGATTATAATTGAATATACTCTCATCTCTCAAAGGACTCAGTAATCACATTATGGTAAATTACTAGGATACAGTGAACGAGCTGTGTGTGTGTGTGAGTAAGGCAGTCTTGTATGTGTGAGTGGGCGGTGTGGGCAAATAGGGAAAACACAGAGCCCTGTCAGGTCTTATGTTGTATGTCATTTGTCTTGTTGTTATTATGTTCAAAGCTAGATCAATACAAAGGAGGCGGCTACAGTGCACCACACCCCGAAATGAGGCCTGACTAGCAGTCTCTGCGGAGAGCTTGGCCCTGTCACTCCCAATTTAATAAGTGGCTGTGTCAGTAGATTACCAGCTGCTTGGGGTGCTCTGGAAATATTCACTTAGTGCTGCACGAGCTGACAAAAGCTAATGCTGAGTTATAGGACTTGACGGACTGGTGTAATGTCTGGTTGACCACGGCTCATTTAATAATGGGCAGAGATTTGGCCAAGAGATGATGCCAGTGATTCTCTCCATGTCTGTGTTTCAGATCTTAATCTGAGTCTGCTGAGAAGATCATAAACCCTGTCAGCGTCCACAGAGCAGAATGATATGCATATTTTGTATTGTTGGTGATGGTTTGCAGTGTTCAGTCTTGTTAACCTTTGCTATCTGGTGTCTGTTTTCACTTTTTTTTTCAGTGCCTTATAGAACCGAGAGGGCACACGCTGAGCTGAGCTGACACAACCAACTTCCAAATCTCTAAAACCATCGAACTGACTATCAGATATTCTTAAGCAATCTAACGTGAGTTACTTTTTTGGTGGTGGTGATGGTGCATATATGTACCTCTGTTTCAGACTGAATTTACTACATTTCCCAGATAGGCTTGTATAGGTTGTAATAGCAGAGAAAGAGGGTCTCACCTTCATCTGTGTCTCTGGTGTGTCACAGTTAATAAAAGTTTAAAAACTCACCACATGTAAACATTATATAGTCTGAACAAAAGCAGAAGCAAAAGTCTGGCACATACCTGAGGGCATCTTTATGATCTCTGAACGTCTGCTTAGGAAACACCATGACCGGACTGGAGTTGACCGGTAGGGCCAACCTGTTGTTCAAGTACATGTCGTCCAGCCAGTAGTCATAGACCTAAATAAAAACACAGGGGGCGTTTTTTTTTGAGAAATGCTGCGTCGTTAAACGTTTTGGACTCAAGTTATTACTTTCAGAGTTGAGACCTGTGGGCAGTGGAGTAAAAAACCATTACAGTGTATCACTGCCAGATGAAAAGGAGAGTGGGAGAGTGCGTCAGTGTGAGAGTGGGAGCGTGATAGATTTCACCGAGCTGGATGAGTTGTGGACTGACCGATCACCCAGATGCAGGAGGAGAGATTGAAGCAACAAAGGACCAGCAGAGGCTCCGATAAATCTTTATCACCCGGTGTTTCACCATTTTCGCTCTTTTATGAATGGGTTATATATTATTATAGAACTCATACTGGAGACAAAATCTGAGACAACTTTCATTTTTATTTTCAAACTAAATAGAGCAAATTCATAGTTCAATACCTTATTAATACAAAAACCCCATAATCATAGCTCACGCTAATTAAAAATACTCTTTTATAAAAGGTGAAATTCAGTATATTCAGTATGGAATCTTTTAAATTAAAGTTTAATGAACCAGAAGAAGGTACAAAAGAGAAACATAGATATCTACTCTTAAAGGCTAATAAAACCCAAAATCTTTATTGATATGGGAAAGGAAGCCGAGTAGTATTTTATTTATTTATTTTGTTGAATTTTTTTATTTTTTGTGATCTGAGCGTTTACCCAGTTGGTCGTCTTGTCCCTCCTCTCTAACAGCTTCTTCTGGAGAACCTCTCCGACACCTCCAGGAGCCCCAAACTTCTCCACGATGGCCTTTGTTTTCTGAAACTGCTCCGCCTTCACCAGGTGCTGGACGCACTTCAAGTACGTGTCAAGGGTTTGTTTCAGTGGGGGCACAGGGACCTTTTGCAACACCTGCTGCCATAAAAACAACAAATTGGTGTAAATATTCATAAAGAGTAATGAAAGGACAGCAGTCGCTCAGCATTTCTTATCTTTTGTTAAAGAAAGAATTCTCTCACATCTAAGCTTTTATTATTAGAACCAGAGTTAATAATTCATCTTAAATGCCTCAGGACCTGTTTGAGAATAAATTCCACAGCCTCATGGGACTTTAAAAAATGTAAATTACTGTAAAATGCAAACTAATTATATTTTCTGTCTGATGTTTGATCATCAGCGTACTGGATATTGTAGTTAACCCAACACGTTAATAGTGACCGGTACATTGTAATTGTAAAATAGGTTGTAACTGTGGGTTCCCTGAAATGAGGACTGTGTAGAAATTTCAGCAGACACGCATAAAATGAACAAATTAAAAAACAAACAATTCAATCAAACCACAATAATCAGAATGCAAATTCCACTATAATATAGACCACCACTGCCTCAGTGTTGATTAAATGATGCTCTGTATCAGTGTTTAGAATCATGTTTTTCACCTCTGATGGATACCTGCTATACAATTTTGGCCCCTAGCGGTCAATTAACGTAAGTGACGCTGTCTCTGGTGCTGAAATCCAGCACCGTTAGTTTGCCGGCTTCAGCACCGTGGACAGCGACATCGCACAGTGTGAAAACTTTATGGGATGTGGAAGATACGGAATGAGTGTTGATGTGAGGAAAAAAAAAACACTTAGAAGCAACAGCATGTTTTCATACTTGGCTGTCTCGGTCTCTGGCCGTCTCTTTCTCCAAGACTGGCATCTTTGCATTCCAGTCCGCTCAAGGGAAAATAATGTGGAAACCCTCTAGAGGTGGTTTGAGTTCTGCCTCCCCTGCACGAAGCATGTTAAGACATTTGATAAAAGAGAGAACAGGAAAGTAAATACAATTAGGCCCGCTGAGAAAGGGAGCTACATAGTGCTGCTGTCTGAAAGTGAACCAGCAGGCTTTCATTCTTCATCATTTTGCAGCCTAATGCAATTTGCTGCTTGTCCTTGAATTCCAGCTGCACCTCATAGCTCACCACTGTAAAGAGATATGCATCTTAAAAACTCAGTTCATCTCTATTTCAGTATTAAAAGCCTTTTTTTCCTAAAGAAAATCTTAGCCAATAAACCAAGAACATTTGTACCTATTTGACGTAGTTTAACTTTTTAAAGGCAAAAAATAAATGTGAAATTATAATTTTGTATTACTGGGTGCAGGTTGGTTTGACTGAAAACGATCAGAAAACTGCTGAATTCGTTGTCAGAGCAAAGTTGACTTTTAAGAAGAGTTTTTAAGATAACTTCCTCGCTGTGCGCCAAAAAGGCTCATACAGTGACAATAAGTTTTTAATTGACACAAAATCTCCTTTATTGTTAGTTTAGAGAGAGAGAGAGAGTAAAGTTTACCTGATCGGTGTGTTACCTAGGAGGTCAGAGAAGTGTGCATAAGTTCACATCGCCTCCCACGTCCATGCCGTGAAATTCCATATTAGAGTAAAGCTCCGTTCCGGCGCTGAACCGCTCCCCCGTCCCCACGCCTCGCCATAAGGCTGTGATTCCACATTAAAGCGCGCCTTGGAAAAGATGCTGAAGGTGTTTGCGTCTACCTACTCCCTTGAGGCACGAAACTCCTCCCATCGAAATCTATTCGAGGAACATATTATCTGACTGCTTGCTCTCCCCCCACCCCCTCCTGCCCACATCCGATAATAATTTTAATAGATTAAAAAAAAGCAGTGAGAGTCAGTTTTTGGTTTGTCATTCATGGGTCCTGTGATGGCCGTGCGGGTGGACAGAGATGGCAGCTATTGTGTGGTGCCCTTTCTGTTTAGATTTAAGTCTGCAGAGTTTGTCAGTCTGATTTTATATTTTACGGGCTGCGCTTGTGCGGAAAATAAATCTGCTCTGCGGCTGAAGGCCAGTTTCATAAACTATTGCGCACTTGGATCTGTTCATTTATGTATTTTTTGGTTTTCAAATTGCAACCAGTGTTCGCTCCCTCTGTCCTTTTAGTTTTTGGTTGTGTCAGAGAGAGTGGAACTTGTAGGAATCCGATGTCTTAATGAAACTTTTCATCGTAATCTTTCATTAATTTAACAAAATTCCGTGTTGTTTTTCACCTTTCATGCAGAACAAAATTCAACTGATACTATGAGTATTTTAATGCTTCTTAAGTAGCAAAATAACTATTTTAATCGCTTTTTTAGTCTAAATTCATCATGTTTCTAACGAAAAACGTCCCACAGTTATGTTGTTATTATATTCGTGTGAAGCTTTAAATAGTAATGAAATCACCACTGTCACAGATCCAAACAGAGATTTATTAAAACGACAACTGGTAAATGAATACATATTTGTTCATCTGAAGGAGACTGACTTCATTGGCTACGTCTTGACAAAAATTTTCATACATACACGCACGCGCGCACAGACACTCACTTTGTAGAGGTCCACGTATATATATATTTTTTAACAATTTACATTGTGCATATATCCACATATGTACAAAATCCATTTATTATTATACATTTATTTTCGAACAGCAACAACAAAAACATCTCTGAAATCAAAATAATAACAAACAGACCCACTTTTTTTTTTTTTTTTTTTTAGAAAAATTAAGATTCACGAATTTTTCAACAACAAAATCAAGAAAATGAGGCCTTTGATGTGCAAGTAAAAAAAGTTTCCTTAGAGACTAAAAATATAGGCTATTTTTGTGTGAGGGGGGAAATGTGCTGCTTATAGTTGGTCCCGTATAATCTTGTACGCACATTTATCTATTTATATCTTTTTACAATACTCAGTGATACACACGAATTCAACAGTAGCTGATAGATCTCTCACAAAACTCCAGTTATACGTCCATGACAAACGCTACATAGACTTGTTCGACACAATGAAATCACAGTCAAAAAAAGAAAATATAAACTTTGGAAAACGGGTCACACAATCATGATTTTGGTGATTGGGTGTTTATATTGCACATCGGTACTTACAGAAAAGTTTAAAATACTAGATTATAGCCTGCCGGCCTCAAATCTTTTTAGGGGAATGTTTCGGGGGGGGGTCAGAGTGTGGCCGGTCTAAGTGTACTCCGGACCGGACGACTCTTCTGACAAGGACCGCTGTGCTCCAAATGGGTCAAACCCATTTTCATCTACTGGCAGGCAGTTCCCTGCCGAACTGTAGCCCTTCTTTTTAGCTCTCCTCTCCTCCATCTTGATAGTATCGTACAGCCCCTGCGGAGCCTCTTCTAACAGGTTATCTCGCTCTGAGTAGGACGGTTTCATTCGGCATACGTTGCGCAGCAGCAGCAGGGCTGGTGCGTAAAGCACATTGACGAGACCCATACCCAAATTAAGTTGTACAAACCCGAGATTGTGCACTATCTGCCCGGCGACTATAGGACCCATAGCATATGCGACAGAATAGGAAATATCTGCTATAGCATAAACACTACCATACACAGAAACATGACGCACGTCAACTAAAAACGCAAGTGTGGGAAGCAGGGCAGTGTCTACAAGTGCAATGCCAAAACAAATGCCGCACAACGGGGCGATGAGCTGTCCAAAAGTTTTGCATGCGGGGACTGTGCAGGAGCTCGCTCCTATGATAACCATGCCTAAAGCTCCGTAGAACCACTGCAAATTTGGATGCTGTGCTGCCAATTTAACTGTAATGTACACACCTAGGACGTGAGGGAAGAAGGCTGGGAGCCATGTGAGTCCCATTTCCCACTGAGTGGAGTGCATGGTGGTCTCCATCCAGTTGGCTATGGTGGGCTCTAGAAATGCCAGGGGGATGTTGCACACTGTCAGCGCCCCGGCTACCACAGCTATGTACGGGTCGATCATGAGTCTGTATATGGGGGTGCCGACTGGCATGTTCTCTCTAGTCCTGTTGGAGAACGGTTTGATCACAGTCAGCATCAGAAAGCCGTCCGCCAGGCAGATACAGGCGAGCACGATGAAGGGCACTCTCTTGCCCGCAAACTCGTACAGGACGCCCCCGAAGGGAGGCGCCACCAGACTCCCGAAAGAAATAAACGCCAGAGCGATGCCGAGCGCCCTGCTTCTCTCTGCCTCCTCCGTGTATTTGTCAGCTATCATCGCGATTCCAGAGGTGTCCGCAAAAGCAGACCCCAGACCCTGCAAACTTCTTGCCACAAAGAGCGTCGCATAGTTCTCCCCAAACGCAAATATACAGGTGGATACGAACATAACAGTCAGTCCAATTAACAGTGGAATGTCATATCCAACCCGGTCTATGAAAGTTCCCGACAGCGGGTTAACTAACAGCTGCAGGATGGCTTTAGATGCAAAAAGTACTCCTATCTGGATATCTAAATTGTCCTTGTTGCTTTTGTCTTGGCTTGTGCTGTTGGCTGAAGTGTTGGGGTGCATCACTACGTGGACGTGCTCTGACTGCTCACTCTCCAGATCAGCAAGATAGTCTGGAATAATTGGCACGATTACCATGTAGAGCATATTGTCCAGCAGGAGAGCCACGCAGACTATCACTAATATGATCCGTCTTTGCTGGTGAGGATCCCTCATCGCGGTGCCTAACTGCTTGGTTCTTTCGCCCATCTCGGACAGTTTTACGGCGGCCGATTTAGCCAGCCCGGAGGATCCCCCTTCTCCATCCAT
The DNA here is from genome assembly GCF_017976425.1 of Toxotes jaculatrix. Taxonomy (NCBI): domain Eukaryota; kingdom Metazoa; phylum Chordata; class Actinopteri; family Toxotidae; genus Toxotes; species Toxotes jaculatrix. Next base: position 14,222,158 of record NC_054414.1, on the reverse strand, counting down.
AGTGTGCTTTTTTTGATGTTTTTCGGTTCAGAATGTTAGTTGTGCTTCTCCCGTCTGCTGCCGATCTTTCAGCACCTCGGATGACTCATTGGTGTTTTCTCTACATTGATGTGATGCTCTCCGTCCTCACCTCGCCTGTGCGTAAAGGGAGAGGCGCAGAGGAACTTGGCTGCTTCATCGGTGAAGATGGCTTTCTTCAGCTGCCTCAACTTGTCCTCGCCTCAGCCACATCCGATGTTGTTTCATGATCTCCCGAGAAGTGACGTGGTGAAATCGCAGGTTTTCTGCACCGTGCAGAGCTTTCGGCCGCTAATCTTACATGGCAAAGTTTGTTTGGAGCGATTTTGTTACTTATTTGCGGCACCGAAGACGCTCCGAGTCTCTCATCTCTGTGTTCATACCTCTTATCACCTGTGGCACTTTTGCGCTCAGCTCTGAGACCACGAGTGACTTCGTGGCCATTGGTGCACATTAACCCGCAGGTTCGGCGCTATTTTAGTCCTTTTTTTGTCTCCCCTTTTCACCGAGAGCTATGACGCATCACCAGCTTGCCCCCAAGTGGATCCCTTCGTCACTTGCCTCCTTTATGTTAATTTCCAACCATGGCAGCAATCACTTCAACCAATAAGAGCCAATGAGCACCACATCACGACCCCTCTACAACAGCAGGGAGGGAAAAAAAGAGGCTTTCTTATTCCTAATGTCCAGTGTGTCACTCTGGAGTTTAATGTTACGGAAAAATATAATGTTTCATATTAATGTATTGCAGTATAGGCTATGCGCACGCGGAGCTGAGGCATCAGATAAATCTTTACTAAAGAAAACAGCCCGATATTAATCTCAAGATTCAAATAACAGCGTGCGCATATACACGCCCACAATGGGTACAAGTCCCTAAACCATAAGAGAAACGTCTTCAGGAGACTAAAGAACACTACAAACCATCATAAAAAATAACTACACTAGATAATAAATCTCTCTCTTTAAATATTATTTGGGGAAGTCAAGCGTTACTGACACAACGTTAAAACTAAATAAAATGTCCAAGTGAATGAATTCACTGACGTCTTAAGGAAAAGTTTGTAGTTAAATATAAGAAGGTTTTGAAAAAGGCTGTCAGTCTGCCATGAACTCATAGAAGACCCACTGCAGCAGAGATTTCAACACCACGCGGCTGTGGACAGCTCCCGTCACCGGGGACAAACGTGGGAAACACCTGCGCAGCTTGTCCACACCTTACCTGTTTATTGCTTAGTTAAAATGTAGCCAGGGAACCGATTCATGTTAATGACAACACTAATAAAACGGTGTGTTCACATAAAGACTACTGCCCGCAGCTTTCATGTCCTGAGATGGAATCGTGCCAACCACGGTACGGACCATGTGGAGATCCTTTTTAATTTAGCACAAGACACCGGCGACACCTTGTGGTGAAAATTTACAAGTACACACCAACGCCCATGAAAAATCATCCCAGTACCTCAGCGGAGTAATACCGTCCTCTTCAGTTTTAAAATAAATGAATTGTGCACATGTTTAGTATCAGTGTACGTTTGGCCCTTTGCCACTCCTGTAGAAGCAGATAATGGAGGGAGATAATAAAAGACAACATAGTAAAACACTGTTGTAAAAATGTCTTAATGTGAGAGTTTATAATTAGTGACAAATACTGTACATTAATAAGAACTTAAAATATTCGTATTACTGCCTTATGGTGTTCTAAACTTTTATTAAATGTTTGAATAGAGCCTATAAATGCAAAATAGATGGGCTTAAAGTGTAACTGGTTATTTTACCCTAGTGTAAAAAACCTAATTTTAATTTTCTGCATCATGTTAAAAGGATAAAAGATTTGGGTTTTATTTTTTATTATATTAATATTTTAATTTAGTATATCTATCTTCTTAATTAGATATATTATCATTTGCCAGTAGAGGGCAGTGAAAACTTGCAAATGATAAAAAATGTGTAATTCATGATCTGACTGTAAAACTCTTTAAATGAATCTATGTGATTCAAGATTCAAAATGCTTTATTCCTCCCTCAAGGGACAAGACATTCAGTCCACAAACAAGCACACACACATTAAAAACAATCCCAGAATACAAGCAATAAAATCAATTAAAACACACAAGTGTATATTATTATTAACTATATTATTAAGATAAATTATTTCCCACTTGCTATTTGCATATTTACATACTTAATGTGACAGTATATATTTATATTTACATTTACCTTAACCAAACGTGACTTGTGTTACAGTACCTCTGTTACAGATGTTATTATGGGTAATAACCACAGCCAAGACGGCATCTTATTTTCTAGTTGTTGAGATAAACACTTATGATGATTGCTGTTATGTAAAACCGTAGATTGGACGATGGTCTCAGTCAGCAGTGGAGTGGAGTGGAGTCTCCAGTGTGGTCAGTGGATGATTTGATGCAGAAAAGGCAACATTAATACACCAACGGGAGGATTAACACACCACAGGAAATAACTGCCCAATTTCACTAATGAGAGAGGCTTGGCACAGCAGCAGCTGTTAGATAAACATCCATCCATCCATCCATTTTTGCTGCTTATCGGTCGCCGGGTCGTGGTGGCAGCGGGTTAAGATAAACACTGTTTATATTATACCCTTATACCACAGGCCCACTACAGCTTTTCTAAATACAGATTTCATGCGAGTGACGGCGCAGAGACGTGACTACATGGATAATCTCCACAAACTCATTCTAGTAACTTGGCAGAGCGTCAGCAACAAAGGGACTGTATGTCACCTCTTTGACACAGATTGTGCTGTAATACATCAAATCAAAATGTCAGGTGAATGAGAAACCATTAGGGTTTAGGAACAGACACATGCATTGTTATGTAAGAGCTTTGTTATTGTCATGTGACATGTCTCCTTCCATTGTGTCATCTAATGTGACCCCTGGCCTGTATACTGTAATGTTTAATGTAGGATTTACTCTGACCTTTGGTTTTCTTTTCTAAAAAAACAGATAAGTCAGAAATGAGTAGTTTCTCACTTCTGACCTGGTTTGTCTTTTACACAAGAATGAGATGAAATACTCATCATGATTATTTAATGTTTATTCAGCATAAACATCCACCACTGTGCTTACTGGACCAAAAACATTGTTGATCATTAACTTTTAACTTCTTTCCTTCAAATGACCTTTGTGCTTCCACTTCTACTCAGTAAAGTCTGTTATGTTCTGTTGATTTTTTTCTTTCCCAAACCGTAACTCAGCAGCTGTCTTGTGCACTTAAACAGAGTGGGATGTGGTTGCACCAGGGGAACTAACAGCCTCAGTATCTCTAAATTTCTGACTATGGTTCTGGTGTCCATGAGTTCTTAAGGTCAAAATCTGACCCTGATAAACTAAATCTCTCTGAACATGTCACGTGTGGATCCATGTGGAGTGGGGCTGCTTTTTCTGCTGTGTAAGGACAGATGTTTTTTTTTTTTTTTAAAAACACCATCTGTCTGAATAGCATTAGATTTAACACACTTACTGTAACATTCAAGCCCACCCAGGAACACCTTCACCTCACCTTGCGGGTGAATGGCAATTTAAATCCTGACTCGACTGAAATGAAAACTGCGGCGATCAGATTTATTTATTTGAACAACGTTTTGGATGAAAGCTCAGAGAGGCTATATCTGCCTGTGACAAGCCGTTCTGCTTTCTTCCTGTGCACTTGTTGCTCTTACTGCTGCTTCTATCTACAGCCCTGACTGAATTAGATCACTAGTCCACACACTGTCTTGTAATCAGCCATCAGTCAAAGGAACGTTTCTTTCCAAGAAACTGATGCTAATCTGTCGGATTCCTCAGTCTTCCCTGAGAAATACCCTGATCGTCCCAGGTGGACGCAGAGCAGTAGACTTTATGAGGAAGTACACGATTATGTCCAGCATTTAATACCTGCTAATGAGCAAAGCCTCGTGCATGTGTTGGAAGAACATCTAACACTGAAGAGTCAGCTGCATAACAGAATTCCTGAAGTCACAAAGTGTCTATTGTCACGCTAATGACTCTGTGAGGCTGTACTTAGGCACAGAGGTTACTAAAGCATGTTTTACATTTAAATTAATTAATTTGTAGTTTTACTGAATACTGTTTTTTATACTTTGATTTTGGGTTGGTTCAAGTCTTGTGTTTCTATCTCTGTTATTTAAAAAAAAACAAACAAAAAAATACCATCCCTTGCTGCTTTCCCTTCTGGCACTGATAATTTATAAAGTGATGCCTTCATTAGGCAAAGTATCATTCCTGCTACATGCTGGTAACTCTATAATTGGAGACTTAAAATGTATTATTATGCAAATTTGATTCTTATTCTAATTTAAGCAGTCAACAGGACTATTTCCGGAGTCGGAATCTGCCTGATTGTTGCTCATTAATGACGACTCCTCCTCTGTTAAGACAGGCAGCCATTGACGGTGAGAGGATTTCACTTGCTGACGACTGCCTGGCAAGAGCGTCACTCACCTCTGAGGTTAGTGTGACAAAGACTTTGTCTCACTGTGGCTTATTTCTGGAGTGCATGTATTTAGCAGCTCAGAGATCAGAGAGCTGCAGTCTCTTCTTCTCTGCTGACGCTGTAACACTTGGCTCACATTTAGAGAAGACAAAATGGCGTGCATGAAATCCAAGGAAATGGGTACAACAGAGCAAAATACATTTTAATGCTGGCGTCATTAATGTTGCTGCCCTGATTAATCAGTGTCAACAGGGATTTAATTCCTCAAATTTCTTGGTCTACCTGCATAACTTCCTATCTATCATTCAAACTACCTTTTATTTTCATGTTTAGGTCTTATAGGTTTGATATGTAGTTCCTGTGGTAAACAGTTGTACAATGACTTCTTTATGTGAAGGAATACTCTATCTAATTTAGCTACATTTATCTATTTATTTATAAGTTTATGGACCTAAATAATCAGCTACCGACAAATGGGATTAAGTTCAGTATGTCTCAGGTATTGACAACAGCATAATTGCATAATAGAGTCTTAACACAGTGAATGCTTCCTTACTAAGTATAGAAGTTACATCACCTCTAACAGTCTTCCTTACAAAAACACAATGCATTAATCTTCTTAGAACATGCTTTAGACAGCCGTGTACTGAGAGGGCATCTAAGGATGCTGTTCAACTGTAGAAATTAGGCTCCTTACTTAAAGCAGCTCAGTTATGCAAGTTGAAAACCTTTTGAAAATAGATGGCACGTATAGCCAAAGAGCAGCAACACAATGTTTTTATTGTTAGTTGTTTAACAGAGACGGAGGAGCAGGGAAGGTTAAAGACACATTGCTGTAGAAAGAATGCAATAATTTGAAAATAGATAAATTAACACAGATCCAACGTAAGGCTACAGTGGCAGCTCCAAATGTAGAGACTGTACAGACTTCTAAATGGCTCAGTGATGTTTAGTTTACCACACCCTACCAGAAATAAGAAGAACCTATCATAAGAGCAAATGATGGTCTTGGATTTTTAACAGAAGATTATGAGTTTCCTTTTATTTTGACTTAAGAACGGGATCAACAATCTTTTGTCCTGTGAGGAAGTGCCACACGCCACCTCGGTAGAACTCATTTCCAAATGAGTAGAGGAGAGCGTTGAAGATAGGATTTGTCTTTGCAACAACTGGAAGCACCTGAGAGAGGAAACAAGTACTTAGAGACATGAATTAGTATAGCTATAGCTCTGATTTATTACAACCTGGGTCTTATTTTTATAGTTCTGGCCATCATTGGTTCTGTTGGCTAAGAAAACATTGTTCTCAACAAAGTAATTGCTACTACAGGAACATGGCAACATCGCTACAATGAAGTCTCAGCAGAGCAAGACACATGAGACGTCAGAGGTTTTTAGTAAACCAGAATTACCCTGGTCAGCAGCTGGAGGTTCCTTCCTTCTGTCTTTCTTCACTATGTTGATTGTATGTTCCCTCAAACTGTTAGACTGAATTAAAATAAGAACTCACCATTCGCAGCTTTGGAGACACGACCTTCACATTCTCGAAGCAGGCGTAGATGCACATGAGGACATAGGGGCCCCAGCACATCAGCATGACCCTCAAGGGCAAACTGGTGTTAAACTAGAAAACAAAATTTGGTATATTAGTGTAGATATTATGCATGCAGTTTAGGGGATTTAGAACTTGCAGATGAGACAATGCAGCTTCAAATAAGGACAAACAAAATCTCATTCCTGGAGACTGAAAAGAACAAGATGAAACAATGAAAGTTTAGCCTAATAATGTGTTTGTCTGTAATATGTGAGTTCTGTACATTATCTGGCCACTCAGGCGCAGATATCAGACAGTGCAGATTTCATGCCCTGTGTGCCCTGAATCAAGCTTCAGGGCACACAGGGCAGTCAAGTGGAGTAGCTATGCACTTCTGGTATTTTCTTAGCCAGTCATCTGTAGCCATGGGAAACAATGTAGAGTTTATAACTCTCAGCAAGAAAGTGGATAACTGTATTCCCATCATAATTTTCAAGATGCTTTTTTTTCCCCCAAATTGGTCACTGTTTAGTCTTTTGTACATTTGTCTGGTAATCAAAGAAGACTTCTGTTTCTGTTTTCCCAAATATAATAATCACAAAGGACTCTGTGTACTAAGACCACAGCTCAAACATCTCAATCCAGGTCAGGTAAAGCCGAAAATGCCTTTTCTTTGTGGCACATTTACCCTGTAGTGATGGATCTTCTTGAAGTGTTTGTGGATGGCATCGTAACATGACAGCATGGTGAAAGCTGGGAACATCAGGTACAGCAGCACCAGGGTTAGCATGTAGGTCACATAGTCCCTGTCGAAAAGAGATAAACAGGAAAAATATCTGTCAAAACGCTCCATGTAGCTGCTGTTTCCGAGAGTATTTTTACACTGTAAGTAATCAGAATTGACCAAAAACATTACAATAGAGAGAACAACAGAGAAACAAAGCAACAGCAAATTGGTCATTTGTCCAAGCCAAGATTCAAGTTTTAGTATCATTCCCATACTTCTATAACTCTACCTGTCCCCTCTGGTGTAGTCCAGCGTGCAGCAAGTCCTCATGGGCTCAAAGTCATAGACGCCCCATCCCATTAGAGGAACAGCAGCCCAGAAGATGGAAAGAATCCAGATTATGCTGCTCATTGTCAGAGTTGTGCTCCAGAAAAGCTTCTGTCCTACAGAATTAAAACGTTCATAACGTTCATGTATTTTCCACACACGTCTTCAGAGTGAACTGAATGTGCAGTACGGGTGATTTGTTGTACTCACTGGTGCAGTACTGGTGATATCTGTCCCAAGCGATGGTAGCCATGAAACTGATGGAGGCCAGGACAGCTATCATCCCCTGGAAACCGTGATAGCCACATCCATCTTGACCGAATGGCCAATATCTAGAGAAGACAACAAAACTTCAGTCATACTCCATCATGTTTAAACAGGAACCAAAAACTTTATGTAATTGTTGCTTTATTCTTCTTCATTTGTCATTTGTTTTCCAGTCAGTAAAAACTTGTTAGGTAACTTCCAACAAGTCGGCTGCAAAATGTGAACTTTACACACTCAATGAAGTGGATTGTGGATCGGATTATGAAACTCAGAGGCTTATTCAGCGTGTGATACCCCATGGGTAACATCAAATACTCAGCCTTTTTTTAGAGGTGGGGGAGGGGGTTGTCAAAAGAAATGTAGTATGTAGAAATGTAGCAGTACTACCACAATGATAAAAAAGTGCCTGTGAAAGGAAAATGATACCTGAGGTAGCTCGCATAGGCAGCTGTGAGTCCATTAATATTCAGAAAGATGTCAGCCACAGCAAGATTGAACACAAAGAAGTTACTGGGAGTCCGCATCTCCTTCACTGTGAGGAAAGACAGGATGCTGATGGCATTGAGGAAGAATCCAAGCAGGCCTGAATGTGAAAAAGAAAGCGAGATCCGTATTTACTTTTCAACAGCCAACTGAAGTTTAACCCCACTTGTCAGTTTGAATTTATCCGCACAGTCTTATAACCCTGATCTTACCCTAAACTTAAAAGTCTGCAAACATCAAGGCCTTGAAACAGGATATATTTAGTACAGCTTTATTAGGAACAGTTAAAGGTAGAGTTTTCTAAAACCAAGTACTGGACCTTTGCATGATTTTGGTTGGGAGACTGTAAACTTGTACTCTAAGACAATACTTGAGTTTTTAAACATAGTGAGACAAATAAAAAGAAATGGAAAGTCTGGATTCTCATGATACTTTTCCTATATAAACAAACGCTTTCAGAGTGTACTGTCCCTTTAATTCTTGTATAAACATGTCTTCCTGTTTGATCGGTCCACTTACCCCCAACAAGAAGCGCTGTGCCAAATGTAAACATATCAAACTCCGTGAATCCCTCCGGTAATGTATACGCTGCCATGTTGAAATGCACAAATTACACTTTGCACAAAAAAAGACAAGTCCTTATTCCGGTTGTGTAGCCCAGCACCGTCTCCAACAAAATGACGCCTTTATAAAGGCTCTTTCACGTGAAAAAGCATAAAGAGACTAATCTTGGTAAACCCCCTTTTGCAATCCCCCGAAGAATGTCCTAACGAGCAGACGACCTACAAACTTCAGGAAAGTTTGTGATCGAAAAAGTTTGCGCCTTTACTGCGCAACTCTCTGATCTATGAATTTGAAACTTTACTGCAGAAAATCTTCGGTGCAGAGACGAACTTTCCTTCTACTAGTTCACTAGTTGCAACTGTTGTGGCTGATAAGAAAAGAGAAAGGAAACATGGGAAATGTTGTCTTTCAAGTTGGTGGATGGGCTGGACAGTCTCAGGTGGGGTAACGCAGCCAGTTCATCTGTTGTTCAGAAGGAGCCAGAAAACCAGTCCAAAGCAAATCACAGTGTTAACCCTTAATCACTCTGCCTACAGGGGGAAATCACTGTCCAGAGGTTATTTAGCTTTATTCTAAATTTCTTTTTTTTTTTTTTTCCAAAAGAAGATGTGTCGCTTATTATGTCTGAAATAATAAGATGGTGATGGAATTATTACTCCACTGCTTCACTATTATTAGTACACACACGTGAGTGTTGTGATTTTTTATTTAAAAATTGCTCAAGTTTAGGACATGTTTCCACAGAAACTTAATCCAGTTGACTCTGAATTCATGTACCAAAAAGCCAGGGTGTCAAGCAGGTGGGAGGCAGCTTCATCTACACTGCAACAGACAGACTCCTGTCTTTTTCTCAACACAGTGACTTTGTGCACAAGACGTCAGGGCAGTGTCTGTTTCTGCTCATGAAACTCAAGACTTTTAAAGTCAGTTTTTGTAACAGTTTACACAGTCAGTACTTCTACCTTTAAAAATTACAACTTCTCAAAAACAAACCAAAACTCCCTTGGATCATCAACCATTCAGATCCTTTTGCCAAGTCAGTTACACTGAAAACATACATCACTATACAGGACCCTCCACATCCCTTCCAATATCATTTATTTACTCCAAAATTTATTCCAACTGCCATTAATATTATAAACAAGCAGCAAAGAACTGTGCAGTCTAACACATGGCACGTGCACTACATTCTTTTCTTACCCAGTTTGTTTTAACTCAGTATGTTTTTTGTTTTATGTGTAAAAGGTCAAATATAGTCCATGAAAGCCTCAGGACTTTATTCATTTACTCATTTATCTATTTTGAACTGCTGACCAAAATAACCCTTAAAAACGAGGACACTGGAAAAGTGACCTTTGGCTCTCGCAGCAGCCTGAAGCTTTTAAAATGTAACATTTGGGCAGAGTCTGATTGCACCACTAATCTGTCCACAGATTACCACAAACTCATTAACTATGAAGTAATGATGTGTCCCAATGGACTTATAATACCCTTTTCTCAAACTGCCCATATTGTCCTGACTAAAAGCTCAGCATCCCATCCAGGCTTCCTCACTTTCAGAAAAATAAATAAATAAACATCTGAATTGTATATCAGCATGTTTTTCTACTGCCTGTAAAAGTGTTTGTCAGGAGCTGAGGGAGCAGAGTGAGGCCAGGTGGGAACATAAAGCAGCAGCGTGCCAATTTCACAATGCAAAAGATTTGATAAAACATTCTTTTAATCTACTGCAGCTGAGCGTGACGAAATAAGAGCCAGGCTGAACCAGCGCCACAGAAAACGTGAATGCAGTGGATTGATCAACTTGTGGAATTATAATCTAACCCTGAAGAAGTTTGATTTGTATTTTTAAAAACTCAATTTTTAACAAAATGCTAAAGTCACAAATTTACAACATTTTCTAGTTGAAAATCACTGTGCAACATATTTCTACTCTCTTTCTGCACTATGTAGTCTCTTGGAAGGTTTACTTGAAAAATGTCCTTTGCAAACGCCAGTACAGTCCAACCTTGACTTATTGTAAGACATCAGGATTGACTGATGTCACAACAGTGGGAGTCTCCTCATCTTGTTTAGCTGGGAATGAAAATTTGAGAATAAAACCCATGGCTGAAACTGACCTGGCTGTAATATTTTCTCCAAAGTGCTCACACCTTTGGAGTGGTTGTACATTGGCACATTGGCAAATAGTTAATCTGCTAATGTTGCAATGAAACAAAGGTTTCACTGTTGAAAGTGCATCTGCACCCACAGAAAGTTTTGGTTTATTCCTTTTAAAGCACCAAGTGATAAAAAAAAAATCTGGAGAAATATTTGAATACCTTCACTCACCTATACATACGTAATTTAAAACTGGGGCCATTCTCCGTTAGGAGAACATTTACTGTTGCAAATACAATTTTACTTTTTCTAAAAACACCTATTTTAATCTAACGCCTTGAGACAATATATCAGCTCCTTCCCCATCCCTGATCCAAGATTTGTCTCACTGGAGGTCAAATGGGGAGAGGGAGGCAGTGAGACGTGCAGGGTTGTAGTTCTTGCTCTGGTCCTGCCTGGGACAACCCTCCTGAAAGAAATGGAACAAAGATGTATTAATAAGAGACAGAGAGATGACTGGATTAAAGGATTTGAAATCCCGCCGGACAGCCCCGTCTCTAAACCCCCGCACCTGTGAAAAACCCTCAGAGACTGTGACAACATGTCTGTCAGCCACAAAGTGTGTCACACTTAAACATGCAGTTTTATGCAAAATATCAATGTGTAATGTATTGCCACATAATATTGTAAAAGTAGTATAGTAATGATCTTAAAAACTGAAGTTTATTCTTTCATAATTCTTGGACTTTGTGTCTGTGAATGAGAAAACAATGCGTGAGTGTTTATAGGATTTGATTACGTCCAAGGCTTATTTTAATTTTCTTTGTGAAACGTGAATTTATGCTTTCCGTGTAAATTTGAAATTATAAACATAAGAGGAAGACAAATGGTAAAAAAAAAAAAAAAAAGTATTTAAACCCGAGGATCACCTGGGTTGGATGGCCTGGTCCTGTCCACGGTCATTTATCTGGTTTGAAGTTTGGATCTGATAACAAGAAGGTGACTAACCCAGTACACTTAGTAACTCTTCACTGCCATCTAGTGGTCATTCGAAACAAAGTTATAGCCGTCGTGCAAACCACAGTACGCCAGTGTATTGAGCATTTCATGGACCACGTCGACCAGTACTCGAGGAGTCCAGAACTATGTTAAAAGGACCTGCAACTGTATGACATCCATAGAAATGGCAGCATGAAAATCTAAAGTTATTTACAGCTGTCACAAAATTCCTCAATTTAAAATCTTTCTCTAAGAAAAGAAAAAAATAATAACTATGCACGATTGTTGGCTACAGTTAGGTAGATTTTGTCTTTCTATCCTGCGTGTAGGTCTGTTGTGTCTACTTGTATTTAGGTGATGTAGTGTACAGTTTATTGTGTCCATAATTAACCATCCAATCAACTACTGGAGAGAACTTCCATGAGAATGAAAGTGAAAACTATGCAGCCTATCAGCTTCCAGGAAGCAATAGCCTAATCGTGTGAATGAAAATAACCCAAGTCCTTCTCTAATCCCTGCCTATCCTTTTTATCTCAGGATTCAGACCAGTCGGAGCAGTATGGAGCTGGGAGCCTGCAGAACAACCACGATGAATCCGATGTCCGGTTAGATCGAGTTTTTTTTTCTTTTCTTTTTTTTTTTTTTTTAAATTGTAGTTTAGTTGCATAGCGTTTAGTATCCTGCGGCAGAAAAAATGAGTCGACATTTAACTGCTGCTTTTTGTTTGGCTTTAGTTTTTCTTCCTCTGTTGGGAAGTTCATGTCCTGCACAATGCAGCTGCTTCTTCCACAAATTAAGCGACGGGTCCAAAGCGAGGCAAGTGCAGCAAATACTCGTTCTATTGTTTGAATTTTATTCTATACATGCTTTTTATTTTTACTGTAGCTTTCTTCTGTTCAGTCACTATATAATAGAGGATTAACTTGGAGGTTGCTCTTTAATCTCCTTTGCTTGTTACTGAACAATAGGTTACTATGTTTTAAAAGGCTGAACTGTAATTTTTTATTAAACCGAGGGAGAAAATATATAAATATGTTATTTTTGTTACTAAATTCACTTCTACAAACCCATACAATTTGAAAGTAGCCGTAATATTGTGCTTATTAATAATAAGCAATAATAATGTCTATTTTTTTTCTTGCAGGAGTGTGCTTTGTAATGATCCAGAAATCACAGTGGTCCCCCCAAATTTCCCCACTGACACATCAAAGCTTCGTATCGAGAAAACAGCAATCACAAGGATTTCTAGCGACAACTTCCACTACCTCAATAACCTGGAGTTCCTCTGGATGTCTTTCAATTCACTGAATTCACTGAATGTTGACAGTTTCCGGGGTCTTTATAACCTGGATGAGCTCAGGCTGGACGGAAACACTCTCACCTCCTTCCCCTGGGAGTCTCTGACTGATATGCCAAACTTGAGGCTCCTCGACTTGCACAACAACAAGATTTCCACCATCCCTGTTGAAGCCACTGTGTATATTAAGAATATCACCTATCTTGACTTATCCAGCAACAGTCTGACAACAGTTCCTGCTGAAGTTCTCACAATGTGGCTGAGTGTGAAGCCATCCCAGGACAGTGATTCCTCCAAACTAATTCTTGGTGAGGATCAGCCTGTGACATATTAGGATACTGAAAAGTATTCCTTTTAAGCTGCCTTGCATGCTGACCACTTCTTTGACAACAGAAACATTTAAAGCTGAGTTAGGGATTAGTCTAATTATAGTTATTGTGTGCAGTGTGTCAAGTTGTCAGACTAATTCTATTTATTGCAACTTACAGCCACATGGTCTTAGTCTTAAGATGACTTGCTGGTGTTGTGTAAAGGACAATATTAAGGGCAGACATAGTGACGGCAGTTGATATGAGGATGCTGAGTTGAAAAAAGAAAAAAAAAACAGGTTTTTGTCTTTTCACTGACAGCCCTTTGTCACATTTTGTTTCCTCTACAGGCCTCCATGACAATCCGTGGCTGTGCGACTGCCGGCTGTATGATCTGGTTCAATTTCAGAAGTCCCCATCATCATCCGTGGCCCTAATCGACACCAGACTTAGGTGCGCTGATCCGGAGAGCTTGTCAGGGGTTCTTTTCACTGAGGCAGAGCTGCAGAGGTGCCAGGGCCCTCGGGTGCACACAGCCGTGGCTCGTGTTCGGAGCTCACTGGGCAACAATGTTTTGCTCCGCTGTGGCACAGTTGGAGTCCCCATCCCCGAGCTGTCCTGGAGCCGGGCTGATGGCAAGAAAATAAATGGCACTGGTGAGGTCTGCTGAACTAATTCTTGATATGCTTAGATTAGAACTATCTATTTTTGTCCAAGTCAAGGTGTCAATGAGAATAAAGTTACTCTTTTTGTACTAATCTGCTTAACTTCTGCCTTTTTATTTTTCAGTTCAGGAAGAGATTTCAAAGGAGGGCATCATTTGGTCAATCCTGAGTGTGCCTGCAGTCTCCTACCGTGACTCTGGGAAATATGTGTGCAAAGCAACCAATTTTGTGGGCACTGCTGATGCCATCATCTCCTTGGTGATCACAGATTCCTTTCGGTCAGAGGAGACAGGTGGTGGCGTTTCTAAGAGGAACAGGGGGAAGAAACCTGGTAGCATTGGAAGAGCAGCATACCAGGAGAAACTAATTGCCAGATATGTTCCTCCACCAACAACCACAGCTGGACAGCCCATTATCGAACCTCTCAATGGCAAAGGCGTGACTGGGAAGTATGAGATTGAGAGCTACAGCATCTCTGACGGTGCTTCTCAGGGACGAGGCAAGGTTTCAGACCCCCAGAAGTCAGTGGAGGTGGAGCAGGATGCTTTGGGTAACTTGGCAGCCAATGCCTCGTCCTTGCAGCAAGCTCCAGAGAAAAGGGTAGTGCGCTCAGTGAAGGTGATTGGCGACACCGACCATACTGTCTCCCTGAACTGGCGAGCCCCCACAGCCACAAACACCACAGAATTCAGTGTCCTATATGCTATATTTGGTGAGAGAGACATGCGTCGGATCAACGTGGGTGCCGGAAAAAACCGAATCACCATTGACGGCCTTGTGCCAAAAACAAAGTACATCGCTTGTGTTTGCGTCAAAGGCCTGATCCCAAAAAAGGAGCAGTGTGTAATCTTCTCAACAGACGAGGCAGCCAGTGCCAGTGGCACTCAGAAGCTTATTAATGTGGTGGTGATAACGGTGGCATGCGTGATTGCTGTCCCCCTGACACTGATTGTGTGTTGCGGGGCCATAAAGAAACGCTGCCAAAAGCTGCTTGGGCGGCAGTCCAAGGAGATGCAGGACTCCTATGTCACGTTTGAGACCCTCGGCCCTGGGACCAAAGCTAAAGGGATGGAGGGCGAGTATCTGACCAGGCTAAACCCTGATGAATCCAACAGGCTGCTCTCAGCAAGGTCCAGTGTTGACTCAGAGGCCACAGCCAGGACTGAGGGGCCACCAAACGAGTACTTCTGCTAAAACCAAAGGTATGCCTCAACTTCCAGAGGATGCACTTTGTTTTCTAACAGCCTGTGATGTGAATAGATAAGCCGCAGTGCTCAGAGACTCAAAAGACTCAAATGATCCTCTTTCAAGGGTCTTCACTGATAGCTCTGTCAGCATTGGATGTACTACATTATTTTACAGCCTTGTGGGAATAAAAACCACCATTCATTTGGTGGCCAGCAAAAAAGGGAATATACGCAACAATGGTTTCAATATTTACATGTGGTGTAAATGTGTATAATTTTTTTTTATTGATCATGCACTTTTAAAGTTGATGTTTTGCAGAGAGAAATGTCTTGAAATGTTGCCCTAAACTGTCTAAAACCCAATACATGTTTTTCCAAGATGTAACCTCTGCATTGTGTTAAAATCTTTAATCTTTATTTAAAACATAGCCTGAAGTATTTAGAGGAATGAACCAGCAGTTATTAGTCTATTTTGTATGTCAGTATGATGTTAATGTGCCAGGTTTATTGTTGGGTCAAAAACCTAAAATACAGTACATTTTATAATGCGTAAATATTTGTGACCTGAAATATATGTGTATGTATGAATGTACTGTATAAAAATAAATATTTTTTATATTGAAAAATGCTTACAAGCTTTTTTCTTGCATCTCAGAATTTTATTTTTTTAAATAGTTTTTAAGAGATCAATATTCATCTTGGCTGAAGCAGAAATTAGCCTGTTACGTGTATTAAAAGGTGTTATTTAATGAAGGTAAACATCATGTAGACTGCTAATTCACAGAAACAGTGTCAGTGAAGATCTTCTTACCATAATATTAAATTTTCATTATTTGCCATGGTAGCGGGGTGGCTTCATGGATTGCAACGTTATCTTTTAGATGGTCAGTCCACCACCTTGGTCAAGACTGATCTATATCATCAATGATTAAATGGATTGCCATTAGCATTTCACTCTACCTCACAGTGCTGCGAGCATTTAGACTCTAAGGTCTTGTTAACACATAAAGCAGCATCAGTAATGCACATGATTTAATGAAACTTTTGAGAACCTAGTATACATACGTGCGTATAGTGAGTAATCCACATGTATATCTGTCAACAACAAACGTTCTGTCCTTTGAGATAAAACAGGCATCTGGTATTGAAGCAGATGAAAATAATACCATTAAAAAAGACATTTATAAAGACTTCTTGGCAAATGTCTTAAGTTGATATGTAATGAAAGGAGATAAACAATAAGGAATCACCAAATATGAAATCCTTAATTTGAGTCTTCTATCAGCTGGGAGGTTGTCTATTTTACGGAGCATCTGATTAATCTTTTTGCTTGTTAAACTAGAAGGTGTTCCTATAAAAGGCTTGGGCAATAAAGGAAAACTGTGTGTTAGAGATTGAGTGCTGCTAGAGTGCTGCAGACACTGTCTGTTTTCACAATTACTTTGAATGCTGATTTGGCCTTTAACAACCTGAGAGACGACCAGTGTTCAGATTATTGAGGTCAGGTTACAGTCCTCTCCAGACATCTGTCTCTCTGTCTCTCAGCAGCCCTCCCTCTCTAGGCTGCTAAGCCTGGCTCCGGCCCACTTAATGCAGATGGGCCTCCTGTCATGTCAATGCCTGTGCTTTGGTGGGGGACAAATAAATTAAATTAGACTGATGCAAAGTATTTTGGGGTCATACCTGAAAGTAGAGCAGTACAATCAAACATAACCTACTGAATCTGGATTGAACGACATTTGTGAAGATTGTTTTCATGCTTCCGAGCAAATCAGACAATATTTTATATAGACAAAGTGGACCATTACTATAAATACACCTTTCCTGTGTGTCTCAAATGTCATTTGGTGTCTTAAGTGTTACGTCAAGGGGGATTAAGGTAATAGGCTTTCTTCCATGCAGCCATGGGCATGTCTTGCCCTCACAGGCCTATTTCACATGCTCCTCCAGGAATATGGACGCCTTTTATGTCGCATTACATATCTCTTTGGTATTTTATCTCATCACCCCTGGATTGTCAACTTGTCCAATTGGCTGCTCCTGCACAAATGATAACTTGGGAAGGTAAGTTGCCACTCATACAAACTCTTAAAAGTAGGTTATGTGTTAGCTGTAACCCCCCTTTTATATACATGAATGTTGTCTTTAATGTTACCTGATAAAATGTGCAAACGCTTTCCATAAATTTGTGTAAATGCCATGTGAAAATTAGCTGTGAAGATGAAATATACACTTGCCAACATATTCCGTCTTACCATTCCAGGTCTTTACTGTGTATGGAAACCTCCATGGGACACATCCCAGAGGATATTCCTCATGATTTCACCAAAATCCGAATTGAAAACTGCCACCTGACTGAGTTACCGCAAGGATCTTTCTCTAAAGTTGGTGCCTTGGAGTTCCTCTGGCTGAATTTCAATGAGATCACCCTGATGAACATTAAAAGCCTGGAGGGGCTTGCCAACCTGACAGAGCTGAGGCTACAAGGGAACAAGCTGACTTCAGTCCCGTGGACAGCATTTCAGGACACACCCAAACTCAAGATTTTGGATTTGAAGCACAATCGACTGGACGTCCTACCTGAACACGCTCTGCGACACTTACCTGCCCTCACCTACTTAGATTTATCCTTCAATCAGCTTAGTGTCATATCAAAAGACGTCTTCATCAATTGGCCTCTTTACCAAACAGCAGAGAAAGCATGGGGGAAAGAAGGGCTGGTCTCCAATGTGGTTTTGGCGCTGCATGACAACCCCTGGCTGTGCGATTGTCGCCTCAAAGGCTTTGTTGAATTCATCAGGGCAGTCAGCCCTCCCATCATTCTGATGAACTCTTATTTGAAGTGCTCAGGCCCCATCTCCAAAGCTGACAAGTTTTTCCATGAGATCCAGTTAAAAACATGCATGAAGCCAGTGGCATCTGCCCCAGAGACTAACATCACTTTACCTCTTGGAGCAAATGCAACACTCATATGCTTAGTCAAGGCCAGGCCAGGCCCGACCATTCAGTGGATGTACAGTCTGAAGATTATAAGAGGATTTGCTGGTAAGATTTTTTTTATTACTACCATCCATTAAACTGTTGTGAACCTGCTGTGGGAGCACTTAGTGAGGTATATCTTGAACCTTCAGCCTGCATCTGCTTTATGAAAAGATGTGGCAACAATACCCTCTGGAGCAGACCTGGGCAAACTACAGCCCACGGGCCACATCCGGCAATTTGTGCGTCCCTGTCCAGCCCGAGTGAAGCCAACCATAAATTAGAATATAAATGAAAAAATATTCATGCCCTGCATGCAATACAACTGTGATGCTTTTATTTTGAAAAGCCAAAAGCGTGACGTTTTACGTATGGATGCAGGCATTGTTTGCCCCAGTCTGCTCTAGAGGGTTACTTTGTATTGGATGTTGTTATCAAATGTAAACAAGCCTCTTATTTAAAAGTAGTACAGTCATGCTCTGTTTTCTCCTTGTAGCTACAGAGACTATAGTGGACTCAGACACTGTCACCTCCCAGTTGGTGATCCCCTCTCTTCACCTGGCAGACCGAGGACTCTACACCTGCGTGGCCAACAACTTCATTGGCAACTCCTCTGTCGGCATCATGGTGAACATCAGCGCCTCCAACACCTCTGCTCCTCTCCCTCCACCTGTCCCCATGTTGTCGTCTGATGCTAATGATTACATTGACATCCGCATTGCCAAGCAGACAGTTTACGGTATCACCCTTGAGTGGTATGCAGCGACAGACAACCCTGCAGAGACCTGGTTCACTATCCACTTTGGCAAATATGATTCACCTAAAAAGGAGATGATCTACATTGGCCCTGGCATCAACAGCTACTCAGTCAGTGACCTACTTCCTGTCACCAAATATGAAGTCTGTGTGACCCTGAAGAACCATCCACCAAGGGAAGGCCAGTGCATCGTGTTTGTGACAGGAAGTGACATCAGTGAGCTGGAGCAAAGAGAGAGGCTTATCCACATCATAGTCCTTGTGTGTGCCATGGTGTTGGCAGTGCCAGCCAGCATGTACGCCTGCACCACGGAGGCCAGGTTCAGTTGTGTGGAGCGCTGCATGGATCTGTGCAAGAAGCGCAGGCTGCACAGAGAGAACCTGCAGGGGATGGAAAGGCAGGGCACCTTTGACAGCCTACAGGCGACTAGTGATGAAGGCCTGTGCAAGAACTCGGAGGAAAAGCCCAAAAAGAAAAGGAAATCTGAGGATCGGCCCAAAGGAGGGAGTGCAGCTTATCTGTACTAGAATTAAATTCAGGTAAATGTATACCTTTAAGTATAGCCCCAGTTTGTGCCTAGAAAGCAACATCAGTACAGAGAAATACTGGTAATAGTGAGTTCTTTAAATGTATTTCAAGCTGCACAAACTGAGCAAGGACATATGTCATGTCTGACCAGTGGTGGAATGTAACAAAGTATTTGTACTTTCTTACTGTACTTAAGTATTTTTTTTACCTATCTGTACTTTATTTAAGTAAAAATAATAATGCATACTTTTGATTTTTACTCCATTGCATTTTGCAGCAATTATCTGTACTTTCTACTCCACTACATTTCTACAATTTATGCCGTTACTCGTTACGTTATGAACATAATTTCCTCAAAATCTTGCATGAAAAAAATAGACTGATTGCATTGAGGCGTTGGTTGCCATTGCCAACTAATCAGGTGGCTCTATTACCTCCAATGATGGCAGAGCGCGCATTTGGTAGCAGCACGAGCTAGTGGACTGGCCTGATTCTAGCGAGAAGAAATGACATGCAACATCAACATGAACCCAGAGCCAACGTCGGCTGAGCGTGAGCCTGAGCCCTCCAGCTCAGAATTAGACAGCCATCTTTGGCCGTATTTAAGCAGGTATTGTATAGTTGTTTGTGAGCAGTGACATAGGCAGAGGCATAAATCAGTATATCTACATTCTTTATCAAAATTTGGGGGCGCAGTATGTTAAGAGTGCAGCTTTAGACTTTGGACCGGCCTGAGATCGGAGGGTCGTGGGTTCGATCCTTCAACCAAGCGCAAAAAACGGATACGGTGGTGGTGAAGGAGATGTGCCTCCCCTGCCTCTGCGACCATGGCTGTGGTGCCCCTGAGCAAGGCACCAATTCACCCCAGCTCCCCGGGTGCCTCACTAGGCAGCCCCCTGCCCCCAGCGTCTCTAGTGCATGCGCATGCTTGTGTGTGTGTTTCGTTCACTTGGTGTGGGTAAAATGCAGAGAGTGATTTCCCCAGGACGGATCAATAATTAAAAAAAAACAAAAAAAAAAAAACAAGCCCGACACTGAGACAACCCACTGTGTGAGTACCTTTACTTTAAAAAAATACTTTAAATTTAAAAGTAAGTACTTAGTACTTTTACTTAAGTAAGATTCTTGATGTAGTACTTCCGATTTCACTTGAGTAAATGTTTTGCGGGATATTTGTTATGCTTTTACTTAAGTACTAAGCTTCAGTACTTCCTCGTTTTTTATTAGGAAACAGAACCGCTGGGAAAACAGATTAGAAAAAAGATCAAATAAGATTTTTTTTTTTCCCATGAAGCAAACAGAATATTTTTTTCATCCAGATGGTCAGAAGAATCTTTGATGATTCTGGAAATAGCTTGAGAACATTTCTTTTCAGAAAATCAGATGCTTTCTTTACAGTGTAGCTCTGTGACTTGAATGTAATGGCATAAACTGGAGCTATGGTGAGTATATAGTCATCCTGTAAATGTAAATTTCAAGATATCAGCTCAAAATGGAGAGGCCTTTCTTCCTTACTACAAGGAGAGTTTATTATCTGTTAATGTACTTGTACAGAAAGTTTGTGCTAAGATGCATTTGATATTCCTTTGATTCACTTTTTTTCTTAATGTTTTAATACTGAATACAAAGATATGCACTCATAAATTTAGAAAAAAAAAGAAATACTGTATCTCTTTAGTGTTTCTTCACCAAACTAAATTATAATAGAGCTGCTGGTTTATGCTAAAGAAAATAAGCATTTTTTAAAAATTGTTTTTCTTTTTGCAGACTCCAGATTTGCTGTATTGTAATGGAATGAAATGATGTTTGATGTGGATTAAAGGGAAGTCAAAGACAAATGCTGAGACATGCTCTGATTTTTTTAGCACAATAACTCAGAGGATTTGTTACATAAGCGGTGATTTCCCGTGCATTTATACATACACTTGTAAGCAGATTAAAGTGATTTTCTATCTGAATCCTAGTCAGCGGGACATGATATTTCCATTTAATGACAGCTCTAAGCTCAGTGTCTGTAAATCAGTTGTAAAGGCAAATGGAGAGCATATGTAACATTTTCTGTTAGTTTTGTCAGTATGATTACTTAATTCATACCCAGTGAAATCACTGCATCAATTAGTTTATGTTCTATTCAGTTCTTTAATGAAATCAAAACTAACTTAATCAAACAACACAAACACACAAACAAAAAAAACTTAAAAACTAAAATAAACTAAAATTAAAGCTGCAAGCAGTGATGGGCAGGCCCTCACACCCCTTGCGAGCCATTCAGGGGGTCAAATTAGCTGACAAAGAGGTGGGAGAAAAATAAAAGAAGAGGAGAGTAATAATAGTACCTTCAGTTACAATAGCGCTTCGAACAAATTTCGTGCTAATAAAAAAGGTCATAGTATAGTAAGGCTTGAAAATCGACCAAAAAAAGTCATACTTTAGAACGGCCTAAAAATTTCATAAAAAAGGTAACAGGAAAATAAGAATTCAAAATAGGCCAAAGAAAGTCGTACTTTAGAACGGCCTTAAAATATACAAAAAATTTTAATAGTATAGTAAGGCGTCAAAATCGTCCAAAAAAAGTTAAAAAAAATTTTGACCTCAAAATGTCATAAAAAACGTCATAGTATAGTAAGGCGTCAAAATCGTCCAAAAAAAGTTAAAAAAAATTTTGACCTCAAAATGTCATAAAAAACGTCATAGTATAGTATGGCGTTTTTTTTTTCGGGCAAAAAAAGTCAAAATTTTTTTTGACCTCAAAATGTCATAAAAAACGTCATAGTATAGTATGGCGTTTTTTTCGGGCAAAAAAAGTCAAAAAATTTTTTGACCTCAAAATGTCATAAAAAACGTCATAGTATAGTATGGCGTTTTTTTCGGCCAAAAAAAGTCAAAATTTTTTTTGACCTCAAAATGTCATAAAAAACGTCATAGTATAGTAAGGCGTCAAAATCGGCCAAAAAAAAGTCAAAAAAAATTTTGACCTCAAAATGTCATAAAAAACGTCATAGTATAGTATGGCGTTTTTTTCTGCCAAAAAAAGTCAAAATTTTTTTTGACCTCAAAATGTCATAAAAAACGTCATAGTATAGTATAGTATGGCGTTTTTTTTCGGGCAAAAAAAGTCAAAAATTTTTTTGACCTCAAAATGTCATAAAAAACGTCATAGTAAAGTAAGGCGTCAAAATCGGACAAAAAAAGTCAAAATTTTTTTTGACCTCAAAATGTCATAAAAAACCTCATAGTATAGTATGGCGTTTTTTTCGGGCAAAAAAAGTCAAAAAATTTTTTTGACCTCAAAATGTCATAAAAAACGTCATAGTATAGTATGGCGTTTTTTTCGGGCAAAAAAAGTCAACATTTTTTTTTACCTCAAAATGTCATAAAAAACGTCATAGTATAGTATGGCGTTTTTTTTCGGGCAAAAAAAGTCAAAATTTTTTTTTACCTCAAAATGTCATAAAAAACGTCATAGTATAGTATGGCGTTTTTTCGGGCAAAAAAAGTCAAAATTTTTTTTGACCGCAAAATGTCATAAAAAACGTCATAGTATAGTATGGCGTTTTTTTCGGGCAAAAAAAGTCAAAATTTTTTTTGACCTCAAAATGTCATAAAGAACGTCATAGTATAGTAAGGCGTCAAAATCGTCCAAAAAAAGTTAAAAAAAATTTTGACCTCAAAATGTCATAAAAAATGTCATAGTATAGTATGGCGTTTTTTTCGGGCAAAAAAAGTCAAAATTTTTTTTGACCTCAAAATGTCATAAAAAACATCATAGTATAGTAAGGCGTCAAAATCGGCCAAAAAAAGTCAAAATTTTTTTTGACCTCAAAATGTCATAAAAAACGTCATAGTATAGTATGCCGTTTTTTTCGGCCAAAAAAAGTCAAAATTTTTTTTGACCTTAAAATGTCATAAAAAACGTCGTAGTATAGTAAGGCGTCAAAATCGGACAAAAAAAGTCAAAAAATTTTTTGACCTCAAAATGTCATAAAAAACGTCATAGTATAGTATGGCGTTTTTTTTCGGCCAAAAAAAGTCAAAAAAATTTTTGACCTCAAAATGTCATAAAAAACGTCATAGTATAGTAAGGTGTCAAAATCGGCCAAAAAAAGTTATAAAAAATTGTGACCTCAAAATGTCATAAAAAACGTCATAGTATAGTATGGCGTTTTTTTCGGGCAAAAAAAGTCAAAAATTTTTTTGACCTCAAAATGTCATAAAAAACGTCATAGTATATTAAGGCGTCAAAATCGTCCAAAAAAAGTTAAAAAAAATTTTGACCTCAAAATGTCATAAAAAACGTCATAGTATAGTATGGCGTTTTTTTCGGCCAAAAAAAGTCAAAATTTTTTTTGACCTCAAAATGTCATAAAAAACGTCATAGTATAGTATGGCGTTTTTTTTTCGGGCAAAAAAAGTCAAAAATTTTTTTGACCTCAAAATGTCATAAAAAACATCATAGTATAGTAAGGCGTCAAAATCGGCCAAAAAAAGTCAAAATTTTTTTTGACCTCAAAATGTCATAAAAAACGTCATAGTATAGTATGCCGTTTTTTTCGGCCAAAAAAAGTCAAAATTTTTTTTGACCTTAAAATGTCATAAAAAACGTCATAGTATAGTAAGGCGTCAAAATCGGACAAAAAAAGTCAAAAAATTTTTTGACCTCAAAATGTCATAAAAAACGTCATAGTATAGTATGGCGTTTTTTTCGGGCAAAAAAAGTCAAAAAAATTTTTGACCTCAAAATGTCATAAAAAACGTCATAGTATAGTAAGGCGTCAAAATCGGCCAAAAAAAGTTAAAAAAAATTGTGACCTCAAAATGTCATAAAAAACGTCATAGTATAGTATGGCGTTTTTTTCGGGCAAAAAAAGTCAAAATTTTTTTTGACCTCAAAATGTCATAAAAAACGTCATAGTATAGTAAGGCGTCAAAATCGTCCAAAAAAAGTTAAAAAAAATTTTGACCTCAAAATGTCATAAAAAATGTCATAGTATAGTATGGCGTTTTTTTCGGCCAAAAAAAGTCAAAAATTTTTTTGACCTCAAAATGTCATAAAAAACGTCATAGTATAGTATGGCGTGTTTTTCGGGCAAAAAAAGTCAAAATTTTTTTTGACCTCAAAATGTCATAAAAAACATCATAGTATAGTATGGCGTCAAAATCGGCCAAAAAAAAGAAAAGTCAAAATTTTTTTTGACCTCAAAATGTCATAAAAAACGTCATAGTATAGTATGCCGTTTTTTTCGGCCAAAAAAAGTCAAAATTTTTTTTGACCTTAAAATGTCATAAAAAACGTCATAGTATAGTAAGGCGTCAAAATCGGACAAAAAAAGTCAAAAAATTTTTTGACCTCAAAATGTCATAAAAAACGTCATAGTATAGTATGGCGTTTTTTTCGGCCAAAAAAAGTCAAAAAAATTTTTGACCTCAAAATGTCATAAAAAACGTCATAGTATAGTATGGCGTTTTTTTCGGCCAAAAAAAGTCAAAATTTTTTTTGACCTCAAAATGTCATAAAAAACGTCATAGTATAGTATGGCGTTTTTTTCGGCCAAAAAAAGTCAAAAAATTTTTTGACCTCAAAATGTCATAAAAAACGTCATAGTATAGTATGGCGTTTTTTTCGGCCAAAAAAAGTCAAAAAAATTTTTGACCTCAAAATGTCATAAAAAACGTCATAGTATAGTATGGCGTTTTTTTCGGCCAAAAAAAGTCAAAATTTTTTTTGACCTCAAAATGTCATAAAAAACGTCATAGTATAGTAAGGCGTCAAAATCGGCCAAAAAAAGTCAAAAATTTTTTTGACCTCAAAATGTCATAAAAAACGTCATAGTATAGTATGGCGTTTTTTTCGGGCAAAAAAAGTCAAAATTTTTTCTGACCTCAAAATGTCATAAAAAACGTCATAGTATAGTAAGGCGTCAAAATCGGAAAAAAAAAGTTAAAAAAAATTTTGACCTTAAAATGTCATAAAAAACGTCATAGTATAGTAAGGCGTCAAAATCGGCCAAAAAAAGTCAAAAAAAATTTTGACCTCAAAATGTCATAAAAAACGTCATAGTATAGTATGGCGTTTTTTTTGGGCAAAAAAAGTCAAAATTTTTTTTGACCTTAAAATGTCATAAAAAACGTCATAGTATAGTAAGGCGTCAAAATCGGGAAAAAAAAGTCAAAAATTTTTTTGACCTCAAAATGTCATAAAAACGTCATAGTATAGTATGGCGTTTTTTTCGGGCAAAAAAAGTCAACATTTTTTTTGACCTCAAAATGTCATAAAAAACGTCATAGTATAGTATGGCGTTTTTTTCGGGCAAAAAAAGTCAAAAAATTTTTTGACCTCAAAATGTCATAAAAAACGTCATAGTATAGTAAGGCGTCAAAATCGGCCAAAAAAAGTTAAAAAAAATTTTGACCTCAAAATGTCATAAAAATGGTCATAGTATAGTAAGGCGTCAACATCGGCCAAAAAAAGTTAAAAAAAATTTTGACCTCAAAATGTCATAAAAAACGTCATAGTATAGTAAGGCGTCAAAATCGGCCAAAAAAAGTTAAAAAAAATTTTGACCTCAAAATGTCATAAAAAACGTCATAGTATAGTATGGCGTTTTTTTCGGCCAAAAAAAGTCAAAATTTTTTTTGACCTTAAAATGTCATAAAAAACGTCATAGTATAGTAAGGCGTCAAAATCGGCCAAAAAAAGTCAAAAATTTTTTTGACCTCAAAATGTCATAAAAAACGTCATAGTATAGTAAGGCGTCAAAATCGGCCAAAAAAAGTCAAAAATTTTTTTGACCTCAAAATGTCATAAAAAACGTCATAGTATAGTATGGCGTTTTTTTTTTCGGCCAAAAAAAGTCAAAAAATTTTTGACCTCAAAATGTCATAAAAAACGTCATAGTATAGTATGGCGTTTTTTTCGGCCAAAAAAAGTCAAAAATTTTTTTGACCTCAAAATGTCATAAAAAACGTCATAGTATAGTAAGGCGTCAAAATCGGCCAAAAAAAGTCAAAAAAAATTTTGACCTCAAAATGTCATAAAAAACGTCATAGTATAGTATGGCGTTTTTTTCGGGCAAAAAAAGTCAAAATTTTTTTTGACCTTAAAATGTCATAAAAAACGTCATAGTATAGTAAGGCGTCAAAATCGGGAAAAAAAAGTCAAAAATTTTTTTGACCTCAAAATGTCATAAAAAACGTCATAGTATAGTATGGCGTTTTTTTCGGCCAAAAAAAGTCAAAATTTTTTTTGACCTCAAAATGTCATAAAAAACGTCATAGTATAGTATGGGGTCAAAATCGGACAAAAAAAGTCAAAAATTTTTTTGACCTCAAAATGTCATAAAAAACGTCATAGTATAGTAAGGCGTCAAAATCGGCCAAAAAAAGTTAAAAAAAAATTGTGACCTCAAAATGTCATAAAAAACGTCATAGTATAGTAAGGCGTCAAAATCGGCCAAAGAAAGTTAAAAAAAATTTTGACCTCAAAATGTCATAAAAAACGTCATAGTATAGTATGGCGTTTTTTTCGGGCAAAAAAAGTCAAAATTTTTTTTGACCTTAAAATGTCATAAAAAACGTCATAGTATAGTAAGGCGTCAAAATCGGCCAAAAAAAGTCAAAAAATTTTTTGACCTCAAAATGTCATAAAAAACGTCATAGTATAGTATGGCGTTTTTTTCGGCCAAAAAAAGTCAAAAATTTTTTTGACCTCAAAATGTCATAAAAAACGTCATAGTATAGTAAGGCGTCAAAATCGGCCAAAAAAAGTCGAAATTTTTTTTGACCTCAAAATGTCATAAAAAACGTCATAGTATAGTATGGCGTTTTTTTCGGCCAAAAAAAGTCAACATTTTTTTTTACCTCAAAATGTCATAAAAAACGTCATAGTATAGTAAGGCGTCAAAATCGGCCAAAAAAAGTTAAAAAAAATTTTGACCTCAAAATGTCATAAAAAACGTCATAGTATAGTATGGCGTTTTTTTCGGCCAAAAAAAGTCAAAAATTTTTTGACCTTAAAATGTCATAAAAAACGTCATAGTATAGTAAGGCGTCAAAATCGGCCAAAAAAAGTCAAAATTTTTTCTGACCTCAAAATGTCATAAAAAACGTCATAGTATAGTATGGCGTTTTTTTCGGCCAAAAAAAGTCAAAAATTTTTTTGACCTCAAAATGTCATAAAAAACGTCATAGTATAGTATGGCGTTTTTTTCGGGCAAAAAAAGTCAAAAAAATTTTTGACCTCAAAACGTCATAAAAAACGTCATAGTATAGTATGGCGTTTTTTTCGGCCAAAAAAAGTCAAAAAATTTTTTGACCTGAAAATGTCATAAAAAACATCATAGTATAGTATGGCGTTTTTTTCGGGCAAAAAAAGTCAAAAATTTTTTTGACCTCAAAATGTCATAAAAAACGTCATAGTATAGTATGGCGTTTTTTTCGGCCAAAAAAAGTCAAAAAAAATTTTGACCTCAAAATGTCATAAAAAACGTCATAGTATAGTATGGCGTTTTTTTCGGCCAAAAAAAGTCAAAAATTTTTTTGACCTTAAAATGTCATAAAAAACGTCATAGTATAGTAAGGCGTCAAAATCGGGAAAAAAAAGTAAAAAAAAATTTTGACCTCAAAATGTCATAAAAAACGTCATAGTATAGTAAGGCGTCAAAATCGGCCAAAAAAAGTCAAAAAAAATTTTGACCTCAAAATGTCATAAAAAACGTCATAGTATAGTATGGCGTTTTTTTCGGCCAAAAAAAGTCAAAATTTTTTTTGACCTTAAAATGTCATAAAAAACGTCATAGTATAGTAAGGCGTCAAAATCGGGAAAAAAAAGTCAAAAAATTTTTTGACCTCAAAATGTCATAAAAAACGTCATAGTATAGTATGGCGTTTTTTTCGGGCAAAAAAAGTCAAAATTTTTTTTGACCTCAAAATGTCATAAAAAACGTCATAGTATAGTATGGCTTTTTTTCGGCCAAAAAAAGTCAAAAAATTTTTTGACCTCAAAATGTCATAAAAAACGTCATAGTATAGTATGGCGTTTTTTTCGGCCAAAAAAAGTCAAAAAATTTTTTGACCTCAAAATGTCATAAAAAACGTCATAGTATAGTATGGCGTCAAAATCGGACAAAAAAAGTCAAAAATTTTTTTGACCTCAAAATGTCATAAAAAACGTCATAGTATAGTATGGCGTTTTTTTCGGCCAAAAAAAGTCAAAAATGTTTTTGACCTCAAAATGTCATAAAAAACGTCATAGTATAGTATGGCGTTTTTTTCGGCCAAAAAAAGTCAAAAATTTTTTTGACCTCAAAATGTCATAAAAAACGTCATAGTATAGTAAGGCGTCAAAATCGGCCAAAAAAAGTTAAAAAAAATTGTGACCTCAAAATGTCATAAAAAACGTCATAGTATAGTAAGGCGTCAAAATCGGCCAAAGAAAGTTAAAAAAAATTTTGACCTCAAAATGTCATAAAAAACGTCATAGTATAGTATGGCGTTTTTTTCGGGCAAAAAAAGTCAAAATTTTTTTTGACCTTAAAATGTCATAAAAAACGTCATAGTATAGTAAGGCGTCAAAATCGGCCAAAAAAAGTCAAAAAATTTTTTGACCTCAAAATGTCATAAAAAACGTCATAGTATAGTATGGCGTTTTTTTCGGCCAAAAAAAGTCAAAAAATTTTTTGACCTCAAAATGTCATAAAAAACGTCATAGTATAGTATGGCGTTTTTTTCGGCCAAAAAAAGTCAAAAATTTTTTTGACCTTAAAATGTCATAAAAAACGTCATAGTATAGTAAGGCGTCAAAATCGGGAAAAAAAAGTAAAAAAAAATTTTGACCTCAAAATGTCATAAAAAACGTCATAGTATAGTAAGGCGTTTTTTTCGGCCAAAAAAAGTCAAAAAAAATTTTGACCTCAAAATGTCATAAAAAACGTCATAGTATAGTATGGCGTTTTTTTCGGGCAAAAAAAGTCAAAATTTTTTTTGACCTTAAAATGTCATAAAAAACGTCATAGTATAGTAAGGCGTCAAAATCGAAAAAAAAAAAAGTCAAAAATTTTTTTGACCTCAAAATGTCATAAAAAACGTCATAGTATAGTATGGCGTTTTTTTCGGGCAAAAAAAGTCAAAATTTTTTTTGACCTCAAAATGTCATAATAAACGTCATAGTATAGTATGGCGTTTTTTTCGGCCAAAAAAAGTCAAAAAATTTTTTGACCTCAAAATGTCATAAAAAACGTCATAGTATAGTATGGCGTTTTTTTCGGCCAAAAAAAGTCAAAAAATTTTTTGACCTCAAAATGTCATAAAAAACGTCATAGTATAGTATGGCGTTTTTTTCGGCCAAAAAAAGTCAAAAAATTTTTTGACCTCAAAATGTCATAAAAAACGTCATAGTATAGTATGGCGTCAAAATCGGACAAAAAAAGTCAAAAAATTTTTTGACCTCAAAATGTCATAAAAAACGTCATAGTATAGTATGGCGTTTTTTTCGGCCAAAAAAAGTCAAAATTTTTTTTGACCTCAAAATGTCATAAAAAACGTCATAGTATAGTATGGCGTTTTTTTCGGGCAAAAAAAGTTAACATTTTTTTTGACCTCAAAATGTCATAAAAAACGTCATAGTATAGTATGCCGTTTTTTTCGGCCAAAAAAAGTCAAAATATTTTTTGACCTCAAAATGTCATAAAAAACGTCATAGTATAGTATGGCGTTTTTTTCGGCCAAAAAAAGTCAAAAATTTTTTTGACCTGAAAATGTCATAAAAAACGTCATAGTATAGTATGGCGTTTTTTTCGGCCAAAAAAAGTCAAAATTTTTTTTGACCTCAAAATGTCATAAAAAACGTCATAGTATAGTAAGGCGTCAAAATCGGCCAAAAAAAGTTAAAAAAAATTTTGACCTCAAAATGTCATAAAAAACGTCATAGTATAGTATGGCGTTTTTTTCGGCCAAAAAAAGTCAAAAATTTTTTTGACCTTAAAATGTCATAAAAAACGTCATAGTATAGTAAGGCGTCAAAATCGGCCAAAAAAAGTCAAAATTTTTTCTGACCTCAAAATGTCATAAAAAACGTCATAGTATAGTATGGCGTTTTTTTCGGCCAAAAAAAGTCAAAAATTTTTTTGACCTCAAAATGTCATAAAAAACGTCATAGTATAGTATGGCGTTTTTTTCGGGCAAAAAAAGTCAAAAAATTTTTTGACCTCAAAATGTCATAAAAAACGTCATAGTATAGTATGGCGTTTTTTTCGGGCAAAAAAAGTCAAAAAATTTTTTGACCTGAAAATGTCATAAAAAACGTCATAGTATAGTATGGCGTTTTTTTCGGCCAAAAAAAGTCAAATTTTTTTTTGACCTTAAAATGTCATAAAAAACGTCATAGTATAGTAAGGCGTCAAAATCGGACAAAAAAAGTCAAAAATTTTTTTGACCTCAAAATGTCATAAAAAACGTCATAGTATAGTATGGCGTCAAAATCGGCCAAAAAAAGTTTAAAAAAATTTTGACCTCAAAATGTCATAAAAAACGTCATAGTATAGTAAGGCGTCAAAATCGGCCAAAAAAAGTTAAAAAAAATTTTGACCTCAAAATGTCATAAAAAACGTCATAGTATAGTATGGCGTTTTTTTCGGCCAAAAAAAGTCAAAAATTTTTTTGACCTCAAAATGTCATAAAAAACGTCATAGTATAGTAAGGCGTCAAAATCGGCCAAAAAAAGTTTAAAAAAATTTTGACCTCAAAATGTCATAAAAAACGTCATAGTATAGTAAGGCGTCAAAATCGGCCAAAAAAAGTTAAAAAAAATTTTGACCTCAAAATGTCATAAAAAACGTCATAGTATAGTATGGCGTTTTTTTCGGCCAAAAAAAGTCAAAATTTTTTTTGACCTCAAAATGTCATAAAAAACGTCATAGTATAGTATGGCGTTTTTTTCGGCCAAAAAAAGTCAAAAAAATTTTTGACCTCAAAATGTCATAAAAAACGTCATAGTATAGTATGGCGTTTTTTTCGGGCAAAAAAAGTCTAAATTTTTTTTGACCTCAAAATGTCATAAAAAACGTCATAGTATAGTATGGCGTTTTTTTCGGGCAAAAAAAGTCAACATTTTTTTTGACCTAAAAATGTCATAAAAAACGTCATAGTATAGTATGGCGTTTTTTTCGGCCAAAAAAAGTCAAAATATTTTTTGACCTCAAAATGTCATAAAAAACGTCATAGTATAGTATGGCGTTTTTTTCGGCCAAAAAAAGTCAAAAATTTTTTTGACCTCAAAATGTCATAAAAAACGTCATAGTATAGTATGGCGTTTTTTTCGGGCAAAAAAAGTCAAATTTTTTTTTGACCTCAAAATGTCATAAAAAACGTCATAGTATAGTAAGGCGTCAAAATCGGCCAAAAAAAGTTAAAAAAAAATTTGACCTCAAAATGTCATAAAAAACGTCATAGTATAGTAAGGCGTCAAAATCGGCCAAAAAAAGTTAAAAAAAAATTTGACCTCAAAATGTCATAAAAAACGTCATAGTATAGTATGGCGTTTTTTTCGGGCAAAAAAAGTCAAAATTTTTTTTGACCTCAAAATGTCATAAAAAACGACATAGTATAGTATGGCGTTTTTTTCGGCCAAAAAAAGTCAAAAAATTTTTTGACCTCAAAATGTCATAAAAAACGTCATAGTATAGTATGGCGTTTTTTTCGGCCAAAAAAAGTCAAAAAATTTTTTGACCTCAAAATGTCATAAAAAACGTCATAGTATAGTATGGCGTTTTTTTCGGCCAAAAAAAGTCAAAAAATTTTTTGACCTCAAAATGTCATAAAAAACGTCATAGTATATTAAGGCGTCAAAATCGGCCAAAAAAAGTTAAAAAAAATTTTGACCTCAAAATGTCATAAAAAACGTCATAGTATAGTATGGCGTTTTTTTCGGCCAAAAAAAGTCAAAATTTTTTTTGACCTCAAAATGTCATAAAAAGCGTCATAGTATAGTATGGCGTTTTTTTCGGCCAAAAAAAGTCAAAAAATTTTTTGACCTCAAAATGTCATAAAAAACGTCATAGTATAGTATGGCGTTTTTTTCGGCCAAAAAAAGTCAAAAATTTTTTTGACCTTAAAATGTCATAAAAAACGTCATAGTATAGTAAGGCGTCAAAATCGGGAAAAAAAAGTAAAAAAAAATTTTGACCTCAAAATGTCATAAAAAACGTCATAGTATAGTAAGGCGTCAAAATCGGCCAAAAAAAGTCAAAAAAAATTTTGACCTCAAAATGTCATAAAAAACGTCATAGTATAGTATGGCGTTTTTTTCGGGCAAAAAAAGTCAAAATTTTTTTTGACCTTAAAATGTCATAAAAAACGTCATAGTATAGTAAGGCGTCAAAATCGGAAAAAAAAAGTCAAAAATTTTTTTGACCTCAAAATGTCATAAAAAACGTCATAGTATAGTATGGCGTTTTTTTCGGGCAAAAAAAGTCAAAATTTTTTTTGACCTCAAAATGTCATAAAAAACGTCATAGTATAGTATGGCGTTTTTTTCGGCCAAAAAAAGTCAAAAAAAATTTTGACCTCAAAATGTCATAAAAAACGTCATAGTATAGTATGGCGTTTTTTTCGGCCAAAAAAAGTCAAAATATTTTTTGACCTCAAAATGTCATAAAAAACGTCATAGTATAGTATGGCGTTTTTTTTCGGCCAAAAAAAGTCAAAAATTTTTTTGACCTCAAAATGTCATAAAAAACGTCATAGTATAGTATGGCGTTTTTTTCGGGCAAAAAAAGTCAAAATTTTTTTTGACCTCAAAATGTCATAAAAAACGTCATAGTATAGTAAGGCGTCAAAATCGGCCAAAAAAAGTTAAAAAAAAATTTGACCTCAAAATGTCATAAAAAACGTCATAGTATAGTATGGCGTTTTTTTCGGGCAAAAAAAGTCAAAATTTTTTTTGACCTCAAAATGTCATAAAAAACGACATAGTATAGTATGGCGTTTTTTTCGGCCAAAAAAAGTCAAAAAATTTTTTGACCTCAAAATGTCATAAAAAACGTCATAGTATAGTATGGCGTTTTTTTCGGCCAAAAAAAGTCAAAAAATTTTTTGACCTCAAAATGTCATAAAAAACGTCATAGTATAGTATGGCGTTTTTTTCGGCCAAAAAAAGTCAAAAAATTTTTTGACCTCAAAATGTCATAAAAAACGTCATAGTATAGTATGGCGTCAAAATCGGACAAAAAAAGTTAAAAAAAAATTTGACCTCAAAATGTCATAAAAAACGTCATAGTATAGTATGGCGTTTTTTTCGGGCAAAAAAAGTCAAAATTTTTTTTGACCTCAAAATGTCATAAAAAACGACATAGTATAGTATGGCGTTTTTTTCGGCCAAAAAAAGTCAAAAAATTTTTTGACCTCAAAATGTCATAAAAAACGTCATAGTATAGTATGGCGTTTTTTTCGGCCAAAAAAAGTCAAAAAATTTTTTGACCTCAAAATGTCATAAAAAACGTCATAGTATAGTATGGCTTTTTTTTCGGGCAAAAAAAGTCAAAATTTTTTTTGACCTCAAAATGTCATAAAAAACGTCATAGTATATTAAGGCGTCAAAATCGGCCAAAAAAAGTTAAAAAAAATTTTGACCTCAAAATGTCATAAAAAACGTCATAGTATAGTATGGCGTTTTTTTCGGCCAAAAAAAGTCAAAATTTTTTTTGACCTCAAAATGTCATAAAAAGCGTCATAGTATAGTATGGCGTTTTTTTCGGCCAAAAAAAGTCAAAAAATTTTTTGACCTCAAAATGTCATAAAAAACGTCATAGTATAGTATGGCGTTTTTTTTCGGCCAAAAAAAGTCAAAAATTTTTTTGACCTTAAAATGTCATAAAAAATGTCATAGTACAGTAAGGCGTCAAAATCGGGAAAAAAAAATAAAAAAAAATTTTGACCTCAAAATGTCATAAAAAACATCATAGTATAGTAAGGCGTCAAAATCGGCCAAAAAAAGTCAAAAAAAATTTTGACCTCAAAATGTCATAAAAAACGTCATAGTATAGTATGGCGTTTTTTTCGGGCAAAAAAAGTCAAAATTTTTTTTGACCTTAAAATGTCATAAAAAACGTCATAGTATAGTAAGGCGTCAAAATCGGAAAAAAAAAGTCAAAAATTTTTTTGACCTCAAAATGTCATAAAAAACGTCATAGTATAGTATGGCGTTTTTTTCGGGCAAAAAAAGTCAAAATTTTTTTTGACCTCAAAATGTCATAAAAAACGTCATAGTATAGTATGGCGTTTTTTTCGGCCAAAAAAAGTCAAAAAAATTTTTGACCTCAAAATGTCATAAAAAACGTCATAGTATAGTATGGCGTTTTTTTCGGCCAAAAAAAGTCAAAAAATTTTTTGACCTCAAAATGTCATAAAAAACGTCATAGTATAGTATGGGGTCAAAATCGGACAAAAAAAGTCAAAAATTTTTTTGACCTCAAAATGTCATAAAAAACGTCATAGTATAGTATGGCGCTTTTTTCGGCCAAAAAAAGTCAAAAAATTTTTTTGACCTCAAAATGTCATAAAAAACGTCATAGTATAGTATGGCGTTTTTTTCGGCCAAAAAAAGTCAAATAATTTTTTTGACCTCAAAATGTCATAAAAAAACGTCATAGTATAGTAAGGCGTCAAAATCGGCCAAAAAAAGTTAAAAAAAAATTGTGACCTCAAAATGTCATAAAAAACGTCATAGTATAGTAAGGCGTCAAAATCGGCCAAAGAAAGTTAAAAAAAATTTTGACCTCAAAATGTCATAAAAAACGTCATAGTATAGTATGGCGTTTTTTTCGGGCAAAAAAAGTCAAAATTTTTTTTGACCTTAAAATGTCATAAAAAACGTCATAGTATAGTAAGGCGTCAAAATCGGCCAAAAAAAGTCAAAAAATTTTTTGACCTCAAAATGTCATAAAAAACGTCATAGTATAGTATGGCGTTTTTTTCGGCCAAAAAAAGTCAAAAATTTTTTTGACCTCAAAATGTCATAAAAAACGTCATAGTATAGTAAGGCGTCAAAATCGGCCAAAAAAAGTCGAAATTTTTTTTGACCTCAAAATGTCATAAAAAACGTCATAGTATAGTATGGCGTTTTTTTCGGCCAAAAAAAGTCAACATTTTTTTTTACCTCAAAATGTCATAAAAAACGTCATAGTATAGTAAGGCGTCAAAATCGGCCAAAAAAAGTTAAAAAAAATTTTGACCTCAAAATGTCATAAAAAACGTCATAGTATAGTATGGCGTTTTTTTCGGCCAAAAAAAGTCAAAAATTTTTTGACCTTAAAATGTCATAAAAAACGTCATAGTATAGTAAGGCGTCAAAATCGGCCAAAAAAAGTCAAAATTTTTTCTGACCTCAAAATGTCATAAAAAACGTCATAGTATAGTATGGCGTTTTTTTCGGCCAAAAAAAGTCAAAAATTTTTTTGACCTCAAAATGTCATAAAAAACGTCATAGTATAGTATGGCGTTTTTTTCGGGCAAAAAAAGTCAAAAAAATTTTTGACCTCAAAACGTCATAAAAAACGTCATAGTATAGTATGGCGTTTTTTTCGGCCAAAAAAAGTCAAAAAATTTTTTGACCTGAAAATGTCATAAAAAACATCATAGTATAGTATGGCGTTTTTTTCGGGCAAAAAAAGTCAAAAATTTTTTTGACCTCAAAATGTCATAAAAAACGTCATAGTATAGTATGGCGTTTTTTTCGGCCAAAAAAAGTCAAAATTTTTTTTGACCTTAAAATGTCATAAAAAACGTCATAGTATAGTAAGTCGTCAAAATCGGACAAAAAAAGTCAAAAAATTTTTTGACCTCAAAATGTCATAAAAAACGTCATAGTATAGTATGGTGTTTTTTTCGGCCAAAAAAAGTCAAAAAAATTTTTGACCTCAAAATGTCATAAAAAACGTCATAGTATAGTATGGCGTTTTCTTCGGGCAAAAAAAGTCAAAAAAATTTTTGACCTCAAAATGTCATAAAAAACGTCATAGTATAGTATGGCGTTTTTTTCGGCCAAAAAAAGTCAAAAATTTTTTTGACCTCAAAATGTCATAAAAAACGTCATAGTATAGTATGGCGTTTTTTTCGGCCAAAAAAAGTCAAAAATTTTTTTGACCTTAAAATGTCATAAAAAACGTCATAGTATAGTAAGGCGTCAAAATCGGACAAAAAAAGTCAAAAATTTTTTTGACCTTAAAATGTCATAAAAAACGTCATAGTATAGTAAGGCGTCAAAATCGGCCAAAAAAAGTCAAAATTTTTTCTGACCTCAAAATGTCATAAAAAACGTCATAGTATAGTATGGCGTTTTTTTCGGCCAAAAAAAGTCAAAAATTTTTTTGACCTCAAAATGTCATAAAAAACGTCATAGTATAGTATGGCGTTTTTTTCGGGCAAAAAAAGTCAAAAAATTTTTTGACCTCAAAATGTCATAAAAAACGTCATAGTATAGTATGGCGTTTTTTTCGGGCAAAAAAAGTCAAAAAATTTTTTGACCTGAAAATGTCATAAAAAACGTCATAGTATAGTATGGCGTTTTTTTCGGCCAAAAAAAGTCAAATTTTTTTTTGACCTTAAAATGTCATAAAAAACGTCATAGTATAGTAAGGCGTCAAAATCGGACAAAAAAAGTCAAAAATTTTTTTGACCTCAAAATGTCATAAAAAACGTCATAGTATAGTATGGCGTCAAAATCGGCCAAAAAAAGTTTAAAAAAATTTTGACCTCAAAATGTCATAAAAAACGTCATAGTATAGTAAGGCGTCAAAATCGGCCAAAAAAAGTTAAAAAAAATTTTGACCTCAAAATGTCATAAAAAACGTCATAGTATAGTATGGCGTTTTTTTCGGCCAAAAAAAGTCAAAAATTTTTTTGACCTCAAAATGTCATAAAAAACGTCATAGTATAGTAAGGCGTCAAAATCGGCCAAAAAAAGTTTAAAAAAATTTTGACCTCAAAATGTCATAAAAAACGTCATAGTATAGTAAGGCGTCAAAATCGGCCAAAAAAAGTTAAAAAAAATTTTGACCTCAAAATGTCATAAAAAACGTCATAGTATAGTATGGCGTTTTTTTCGGGCAAAAAAAGTCAACATTTTTTTTGACCTCAAAATGTCATAAAAAACGTCATAGTATAGTATGGCGTTTTTTTCGGGCAAAAAAAGTCAAAAATTTTTTTGACCTCAAAATGTCATAAAAAACGTCATAGTATAGTATGGCGTTTTTTTCGGCCAAAAAAAGTCAAAAAAAATTTTGACCTCAAAATGTCATAAAAAACGTCATAGTATAGTATGGCGTTTTTTTCGGCCAAAAAAAGTCAAAAAAATTTTTGACCTCAAAATGTCATAAAAAACGTCATAGTATAGTATGGCGTCAAAATCGGACAAAAAAAGTCAAAAATTTTTTTGACCTCAAAATGTCATAAAAAACGTCATAGTATAGTATGGCGTTTTTTTCGGCCAAAAAAAGTCAAAAATTTTTTTGACCTCAAAATGTCATAAAAAACGTCATAGTATAGTATGGCGTTTTTTTCGGCCAAAAAAAGTCAAAAATTTTTTTGACCTCAAAATGTCATAAAAAACGTCATAGTATAGTAAGGCGTCAAAATCGGCCAAAAAAAGTTAAAAAAAATTGTGACCTCAAAATGTCATAAAAAACGTCATAGTATAGTAAGGCGTCAAAATCGGCCAAAGAAAGTTAAAAAAAATTTTGACCTCAAAATGTAATAAAAAACGTCATAGTATAGTATGGCGTTTTTTTCGGGCAAAAAAAGTCAAAATTTTTTTTGACCTTAAAATGTCATAAAAAACGTCATAGTATAGTAAGGCGTCAAAATCGGCCAAAAAAAGTTAAAAAAAATTTTGACCTCAAAATGTCATAAAAAACGTCATAGTATAGTATGGCGTTTTTTTCGGCCAAAAAAAGTCAAAATTTTTTTTGACCTCAAAATGTCATAAAAAACGTCATAGTATAGTAAGGCGTCAAAATCGGCCAAAAAAAGTCAAACATTTTTTTGACCTCAAAATGTCATAAAAAACGTCATAGTATAGTATGGCGTTTTTTTCGGCCAAAAAAAGTCAAAAAAATTTTTGACCTCAAAATGTCATAAAAAACGTCATAGTATAGTATGGCGTTTTTTTCGGGCAAAAAAAGTCTAAATTTTTTTTGACCTCAAAATGTCATAAAAAACGTCATAGTATAGTATGGCGTTTTTTTCGGGCAAAAAAAGTCAACATTTTTTTTGACCTAAAAATGTCATAAAAAACGTCATAGTATAGTATGGCGTTTTTTTCGGCCAAAAAAAGTCAAAATATTTTTTGACCTCAAAATGTCATAAAAAACGTCATAGTATAGTATGGCGTTTTTTTCGGCCAAAAAAAGTCAAAAATTTTTTTGACCTCAAAATGTCATAAAAAACGTCATAGTATAGTATGGCGTTTTTTTCGGGCAAAAAAAGTCAAAATTTTTTTTGACCTCAAAATGTCATAAAAAACGTCATAGTATAGTAAGGCGTCAAAATCGGCCAAAAAAAGTCAAAAAATTTTTTGACCTCAAAATGTCATAAAAAACGTCATAGTATAGTATGGCGTTTTTTTCGGCCCAAAAAAGTAAAAAAATTTTTTGACCTCAAAATGTCATAAAAAACGTCATAGTATAGTATGGCGTTTTTTTCGGCCAAAAAAAGTCAAAAATTTTTTTGACCTCAAAATGTCATAAAAAACGTCATAGTATAGTAAGGCGTCAAAATCGGCCAAAAAAAGTCGAAATTTTTTTTGACCTCAAAATGTCATAAAAAACGTCATAGTATAGTATGGCGTTTTTTTCGGCCAAAAAAAGTCAAAAATTTTTTTGACCTTAAAATGTCATAAAAAACGTCATAGTATAGTAAGGCGTCAAAATCGGCCAAAAAAAGTCAAAATTTTTTCTGACCTCAAAATGTCATAAAAAACGTCATAGTATAGTATGCCGTTTTTTTCGGCCAAAAAAAGTCAAAAATTTTTTTGACCTCAAAATGTCATAAAAAACGTCATAGTATAGTATGGCGTTTTTTTCGGGCAAAAAAAGTCAAAAAATTTTTTGACCTCAAAATGTCATAAAAAACGTCATAGTATAGTATGGCGTTTTTTTCGGCCAAAAAAAGTCAAAAAATTTTTTGACCTGAAAATGTCATAAAAAACGTCATAGTATAGTATGGCGTTTTTTTCGGCCAAAAAAAGTCAAATTTTTTTTTGACCTTAAAATGTCATAAAAAACGTCATAGTATAGTAAGGCGTCAAAATCGGACAAAAAAAGTCAAAAATTTTTTTGACCTCAAAATGTCATAAAAAACGTCATAGTATAGTATGGCGTCAAAATCGGCCAAAAAAAGTTTAAAAAAATTTTGACCTCAAAATGTCATAAAAAACGTCATAGTATAGTAAGGCGTCAAAATCGGCCAAAAAAAGTTAAAAAAAATTTTGACCTCAAAATGTCATAAAAAACGTCATAGTATAGTATGGCGTTTTTTTCGGCCAAAAAAAGTTAAAAAAAATTTTGACCTCAAAATGTCATAAAAAACGTCATAGTATAGTATGGCGTTTTGTTCGGCCAAAAAAAGTCAACATTTTTTTTGACCTCAAAATGTCATAAAAAACGTCATAGTATAGTAAGGCGTCAAAATCGGACAAAAAAAGTCAAAAAAATTTTTTACCTCAAAATGTCATAAAAAACGTCATAGTATAGTAAGGCGTCAAAATCGGACAAAAAAAGTCAAAAAAATTTTTTACCTCAAAATGTCATAAAAAACGTCATAGTATAGTAAGGCGTCAAAATCGGCCAAAAAAAGTTAAAAAAAATTTTGACCTCAAAATGTCATAAAAAACGTCATAGTATAGAATGGCGTTTTTTTCGGGCAAAAAAAGTCAAAATTTTTTTTGACCTCAAAATGTCATAAAAATCGTCATAGTATAGTATGGCGTTTTTTTCGGCTAAAAAAAGTCAAAATTTTTTTTGACCTCAAAATGTCATAAAAAACGTCATAGTATAGTAAGGCGTCAAAATCGGCCAAAAAAAGTTAAAAAAAATTTTGACCTCAAAATGTCATAAAAAACGTCATAGTATAGTATGGCGTTTTTTTCGGACAAAAAAAGTCAGCATTTTTTTTTACCTCAAAATGTCATAAAAAACGTCATAGTATAGTATGGCGTCAAAATCGGCCAAAAAAAGTCAAAATTTTTTTTGACCTCAAAATGTCATAAAAAACGTCATAGTATAGTAAGGCGTCAAATTCGGCCAAAAAAAGTCAAAAATTTTTTTAGCCTTAAAATGTCATAAAAATGGTCGTAGTATAGTAAGGCGACAATAGGGCTTTGCATGAATTCACTAATTCATTAATAATATTTTACACAAAGCTAGATTTAACAAATGTAGCCACAGGACAAAACAGGGTATGGACCAAATTATTTTCAAATATTTATTCAAAATCAAGACAGTACAAAGACAGTACAAATATGTTACTTAAAGAACCAGGCAATTGTAATTTATAGTTAAGATATATAGTTTATCTCAACTCATTTAAGATAGAAGTTAAGATATTGTCAGATACAAGATATTTATTACAGCGATTAAATTGTTTGCCAACATTTTGAAGGCATTGGAGAGTAATATGGAAAGTAACTGCGTGTGGACCCTAAATGTTCAACACAGATTCTATATTTAAATATGTATATCAATAAAGGAAATTTTGTAGCTGTAAAGTTATATACATAGCAATCTGAGCTTGAAAATCTTAAGCATATAACTAATTTTTTACCAATAATATCCTACTAGTGGAGTTAGATGGTTTCATTTGTACTTCATGTTATTTACTGCTGCAAGATACAACTGGGAAATGTTTATATCTTGTCATACTGTATATCCAAAATAATGAAAATAATACAATGCTGTACATTTAAATTGGACCCATGTAAATTTATATAAAAGCATTTTTCTAGAATAACAGTCAAATAAATAAAAGCAACTCAGCTCGTGTTACTGTGAAAACCTACAGTGGCACATTGTAATCATTACAAAAGAGCAACTTCTCAGCTTTCAAGCGGCTGATGTAACACAGTAAAAATATTAACACACAGGTCCTTTAGCACTTTATATTAAGCAATGGTGTTTCTCATGACCGTGTCATTCAGCTGCATCCTCAAGTGAGATGTATGTATACACAGAAAGTCTTAGTAGTAATCCTCTCCATGGGCAATTTACAGTGTTGGATCTTACTGTTAAGATGAAGTAATCCTCCTCAAGATGGCAGTGTGGTGAATTATCTACAACTGCACCACCGAAAGACTCAAGCTCTCGCCTCTCTTTCCCTAAAGCAGGTCAGCTGAGGATGCAGCGGATCCCGCTTTTTTAATATCTCGTATTAAGACATAAATATCTGTAAACCTTCCTGTTGTAACGTATACTCATGAATAATCAAAAGGTAGCCACCACCCACCAGATCATCACGAGGTTCAGGTGAAAACTCTTGGACTGTAGATGAGCTAAGAGCAGTAGAGTCGTAAAAAAAAATGGATTGGGTGACCTCAAACAAGATGTTTGTGTTAATAATAACCTTGGTTGTTCTCTATGATTTTCTGCTCCAGCTTCATTTTAAGCTCTGAGACTAAAGCAGAGCTGATATTTCCATCTTTGCGGCGATTAGATTTAGCTTTCTTTGAGCCTTTGGAAGCCAGCGCACCAGATATTGTTGGTACCGCCCGGGGCCTGTCACTGGGCCGTGTGTTAGATGGGGGAGGAGGGGGCAGTGAAGGAGCACTGGGGGGTGGAGGCTTCAGCCGGGGGCTGCTGGTGTTTCGCTGGGGGCGGTTCTCTGGGTCACCAATGACAAACTTGTCTCCAGGGTTGCTGAAATGAACAATGGGCATCTTGAAGGTCCAGGGTTGCTGGTCCCTGGGCCGCCTCTTAATGACGCGACGTGCCGGCATGATCCTGTTGGACTTTGAGTTGCGCATGTACAAAGCCGTAGAGATCAAGACAGTCACCCCTACCAGAACGCTAATGATAACAGTGACCATGCCTAGAGCTTTCATAGGATTGTCTCTACTTTTCATTAAAAAGGCCGCCATAGGCCCCTTGAGAGGAGTCTGTAAAAGAGCACAAATAAAATTGTTTAAATCAAGTCCACGTGACTGAATCCAAGCGTTAGCGCAGCATTTGTCCGAAGCATGCAAGCATGAAGGATGGATGAGCAAAGCACTGACAGAGGAGTCCCAAACATGTCTACCAACAATGTAACACTTCCACACTCACACTCAGGCATCCACATTCCTCTGTCCTACAGTACACAAGTGCTCATGCAAAGCTAAGAACTAAGCACAAGACTAATTGTTGGGAATGCGTCTGGCAGTGCGGTGCATAAGACACTGCCTGGACAAGAATGATGACAGTTCACGAGACCAAAACAAAGTGAAGTGCATGTTTGTGTGAGAAAAATAGAGACTGAGTGAGCAAATCCAGGTTTAAATCCCAAGTAAAAGGCTCCATCTTAGTCACTTTGAAAGCCAAATAGTCTGAGTCATGCTCATACAAATAGATAGACAGATAGATAGATAGATAGATAGATAGATAGATAGATAGATAGATAGATGGCCAAAAATTGGATTTTGGTAGTCTAAAAACCCAAACTATACTATAATATTTTCCAATTTAAAAAAATTAAATAAATAAAAAAAGGAAAATAAAAAAGAAACTTATATCATATTATCATATTATTCCTTCACATGTGCTCCAGTACTCTTTTACAGACAAAAGCCAACCAGTAAAAAAATAAATATATTTTTAAAGGTAAATAAATGAGTAATGGTGAAGGTATCAGTTATTTCTCACTTGACTCTGCGGATCACTTTAATATAATTACTCTCAGGGTTGATTCGTGACTTTTTCACTGCGTTACAGTACAGGATTGTGGATATGCAGATTGTAAGAAAAATGAGGGAAATGACAATGCTGAAACAAATTCCAAAAACAGTCAGCGGACGCTTGCTGAGGCCCATGAAGTATGAAATAATTCGACCTTTGATCTGAAAAGCACGATACACAACACAGAAACAAAACCA
The DNA here is from genome assembly GCF_017976425.1 of Toxotes jaculatrix. NCBI lineage: Eukaryota > Metazoa > Chordata > Actinopteri > Toxotidae > Toxotes > Toxotes jaculatrix. The sequence continues at coordinate 14,178,834 of NC_054414.1, read as the reverse complement.
AAAACACTGAGTCATGTTATCATGAAGAGTGAAGGAATGAATACACAGTGAAAAACATAAAATGACTGAAAACTTTAAAGGATAATGATTCTGTTCATTTATATTTTTATCTGTATTTCACATCTGGCGAAGAGACCAAAACCAGCATTAATTTATCCTACTAATAAATATTGTATTGTCTTTGTAGCTACACCCACCTAGCCTATTTCTCTGTGCCATTATCCTTCAAAACTATTAAAACGCATAGAAGACCAAACCTTTCATAATGACGATCATGGGTACTCATTCTGAAAAGGAAAATAGACCAATGACTGCATGTTCAATGTGTTTTGACACTGTTTGCTTATCTGTGCTGTCAGAGAAGCTGGGATGAAGGAACTACTGTAAACTGGCCATTTTCACTGTAACAAAGGGAAATGTGACACGGCAAATTGGCACAGCAGGCAGCTGCTTTTAGTTAAAAAGCTCTGATAAACCAAATGTAACATAATGTAAAGTGCTTCCATTAGTTATGCCAATAGAGGCATAGCTATATGACGAAACAGACATTACTTGTTAGAAGGATAAATGAATTGCTGATTTCAGTCTCTTCATGGGACTTGTCGATAATGACCAAAATTATCCTTTAAAGAACATGACACAAATGAAATGTGACTGGCTGAAACAGGATGCTAAATTAGCAGCTGCATAGCAATGAAAACAGTGCCTATTATCATATGTTAAACTGCCTCAGTCTATAGCTTAGGCTTGGAGTAGAAAGCTCTGTGAGCATGCTGCGAGTCAGAGCAGGTCTTACCGCCTCAGTGATATCGATATTGACCACGGCTGTTGTGCTGAAAGATGGAGAGCCCCGGTCCCTGGCCTGGACCACCAGAGACCACTTGCAGTCCTTCTGCTTGGTGATGTTCTGCACAATCTCCATGGACTTGATGTATGACTTCAGCTTGATCTCCCCTGTGTCAGCGTTGATATCAAATGCGTTGTCAGGATCTGCTGTCATGATAGAGTACTCAATGACGTTGTTTGGAGACTCTGCATCTTCATCTACTGCCTGTAAAAAGTAGCAGAATAACACAGGATGGTTGAATATTTCAATAATTTCAATAACCTACATACTGGACAGCCAATATTGAGTTCATTTATCAATCAAAAGCCAAGTATTTGTTGTGTTAGTACATCACAAGAAAGCCCACAATATGGCCATGGAGATCAGCGATCAGACTGTAAAAGGGGATGACTGATGATTTATATTTCATCAGTGATGTTTCCGTGTGATAACCGAACAGAAAAAACCAAAGTGCCACAGCCACAAAGCCCACAAATAAGTGAAATACAATTTACTATACAACATTGTGGCTCATTGATGCATTTCTAACAGTTCAATGGAGCTCGATCACACAGAGGAATAAGCTATGTCAGGCTCTGGATATAAAAACAGCACTTGATAGTCGGATCATTTCATTGTTTGTTTTGGTCTTCTGATGTGATTTGATGACAATAAAATAAATATAAGAAAAATACAGAATATCATCAGTCTTATAATCATTTAGGCAGTAAACATGAATGAATTAAAAATACAGTGTCTTTTTTTTAAATATAATTTATCACTTGAAGTTCTAATTATTTTGGATGATATCATTTTAATATTTGCAGTCCTGGACTTCCATACAGTGGTTTCTAAAGGTCAGCATCACTACAAACTAAAAATAGTGTTTTTATTTTCAGTACAAGGGTAAAATGATACAGCATAATATACCTCTATTCTGACAGGTGTACCAATGATCATGGTCTTCTCCAGAAGTTTGTCATCAAATTCTGGGGAGTGGTCGTTCATGTCGAGGACAGTGACAAACACTTCAGCCAAGCTGTACTTCCCCTCCGAATCCTCAGCCTTGATGTAGAAGTTGTATTTAGACCTGACCTCCGCGTCCAGGCTGGTCCACGGCTGTGTGGAGATAAGGCCTGATGACGGGTGGATGGCAAACCTGCAGGTTCAGAGCAGTTCAGGCAGCGCATGAGTCACAGCCACAGCTGCGTGTTCTGCGTTGAAAACATCCCAACGAACCAGGTGTTTCTAGGCATCTTAATTCACAGCACAAGTGATAGTTACATCACATCATGTGAATCTCTACATGACTCACATTAATAGTTCACTGTAAAAAGCAGACTCCGTCAGGGAGCATGCAGTAAAGATATACTGATACTTACTCAGGGGACTGAACTGTCTCTATATGTTATACTTTTTGTCACAAATGTTTGTTAACTTGAATTTTATTGTTGCTAACCTTTAATTTTATTGCCTTTTTAGTTACACTTTTGTCTCATCAGCCTTGTACATTTTCAATTTCACGTTGATTTCTACAAATTGTTGTATATTGTTCTTTGCCGTATTTTTCTTTACCTGATGATTCTATAACTAACTGAACAGATTTCAGTTACATTTTACAAAAAGTTAGGAGAGCCAAAAAATAACTGGTTGATGTTTGGTCTGCGTCTACACTTCATGGCAGGTGATGATGGCAGGTCCACAAAACTCATGGCTACTAGCAGCTGATTCAGCATGATGGTCTTTCACTGTGAGCATTTTCATGCAGACCTGGATCCACAGAATATCTGAATATTTTCTTATTTCAAAGAACTCATGCATAGAATTTGAGATTTCCTGACTTCCAGGTGGGTGTACTAAAAACAGACACTGTGGCAGACAGCAATGCATGATAATACACCCCCTGCCGTGTGACAGACTGCACCAGTGTTCAACAGCGTTGTGCCTTTTTTCTACAAACAAAATCTTTTGCCTTCAGAATGACTTCAAATATGTCATTATCACATAAGTATTTTAAACACATGGTGCTACAATGACAAATTAAAGGATTCTACAGCATTTGGTGGTTTGTGCTTTCAGAGTACTTTCTAGTTTAACATCAGGCTTGCTGCCATCTTATTCAGTCATCTTTGCTGTCTCGTTTTCCACTGTGAAAATTCACAAGTTGCCTTGAAACTGATAACTTTCGCACAATTAACTCAGGTCGCTGCCTGCAGACCGGCATAAATTCTCACTTTTCCTTCACTGCATGCTGCCTTGCTTTTCAAAGCTGCCGTTTCTGTGGCTCCAGCTGTCACATTGCATGTTAATTGGCTCTCCCTATGTGAGACGGGCCAGGATGTCTATTTTTAACCCTCCAATCCAATTAGGAGATTAGCCAGAATCTTGCAGCCATTTTAGAGTGAGCTGTTTGTGCAGCAGAGGGGCCAATCAAACCGGTTTCCTGTTTGCCTCTTCCATCAAAGAGACAAAGATGAATCAAAACTAGTGTCCTGTTGGCAGAGTTTACCAAACACCCTGAACCTCTGAGGAGTGTTGAGTCATACCCTAAAAAATAGTTTTTAATTCTGTGAAACGTGTTTTGTGGAGGTGGAAGAGTTAAGGATCTGATCAGACTAAACCAAAGCTGGCAGGAGTGAAAGGTTTTTACTTACAAATCTGATCCTGATCCATAAATCGTGTATTTGACTTCACCCCAAGACCCTGAATCTGGATCATTTGCCTGGAGGAAAAAAAAAAACAGGTCAGAGATTAGAAGCAGAATGCGTATAGCTCATTTAATAAAGTATGAAAAATATAAACTTTTTAAACAAGAATTTTTTTTACCAATCTGATACTTTTCACAAAATTAAGATACACTGGTGGGCAACAAACTCAAACAAGGTGACTGAAGGTGATCAGAATACTTTTTTACTGGAGCTGACTGAGTCAGCTAGGGTCTTAAGCTCATGTACAGTGGGAGGGTGGGGGTTATAAGTCTCTTCCTGTTGTGAGTAGGGATGAAGGCATAAGTCAGCATGATTAACCTTGGGGCAAAATTAAGCTTTTTACTCCACGTTGCGTAGCTTGGACATATTGCCTGGCTGCAGGATACATACAGTGCAAAAGAAAGGGTGAGACAAATGTGCCAATATTTCTATTAATAATAACCCTCTCTGAGGTATAACAGGAAGCATACGCCAGGATGTCGCATGGAGACATGAATTTCATAATGAGGAACAACAAAAACAAAGCCAGAGACCGCTGAGCTTTTTTTGTCTGGCAACAACCTGCTTTCACCTAATGGACTGCACAGAGTAATATGCATTTATTGGAGGATTGATGGATTATGTAATCACTTTGTGCAGGTTAGAGCAGAGTTTAATCGTGATTGACTTACTGTTACAGACACAACGCTGGTGCCTCCAGGGGAGTTCTCAGGGACCCTGGCGATATAATACTCAGATGTGAATTTGGGGACATTGTCATTTGTGTCCAGAAGGTTGATCACTATGTCAGCTGTCGCACTGAACCGCTCAGGAGTGTCGATCTCCACTGCAAGCAGCTGCAGACAGACACATGCAAAGTGTGATTAAATTAGTGCTGAAACACTGAGTCAATTAATCAATTAGTTTATCAACAAACAAGGCCAAGAGTCTACAGCTACGCTATTGCCTTCATTGTAAAGAAAAAAAGCACTGCTGAGGTTAATGGTATGGTAATTGATCCAACAGTTGATATATTTCATTATGAATCCCAACCTGCTAGTGGCATTAGAGGAAAAATGGTGGATCACCAAAGTCATTAAGAATCATCCTATGTGCACTATGAATGTAAAACTTTCACAACAGCCTATCAATAGTTGTTAAGCGGTGGACCGACAGACTGCCTTTGAGCATGGCTAAAATTTATTGTCAACAATTATCTGAACGTCATCAAATATCTGTTCTAAGCAAAGCATATAAAAAGATAAGAAAAGCTGAAAGGAATCATTAGTCACAACCCTAGATTAAATATTGCTGTTGCTGTCATTAGTCTAACCTTAAAAGAAAGGGTTGGTCCCTTTTCATAGTCGATGCCAGATGTGTCTTCCACGATGATGGTCACCTGTGCTTCATTCAGGACTGTCTGGGGAACCACTCGCAGCACTCGACTAGGCCCCACGAGTCTCAGTTTAAATTTAGCGTTTGCTCCCTGCAAAGGAAAACAAACAGCAGAATGTAGGTGCTGTAAAGGAAATAAGAGTGTAGCTGTGAAGAAAATCAATGAAACTGAAGGTTCATCAGACTCAAGATGACTTCACCAAACCTGGGTGAATTAAAAAAAAAAAAAAAAAAAGATTTGTAAATGTTACATGAGTCATTAAGGCAGGATGGAGAAAATAAACATGATGGGATAATGAGTAACATTTTCATTTTGAATTCATGAACAGATTTGACAAACATTTTTAAATGGTGTTGCGTAACTGCTCATACTTTAAGGCTGGTTGGCAGATATTTATGCAATGTTGTACTCAGTGGTATTAGTACATCTGTCCGCAGAGGAACAAAGTCAACAAGACATTAATTTAAAAACACTCCTATTTTGGTTATTAGAGCACCAGCTTTCCATAAAATTATTGGCAAGTAACAGAACACTGCTGTATGTCTGAAGGGAATGTAATGAATATTTGTTGAAGTACAGCAGATACACACAGACCAATAAACCAAGTGGGAATTGAAGGATCATTGAGACAAGTGAAATCTGGGAATAAACCCACCTGATCGGAGTCATTGACGGTGATCTTAAAGCCCCGGAGGATCTCCCCTGCGGGTGGATGCTCATACATGGTAACCTCAAACTTGCTCTGTGGTCCATTTTCTCCGTAAAAGGTCGGAGGGTGGTTGTTGAGATCCACCACCCGGACTGTCACCGTGGTAACATCGTAGTCCAACAGCTGATCATTTGGTCCTACCTCAGACGCCTGGAGTTAAAAATTCAGTCAACACATTCAGTCATAAAAGCAAATCAACTTAAATGAGATGATGATGCATTTCCAGAGAGATAAACATTACCTTGACTTTAATTTCATATAATTCATTTTTCAGCAGAGATGGATAAGTTGTCAGGGTGATGCATCCACTGGTGCTATTTATGTCAAAGACACCATCACTACCTGAAAGGCGATGCCAGAAATGGTGTAAATGTGATATTAAAATGTCAAAAGAGCTCAAATTGGAATTCATTTCTTGATGTATGTATCTTACCATTCACAATGGAATAATGTATGGGGTTGGGATTGCCTTGATCTCCATCTTTGGCATACACAGTGAATATTTCAGAACCCTGGAAAAAAAAAAAAGTACTTTATGTAAACAAAACCGATGCCCTAATCACTATCACTGTTGTGTAGAGAACTGTGGAAAAGTGGAGGACTTACAGGAACCGAGACTTCGTAGATGTAGCCAAAGTAAGGGGTTCCTATGAAGGATGGAGGCATGTCTTGGGAATCAATTACATTAACTGTTATGGTGGCTGTGGAGGTCAACACCTGATGCCTCCCTTTGTACTTTCCTCCTCCATCCTGAGATTAAAAAATGGCAGAAAGCAAAGTTAGCATTTTATCATGTTCATGGAAATTATTCATTTTCAGTGGATTTAGTTGACACAGCAGTTTATGATAAAATAACAAGGATTTGGCTGATCTGCCACCACAAATTATTTTTAAATAAAAAGCTAAAGCTGGCTAAGAGTAACCAAATGTCTTTTTCAAGATGGTTTGATGAATTTGGTTTCTGCTAACCAGCTAAATAGTATCACAAAATAAAACAAATAAAATTTTGGCAATACATGTTCATTTTAAAAACTGGGCATGGCTTAGTATGATTTTATCAGGCTCATTGGTAGGATGTCTGGCTGTCCGTAAATTGGAATGTAAACCTCTTCATCCACACTTACCAGTCAAATTCAATATGATTGTAAATAGTGGAATCCGTAATTTCATTTGCCTGGCTATGTTAATTATGCTATCATGCTTCAGTGAGTGTGAAAGATGCAAAGACCTTTTTCTGTGTGGACATAATGTGGTAATGTCTTTCCTCAGATTAACCATTAGAGTTAAACTGACTGACAATTGATGGAAAAGATTATACCAAAAACAATTATATATTTGTTTTATCATAACTTTGCAGTATCAATTTTATTTGCCAAGCACCATTAAAGACAGGGATTTAAGTGGTTATACTTTCAGTCTGTTAATTTGCAGACACAGAGCTGAGGCACACTTCAAGTCACTCCCACTATGAGCAACACTTCACCAGACATTCGTTTACTTCACATGTACTGACTGTGAAAACTCAGCAAAAGTGTTGGCATTCAGAAAGCTTAGTCATGACTGAACTTTTCATGACCTTTGACCAGCAGCAAACTCCAGACCCCTGTACTGCCATGTCCCCAATGTTGCCTTGTTTCATGTGCAGAGGTAGACCCCAGACAATTAAAAATATTGTGTGCTTACAGATAAACTTTAGTAATTTTATATTTTTTTCTGAGCATAGATGTGATTAATGCAATATAATCAAATGCAGTGAATGGCAAAGATGCATGACTGTGTGTTTAACCATGGGAAAAACCCTAAACCAAAGGATAACAGTGACTTCTCACCTTTGCAACCACTGTTACAAAATGTGTTGGCGTGGTTTCGTAGTCCAGAGTCTCGCCTGGTTTGACCCTAAGGATCCCACTGTGCCCATCGATGGTGAACTTGGCAAACGGGGAGGTCTGATAATGCAGACAGTCACAGAGACAGAGTGGATTAGGATGACAGTAAACACATTACTTAGTTTTACTTGAATTTAGCAGTACAGTGCAATCAAGCTAATTTCAAAGATTCTTCTAATCACTCTCAACTTGCCTCACTATCAACCTTGACTTGATTTTTCGACACACTTCCTCCTTGACAGTTTTTTCCTCACAGTTAACACATTGACAGTAACAACTACTGTGCTGTCAGCTGTTGGCCCGCACCAAACCTAAGCCCCTAATGCCTTGCTCAAATGTAATTGAAATTTAATCCACTAAAGTAACACCATTTCCAGACTGCTCTCTGGTATGAGATTAATCTTTCCCCTCCACACACTGTCCCATCACTCCACATGGTGCCACAGCTCTCATGATGTCACCTCGACCTCTGGTCTTACCCCCCTGCCTGTTAGCGCCATACCAAGCCAGTTAACAGTATCACTATAAGGATAATAATGGTGCCCTCATAATAACAAGGATAACATGTTTATTTAAAATGGATTACAAAGTGCAAATGGGATCAAACAATAAAAGAGCATCAATAAAAAGCAAGCACAAAAGAGTAAAAAGATTTAGATAGTAAGAAACGCTTGCTCACGCTGTTAAATAAAGTTTTGGAAATTTGTTGGCAGACTTCAGGGTGCATTCCAGGATGCAGGAGGTCAAACGGTGTAAACTGAAGCCAAGCTATTAACAGCTCTACATGTGATTAGCAACATCTTACAATCAAGTCTGAATGCTCATGCCAGAGTAAAGATAGATAGAGTAGCCTGAGTGAGACAACTTAAAAGTATACATTTTTCTTTGTCTCTAAATGATAGGAAATATTTGGTTCTGCATGTAATACAAATTGGACACGTTGATAAATCTTTGCACCTGAGCTTTAAAAAATTATTAAGAACCAAAATAAATGCTTAGATTTAGTGCTTAAAATTCTATATGAAGCATCCAATCTGGTCCTAAAATTTAGTGGTAGCCTTGTTTTAATTCAGTTTCAAAAAGATTTTTCATCCAGCACTAATTGCACAAAGAGATGTCAGGGTCATAGCTGTGCATCATCTGCATAACAATGGAGCTCTAAAGTTACCTGTAGATAATAAGAGACACTGCCTCCTGAGCCTATATCCTTATCCGATGCTTGGACCCTGAAGATGCTACTTCCTGGAACAGAGTCCTAGTAAAGAGACAAGAGATTTTATAAACCTAAAACCCACTGTATTCTCAATTATTATTATTATTGTTTGACTCAGTCGTCATACTTAAAGCTTGATCATGGCATTGCAAGACCTTTAGAAGGGACTCATTGTATGGATTAGATTAGGTGATGATATACTGTACCTCTGGGATATCAATGATGAAAGGCAGGTTTTGAAATTCAGGTGGTTCATCATTGGCGTCAGTGACAAATACTCTCACTGTCTCAACAACCTGAAAGCACAAAAAAGAACAAAATATCAATCACAAATAAAAACAATTCAAAATTAATTTCCAGGTTACACAATTTAAATGCATTATTTTATTAAGGCCACACTGTAATCATAGTAAAATTTCCTGCTGTTGGTTTTCATTCTGTTTCACATAATTTTGTAGGAGCAGATATCACATATCTTTTGGCAGGTCTATCTATTTTTGTTTTATTTCACAATTACAATGTAGTGTTACCGACACAACTGTAAAAAGATAATAGATTGGAAGTTATGAAAGCAGAAATGGTGCTATTAATGCAGTGAATTCTTGACAAGTCAGTATAAACAAAAATTTATCACATAAATGGTAAGAACTTACTTTATTTCGACCATCCGTTATGCTCACGAGTACAGAGATTTCATCTTGTTTCTACAAAGAAAAGGTAAATGTCACTTTGAGCCACAGTGGTGACAGATTTTCAAAACAAGATTCTCATTGACAGGCTCACCTCTCTGTCGAGCTCCTGAATTAAAGTCACATTTCCAGATTTGGGTTCCACCTTAAAATATTCTTTAGAGCCCTTTTCGAAAGTCAGACCGTATCGTACTGGGTCCCCCTCTGGATCTGTGCCATTCAGGGTGTATATCTGTGTTCCTATATGGAAACATATGACAATAGTGTAAAACAATAGTTTCAAACTATCAAATGCAGGTAAAGCATGACATTTCTAGCTGGCTTTGTTAGCTGCCTTTATTTCTCCGTGTTTCTTATTCAGTGTAAATGGCATGTTTGTTAATCAGGTCAGATGAGCCACCACCCATATTGTTTTCTTCCTGTAAGTCTTGATGTACGTCACAATCCAAAAGGTATTACAGTGATTAGCTGGAGCCTCATAGCAGTGCGATCATTTCATCGTGACACTTACACAGTTAAAATAAACACATTTAAACTAGACTAAACTTCATCTCACGATGAAATTAACTGGACCTGTGATAGTTGAAGTCATCATTAGATTGCATGTGAGACTTACCAACTGGTGTGTCCTCAGAGATGCTTAACAAGGCCATATTCCCATTTGTACTGCTAGGTCCATTATCATAAAAATATGGAGCATAGTCTGATTGCCCTTTAAGAGAAAACAAATAAACATGATCCAAGTTATCTGAGTAGAAGAGAAATGATAAAATAATGACATAAATAATGACTATAAACAAGCTACTCCATGTGATGTCACATTAATCATATAGATTTGTCAGTATTTTGTTCTGTTTCTAAAGGAAATGCTTATGTAAATAAGTGATAACTGTTGCACTCACTTGCTAAAAGGAGCAGGAACCGAAAGCAGGGAGAAGGATGAGAAGGGACATGAATCATAAATATATTTGGATTTAAGTTTATACTACCAAAATACAAACAAAGACAGAACTACACATTTAAATATGAAGCACAAGCAACAAGAGCAGTCTGCACTAAGATGGACATGCCCTCTGTGTGTTAGAGGATTAACCAGATAAGAGCAAGGCAAGAAGTCTTAACCACAAAACAAAAATGAAAAAAAGAAAAACAAAGCCTACCCAAGGTGAAGCGAAGCAGGAGCAGAAACAGTAAAGCATGCGTTTTCTTTTCTTTCTTCATCCTGGTGGTGAGGTAAGGCTTGGCTGGCTCATGTGGAAGGCTTAGCGGAGGGAAAACGAGCAGCGAGTGTCGTGCCCTTCTGGAGGCGTCTCAGAAGCTCAGGAGGAAGAGACTGGGACAGATTCTCAGGCACTAATCCAGTGACGCATCCCTTCCCTCCGCAGACATCTTCTACCAGGCTGCTCTCACTCCAATTTCTCCTGAAGAACTGCACGGAGTTAGGGTTTCGCACAATGTGGTGTGATCATCACACCTATATGCACATGTGACACTGTACACCCGAGGCACTGCACCCATGATTGCTGTTAAATCAGTGACTTTGTGACATAACACACTTCTTTGGACTTATAATGAAGTGTTTGAAATCAGTGATGCTCTCACTATTATGTGTGCTCAAGTTTACACACTGGAAACATCAAACAAACATCCTTTCTAGTCGTGTGCTGCACATATGTCTCTCTTTCTTTACTTGTAGACACATGACACATTTAGCTCCTCTCTCTGGTGTTTCAAAGTGTTTCAGCAAACTCATTAGTCGCATGTAGCAGGTCCCACTGGCCTAAGCTTCCCGTGGCTGCTCTCCTTGGCAGCTCGGTGACCAACACAAGCCTGAGCTGTACTTGTGGGTCTCTGATGGACTTATAGCCAAGAGGCTTTCTTTGGCCTTTGCAGTTTACTTTCCCTGGGAAGCCCAGTGACCTGTCAATCACCACGTCTCAAGATACAGAGCATGGCTCAAGAGGGTGTAACTTGACAATAAGTATTGCTTGATCTTAAATTTGCTCAGTTTGATTTAAGTATGTCATCACCTCTAAAATTGTAAGATGTCCTCTTGGTATGATTCACTTGCAGATTAAGCAAAAAGCTGAGCTAGAATTTGAGAGTACAGCCCAAAAATAAACAGCTGATCTGATTAAAAAAAAAAAAGGAAGAAAGAAAAAAAAAGAAAAAGACAAACACTCTCTGAAGGCCAAAACTGAGTGTGACGTTTTGATCTTGTTGCCTACCCCGTAGCTGATGACAGTCAGAATCCCAAAACGTCATGCTTTTTATTTTTGAACACAATTTCCACTGTTTTTTAAAAAGTCAGATCCAGTTACAAGCAGGTGTTGTGTGAGTGTACGTTTGCCTGCCATTTCAGTGAGATGTTTACTGTACTGACTTACTCACTTTGAGGTGCAGACTTGTGTGCTTCCTGTATTCACAGGTATAAAAATAGTGTATGACGTTCAGTCACACTTGTACATCTCACTGCTTGGTAGCCAATGATAAATCTGCTCTGTTCACTAAAATAAATGCCAAATCCATGGACTTCTCTGTGTTTATAGTAGAGTTTGAGTGTGAAGACACAAGATTAAATGTTACTCAATATTATTGAGGCAGAAAATATAAACATGGAAGAACTGTGAAAATTAAAAAAAAAAAATTCAAATAGACAACCTATGTTCAAAATATTACTTTAAGTAAAAGTCTGAAAGCACGCTTATCTGTTGTGTGTTTATCTATTAAAAGTACTCATTCCACTCAAGTCAGATGTTCCCTTTTGCAGTGTTATATAGTGTTTTGTTATTGGATTATTATCACTGATATATTATCATATAAACAACATTTTAATGTTATAGTTGTATAAGGTAGAGCTACTTGTATACTGTGGGGAGCTTTAATTTATAATAATAAATCGAATTTCACAAGCTGCTCATTAGGTTTTTCCCCAGAAAATCTGAATAACAAAGTAACTCCTGTTACTATAGCTGTTGGATAAACATAGTGGAAAAAGTCACCAGATCACCAAAGTTATTAGGATTCATCCTCATCATTCTGGGAAACATGGATGTCTGTATAAAATACCAAAGCAATCTGCCCAAAAGTTGTTCAGATCTTTCAGTGTGGACCTAAGTGGTGGACTGAGGTTGCCAAAATCAATTTTAAAAATGAAGTGAAACACTGCACAGTAAAAGATTTAGTCTGATATGAAAACAATGTGCATGTCTATGGTATTATAAGACAAAGTGCTTATGAGGTCAGAGCTCTTAAGTATTGTTGGTTAAAATGGTGAAACTACAACCATAACACAACATGCACAGACTCATTGTTTTTTTTTTTTGAAGTCTCTCTTTCTCTCTCCCTCTCTCTCTCACAGACACACACACACTCACAGTGACTCAAGCCTATGTTAAGCAGTAAAAACCTTGGACCCTAACCAAATATTGGTCATCAATCTGAAAATGACTGACAGAGGGCAACTTTTATCCCCAGTAATGGCAGATCTCTGCATGCTGAAGCTTTCCACAATCTCATCCATTATTGCCCTCTTTATCCCTCCCATCTGCAGGGTTTTTCTCCCCCCACTAACAGTATATATGAATCATACCTGTCACAAACATGGACATGATCTGAGAGATTGTAACACTGTCTGGCAGCTGTGTGCTCCACGTGTATGTGCTTTAATGAAGCACCTGCACATTTACAGATGTTAGCATCTGTTACAAGTGCCCTGGTTTGGAGGTTTAATTTTAGAGGAGCAGCCAGATGGTGGACAAGAGGATTACTACGCTAAGCCTTTGTCATCTGCTGCTACACACTGACTGTTTATAGGGAAATACAAGGTGGACCCCCTCTGGTCCCTCATAGTCTGGTCAGAACTGCAGAGTGTGTGGATGAAAAATGGTAAAATAAATAAAACTTTAAACCAACAGCTCCTCACACTGAGTTTAGACACCGCTCACTGTTAATCTTAGCTGCTGCTCTAGTTGTTTGAGTGTTGGTGGTTACTTTTGCAGGTTGCTGAACTTGGGCATGGTGTAAAATGCATTATTTACTTTTTAAAATGTGTTTTTCATCTCACTGTGACTTGCTGCAGTAGGAAAAGGACTGGTGCTACTACTAACGGCAGTCCCAGCAAGCCATGACATTAACAATACCAGGACCCTGACCCCGAAGCAGCTAAATGGAATTTAGTCATAACAACATTTACTATTTACACCTGTGATTATCCTACTGTGACATGTCAAAATGTGGATGTCAAAAATCACTTTCCCAAAATAGATAAGCTACAACTTACCTAACCCAAAACAAAACATCTGATAAAAACATAACTTTTTGCTTGTTTATTGAATGATTCCATTGTTGAAATGACTGTATAAATATATGAACTAATGTCAACCTCTTGAACCCACAGCAGAAGTGCAATATCAGTGTACAGTGGAGCAAGTACATACAGAACAGTCATTTACTGTCAGAATGGTTGATATATGTGGAATTTCTGTTGTATATACCAGAAAATAAATAAAAAACAAAGAAGATACAAAGAACATCTGAGACAAGCAAAAATATGCTGGCAGATTTAATCTGTATTCTGTAACTCCTTGGATAAACCAGATACTTCCATAGTCAAGGTAAGAGCTCTGTCTGCGTGTTATTAATGTATGACTATTTGTCTTCTTCACTTGGACTGGCAACATGCACCAGAGAGTGCAATCCTCACCTTCGCACACTTGCAAAGCATTCTTTATTTGCTAGTTAAAGAAGAATTGCCACTAAAAGATAACACCTGGTGTATGCTGCTAGTAATAACACATGACTTTGTTAAGCTCTGTGAAAGGTAAAACTGAAGCTGAAGACAGAGTGCAGCTGTTTACTTCCTTTTACCGGCACCGCCGTTTGCCAGAATCATCACCAGCCTCATGAAGATGTTCAGTGTGTCCATGTAAATCCCCATACACCTGTAAATTTGTAAAGAACACAATATCCACACCTTGGTACGTACAGTAATGTGAAAAAGTATGTGAACCCTATGGAACTACCTGCTCCTCTGCATTAATTTCTCATAAAACATGATCACCCTGATATTATCTTATGAAATACTTTGATAAACTTGAGAATTCATTTCCCCTTGATGATGGCGAGGTTGGTTACCTACACTGTGAATATTCAAATGATGTATTAATTACATACAACAACAATAATGACTTGTGTGTAATTAATTAAAAGATTGTGTTTGTTCATAACTTAAACGAAGAGATGACCGCATTTTAAGACAAATTTACACATTAATGCAGGTTATTCCAAAGGATTCACTTTTTCTTGCCATTGAAAGTAATGTTGCTCTGCAGAAAACATTTGAAGTGTACAATAACATTTCTTGGAGTGACTTACGCATTGATGGGGTCGTATTTCTGTACACCATAGAGTGGGTGTGTCTCTGCCCTCTTGATCACCTTCTGTGTGTCGTAGAGGAGGAACATGCTGAACAGGACCAGGCCTCCATAGATGGCCACTGAGTAAAGCCCTGCTCCAAACGCTGAGGTGGGCGGCAGGAACATTGATCCTGAAAAAAAAAACAAAAAAAACAACAGAAACATAAATAAGCACAGATATTTTTTCACATCTTTGCACAATAAAATTTGACATTCATATATAGATACGTCAAGCCTGTACATTTACATCTGTAAATGAGTATGCCCCATGGTAATAAAAACACAATACTGTTAATAGTTAGTTTATGCAAATTATTCATACAGAACACAGATATGCACCTATTGTGTGACGTCAAGCAAATCAATTTGCATAAATCAACTGGATTGGTTGTGTGAAAAATAACACTTCATGTGTGATTTACTCATCAGATTTGTGGTTAATGGATTTTGATCTGGAAGACACATCATCATAGTAAAAACCCTCTGTTCCAGAAGTTAAATTAAAGACATTTTGCTAAGATGTTCAGATTTCTATATTTTGAGTGTCATCAGTGGTAAACACTGCAACACAGAACCACTGTAATGCAAATGGACAACTGCAGTTTACATACACTAGACATTTGTCTATATAGCACACAGAGATTGTGCAGACCAACAACACTGCAATGGAAAAAATGCAGCCTTCTCCTTCATTCATTCATTTCAATGAGACCACTGACTGTGATAACACAGCGAGGGTACTGATGCAGAGGCACCCTCACATTCTCAAATATTTGCAGTGTCTTGATCATCTGTAACATTAAGTGTTATCCGTACTGGAACTGAGACAGGATTTATGAAGTAAAGCTGCATTATACTGACCAAGAGAGGAAGCGAAGACCACTCCAAAGCCCACAGCCAGTGGCCCACCCATATTGAGGAACTTCTCGCTTGGGGCACACATGGCCACAGTAGACAGACCTCCCACGATGCCTGCTGTGTACCAGGCGGCCCTCATCATCAGAGGCCCACCCAGGAGAGTGAGGGGGGCGATGACAGCACCCATGACACCTTATCAATGAATATAACAAAAAGGCAGCTAAATATCATATTCAAAACCAACAACAATCAAACAGATCTGTGACATAAGCACTGATGTCCTGTAAGCATACAACAGCAGCAGTTTGTCACCGAGCCTTTACATGACTGCCATCTAGTGCTAAAATGAGGGAACTACATGATCGCACTAAGGAGGAGAGGAGCAATGTAACAGAATCATTTTCCACAGGTCAGTTTTTTACAAACCTGCATGGAGCATCCAAGCAAGGTGTTTGGGCACTGGACTGTGCTCATATGAAATGGACCTGACCAGCATGCCAGCACCAATCATGGCTGCAAAAGTCGCTCCAATTGCCTGGGTTAGAAAAAGCAGAGGCCATTCATTTTAATAACCAGCAATTTCACATAAAAATGTCATATACTACAGAGCCACAGCAGAAAAGTACAGATATTACACAAGAAGCTCTGTGGTGTATTAGCCTTGAATTTAATGTTGCACTATGGTGAAGACTTAAAAAAAAAATACATCTGTATGTGAGTGTGTTGAGCTATAAAGCTTACCAGCCACGATCCTCTCATCATCAGACCCATCAGTGCTGGGGTCCTACTCACAGCTACAGCTGACAGAGCAGTCAGTCCAACACTGCCTGCAAAGTACATGTAGGTTGAGTGGATCCTGTCCTTCACATACTGAGGCCAGATCCTGCACAGAGAAGAAAGAGCCAAAAGAAGGTTGATCATGAACACTTTCGACTGACCTGTGCTTTACAACAAAAACAAACAGCTGCTGGTACAAAAAGCCATTACTCACACTGCTTTTTCAATGGCACCAATTTCATTAGACATGCCGAGTCCATAGTAGCACAGAGCTCCAAGACCAACTGCTGCACCTCCAGCTAGAATCATTCTTCCCATGCTGTCAACTAGGGACAAAACAACAATTATTGCAGACATATTTCTATTTTTTTTTTCATTGCATCATACCATATACCTTGATTACAAAACATGTTGAGGACTGGGACTGTCAGAGTTAAAAGGATTTATTTGTGCTTCAAAAGAAAAAAATTGTGATCATGTAAACTTAAGTTATCTAACAATTATGTAACAGAATATGTAACTTGTATGTCACAGTATTTACTTCTAATGGCGGTATCTGTCGCTGGTTCAAAAGCTGCTTCTTTGAGCTGGTCTCTGGATGTCCTCGCACGGCGAAAACCAAATCTGGCCTTAGAGGAAAAACCCTGATAAAAGACGAACAGCCATTAAACAAACCTGCAAACACTAATCAGGTGACTAGGTTTTCATGCCCAGCTTTAATCACACAAAACTAAAAACAATCAGGGATTTAGCAGTCATTTGCCCTACTTGCAAGGCATGGATACACCATTTTATTGAACTTCTAGCATTTTACATTTTAAATATTGAGCTGGCTGTCTTATTGAGGGCAACTTCCATTGGGAGCAAAGTTCAGATGCACTAATGAGGACACTAATGGGACAAGACTGGTTACTACAAGGCTCAAAGCTGCACCCAATCAGTTTTTAGCCTTGTCTGACAGATCTGAATCACTGCCAACACATTCGATTTTGTAATGACAAACCCACTCAGGACCCTGGCTTTTGCAAATGGCACAATCTCTGTTTACAAAACAGCATAGTGGAGTGGAGGCATTATCTGACATTTTGTCTGTTTCTAGTCAAACTGAAGATATCATAAAAGACTGAATGACTAAGTGACAAGTCACATCAAGGAAACACTGTTTTGGATGTATGTCACAAAACTAAGGACTTGACACTTGATGTATTAATGTAGCATGGAATGTTTTAAAGGGTTGTTTCTCTGCGTTCAAGGCCCAATACAGAATGTAGTCATTTGTGTATTTTGGGATCTGCTGATGTGACCCAAGATTAATATGAGCTCTATTGTCGTAGTAGTGGTGGTGGTGGTGGTGTCATCTCAATGAACAGTGGATGCAGCAATCAACAAGCTTGAGACAAGTTAGAGAGCCGTGAGCGCCAGTCTTGTGCGCCAGTCTTGTGTTAAGTTTACTGTACCTGCGCCTGGGGCCTGAGCAGGGGTGGACAGGCCTTCAGGATGGGTGATCGCAGGGCCGGGGAGCCCTGGGTCAGCACGGGACGGAGCCCGGCTAACGGGAGACTCCTCAGGCATGTCAGCCTCGCCACCAGCATGATCACTATTTATTATCCTGTATCAGCTTGAGAGATAAACACAGTAGCGGAGTATGACACGATGAGTTGGTAGAACACTTTGTCTGATTGTGTGAAAGTCACGAAGCCATGGCAACGAGGTTTAAGTAATACAATAACAATAACAATGGCGCGTAAGTGAAGAAAATTAACTTGGACATCATAATATTTCACTATGGTTAAGTAAGCTAGCTTAGCTTAGCACGATGTATCTACGTGAAGACGCATTTACAGCTACAAAGTATTTTGAATACTGCAGGTATTACGGTTTTAGATCAATGAAACGAACTAACCATTATCATTACTACTACCTCTCTTAAATGATTGCTACTTTTAAGAAATGTATGTGTAGGATAAAGTTACATACCGAGAGCAACGTTCGTCGTTCACCTTTCCAGATTCAAGTGCGCAGGTTTCTGACGCAACTGTTTTGCAACCTTCTTGAAAATTCTGATTGCGCGTCATCTCTATGCGACAGGTTTGATGGGAATTGTAGTTCTTAGACAGGTCTTTGTATGCCTTTAACACCGTTATCAGTGGTCGAAGAGGCGTTCAGTTCCTTTGCGTACGATAAAACAGCAATGGCACAATGTGAAAAAAAATCTCCTTTACAAGTTACAAGCAAAGTCCTTCATTCAAAGATTTAATTAATAATATTTAATTAAAGTGTCTGTAATGAGTGTTACATCATTACACACTATATGAATATATTAATATTATTGATGCAGTAATGAGTAAAGAGTGACGTGTTAGTGTTGTAACTGGTCAAGGTGGAGTAAATTTATTTTTTACAAATCTATTGAATCACATCGTACGGACTGTAATATAATACAAATCATGTCAATTTTTCTACCCTATGCACCGACAGGTCCATATAAAAGTTGAGGCGTAGGATGTGTTTTTCTCCACTAGATGGAGTGCTTGCCACTTCTTTTGTTGTGGCCATATCAACAACTACAAAAAGCATAAATCTGGCCGAAATAGTTGTATTTTCAGGGCCAAACCCCATTGTTTACTTTGACACTATTTATCATGTAGTGTAAGTTTGTTTAGTTATCTTTTATTACAGACGGTAAACTGAGGGTCTGTGAGGGATTACGGCAGTGCGCCTCCTGTCTGAAGCTCCGCTCCTTTGGACCAAACTTTCTCATGTGATTCACTGAGTCGCAACTTGTTGAATGGATTTGTCTTTCAGTTCACCGGGCGGCCTGACCTGCAGCCTCCTCAAACATGAGCCCGTCTGACCTACAGGTTTTACCAACTAAAATTAGTTCTGTTGATACCTTTGCATTGGATTGTTCTTTATCACACATGTGAAGTAGTCTCGGGAAGTAATGGAATTATTCTCGGTCCGGAGTCACTCTTGGAGGAAAGGCTGATCAACTTCACGGATGAACCGGAGCGGGACGCCTTCATCATGATGGTGAGTATGAAGAGCAGACAAACTGGTCGCTCATAAATCTGAATGAGACTTCATAAAAAATCTATTCTATCAAATGAGAGGACTGTTAAGCTTTAATGAAATCAAACGAATAACTACCACATAACGTCACTCTACAGTTACGGTTGTGAGTCTCTGACAAGTTATTTAAGGGAAGTGACTTTTCATTGAGGGTCTGTTTTATTATGAAAGCATGACTTCAGTTTGGCCGGTTTATCCTTTTGGCCTTTAAATGCAGTGCATGATTTCCAGAGACCTTAACAGCTATTGCATTAAACAATCTTTTTCCTCACTTAAGTATCTGTTCTACGAGAAATCACTTTATAAATTAACAGCAAAGCCGCTCCTCTAGATGTACAGTATTGGCATCCATGCACATTTTGACTTGCATGGTGTTGTGTTGCATGGTCACTACATCTACTATCCCAGTGTCACCACATATCATGAATCCTCACCTACTCTACTTTTGTAATTAAAGATGCATGCCAAAGGCTACTTCAGCCCCACACACACCCTGATGGGTATGGCTGAACTGCTTCTTTTAATAAAATGACTCGACCTGCAAAGAAATATTCCCCATATATGAAATGACTACTTATTATCCAATATTATCAGCCAAAATAATTTATAGAATTTTAGACAAGATCATTAATTAATGGTATTTATAACCCCTCCCCACCTCCCCCAAACATAATTTAACCAGCTTTCTAAATGAGTGCACTCATTAAAGTGCTGGTAACCATAGCAACAACAGTTCTGATATCAGATAGCCTAATAACTCACTCTGAAACTGATCTAACCATCAATTAGACTGACCCAAACAGACCTTCCTGGTTTTTCTTTGGTAAGTGCCCAAGGTATACATGCAATAATCATTATCCCACAATATACACAGTAGTATCGCCTAACCTTACTCTAACATTAAATATCAAACATTTTGTATTTTCTAGTCTGTTATTTTTGTATATCAGGATACATCCTCCTGTAATTATCAAACTTAAATACTATTTTTCTGAGAGGATCTAAGGGATATTGTTTATCCCATTATGGGGCTGGAAGGGGATATTGTATGACATATAGTGTACATCTGCAATACAGTCTTAAGCAAAATGGGTTTGGCTGGCTGGTGTTTAATTTGTCTTCACATGAGATTCACATTAAATAAAAGGCAGCTATTAAAATCATTTGTAACAAGATGATAAATGGTGCAGTGGCGGTTTTGTTATGAGCAGATGATCAAACGTGTCATATGCCTCAGTGGTTTGTGAATATTCAAGAATGTCAGCTCATGTATGTGGATTTTTTTTTCTTTACCCAGCAGATGCAATAAGCTGAGATAATTGGTGTACATCTAATTTACCATATAAATGACAAAACCTCAGACCACTTATTTTCTTGATGAATTGTTGTAGCTTTTTTTGTTGTTTATTTGAAATCATAAATGGAGAAAACTAAAACAGCTTAAATACATGCTCCATCCCACAGAACTATAGGCCAAATCATTTTTGGTGTTTGTCTTAATTTGTTCAGGAACATTCACAGTAGAAAATAAACTGCAGAATAAATATGCTGTATGTTAACTTTAGACCTACTCAAATCCTCTGTTGCTCTACTTACTTTACAAATGGTGACTGTATTTGCGCAATGTGAGATGACCACAGAACGCTTAAAGACTTAGTAATTTCCTCTGATGCAGCTGACTATCTGACCAGTTCGACATGACTTGTAACATCCAGGGGCTTAGTCACTGACCCTTTGACGTGTGAATGACCTGGGAGTTTATGTTCTGCAATCTCAGCCCAAAGGGGGTTTAGAGTCACTCCTGTGTAAAGAGACCTTTGTGGTTGTGGCATGCGGCAGGGTGGTGCAAGACGGAGCTGATTTTTCCTCCCGGTGAAAACGTGTCTCAGTGTACAGGCTGTTCACCTTTTCATTACATGCCGTTCCACGTCAACAGTGCTCTACTGGAGCTCTAAACTTCCCATTCCCTCCCAGAGAATTTCACAGGCAGCATCCAACCATGCCCCGTGTTTAGACTGTAGTCACTTGGACTGGCTTCTGTGCTCAAAATTGGCACGGGACAGAGGTTACAACAGAATGTGAGAACTGGACCTCCAGATGTGTTACACAGAAACCCAAAGACATTCAGGGTCATCAGAATTCAGAAAATGATCATGTGTCAGGGTTTTCACTTTTTCACACAGTGCTGCTTGTTTCGTGTCAAACGGAATACCTTGCTGTAGTGAGTGAAAAGGCTGGTCTGTTGCTTGTGGCTCTGCTGATTAATAGCAGAAGTTTCACTAATGTGTCGGCCTCGAGGCTAGGCCTGCAATGGCTTAACAGTGATCCATAAGGAATCACAGACACACTGTTTGTGGCACCTGACAGATGCAATAACCAAATGTTTTCACAAACCCAGACGTCTAATTCAGGATACAGAAAGGCCTACGGTAGATTTTCTGTGTGCTTGCTTTTGAACTACCTAATGGAAGCATTTCTGTGGGCACACATCAAACTTAAACTTTGCCAATTTCCTCAGAGAGGAGACTGTCTCATTTACTCCTGTCGTGTTATTGACCCTTTCACTGGCAGAGGAGGCAGGCAGGATTATGTTAAAATCCGAAGATTAGTCAGGGATCTGTGCCAAGATGCTATTATCTTAAAAGCGAACTAATATTAATCCCACAGGAATGTACAAGATTTTTCCAAATAGGCATCATTAAAGCCACCCTTATCTGCCTTTGACTACCCACTGTCTGCCCTCTACAGACTTATAACTGTACTGAATGGCCTCCAGGCTCACAGCTCTACAATTTATGGCTTTGTGACAAGCAAGCTTTCCCCTTCAATTTCAGCACTGTGCAGTTATACCTCTTAGCACTTGGACATGTGTCTCCCTCAGTCTCAGTCAATCTTCTAGAAGCACAAAGGCATATTATGGGGAAGCAGCAAGTCATTAGCTCATCACCAGATGGTCCACTGTACCAGTACCCCATGTCACTGAGGACTTCTGTTGAAAAGATCTCCTCCCAGTGTTGACATGGAGGAGCAGCTGGTAGTTTGGACCACTGGCTGCCCTGCTACCTATCAGTGGGAGGTATGATTATCACTCTAACCCAGACGTCTTTTTAAGCAAGCAGCTTTACAGTTGTTGAATTATAGTTTAATTACAAAATTGTGCTCAATAGCAGTCTGTCACTCATTTCATTTTTTTTGCCTTCACAGTTGTTTTTCAGCTTATTTTTTAAAGTAACATCTACTTAGAACCACCTCATAAAGTCAATTCACCAGCTTTCAGTTTTGTATGGTGGGTGGGCATGTTCCTAAAATGCACTGGTGCACTTAAAGATAACAAGGACTTCCTTGTAGGAGGGTCTGGCTTAGATTCCAGTGCAAAACTCACAGCTATTTTCTATTCTTACCTTTTTAAGATATGGTATTTTTGTCCCTGAGTTAAACTTTGGTCTTACAGATCAGTACAGTACAGTAATGTTTTGCACCCATTACCAATAAAGAAAGAAGAATCGAAGAAAGGAGAAGAGCCTATGTCTAACCACTACTCTGACTCAGACCTTCAACTTCCCAATTTCAATGAGTAGTCAAAATAAATACATAGAAGTGTTCAGACAGAAAGAATTGAAACCAAGTAGGTACTTACAGTTGCACTCAAATGTGCAAAATGTGTAACTGACAGGTTGATGTTCATTTCATTTACAGGGTGAAACATCGCCTGCAGCGAGGAATACAAATAACTGGAAGGCTCTTTAAGCAGGCAACTGGAGATTTGCGAGATTGGCAGAACCTATTAAGAAGAAGACTGTAAAAGCATATCGAGACACAGCTACATCCAAGAATGAGGATCAAATACACAATATCCATTGTCTTTTTTGTGGCACTTGTTATCATTGAGAAGGAAAACAACATTATCTCAAGGTAAGTCCATTTAAGCGACCAATGGAGCACATTTGTGATTTTCAGCAGGTTTGTGAACGTTTCTCTTTTCCAAGCTTTAAACAGATATAAAAAAAACTCTTATGCTGACTTTGAAAGACAATAACTCTGTGGTGCCTCATGCATTTTCAGGGTGTCAGATAAGCTCACCTTAAAGCAGACCCCTCAGACCCCTCTACAACCCAGTGGCTTTTCCCACATACTGCTGAAGCACAATGGTTCCTTTACATCACTCAGCAAGAAGGACTCTGCCTTCATGCTGATGAAGCGGCGCCTGGAGAACTACAGCGAGCACCAGGAGGTGCTGACAAGGGGAAGGAAACACATCCTGCTGTTAGCCACCACCAGGACGGGCTCCTCATTTGTTGGGGAGTTTTTCAACCAGCAGGGCGACAACATGTTTTACTTGTTTGAGCCTCTGTGGCACGTAGAGAAGATGTTGACACTGGAGACCGGAGGCACCAATGCCACAGCGGCAGCCAAGGCGTACCGTGACGTGCTTCAGCAGCTCTTCCTGTGTGACTTCTCCCTGCTGGAGAGCTTTATTGACCCCCTCCCTGTGGACCATATCACCACCGCCCTCTTCCGCAGGGAGTCCAGCAGCTCTTTGTGTGAGGACTCGGTCTGCAGCCCCTTCATCAAAGGGGTCTTTGAGCGCTATCACTGCAGGACCAGACGCTGTGGGCCCCTGAACCTGACCATGGCGTCTGAGTCCTGCCTCCAGAAGGACCACAGGGCCATCAAGTCAGTGAGGGTGCGCCAGCTGGAGACCCTCCGTCCTCTAGCTGAGGACCCACGTCTTGATGTGAAGTTCATTCAGCTAGTTCGGGATCCTCGGGCTGTTCTGGCCTCACGCATGGTGGCTTTTGCAGCAAAATACAAGAACTGGAAGCAGTGGGCCATGGATGGGGATGTACCCATTGATGATGACGAGGTGAGAAAGCTGAAAGGGAACTGCGACAACATTAGGATGTCTGCAGAGATCGGCCTCAGGCAGCCACTGTGGTTGCGTGGGCGTTACATGCTAGTGCGGTATGAGGACATCGCTCGGTTCCCCATGAGAAAGGCAACAGAGATGTACAGATTTACTGGAATCCCTTTCACGCCACAAGTGAAATCCTGGATCCTAAAGAACACCCAGGCCTCCAAGGAGACCAATGGTGTTTACTCTACACAGAAAAACTCATCAGAACAAGTGGAGAAATGGAGGTTCAGTTTACCTTTCAAAATAGCCCAGGTTGTACAGAAAGTTTGTGGGCCAACACTGAAGCTTTTTGGGTACAAATTTGTAAGCAGTGGAGAAATGTTAACAGATAAGTCTGTTAGTTTGATTGAGGACAAAGTGTTTAACTTTTCATAGACTCTGATGGACATGAACTCTGAACGATGATGCAGGAAAAATCAACCTTTCTGAAAACTCTGGAATGACTGATATTTATTAGGGTCTTTTGTCTTGATACAGAGAGCTATATATTTTCTGATAGTGTGCTATTTAAAGATTTACTATTTAAAATAGCTTGATGGAGACAATGTATGAACATAGGAAGCTAGAGTATCTTTGTTTTTGCACTCCAGACTGTTTTCTCTGTCCAAATGCAAACTGTGTCGTCGGCTTGTCCTGCCGATTTAGGCAAAATCCTAAGGGAGATGGCTGTGGGTTTGTGAGCAACATATGAGTTGTTTCAAACACTTCCAGGAACGTCATTAGCTGTTTTTGTCCAGCAGTTCCTGAGTAAGCAACACAAGCTGCTTTTATACCAAAGAAACTTGAAATGTTATGCATAGCCAAAAAAAATAAAAAATTGCTTTGTATAGCAATGTTTATGGCAGGAAGAGGAAATACCAGTGTTTTTCAGATAATTTCTTCACATGAGATTTAGAAGTAATGCTCCATGCTAAATTTATTTATTTCTTCTTGTTGCTTAAAAGGCCATACTTACTCCAGGTCTGAATGTGCTCAACAGGTTCTTTTCCCCTCTGCAGGGGTACTTTTCTTGCACACGTATATAGTATTTTGCTGTACACGTTTGTTTGTAATTGGCCAAGATTTGTTTGAAGTTGGACTAGTCCCTTTCTGTAAAAACAGATGTTTACACTGCTACTGTATGCAAATATTCCAACTGCAGCTGGTTTGCAGGATTGTGCAAGGTTTGTCAGCAGGTCTTCTCTGTTGACACAAGTCTCTTGGCTGGTGATAAAAAGGGGCCCCAGTACTCTGGCCTGGCAGACTGTTTGATAATGTTCCAGTCTGTTTGTTCTTTTTGCATTTTGTTTGTTACAATAAACCTTTTACATTAACTGTAAAAATTCTCATTTTTAGTTAGGACACATTTTTTTTTGTAAATATAGTTAAACTGGTAATGTTTTAACTTGTCTGAAAGAGTTTTTACATCCAGCTGACAGCAGCACAGCTTCCACATTCTGTCATCAGATATCTTTTTTAACAGTCATAGAGACTAAGCCATAACAGGAAGCATTTGTGGCAGATCAGTGATGTCAGTGATAGCACCTGGGTATCAGGTGGTATCATTATATTAAAGAAACAGAAGCTGAGTGAACAGTTTCCAATAAATACCACCTTTGTAAAGCTTCTAATAAAACAGCCCACTTCAGCCTGTCGTGGTGGGGGGTGGGGGTCTGCTTGTGACTAAAACCAGATTTTGACAATGAAGTCACACCAAACATGAGAACGCAACACAAGCAAACAGGAACAGTGGTTACAAGTAGATTATTGTTGCTAAGCAACAATACAACGGTTGCTTCAACACCCCCACCTTCCTGACTCAGTCTCAAACAGGTCATGCTAGCAACTCTGTGAAACTGTTCTTCATGCTTTGCAGTGAATACAACATTCTAACATGCTCACTCTAACAGACAGATGTTTAGGTAGTATAATGTTTACCATGTTCACCGTCTTATTTTAGCATGTTAGCATGCTAAAATTTACTAATTAGCACAAGTAATTTCAAAGTTATTTGTTTTGCAAGTATTTGGTCATAAAACAACATTTAGGACTAACTGAAATTTTAACCGGATGTTGGCACTAGATAAAAGGGTTATTATTCATCCTGAGATGAATAATATGATGTGTGTTCACCTAATAGTTGAATTTTGTTTTCACTACAAACATCAAATGTCAACTGTGTGGTGGCACAAGGGGAAAAACCAGGGGATTATCAAAGTCAGCAGGTGACTTCTCATAATAATTCCAATGGTAGAGATAGTTCTGTCTGGAAATTGGCCCACGCAAAGTGGTGGACCAATGGACTGACACTTGTATTGTTGTTGTCTTCTAATGTATGGGACGGGTTTTCCTAGAAAAGAACTAGTTCATACAAATTTGACATGGTGTGGGTGGAGGGGGTTTCCAAAGCTGTTCAACCATCAGATACCAGTATACTGGTGCCTTGAGATCTGTCTGTTATTTGGTCCATTACCGCCAAGACTGCTCATTACTGGTTCACATTTTATTTGTGTGCATATAAGAGTTTGTTGACCTATTTTGTGCTTTGTGCCAAAAAACAGGAAATCTATAAAAGAAACATTCAGAGTTAATTTTGTAGCTTTAGTTGTGAAACACAACCACATTGATTTCCAAGCCTCTTTACTTTTTGTTTGACTGGTTAATTGAAGTGTCTCTTGCTTTTTTTTTTTGTCTTTACCAAACCAAATGTTTAAAGTTTCTGCACACCGACTGGTTTGTCTCTGAGGAAGCAAAAAGGAGGGATACTGTGGAGGCAGCTGCTTTGACTTTCAGTGTGTTTACCACTGTGGGCCTGGCTATTTAAGTCTCCAAACCTAGTAATTACCCCAACTTTACATATAATGTGGTCCAAGTCATTTTCGTCCACCTGACCCCACCCGCTTACAGAAATGCAGATTTGCTGTCATTTAAACAGTCCTTCTCTCTCTAATGCTCTTTTCATTTAGTGACTTTTTTATTTAAACATTAATTTTCTCGTTCTTCTTACATACTACTAAGCTAAGCCACCTCAGTGCACTTGAAGTACACTCACTCATATCCACAGATCATTATCTGGTTAGTTCGGGCTGGCTGTTCTATTTTAGTCTTGCGAGGTCTGCGTCTGAGCGTAAACCTAATGAGAGAAGTTCAGCATTCATAAACTCTTATATTGGAGTGGCTTTATGTGAGACGTGTGGAGGGTGGAGTCATTGTATGGTTGCGGCAAATATAGAATAACCACTTTCCACTTAATTACGCCCCCGCCCCCCCGTGGTAAAATGAGGGAATTTAGGTAACCCCACCCTCCTGCCCTGCCACATCAACCATGAGGGTTTGTAAATATGCAAAACAGCCTGAGCAGAGGAACTGGATGATACCATGCTTGTAAGATCTGTGATAAACAGACACAAAATTGAGGCAATTCAGACGTGTCTCAGAGCTACACATAAAACCTGTGCTGTTGTAGGCGATAATGATGGCTGAGGAGGAGACATAAATCTAAATACACAGCAAATTATCTCACACTGAGGAATGCAATTCATAAAACTCAGGTTGTTGCATGTGATAATGAGTGACTGTGTGGAGAAGGAACAGGATTTCAGTATACAAAACTCACTGCATTCAACTTATGAGTGTCGAGGGGTCAAATAAAGCAGTTTATTGTACAGGAAATATCACTGTTATTGAGTTTTCTGTCATCTTTGATCATTTTCCATCTATACATAAAATCCATATGAGTGATTTTCAAGTATATCAGCAGAAGCTGCATTAAGCTCTGTGGCAATCTTTGCATAGGAAGCACTTCTTGGCCAATATCACGCTGCTTCAAATAAAATTCAGGCAGTAAAACCTGTCTTTTTTTGTTGGCATTTATTGACACCGGATCAAGTGCCACGTGAACTGTCTCGCTATTATTAAAGCCAGACATTTTTCTCATTTTGAGGTAGAACAGGAAATGGTAACCTGGGGATTTACGAGTGCTGTTGTATTTGTTTTTCTTCACATACAACCATGGAGAGACATCAAAGATCTAATGTGGTTTTTGAGGGTTTCTCAAAGCTGTTTAACACCAGTGTTTCTCAGATACTAAATGACCATAACATCACAAACTTATCTGTGCCCATGCCTTAACATCCTTTCATTCTTATCTATGCATCCATTAATCCATGTAAGGAACTGTTTATGCACGCCGTGTCACAGAATGCTCTTGAAATCAACTGGTCAGTTTTATACTGAAGATAACAATACATTTGTATCATTCACTGACATACTGAGAAACATAAAATTTCTTTGTGACATAAGACATGACATTTTTTTGTTTTGTCGAGTACTTCATTGTGGCTGACCACCCCATAAAAGCTTTTGAAGGAACGGAAATGGAGGCCCATTTTCTCTGGATTTAGATTGAGCAAAACATGTGAGATGTGCCTATGAGATGTGGGCAGAGGCTCAAGCTGTCTGACCATTACAGCCACCAAAATGTATAAAGAGACTAAATAACAATAATTGTGATGACTGTGGTATCTTAAAAAAATGCTGTAACTGATTTTGATCCTCACAATAAAGTCTAGATGTTCTCCGAGGTGCTTGCCAAACTTTATACTGTTAAAAACAATTTGAAAATCCAACTTCTTAAGGAAAAAATATCCACTCATGAAACAATCTGAGTTTAATCTCAGTTTTCAGCTCTGTTTCTGCTACTTTGTGTTTGGATTTTGTTGATGCTTTAAGGCTGAAAGGTCCCCAGAAAAGGCTCAATAGAGGACTCAAGGGTATATGATGTCATAAACACGGGGGAATTTTCTGCCCAAATACAGTAAAATCTTTGATTTTCCTTCTTGGTTTGCATTTGTTTTCACTGCAACACACATTATCATTTTGATTATGACCTCAGTGTTTATGAACAGTACTGCCAACCCTTATACCCAGTCCCACAAGAGGACATAAAGCATTACTTCCACCCTAAATTTAGAAATCCATTGTAGTTTGAAATAACTTAAACATTTCATGGTTTTAGCATAGTAGCATGGCATTTTGTGTCTGTCAGCCCCCTGCAACACAAACAATGGCTTTGTGGTTGAGGGGAGAGTTTAAGTAAATACTTAGAGTTAGGTCAGCAGGTGGTGCAAAGAAAACAAGATGACAAAGCACTGCTCTGATTCTCAGTGAATAGGTGTCATTCACATATTTGTTTTTGTTCTAAGAGGAAATACACTTATCATGCCTATATGTTTAACCCAGACTCACATTACTTCATGAGGGCATTTAAAACCACAAAGTTCATTTTGGCCATGCCAGAAAAGCACAGAACATTTACAATTTTCTACATTTTTGTGCATTTTGTTTGTTTTCTTTCTTGTTTTAGGCCTCTGAGAAGATGACCGGGGTGCTGAGCATTATGCTACAGTTGGACAGAAGGAATGTGTGCATGGACATTTACATTAAAGCGTATACAAAACAATGAGAACTGCCAACAGAACCACAATAACTGGAAAATTGGAACAAACAAAAACAAGTAGTATTTGCATTTGTGTGCGTCTTATTTCTTACATTTTTGTGCTGTGTGTCACTAAAGTACTGCACAGCCCAAATAAAACAGGCCTACTGTAGGGTTCTTGAGTAGAGAATGTGCCACCATTTGCATTTTGAACTAAGGTTTGTAAAAAAAACGTTTCCTCAGCCAGATCTGGTGGGCATACTAACACAAAGCTTCAGTCTTTCCTTACATCAATACCTCCTTTTGTGTCAGCACCAAGCTAGAGCGTAGAGGTCTTTAAAAAAAATTTAGAGCTGCTGAATGGGTAGCTCCATTTGTCCCACTCTGATGGCTTTGCTCCAAATTCAGAGTAAGTGCCTCTCTACTGCCACTACTAGTCACAATAAAACAGACATTACAGTTTAGGGCTAAAAGGAGCTGAAGGAGCACGCGGTGGCTAATGAGAAACATTAAGCATCAGTAGAAAATCTCCTCATTTCCCATAAGATGTGGCGATGATGCATTTACCAATTATAGATTAATCTCCAGCCTCTACAGTGTAATGACAGGCCTTTTCCTTTTTGATATAACAGATGCCATGTGAGCACCAACCATGTGATGCTGTTACATGGCTGCCACAGATAAAAGGATCCAATAAAGATGATGGGAAATGTTTGTACAGCAGACCAGAGTGACTGCCGGAAGCTGACAGCAAGTATCCATTTTTACATATGGGAAATGGGAGTGGAGAGACTGAACCGCAGCCATTCAAAGAATCAAAATTGCGGGCTTTCATTCCCACCTTTCTGCTCACTCTGATGTTTGTTTTTTTTTCTTCTTAAGGCTACAGAAAGAAAGAATCATTTGTGTTACTCATAGCGTAACATGCACCACTGGCCGAGGAACGGAGAAAGTTTATTTTGAGTTTAAGTTGAACAATAATTACAGACTGTGACGCCCTGCTGTTGGACTCAGAATTTGGAGTTGTCATAGCAAAGATTAAATAGATTTTTAAAAATATTTATTATACTGTGATAATTTTAATATTGGTCAGTGACAAAAATAGAGCTGTGGGCTGTATTAATGATATGCTTATGTCCACATCTGACCACAAACCACAGTGCTAAAATAACTGAGCGCACCCCTGAACTGTGAGCCACGCCACAGCAGGCCAGTGTGCCACTCATAAAAGAACAAAATGAGGATCATATGGTCATTTGTTGACTTTAATGTTACTAACACGCACTTTAAAAATGCTCTTTAAATTGTTGTAAGTGATGATGAAAATAAATCAAACCATCTACACTGTGGCCTAAATCCGGGCAGGTATTTCCAGGACATCCATCAAATTCAACCTAACAATGAATCTATAAATAGTCATATACAAAAGACAGACAATGAAATCCTTCATGGTTTTCTTCTCCTTTTGTCTTTTGTCCTATTCTATCTCTGCCTCCTCTAAACATACACTATATAAAACTGTGAGAAGAGTCAACACCACAGGAAACAGGTCAGCCCTTTCCAGAGTGGCTACTCACTCCCTCTGATCGGGGCAGCAGGAAGGGAACATTTTCATACCTTTGCCTCTGCAATTTCTTGTACACAAAGCTGCTCTATTTCTAGTGCACAAGGCTGTGGTCTTATATGGTTGGTGGATGCAGACAAAGTATGGGTAAAATTCCCCTTGGAGAAAAACATGTTATATAAAGAGGCCAATACGTCTAACAAGCTAACATTTACCTTCTCTGATTGCAAGATTCTTATCAAAAAAATGAGGTCCACTCCCAAAAGGGCACCTGCAGTATGTACCCACATTGTTCTTGTTCCCATCCCAAGAAGCAGTTACCTTTGTCTTTGTGTAAGGCCTTTTTTCTAACCTTCAGTGCCTCCATAGTTAGTGCTTTCTGCCTTTGTGGGACAGAATAGTAAAAGCTGTTGTTTTACGGTGCAGTGCACCTGTGTGTGTCAGTGAGGACAGATTCAGGTATGCATACTTTAAAAAAAACAAAAAACAGAAAAGACTTATATTATCATTATCACTACAGAGGCTGGGCAAACTGGACAGGTGCTGCACATACCAGGCAGGACAGCCACCAATGGCCTCGGAGCGACGTCCCCTGCAGTTACACAAACATCTGTGTGCCACTAGAATGTGCAGAACAGGTGGCGAGGCCAGGACCCTTCATTAATGCCTGATGACAGATGAGCACCAGTTGACTGGACTGAAAGCACTTCTTTTCTTATGGCTGACAATGTATGGTTGTTGTGTTACATCTCCCTGTTAGTATCGTAAGTGAATATATACTCAACTGGCCAAGGTACACTTAGCAATAAATCCTCCCTCTTAAAGGTTCTAATGTTCAGTTTGTGTTAAACAGAGGTGTTGATTCAACTTTAGGGTCATTTTGGGTGAACTGGTTTGTGGTGCTGTTGAATTGTATTGCGTTACATGGACAAGAGTTTCTATTATTTTGTCCACCCCATTTATATCAGAAAGATTAGGATAAATAACATAACCACCACTCTGTATAATGCAATACAGTACAGCTGCATCACAAGCTGGATCTTCCTAAATTATCATACATCATTATAATCATATTTTTTTCCCACATATAAACACTAATCTGGTCTAATCTGTGGTTCAGTTTCTTGCTTAAGGACAGGCTGATTTCTATCACCTTAGCTACAGACACCACTATGTTATATCTTTGGTCCTTGGCCAAAAAAAATTTAAGAGCCCCTTGCCCCGACTCCTATTTACCCTCTTTCAACTATGTTGGTACTTTGTTAGTTTCTGCAGGAAAGAGGCCCCTCCGAGGGGGGAGACACACCTCTCTTTACTTTTCCAAGGGCAGTAGCTGAGCTTTGAAGATGATGGAACACCTAGTCTCTTGTATTTAGCATTTGGGAATTTGGTACAGTTGATCTATGGTGGTAAAAACTCTGATTTAGGGTCATCTTTATCCAGGTTTTATGTAACTCAAAAATGGGTTTAAAGTAGAGTAGGATCACATGTCAGATTTCTCAGATAATACTCTTCTATTTTAAAATAGTGGCATTAATAAATTTAATTCATAAAACATATTAGAGGAGATTTGTGGTTAAATGACATAATACATAATCCACATAAAGTATCCACACACGTGTGCCTCTCACATGGCTCGTAACTGGCCAGTTGCTCAGAGGCAGATAAGTCAGTTCCCATGCTCGCCCTTGACTTTTCTGTTTCACAGATGCTGCTAATCAAATGTCTGGCAGACTGACGTGTACCCCAGCAGCCGATAATCTGATGGCAGCAGCTTGAAACAGAGGGAGCTGTGACTGTGGCTCCGGGGGCCCCTCCAGCTGTGTCACATAGTTGGCATTTGCCTAAAAGAAAGATAACATAGCGTGATTGTAGTGACTTGAAGCTATGATTCACATGTAAACACAGAGGTCAGTTCTTTGGGAACCAAGAGCTTTACAACTGCTATCTTTTCACATTTGCAAAGCCATTCACCCAATAGACCACAAATGGTTTATTTACTCTACTTAATGTTGTAACTAAAAGTAGACACTGTACTATACTAATATTGGACTATTGTTCTCAATTCTATTTTTTTCAAAAATGAATACATCTGTATGTGTTTAGATATACACGCAACTCTGACACACAATTTGTTTTTATTTTCATGTTTGTTAAATTCATACCACAGAAGACAGGGTATAGACACAAATGTACATTTGTCTTTTTTTTTTTAATTAAATGTGTACATTTTGTAGGGGTGAAATGTTTCATCACAAATTGTATGTTACTGAGTATTGGGCCTCCTTTTAGTGTGGTTTTGATAGTTAAAATGATTTGCTGTGTTTATCATTAAATTACATGTTCTTTCGCAGTTCACAACGTTTACCATTTTATATTTAATTTTGCTGAGAACAACCTAAATTTTAATTTAACATTCAATCTCATGTAGCTGCAGATGCCAGATAAGGGATGAATTAAAAACTCTAGCAAAAAGTAGTGTATATGTACTATCTAATGAGTGTAATCTGCCATATATAAACACAATATAGGATTTATGCATTAAATTATACCTATAATATATGTAAAAATATGTCATTTATATATTTTAATAACGATTGACATAATCTAAAAACATTTAAAATGGCAAGATCAAAACAAAGATAAAACACATGCATGTATGGACTAAGTGATTGCCTTCACAGACTCGTCACTGGGAGAGACCAAAGTCGACTCTGTAAAGGCAGAATTGCACCTCATAAAAGAGATAATTCATATGTTTGTGTTTTGACTTGCACGTCAAACTAAACCAAGTAAACACCCACTGCGAGCCCCACAGCACAACTGCAGCCCTTAAAACTACCTCAAAACTCTCAGTTTACGTGCAAACTTTAAATACAAGTGCAATCTCCAACCTTCAATTTAGCTTTGCAAGTAAAACCGAATGGCCCCTGGTTTTACAGAGTCAGTGATTTTCAAACAAAAATACAGGAACAGCTCTGAAAGAGTGAACAAACCCTCAGTGCTATATACAACACTGTATGGTTGGCTGGGACAACATGCTAACAATTTACCAGAGAGACCACTGGAGGAAACCAAAGGGAAAAGCACAGCACACGAGACAAGTTAAAATGTGTTTTAACTTGGGAATAACTGTGAAGAAGGCAGTGAAAGTAGAGAAACATTACACATAGATCATTCTCCTTTGTTTGGAAAATTCATGTCGATAAAAGCTTAGACTCTCTATAGAAACATTTGTCCAGTAACCTGAAGTCCCTGCAGAGGTCAGTGTGCTCCAACATAACCCAGCAATGGCTGAAACTTTGTCTTTTTTCCAGTGGCAGTACAGTGATTCATACCCAGTTATCACTCTCACTAATATACAGTATATTCTTAACTTCTCTGAGCGTCTCTGTGTGACATCACAATGCTCTCTCTTCCAACAACTTTTATAGTCTAATTTACCGCCCTGCACACGCTTGGATATATTGTGTTGACAGATATATGGGAAACTGTGAAGTGAATGTGCTGAGTTACAGTGACTCCACAAGCTTGTAAACAAAGAAAAAAAAAGATTTGATCTCACTTTTACCCTTTTCCCACTTCAGTTTAAAGCACGAAGGCATGACGGCTCAGGAGCATTTCCTACTAATTCTAATGTCCCCTTGAATTTTCTGATGTGCTAAGTTTGCAGAATGGCAGTAGCTACTCCAAGTCTTAATTGTGACTGAAGAAAAGTGGTCATGGGCTTCCCTGTCTGGGCCATCTGCATGGTGTTTTCTATGATTGCTTCCTGATTTTCTATAGCAAGGAAGTGTGAGGAATTGCCTCTTCAAAGGCATGTGTGCCCCACCAGCACTAATCCCCAGTTAATGGCCAGTAGAAGCAACAGACCCCAACAACCTCACATCCTGCAGAGGTTTCATGTTCATAATTCCTTGCCAGGTTAAAAGAAAAAAAAAAAAACCTCAGCAGCCCAATTTGTAAAAAAACAAGTGTAACCAAAGCTGTAATCATGATTGCAGAAAGAAAAACAAGTAATAGAATCTGTATTCTCTCTTTGTGAAGACATTTTTTTATAAAGTTCAGGGTCAAATGTGAAGGTACAGTTAGAACCTCATTCAAAAAAAGCTACGTCTGAAATTGCTTTGGGTGATTGAATAAAATACCTCTTTTACTGTTCCTATTCATCAGCGTAACCCATTAAAAAAAAAAAAAAAGAGTGCAGTAGTGATTAGTGATAACTTTCCTTATGAGGCTCTGTGAACGGTTTGTTCCAGTGACTCTGAGAAACAGGCACAGCTCTCCCTGGTGGCCTCAGGCTGAACCAACAGACTGTAATTGGACTCACAACCCTTCAATTTACAGAATTAAGGAGACATCGGCTTGCCTTATTCTGCTGATTTGTGCTCAAGACAAACATGTCTTACAAGAAAACCGAGGTTCAGAAATGCAGAAGACTGCTACGTTCAAAATCACTGATTTTAAGCAGGAGTTTTGCATATACCATTTAAACGATTTCTCATTAAATAACCCCCATTTTGCTGTGGAATATTGACACAGATTTCTTTGCAGGAAAGGACCCCAATTAACGCTTTAGCGCTTCAAAGTCAAATATTTACACTAATACAAGCACAATTAATTGGGATTAATATAGTGAAACATGGATGTTGTTGCTGCACACATGTAGAACAGATGCCACTGAGCCTTGGGGAAGCGCAAACACTTCACTTTCACGTCGCTGATCTCTCTGGCTGCTTTGCAATGATTTAGCATTTGTTCAAATTATTCAGACATCACAGTTTGTGCCATGTGACCTGTCAACGCTCGTTACAGAATGGAAAAGCCTGAAGAGATCTGACACGTCAAGGCCACTGTAGGCATTTGGATGGTTTGAATATACACGGATGTGTAAAACTAGTTTTGTTCAAATTCAAGGTAATGTGTTAAGAAAATGCTTGTTAATGCTGATAATTGTGGTTTGATGCTAATATTAGTTAGAATCAATCTTGGGTAACGTATTAAAAAATGACATCTGTTGAAATATTTCCACAATTACATTACAAATAATTTAACAACCCCATGATTCAACTCTTGCCAATGTGTTAATCATTTATTAATGTATACAGATGAACGGTTGATTTTATTTATTCTACAGACAGTAATTTCTCTCTAAGGTTGCCAACACTTTGGTTGGTAATTTCTGGATTATTTGTCCTCCTCTTTCAATATTTATGCCTTCCGAAATGGATATCAAGACAGTTTTCAACTAATGGTTGAAGATATCCCACTCGAGCTCAGCGAAGAGACCGTCAATTGGTCAAACCGCAAAAATGTTGAATCTTTAATCGCATCACCTTTTGGCTAATTCATAATTTAGTGAACTGGGAGTGAAGCATTTAGCTTTTCCTGGCTATGGCCCGCTAAGTGAAATGGTGTGGAAAGTGTGAGGTCATTAACCTGTTACAGGTATGTTCTCTCCTAATATTGGGGATAATGTATTCCACCCAAGTGTGACAAAAAAGAGGGAGAACTCATTCACAGCTAGGTGCCAGCTATTCGTTTTCAGAAAACTTCATTTTAGAACATTAGGTTATGAGAAGTTGATATCGTTTTTAATTAGAAGAGATATCCCTTCATATCTGGGTGAGATTTCCACTCTGCTGCTCGTGCACCGATAGAGGAAGAGTGCGAGATAATTTCCCATCATCCTCCAGTGCATATCACAGTGCAGTGAATTCTTTAACCCAACCATTATTTCTTTGCCATTATCACTTACAATATTCATCTAAAGATAAGATTGCATTCAAGCACCTTTGTAAAACAGAATGAAGATTCATCTCTACACGTTTTTTCCGTTTCATTTGGTCTTTGCATATTAGTGACAATTCACCTCAATACTAATTTGTACTAATCTGGGCCTGGGAGATAATTTAATATGATCGTTTATTGACTTTCATTGTTACATTAACATATTGTGTTGTTATTTTAGAGCTCTATTGTTCAAATTAATCATTCCAAGCAAACTGTAATAAAACTGAGTCTAGGTTTTGTTTAACATACAGTATATGAAGAGGTTTGTCCAATGTCCACTGCATTAAACATAAATTTGACTATGCTGAATGTGATGTGCCTATTTGTACAGCAGATTATATATTGACACAAGAAAAATATTCATATTGATATTTTAATTTTAATCATATTTTCCATATGTTTATATCTCAGTTACATGTGACTAAAAAGTTCAAACTAAAACTACATGCAGAAACTCTGAAACAGTGAACATTTGATTTTCAATTGCGACTCTCTTTTCAATTTGATTAATTTATTCTGTTTTGGTTCTTGTATATTATTCAGCTTTTTGATTGTATTCTGGTTCCTACACACCTCATTTGTTTTTTTAATTCATGTGACCTGACTGCTGCAAAACTACAATTTCCTTTTAGGATTAATTAATTACTCTATTTATGCATATCAGTAATAGTTTCATATATGGCAGATGATGCAGACATTTTTCCATTATATATATAAATATTTGTTTTTTTTGCATCTGATGTTTGACTCCAACCCTTGCATACATTTCACTACACTTAATGTTTTCAATGACGCTCTGTTTGACTCTGTACAGACGAGGCCATAACTCCTGATGTTTATCGATCCTTCAGCCTCTGTAGAATTTATTTCTACAAGTCTATACAAATCTGTTTCTGTGCAGCCTATTGTACCAGAGGGGTTAATGTATTATACAAAGTGTTCAGATCAGGGATTAGATTTTCCCCCAATTCCATCAGTCAATTCTCGGTGCTCTCCGGGGCATTCATCATTTTGACAGTTGCAGATAAGGCAATTATTTTCCTCGAGCAACTACAAAATGTAGACAAGTGCTTCTGTGACAGTGTGTCTGTTTGAGGGGGGAACACAAATATTATTCCACCAGTCACTGATGGCACATATTGCTTGCTACAAAGCAATATCCTCTGTAACACAAAGGAAACAGATGTTATGAGCATTTGTGTGTCCTAATGTACTTCAGCGTTTCGTCTTTTTACAGTGAATTCAAGCTCTATACTGCGGTTGAATAAGACATTTATTGTTGAAGCCTTGTTTTCTGCTGCTGGAGTAAATGTTTACTTGGTAATTTAGGCCATGACTGTTTTTAATGGCACTGCACTTGCTCTAATTGTCATTTAAATACTACTTTGATTTATTTATACCGACTCTGCTGAAAATCAGCTTCAGAGAAGCCACCAAAGAAAACGTTGTCTATGTTATACTAATGCATTATGTGCACAATTTTTCACTGTAACATGACGGAAGTAAAAATGGAAATATATGAAAATGTAAAGAGAAAATCTGCAGCTGTACCAATCACAGTGTAATGAAATAATACAGTTTCACAGATATCGAAAAAAAAAAAAAAAACTGTGCTTATGTGCCTGGAGTTAGCTACACACATTATTTACATTATTTTGAGCATGATATTCGTATTAAAGCACACAATGTCCACCCTGCTGACCTGAGATCTGTCCCTCAGCATGACCGTACACACATATTAAAGCTGTATTACATCAAATAAGTCTTGTATGAAGCACAGAGCTGTCTGTGATCTCCTCTGTAAACCCCTGGGGGGCAGCAGAAGACCTTCATTTCTACACCAGTACAGCTGCTTATGGCTGACTTACACCACTGTCACCTACTGCTGAGGCTGAAGTCAGGACACGACTCAGGCTGCTGATAAATCCTTCCAAAAGAAACAATAAAGTTTGCTTCTGCAAACAAACACGGAAAGATGTCACAGGAACTTCTGTGTTTCTTTTTGCTGCCTTTGTCTTTGTCGGATACACAAAAAGCCAGCCTTAAAAATCTTAACTACTAGTCTTAACTACAGGCAAGGGCTTGTTTAATGTAGATAATTAGAACTGTCTGTTTATACTCAAAATAACATTAATAAATTAAAATTAGTCTGAATATTTATGCTAATGTTAAAACCTGATACATGAGATAATAAGTAGAGATCACTGTGGGATTGCCAAAGATATCGTTTGTTGTCATCCATTGTATGGAAAGACGTTAATGAGCATGACTGTTTCATGTCATATGCTAAATACAGGCATCTTGGGGATACTGATCTATAGAGAGAAATATCTACATAATGTCAGTATCTGTGGTTTTTATCTTGCAAATCTGTGACGCAAAAAAATCCACACAGCTCGTAAGCGCACTCTTGATGGATTATGCTCCTTATATGACTTAATACCTTTCATATAAGTATTATAAGTGTGTATTTGCCAGATTTTGAGCGGGAGGCGTTGTTGTCTGAACCTCAGAGTTAATAAAGGTGAGAGAGCAGAGGCAGAGCAGGAGGATGACGTTAGGCTGAGCGCAGGTCTGTCATCGGATCAAAGTGGGAACTTGTTCTCCCATCGCTGTCAGCACGTTTTAATGATCGCTGAGTCGGGCCAAGCTGTTCCTCCCGAAAACTTTCCCATACCAAGTGTCTGATAGATTCATAGCTTAATCATTAACTTGCACTTAATTCGTCTGGAGCAACATTGTGCTCAAATTACAAGGGGATTTTGGCAAAGGTTGGTTTCATGCAGCAACCATTTATGCCACTGAAAATAAATGAAGACATACATGAATGACACAATGCCAATAACTAAATACTGAAAATAAATAGAAATGAAAACGTAATTTCACAGAGAATTTCTCTTGATCTAGAAGTTCAAGAAGAATTTAACATATTAAGCCCAACTTTGAATTTGCTAATGATTTTGACAAGTGGAAAGCATAACATCACTTGTAACATAACTGGTGATGTTAATGGTCTAACATCACTGGTCAAACAGGCTTATTTCGATGTAATAAAACATCATTATTCAAAAGTACAAAGAGTAGAGAGACTAAAGGAAGGATGTGTAGGATGCCCCTACGGGGTATGTGATAGTAAGTATGTAAGTTCCACATCCTTAAACTTGAATCATGTACAATAAATGTATAACTGTTAAAATAAAAATCTTCAGGTATAGGGACTAAATTATATCCAACAGTATGTCTGACTCACAGTGTCAATGTGTACACTCAACTTTATGTACAGTTTCAAAGACATCATTGCTCATTAACATCAAAATACTGTGATTCACTTTTTTGTTATTCCCTTCTAGTCAGACAGCCAAGACCTCCTACAACAGAACTGTTCAATTTTGCGATTTGAAAAACCATAAAATATAGAATATAAGCAGAGAAACCATTTATGCAGTTTTCCACAATATATAGCAATCCCTCTTCATCTGCCATCCCCATTTTAAAACATATTATATTGCACAGGTATATAGAGGCAGAAAAAAATGACAGGGGCAGGTATATAGAGCAAAAAAATTAAAGGGCAGTAAATGGGCAAAAAGATGATTCAAATAACAAAAACAGTGTCATTAGTGAACTGACAAAGGTTTCATGAGGCCGTCAGAGCTGAGCTGCTGTGACAATAAATCAAACACAGAAAGAAGGCCAAAGCCTTTATGGGGAGTGCCACCCATATATTGACTGCACATCATAGCAGCCCTCATGTTGTAGGCTGGATTATAAATCCCATTTCTAAAAGATATATGGGACTTTTGATGTGTCAGACCTGCCTTTTCTTCAGCCTAACCACGTTTGAGTTTACATTTACATTTCACATTATTTCCAAAACAGTTTCAAAGTCAACTTTAAAGTCAACAATAAGAGCTTTACATGTATAACAACTGAACATTTAATTCAATTTTTCCATGCAAAGCCAATAAAATTGTAACTGTACAGTGTTAGTACTACTACTACTGCCTAATATTCTACTAGAGTTTGTACTTTAAATGATCTTACCCCCATTTGTGTGAAAGTGTCCTGCCCGTCTGTACGCCTGACAGGATGCATGGTGCATGTAATGAATGAGCTGGCTGGTGTAGGCCTCTATAGGTCTGAAAAGTAGTTTCAGGGAGAGAGAGAGAGAGAGAGAGAAAAAGATCAGCCAACAGATGAGGCGAAGAGAATCCAAGCTGAAGCGGGGATCAGCCCCTTCAAACTGTCCCAAACAGACCTCTGTCCCAGCAGAAACTCTCATATCTCAGCCCGCCAGGGACATAGAGTGACCACGTTAAGGCTTTTTGAA
This sequence comes from Toxotes jaculatrix, assembly GCF_017976425.1. NCBI lineage: Eukaryota > Metazoa > Chordata > Actinopteri > Toxotidae > Toxotes > Toxotes jaculatrix. The sequence goes on along the minus strand of NC_054414.1, from coordinate 14,137,286 downwards.
TATGAACCAAATGTGTCTATCACTCAGGGTTTCCAAAACTGGAGACAAAAACCATTTACGTTCTCCAAATAAAAGTAAAACAACATTATGGTTTATTGACCACTGACTATTTTAGGTGAAAGGAAAGATATAAAATCAAAGGAATCAACTCAAAATTCCCCACAAGAATATTATTCCTGAAGCATTCAGATGGCTCTTTGAACACAGTAGTTAGACCATCACTACATGTTCAGACCGGAGATCCGGCATTGAATTTTCAGAATATATAGCTGAAAAATAAATAACACAATTAAATTTGAATAAAAATGCAAATTATTATGCTGCTTCTGGCAAAAAATTTTCTAGTTTTGTTGTGGTGGATGTCCTCACTGTTTCGAAAAATCCTGCAGTCTGCTATTCTTTCTATAACTTCTCATCACTGAACTCTTGGGCGGCAGTGCACATTTGTTCTTTCAGACAGGAAGACTTTGTGACACTTAATGCCTCTACGTTGTCTTTGCATGAGGAAAAATATTTACATTTCCACTGCATTGGATTGTGGTGAAACTATTACTGTGTCTAGAGTGACTTATGGTAAGTTTACAGTCAGTGCTTTAGAGCACAAACAGATATACACACATACATGCAGAAAGAGCTGAACACAAGTGCATGACCACGCGTGCACACACACACACACACACTCATGCACACACACACCATCCTTCAGAACCATTGATTCTGTTTTGAATAGTGTATTTTCTCCTCAGTCTAGATAGTCTTGCCACTGCCCATGCTGTTAGTGCGCCAGGCATTTTCAAACTCTTTACATCCATTACATTCCACTAGGTAAATACCTAATGCTGGAAACATTTGTCAATGTATGCGCCTGGCTGAGCAGAATAGATTATTGGGGGCTGAGTAAAATACACTGCATTTCCAAACAGCACTATGCCTGTGACATATTAAAAACTTCACATAAGACTCTGTGCAGTTTTCCCTCTGCACCAAGGATATGTAATATTTCAAGGAAATAAAGCTTGCAAACAATAGTAAACATTCTTGGTGAAGAATGAGAATGTCAGTATTTCAAATAACATGAGCAGCAAGGCTATTTCTGCCCCTTTAGCAACAATATATACCACTTTCAGACCCTCCTTATGTTTGGAGGGATAATTAGCAATACCCAATTTATTTAAATGGAAAGCACTGTTTACTATAAGATCATTCTTCAACTGAATCACCCCTGGTTGTAATATGCAACCATTTATCCCAAGTACAGTGTACTGTGACTCCTTGACTTTCACAGGTTAAGGCTTAAGACTTTTCTGTTTGCCAATACCTTTTACTAAATTATATTTAGAACTATTCATTCATATATTGCACTGCACTCTAGCTGTACTGAAATTTACCTTCAATTATCTTACGTGCCTTCTTAAATTGCCCAGTGTTTCTTTCTAACTTGTCTTACTGTGTTTTATGACAGCACTCTTAGACGCTTTTCTGTTGAAAGGTACTAAGCAAATAAATTCGCTTTGGCTTATTAACTTTTTGAAACATTTGTCACCGACTCTCAAGATTTTATTGTTTACACTTTGGGGGAAAAAAAGGCCCTAAAACTCTGGATTGCAGAGGGAAGTAATTTCTCCCATTAAAACCAGATCGGAGCAGAATTAGACCATTTCGTAGAGAAAAACACTGCATTACCTTTTTCCTCTATTTTGATGGAGCCTGTTGCAAAAACATTTCAAGCCTTTTCCTTGAATTACCACAATATTCAAACAGGGATAACTGGCTCATCTTGGGAGCCTGAAAACACCTAAGTAGTAATAGGAAAAGACCAGTTTGAGCCTCATTAATTGGATTAGCGCTTTCCTAAAATGGCTGGTATGAATATGCATGGAGCTGTGGGAAGTCTCTCAAATGTAATATAAAAAAAAACAACGGAAAACAACGCAGATTTTTTTTTTAACCCCAAGTGATTGGAATCTGTTCCACTGTCACACCTAAATATGGAACAGAGTTGTACATTAAAATGTATAGTGTTTTATAGGGCACAAACATATAAATTATATGGCATTTAAATTAATATATGCCATTACAGAAAAAATCGTGAATATGTAGCCTTTTCTACCACTCTGTGTTTTCATGCAGATACAGATCAAGATGCAGAACAAAAAAACTTCTCAACATTTATTTAATATTAAAATAATACGTTTAGAGAGAGGATTGTGCAGCCTTGGTGGTGGAGTATTTCTTTGACAGTGTTGAGTTTACTGACCAGTTTAACAGCTATAGCTTTAAAAAAAAAAAAAAGCTCTACGTGAAACTAGGCAGTTCTTATTTGCTTGTGACTAAACATATTTTCACAGAAAAGTAGTCTTAAACAATTTAAAAACTCAATAATGGCATTTCTTTACATCAGCATGCCTCTTCTCTATGCCTCTTTGATCTTCAGTAATTGATAGAGAATGGGACTCCTGTGGCAAACCCTCTTCAACAAAGATACACAATAAAGAGCAGGGACTAAGAGTGGACGGGGTGATGTCGGGTCTCTTATTTGGGTGCGTTTCCATTCATTCCTTCAATATTCCATTCCTGGTTCTGCTTCATAGGTTAGTCTATTGTGGCGAGCTGAATGGGAGAGCGCAGGAGCGTCTCTGCTTCCGTTAATTAGAGCATTTTGCAGCCTCTGCTCCTTGAGGAGTCAAAGTTTAAGAAGCGGAAAAAAAGGAGAAAGAAACCCTCTGTGCCCCAACTTCAGTCTTCCATTTTGGCTTCCTAGACATGAAAAGATATAGTTTGGTTTGGGTGTAGGTGGCTGCCATGTTGGAGTGGCTGAGGCAAAGACAAACAGTGAAAAGTGAGATTTCTCACTACACATAAGAGGATATTATGATAAACTACAGGGTTTTGCAGAATGTTTTTAATTTTAGAAGAATAGCTGCCAATTAAAAAACTAGTTGGGTGTCACATCTCCACTTTATAGTATTTCCTAAGAGCTGCAGTGATAGTAAAGTGCTGTACCTCTGATCATGATCATCAAGTTCCTATAGAGTTAAAAGTGATGGGACATTTCAAGGACTATTATATGCATACTGACTGTGCAGGAACCCCTGCTTGTCTTTACACATGAAATGACCAATTGTTCGTGCAGGCTTAAGTGATGCACGAGGAAAAAAAAAAAAAAAAAGTCCTGGGGTCTGTTATGACATGTGGCTATGGGTGTCCTTTTATACCTTGAGATTCCCTTTGCCTCATTAGTTAACACACTTTCTTAGTTTTGAACAATACCTTAGCTTGAGTTCTCCCAGCAGAAATCCCCCAGCTCAGTCGATATTTCCAGGGCCTGCAGCAGAGTTTCAGAGAGAGGGCCCTTTCCCCCCTGTCCTAACAGCTTTAATACTTGTAATTATCTCTTGCTGGGGGAGGCTGGAAATTGGATTAGGGTGGTGAGTCTCAGCTGAATGAATTACCTCCATCTCCCCACTTGGTGGGCCACACACTGATAAAGTGCGGAAAAACGGATTTGGATTCAGCCTTAGCATTCATGGCTTCCTTGTGGAAAAATGAAATTTTCCAACAGAAGGGGCCAGTGTGCCAGCAGTATCTGTCCACAGCATGTTTCATCTGCTCCTGCTCTTCTGGAAATGCAATTACCTGCGTTATCGGGGCCTAAATGGTGACAGTTTGGCAGGGGAGCAGTTCCTGCCAAAGGCATCATTCGACAGTGTTTTTGTTGCATTCAGTTTTCTTTCGGTTTGAAATTATTCCCCCTTATTTCCACCTGTCAGAAGTAAAACAATCTGCTGACTTGTTTACAGGCAGAATGATGCTGTTGGTGACAGAAAAGGAAAAATGAGACAACCTTAACTTTGGAATTTAATTATGCTTATATGTTCAGTTTCATGATGATTCATGTTATTTATCCTTTAACTTGTGTACTCCTGTCATTCTCAGACATTTTTGAAAATGTTTAATTAATAAAAAAAAAAGAGACAATAAAAACTTTGGGTAGAATAAATGATTTGGTGTGGTTATAATATTTTCTAAAGAGCCACAGTGTAAAGTTCAAAGTAGCACAAGTACAGAACAATGAACCAGAGAGAAGAAACAACAGGAACAACCAATAACATTATTTTATTTCTGTACTGTACCTCAGACTTCACTTGAATGACTACACATACAGTATAGCTTGATACTAAATTATTTAACAACATCAATTCAGCTAATGTTCTACATGTGTTGTTTCTCTCGAAGGAGAAAAGCTAAGCTCCTTCCAAAGGTCTATTAAATCAATATGTGGGAAGGCTTGCCACTGTGGATAACTCACCTCCAATACATCACACAAAAACTGAAGTGAGTAATTAACCTGCTGGATTTTACACTTCAAACCATCAAAAGTCATTGTAGATTTCATGTTCTGTGCACTGTTTTGGGGATATATTTGCAAGATAAATGGTTTTAAATTAGGATTTTATTACAAATCATCAAACACTTCCCTAAATGTTGTGTCTAAATGAAGCAAAAATTACCTCAGACTAAGCTGAACTAAAGAGATAATGCTCTGAGGGGAAGTTAAAGACTTTCACTTAATTTGGAGAAGAGCCAACTTTGTTTTCCTGTTGTTCATTAAGCAGTGGTTTAAATTCGGTTTCATATTTAATTTCCCGCTGTGTCATTGTAAGGAATCAGATCAAACAGAGGACAAACTAGCCCTACATACCCGGCGTTCGCTATCACACACCCCCCTCGTCTTTTCCACTTCCCATTCTTTTAACCCCCCACTGAGGACAATCCTTGAAGGTAGATAAAAAGAACAACAAAAGATAATTAAATCTAAAAAAGGAGGGAAAAATCTCTGCTTTCTCACTCAAACAGTTGGGGATAGATTTCAGCACAGTAAGGGTTTGGCTAATTTATACAATGGCCTGATGGGAGTCCTTCAACATTTACACTCTGCCTGAGACATGGATGGGTAAAGAGAATACTATACTTTCCTCTTGTTGTTATATGTTCCTATTTTTACAGTCTTACCTTATCACACTTCCCAGCACAAATAAAACAAACTTTATTTGCATTTGTCCAATTGCAAGAAAACCAAAAGCCAAATTCATAATAATTTATGATAAGATTGTCAATTTACGGCTCCACCGTTATCAGAAGAGTAAAGATTTCTCTGACGTGCCTTGTTGTTCCAACTCAAACCTGCATCCCATCGGTGACAAATCTAAAATTATAATACAGTAATGCTTCACATAGAGCCAGCTATTTAGGCGTGAATTTAATATTCATTGCTTTTGCAGCTTGGTTGGTTTTAAGGTGCTATCACCCTTATCCACCCTCCTCCCAACCCCACCCACTCCCCAACATCGCTGCCATCTACACTCCTATATCCGCCAAACAGGGGCAAATGGCAGTCACTGGGAAGGATGAACACACACATCCAGTCTCTTTGTCCCTCCCTCCTTCACTCATTTCCCCCATTCTCTTTCTCCGGCTGCCTCTCTCTGTCCCCCATCACTCTCCCTGTCCTTGTTTTTGATCTTCAAACGCTGGTAGGGATAATGACTACAAATCAGGGATGAAGGTGAGTGATCACAATGTGGCCCACCCATCCCAGCTGGCCTTTTTACTCCCCTCATATGATGCATCTTCCTGACTCTTTCTGAGAACCCGCTGAACTGCAGCATGAGGATTTCATATGGAGTTCACAGGGGGCTGAATACAGTTAGATGGACCCAGTGTTTAAGGCTTCCAAAGTGCTCTGATTGTCCATTAGCAGCATAGAAACAAATAACTAGAACATAACTTAGAAAAATAACTTAAGTAGCTCTCACATTTACATAACTTTTTTTGTGAATATTTAAAAACTGCAGGACCACTACACACACCTTTACAATCCCAGAGTTCTCAAAAACTTCCTTATATAATTATATTGTCTTAACTTATTTCAGAGTGAAAAAGATCATTTTAGACCCTCAAAATTGACTGTAAATGTATGTTAAAGTTAAATGAAAAGACAATAAAAACATGGCAACAGATCTGACAGACAAACTGCTGCAGTGGGCATCCAACCACTGGAGTCTAATAAAACATGCAACAACTTCAAGATCTCCTTTCTGTTTAGAAGACAAATTAAAAAGTCTGCTTGTACCAGGAGTCCTATCCTTTCACATCATAAGTTTCTAATAGGCAGTTTAGGTGATTCATGCCAATCAAACATCTGGTCTGCATTCCCCTTGTCAAGAGGAGCACCTGTTGACCTCTACCTGACCTCTGCCAGTAAGCAGTGTGGTGGGAGAGAGGGACTACGGTTTCCTGTTTCAGGCAGGAGGACAGAAGAGACCAGTAAGAGGTAGTTTTATGACCACTGTTTACCTTGGTGGAGGCCTGCCTCTTTTCCTCTTTTTTTTTTCCTTAATGTGCCCGGCAAAAAAATGTTTCACTAGGGAGCAGGAGGTGAAATTTTTCTCATCCAAATGGATGGCAATTTCCCACCATTTAGCACCTGAAGGTAATTAGCTTGAAGAGATTGCGGAGTGAGAAACACGTTCATGGAACATTAACTCTCGTACATTCTCCAGTTGCAGGGAATTAATAGGAAAGATTAAAGTTTAAAGAGAGCAAATGCCATTACCACACAAACCACCTCTCTGTGGCACCATCTTGGGCTAACTTTTCCCCCTCTTTATAATAAGTCTGTATTTCACGATGGCATCAGGGTCTGGATTACAATAGCAGGTAATAAGTGGTGGAAATGAGAGAGTTCTGCAGGTTTGCGATGCGGTTGCATATGAGACAATGAAGAGCCTCAATAGCCTGCAGCTTCATTTTTCTCCATAACAGTTTCCTGCCTGCTTTTTCTACTCTCTGATGTGATATGCTAATGACCAACTCGGCATCCTTTCTCTCTACAGCATGTTAAGCAAATGTAAATGCAAACTCCAGCTTAATGAAGGTCTAAATAATAAGTTATTACCTCAAATAGCACATCTTGTTGATTACACAGCTTTTCTTCAAGCAGTTCTATCAGCAAAACTATGTCTGATAACAAAAGCTATTTTATGTGTTCATGTATGTTGGGTATGATGTGAATGCACACTTGTGTTTGTTCTTAGGGTAGCAAAGTTGACTACAGCCAGTGAGTGTATTTTTAAAATGATCAATACCATGCCATAAATCATACCCTCAGATTTAAGAGCCGAAAGAAATTAAATTGAGACATGGTGGAATTTATTGCCCAGAAAATTCCATTCTACTATCTGATTTGAAAAGTCCAGTCCTCCAAGCTCTCGAAAATCTATTTTCCACATTTTAATACCCTGCATAACAGTCCTCATAATTCATTCGAGTGTGTTAAGCACAGTTTTATTAGATCTGAAACAAATTTTGGTGGGGGATCCTATAGGCCATTAACCATGGAGTAATTTTATCCTTGTTTCCTTAATGATGCCATAATGGCAAGTGAATTTCTTAACTAAAGACCAAAGAACATTTTGAAGGTCAGCTTCATCTGCAGACTCCTTCATGCGCTTCTCTGAGAGATTGGAAAAGTCGGAGATTTTTGAAGAGTCATTAATAACGCTAAAGCTGAAAGCCTATTTGCGTTCTCGCTTTCTACCTTTTAATGTTACATTTTCTTCCTGCTCTTTCTCTCCTTTTCCTTGCTTCCCTCTGTTTTGCAGTTTCTCTCATGCAGAAAGAATGGAGTGCTGAATGGGAGGGTAAAAATGGCAGCGCAGTGACATACAGATCCCAGATGTGGTGCCTCAATAATTTAAATTTTATGCCTTTGTTATCACTTTAATCATTTTCTTTATTCGTTTTGTTTCAGCGATCGGAGAAACAGTTGATAGGCCAAAATGCCATGGGAACAATTTTTATTTGGTGTGTGGTGCAAAGTCTAATTAGAATTAGAATTTTGCTGAGCCTTGAAATGGTCGGTACTTTATCCTGATCGCCTTAGATATTGTTCGAAGTCAGTCATTTGTCATAGTAGAGCATGCTGGGAAGGCTGCTGCTAATCAAGGCTCCATCTCCTCCACTCTTTTTCTGCTGCCATTGCACCTCTGTCCAAATAAATGCTGTTGGGTAAGGATGAATGCAGTCTTGGCTCTGACACTGAATCTTTCAGGAGCCCTGTGATGCAGCTCTCATGCCATGTTAACCCAGACAACTACAACTTTCAGAGAAAGAGTCAACTTTAAATGTGTTTAGTAACATCTCTCACTTTGACTATCTCAAGTCATTTGATTAACTCTCTGTAAAACTGTAAATGATGGATGGAAGAAGAATTATGTGCTCCAGTGTGATAGGTGATGTACATTAGTATGAACTTTTAGGGACTTGATTTGAGACAAGAGGTGTCTCTTCATAATCCTTGTTTATGTAATTGCAAGCTGAGACAGATCTTGTGTGCTAATTGAAATGAATCAGGCGTTTATGGCAATGTCTCTACAAGGTCACTGATCCTTCCTGTGGGTCCCCTGCTCTGTAAAATGACACACCTCTGAGCATGGCCGCTCCACCCCCTGAAGATTAGCCACATAAATAAATTAGACCCAGGGACAAAGGAGCACTCGCTCCCATGTGAAACCTCAGTGCTAGTGGCGGAGGCCACAAGCAGCAACGTTTTTGTCATTGTCTATCAGGGAGTCAGAGGAGTATTCCCTCAGAACATCACAGGCATTTTATCCCCCAGGTGAGCCAAGGGTCTTTTAAGAAATTGAAGCTGACAAGCGTTAACATTTAGAAATGTACCAATAAATGGCTTTTATGCAGACATATCCCAGCACACACTGTCAGGGCCAGAGCTGCTGTTCAGGAGTGTCAGGTTGAGTGAAGCTGTCAAGAGTCGGGGAAACCCTCCCAAAAATAAGACCCTCTCTAGACCTAAAGCATCAGTCCTTTAGTTAAAACACTCTCTGCCTCATTGTGTGTGGAAAAATAAAGAGGAACCATATTAAATTTATTCACACACTGTATATATTTATACACTTATAGCCTCTGTACCATTTGGTAGAAGGGAAAGATTCCTTTGTCACCTGCTGTTCTCATAACTAAAAATACTTTTTCACAGTTTTCCCTGTTTAAAATATGAAAGGCATCTATGTTTAAGTATTCATTTTAACACGTTGCTGCACATAACAATAAATTTAAAAATGATGATATTTAAGTGATGTTAGTATAACTAGAGAAAATGATAAAACAATGGTAACATTCCCATGTTGTTCACCAGTTACAAAGATCTACACAAATTATGTAAGGCTATGCACATACATTAATAGACACCCAGTGCCAACCTGAAAAAGTCTGATTCGTTCAGATCAGCTCTACATGAAGAACTGCCTGGAAGCCATAGCCTCCCTCGGGCTCCTTTCTTCCAAATGTTCAGAAATTACCTTTGATGGAAAAAGACCTAACATGGCAAAATGTGCCTTTAATAGCCAGAGACATTTTCTTTTTCAGCAACAAGTTTAATTGGAAAGAAGCAGAATTCACTTTGAACGGGCAGAAAAAAAATAAATCGGTGTGACAAGATGATCGATTACCTGTAACTCTACCTGACACAGAAATTAGGGTTTTTTAATGATGGGCTGCCTCTTCTTGGACATGAAATTCAAATGCTCTCCCAAAGTCTACCTTCAGCCATCACTTGTCTCTTGCGCTTGTACGCTCCAAACGCAGGCACTTTGTCTTTGTCACCAAAGAAAGGACATTGTTATTACCGACATGCCTTTGTATTAACCAATTTCATTCCTCTACAAGTAACATCTCACTGGTTTTACCTATGCTGCCAGTTCACATTTATTCCCAGCACACATGTATAGGAGGGTATTTTTTTTATGAATTTTGTTAAAAATTATTCTCAGATGTATGTTTGTTTCATCTGTGGCTTGTTATCCTTAAATTTAAATATCTTTAAAAGTAAATGTGTGAAAAAATAAACAACTAAATATAGAGCAGTGCTGACTGTATGGAATCAGAGATCAGGTACAGCCTTTCCTTCCTATGTATTTAATATATTTTGACACTAAAATAACCATCCATGAAGGGGCACTCATTTACACTTCATAAAATCCACATATTTCTCATTTATGACCGTGAGATCTGCTTAATGTGACATTTTTCTTGATCAAATTATAAGATGAAGTGTATCAGAGGAGTTGTGAAGCTCTCAGTCTCAGTAGGAGGGGATGGGGTTTGGGGGGTGGTGGTAGTGGTGGTGGTGAAGTGTTTGCTTGCAACTCGGTCGCCTGTGAGAGTAGTGAAGCAGCTCCCAGCCGGCTGTCCACATGGCTGGAGGTATTGATCCAGTTATCATTGCTAGATCATCACTATATAGACTCAGCAGCAGAGCGAGCTGGGACTGACTGAACTGATGGGAAGCTCACTGACTGAGTGACTGCCTGGAGGAACAAGCCAAGTTGTACTGTGGTCTGGACAAACAAGAGCAGCATCCCAGCCAAGGCCGGCTCCAGCATTTTTAGGGGCTCTAAACAGGATTTGAATCCCACCACCACCACCGCTATCCTGAAACGTGCCCAGCAAGAAATAACTATAATTTATTACACTCTCCCTGATCATATTGCAGTTCCCCCCAGTTACAGAATTTGATACAGCATCCACAAAATATATCGCTTGTTATAATCACAATATATATAGCACACCACAAATCTGGGAATTTCTTATATTCCAATCATTTTTTAGAGGACTCTCCAAAATCACAAAACCTAAATACTTAATTTTTTTATAGAGCTCCAAAATTCTGTCTTCACACCTGCAAAATCTGTATTCTTTATAATCCTTGAAGTTAAAACTTAGTATGGTATAATTTTGTTGTCATAATTAACTTGTTTTAACTTGTTTTTTGAATTCAACAAATTCTGAATAGCATATGCAAATTTCCAAAACCTCTTATAATCCATAAATGTGTTAGAATTCCCCCAAGTTTCAGAATTTAGCTTATTACATCCCCAAAAATTGTGTTGACATAATTCCAAAAATGTGTTGTACTGTATGTGGCACTACAGCAAAATCAGGTGGTTATCCTTAAACACTTAAAAAACAATAAAAAACATACAAGAATAAAACGTATAAAAGATGAACATAGATATTTTATGCTTGGAGGTGTACACAGCTCCTGTACATATAAACAAACCAATCCAGTCTTTATTTTTATCTTTACTTTGACCATCTACAAGTATCCAAACTACAACATTAGTAAGCCCTCAAACATGTAACGCTCACACTGCCAAACCCTCTCCCAGTAAAGACAGAACATGCAATAAGAGGAGTAAATTGCCCAGGACATGCAAGGTATGGCTCTCCTAGAGCAAGGGCTATAAAGCTCACCTCTCCGAGTTATATGCTAAAGCCCAGATATTTCATTTGCTTGATCACTTTGCCTCATCATAATCACTTTTATACAGATTTATTGCAGCATGGGTCACAGTGCAGTGGAGGTGCAGCATTCTCCAGCTGTTTATGCCTCCTAAGAGCTTTTCGCTCACCCAGCTCACATGGTCTTTGTCTTATTTAGAACGCAGAAAATGTGAAATATGACAGGCGATAGTGCCCTCATTTGTTCTGTAGATTGCCTCACACACACCTCCCCACATGTCGGTGCCAGTCCCAGTCTACCAGCAACTCCTATACCCCCCTCACCCCCCCAACCTCAACCCCAACCCATAAGAGCCCCCTCCCCTCACTTCCACCCCACGCGCCACTACCCCCACTGCTCCCCGACTCTCCCGAGTGTTGTGTGTTGTCCCTGGCCTCCACAATGAGGAGGAGGTGGGCACAGGGCCGTGGAGCACAGCCGCCACCACCAGCATCGCCTCTGAAGGATAATGCTGTTTATTGCATTTGTCAGGCGAGCGCTGCAATACTTTGTAAGTCTATTGCCCTCTTACTGCCATGTACTTTAAGCTGGTACTGATGTGCCTCTTTTGTGTGGTTCTGCTTGTGTTATTTGGCAAATTGACTCACGGCTGAAGGCTGGAAACAGACCTCAAAGAATTATAACGCGTTACATTCTCCTGCTCTTTGTCCCTTTCTGTCTCCGTCTCTCGCCATTTTTTCTTCCCTTCTTTCATCCCATCACATATTTTCCCTCTCTCCATTTATACACCACTTTCTCCCTTTTTCATTCAAATACCTAAAGACTGGACTAGGACTGATGATTCAAAATAAGTAATTCCATTAAATGTTTTTTTTTTTAAACCACAGGAGCCCTAGTATGTGAGCCCCTGTGTACCATTATTGATGATGTCATTATTATGTATAGGATCTCTCAGTGAATAATAACCCATTATCTTTCATTTTTCCTGTTTTTGTCACTGGATGTTGAAAAGGTTAGGCAATTTATTTTAATGTTAAAACTGTCAAGCACTTACACAGCCATGTCCTGGCTCCCAGTACATTCTGCACTTGGGGCCATGATTGGTTTTAAACTAGGCTACATCTTTGAACAAGCTATTCCCACAAATCTCAATGCAATTCTTTTGCTTGGGTTTTTATTGAATTGACTTCACGTCACACTGAGACAAAGTACTGCAGCCCTAACAGTTAGGCTTATTTCAAATTATTTGAATTTGACCTATGCTAAATACAACAAGAATATTATGTTGTTCAAGTCTTCATATTTAATCCTGTGGTGTTACAAAAACAGAGCAGTTTGATAGTGATACACATATACTCCCACCCATAGACAAAGGAAGAGGGGAAAAAATGTTCTGAACGCTTCAGTGCATTTAAATTTATACAAACTCTCTCCTTGACAGTGATGAATGTTACACTGTATTCTACAATATGTTTAATGCATAGGTCTGTTAAGTTAAGTTTTCTATTCCAGTGCTGTGCAGCGGAGTCACCTCCATTGTGAACAATATTACCAGCACCACAACAAGAATACATCAGTCAATATCTGCATGACTGTTTTCATCCTGTATATTATGTATTTTATGTTCAAAATATCCACCAAATGACACAGATTACTGAGCTGATGGAAGATTCACAACTTCAACTGTTAACTTGAACTATGAGAATAATTATGATGCAGTTCTTCCACCACTGATACTATGTAAAGTTATAGCATTACAATATCACCATTGCACCCAAAATGAGACAACAGCATCAAAAATAAACATATGAAACACAAAATAATACAACTGACCAGTTAAAGAACATTTATCTTCCTTATTTATTTCACAGGACTGTCCGCAAGACAAACTTTTTCAGCTGCTTTTTAAAACCTGAGATCTTAGCGTTAGAGAGACTAATAAAAAAAAAAAAAGATATGACTGTGTTTTTTCTCTTCATTGCATCTATGTTTAGTAGAGATAGCGTAAGGGCTTACATTATGCTGACCCGCCTTTGATAACTACAGCATCCACCATGGCTTTATTATCATTCTATATATATACTGTGTTTCCGTATGTTGAAGCAAAATGCCAGCGCTGAAAACTCCGGCAGTTTAACACAGAAAGGCCCTATGGGTTTACATGAGTGATAACGCAATTCTTTAATGTGAAAGAACAAATTGTGAAACATTTTGACAGTTCATCTGCATCACAGCGGCAACGTGGCAAAACTGAAATGTAGTTGTTGTAACACATTGTTGGTGTGTTTGCTCAGGTACCATGCATGCACCATCAGGAATGAATGTTTGTATAGAGCAGAGAGAGGGAGAGGGTGAGGGAGTTATCTGTTCACACAATACATAGTCACTCAGGCAAGGCTTATAGATTCAGGGAAATGGATTCCGTGTCAGGATATCACACTTACCAAACCTTTAGAGTGTGGCACCTTGTATCCAGGCCTGACTTGACGTTGACACAAATACTCCCTGGCCCATATAAAATCACCTCCACAGACAGTGTTTTACATACGACCCGTGACAACAAAAGAGCATAAGAGAGGTCAATTAATTAGATCCTGTGTAATAAAATCAGCTGGATGAGAGAGCCGTGAGCAACATGTCTGGAAGTCCAAGTTAACAACCAAGTTTTACGACCTTGATACTGATCCAATATAACTCCACACTGGTAGTGTAAATACAATTAAGTGTGGATGAACAATTAAGTAAAACCTTTAAAAGTGTTTTGATTTGGGTGTTGTGAAAGGAGTGGGAATATACGGCTATATACTAAGTTTTCGTGATTGCAAACTTGAAGGTGACAGCAATAATGAATGTTTTACAAGATTACACAGATGTAATTTATTGCATTTTGAAATGGGTGGACTATCGTAAATGCAAGAGGCAGGCATGGAGTGACCTCTTGATGAGCGGATGGAGTGGCAAATTTTTCTGCAGTATCTTCCCACAGCTGAGCCTGGTAATTTGCCAAGGCACAGCTTTAAATTGCACCTCAGCAACAGCGTTTAAATGGTTACCCATTGAGATACAGTACTGCTCTGTGGTATAATGTAATTCAAACACAGTGATCTGAGTGCAACGGTAGGATGTACTGCTGCTCTCTGCCCACGAGTTTACCTGCTTGCTTTAATACAGGTGACTGTGAAAAGTAATTCTTGTAGAATCTTTTTTAATGAGTGTGTGGGTGTACAATAGTACACACCAGAGTTCAATAAAAAGGATTCCTGTATATTAACCTCTCTAAATAAAATGTGAAGTGGATTTTTTTTCCCTCAGGTCACTCAAGGTAAAATCTGTTCTTAAGGAGGTGCAACAACTTTTCGATTAAACACCACAGACCACCTTTACGTCTGTTTGTGGCACAAAACTGACTATTTCCTGCTTGTTTTCTTTGATTCTTTGCTCCGATGGTATATTGGATTGTAATTCAACACATGTTGTTTCCATGTGTATTACTCTGACAATGATGCCACAACACACCGTTGAAGCAGCAAACCGCACCAGCATTATATTCCTTCTTTAGTTTTATGAGCCATACACAAAGGCAAGGTGATATAAGGGCTGTTGAACCCTTCAGACTAGAGTAAAGAGAGCAATATGCAAACAAAGCTGCTCATAGGCACACTGATTTACAGTGCCCCCCCCCCGCCACCTAAGAGCACAAGTCTTGCTCCCTGCTGAATTGGGTGCGCCACTTTAGTGACAGTATGAGCTCTGATGCATTTTACCCCTCACCAATTTTTATGGTAACTTCTCAACTTCTGACTCAATACGATTTCACTACTACAAAATATGCCCAAAAAATTTTTTTACCACACACATACACAAACAGAGAGCATCAGCCCTCCCCACCAGGAAAAGTACTTCTGTTGTCAGAGATCAAGCATATCCTCAGACTCTTGATATGCCATCTGTATCTTCACCCCTCCTTGAGATTAAGTAAGGTGGGGTAACCAAGCCGCAAAAGGTTTTTAACATCTGCGCTGGGCTGCTGTAAGTGATACTGAGGAGTTATAATTAAAGGTTCCGACTGAGGGAACAGTGTTTAATGTGGAGCACCCCTCTGCTATCCATCTGAAGTAATGGGGTGCAATGCAAGCACCCGACTGCCACTCCCCAGGCCCCGTCTCACTCTCTCATCTTTACCCCACCTCTGATGGATGGGGAGGACCGGGGGCCAACTCTACAACGACTTCGACTGATAGCGTACCACAGATCTCTCTCCCTCTTGCTTTTGGCTTTCTTCTCATTTAGCTGGCATTGTGCAGCGTGTACTGTAATGTGAATTATAGCTGGAGGAATGACTGATGCCAGATTGCGCTGTGACTTAATTGAGACCATGTGAATGTGATGAGGACGATCTGGAAGAGTCCAAATGACAAATATCGTAGGAGCCGTCTTACAGCAGCTTGACCTTTTCCGATTATAGTGAGAGAAAAATAAACGTCATAATGCCGGATAAATCAAGCGCAGATCATTTGCATTAACATAAAGATGTGCTCTTAGGTTTGATGGAGCCTGGAGATGAAGTCTGTGATAAACACAAGCTCCTCATATGAACATAATGCACTCCAATGGTGCACATATTAACCTGCATGCTATAGTAAAGGGCTGATGTGTGATTACGATGAAACATTTGCTGGCATTACAACAAATGTAGCATTCAGGCTTTGTTCAAAGTATTTTGAGCGTTAACATGGATGCATCATGTAATACAAGCAAGCATCAGGCAAAAGCTAAAGACATTTTCAATCCTTAATGCCACTTTCATCTGTTTCTGCTCTTATTTCTCACACAGGGAGCAGGTTGAGTTCCTTCAATTGCCTCAAACACTGTCCCTCATTTTTCATGTCTGTGCCAGAAAATCAGTTGTGACAGGTAAATTCTGACAGTACAGAAAATCTAGCCTCAGTCATTAGAGTTAATATTATGTTTCTTTGGCAATCCCTCATCATTTTTGGGCCTCATTGACTATTTTTCTTTATAAGATATTAAGTATTCAAACCTCATTTACATCCTTATTTTTCAATTTGCTGCCGCAGTAGTTTAATTTATTCCATATAATTTCTTTTTCTGAAAGGGACATTAATCATTGCCTGTTCCTTTTAGTGCCTCTGGGATTTTTTTTTAAATCAATAAAATAAAGGCTCTTCCTTTGCTGAATATGATAAAACATTTTGCCAAGGGATATCAGTGTCCTAGCCAGCCAGCTTCCTCCTTCTTGTTTTATTCATTTTATATTCCAGGCTTGTTTATTTATCTTTCGGCCTAATGCATGTGCTTGTCATACACACATATAGAACACAGAGGGAGAGGTCGGTCTATTCAGCAAAATAAAAAAATAAAAAATAGATAAAAAAACGAGGGGTGAAAGTGCAGCCAGTCGTTTTATCATTCCCAGCAAGTGGCCTTCCCCTTGATCATCTTCATAAGACGCCATGTGATTTTTTTTTCCTTTTCATTTTTAATAGCTGATGTGGGATAGTCAAGTGTGAAGAAGGGGGAGGTTGTTATAGAAATTTAACTATCCTTTACAAATTGATTCACACTTCACCAGCGCACAAGGTCCAGTAGGTAAATTACCAGGAGGACACAATCTTAATTCTCTGCCTCCACGGCATTATTGCTCTGTCCAGAGATGATCACAGCATTAGTGGATGTCGACTGTTGTCGGAAGATACTTGCCTTGGATATTCTGAAAATGTGTGGGCGATTACATCTCTGAGGCGGAAACTGAATACGTGTTTCACAATTTGTGTATCTGGGCTCTTTGGTTGAATCAACGTCACATTATAATTGTTACAGTTTGTTTATGCTTAGATGAGACCGATGTCTGACCAACAGGACATTTCACTGTCACTCAACAAAAAAACTGTGAATGAGTGACAGATCATTAAAACTCTGAAGTTTTCAAAGTGTACAGCTTAATGAATGGTGGGGTCTTACTTTAAATGGCTGCCCCCCTCATAGCCAAACTGCTCATTACTATGGGGCGTTAATCTATATTAAATCATTATAAAAATGGTCGTCCAAAAGAGTTCAAGTCAGCATTTTCCAAACATCCACTCCTAATGACATCATTCTTCTGCTGTCATTAAGGATATTAAAAATTCATTAAGAAGAAAAGTACTGCTGAGTGGTAACAAATCAGTGAGCATTTCCCCTTCAAGACTAAAGAGTACAGAGTGTGGCAAAGTTTGGGGTGTATTTTTATACGACATGACATGGTGAGGTTGTCAAACGGCTCATAATTCCACTTGTTAAAGAAAAAAAACACACCTTACATGTCATTTACAGTGACCTCATGTCCGACTGTCATACTGTGTAGCACAAAAAGATGTCTCTTGCAGAGGCTTTCAAGTGAAGGCTCAGATTTGATTACATTTCTGAATTTAAATAAATGACAAGCAGAAATAAAGCAACAATTTTGAATGTGCTCAACAATATAACTTGATTTTTCTTGTTAATATGTAGTTATATTTAAGCTTTTACTTAAAAAGTCTGTGAATGGAGTGACTGCATCATACTTAGTGTGCTGACTATGAAAATAAAAATGTTGCCATGTATTCCTGAAGCTGAAAATTTTGACCTAAGGCTCAAAATATCGCATTATACAGTATATAAATACTGAACAAAAACTAAAACAGAATGCTTAATAACGCATGAAGCACAACCCTCTTAAACAGTCTTAAACATCACGACATGATTCAGTTTTCTTATTTTTTTTCAGAAAACAATTAGAAACCATGCTATTTAAAAAAAATGGGGTGAGCTGCAGCAGTACAAGGATTGTTCACATTCTTCTCTGCTTTGCGGTGTTTTATAAGCTAATACCTGCCCATAATGTGTTTGTACTTTACATCTAGCAGTACTTAACATTTGCACTCCATTTTGTCGGTCAGGGCCCAGTGAGTATGTACAACAATTTCATTTATGCTATAGGGTTCTCCTAGCATTTTAATGGTTTCAACTGAATACACATCTCGTTGGATATATACTGTATACACAGTACGCTGCATTTTATCGATGTAAGCCTATGTTCAGTGCCACCACGGCCCATTGCTCTATCAAGTTTGCTATCAAGATGCTGAAGCCCCGGCGCTTCTAGTAGCCTGTCCAATTCATCTGGGTAAAACAAGTGAAGTCTTCGACCCCCTCAGTCTGTCAGCCAACACCAAACACATTACACTCTACCAGAGTCCTATTGGTCTCTACAGTGAAATCTCCTCACTGGGTCTCCAGTGCAAAATACAGCTGCTTTGCATGATAGTGCTGTAAACAACAAATTACATTAAAGACGTGAGTTTGAGTAAGATTTCATTGACACATTTTTGATACCATGATGTACTATATATCCGTAGATGCCACCTCACAGAATCATGTTGTATTAAAGTGGTATTCCTAGGGCTGATCTGGGGCTGAATCAATTATTCAGTTGATAATTTTTCAGTTAAGGGATTACTCACTTTGTCTATAAAATGTCAAATACAATGCAACATGCAAGGACATGGTCACTTCAGATGTCTTGCTTTGTCCAATTAGCCAAAATTCAAAGATATTCTGTTATTCTAATATAAAATGAAGGACAGCAGCAAATACTCACATTTGAGAAGCTATAGCCAATAAATGTTTGGCTTTTTTGCTTGGAAAACAACTGACTCATTTATTCCACTTGTTTATTGGACTAATTGGTTTCAGCTTTAATTAGCTCCACCTCCAACTCTACATGACTGTGTCAAACTTGATGGCATTGTGCCTATAGGTGGTGCTACATAAACATGACTCACTTCATTATAAAACACCCCAATAATCCCAAACAGGACTTAAATAACACGGGTACCATCAGCCTGTCAGCATCTTCTGTGGATTTTCCGGTTATGAAGTTTAATTCTCTATAAGTGGTACTATTTTATTTTCCTGCCATGATGGGTATTTATTCCAAACAAACTACTGGAAACATAAACCACATCACTGCCAGGTAGACCCTACAACTAGCTGTTATCAAGAAAATCTCAAGAATTAGGGGGTCACTTTTTAGATTTTGTTTGTAAATGAATGCCAAATACGAGAAACTTAAAAAAAAAAAAAAAAAGGCAAAGAAAATCAAAGTAGAAACAGGTTATTTTATGGTACCCCCTACCCTACCTCCTTCAAACTGATCAACATTATTTTAGGCCATATGAAATGAAAAAGGGAGTGGTAATGACAAAATGAGATGACAGAGGCCTGCCTTGCTCAGCAGGACACACATGGACAGTGGAGAAGGAGGTGGCTGGGCACAGGAGTAATAACGCTGATGAGATCTTAGCAGGGCGATCTGATTCCAGTGTGAATTAGAGTTAAAGAGAGCTCCCTGCCGGGCTCATACTTAGGACAATCTCCTTCACTACCAGACATTCATTGTTAATATGACATTCCCCGGGATCCTGGCTAATAACAATCTCAGAGGGTGGGGTCTTTGATGACTGTAAAAAAATAAAAAATAAAAAATACACTGCCATTCTGCCTTTTGCTTAATGTTTATCTCTCGGGAATTGCACAGTGGCATGGCACACAGCGATACGCTCTCTTTTAATTCTCTTTCTGGTCTGTTTACACTCAGAGGAAGAGCTAAGAAATCGGGGAGGGGCGGGGGGGCTCCTCAGCAGACACACTCAGCCACATCTACCCTACAGCAGCTAATGCTTCGAGGCCATTATATTCTGATTGGAAATCTAATAAACAAATCATCGATCTTAATGTGAATCTACACCAAACATCAGGGGGCTGAGAGCCACTTCACTTTCAAATATGGCAGAACTACACATACAGCAGATAGACAGATAGACAATGACCAGGTCTGACTTTCATCCTTAATATTCTGGCAAGTTCTAATTAAGGCCTTAGCCTCTGGGATACTCAGAGATTTTCCCATTTCTTTCTCTTTACAAATTAAGTAAATCTATTATTGAATCACATTATCTGTTTTTGCTTCGGTCCCATTACTCACAGAGAACAATCTGTAATGATAGTCTATCATCAACGTGGTAGGTCGTGTTACACCATTGATTATAATCCTCCAAACAGCTTTTATGTTTATGAGAAATCACCCTAAGAGCAGTCTGAATCGTATTTCCCTCTATCTGCTTCATGCAATTATATATTTTGGTCCGATTGCAGATTAAAAATTTACTATTGATCAAGGTGTGCTGCACACACAGACAGACCTGCATGGCCATCTCCTTAGCTTTCTCTATTGTCTGTAGTGGGACAAACAATACGGCAGAGTTGAAAATCCATCAGAGTTGACAGGTTCATTACACCCCAACATCAAACTGCTTTTAGTGGTCTGAACCCTTTTGTCCACTGTGTCCCACTTGAGGTATTACAAGCAACTTGAAATATTATAGAGAGCAATTTGTTTGTAGCAAACACAGCACTTTTAATTTCTGATCTCAGTTCTGTTTGTTAATGCCGGCAACAAGAAGTAATAATAACTGCAACGGATTAAAAGTAGGAGCAACTTTTTTTTTAATTTATTCAGTATGTAATAATGAGTGGTTTTAAGAACACTCCATCACACGTACTGTTAAAGTGCTGAATTTGAATTTACAATGAGGAATACCCATGACATTCATTATGAGAGACTGTTTGTTATTGTTGCATAAGGGAGAGAGCCACTAAATCAGCTCCCACAGGACAACTGCTTCACCAGGTCGCACACTGCTCTGCTTACCCTTTGATACGTCTGGCTATAAATTCTGAGCGCTGCTCATCTGTTCGTGGTGAGACAGTCTGCTTAAATACAGGATTGGACATTTAAATGATTTCACTTGTGACAGGCCTGCTGTGACAGAATAACAGATTCTGCTGAACAAATAGGCCGTGGAGGCTGCCGGGGTCCCAGGAGTCAGCCCCGAGCCCTCGGGCTCTGTTTTGTAAAGGACTTGTTTCAGTATGGCAGCACTTCTGGAAACATATTGGCCTTGTTACATTGAATGAAATGCTAATTCTCACAGACTGTCTGCGTTGTGGGTCTTTGTGTGTGTGTGCGTGTGGTCACACACATTGCACGCGTGCATATGGAAGAGCAGAATTCATAGAATTTCCTTACTGATAGAAAAATCAAACTCACCCGCAAATGAAAACCATTTAAAAACAGTTACAATTAAAAATTATTTAAATTTAAAATCTGGGCAGAATTCAGTCTTAAAATGATATTGGCTTTTGCAGGAACATTTAAAGCAGTAAATAATTAAGATTAACTCTAAATGCATTCATTCACTTCATGTTGGCCTTGGATTAAAATTACTCATGCCTTATTTTAAGAGTGTGAGCGGTTCTGCTTATCCTTTGACAGTAGGCATAGGTGGGAGTCCCTGAAGGTATTATAAGTTTATGATGGCATGATGAGGGGTAGGCCAGCCAGTATCTGCTTAAAAAAGCCAACCCAAGCTCTTTCTGAACTTACCTTTCTTTGTGTGGGGAATTGGACAAAAGCCATAGTTCCCTCTGGTCTGTCAAAGCTATTCTATAATCAACCAACCGTGGACCTCCCCTTAAAGAATAGGAAGACATTATTCAGCTTTCTCCCTCTGATCTTGGGGCCACAACAAACCATGTAAGCCATGGCTGACTGGTTAAAGCAAAAAAAAAAAAAAAAAAAAAAAAAGAGGAACACAATGTCCTCCTGTCAGCGACTGCAGATACAGAGGCCTATGAGCCAGGCACCACGTGACCATTCGACCACCACCTCAACCATGGTGGCCACACCACTGAGCACTGCCACACAGAGAGAGGACTTGAACCTAAACGCTCTCAGACTTCTCTAAGGTCAGATGTCAAAAAAAAGGGACTCTGGTTATTTCAAACTGCAGCTACAAGTGAAAGATGTTTCTTAATCAAAGCTATTACCACATATTTAAGAGTCCAGTGAATGAACTGACTGAGTAAATGTCACGCACACACTGAGTAATAAGAAGTATTCGGCCGTTCTGCCTGCCACTTGTCATTTAAGGAAGAATTTGTACTGTGAGAAGCCTGAAAAGGTAAAATGAAGGGCTTATTTTGTATGTGTGAACGGCAGATTGAAGCTACCACAACACTGGGAGCTGTGCTTGAGCTCATTTCCACAACTGACTGAAATGTAGAGACTTAACACTCAGTCAGAACATTTACTGGCTGGATGGTCTCAGTTTGCCAAACTGCATAAGGGGATTTTAAATTAAAGAGGAGGCAAAGTCTCAATGCTGCTATTCTCATGAGGACTAGCATTTTGAAGGGAAAAAAAAGAGTAAATGGGTGTGAATTCTGTAATATTTTCACTAAGCAGTAGATAAGCACAGACATATTATGAAGACAGCACTTAAAACACATGGAGGCCTAAAGTGTTTTCTCTTGAATAGCACAAATGTTTGAACAAAACCCAAGACTCATACAGAAAATGCAATCCAGGAATTTATGAGTATTACAAACAACACCCAGAAAAAAAAGCACAACTGCTAATTACTAGCAAGAATACGGCTTCTTTAACATTACTGCTAATAAATGGTGTTGCATCTGTGGGAGATAACATATACAGTGTTGTAAATCCTAATTCTTTTCATCCCTACAAGCCTAACTGAAGCCACTTCAAAAACCGTTATTATTCCACTGAGCAACGTTGATTTTATAAGTGTACTGCCAATGATCATGGTGTGAGGCACTGAATGTTAAATAGGTAAAGAGCCCCGTGGCAGAGGCATTGGCCCCCTGTTACCACTTAGCCCTATTTGGCTGGCCTCACTCACACTCATAATTAAGACCCCCTACTGTGAATATAAATGGCCCCTCAATCAATAGTGATAGAGAGAAATAAAGAGAGAGAGACATGAAGACCATGGGCATATCTCAGGGGCAAACATGATAGCATTATGAAAGGAGCAGCTTGAAAGCGGCTTTTACTCTGGCAAGGGAGCTAACGTTGTAATTGTCCCTCGGGGGACCAGAAGCTCTTGTTATTAGAAAACAATTTCTCCCTCTAGGCCACCTCTTCTTCAGCCTGAGGGCACACTGATTCCATGTTTCACTCCTCCATCCTGTTATCCACCTACAGTCTCATGTACAATGAAGAAATGATGCTAAAAGTTAGAAAGTTGTGATTTTCAGCCGTTATGAAAAATTAAATACAACTTCCTTTTTCACAAGGCGGATAGATAATAATCAAGAGATCAGGATTCGAAAAAATGTTGCTTTGTACTGTGTATTAACCCTAGCTACAGTGTGACTAAACAGGGACATCACTGTTTCAGGTTGTGAGAGGACTGCAGTCTAATGTGTATTAAACAACCTGGTTGAGGAATGAGAGTGAATTTGCACTGCTCTCTTTGTTGGTCTGTCTCTGGCTTCCTTTGTTCTGGTTGCACCTTTATGTAATTTACACTGTCCTGTGCTAAACATATATCATTTCAAAAATTTACCTCATTCCCTGGCTAATTTCAAAGGTTTATTTCCTGAAATGAATCCTCTTTGTCAAGTCCATTGATCCTTGCAAATCTAGAGCAATATCACTGTTTGTATAATAAATTGACCTGTAATGTAGATTAAGTTGAGGGGGGGGGTGAAGAGAAAAAAAAAAGTGAAAAAAAATGCCCATTAACATTTTGCCTTGTGAGTTTGTGTGGTTAATTTAAAACATTTAAGGCTGGAAATGAGCTTCTCCATCAAATGTCCCACTTTCATTTACATTTCTTGCATACAAGTCAATTTGTGGCTGCCCCACACCATAAATCATTGCCACGGGAATGCTGTGTCGGTACCTCTAGACATTACCCTGGCGCATGGTACTTAAAAAAAGCAATTTAGAACTCCATTTGCTCAAAAAACAGTGTGCTTTCAGCAGACTCACACTTCTCCCAGCAAAATGAAGATTAAACAGCATTGCCTAAAAGAGTTTTATTGTATATGAATGTCTTACAATTGTTCTAGATGTCTTTTTTCTTTTTTTGTGTGATGTATGTGTGCATAAATGGGTTGAATAAATAGGTATTATTGCCTTATTACTGCAGTTAGAGGCATTTTTTTAAATACAAATACAAACAAGTCTTATTAAATTGTCAAATTTACACACGGTTTCTACATTGTTATTATGATTTTTAAGTATCTTACTCATCCTCTGTGTTACTAACATCACTCAGCCTCACCCAGTAGAACTGCAGCACCCTGGCAGAGAGAAAGTAGAAATAAACCCACAGGTCTGTTTACAGTGCTTCCATTCACCATCAATAATGGGCTGATAAAAGAGATGCTATCTGACCAACCAGAAAGCAGTGGTCAGTAAAATAGGTACAATATTGTGTCACGTATCAGGAAATAATTGATGACCCCCTTCACGGGGATCTCAAACAGGGCATTGGGAAATCATTTTCAATCTATGGCTTAGCAGATGAAACAAATGCTCCTGGCTTGCTTTGTCAATTCTCACTCCTTAGGGTCAAACAAACAGCTTTTCCAGGGCCAGCTCAAAGGCTAGTGTACGGGCAGCCAAGCTGAAAATGTCCCTTGTCCTCCACAAAATGATACAACGGAGCATTTCATATACCAACAGTTTGTTATTTGTCATTGACAAAGTTATAATAAGAGGGGCCTTCATATTCATTGACCAGGTGACCCTTACATTCCCAAAGCCTCCAGCTCCATCCACACAGACTCCCTGCTTCATGTCTCCACTGTGTTCTTATTAATGTCCTGGCCAACTGGTTAAGACACACAGACGGAAGGATGGAAAGAAGAAAAACAAGTGGACAAATAGACAAGGAGCAGACTTGTGGTAAAAACACAAAAACAAAGAGATAATAACATAAGCTTGCTTGTAAAAATGCATGTATTGCACAGTACCTTTGTAAACATACATGTATACACATAAGACAATTAATCATTTAATTTATAAATAATTAATTAGTCTGTCGACTAATTAACAAATGAATCAGCAATATCTATTGTTTTGATATTTGAATTTATCCATCAATAAAGTTGCTAATTAATTTTTTGTTCTGTCATTTAAAAAAAAAAAAAAAAAACAAAGTTCACAACATTCACCGTCTACAGCTTTAGCTTTGGTTCTTAAGTCTTCCACAATAATAAACTGAATATCTCAGAGGTTTAGACTACTGGACCCCCCCCCCCAAAAAAAGACAAAAGATGTCTCTGAGAAACTGTGATGGACATTTTAAATTATATATTTCTTTTTTTTTTTTAGATCAAATGATTAACTAAGAAAAGAGACTAATTGATAATAAAAACAATAGTCACAGTTCTACATGTATGCTGCAAAGTGCTTGCTTGAAAAACAGCTAAAATGGGACAGTCATCTGCTAAGGCCAGTTAGTGTTTTTAATGGTCTGATTTTGTTTTCAGCACGTGCGCAGTTGTTGTCTACTCGGCAACTCCTTGACTGATTAGTTTAGCTTCAGTGCTACCAGGGGCCAAACAATGGAAGCTATGGAGGAAATATTCACACAGCTCACACAAAGGATACAGCTCAAGTAATGCTCTATTGCTGTGCCAATAGCTAATGAATCAATAAATTAAAATATTTACAATTATTTGTTGATGGAGGTTGCTGTAATTATTTGTTGATGGAGTGAGTCTAAACGCACAAATCAAAAATTATGTTTTAAATTAATGTAAATGGATGCAGAGCTGACACATTGCTCAATTTTATTTTTACATCGTTATCAATGCAAAACTCATGCCTGCCTTAATTGATTGACATATTGAATTTCAAACTTGGAGCTGAACTTTGTGTGACAGGAAGGGAGTCATCAAATAATGCTTCAAAATGAAGTGAAGATATGAGGGATGACCATTATAATCTATCCAAAACAGAAACAATAGGCTGTCAACTAGGAACTCAACACATTCAGTCCCAGTGCACTTTCCTTGTCTGTAATTATAAGCCAAGAAAAAAAACCTCTGACAAACTTTTCAAACACATCCTGCTGTGGTGCAGAATTCCTCCTCTACTGCTCAGAGAACGTTTTTCCATTTCTTCAGCTGGCTTGTCCCTGACCGTGGGGTGGAATCGACCGGCCACGCGCATGGGAGCCCCACATCTTACACACTTCTGTGTCCACAGGCCTCCTGCTCGCCTCTGTGAAACCAACAGTTTATTCTCTACCAGCAGGGCCGGGAGCATGCTCTGGAGGGGGGCGCATTGTACAGCATTACCAAGACAATGGGGCCATATGGGGAACAGAAGGATCTCCTGCTCGCCTTTTCAGCGCACAACAAACGGTGCAGCATATTATGCGTGGCAGCGGTCACTTTAAGGTTACAGTTTTTAGCATAACAACTGATGAAAAAGGGAAAGTCATTTTATTCCCATTTAGGGCTATTATTGGCACGACGTAAGGGGGTGAGATTTATGGGTTTTGAACAATACCTTTCTTGGTCAACACACTGACGAAGGCTAGGGGAGAGATAATGGTACCACATCATGTTCATCAAATCAACATCATGTCAAAGGCGGCTGCTCTGTTGATTTGTGTATGTTGACTCCTGGGCCACATTATGTCTGATTAATCTTCAATCTAACCTAAAAGAATAATAATCCAAGTAAAAAAAAAAACCAAAAAAAAAACCATGTATGTGTCAATTTGTCTTGTTGACAAATCTAAGAGACACAAACGTGAAAGTGTGCAAACATAAACGAGGCAGCAGTGACGTCACATGCAGGGCGCTGCAAAATGATGCAATTATAAATGTCTGAACATCTTGTGTGTTGATTGGAGCATCGCAGCTCTTGTGATGGTAGACTGCAGATCCAATCCATTCCTGGTGTATGGCATCTTCACACACAGTCAGCAAAGCAGGGAAAATCATATGGTGAGGTGTTGCTTGATCTACGACAAGTGTATCAATGCCAAGAGACTCTTTTTTTTTTTTTTTTCTGAGAGGATGCTTTAAATATCCTCTTCAGTGAACGGCTGGATTCTCCTGAGATTGTGTGAAAACTTATGAATTCAGCTGAAGACGTTCAGTCATTTTCATTTATTCAAAATAGCAAAATAGTGCATGTACTTGTCTTTTGGTTTTTAAAAAATAATTTAAAAGTTGCAAAAGACGTGCACTTGAAATTATCATTGGTACCTATGGTGTCAATAATTATTGGCCTATCTGCATGTAATGAATTGACTATCCTCATAATCTGGCTCATAATGGCTTTAGGACACCAAAGGGTCCTCTAAAGAAGATGAGAGCCTATTGATCCACAAGATAAATGCTCTTTAGGATGTTAATAGTCTAATTTGCTTTAATGATTTCTCCTAGCACTTCCCCAGTCAAGGACAGGATAATATACACTTAAAAAGGCATTCCAAGCAGAAGCACAGCAACTGGACGTTTCCTGCATAAAAATGTAGGGCATTTGAGTCGAATGTCTGAAATTGATGATCAACCCCACCATTAGTTTGTCTTTATTTGCTTCCTTCCAAGGTAATTATCATGGATTAATGCTTTTCTGGAGGGTTGTGCGAAATAACATTAGCGGTACCCATTTCCAGAATAACCTGCCCAGGCCTAATAAGCAGAATAATAATACCTTCAGGTTTTTCTTTGATGTGGCACTAAAGCGCACGCTGAACACATGGTCTGTGGGATGCATGGTTGATGCATTATTTAATTAATTAGCTGTCAATTATCAAACACAAATTATCCCGAAGATGCTAGTGACATATATTGTAATTGTTAATTATTTATATGAGGACACCTTTTTTTGATCTCTTGAGTGTAACTAGTTTTAAATACTGAATCATCAAAATTTCAATGTAGGATTTTTTTTTTTTTTTTTTCATTTCAGCATAATCTGGTTACATTTGTCAGTAAATTTTTGCTCTGTGCTATAAATGACATTTCAGGATTTTAGCCCACCACCAGAGCAAATTTTAATCTCAGACAAAGGCAGTGTAGTATGACACACCAGAGACAAGATGAGCTATTGCTTTAGCAGTTTCAGGCATAAATGACATTGACTTCTGGGAGATGGAACTCTTTAACATGCTCTGCACCAACTGAGTCACATCTGCCGTTGACAAACAGCTAAGGAGTAACCTGAGTCTATGTTCTCTTTACTGGCAATTTTTACATTTTATCATTGAAGTCAATGAGCCAATCTGCAATTTACGCCGTGGAGAGTGGGATGAGTGTATTCAGAACCCGGTCACACACCCAATCTCCTACTAAAGAGCAGCGATAATGTAATAATGCCTCACTGATGTGCCAGGCAGTAATGGTGCTGAACATCTCCCATTCATCCAACACTACCTGATCATTGCTTTAACGGAATAATACATTACGGCTGGAAATAGCTGTAAACCTCCAACTTTATCTTGGGAATGTGCACTCCTTTTTACCTCGGGAAACGTTCCTGTCCCTCTGTAATAAAAGGCAGAGCTATCAGGATGAAATGAAAAAGAGATTGAAACCCTTCTGTCTCTGACAGGCAATGCACAGATACACAGAGTATGGCCTGCTTCTTATTTTGTAGCCTACAGGCTGTTTGTATTATTATGAAAATAGGTATTATGTTCTTACACTTTCTCCCAGAAGAAAATGAAACACTGGAGATGTCCCCTTTTTTCCCCCCTTATGACTGTAAAGTAGGTCTGATTGACCGCTATTTCACTCTGTTTCTTAGCCCTGTCAATTTTTCCTTTCTTGACAAATGACACTTAGCCGTCTGTCAATAATGGCCCACGTAAATGTGCTTAAATGGGCCAGGGCGCACCAATGTTATGGCTGTTCATCCTATTTAAATTACTTTCTGCCTTATATAATTACAGAAACCTGGCGTAAGAGGGTAGTTTAGGCACACAGGCAGTGTAATGTATAGAGGCGAAAGGCAGAGATGCATACGGTATAAGGCCATGTTACTTGAGGATATGGAAACATAAATGACACACTGAACTAAGCTTTGAGATAATTGAGAAAAGACAGAGGCGCAAGAAGGTGACATCAGCCATTAACCTTATATCAGGCCATTTTGTAAATCAATGTCACTCACATATTAATAACAAGAGTAATCAAAAGAATTATGCAAATTTAATTTGATGACTCTTGCATTATGCAAATCTCAGCCAAATATAATGAATCCTGACACCTGACCAGTGCAGTATACAGCATGGGTGGTTCTCATTGTTAGGGACCAACTGCTGACAGGACTTGGTGAAAAAGACTGAGGCAAAAAGGGAAAAATGCACTGGAGATCATCAGTTATATTACTGATACTGATGAGTCACTGATGTGTGTTTCTGTTTTGTGTTCTGCATTTGGTTACTATTATAAAGACATTTAGAGTGGTATGAGTCTGTATTCAAGCTAGACTGGATGTTATTAAAAGGTCTTTGTGTAAATTTGTCTAGCGATTCAGAAAATGTTTCTGTAATGGATTGAACACACTGAAATACAAGAAGGAGAGCAAATGACAAATGTCTGCCGCAGAGGCAATTTTCTGTGTATTGTATTAGTGACCAACATGTCTGCATGACCCACCGACTCTGACAACAACCCCACAGACACACCGTTACAAGTGGTTTATAATAACAAGGGGACTCCTCGCATCGGATGCAGTCAGCTGCTTCGCTACAACCAAATGTTACGGAGTAAAACAGCATGTCATGCTGCCATTTGACACAGTGAAATAAGATTAGATGAGATCCACTTCAAAGTGCAGGAAGTGGAGTGGCTGGCCTATTCCAGCATACAATCTACAATATACAAATACCAAGCAAGAGGAGGCGTACTGAGGCACGATCAGTGACACATTTAGAGAGTAATCCTGCTGTCTGCTTTTGAAGGATGCTGCCACATTTAACAACATTTATACAGATAGTTACTATATAGTTACTATATTATTATTATTATTCATTAATTCTATTAGAATTTATTCTTAGTCAATCTGAGATCCTCAACAAAATAATGGAAAAATAAATCTAAAATATTATTTATGAATCCACAAAGAGGATGAATGGATAGATAGATCTAGATCAAGATGGATCAATATTCTGGATCAATAAATTGATCCAGACTAAGATCAACAACAGAGCTGAAATGATTAGTTGAAGAATTGATTAGTCGATTGACAGAAAAATTAACTGGCAACAATTTTGACAATGAGCTAATCATTTAAAGTTATTTTTTTAAGCACGTGCCAAAAATTATTTGGTTTCAACCTCTCAAATATGAATGTTTGATGGTTTTCTTAGTTTTCCATGAAAGCAAAATGAATATCTTTGGGGTTTGGGAGGTCTTTTGGACAAGAGGTGAGAACCTCCAAGAACCTCAAGCAAGTCCAGATGATTT
Source organism: Toxotes jaculatrix (assembly GCF_017976425.1). Taxonomy (NCBI): domain Eukaryota; kingdom Metazoa; phylum Chordata; class Actinopteri; family Toxotidae; genus Toxotes; species Toxotes jaculatrix. The sequence goes on along the minus strand of NC_054414.1, from coordinate 14,106,610 downwards.
TGTATAGAACGCTGAAAGTGATGGGCATTATTCACAGTTTTCTGTGAAACTGTAGACAAGATACATTCATTTGAAGTAATGATCATTCTAGACATGCTATAGCACTAATCATGGCTTATTTTATCCAACTAAAGAACATGTTTACACTGTCAGATGTTTCACTCCCAAACTGTACAGCAGGATTTGTGAGCCTCAGATGGTGTTTGTTACTAAGGAGTCCTTTAGTGTGCACCACTCTAGGAGTAAAATGAGCTTCGATCTGTCCCAGAGGTAGCCCATCAAGAGGTGGGGAGGTTAGTTGGTCGTCACGGCCATCTAGACCCCGGCCTGTGAAAGCCTGCCAGAATCAATGCTAATTATGCTGCCATCTGCGAGGTGCCTGTGCTAGCTTGACACCTGTTCACTTCCAAGTGACGTACAGAAACTTCAATCAAGCCGGGAAACAAGACGCTAACACTGCTGAAGAGGGAAGTGATTGATAAATCTATTGACAGCAATGATGGTTGGTGGATAACCAACTGTAGACAATATAAAACTGTCATACAGCTACACAACATATAAAACACTGAGGTAGAACATCAAGTCATTCATTGCAGCCTCAAACAGCATGTGCTCTAAAACATCTTATCACCGTTCCTGAGATGCTATATACTGTACATCCCAACTGAAAATGTCTAATTGACCCTTCCACTCTGTCAGCACAGTCGTTTCTCTCCTGGAATCCCTACTCAGCCTATGTCTGTGATAAATGTCCCTGGGCTATAGCAACACTGTCCCTTTCCAGATAATTTATCATGCAGAGACAATCAGTCAGAGGACTTGATTAATATTTTCTGGGGGATCTTTTCAACTTTGGTGGCTGATCTAGCCAGCCACATTAGGCAGATTGTTTGCAAGAGGAAACTAATAAACTAGGTTTGGCTGTTTGCTCACTGAGACCGGGGGCCTGTCAATTCTTTGCCCCCTGAAAGAGATCTGCCATTAAGGTGACATGAGAAACAAATGAGGCCAATTTCTCCTCCAATGTCCCATCTGATATGTCAATAAAGGCCCAGCAGCCGCAGGATGCTCCGAGATGGATTTTTCCTTGCAGCTAGACAATCAGTGGAATACATCTAACTTTCCTCCGATAGGTGAATCACTCAGACAAAACCAATGGACTAGCGTTAAGTAGCAACAGCAGATCTGGTTTCAGACAAATATATGAATGTGATTTACTTCCGAGGTTTTGTTTTCCATCTTAAAAGATAAGATAAGCCAGGCAATGCATTTGAATTATGTTTGTCTTTTGCTGGGTATAAAACTGGAGCTGGACCAGACATCAACACCTCCCTTATGGCGAGGTATAGCAATGAGGGATCTCATCTGTGTTCTTGTTCAGTCATAGCTTGCATCAAGCTGGAACTGTAAGAGGTTAGAGAAAAAAAATGCCTCCCTATCCAGCAGAGACCCTTTCTGTTGATGCCACATGGCAGATGGATTGACACAGCTGACTGATATTAAGAAGCTAAACCTTAACTGCCTGATTCACAATTGGGGAGCCCAATCACAGTAGAAAAAGTTGCTTTATTAAGTTGACTAGCTGTCAACTGTACAGATCAGGATTTCTGTCTCTTTTATTGTACACCACAAAATCTAGTTAGGACAGAAAAAGAAAATGCTAACTTTAAGAGGAAATAAATGACTATACAGCTAGTATATCTTCCTAAATTAGCTTGCAAAACAGCAGTGTAAATGGTGGTGCTGAGTAGTCTTTTAACCAGCCTCAGTCCACGACTGACAAACAGAAATTAGAATAGATCACAATTAGAAACAGCATTACAGGCCCACGTGTGGTTGTGATACTTATATGTAGAATTATAGCCTCATCTGCTGAGCCGCAGCATCGATAGGCATTCATTAAGTATGCAGCTCATAAAGTCAAATGTTTTTCAATAAATATCATGGGAACGAGGCTCGAGATACTCCACATTCAGAGACTTACAATGGCAGCATATGTTGAGGTGGATTGAGTCCTCAGGCTCCAATCTGGCTCTCTCTCCCTCGGACTTAGAAGATAAATTATGTGGGCTATTTTTCCATTATGTTAATCAAAACACTCGCCATATGCATTACTATTATTAGATTGGTAACAGAAGACATCCTGTTTTCAATGTGAAATTGTGAAGCTGAGCCTTAATTGATCACAAACACAGTTTTAGGATAGTCGAAGATAATTCAACAGCTGGCCTTGTTTATATCTCTTGTTAACACGTTATATATGTTTTATGGAGTGTCAATTGATGTTGTTTCATATTACAACAGCAGCCTATTTACAAGGATGCCTCAGTGTGTAATGACAGGCGTAAATGAGAAATAAGGTAATCTAACTTGCTTTTTGAAATAACAAACGCAATATCCATTCCTGTTGCTTTTCCAGAGCCATTTATGTGCTATTGTTGTGAGTAGAGGATGTGGTTTATGTGACTTTAAGCAAAACAAACAAAATAAGTGGCACAGTTCTGGCACTTAAAAGGGTCTGAGAATGTGTGTTGGCCCACCTGAGCCGTGCTAATTGTTTTTGAGATACACATAAGGTCTCAGGCACCATCTTAAATTCCAAGGTTGCACTTACAGCCTGCTGGACGTCCTTGACTGGAGCCAGACGCAGGTCTAGAGAGGGCCGTTTGGCCAACAATGTCATTGTTATGGCCTTTGTCATCTCAATTAGCAGGCGGGTGCTAAAACACAGAGCTCTAAATGGTGGCATCAGTGTTAACCTGGGACACAACACACTGCCCATAAACCCAAGCACTTATGCCTACTGCTGACCATGCTGTTTGTCTCTCATTACCTTCCGGCAGCAAAACTGGGCCCAGAGGTTACACTAATGACCCACTCTTTCACAAAGTTACTGCAACTGCTCTTGTTGTCAGATGGAAGTATGAAATGAAACAATTAAGTTCTTTTCAATGCACGAGCCCGGTCGCTCAGTGAGATCTGTCAGCAGTTTCACTACTGTTTGAGTTAGGTGGCACAATAAACCTCTGAAAAGAAGGAAAGTCGGTTTATCATTAAGAATGTGTTTCTGCCTTCAGAAACAGTGGCCGATTAAATTAGGCCCATTTTAAGGTCAATGTATTTCTTTAATCAGCTGTCCCTTTTGATCATCCCTGGGAACAGTGCTCCTCAAACTCAGTCCTTGGTAATTGGTGCTCCTTACTGGCTCACTGTCTGTACTAATATGCCCATGGTTTAATGTTTCCAGCATTTTCGGCACAGGCAGAGCACGTAATGCTGTGCATGTTTAACAGTCATTTCCATAAGTAAGTGCAATTTCTGTACAGTTTGTTCCTGTGTAATGAAGTGAAATCTTGTTTGTATTCCCCCTATTTCACAAGGAAACCCACTCAAGCAGCTACACGGGAATTAAAGCGGCTAAAAATTAAAAACCGGCACTATCTTTAACTGAATGTCACACTATTAGGAAATAAAATCAATTACTTGCATACTAAGCAGTTCTGTTTTTGTTATTTCTGATTTTATATTCGGGAAGAGCTTTTTTCCCCTCATTGTTATTGTCTGAGTCTATAAGTGACCTTAACAAGAAAAAATGCAAATGATGTGCGAGAGAAAATGGCTAACATTTATTTATCCTCGCTGTTCCCTTGTCTTGTTGGTGTCATTAGAACAGTTCGCTGCGTCCCATTCTCTCCCATTATCTCTGCTATCAACGCAGCACAGCAAGATTCCAGCAGGGCTATAAATACTTCCCCTGGACCACATACGGCTAGCACATCATCTCCCAGACACAGCTTAATGATGGAAAAAAAAATCTAATGTCTTTTTGCCCCCTTTCTTCTTCACATTCTCACAACACCATGAAAAAAAGTCAGCCAGCTTGCAGAAGTTACACATACATTCAGTAAAAAAAAAAAAAAAAAATACATTTGCACCTAAGTATCAGCGACGTCTTAGAAGGTGTGAGAGGAAATGATAGATGTCTGTCTTGATCATCCACTGGCACAGGTTTTTGTCGATTGCACCAGGGTCACTGACGCTGGCTCCACAAATCCATTAGAGCGAGAATGCAAAAAGGACACTTTATCTGAATTCATTATAAATGGATCTATATCTTATGTTTAGGGCCAAGGACACGATTTGTATCACAATGCAAATATCTATCATTAAATGTTGACAGTTCATTTTTCCTGGCAAAGAAAGAAAAATGTTTTTTGCGCAGCACTCTTTCTGCGCTCTTCTTTTCCTGATAAGGCACCACCAAAGTAGTTGAAGCTGATTTGTTGTTCAAATTGTACGGTTTGTCATAATTTCATAAGTGAAAAGTATCCAGTTTCATGATTTGCATGTATTGTAACATTACAGGTAAACAGTATGATAAATATCCCTAAATATAAGCAGTACCTGGAATATACAACACACCATACTGCTTGTATTGTATTTTATTATATTGGAAAAACAATATCAAGAATCTGTCTGGTTTTTATTTGAATATAATCAACTGTAAATAAGTTGGAACATTAATAAATTGCAAATACAATGTATAACAAAGACAGAGTGGTATAACAGTGGTAAAACACCTCAGTAATATTGCCTTCTAAAGTAAATTGACAGAAAGTGAAATAAATCCATGCTACTTGTGTTTTCCTATCAAATTAGCAGTAACAGTGTCCAACCTCTCCTTCATACAAACTGACATGTCATCATTTTTGTGAGCTCCCAAACTTGTAGGCACTTCGGGGTTGAATTTGCTGAGCACATGGCTGGGCATGTCAGTCAAAGAGCAAAAGGAGCATCCCGTTGTGTCGCTATCTAAATAATGGCTATAAAGCGTAGCTAACGGTGTCCTCTGAAACGTGCTCAGGTGGAAAGAACTAGACAAACAGAGACAGCCACCGCAGTGCTCCCTGACACAGAGGACAAAGTGAGGGCCTCATTTCCTCCCTCTAATCAGTGTTTACATCCACCCCAGCGCCAATGGCTGGTGACTGAGCAAGACGTGTATCAATCACCAAAGGCAACCTAGCCGGGGAGGACGCACAGATACACAAACTCGCAACACACACTCTGACACAAACAGACGCACACCAACCTGGCAACATGGAGAGCAACACTGCTTCATCTTAACCTCTTCCTCTTCTACTGTGTCCTCTCACTCTATCTCTCTCTCTCTAATGGGTGCAAAGAAATTACAGCTAATTAAGGATGTAAATGGTGTCGGAGAGTGACTTCTAATTCTGCATTAAATTGTCTCTTACCTCAGCAGAAAAATTTATCAGAGGAGGCAATGTCAACTTTTACTGGGGTGGGTTATTTGCATTTCTGCACACATTAATTCCGGGATGTGCAGCACCTACAGAGCCAAACAGAGGGGATGAACTGCTTCCCATCAACCGGTAGGCTACACAGTGGATGTTAATGCTCTTCTCACCCTGTAGTTTCCTAGCTAGCGAGCTCTTTTCACAAAATAAATGTTGTACATGACACACTAGGAAGCATAGCAGGCAAAGACAAACACATGGAGAAATACATGTGCCAAACCTGCATGCTGCTGTCACTTGCTTCACTCCACAGATGTTTACAAGGTCACAGCATGGCCATAAAGACTGAATGAATGCATGAAACGCAGCTCAACGTGAGCAGCAGAACCCCAGGTTAGGTGCTGTAGCTGAGCACATTAATTATCTTTTAAGCCATTCTTGAGGTGAAAGCAGCAGATTTGAGGCGCGGCCAACAGAAGCGGTCTACACGGACCGCAAAGTCAGAGGGCACGCCAGCAAACATGTGGTAGGTGCCAAGACGCAGGGTCTGAGAGCTGGGCACCAGGGACAAGAATGATTAGAGATTTATTACAGCTTTTCTGCAAAGTCATGCAGTCAGCCATATGTATCAATGACACAGAGGATCTATGAGACATCTGAGCATAAATAGAGACATACTGCGTACATGGAACAATACCTGAATTCTAACAGAAACAGAACAAAAAAACCTTGACTACAACCTTACAGAGGCCGATAGATTGTGTTTGCTTGGCCATTGATTGACCCCCAAGTGAAGGACCTCATCATTCTCTCAGCTGTTCCTACGTTTCATCCAGCTCAATCCATTTACATTTAAGCACAGCTCTGCTCGGCCTAATTAGTTCCATGGCTCCATTAGTCTACATTGTGGTCAATCCATTCATCACTTTGCATGTTAGTTAAAAGCCCATTTCTCTGATCCTGTCACTGTTCTCTGCCTATTACTGTTCTTTTTTTTTCTAGAAAGGAGAGTGAAAGGGATTATGGGTAACTAATTACCAAGAGGATGACATCAGAGTGGGCCCAAACTGACTGATAACTTGTAGATACTAAACTGTGTGTCTGATAAACTGTGTAATTTATTTAATTTACACATAACTGGTACATATTGTGGTGAAACTGTTTGGATAATACATGTAAAAAAGGAAGCTTCATATACATTTAAGACAGAAAGAGAATAAAGAGCAGAACAGAAAGCGAGGGAGACAGTGAGAACGACAGAGAGGAAGAGGGGTGGTAATGATCCCTGCATTGAGAGACTTGGCTCACCCACTGGCATACTGGCACATACGGTCCACTGGCTCCAAACTTGCTGAGGTCTAAAACTCACATTACGCCTCAAAAAAGGCAGGCAACCAGGACCTCAACACAATGAAGCTAATTAATTCTCAGACATAATGAGACATTATCATGTTTGATGTATAGTTTACGTACTCTCGGGGTGCTCTGTGCTGTCAGGACAAAGTTTGTGAAAACTTGCTCTGACAAAGAGGAAACAATCAACCGGAGGTGGCAAGACTCATTTAGTAGATAAAGTTGTCATGTCAAACAATGTGAAAGTGACCTGAGCCTATGCTCAAGGATTTTTTTTTTTTGTTCCGTTTTGTTGTTATTTACAAATTCAGGATCATAAGCAAAATGCCACGGAGAACTTAAAGTATACAATCCTGGAGAGGTTTACATTTATATTCATTGTGTTTGAGTACCTCTGCTGTTTCCTCGGTTGATTATATCCCATTGCTATTCACTTTACCATTGCCAGGTCACCACCACTTTACGTCTGCTATCTTCTGAAGACAAGTGCAGCGAGGATACCTCTCAGGATGGTTCAATGTCTGGTACAGTCCCCTGAAAGCAGAACTCATTTCCAGGCCAAGCTACTCCGGAGTCCCAGCAGGGAGACATGAAGCAATCTCAGGCCTGTGATGCCCTCCCACAGTACCCGCTGCCCTTTCACTCCCACATCCTTCCTTTTTATCGGGAATCTATTTTCCCTCTCCCCTCCTGTAACGTAACTCCATCTGAAATTTACATCTCCCCTCTCTTGCTCTCCCTCTCTCTCTCTCTCTCTGGTTTCCTCTTCCCATGATGGATGAGCTCCACTCTGGGGTGTCTCAGCCTGTCCATCATGCCCTGCGATTAGGAATTAAAAATTGCCAACGTTTCACAATAGCCACCCCCATTTTTCTCCAACCACCCCCCCTCTCCCGACTATCTGCCACAACCCCGCCTCTCATCCAACCACACCTGCCACACCATCACCACCACTGCCATAACCAAAAGCCTCATCGAAACCATCAACACCACATCCGTATGCCGCCTAACACACTATCCCCAATTCAGATGCACCAAACACCTACATTCATCTAAGTGGGAAAAAAAAACATAATTTATTTTGTACTTCCCAGATAATTTACTTTTTTTTCTTTCCTTTCTACAGGAATTCTCCATTTCCCTATAAAATGAAAATTCATCTAGAATTACATCTTATGTCATCATTATGTTTATTAAGCGTGGATGATGTATATGAACAGCGCTGGCTTGCCGCTGAGTGCTTAATGATGCATAAGATTAAGCCGAGGCTCTCAGCTGCGCTGTGACTCCCCTCTGGTACCCATACTGCCGAGGCATGCTGGGAGTACAAGCTCCAAACGGCCATCAGGTGAAAGGAACTAACATCTCTCTTTTTGTCTGTGCGTGAGTGAGACTGAATATGTGTGTGTGTACTTTTATTTTGTGCACACTGCCGAATGGGAGTGTGTTTCTTCCTGCGCACATGTAAGAGCCGTAGAGGAATGGTGCACTATCACCATGCTTTATAGTATCTGTCCACCTATATTAGAAATAACTTGCTTTTGCCTTGCTCACTGTGCTGCGATCATGCTGTTTTCTTTCTTCATCCCCTTCTCCTCTCTGCCCCTCTATCCATCCCTGAACCCCTTCTCTCTGTGTCCTTCCTCCCTTCATTTCTCTTCTCTCCTTCTCTCAGCCACACCACTGTTTTGCCGCAGCAGTCTATGACAAAAACATTATCCTTCTGCTGCTAAACAATCCAATAAACCTCTCCACAGGGAGGAAGTTAACCTCTTGTCTGTTCGACTGATGCCTTCCAGACCACGTGACGGCTGCCACAGTAAATTCAAATCATTAGTCTCCTTGCCCCCCCATCAGAGAAAAAAAACTTCTATTAGTAATGGAGACCTCGTAAGAGACCTTCCGCGGAGAGCACTGCCTTCCCAATTCCCAGTGGAGAAATCCCGTGCAAAAAACTAATTCTACTTTTAATAATCTGTCATCAAGACCAGAGGCAGTCATAAATTATGTGGGGACCATGTGCGAGAGCAAGCCACAAGAGGGAAATCAGGGTAGAAATCAAAGCCCAAGTTTGACAAACTTTCCTGAAGATAAATAATAACTTACAAACCGGATTAGTTGTTAAGTCACAGCTGAGCGCACAGTCAAGCCATTCCAATCAGCCAATGCAGATGAAGAATTTATAGGTAGAGCTCATCATTTGTTTTCCCACTCTCCTCCCTCTTTTTATATGCATCCCACCTTTTCTCATTCCTGTCCCCTTCAAGCTTATTATATTCAGGGCCTGTTGTCACACCCTGGGCTGGTTTTATCATTAACTCCTTCTGTGCCAAACCACAGACAGTGAGTGTGGGCATTTTTATGGTGACAGATTTTGCGTTTTGGGGGAAGGGCTCGGGCCTTTGAAAAGACAAGACAGAGGAAGGAGGATGCCTGTGTCGTATGGCTTGTGTCGTAAAGTAAATAAAAGGGAAAACTGGAGCCCCCTCACCAACTGCAGCAATACGGGGCCTCCAGACCTTAATTGACCACTAAAACAAAGGAAAGCATCATGGGAGAGGTACTGCAAGCGAAAAAGACATGTCTGAAACATGACCAAGGCGCTTTGAGGGAGCGTGAGGGAAAAGGCTATCAACCGCAAGGGTCTGCTCTTTGTTCCTGTGTCAATATCTCTGTAAACTATCGACATGCATCATAATCGTTCCCTTCTATCAAGTGCAGACTAAAGAACAATCTCCATTAGGTGACAGCACCCCGGCAGGTTGATAAATGCTCCCTGACGAAAGGGAAGGAATTGTGTAAAATAAAGAGGCATGTTCCAACAAGTCTTGTCAAAATGGTATTGATTTAATCATCTGCAGAAATACACATTCTTGGTTAGTGTAGCGTGCAGCGGAGATGGCAGCTGCAGCAGAAGCTGGGATACGCTTTACAGTTGTTGACGCGGAGACGCTCTCCCTCATTGGCTTTGCAGGTGATGAAACACACGCTGAGCTGCGCTCTAATTTTTTTCCCTCTCTCCCTCTGTCCCTCTTCAATCAGACGTTATTCTAAGAAAGCGTCTGCAAATCTCCTGTTCTATTTTTTATTTAGGGCCAACAAACATAACTTAATGTGAGTGGGCGAATCTATATGTAACATACCGCTGTGGCCAGCCTTCTCCTTGGCCTCTCAGCAGAGTGCAGAGGCGATAGATAACAATAGCCCTCCATCATCTAGACACACCAATGGTATTCCAGTAGCTGGAGTGAGCTGGCCAGAGGTCTGGGAGTGTTTATTTAACATTGGGGTGTTGGAGAGTGTGTCTCACCTTGGGACAAATGGATCCCCTCTCCTCCCTCCTTTGGCAGACTCAGAGTAAACACCAAGGCAGAAAACTGGAGGTCTCATTGCTCTGAAGTACAAGTTCATCAGGCAGTTGGGCAGGTTCATCATTGGAGTCTTACTACAGGAGGGACCCCCTATAAAACATGGACCATGTCTGTGTAAATACCTGCTTTGCTTATATACAGCATCTGTGATGTAAACAATACAACAAACAGCTACCACCTGCGTCAGAGTAAAGCGCAAATCTAGGCTGAAAGCAAAACCCAAGCAGTGAGAGTAGCAGCACAAGCAGCTGTTTTCTTAACAACTGTAATCATTTAGAAGGTTAAAGGGGGTATTATTATCTCTGCACAGCCCATCTGAGCAGTGATGAGGTGAACACAAATAATGCGCGTCCCCTACAGAGGGAAGATGTGTGGCTGCGGCCACTGGGGGTTGGAGACAATCCCACAGTGACCTGACCTTGACATGTCTGAGTGAAATGGTGGCGGAGGCTAATACCTCATCATATTGAGTTTGACTTTGAGCTCACTGTGGTGGGCACCATAAAACAAAGGATAACAGTGTGGACAAACAGTTGTAAACTACAGACAATTAACATACACTACTATCAAATGACGCTATGATATGTGCTTTCACTCAACTCAGCTTTTATTTGAATATTTTGGTAACATTTTTATAAAATATTAAAGTTAGTAAAAGATATTTCAAAAACATACTCAAAATATTAACTCCTTTACTCATGAATAATATGGGACAGAAAAAAAAAATATACAGCTAAGATATTTTTCTATGCCAAAGCTAATAATGTGAATAGGACACAGTTCTTATCTGACAATAAAACCTCAAAGCCAATGGGATGGAATCATACATGACCGCATCATAAAACGTCTACATTACAAAAAAAAAGAAATGTCCACACCTCTGAAATCAGGATATAACTCATCATATCAAGCCAAGAGTGAAGCTTCAGACATTATTCAGTCCAGGAGGACAAGTGGAGAGGTGAGGGAGACACCTCATGTGAGCACAGACCTTTATATATTACCTCCTGCTCCAAAGTAAGGACAAAGGGAATGAAGATGACTATCCTGTCACAGGAAAAAAAACAGATGAACCAGACAAACCTGACTGAACTGTTCACTAACCGCAACCTGGGCCTCATACAACGCACTGCAATCTAACTAACAGTTATTTATTTATTTATTTTATAGATAGCCTGTGAGCTACTGCTAATCGTTTGGTAACTGCCAATTTGTTCCTCAATCTAGTTGGCATGATAGTGGACTGTACTCTGAATGTACTACTACTGTAATACTGATAAAAAGTGAGGAGGATTTTGATCCCATTTGCTCATCTAGATCTTTGCACAACGTCAAGAAAATGCATCATCAAACATATTTGTCGGTTGGTTACCCACATAGATGCTTGTTAGGTGGATGCAGGTAAGGTAGTTAATTTATGACTTCACCTCAACCAGCCTAAAAATGAGCTAATATTCATACTGAATGGTTATTAGATATTAGATAAATGCATGGCTTGTTTTTTTCTATTCCTCCAACAGTTAAGGCAATCTTCATCTTTATGTCGATAATGAAGATGTGTGTGATATCAACTAGTCAGAGTAATTAATAGGAATGTCACTGACATTGTATTAATAGCATCATGCATAGCATCAATTTAGCGTAAATTGTCGTTTTGACAAGCCATTTTAATTAAAACTATCACACAAGAATTAAAGGACCGTGGTCGTCATTTTGGGAGACTATCAAATAATGTTACCATCTGGTATTTTTTGCATGTCTTATCCCCGCTAATTATAAGTGATACTCAAAAGGTTAGAGGCACTTTGGCAGATGCAGCGATCACCACCATACTGTCCCAGCAATAACCCACACACTATGAATATATGATGGCCTGCTGTTCTGATAGGCAATAATTATGAATGACCAGGACTTTGAATGCCCTAAGAAGGCCACTTGGAATATTCTAGTTTTACATCATATTATTTTTCATTTAATATTTCTGGTTTTGTTTTCTACAGCCAACCTACAAGGTCATGTGATGCACAAGCTCAAACCACAATGCGCCTCAGTCTTCAGAGAGTGGTGATCTAGCCCTAGAATCAATCTTCCTGACCACTCTCAGAGCCCAGGAGTGAGCTCAATATGGGCTCAATTCCTGTGGGCTGCTCCGGGGATGAATTGAAATAGCACTCCTGAACAGTCGTCTCGCAGACAGTCGTTACAGGAAATGTTGCTTTTTATTCATCCAAATGCAGCAACTGCGCTCCTCTGGAGAGCACAAGAGCTCTCTGTATGTCAGTGGGTTTCACAATTCTGGAGAGGTCACACACATGACTGAGGAAGATAACCCCGCTTTAAGGTTTTTTGAAAGTACTACACAAGTCTTCACAAGTATAATAATAGAGTAACTCCCTCCAATTTCATCACTGGGGATTTTCTGTACCTGTCCTGATAAGCGATGGAACTCACTGTTGTATACAGTACTGTGGTACTATGTCATCATTGTAGTGGCCTCCTTCCATTTTTTCCTTGTTGAAGTCTTTTTTGGAGGAGTTTTTCCTTATCTGAAATGGGATCATGCTCAACAGACGGTGCTGCCCCTTGAGGCAAATTTGTAATTTGTGATATTGGGCTTTATCAATAAAACTGACTATTTCTGCTAAGAGTGACGATTATAGGATATATTCTGTAATAACAATTAACATATGATGACATAAGGCAACGTTCTGAACAACCACTAATTCTCTGTGGCTGTGAAACAGCAGTGTAGTTATAAGATCATTATATTTAGCGGAGGCTGAAGAGAGGTAGAGTTTCTGCAGGAGGTTGGACAGTTTGGAAAAAGAGGTTGTCCCATGTGCTGTAAGACATTTAGGGTAGAAATTTAAGAGCAACAAGACAGGTGCACAACAAGGTGTTTGCATCCTTGCTTAGTTAGTCTGGTTTAGTTGCAGGTCCTATGCAACTGAATAAAGAGACATATGGAAAATGGCCATATGATCTGCTATTTACTGTAACAGCTTTTACTAATCATACTGGAAATGTTTAAACGCCATAAACTAAAAACATCACTTTTAGTTTTTAATTTAGGAATGAAAGATCAAATTCCAACAGTTCTACAGCACTTCACTAATGTGAAGTGCTGTGGGCATTGGCTAATGGCTAATTGGCTAATGCAAAATTAAAACCACAGAGTGAGCGAGTGAGCAACAGATCAGTAAGGTGAGAGGGTGATGGAATGAGTAAATGAATGAGTGTAGCGAGTAATTGCAGCAAATGAGAGAGTGAACAACCTGACCTCTCTGCTGACTTGTGTTTTCAGTCAGTCGTCCTGGTTACTATGCGTCATGCTTTGTTTCATCTGACGTGCAATTATTTTTCCCATTAAATACACAACATGTATTTCACTTAGTTTTTCTGAATGAAATTTCAATCAGAGGCCATTACACTCTTCAGACAGAGAAAGTTTAGAAAAATAACAAGACGCAATGGAAAAGAAAATAATGCTCTGTCAACGGAGATGGAAAACACAAAAATAATCATTTGCGAGAAGCAGGTGATGCATATGTTAAAGTGTCAAGAAGCAGAGGAGAAATTAATAGCTTTCTGCCATAAGCATTCTCTGATAAATATGATTACATTTGCATACTTCATTTTACTCTTGATCTGCTGTCTCTGTGATTCTTGTGATTCTTGTGCGCCAGTTCCAAAAGGAAAAGTAATTTCCATTACTGCTCAAACATGAAACAAGTATTTCGGGTATCATTAGGGATTTCCCCGCTGCTCGTCCATTGACAAAATAAAATGACAAAATACAGCAAACATATGTCAGCAAGACCATGTTGGATAATTGTGGATCAACAGTAAAGGAAATGGTTACTTGCTCACATGGACGCGGCGTTTAATTACCTAGACTATTTCTGCAATGTAAACACTGCGATGTGAATAATGTGCAAATCAATGGTTTGAGGAGATGGTTGTGGGGTGGGTGGTGGATGGGTCTTCTAGGAAGTGTTTTGTGCCTCATTAACTTATCAATAAGGCCATCTGACATTGTCTTCTATTTGCCCTGGTAAGGAAGACTGTCCATTCCAGTGTAATGGTGCTGCGTTTGTCCCACATCTTGACATGTTGCTGCAGAATCAAGTCCTGCAGGCAGATGTCACCTTGATAACATGGTTCACATATACTTCTACATTTCACTAAGTGCATTAGCATTTCCTCTAGTTCTGGTGTAAGTGACAAGCTACATTTAAGTGCCAACTATAGATCTCATGGAGGTTTTCCATCATGCGAAGCTACTTTATCAAGGTGTTGCTCTTGCTGTGTTTACACCATAGGTCACTGAACATATGGGTGACCTCTGGTCTGAGTATATGCTTTTTATGCGGCCAGAGACATGCAGTGATTGAGTTACCTTTTTCCAATCCTATAATGGACCTGAATACAACACTGCATCTTGGAAAGTGAACTGTACAGGATCCCCAAGTACTCTGATAGATGTTGCTTTCATATAAAATAAGACTTTCTATGTCTATAAACACTTATATTTCAAAAAATAATAATAGGGTCTAATAGTATCAGCATCATGGAGTTCAATGACATTGGTTTCTAGAACGTCTTGAAATGTTTGCGATTCACAGATCTTGCATTGTGTGCTGTCAATTAACAGCTAAATTAAACAGCTAAAATATTAGGAAATGCAACTTGCTCCTGATAACACATCATTAACCACTGGTACAAACTGTACTTGAGCATCGTTAACATTTGTCTTTGCCATGGATTGGAATCGACACACATATTCATGGTCTTTGTATGGCGATTCTCTGGGCAACGATATTTGTACTTTTCCCCTGCTGTTTTCCAGTTCAGGATTCCAATTAACCTGTGCAAAGCGTGACACCAATCACAGGACGCTGTATCGACAACGGGCATGAAAAGAATAATGCTGTTAGGATGATGTAGCTTACTGTGGGGGACTCCTCCCTCACTGGTGACAGAGAAGTTTGCTCCAGTCATTTATCAAGTCCTCTCTGGCCACCGAGGGGCTGGCGAGTCCCAGGGCCGCCTGCTGCTTGGGGGGCCAGCATGCAATATGTGCATTTTAGGCCTCTGGTGGGCTGGCAAAAACTGCTGATGTGCTCACTGCTGCTAAGTTTGATGGATTTGTTGTTGTCATTTGCTTTGGTTCTGTTCCCCGCAACAAAACAAAGGGAATCATTAACTCTTTTGTGCTGCATGGGACTTTTATGGGTTAGGGATAATGCAAAACGAGATGGGGTACAGATGGGGTCAGCTGGAGCGTTCTGTTGCTGGAGCTTTCCAGAATGGGGCGTTGAACATGCATGGATGATCCTGCATAGAGAGCTGATTACAGAATGATTTAGTGACCACTGATATCCCCTTTCTTCTCAAGCTCCCATCATCGGGCTCATTTCAGCCGCAAGAGTGCAACTGGCAGCGTTCACCACTTATATTTATAGCTGGTGACGGTTTAGCACCTCATGCGATGTTCTGGCCAGGCTCAAAAAAAGGGGCCATTACAGTGCATCACCGTTAGAGGCTTGCAGTGTTTACTGATGCAGGCTTGGCAGAGGGCTCCTCTGCCATTTAGGGCTGCTGCTATGATTTTGATACACTGTAAAGCTAAGTGCAGTCAACTTTAAAAGTCAACACTGATTTGACTAAACCAAAAACACTGACATTCAGTAAAAAGATTTAAATTAGCGCTGACAATGCATTTAAACGTATGCAGATTTCCTGTTGATTTACCTTTACAAAAACAAACCAGATTGCATATGATACACTGTAAATAACTGAGGATAGTTGCAGTAGCTCAGGCATTCTGTTTGTGAAACAACAGCAACTGTAACGGATGAAGGGACGTGTTTGGTCGAGAGCAGGCGGCCATGCGGTTGCTAAACTTCAAGGTGAAGATTTACTTCCTCAAGGGAGAGTTGAAGATCAAGACAAATTCTCTTATTTTTCTCTGTCAAGTCATCACAGTCTGAGACGAAATACAAATTGAGATTGTAGCAACGGGCCGCGACAGTCCGCTGTTGACTGCAAGGGTTACGGGGGTGATTGAGTGTGTGTTTGACTGCCCAAGGCCGAGGGCTAACAGTACTGTTACACAGACAAGGTCGTCTCAGAGAGAGAGAGAGAGTAGCCTCAGCACATAATCCCAGTGTTCCTGACTACTATGAACACAGGTCCGCCACAAAATTGATTAAGGTGGAAGAGCATTACTTGGGGAATAAGATCCACAAGACAGATGGAAGAGTATAGTTTTGGCCAAGGAATGATCTACTGTATTTCAGTCACCTCTTGCGTTCAAATAGGCTCGTGTTCTCACTTTAGATAATCTTGCCTCCCCAAAAAGAGTCGAATGTCATTGAAAGTCAGCCTAATACTTTGACCAACGACTCATGTTGCCTATTGAGGGGTCAGCAGTCATGATAATAATTCGATTTAGCTTAATGTCACATGAGCATCCAAGAAAAATGGCTACACTATACAGTAGCAATATTTTATCAATATTGACCAGAGGCTGAAGCCAACCTTGATATGTTCCCCTTACTGTCATCAATAACGCAAAAGAGGAAAGTTATTTCCCATATAAAACTAATCTTTCCTTTTTATTGTATTTTAATGAAACAGACTTGGTTCTAAGGCAGTAATTCATTCCATTTGTTATGTTTGGACAACTCATTAACATTATCATCTATTATCATTAGACTGAAATTTTAAGCTTCTTCTCCCTTGAGATGCAGTGCGTTTCTTCTCTTCAGTTTGCATTAAAACAAATGTGGACTTGCTGATGCATTAGATTAATGTGCTCACTCACTGCCTGCTACAAAGCTCCAGTCCGGCTCGAAAACTAGACCAAGTTTCTGTCTTTTGAGCCTCATCCACAAAGGAAATATGTATTATGTGTATGTATTGTGCTTTATGAAAAGCTGGCTGAATGCTGGTTTTATCCAGTCAAACAGAAAGAAGTGACTGTCAGTAAAAGTTCAGCTTAGCATTGAACATAATGCCATCAAAATGGACAACAAAGCTATTTAGTGCCATAGACTGAGCCTATTATATTAGTAATGAGTCAGTGTAAATATTACTGTCCTGAAAAAACAGCAAAGCTTGTGTTCATACACACCACATTATGGAATTATTTACCCAGGGATTAAATTGTCTGTTAATTTAGTGGCTAATATAATCATCCACATGTTAAGCATTAGCAGCACTGTTTTTGCCTGACTTCATGTAACATTTACTAAATCATAATGCTAATGAGTTATTTAGACTTCCAGATCAAATTCAAAGTTCCTAATTCTCACTGAGTCTGCTGCAACAGATCAAGCCATTTGCTAATTACAAAGTTTGCCTTTTTTTCCTGAATAAATAATGTTGATTAATTAGCAAGTCAAAATAAGTGAAGATGATCTATGTAGTATATATCACTGTCATGAAAACTTACTGAAACGTTTCATTTACATTGCTTGACTTCTTAATTACATGCATCCAAACTTTACAGATTTGATGGAAAATTAATAACGTGTAAGGTGAAAGGTTTCACGGAAAACCTGCCAACTAAAAATAATCAAGATGTTGTAGTAATGAAAGGATCTAAACGATACAGAACATCCACGGGCTTCTTTTCCATTTAAGACATTATTTACAAGATATGTTTAGTTCATCTTTCAGGTGAATCTACAGCTAATAGTTACACATCTGTATTCTGTTGATGAATAAATTATGTCTCAAGTTAATGTTCAGATATGACTTCTCTGTTCTGTAATTTAAAAAATAAAAAATAAACAGTGAACATACATAAACTATACATTCTCCACATACCTGAAGTTTGTTAGTCTTGTCAGGGCAGGGGGCAGGTCCTCCTTGAGCAGTTTGGACTCGGTGGACAGTATTTAGTCCCTGGGGTGTGAATGGGGTTGTCCTTGTAGAAGTCAGGAATGACCGATGCCATAACCTAAACAAAAATACATTTTAGGTTTACATTACCTGCAGCCAGTACTGGGAGGTTACAGTAAAGTAATTTATACATTTATTCAGCTAAAGTACTTGGGTACAAGCAGCAGTTCTCAGATTAATATAATAATATATCAAATAAACTAAACTAAATTATAACAAGTCAAGATGAAACTTTATTGATTCCAGGGAGAGTCATAAGCTACCCAGCAGTATATAAAGCACTGAAATACACCTCACTTTCAAAAGTTGCAACATTAAATTCTCAAACGCATAAATAATTATAATAATTAAAATACAACAACACAATATACATTATTCTGAGATGGGGCATTCTCCAAAAAAAGTACTTTTACCTTCGTACCTTTCTGAATCCAAGACGTGTACTTGCAGCTGGGTTTTTCTACACTGTGGTACGGTGACTTTCACTTGCTAAGTGAAAGATCCGAATACTTCTCCCACCGCAGCTCAAATCTGACACGTTTATTAATTTATAGCCATGTCTCCGAACATCCTGCCTGATCCTGTCCGCAACAAAAGCATGTTGAGCTTGCTCACACATTAATGTATCCCCACAATAGTCCACGTTTGCATGTTGGTGCTTGTCTGCCTCTTCCACGTAAACATTTCTCTTTTCATCCTCCTCAAACTGACCTTTTTTAGGCCACCGTTTTCAAACTATTAGCACTAATGACAAAAACATTTCCACGAGGTAAACTACTAACCACGTGACGTCGTGCGTACCTGACGTTCTCTGCGTGCCGTTCTGTTGTGATGCTGCGGATTGATTGGTTAGGAGGCTTGTCCAATCAGTTTCTCGTGCAGGCGGGACTTTTGCCATTTCCTCCGACACCTGTCTATCAAGGTCAAGCACCACCTCACGAAGACGGGAATTTGATTCACCCCAAATGGGAGTGGCACATTCACACCGTGCCCCATATGTATCTAATAATATTTCTGTATAGCTGCCTTTTATCTTGGTGATACTGACATGACTCCCCTACTCACTGTATAATGATGTGTATGTTTTTTCAATCAAATAAAAAAAAATTATGTTGTCGCATGATGCGCATTATAAAGCCAACACCACCACTGTTTGTAACACTGAGATCACATCTCTGTGATAATGTATTATTTGGGGACAAACTAAGAGAAATTTCCTTCCTTTAGGTAATTGATAATTCCTGTGTGAGTAATGTTGTCAATTTGGAGCCTAAATCCTATTTTGGTGGCCATCTGGGCTCCCTAAATTGCTCCCCTGAGAGCAGAGGTTATAGGTAGTAATTATTCAGAAGTCATTTTTTTAGAGGTGTTTAGTACTTATCTGCTTTGCAATTAAAATGCTGACATGATGCCCGAAGACTGTAAGTTTTTTCCCCAAAATTTTGTTTAGCCTGACAGGTATTGTGTATAGAAGACACACTGTCCATTCTAACACAAACTGATCAAGTTTATTGAGGTATTATGGTTTCATTGGTTGAACAAAGGTCTTCATGTTGGGCATTAGGGTCAGTGTGATATTCTTTCCTGCATGAATATGAATGTTTGACCTGTTCTGGTTCTGTTCTGAGGGAAAACGGTTGGTATTAATACAATTCAAAACTTTCCAGGCTCTTTTCTCCATGCAGATTACATTTGTGATCTGAGTGACAAATGTTAGACTTACACCAGCTTATCCGACATGCACTGTCTGTGCATTTCACTCACTTATTGCTGAGGCACTCTGTCAAATTGATTATCCAGTCAACTAATTCCCAGTCTATGTTTAGCTAAAGTATGATAGAATCATTGGGTCCCATGGGTGCAATTCTCATTTGTGTGTCTGTCTGTGTGAGTGAGTATTTATGCGAAAGAGGCTAACTAATCAACAAACTGGGCCAGAAGCTGAATATTGAGCAATCTGGGACAGTTGTGGCTATGCTTTAGGGCTCATCACAGCCAAATCCTGTGATGTTGTGTTTGACAGACAATATCTATGAAGCACAATGATCATAGTGATTTTGTTTGGCTGCTTCATTTAAAACTTATCTAAAACCCACACAAACGCACAAAATAGGGATTTACCTACTTTCAAGGTGCATGGAGAAGGCAAAAAAGTCAGAAGACTGAAAACCTGCAAGATCCTCAGAATTCTCTTTTTTAAAAATGTTCCTTGCCATTTTCATAGTCATATCTTTGCATAATTTATCCTTGTACGAAGCTTTAATATTCCCAGACCTGTTTTAGCATGATTAAAACTTTCTAAACTTTTTTTTCTTACTAATTTCCACTTACTGATTCAGTTTTACCATTTTGGTGAAGATATTTATCTCTGGGTGAAGTGCTTCTGAGTTTAGAACTGGCATTTTTTAATTGTAATATGAGCACATCATACTGCAGTTTACTATCTTGTTCTACTGTAGCCTGAATCACAGCCTCACAGCATTACGCACACAGGTTAGCTCAGGTCCACAAAACAGCACAGTTCAATACCAGTCAGTCACACAAGGACACCTTCTTTATTTCCTATTGGAGCAGAAATATCTTTATTACATTATCTGGTGTGTCTGGCCAAGCAGAGTCCATGGAGAGGAGAGCAGAGGGCGAAAGAGGTCATGTAGAACCAGACAGAGACACTGGCATGACACTGTGACATGTTAAGATCCCCTCCACTGAGCTGTGCCTTGCACAACAACACGAAACAAGGAAATGAACCACAAACATTTTCCTGACCCCGCCCCCCCTCCATCCCAGCTAGTTAAATGTGTACACACATACATACTCACACAAACAGCACATAAACACCTAGATGGGAACATAAAATACCTGTAAATATTAACTAATGTTATTCACATCACAATAAAGGTCTCAAATATGTTTGGATGTCTGTTTTCTAGATCATTTTAAGCATCCTGACAAGATCTCAGGTAAAAATATGATGCCACGTCTTCTGCACGGTTAGGATTGTTCAACTAGACAGCAGCACCATGGCCATGTGTTCATCTTGTTTAGTGCAGTGAGCTGACAAGACTCCACTGAAAGGGAATTATATGTCCTCCGCTGGGTCTTCTCTCTAAATGAGAGCCATTGCCCCTATTAGATAAAGGTTAATAGTCATTTGGTGAAGAAAACAGCTGATTTTTATGTCTGATCCAGAACACAAACACAACCGAGTAATGGTGACATTTGTTGTCCACCTCGTGAGACCCTTCTTGTTTTTGAAAACCCTAAATATTTTAATTTTGACCATGTGAAAAGATTTTATGTTCATTGTGTCTTTGCCCTGCAGGCAGGAATCAATGACATTTGAAATAATTGTTGTTACAGGGGAAATCTCTGGAGGGAGAGTGGGGCAAAACTGTAGAGAAGATTTGAGTAAATTACTGTGTCAGCTTCTATTTATTTGCGACCAGATTGCCAGAGGCAGCACTTCAAGATAGCCATTAGGAGTCGGGGCAATAAAGACAGAGCGTGTAGCCATTGTCGAAAAGTTAGCGTGTAATGCAGCAAGTTATCATCAAAGTGCTCCCTGTGGAGCGAGCAGGGCGCACACTGGGGAGAATACATGTGAGGAGAACCAATTATGGCTCCTCAAATCTCTCTTTCACAGAGGGAGAGGTCATAAATAGGTTGCTATAGTTGTGTACACTTGCTGTATATCCATCCATATGGAGATGTTTGTCTGTGTGTATCATTAAAGGTAAGAGCAATCCTTAAACCAAATACACATGCCATACTTTTGGAAAGAACAGTAAAAAGCTACAAGCATGAAAAACCCCTAACAAAGTTCTAAACAAAGCGTTGTTATGAAAAACTTTCTCACGTGTCTGACATAAGTTAGAAGTCTGTTAAAACTCATTTGCATGAGAAAATTAAAACTAACTTTATTACAGAAAATAAGGAATGTAGCGTCAAAATGTTTGCTTATATATACTGTGGAGTATCAAGTGGAGAATAACTTATATTAGTGTACATTATTTCAGTGTGGTAGCTTGTAAAGATGGGGGTTAATTTTAATCACTTTGTATACCGTTGAACAGCATGTGTATTTCTTCCCATGGGATTGATAGTCTAATGTTAATCTTTATTTATGCATCATAATTTATTTGTTGATTATATTTTGTATTATTAATCTAAATCTACAAAGTAACTTGTAACTAAAGTTATTGCGTTTATGTGGTGGATTATATAAATTAGCAGAAAATGAAAATACTCAAGTAACATAAAGTACAATAGTTGAGTATACGTACACAGTTACTTTGCATCACTGATCAAGTGTAATCAGTCAGTTTTTATTGAATTTGTTCCTGACCTTTTCATTGTATTTGTCTAGATGCAGACCTTGTGATGTTGACTCTGGTGGGAGTTTAAACCATTTACATGCCACACTAATTACAGACTTTTCAAACTTCTTCCTGCTCATATTTCTATAATAGCTCACAAATTACACACAGAGGGTGTTTATAAAGTTCAGATAGTTAGTATTCTTACATTTAACTGTTTTGTAGGCCAGAAAACCACCAAAATTTAAATAAATGTATTAGGTACAGAAATAACTGAACATAAAGTATAATTGAATAGATTAATGAATATGTAAAATTGTGGGAAAAAAACATTTTTACAGAGGATATGTTGTCGCAATCAAGGAATTTCAATTCGTGACCTCAGTATTTTTGAATCCTTGCTGCGACCATGCCCTTTTAGGAACACTTTTCTTTTAATATGGCTCTTTTAGCAGCTTATTCTCTTGGTAATCACTCTGAATTTATCATTATGTAACAGATATCTACTCCGTTTCAGGCATATAGTCTCAGAATATAACTGTGTCTCTTGGGATATCCTAATTAAAATGCTAATTTCATGAACAATGCGAAAGTGCAAAATTAGCTGCAAATTAAATCACATGAAGCAGCTTCAAATAACAGGCAAGCATGAACTGGTTAATCCTTTTTATTCTGTTTAAAATGAATCCCGGCCTTTTTAACTGCATTTCTGTTGATATTAACAGAAGTAATGGTAAAACAATGAATATTTAAGAAAGTCATAATCCACAGAAAAGACACCTTTTTAATCCTCAGCCACTCAAATATGGTATGATAACCAGTGGAGGCAGTGACTTTTAAATCTGGGACTTAAGAGAGGAGGGGGGAGAGGATCAAACAATAAACAGGAAGTGGAGATGAAAAGGGAGGCTGCATTAATTAGATGACGGCGATGGGCTACAGCAGCAAAGACAAGGCAAGGAGAAAAGGGATTGAAACTGTTTGTAGGGTCTGCCAAACAAATGGTGCAGGTCCCTGCGGGAAAGAGATTATTATGGGCTCTGTGTCTGTCAAACATGTGAACACAATACAAAAAAGGAAGGGAGGTAGGGAGGGAGGAGGGCCCGAGGCGGTGCTGCAGCCTCAGAGGGCCCACAAGGACCCAGGCTCTCCGCAGCAACACTGGCCCTGCCAAAGAATGTCTGTAATCCGCAGGCTGACTGAGGTGATCCCGTGGCTCTCCCGGGCAATGCAGCAGGCTTTCCTATTGTCAGCAACGCTCAAAGAGGAGAGGGAGGAAGCCAGAGAGAGGAGGGGGAGGTGGTGGGGCACTGGGGAGGTGGTGTCCCTTTCTCAGCCTGGCCTTATGAGAGCTCCCTGCCATTGTCCGAAAATTACAATTGCACTTTTCTGATCTTTTGTGCACTCCTGTTGACAGTGGTTATTGACTAAGCAGTTGGACATGGAAAGGATATGACCCCCTACCCTTGCCCTCCCTCCTCCCATTTTTTTTCGTCTTTGGGGGGCCTCCATGAACAAGAGAGGAAGCAGGTCCGAGGTTTACATGTAGCATTAGATTTAAAAAGGGGTTTGAGGGGGCTTATGTGAAAAAGGAAGACAGAAAGGGGCGGAGGCTTTGGCCCTTACAAAGACGGCGGAAGACACTGAGCAAGAGAGAAAAAGTTAGAAGAAGAAGAGGAGGAGGAAGAAGAAGAAGAAGAAAGAACAGACTTTTTCCTCAATGTGAAGATTTTTTTTCCCCCCTGTTTCTCCTCTCAAACAGATGCTAAGGCAGATGGCGGTGAATTAGCAGAAAATGGGCAAAGAAGAAATGAGACAGTATATTAGAGGTCCAGGGAGGACGGACATGACGAAATAAAGATTAAAGTGCCACTGCAGAGGGGAGGAAATCTCACCCAGGGGTTGTGGGAGGTCTGAGGTGTCATCTCAGAAACATAATGTATAACGGCTTTGGTGATGAGCGATATGCTCTGGGCCTTGTGTTGCAAAAGACTCATCATACAGAAGCAGCAGGACACTGTGTTTCACCCTGTGATTCAGTGTGGGACTCACATGGTGAAAAACATCTTATTACTGAAATGATGGGGTTAAATTAGATTTGGTTAACAATGGAGACACAGACTGAGCAAATGGATGTTAAAACAAATTTTACTTTTACATGAGAAAATAACTTTGGTTTCATAGTGATCATGGAAGGTTTTTCCCACTGTAAAAAAAAATGTGTTCGTCTAACCTCTTCTGGGCCTTGTACTACATTCTATAAATCTATAAATAGAAAGCAGTCCCCAGCTATTTCTGCAGAGTATCCATTAGTTTGAGAGATTGACAGAAATAAAAATAGTGAAAGAGCAGACTAGGTTAAGACTGCACAACATTACAACCAGTAATTCTGGCTGCCTATTAGATTTATCTGTTGCAGGCTGAGGGAAAGCATGCACTTTGTCTTCAGACATGAAAACAGCATCTCAAGTGTTACAATTCCAGAGGGGGTGAAGTGGAATTGCTGTTTTTACATTTCTGTATCATTTTTTGCCCATAAGGAATATGGATAACAAATGAAATATTCAGCCCCATTGTCTGATTTATTTCTTTTATTATCTGCAAATATCACCCCGGCAATTTAAAGGATAGCTCGCTTCATCCTGGGCCTTTTCGCTGGGGGCCTGACAGCCTATCAACTTTATACTGCATAAACAGGTCAGGACTGTGTGAGCGTTCTTATATGTTATACTTTAAGGTTTTGAGCTCACAGAATTCCTAAACAGAAATTGAAAAAAAGAAAAAAAAAAGGATCCTTAAGGGGATGCTACAGAGCTCCTTGCCCACGAAATGATAAATTTGCACTGTGTCCGTTTTTGAAACGGGGGAACAAAATGTTATTAATTTCAAACCAGCTGGAGACCTCCGTATCACAATTTCTCAGACTGTAAGTAATATGACTCTCCTGGAAAGGGTGATTGACTGACAGGCACTCCAGCTCGGCTTTTTGTACTGGCTGAGTGTTTTGGAGCATCCCTACGCTCCAGTTTGTCTTGAAGCAGTCAAATGGTATAATAAGCCTCGGTTCTTGTCCTCTGAAGGGGCACTGGCATCACAAAAACCATTAGTGTTTCATATCTGACCATAGATACACAATTAAGAGCCTCCATCCAGGCTGAAGAGCTCTATGAAGGATATCATTAGAAGACCTGGGAAAACCAAGACCAATACAATACAGTTGGTATTAAACAAGTGGATTCAATAATTCTGAAGCGCTGGAAAACACTTCTGCACATTTGCTGCCAAAATGTGTTTGAAGTAGTTTGTCAAAGAAAATTGTGACAATGTTTAACCGAATTTTAAAAATATTATTTTTCCAGTTTGTAAATCCCTCTGTCCTAGTCCAAATAATACAGAATTTATTCTGTTTTGTTTTTGAGGTCCAGTCTGGAGAACCATGGTCACCTTTGACAAAGCAAAAACACATATTTAACTGTGTAGGTATAGGACAACACATTGTCTCTGAAGGACTTTTTGATGCAATAATGGAACCTATATTTCTTCAATATATAAAACATAACATGTAAAGCATTAAATATTTTCTGATTTACCATAATAACAGTGCATTATGGCCTTTTGCATATTTTGTCAATACTTTTTTGCACAGTGTCTTAATAAAGTCAGTAGAGAAAAATTAGTTTGCAAATATTATTTTAAACACGCAACAGATAGTAAAGCTAATGTCAACCAAACACAAGAGTTCATCCACAGTGTTTTTCATTCACAGAAAATTTGCACATAGCAAAGCTGCAATGAGAGAAAAGATGTGAAACTTTGCCTCTGAAAACCAAATAAAAAGAGTTTCATTGCTGTTGACCAACAACTGAGACAAATTTACTGTGGCCTGCCTCATGATAACTAGAGGGCATTCAGTAAAAAAAAAAAAGTATCATAAACTTGGCTGAGAAGAAAAGGTTTGCCCTATGACCTTGAGAGAAACACTCTCCTGCAGGTTGCTTTGCCTCTCTGCTCCTTTCAGGTACTCTGTCCCTCCTCTCTGCGTTTCCAAACACGCTGCATGGCTAAAGATAGTTATTCCACCTTGAACCGATCTACATCACCTCCCCGGAGAGAGCGAGCAAGAGTCCCTCTTGTGAAACCTTATACAGTATAGCATTTCTCACTTCCTAAAAGGGGAATCGAATGGCAGGGGGGGAGAATATTCAGCAAGCCTCACTTTAAATCAAGATAAAAGACTGAAATGGAAAATAATAGGAGGAACAAACCCCTGGACGGCCCAGGGCCCCTAATGGAAACACAAGGCTGAAGGCTTAGGTGTTGTCAGCAGCCAACACTGTGACATTCCTTTTTGATAATCTGGCCTGCCATAAAATTAGAATAGCAAATACCTCCTGACAAAGATGCATGTTCCTTCTCTATTGTGCCATCATAAAAAAAGAAAGAAAAAAAAAAATCACTCCACTGGTGACTCTGAACACCACAAACTTCAATTTAAATTTACAGCGCTGAGAAAAGAGAAGTGATATGCACTCAAAAATTTTAATAACCTATTAAGTTATGACTTTAATTTCATTTTATGAATATTTTCCTTGGGGAGTACAGCCATCACCAGAGAAAGATAGAAATTTAAAAAAGATAAATAGTGCCATTAATCTACAACATTTCTCTTCCATTATCCCTGAAAATGAGGAGTTATTTTTGCTCAGAACCTCACGTAATTAGCTCCTTACACTTGATTCACTAGCCAGAAAATGACCATGTTCAGAAAATTAAAAATTTGTCATTAAGTGGAATTTAACATAATATCATTTATCTTTATATATTCCTCAGCTGACAAGCGACAGCGGTGGGTGTTGATCAGGCTTTTGTGTCTGAGTCAGTGTGTGAGGACTTAACATTATGAGAGGAGCTGGACTGTTAATGTGTGCTGGGTTACCAGGTGAATACTGGTGGTTTTAGTTTCTTTCACTCAGAATATTTATCCTACTAATGGTGCTGTCATTTGAAATAGAGAGTTGCCATTTGTGTCAAAATGAGAATAGGACTGAAACAACATGTTATACTGTTATACTCTATAATGAAGACAGATGTTAACATCCACTTATGTGTCAGCTTTGGTCTAAAAAGGCACATTGTGTGGTAGGCATCCTTAACACAGTTCACTCACTTCATTTACATGCTCATGTGTAAAAAAATATTTTACCTTAAGTAATGAAATGGAAGTAAACCAAGGAATTTTAGGTACAATTCCAAAATAGGTGCACAGTATCAAGCTGGTGAACATGAAACCAAAGTTAGAATTAATTTTTGCTAAGAAATCAATACAGTATATTCTTATTGTTTGTGTGGACTTTGGCACTAATTTACAAAAAAGCATAAATAAAGCTTTATTTATTTTTCTGTAACGCATCTCGCAAATTATAAAATGTTTATACTGAACAACAGAATGTATTTCATTTTATTTTCTGCAAAAAATATCTGCTCTTGCTGTACCATATATCAAATGATATCATAGCATGACTGCAGCAACACTGAACTTTTTGATGATTAAGTTTAGGCACGGCACCCGGTTAAGGTTGAAGAAAAAAGTGTGTTTGCTCATAATTAAATGATTTGGCCTGAATGCTGCAAAGTCCTGCACTTTGTATACCAACCACCCACCTGACTATGTCCCTGAGATTCCAGTGCAATACATAAATATTGTACATACATGTGCGTATTTGGTAAAACAATTTAGTAATACAGAAATGTAATTTCCAGGAGACAGGATTTGGTCGGTTAGAGTTAAAATGCCATGAAACAAAAGTACTGTCAGGTGAGGATCAGTGCTAAAATTAGCACTTCTACTTCCTGAAAGAAATACAAACTCACTGGCAAAATGGGTCCTCCTAAATGTAATAAAGGGGCAGATGTCTTAAACTACTAATGGTACATAACCAGTACAAAGCAGGATAGTTGAAAAATGTCTCTGTATCAGCTTTTGTAGGCTATTTAGGACTATGGAAACCACAGAAGTTGACAGAGCAACAAAGACACTCAAATGTCAGTCAACTGTTGTCATGGGAAACAGACACCCAGAGAAATGCTGTTCCCACAAAAATGTACAAAAACAATTCTGTCTTCCTTTGAAAAATAGAAAATTATGTGCAGTAGCCGCAGCATCATTGTAGTTTCCAAAGAAATTGGGGTGAATTCAAATTTCAGTTCCATTTAATGAGCCATGAAGGATTTACTGGTATAGAAACTTTCATCAAAGCTGGAGAAGTTAATGTTTATCTTAAACACCCAGGGTAGAAATAAACGATTCCAAAAAAAAAAAAAACCCAAAAATAATAATAAAAACAAATACAATAACAACACATTTAAAATGTTGTAATCAATGACTGAAACATATAGTGACTGATTTGAATGGGAGGTTCAGTTCTGTGCTGCTGGCTGCTGTATATGGTTCTGTCATTTATTAAGTTCAACACAAAAACATGTTGGTCATCATCTCGCAGCACAGCAGGCTATCCATTAAGATCTAATTGATCATCAGAAAGAATGGAAGGAAGAAATGGAGTTGATAATGGTGAGGGAAACCATTTTGTCTCACTCCCATTACGGGGTAACAACATTCTTGTTTAGTTATTATTCTCCTGTGACTATGAAAACAAGAAGTGAGGAGCCACACGCTGCACTTTTCTACTGAAAAAATTAAACTTTTTGAAATAGACCTGTGCAAATCTTGCAAAGGTGCCTAGATAAAGACATTTAGTAACTAAAGAACTACATGAAAACACTTGATGTTATGACAGGAAACACTGCAAAACTCATAGTCATTCACTATTCCAGGTCATACAGTCATGTAGCACAGTTGAACTGTTTTCCACTGTGCATGATCTCATGGTACTGAACCAAATTAGGGATACATGTTGTACAATGGAGCCTTCACGTCAAGTGGTTAATGCAAGCTGTCGTCACCCATGCCTGCTCCCCTAAAGCAAAAGAACATTACTGCTAGCTTTAAAACTAATAAACTCATTTCATAATAATATGTGCAGCTGGGCTGGTAATAAATCATTATGAGACTCCTTGTTCCCCTGATACAGTATTGAGGCATTGACCCCAATCAAGTGCTTGCAACAAATATTTGGAATTACTGGGTGGAGTTGATTAATTTCACCAGATTCTGAGATTCTTTGAGGAGATAAATTATAAATGCTGCTGCTTTTGGAAGAGAAAGTGTAGAATATATTACAGATAGAAAAAGTACATTCATCAGTGGTAGGAAGTAACAAGTGCATTGCACTGTTCTGAGGTAAGATCATAACATATCGCTGTTTATTTGGTATCACTCAAATGCAGATCTTTAATTAATTCCCCAACTTGTAGATCCCTCATCTCCTCTACAGGAAAATCCCTATATTATGCTCGCTAACCTGCTGATGATATCACACTTTACAAAGCCTCTTTCTTAAAAACAAAAAGAAAATAATAATGATAGTCAAACTATTTTCTCACATAACCAGACCTAACTCCACAGTTTGTTTTAGCACTGTGCCAGCACAGAAAATATAGTCAATAATGTCAAATATAGTTTATAGTCAAACTACAGTATAACAGTGTAACTTTGGTTACATCATCTGTCAACATGATATTGTTCAGTCACATTCAGTGTCCTGTATGTCATGTTTTGGGAGATGCCTAGGATGCTAGCTTGCAGATCACTTAAAGGCATCCGATGTCTGCATGTTACACATATAGAAGGATCCGGATTTGGTTGTTTACTCCTCAAATTTACCTACATGTGTAACATGCCAATTCCCTCACAATCTTCATGTGAAACGTTTAGATCATGGGGTGTTAAACTAAAGGGATTTGTTTCCCATTAAATGTGAAGCTGTAAAAATGACCTGAGACTCCATGGAGTTAAAAAGCAGGATATTAAAGATGACATCTTAAGTACGGGGAGGCAGGGAGGCTGGTTGACACACATTGGGGAAGTGTGAACATGGTAGTCAATCACTCGCAATAGCAGAGGAACAAAAGTGCATCCTGAGGACCTGCCAAACTCCACCACACACATTTTTCACCAACCCCTCCCTCTACACAAAACCAAGCAACCTTACATGCAACTCACATCCATTCAGCTCCCAGGGGTTCAAACCAATCTCTCTTGTCTCCAGCCACTCTCTCTGCTTCAACCTGCAACAGCCATCAAACCCATTAATCCATCCGCTGAAGATGACTATGACTGATTTGGCCACCAAACAATCAATTTGTATCTCTCTCACTCTCTCTTCTGGTGTGGATGTACAAAATATCATGAAAAAGTGTCAGTGGTAATAGTTCCACCAGAGTGAAATAATAGAGTAATACGGCAATCAGCGTTTGACCTTGGAGGACAGCTAATTCTTCTGCCCATCTGTCTTAATTATTTCGTCTGAAATGGATACAAAAGGCAAACTGAACATTTCATTCGTTCTCAGATGACATTTTCATTTTTTATCTGCTGATAATGCCTCTATTTTTTAAATGATTCAGCATTTCTTTGCCATAAATTCTGGAGATTGGTCAACAAACATAAGTACAGACTGAGTAGTTTGGTGCAGCTACATTTCAAGGCCAGTGCCTCACTGAGGAAAATGGGCTCTGATTAAACTTACCTATATAAACAAGGATCAGACGGAGCAAAGGGTCTCAAGAAGAAATTACATTTTTAACTTTTAATGTAGTGCAGGCTCAAAATCTTCCAGTAACTTCTCCTTATGAAACACCTTCCTTTGTGATGGTGTCTGGTGTCACCATCACAAAAGAACTTCATTT
Source organism: Toxotes jaculatrix (assembly GCF_017976425.1). Classification (NCBI taxonomy): domain Eukaryota; kingdom Metazoa; phylum Chordata; class Actinopteri; family Toxotidae; genus Toxotes; species Toxotes jaculatrix. The sequence continues at coordinate 14,075,587 of NC_054414.1, read as the reverse complement.
TTAACAGCTGCATTTCATCACAGAATAACTTTTTAACTTGTATGTATATTCTGAAATGTTGGGCCACAACAGTAAGGGAAATTGATGAGGGGATTAAAAAAATAAAAGGTAATGTACGTGAATGGTGAGCTGCCACCGATAATTTAAAAACATATTAGATGGGAAAACCTCCTGTTTCTGTTTTGATTTTCCATCATTTCCATCAGCCTTTCTGATGAACTGATCATTTTTAGTGGATGTGAAGCCGTCAGTACCTGAAGTGTCCTGCTTTTAACTTTATTGGGGCAATAACAACTGCGGCTCTGCCCGTCCTTCAACACTGAATCTCTCTGCTGTCAGCTCCAAAGTGCTGGTGAGCAGCAGTTGGAAGCACTTGTAGCTTGTCAGTCTCAGTTGGTCTCCATCAGTCGGAGTTTTTGAGAGTCTGACAGATGATTCAACATGTGGGTTCAACACTAGCTGTCGAGTGCAGAGGCAGCCCGTCAGTGTTTGACAGCTCTAAATGATACTGTGGTAGGAGAAAGAACAAAGCTTTTCTAGTAGATGACTGGTTTACCTATATCCGTTCAATCACATCCTCTTATTTATCCCTTGACATGCATGGTTTTCTGTCTCTTCTGAGATTACTGTAGCTACATACAGTTAATCCTGGTGCTGACATTTGATTTGCCAGAGTTGTGTTTCATTGTTTTCCTCTCAGTGTTATCCAGTCACAATAACATGTGATCTATCTAGCTGTGTTCTGCGCACCCTGCTTTTTAACAATATTTTTTTTTAGATTGAGAACTGCATTTTTAAAAATCAGCTTCTTGAAATGTGTTGTCTTTAAAAAAACAGATTGTCCATAGAAAACTGCTGATTCAAGCTCAGTGGATAGATAAGGCTTTAAGTATTTTAAGATCATTTCACAACAAAATTTGAATTATTTTGTCACTTCTCATTTATTCTTATATGGTTTTCAATGGAGATGTCCTTGCTTTTAAAACAGACATATTTTTTGTCAAGTAAAATCAAAGCATAAGCATTCCACAATACCTTTGCTGACCCTGTAATTGCTTAGTAAGTTCACAACATCACTGAAACTGCAATAACAAGCATGCATTTTCCAGTCATACCATTTATATGACAGTGGCTTAACTGAGAAAAAAGGTACACAGGTTTTGCATAATAATCCCAGTTCAAAGCCGGAGAGGGAAAATGCATTTAGCAGTTTGGATACAGACCACAACTGTGAGCGTGATATAACCCTGTCTGATGTCGGGCTTCCAGCAGCCGTGGAGATAAAGCAGCTCATAGTGAGCCATGCGAGAATGCAAAGCAGGCCATCTGATAGCAGAGAGCAGAAGGTAGGAAGGAGGCATGTGTCTGGGAGAGGGAGCCGAGGAGCATTTGTCAGGAGACAGTGACAAAAGGGGGTTGAAGGGGCCTTGCTCGACGCTATTCAGAGACAATTTGTAAGCCCGGCTGTTGAAGCCAGGCCAAAGACTCGCGAACAGCTGGAGCCCCGCCGTGATTGATAAATGCGGGCCTCCAAGAACTTCATTTTGATATGAATGAAGACAAAAGCGCGACAACATTCTGTGAGTGTTTAATATTACCGTCATTAAGTGGCGACAGTGGACAAACGCCCTGTCCTCAGCTGGGGATACACAACGCCAAAAGGGAGGTCAGCACCCCCTGGTAATTAACATTTTTATGACAAAATACCCTTTTTGAAGCAGATTTGTAATTAATTCAGGTTTAGAGCTGAGTGATTAAAACAACATTTAATCTGGATTTAAAGGTTTGGATTACACAGAGGAATAATTAACAAAAAAACTTTTACATTTTGATAATAGTATATTATTTGGGCTATTATCATCAGCTTGCTTCCTTTTATAAAAGTCCAAAATAACAATATAAACAGTAAACATGCTTTGTCATATTCTATTTTCAGCTAAAAAATATTTGATTTTTTTTCTCTACATTTTCACAAACATAGAGAAAGAGCTCTCTTTTATCACACTGATATGTATGGACACTAATCTAATTACACTGCAGGCAGTTTGTCATGCTAATTGTGCAATAACCAAATTTCAACACATATTGACAGCGCACCATGAAAAGAGTTTCTCTGTCACAGGCTTTTGCAGCTGTTTTGACCCATGCTCACATGGGTCATTGAGAGCGAGGGTGGCCAGCTATGATCCGTTCACTTACTGGGTTCACTGACTTTTAAACCTGCTAGAAACATCTTTATCAACAGCTGTTTTATATTTGATCACATTGTTAATAAGATTTTGCATTCAGAGATTTTACATCAGTTTTTAACTAAAAGAAACAATAAAGCAGACAAGCAGATGAAATTGAATCCTTTTTTTCTTATTGATTGTGCTTTTTCAAATAAGCAGTTTTATCAACATAACAAAGGATTTCCCATCTCTTTTATAGAGTTGAGAGTAAACTATGCACATTCATCCCTGACCTATTTAATGGCTGGATAGTGCCAAAGACCTACACAGGAAAATTGAAAAGTTTTCCATCATTAAGTGATATATATGGCTGTGACCGGAGTCCATAAAAATTGGGAATTGTTCTATTCTAATTTAAAATTCTATTTCAGACACTCCTCACGGTGACAAAGGAGAACATCCATCCAGTAATACAGTCGAGAATTTGCTGCCAGGATTCACGATGAATGAGTGAATATTGATGAAGTTGAAAAACTCCACCGGGTCCCTTTTTCTACATCACTCCAGTGGAGGATGGGATGGGGGGAAGGGCGGGCTAATACTGGGTTTCCATGGAGAGAGGCACCTTTCTCAATATTCAGAATCCCAGTGTTCTGTGCCGAGTCTCAAAAGGAGATCAATCTCACTTTGAAGCACTGGGGGCTTCATTTGTTTGTGAAGGATGTGAGGTGCTGCCTAAATGACTATGCCAATTCTTCAAAACCCACTTGCAGCTGACACTCGGTGCCTCTGCATTCATTGTTTTTGGGGCTCAAGTTCGCAGACACATGATTGAATCCGGCCCACTTTGGAAAGGCTCGCTCAGGATAAAGATTTAGACGCTTGGCAGTCATATTTTTTACTTTACTGAACCCCGATACCTCACAGATCAGTAAAGTGAACCATAAAAGACACTGAACAGAGAGTAAAAAGAGGATTTGGTGAAGTGGAAAGAAGGTATATGCAATGAATGTGTGCAGTATTAAAATCTGCAGACGACAGCATCATTGTGAGTTCAGAACATTTTTTGTGAGTTGAACATATAAGACAAAAGAGGAAATTATTCAACAGTAAAACAAGTATTTTAACTTGAATGGGAATCAGGAGGTATGCTTCGGCACCAGTGTGTTTTCTTTAACATAATAGCAGCTTTTTGTTGCTGGCAGGGCATCTGGACATATACAATTACACAGAAAGAATAAATAAGTATGACAACTACTGTGTCATGAAAACCACATATCACTGTTTGCCTGCAGTGTAGTGGGACAATGCATTTAAAAAAAAAATAGATTTTTACTGGGTTTACTTGAGTTAGGATGTTGGAGAATTTTCTCAAACTATGAAGCAAAACTTAGCAAGTACAGAAGAGCTTAAACCATGACCTTGATATGACACTCAGAACAGGAATGAATAATTCTTTAACACAAATTCATCACTCTAAAGCCCAGGTTTGGGGAAATGTTACAACAGTGTGAGTCTGCCAGTGGAGTCCAACATAAATAAGTCCTCCCTCAGTCACTGGTGTTTAAGTAGCAGCACGTCAAGCCATTCTTCTCCCAGTTTTAGCAGTGCAATGGCCCATGCGGTTTCCTCACAGTGTGTTTAGAAGAGGACCCTCCATGTCTGCTCAGTTGTGCCTGGTTTACCAACACTATTGATTGCAGGTGATGTTCTGGACAGAGTCCATCTGACCTCTGGAGGGGCTTAAATACATCATTGTCCAGAGAGAGACCTCCTGAGACTCTGGTTATACTGTGTGTGCAGCCCTGCGCCTCACTCTCAGACACACTGATAAAGTGGCAACAAAAAAGTCAACAGGACACATGGATAAGCACTTCTTACTCATTTTCAGTACTCTGCAAAATCTAAAAATACACCTGGAGGACAAGTAACTATATTGGGTGATAGTCTACTCTTCAGTGAAACAGTTAACACATCTTCAGTTTGTCTTCTTTCAACCCTTAGATGTTAACAATGTGAACTAAAATGCCGTGGCCAAGCTGGTTTGTGTATGTTGGGATTGAGACAGTCTCCCTTGTCATAACAGCACTGATCTTCTCTTCTCATCGCCTTGCTGTGAATTCTAATTGCCGTTATTAATCAGCAATCATGTTAACACTCTCCCTAATCTGTGTGGCAAGCTTTTGTTCCATACACACCTCAGAGCCATTGATGGAAATCCAATGAGACATAGGTTTACCTGCCATGAAAGTACCTCAGCAGCAGTCATCAACACATTGTGGGGAGTGAGGGGGGAAGTACACTTTAAATTAATTAACATCAGACCTCTTGTAGCACTTCATTTCTGTAAACAAACATTCTAATATGTGGTAATTAATTAAATATGCCAAGGTTCCTCTCTGTTCCTCTTGTTAATCTTTCTTCCTGTGGTTTCCTGCTTTTGGTCAGTTTTTTCAGGGTTTATCTCTGGTTAGAATGAGAAACTGCAGAACATGTGGTCTTCAGAAAGGAGATCCAAGACTTGTGCTTGGTGTTATTTTCATTTTGAGTTTAACTGATAGAGCTTTAATGTGCTGCACTTGGAAAAAAATGCAAGGCGCCCCTCCAGATGTCAATTTTGGCACAGTCTTCAGTATTTTAATATAATATAGAATGTGAAGTTTAGTTCACATTCTATGTTATTTTTCCATAATTGAAAAATTTGTTCTGCTATGAAAAGTTTGTTCTAAAGTTTTGTTTGTTCAGTTGAGTGTTTTTAAACATTACTGATATAAACAAACCATTAAAAGCATCAGAAATCAATAATTACTTACTTATAATATATTACACAATACAATACTTATCACTCAATTTAAGAGTGATAACTCATTTTGATCCTGTGATATGAACTTTGGTCCTGTAGTGACCCTTTTGTTGTGCCTTCAACATGGAAGCATTGTTTCATTTTTATGGAATAGAACTCATCTGTGAGTGGCACTCATTCCAAAAATAGGGCCCCACTTTCTGTTTTCCTGATTTCCATTTCATATCTGCAACACTCACGCGCCCGGCTCTGCATGAGAGCTGCTCATGGGTGATGATTTTTGAATCGATTTGCCATTCTCACAAACGAAGGGCACAAAAGGCTGAGCAATCAGTCCAAGGCTGGCTGCTTTTGGCCCAGAGAGAGGAGAGATACTCTGTGAGTGGAGGGCAAGCATGGCTGATCTGAATCATGAAGAATAATGTTTAGCCTGGCAGATGATTAGGGATGTTAATTTTTTTGGAGGGGGTGGGGGCAAAGGGGGTTGGCACTTGGTGATGTCACTTTGGCTATCCGAACAATCTGGCAGGGCCGATCCTGGCGAAACGCTGCTCAATTTGCTGGGGCTCCTGCTCCATTTGCCTGTTAATGAGCACTGTTGTTGGAGGTACCCATGTGTACCATGTCATGAGGCTAGCAGGCAGCACCTTCACCTGACGCTCTGACCACAGAGGAAAATGGCAGCCGCTGTGACAGATGTTTTCACAGTCCTGGGGACAGAGCCATGGGAGACCTGTACAGTCAGAGGGCCCGGATATATCGCCGGCAACAACTGCTACAACATGTGTCTGCATCAGTGTACATCCAGTATGCACAGAAAACAAGGAGTCAGCTCTTTTCTTTTTTGGGACACTATCAAAATGACAAGAGTGTGTCAGTCAGTGTGACTAAAAAAAGAAAATTTTACACTTTAGTACAAAAACAACTTTCACTGTGGCAGCAAAGTCTTTTTTTTCTGGCTATAATAGGAGTGAAAGGACAGTATTGTTACAAATATTTAAATATTTATGGTACATGCATCTGTTTAAATAGATAAAGTGCAGTTTCCCGGTGTGTGGTTCAGTGGGAGGGGTTCTCAGTGTCACAGGATGGATGGTCGGGGTAAACTCATCACGTCACAGCATGACAACAGCACTTAATTACTAATGAAAGGGTGAGCTCTCCACAGTTGGCCTCTGTTGTCAAATTCATCCAGGATTAAAGGACTACACCTGTGACACTGATTGTTTTTGCCTTTTTACTTTAAAATAGAAATAGTTTAAATTATCACTGACTTTGCAAATTTAGCTGTAATATTTCTGATTTTTCTTTTTCTTTTTCTGATCCAGGTTGAACCCACTGCTCTAGGCAGCCACTGGTTTCCATTCATTTCTGCATGACATAAAAATCAATTGATGGACTCTAAAAACTTGCTTAAGTTGAGAAATTCATCACCGTGAATTCTGTCAAGTCAAATATTAATGCAGTGAAGGATTCAAAAAGTTTGCTGTTTGAGTTTCATTACATTTGGAATTCAATGGAAATCAATGGGTGTCTGAAAAAAAGGGAAAATGCATCTGAAAATAAAAAAAGTGGCGTTTAGGAAAATGATCTGCAGCACTATGAAGCACAGAGAGTAACTAAGTACATTTACTCAAGTACTTTACCAAAGTAAAATATTGAGGTACATGTACTTTGCTGTAGTATTTCCATTGTATGATACTTTGTGCTTTTGCTCCAATTTTAGGAGGAAAATACTGTTTTGTTTTGTTTTTTTTTTTTTATTCCTCCACATTTACTTAACTACAATAATTACAAATTAATTTGGATACACAGCATATAGTAAACTTCTAAAATATGACACACTGCTATTAAAAGGCTGTGTCCCAGCTACAGCTACAACATTTAAATGCTGCTTACACGTTGAACCACCACGGATGAACCAAACTGTGTTAGATTTGTTGGCAGGGAGCTAAAACTTGCAAACACAAGGCTGCCACATGCTGAAGGCAAAACAGACTCAACATAAAACGACAAGGATTGTGGGAGAAGAGGAAGTTGAGATGAAAGTTGTCGGTTTCTGCGGTTATTTATTGATGCCGCTGAGTGAAATGTGCCAATAGCTGGGGCTATACATTGTAACACCATTACACAGTGCACTATTAAACAGATACATAAAACAGACGGGCAACCAGACCAAATTTTAATGACAAAAGCGCTGATGTGAGATAAGTATAAATACGGTGTAATTCAGTAAGGTTTCATGCCTGGTTAAGCATGTACATCTTTTGGCGGCCCACTAACTGATATTACTTCAGTGCAATATTTCAGAGTGCATCAACATCCCGGTGAAATTAACTCTGATGTGTGAACAGACCCGGGTCCGGCACTCCAAACTGTCTCGTGATTATATCGAGATAGATAGAGCAGGTCGCGCACAAAACTCCCCACAATCTAAAAGCTGTCCTCACAAATTTAAATACGCCTCAGAAAAAAAATGGGAGAATCATTCTCAAATGTTTGTGCTGCTGGAAAATAGGTAATAAATGCAATGCCCCGAGAGTGTTTTTGGAGGCAGTTGGTTTTTCCTCTGTCTGATTACTAAATCTAGGGTTGATAATATACAGATGTAAATATGCTGCTTAGAAGCCCCCTCCTACTCTTCTACAATCCCTCCCCCCCTGTTCTCTTCCATCTGGCAGACAATAGTTTAAAATTCTTAATCCATGAGCAACCATTGAACATTAGTGAATTGCAAATTACAGATGTTTTACTGTCTCTCCCTCTGCTTTTTTTTCTGTTTTGATCTGTGCATCCCACTGTCACTCAGTGTCGCGTACGCATCCCTCGCTCCTCTGCATTCATTAGACACCCTGTGCCATCATGGCACCATATGACACTGTCATCATTTGGTAATTAAACCTTTGCTCGTTTAAATATGAAAAGCTGGCAAGGGTGTGATCATAAACAATGTTGTGCAAACCAGATTTTCCAGACTAAATGAGAATTCAGGCAACAACATGCCAGAGATGGATTTTTTTTTCCCCCTCTATCTTCACTTGGAGCAAAACAAAAATGAAAAGCAAACACTGGAAAAAGTTGCTCTTGTGCCAAACATATCAGACTGTCACACATTAAAATTCATGTAAACAGATACTTTATTTAAAGCACAAAACAATGCACTTTAGAAAACAAACTCCGGCTTTGTGTCTAATGTGACTGACATCATAAAAGTATGTATTTTATGGTCATAGTCACACATAGTTACAGCTCTCCTCTTTCTCTCCAAAGGTAAACAATGATAATATGCCAATAGACGACAACTTCAAACACCAATACGAGCACAATAACATCGTGATGGCAGATGGATTTTTAAATTCTACCCTTAAATGATAAGCACAGGACATAACATCAGCGTTGCACTCTTCTGTCCCCTAAACACAGTTATGTGCTTGATCATGTTGGACCACCAGACAATAAAATCTCCCCGATGCCTGAGGACAGGCGTCAACATCTCCCAGATTCTCATCTACATTCACACAGGCCTCCATCACTGAAGATTTAGCCAAATGGCTGTGGAGAGGAGGAATGCCCGAACCATTACAAGCCAAACTACTGGCTTTTTATTACCACTAAACAATCTTCCTCCGAGCCGTCCTTTAGCATACCTCTGAGCTCGGAGCTGGAGAGAAAGTACGTGGGAGGAGGCCATTCAGTCACATTATGGCTTTCCATAGATCAAGGTCACAATTTTCATGATCATTACACCACTGAAGGTGACAGGAAGCATTTACAGAAGTGATCAGGAGCTTATGTGGGAGCTGCTCATCCGTAGATTTCTGGGGAGAGGAATATATGTGTATACACAGTCTCACACACACCCACAAACTAATCAGCAAATCACACTGTGCAGCTGACTTTCCTCGATCATATTATCATGTCCTCATTACAGTGAAGACATGAGCAAAGACAAAGAAGAAAAATTAAAGAAAATGAGAAGAAGAGGGAAAATTAAAGAAATCAGCTTGTCTGTGGTAAAAAAAAAAAAAAAAAAAAAAAAATCAACATTTGTGAGTTCAAAGCCTGCCACCAGGAGGTGACTGCTAAATTATGCATTCACACGCCATAGGCTAACACATGTCAGTGGTCCACTGGACAGAAGCTCTGTTTCCCATATTGCTGACATGTGATTGGAAGCTGTTGGCTGTCTGGTTGGGACAGAGGCAGCTGGCGGGACACCTCCGAGCCGCCTCAGGCTGATCTCTCCTGCACACGCACACCCTGAGACACACACGCTGCACACTGAGAGAGTGAAACACACACACAGTGATCCACTGAAGGATCCAGCTTCTCCCACAGTGATAAATCCAGGGCCTTATGGGAGGACTGGCTGCCTTTATCCACTGAAAGAGGGGTGTCTGTGCAGCTCTAGTGGTTGTCATAGGTGAACATGCAGTCTTTTTGTTGTCATTTTAATTACTTGTTTTGTAAAATAATGACAGAGAAAAAGTAGGTAAATGTCATAGTTGGATATCAGTAACAATAAGGATAAAAAAACAATAAAGATACCTGATGATTTCTCTTATAATTATCCACGATATTCCTGACTTTAGTTTCCAGTGCCCTTAAAATTCTACTGTTCTGTAAAACCTCTCCAGCCTTTGTTAAGTTCCAACCAGAGGGGCACACATTTAACTATTCATGTGGAAAGTTTGATGGGGAAGAGAAGGGATTTAGCCCTTGTTCCCAGTACAATAAATGCAACATGGAGAATACTTTTGAAAATGACAAGATACAGTCCTATTTTTAATCCAGCACTGCAGGGCATATTTAACAATTACTTGCAAATCTGCATAATGAATGAGGAGCGAGAGTGTATTTTAAGACTTTGCTGCTTTGTTCCCCAACTTAGTGTGTCAATGCATGGGAGATGAAAAGAAAACGTGTCTGAAATATTTTATATATTTATGGAAATTTAGAGGGTTTTTTATGTAAAACTACTTTTAAAACAGTGGGATTTAAGTAGTAGTAGTAGTAGTAATAATAATAATAATAATAATAATAATAATAATAATAATAATAATAATAATAATAATATGTAAAGTTGTTTTTTGTAAAAAGGTCTTTCCTTCATGCTTAAATGCAAATGAGATGTTAATTTTTCTTAATGATTTGTTGTACCTGAGGCATGGAAAAGCTCAGAAACTCCACTGTCTGACTGCTTTTGTGCTCAGGGTATGAAAAGTAATTTAACAAAGTGTTTTCCAATCAAAGTAATGTAACCTGATCTCACTTGCATTTGGATCTTTAATACAATACAAAATCACTGGAACCACTATGTGTGTGTGTTTGTGTGTGTGTGTGTGGGGGGGGGGGGGGGGGGGGGTTGTTGGCGTTGAGGACTAATGACGGGACAGATCATCAGCTGAACAGTCAACCTGAAAACACTGCAGACAGAAGAAGAGTTTAAATGGAGTTAACACCAAAATTTTTTTTCTTGAAGTCGTTGTGTGGATTTTTACAGTTATGCAGTACAAAGACTCACAGCAGCTCAATGTCCTTCCTGTGTGTGTTTTATCATCTGAAATACGACCCTGACAGCTGTAAACTTTCGCATTGACTTTTACGCCTATTCTTAATTTTTGATGATTTCCCATCAAAGACAGTAAACGGTTAAATTGGCTGCATTAAACTGACATATTTATACTTTTAAGCACACTTTGAAAGCAATGAAAAAGCTTGACATATTGGTTGTAGAGTCAAATTGGCGAAGAAAAACCCATAGAAAATAATAAATTAATTTTTAAATTGCCATATGATTTTTTCGCTTTCTTGTCTGTTCCATGTTGAATTCACTCTTTAACATAACAATTTTAGCCTTAATTCTATACGAATAAACTGTATTTTACAAATAAAAACAGCGTGGCCGTTTAAGTGTATTTACACATCTGACATCCATGAACTCATTGTCAGATGTTTTTCATTATTTATTCATATCAGTTTATTGATATTGTGAGGCACATTGGCCGAGCATTTCAATTACTCACAGCCCTGCCTGTCACCTGCATATGGAAGCTGAAAGTGTAGGATCCACTGCAGACTTTGTGTTTGCAGAGTGCAGTTTTTGGTTGTACATATTTTTTGTATTTATTTATTGAAAATCAAGTATAAAGTGATTTAATTTTTTAAAGATGTTTGGTTTGGATGCATTAACAGGAGCCTGACAGCTGGTTATTTACAAACAAATGATATTACAATAAAGCCCATTGTAAATCTCTGATAAATCCAGAAAGACACTCCATATATTATTGTAAAATTACAGGGATATTATATGAGATATTATCTGAAAATAGAAGGAATATTAAAGCGATTTTTTGTTAACATGTGATGAAGAGGATTGGTGTGTGTGTTCAAATCAATAGGCCACTTTTTGAGGTTATAATGACTTTAAAACTGCAATATTAACATATCGTTTGGTTTTTAATGCTTTGTGCAGGGAACAGACTAAAATAACTGGAGATAAACGATATTCGATTATTTAAAAAGGCGATTTTTGCTGTGTGATGTTCTTCCACAGAATAAATAAAAATAAAAGTAACGATAAGAAACATAGATCACATTCTAATTCACCTTTAGTTTTACATTTAAACGATGGGATCAGTGCAAAACAGTTGTAATGATCCAATTAATTATGGGCAAAATTAAAAGCAAGTGCAAAATCAATCTTTCACGGTGTCGAGGATGGAATCAAATTGATGCTCCATCTGTTCACGCCAGCAAGATTTGTAGCCCGGAGTGAGGTAGCCTCGCTGCTGGAGCGCAGGACACTGTGTGAAAATCCAATATACAGTAGCTACAGCGTCAGGAGATATTTTAGTTAGTATTACAGTATCATATGTATGCGGAGAACTGTAGGGAGGCTGCAGCTGAACTTCTGAAATATCTTGCAAATTTCTTGCTAATATAAAAGACATATTTATATTTATTTTAATATCAAATAGTTGATATTTGAAGTGTACTTTTGACAAGTTTACTCAAATAAACACTCATGAAAGATTATTTATTAAGTACTTAAGCATGCAGAAAATCTTACTCTCTACAAATATTTTTGACATTATTCTCAGATTTACAGAATGTGCAAACAGTCCAAAATCAACCTGGATTTAATCCCAAATTCGTCTAAATCACCAAAAACCTCGTGACAACCCCCTCCCTTAAATCCAAAAGGATTAATATTCAACTTACAACCAGTGGTGTCAGCTCCCCTCTGCAGGGAAACTCAGATCGATTGGTGACGTTGGAATAACGCGAGACAACCAGGAGGAAATGACACCTCTCCCACCTAAAGAAATAAAAGTTCTCTACCAACACCCAGGCGCCTCGATCATCCTCCCCACAGTTGCCTGAAAGTGTGAGCTGATGTTCGGCGGGTGGATCTGCTGGACCCTCGGTGTTCTTTCTTCCCTCTCCTCCTCCTCCTCCACCTCCTCCTCCTCCTCCATGCCACCTCTCCTCTCTCCTCTGCACAGGCCATTAGGAAGCGGGGCAAAAGATAAATTGCTCTCTGTCAATACATTACACCTCTCCTAATGGGTGCACGCAGGCTCCAAAAACATTTTCCAAACTCTTGACATGCAGTGGCATCGTCTTAAATACTGCAGTTGTGTGTCAGAGTGGAAACGAGTCACTAAATTGGATTTAAATTCTTGCATTTAATTATTTTCTGACACTAATTTTTTGGCTGTTTCTGGCTTTAATGGTCAGATGATTAGAAATATGCAGGGTTTTATAATTACGCGTAAAAAAAAAGCGATAATTCATTCACTCGTCCTATTGTTTCCTGAATGTCTTTTTAGGAGCTCTCTGACCCCGTGTTGTAGCAGATGAATAGAGTGGCCCCCTTCCCAAAAAGAGAGGGGTTATAAGGCCCATCTGACCGCAGTCAAACACACCACACAGCACGTGCTGTCCAAACACACGCCAAACAAAGTAAACACGTGAAAACGGTGTGTTCATTTCGATATGTTGTGTGTTGTGTTTTGGTTTTAACTATTTCAGCATTTTATCCCCCCACTGCTTAATTTTTAATTTTTGCAGTGAGGGGATCAAAGTAGGGGGAGCAGGAGGGCATGAGAGAGAGGGAAGGTGGTGGTGGTGGGGGCGTGGGGGGCTGAGGGAGGGGGGGTGATGATGGTGGGGGTCTTATAGGGTGAAAAAGAGAATGTAGCTTTAAGGGAAATGTGCAGCCGGGTGTGAAATTACAGCCTATAGTGCTACATATTGTACCAGAAGCTCACTCCAAAAACAGTAACAAAAAGAGAAATCATCCCCTAACCTGACCAGGAGGCAGCCTGCGAGATGTGGCCGTCTGCCCCTAAGAGATGCCCCCCCCCCCCCCCCCCCCCCCAAAAAAAAAAGTGAGAACATTCAGAAAAAAAAAACAAGGAAAATTAGCAAGTCACCTGAAATTATGTATTTTACTTTGAAAATATTATTATTATTATTATTATTATTATTATTATTATTATTATTATTATTATTATTATTACAAGTATTATTTCAGGCGTGTAGAAATATTAAATAATTTAATGACTAAATTTTTCAGACTTTTATTTAATCCTTTTTATGCATTTTTCTTATAGTTTTTGTATATGTAACATTTTCCTTTGCTTTTATTGTTTGCTTATTTGTTTTAAAACACTGTAATTTCTGTAAAGAAAAGTGCTTAATATATGTATATTTATTCTACTATTTATCTATTTGGCTGTAGATTCAGGGTATTTATAGGATCTAGAACCTTGACTTTCATGTGACTCCATCATGCACTGTTTAGTTTAATTTCCCATTCAGATGACTTTATGCTGCAGGTGTAGGCCATCAGCTGTTTAATCCTTTGCAGCCCCTTACATGGATCCATAGCTTATAGATAATTGTTCCGGAAGAATATTTTTACTTCTCAGTTTGATCACAGGCGCTCAGGTGCACCCCAAGTCTTACTTTTTGGGGGGGGGACTTTGACAACACCTTTAAATTTGAGAAACTATGCAGCGCCATCTACAGAAGCTCGGCGGCACTGCTGCTTGCAGATCAGTTTCACCTCCAACCACCAGCAACCACCACTGCTCCCAGTTTGGACCACTGCAATCATCACACCGTCCGCTGAATGTAAAAAAAAAAAAAGGTCAATACATCTACATGATACACACATTAGCCATCAGTTTAACATATACATTTCAAATTAAAGCAAGAAATAATGGTATTAAATTATTTTAGGCCTACTTGGGTTCCAGAGCGGATATAAAGGCAGGTGAGGGGGAAAAAAATGAATGAAATAAAAAGACAAAATTCAAAGAAGGATCGAGCTAAATCCGGGTTGTGAGGAGACCTGACCACACACAGATATCCTGAATATTCCCAGAGACAGGCTGTTAGTCCGCGTGATAAAAGGAAAAAGATCAGAAAGGAACACAAATTTAAAAATAATCTCTATTTCATTGATTCAAAACTTCCACTAAGCGACTGTATAATTCACAGCTGTTATAATGTCTAATAAACTCTGATAGTTGTAACTCCGAATCCATTCCTTATTTATCTCCCTCCCCTCCTTGCCGGCGTGTCAGACCCAGAGACCTCCTCATTTGGACCCCCGGTTTTTTGCGTTGGCGAATCACAAAGTGTTGGCATCTATTGCCTTTGTCTGACAAGTCATCCATATAAGCAAAAGGGGGGTCTGCAGAGGGGAGGGGAGGGGGAGAGGAGGGGAGGGTTGCAGCTTTTAGAACCACAGACACAGAGAGAGGCTTCATTCCCTGCCCAAAGATCCAGCCTAACGCATCCAGCGCGAAAGAGAAACCCGATGTGTGTGTGCGTGTTTCTCCGCCGTTTTGACGCGTGAATCAAGGCCACCAGGATTGAGGAGATACCGGGCCCTGCACGCTGGACCTGAACGTTGCCTTTCGTTACAAGAAACGCGGTCTGCTCGCTGGCATGCTGTGACAATTACCTCTGGTCACCCCAGGCTTCGAAAAATACCGATAAACTGAGCCCAGGTCGTATCACTGAAACAATCCTTCGGTCATGCTGCGCACCTGCCAGACCTCCGCTCCCGGACCGGACTGTTAAAGAAAAGAAGGGCAACTTTTGGGGAAGTAGTTGCCATCAGATCGCTTGTTGAAGAAGCGGGGTTGGAGGGGGCAAACTAAGTCCCTCCATTGAGTAGAATCACCTTTTTTTTCTTCACATTTTCATCCTTGATAGGAAGGCGAAACGGCGACTTCAGTTGATTATCTCTCTTTCCTTTGCTATCCAATGGATATTCACTGCAAAGCAGACCCCTTTACAGCGATGCACCGTAAGTAGCACAACCTGAGTTTGTCTGCCACTGCAGCTTTTACATGTATGCGGGTAAAAAAAAAAACAAAACAGCAGAAATATATAATTCCTGCATAATACAAAGGCCTGCAGCGGAAAGCGTAGCGATTTTTGCGTGCAAACAGCATCTTTGCGCAGGAAAAAAAAAACAAAAGACAAGTTACAAGCTAATAAACTGATACACAAACAAACAGAGACAAACGTGGAAACGTAAGGCTGCTAGTGGAGTGATAATCTCCTCATCATTCACACCTCTTCTTCTGTGTGCAGATTTTATCCTAAATACTTCTACACACGCAGCAGCGATGTACAGAAATTAAACTTGTCTTAGTAAACAAAGAACGTGCGTTGGCAGGTGCCCAGTAATTTACACGTGTATCACCCTGCAGCTTCCCGCGCAGTGTGTGTGCGTGTGTGTTTGTTTGGGCCTAATAAAGTCAAGACACATTAGTTACACATCTATTATTCAAATTATCCAAATAACAGCAAACCCTGTAAGTCCATCTTAAGTCCACGTGTAGTGTGGTTTACTTGTAATTTGGTGAATGTTCGTGAATAATTGATGGTCTCTTCATTTACTAAATAATATGTAATATGAGTAATCAAAGCTCGTTCAATTATTTAAAATTACCGTGCAGGGAAAATGAAGGAGCTTGTAACTTAATACCAAACATGAGCCGTGGAGCCTGTCTTTCGACTGTGAGAAACTTTAAAGAACTGGAGACTGAATTAAATTCATATTTTTTAAATTCAAATTATTTTCAGGAATTAAATAGCAGTTATGGCACAGGCTCACTGCTCATTGTAGGCTGGATTCAATGTGCTCATCAGTTATAAGCTGCATAATAACAGTGACATCTGAAATATTAAAAGCATATTTGCTGCATGATTAGGTGTCCAGTAGTTCAGTGCAGCAGTTCAAACACTGTTTTGTTTTATTTAATTCTTACAAAGACATTATTGTAATTCATCTTAATTTGAAAAGTTAAAGACAAATTTTCTTGTTTTAAACAAAAAGGGAGGTAATAAAAAACAGACCAACACACATGGATAACAAACAACTTTTTAGCTGCTGTGTCCATTTTTGTTTCATTTAAACAACAAAGAATATATATTTATAAATTTGCACATTCACCAGGACAGTTGTTTTGCACTGCTGTGATCATTTCTAGTCTCTGCCTCTTCTCAAATCACCATAAATAAATATTCTTTCATCCATTAATTATTTTGTACCATGGCTAATGACTGAAAAAAATATAATAACTTGGTCATTGAGATGTGTCTATGAAATGTTGACACGTTAACAGAAAAGTAAACAATCTTCTAATCACACAAAAATTAAAAAATAAAAACATGTTCCTTTAATTAAAAAAAACATTATTTTCAAATAGAAATGTTTATGTGTCGAATTTCATGAATCTTAAGGGCTTCTTCAAAACATAATAAATACGTGTAAATCCACCTGCTCCATAGACACAAGTAGTGGAAAGTGACCTGCAGTTATATTATATTATATTATACGGGCTATGTACCGTGTTTTTGCGTCCACTGTAATTAAAAAACAAAACAACAAAACATACTAACCTGCGCCTTCCTCTCCCTTACGACTTTATGTAATGTTACGGTTGTGTGTGTTGTTGTTGTATCCCACGTAGGGCACGGAGGTGTGAACCAGCTCGGCGGGGTGTTTGTCAACGGCAGACCCCTCCCGGACGTGGTAAGGCAGCGGATAGTGGAGCTGGCCCACCAGGGAGTCCGGCCCTGCGACATCTCCAGGCAGCTGCGGGTCAGCCACGGCTGCGTCAGCAAGATCCTGGGCAGGTAGGTGAACGTGCTCCGGCCAAGCCCAGCAGGCAGCCAGGTAGAATCTGCTGGGTGTAAGGAGGCAGACAGAAAAACAACATCATGGTAGTGATGGAGGACGAGAGGACTGAAGCCCCCAAAGTCAGCTTTTGATTCTTAATTAGTTTAATTCTATTTTAGGCGTCCTAAAATGTACATGAACTCGAATTAATTTTTGACATTAGTAGATTTTACAGAATTAATTTAATTCTTGCACTTGTGCGTTTTCTTGCATTTTAATTGATTTTTAAGCAAATTTGTTTCTGCTTTGAGTCATAATTAGCGCCAGTTATACTCATAAACCCCATCAAGTTACATTACACCTCCAAAGCTTATAATCTCTAAGTGTATCATTGGGTTTGAAACTAAATTAAACGCCTATTTTAGGGAATCTACCGGCAGCATTGTGTCTTAAATACAGCAAACTATCACTATCTCACCGGAGAATATTATTTTTGCAGATACTACGAGACTGGCAGCATCAAACCAGGGGTGATTGGTGGGTCTAAACCTAAAGTGGCCACACCAAAGGTCGTGGAAAAAATCGCAGATTACAAGAGACAAAATCCAACTATGTTTGCCTGGGAGATCAGAGACAGGCTGCTGGCAGAGGGCATCTGCGACAACGACACTGTTCCCAGCGTCTCATCCATTAACAGGTAGGAAACAAAAATTAAAACATAACCAAAAAATATAGATACAAAACTCATTATATTCAGATTTTTTTTCTTCTATTAATTTAGTTGGGTTAAACAACAGACTTTAGGATGTAAACACGTTAATGAAGAGCGCCGGCAGAGCGCAAATTGAAAATCATTTATCACAGCATATCTGTTCTAAGCGTACCACCCACAGCAGAATATTGTTTGACCAACTTTGTGCTTCCCGGCACGCCGAGGCTGCCTGCGGTCTCAGAGGTGCAATTCAATCTTTCAGACCAAACTCCCTCAACAATCAGCAGTACATCCAGGACTGAGTGAATCTGTCGAGATGAAAACCGATCAATATTCGGTGACCAGATCCCGTGGCGCTATAAAGCAGGCCAATTTTCTTTAGCACATCTAATGTGCTGGAGCTGCTGCACAGAGAGAGAACAACACTGGCGTTTCTGCAAGATTTTATTTTGGAGAGATGCTCTAAGAAGGATAATCGGAGGAAAATGTGTTGGCTGCAATTTGTAAAATATTGCATCACGTGGAAATAAGGTCATAACCTTTAATGAAACCAAAATATTTTATTGTGAGAGTTTCTGTGAGGCCAAACGGATGTCTTAAAAATCCCGTTCTGTTTATCAATAAATCTCCCGATTTAAATACTTGCACTAAAATTCGAGGTGTTATCTTGCTGTAATTATAACTGATGTAATTTTATGATGATGCATAAAAGTGCAAAACCAATTTTGCCTTGATTGTGGCATTAAAACGCTCATATAAAGCGATTTATCAGGTGAAATAAATCCATTTAACTTTTTAAGTATCACCGTTCACGCTGCACATCCTCAGGTTTCTTAAAGAAAGTCATAAACAGCACTATAGTTTGACAGTGGAAGCTACAGGAAGACCCAGGATACCCCCACCCCACCACCATCTTACCCCAACCCCACCCCCCACCCGCTCCACCACCACCACCCCCCCACCAGAGATCCCTGGTGATGAACTTTGGTTAAGAGGCACTGTTCCATAGAGCCAGCATCAGCATTACATTTTAATGAGCTGATGGGAGAGCATGGACAGCTCCACACAAGACATCTTTTAAATAGAGAAAAGGCTGAAGAAAATTCATTTCATGCTTCGTGGCTGCTTAAAAAGCCCCATTTAAGGAGGCTCAGACACATGTATGTGATAAATTCAAAATGTACATTAATATCATTAAAAGAGCCCTATAAAGTTTTTTTTTTCAATTCCAATTAAAGCTTTCTATTTTGGACTGGCGGGGGAAGCCTTATGTGTCTTTGTTTATGTGGAAAATTAAATTGTGAACACAAAGAGCTGTAATTCTATCAGCCAAATATGAGAGCTACTTTGAATTTCTATTATGGCTTAATGCTGAATATTCTTTTTTTTTTTTCAGCAGAAGAAATGTAAGATTTCAATGTGTTGCTCTATAATCTAGTGCTACACACACACACACACACACACACACACACACACACACAGAGTGGTGCAAACACACAAGTGAGACAACACAAGCATTTGTTTTGATTTAGCTGGAGCTAAATATTTCAATACATGTTTGAATTCCTAAAGGAGCAGTCCGCAAAAATCAATCAAAACATCCTTAGTGGTTCGATCACTATGGCAGAGTTTTTCTCCAGAAAAAAAAAAAAAGCCTTGAAAAAGTGAGTTTGTCTTAAAATAAATGACACGAGAAGTTTAAGCGGGGCTTTCCCCGTTACGACAATTCAGGAAGAAAAAAAAAACACTAAAGACTGGAGCCAGAGCCTTTTCCAGTTGGATGGTTCTGACTGGGGCCAGTCGTGGGTTTCTGTGGCAGACAGTCTGACCTCAGGACTGTTGACAAAAGAGGATGCTCTATTTAAACACCTTTCCCCTGCATGCATTATTAAATGCTACAGAGATAGTGTTGTACTACACGTCAGGGCCACCACAACCAACAAGTAACGCTACCCTGCTGCTAGGCATAAAAAAAGGGTCCTCAATGGTGCTCGATACTATTGATTCAGAAGTAAAGCAATTTTAATATTTCTTCAGGGGATTTTCAGCAACAGCCAGGCCATTAATTCATTCTCCCAAATTGCTTATTCAATATCAAGAACATGGATACCAAATAAAGTCTTTGAATTTATGTAGCACACACAAGTCAAGGGGTCGAATAACTGTTATGGGGAGAAGTGAAAAAAATTAAAACATCAATATGCGCTCTCTGTAAAAGCTTGGTGTTAGGCAGCTTTGCCTCCAAGGGGAGTTCTCTCTTTTTTTTGTTTGTCACAGTGTTGGATTTATTCCTCTGAAGCCTTCTGGCACCACCAGTAACATCAATATCTAAATTATCTGATGTGTTTCTGGATAATATGGAAGATGGAAATAAAAGAAGAATAGTTTTTTGGGCTTAAAAATTATAATCTGGGTGCTAGATATTGTGCAGTTTTATCTGAGAGGGGAAAACGTTTCATTCCACTGAAACAAACTATGCATAAAATAAGAACAAATGATCAAAATCTGAATTGTGTGAAGAAATCAAACCTATAAAAGCTCTATAGTCATCACCCTACCTCATCTCCTTGTGCTCTAAAATGGCCCTCTGGAATACATGATGAATAGTTTTAAAGTTTACAAATTATTGTGACAGCTCCCTTTCTCCCAAAGTGCCATTCAGATTAAAGGAATCTAATGCTGGCGTAAGCTTGTGCAAGGCAATAAGGAACTATTGCTTTCCTGTCACATATAATTTATAGCTTTCTATTTGCATCTGTTTGCTCGTGTGACTAATCCCCAACTTTTTCTCCCCAAGCCCCGATCAATACAACCTCATCCGCATTGGCACACGGGGGCCGCTGGTTCTACAGAGATGTTTGATCTGGGAAGCAAAGGGCTACTATAGGGCTGCGATCGGTCCCTGTGAAACCCCCTTCCACGGTGGGGAAGAGAGAGAGAGCGAGAGACAGAGTTGGAGGGGGGGCTGATTAGTGTGGGCCAGGTAGAGTCAGTGAAGCTGATCATTGAGGTGAATTGATGTGATTTCATGCTTTGTTTGCAAGATCACTCAGACCAAAAGTGCAATGAAGACTTTTCTTGAGACCTCACCTTTAAGGTAGAACCACTGACCACGTCCCTCCTTGCGTATGAGTTGCGTTTGATATCTTAGTCACACCATATCTCCTGGTGTGACCCAAAGGTGTACGCTCAAATTAGGGGCAATTTGGAAATTTCCAGGAGGAGAAATCGGTCATAGAAAAGCAGCAGTGACATCTGCATTTCCTTTGTTCCCCAGGATCATCCGAACAAAAGTCCAGCAGCCTTTCCATCCATCGCCTGATGGGTCATCCCTGCCAACACCAGGCCATACCATAGGTAATGCTGCAGCTCACATCAGCATCAGCAGGAGCACTATATGGAATACATGCAAGCATGTCTTCATTGTAAAATACAAGATGGTTGTTAATTATTTTGTTTCTTTCCTCCAGTACCAAGCACAGCCTCTCCGCCTGTAACCAGCGCCTCCAATGACCCTGCAGGATCCTACTCCATCAACGGGATTCTGGGTATTCCACGATCTAATGGTGAAAAGAGGAAAAGAGATGAAGGTAAGAAAGTTTCTTGTCAAGAGGAAAAAAAAAAACAATGCTTGAGTTTAGGATTAGCATGCAGAAAATATCTAAAATCCTACAAAAAAAAAAAGCTTTATGCTATAAAACCCACTTTGCTGAACTTGCAATTACGGCATTAAAACCTGCTTCAGTTTCAGTAGATGACCCTTATAAAACACCTAAGTCTGAACTCTGTTACACCGCTGTGTCAATCTGCCAAGGAGTCTTTTGATTTGAAGACACGACCTCCGCTGTTGTCTCCTGCAATTAATCTTTATGGAAGTGATTAAAGGGCTTTAGATAATTACATGTCAAGATGATGTAGCCAACCACCCAGGTCAGTCAAGACAGCCGCTATAGCTCTGTGGAGGGCTTTTTTTTTTTTTTTTTTTTTCAACAAAAGTGGCTCCACTTCTGCTGCTGCCGAAGTGGTAGGTTAGTGGATATAAGGGGGCCTGAGGCGATATAGATTATTGGTTCTGTAAGCAATAGGCTTCCTTAATGTCACTACATAAGCAGCTGATGAGAATAGCTAAACAGATGCACTTATGTTACGAGGCGTGTATGACTATGGAGGGATGATGTGGCTGCTGAAAAAGGGGCAGTTATCTCAAACAGGGTGGGGAATGAGTGCCTTATTTCTGCAGTGCTCTGGAATGAGAGCTAATCAGAGCACGGCAGCAGTTTACATAGCGTCTTCTTTGTTCTGGCGTTTGTTGAGAAGCGCAGGGGTTTGCGGGATATTGAGTGGAATTGATGTTTTATGTGCGTGCGGGGAGGGAGAGATGACTAATGACCTGTCAGAGGTAGATTTCCTGGCAAAGATATAAAAACCAGCATGACGTGGACATGGCAAATGACATAATCAAGTCTTTCCCTGTAAGAGATGCAATCGCGGAGGCATAATGCAAACGTCTGGTATTTTCAAGGGTTCATTTTCAGTCGTTCGAGGACCTCTCATATTAGCCAGGGTGTAATGTCTAGTCACTGAATGATAGAATGCACACATTTCTATGCAGATTGCTACTGAAGGGCAAAGAGGTATTAAAGGGCATGGAGAGGACTAAGGTATGTGTACGTGAGGGGGAGAGCTGGCCTGTTTTGTGGAGGTCTTCCAGGTGACAGCGCCATGTTTCTATGGCTATTCAGTCTCAAATGATTCTCCTGATGTGCTGCCATTTCTGTGATTTAGGTGCTCGGCCAGTGTTACGATGAAAGAGAAGAAAGCTGTGTGTGTGAATGGAGGTGTGCACTGTGTGTGTGTGTGTGTCTCAGGGTAGGGCTTTTACTGGGGGTGGGGGGGGGGGTTCTTATATACTCTCTCAACAGCCAGCTGGTGCCTACCTGGAACCACAGGGTCAGGGATACTTTATCTTTCCAAAACATAAACCCCAGGTCTTGGCCTCACACACACACGGCTGGAAAAGCAATGTCTCGCCTCGAGCCACACTTTGTAAGAATAGTATATTACATACAAAGTTACCCTGTAGACACTATTGTCCTGTTGTTGTCTTCTCTTAAAGTGCACCTTACCAAACCTGACACCTGAATTTCAAGATTTTGCAACTGGTTGGCTGAAGTGTTCTCTGAAACTGAACTGCCGTAGCTACCATTTAGGAATGCAGGTTATGTTCTCTGTATTTTGGGAATTGTGGAGGTTTTTGTAATCTTTGCAAACATGAATTACTCAAAGTTTTAGCGGAAATCGACTGTCACCTGGAAAATAGTGATTGCTTTTATTTTGAAATTCAGGTTGCAGCTCCAGTTTGTTATAACCTGTAATGTCTTTGGGTGTGTATCATTGAAAACAAATTATCATAGATCCCATATTTGCCATAAATGCCATCAACTTGCTTTAAGGGGCCTTCTTTCTTTGCTTCTGTTCAAGCATTTTTGTAAAGTTCACATTACAAAAAACAAAAACAGTCACTTCTTGATAAACCTTTCTGGAAATGATTGAATGCTATTGTGTAAGCCAGCTGGTAAGTCTTTTTTCTAACCAAACAAGGCAAAAAACACGTCTTGTCCAAGAAAGCCACTTATGAAGACCTCAGTATCTGGAAAATCCTTTTTCTGAAATCAAATAGTTTCGAAGCAAGAAATGTATTTGTGCAGCTTTCTTGGTGTTTCATGGTTATTTATTTTATTCTTTTCAGTTGAAGTCTGTGTTTCAGTGTTGCCTTGTTTGCCATTCACACATATTTTGCTTCGCTCAGTAGGCAGTAGTCTATAGTCAGTTAATGCTTGGATTAAATTTCCTCACAGCACAGTAGCTTTCCTGAGCCCTACTTAACTTGGTAAGCCTCATGATGATTATGGCACAAGCAGTCATTATCAAGGGCTGAAAACATGAGCAAAAATGAGTGAAGGAAGGGAAAGGAAAGGAGGGGAAGGGTTAGGGAGGGGAGACTCAAGCCCGGGCAGACAGCTCCTAAGTTTCCAAGTCAGCAGTGCCCTTAAAAAAAGGTCCCCCATTACAGGAGGGATGTAGAGATAATGTAGTGTGACACACGTTATGTACACTGGGTCTCAGCAAGAGGAGCTTCAGGGACACAGGTGTCATAAGAGCCATTAATCTGCTATTGTCACGTGTTATTGCAAATTAAAAGTAGCATGTTACACTTGGCAGCCATTGTTGCAGATGGACAGAGTGGGGGAGAGAGAGAGAGACCCCTGGAGATGGTGTGTTCGGTGACCACGGCTGTCCGCACCTTTAACAAAGTGACATATATTAGAATTTGCAATTCTGGAGAGAAAAGCTATTACCTCACAGATTAACATCCAAGTACCCCGCCACCCGCCTCACCCCTGCATCCCAACTCCACCACCCCCCACTGCTTCTGACACACACTAAGCTTCAGAAAAGACAAAGGAGAAGTCTAGGCTTCTTCTCAGAGGGTGAAGTGAAAATCTTTCACAAAGCATCTGATGTCTAAGTACAAATCTGCTTTCATAGATGTTTTTGTTCACCTTCTTGTTATTAGCGAACGTGTGAGAGAGCTGAATTGACCTGAGCAGACAGCTCGGAGGTCTGTTGAGAACATGCAGTGTCCATGAAGTGTGTCCGGTCTTTCAAAGTCATATCACACGTCCTTTCAGAGCGGCCCCACAAATTGCACAATCAGACCTGTAGATGATTCTTAATTTCAGCCATTCTGAACGCTTTCTTGCTTTGTGTGGGGCTTTCTTCTTGATTTATGAGAGAAACGCCAAGAGAGAAATTTCATGATAAGACGATCATCATATATTTCAAGAGCCAACAACAATAGCCAGTGGCAGTCAGAATGGATGCGATTCTGTGCTTCAGTAGCTGTTGAATTAATTATTTCTCATTTCTGAGCGTCATGAGGAGAGAACTGATGTGTGTGGATGGAGATGAGTGATGGAGCGAGCCGCCGTCACACCCCGCTCTGTGTATCAGCATCTGTTTTGGGGGAGAGGGAGAATCAACACAGGAACTCAGAGAGCAGCAAAATGTCATCACCTAAGTGCGAGCTCCAAATTAGATTAATAAAGCTTTTAAAAGCTTGGGAACATGACGGCCTAACGTCTTTCTAAACTGTTCCTTGCTGAATCTTAGGAGTAATCCCAATTTTTGCAACAAATCCAACTGACAAAAGCAGCAAATTCTCAGATATGACAGACTGCAAATGGGGAATGTTATGGACAATTAATCGATTACCAAAATTGTCATTAATTCTTCTATTCTTTATATAATCGATTTACTAAATTTAGCTTCTAATCCCTTTCAGCACTAATAACTGCTCTTTGGTGATGGTGATTTAATTTATGTTTACATAATCAAAACATTCAATTAGAAAAACAAAATGCAGCTGAGTTCATCCAATTTGATGCAAATGAGTTTTAATTTGATTTCATTTAGCCAGGAATTGAATCAGGCGGGAAATTATAGAGGTGTATTATTGTGAAATACATAACAATGTGTTAAGGGAACAAGAGCGTATGTATGTTGACATGTTATTTAAACAAGGAGCAGATTTGGGGAGATGGGAGGGGGGGGCAAGTTCATTCATCTTAGGGAGGCTTTCATGACCTCTAGGTGCCAGCTCAACTCCTCATACCTCTCTCAAGAACTTACAAACTCTATTTTCATTGCATGAAAGAGTTTTACTCTGAAATCATTCTCTTCCTCCATTAGAGTCAGATTTTCAGAGAAACTACAACTTTTGCTCAATCTGCACTTCATTCATGATAATTATTTTGTTTTTGTTTGGCGGGCAGTCAGTCAGACTCGCTCCCAGACCCAGAGTTGCATTGGCTAAAGCCTCCTGCTGGGGGTCATGACCCCTGGGTGCCAAACCCGCAGAGAGGAGTCTGCTTTATAGAGCTGGTTATCTGATCTGATAGAGGCTGCTCCCTCGTTACCGGAGTGTTAATACAGACTGATGTCAAGATGAATACACTCAACTCCAGTGATCAATAAACAACCACAGAACGGGACAAGCATGTAACGCACCAACAAAGCCACTGTGGTCAAACAGTGCATAACGGGCAGATTTGGAAATGTCCAAATATTGGATCTGACTTGTACCGATGACAAGTGCTTACAGTCACTTTAAAGCACCTGTAAATTTGTATTCCTCTATATCAAGAAATATCTCTTACTACATAGGAAAAATCAAAGTTGTAAAAGTTAACATCATAAATCAGCTCTACGTCGTTAAGCTATGAATTCTTATTAAATACTGATTAATACATTAAAACACATGACATCTTTTTTTCTGCCACATTTGAGCACAGAAAAAAACGAAATACAGAAATCTCTCATGTGAAACAACTAGCATTCTTCTGACTTTAGCAACAAACAGCGTTTCCATGAGGGAGCCTATTACTTACAGCAAAGAATGACAACAAGTTTTCCAAACTATAAAATACGCCTTTTGTAACTGCTCTTCAGAATGGTACAAGTGGCGTTGTCATTTGTTAGTGCCTTCCAAAATCACTGCAGCAAAAATAAAACAGTTTTCTGATCTTACACAGCTCTGGTTAAGGTTCGGTTCTGTTACAGCTGCCATTATGCTTCTTCATAAGAGTTTCTCAGATGGTTGAACAGCTTCTAATGATCTGACATTCACGTCCACTTTACAAAGTGACTGGGCAGCTGTGCGGAGGTGAGAAAGGAGCCAAGGATTGAACTTCTCTCTCTTTAGCTCTCTTTTTCATTTGTTACACAACTATTTGTGGCACTTTTCATGCAAACAACCGAGTGCAATACCACGAATGCCTTGCGGGGGAGACTGTCTGGAATA
Source organism: Toxotes jaculatrix (assembly GCF_017976425.1). Lineage (NCBI taxonomy): Eukaryota > Metazoa > Chordata > Actinopteri > Toxotidae > Toxotes > Toxotes jaculatrix. The sequence goes on along the minus strand of NC_054414.1, from coordinate 14,048,884 downwards.
ATAATTTCTACCACCAGTAGAGGACGTTGTCACTTGAATGTAAACATATGTCATTTTTGGGCATTTGCAGCCGTTTTCTTGGGAAGACCAACTAGAAAATCATAAAAGATACACAAAATTGATTTGTACACCTTGACAAAGCACAATTACACAGCTACATACATGTTCTAAATGTCGCCAGAGTAATTTTCATCAACAAAACACAGTTGTCACTGATTTGTCAGATGGGAATCAGTAGCTGGGAGGGCAGATGGGACTGTTTTCAGTGTGAGTGGGAGGAAGAGTATGTAGGTTGACCCAGGATGGTTTGTCTTGTGTGTGGGAAGTGTATTCCACAGTGGTGAATGACAAATATGGTGGGGGGGTATTGATCAGGTGTTGTGGCTTGGGCTGGCTGATGGAAAGTAATTAATGACTCTATTTGCTTTGGTAGCAAAGAGAACAATTGAGTTTGATAAAGTGACAAGAAGCAGCTATAGTAGGTGACGGCCAGAGAACATGCTGAATATTCACCTAAATGTGCTGGAATGTACAGATGAGCAACAGATCAGAAAAATTAGCCAAGCGGCCAAGCCTTGTTCATAACCACAAATCTTTCTTTCAGAATCTCGTGATCTTGGCTAAATTTTGTGGAAAAGGTATAGGCTATGGAATTATGTACAAAACGCGTAGAATATGTTCAGTTTGATAATGGTGCAGCTACTGTGGTAAAAACATGACACCTTGGGTTTGATTATATCACTCAGTTTGAGCTAGTATAGCTTCATGAAAAGGCTGGGACAAGCAGATACGGATACATGTAACTGTCTTATGAAAACCTTGCATCTCCACAATATCATCGTTCCAAAAACTATGAGAACAGTCTTTTTAAAGTTTGGTAGCAACATTTTCATTCAATGTTTTTCACTGATTCACTGATCCAGTGAATTTTGAAGTGGTTTCACATGCACGTAACAGGCAGGAGAATTTTCTATGCCTGCACCTAAAAGTCACCAAATTTGGGCACTGGTTTTCACCAGCAATGCTGTCATACTGTGGAAAAAAAAGGTTATCAGGCTAAATGACATAACACATGGCACTTTTAGGGGGGGTGAATAATAAGGATGCCTGACGATCTGACACCAGTGAAGAAAATTAAAATCTGTGTGCATCACTGTGTGAAATTCACTGGAATTTTTCTTTTTTTTTTTTGTAAGGTAACATGAGGACAAGGATTTGTGTGTCAGTAAAAATTGGTTCAGCAGCACACCATGACTGAATGAATGTAAATGAAAACCAAAACCTTTGATTTTTACAATGACAAAGAAATTTGTGTCCAACACCCAATCCACTTCACAAGATCAGTATCGGCACCAACAACAGTCCAGCATATCAGATCCTGCGTTGCTTGTAAATAAGTCCTAAGTCATTTGTGTGGTGAAAATAGTATAAATAGCTAACAAGATATTGTTAGAAAAATCATCACTTATTTATTACTAACTATCAGCACAATTTGAGGTTACACACACTTGCAAGTGCTCAGACACACTCACACAGCCACTCACACTCTCTTCTATAGCTCCTGCAGCTCTTCACGGGAGAGTCGGGTTCATCCTCTGGCCTCAGTCTGTGAAAAAAGGTCAAGCAGCAGAATAGAATGGCAATAACCCTCCCAAATGGTACTATCACACAGACATGATTGATCAATTGAATTCCATGGCAGAGAAAAATGTGGGATTAAGTAGAGTATTATACGCACAATGAGTTGAGGCATGATGTTCATTTCAAGTTCATTTCAGCTCCCTCTTGCCACCAGATCAGGCAATCAATAGGGGCCTTGCATATCATATATCACCACTCTCCCACTGAGGGGAGAACATAATCTGCCGCAAATTTAGAATGACAGATTTGTAAGGGAGCTGAAGCTTTGTGGGATCCGGGGAGGAGACCTACAGACCTAGCCACTGCAGCCAGGAGAGGTGGGGGTGATGGAAAAGGGGGGAGAAAAAAAAGGGAGGGAGGAAGGAAGGGAGGCAATGGTAGAATGGTCTGTAGAGGTTTTAAAGCGTTGTACACAAGTGACAATGGGAAAAAGCTAAGGCATCCTTTTCCCAACAGTTTGGTAATCAGGTCAGGAGTCAGGAGAAAATTCCTGTGTTTGGAGAGCAGGATGATTAGACTAGACTGTACGATTTTATTCAGCTTCTTGTCCTCCGCCGCTGTTTCCAAATGGAACCACACTCTCGCAGAGGATGAAAGCAGTATTGAATTGTGAAAGGGAAATTGCGCTTTTTAGAAAAAACCTGCTCTTGATTTCAGCGAGCACCAGCAGAAGGAAAAAAAATCCTCTGACTGGAAAGAAGAGACACTATAATGGGCTAGCTGCTGCTTTCATTAGTATACATGCTTGCCACAACATGTATATATTTGCAAGTGATGGTAATCCATCAATTACCAGAGGGCTTTCAGATCATGATGGTGTTAATACTGTAGGGTTGAGGGGGGTGGGGGGGGGGGGGGTTGATGCAGGGAAAAGCCAGTGTGATGTAGCCAGTGGCTCACTACAGACATTAAGGTGCAGAAAAAGCTGCACTCCATCCTTTTCTGTCCTCCTCAGATCCCCCACAGAGGTGGTGCAGAAAAAACATGAGGAGAATATAAAGTGCATAGCTTGAAGTAAAGGCCAGCTTCCCGGGGTCAGTGTCTCGATTGTTGCTCTTTCTTCTTGTAGATGGTTCAGATGGTTCTGGCCCAAACAGTGATTCTCAGGGTAGTGTGGAGAGTTTACGGAAACACCTGAGGGCAGATGCCTTCACCCAGCAGCAGCTGGAAGCATTGGACCGGGTCTTTGAACGCCCCTCATACCCTGACGTCTTCCCTACATCGGAGCATATCAAACCTGAACAGGTTAGTAGCACTGCAACTCACCACTTTCCCTTCACATACATTAAAACACCCAAAATGTGCATGTGATGCTGAATCAAGCACAAAAAAAAACACACGTTTGTCAGAGATATTCCCAGACCATATCCAGAAACGAAAGCTAATTAAACAAACATCTGAGATGGCCAAGCACTGGATTACAACCCAGCATGTATAATGCTGGAGGGATCACAAGGAAAACTCCCACACATTATTGATTTTGTGATGAAAAACACATTCCTTGTATCCCCTATAATTGAGAATAACAGTGAGGCAACATGAAATTAATCAATACCTAGATTTTTCTTCATTTTTTGCTGTGTTATTCAATTGCTGCTTTTTGCCTCTGTTGTTTATTTTCCAATTCTGTGTCATATCTTGATGTTTAATGAAAGCTGCCTTTATTGTATCATGTATTCATGCAATGGATGCATGAAGCATTTGCAAACAGCCTCCACATATTCCTACTCCCTCTGATATTACACCCACAGTCGCCATCCATCCTCATTTCAAAAATTAGAAGGCATTTGGGGAACAGCCACCCCCACACCAAAACGACAGCCAGAAACCACTGCTTATTAAATGCTCTGGGCTTATTACAATGGATAACCTTTATTTACTTTCATTATACTATTAAACAACAAGAGACTATTAATTTCTCCCACCAAACTACAAGTTGGACCCATAAAGCAAAAGCAGTCGCCTAATTGAGTTCATTTTAATTTCTCTCCAATCGGGGCGAATTACGCAGGTGATAAATCAGTGGGACAGGCCTCACCTCCAGAAGAGGGCCTAATTTGCAGCTAATTACAAAACTGATTTCTACTGGAAGATCAATACCAAAACGAATTGGAAATGACTTGCAATCACAAAGAACGTCGGGGAGAGTATTAAAAGGCAGAGGGAAAAGGGTTAGGCTGAAAAAAAAAGGGGGGGGGGGGGGGGGCAAGCAAAGAAGAAAAAAGAAAGGAGGCCAGGAACAGTCCAGAAAAATCAGCTTTAATTTAATGCAATATTAATCAGAGCACTTTCCCTTTCATGGGTGCCTCACATTTTTTTTTCTCTGGAAAATGTGGCCCTATTAGCCAGTGTCTGGGTTCTGTAGCGAGGCATTAAAAACCCATTCTGGAGATGCAAAACTCAATGGATTCCCCCCTCCCACACTTCTGCTAGCCATTTGGTCATCCTTTTCAGACCTATCTTTTCAGTTTTCCCCCTCCTGCCCTTTATCTGCATGATAAAACGTCTGTTTGGCGTCTGAAGCCTCCGAGAATAGAGGAAAACATCCGACATTGTGCCAGTGAACAGTTGTAGCAGACAATTAGAGTTTATCGGTGATAGTGGCAGACAAGAGCGGGGTCACAGGCGTCCCCCTGTGGGAGCGCGGCCCACTGAGCCACTCAGGCTCACACTGGGCTTTGGACAAACATTGTCAACACTCAGACTCCGGAAGTCTCATCTCATTAAAAAAAACCTGCTAACATCTGCCATGAGTGTCTTTTAGCGGATTTACAAAAGGAAACATGACGATTAAAGACAGGCTGGGAAGGGATTAGTCTTTAAATGAACGAATTTTGTTTGTTTTGTTTTTTCTTTTTTTTAACTTAAATGGTCAGTTCACCCAAATGACAAAACAACATATTTGCTTTTGTCTGGTGGGGATTTTAGGATTTCTGCGTCCATTCAGGTAATCTGCTTATTTCAAATGATACTGACACCTACCTTTGACTTTTTTTTAATTAAAAATGTTATTGTTTTTTTTTTTTTTTTAATTAAAGCGGCTCAAATGCACAATTTTTTTTAATCCCAATTAAGGTAGGGTTTGGATGAAGGTTTCTGAGGTGAATATCTCAAAGTTTTGGCACGCAAATCCCAAATGATCTGCATTGCTGGACTTAGCTTATAGGTTTTTTGTGATTTGGGTGAACTTGTTCTTTAATGCAACATCTGACCACCCACAAGAAGTAAAACCTCAAACAGCTAAACAATAACAAAAAACAAAAAGAGATTCAGAGATGAGAGGTAATTAAATTTAAAGGTGGTTTAGACTCCAAATTAAAGCAAAAAAAAAAAAAAAAAAAGAGAGGGACAGAGGAGAAAAGGTGAATGGTGTCTCTCAAACAGGGCCACATGGTGTGCCTGTAACAAAGCAGAACTGCTTTCTCCCTTGGCTGATCAGGGGTAGGACTGCAGTCAAGCACAAAGGGCCAGCTGACGCCTTGGCTTTTCACTCATCTCAAAATCCCACTTCCTCTCAGACAATACCAAAATACATTCATGATATGCTTGAACTGCCACCCTGCAGCTTGAACACACACACAGACACACACACACACACACATACACACACAATGCTCTCATACAAATTTATACTCGCACAGGCCTGTGTGGAGCGCTTAATGGAGGAGGAGAAGGGAGGATTTCCATCTAGGTATTGTTTGGTTGTGTAATGATTCAACTGTCCTTTTCCCAGGCTAATGAGTACTCGCTCCCTGCCCTGAATTCCAGCCTGGACGAAGTCAAGCCCAGTTTATCCTCTAGCGCCAACCCAGACCTGGGCCCCAGCGTGTCGCAAAGCTACCCCGTAGGTAAGATCAATTGCCATACAGTACGCCTTTATGCTGCCGAGCCACAGCTTCAGCTGAGGGGTTTTGAAGAATAATGTAAAAGAAAACAGTGCTAAGCATGCTTGTGCAATTGACAAAAAAAATGTGTGAAAATAAAAGCAAACCAAAAAGTTAAGTGTGAAGACTTTTTTAATACCATTTCACTCTGAGCTGAAAAGGTGGTACGATGATGTGATAAAAGCTTAGCAGCTGTCCTCCGTCTGCTTTTTTGCTGAGCAAGCAGGGCAATAAGAAAGATTGGGAAGGTGGGGGGGAGCTGTTCAGTCACCGCTGGACAAGGACCTTTGGGTGTCAGCACATCAGAACTATGACTGTGTATCAGAGCAAGGTCTCGCTAAAAAAAAAGGCCACCATGCAGGACTGACTGCTTGTTGGCTGCTGCTGTGTTGCCCCTGTGATTTGTTCGCCAGGAGACAGTTTGTGTGTCTCAAAGCACGAGTAATGTGCCTCGGTAAATACGCTCTGGCATTTCTGCCGCCTAACTCTAACACCATGATCATTTATTTCACCCTCCTATCTTCCTTTCTCTCTCTCCCTTACCCCCCGCACCCCCCACCCTTTGTCTCCTCTCCTTGTCACAGTTAATGACTGCCTGGCTAATTGAAATATTGTTTCGTTGTTGCCGCGTTATTACCAAGAAGAAGGTTAAGTTTACTGAAAGTTTACGATGACTGTCAGAGGCCGGAGATTAATATACAGAGCTTTTATTAAAATTCATATAATTATGCAGCAGCCATCAAAGGCTACGAGTTCTGCATGGGGGAGGACAGGGTGATTGAAAATTGCAGCAGCCCCCCTTCTCAAGTGATAGCCAAGCAGTCTTAAGAGAAAATAAAGAGCCCTTTTCTCATTAATATGTGGGAGGTAGATTTCCCCTGTAAGGCAGGCCTCCTGAGAAGAAAGGTGTGTGTTTGTCCTTTGTGCACTGATGGCCTTTGTGAAGCAGGCCTGGTTCTGCAGGCGGCTTTGTTTGCACCTGGGATATTTTAGATGGTCTCTGCAGAGAGGGTCTCCTTACTGCGTTACAGGTGCAAAGAGACATGGAAGAAAGATGGGATTGTATGCATATCCGTGTGTTGCAGTGTGTGTGTGTGTGTGTGTGCGTGTACTTGTGTCTGCACATAAAAAGCACATTACTAGCTTTTGTATTGGTAAATACGTTTATTCCATGCCCTTTTCTGTTGGTAGATCTCACTGGAGGCAGAGAAATAAAGCACACAGAGGTCAAACTAATGGAACAAACATCACTCTGACTTCCACTTGGTAATTAGTATTTGGTTAGTGGCTCCTCTGCTTGGTTTTCCCTCAGTGACTGCCTGTGTGGATAATAGGTAATATTCAGGTGTGTGGTCTCTCTAATGGCTGAGTATTACAGTTTACTTGCCAGCGATAAGCCTACCAGAGGAATTTTAAGCCAGGCAAAAAGTAGTAAATTATCTGCAGTATTTAGGCCGAGATCCAATTTCAAATTAATTGTGTCTTTACGGGGGGAAAGAACTGGAGATTACGTTCATCCTTAAAATGTTTTCGAACACCAATTAAAACGCCTGCAGTTATTGATCTTGTTGATTTTATGTCCTGGAATTTGCATAATCTATTAAAAATGAATGATTCATGAAGTCCTCTTTGCCAGAGATCGGGATTCTCAGCGAACTGAAAGACTTGAGAGATAGAAATCTATTGTGTCCTCTGCTTATCCTATTAAGACTCAAAAGTACCTGCAAAGCAGGGCTCAAATAAGAAAGGGATTTAAGGGCATTGTGCACATCATCGAAATTCTGAGGCAAGAAGCCACTTCCATTAAAACAGTTTTTTTTCTCTCTCCCTCTCCTCCACATTAATGCTGTATTACCTGCTAAATAGTCCCTCTTACCCCATAAAAACACCAAAGGGTTCCATGAATATGTGGATAGGACAATTGCATATTGTGAGGTAATTTCTATTGTTGATATGGGAAGTAATTTCTTTGATGAATTCCCTTCGAGAGATGGATTTCATCTCAAGTGCTTCTTATTCTTGTTCATTCGAACTGCTTAAAATTCAAATAGTGTGGGCCGTGGGTGAATTTATGAATAGCAGAAGGAGGAGCTCAGAACTTTTTTGTGTATTTTGAGAAATAAATGGAGAGATGGTCTTGATACGGCCAATTGTCCACTATTTCTATAGAGAGTCTCTGTATTTCCTGAAATTAGTCAGAGCCCACCTGTTTTCTCGATGGCACTTCAGACTTAGGAGCCCTCTTCAAGCACTGAGTGGATTCCCTTGAGCATTCAGTGGGAGTTTTACACATCTCCACTCAATGACTGCATACTGAAGACTCTTTAAACATATTCCCTGCTGGGCCTGTTAATGGAGGCCTCCAAAGGCTTAAAGCCCCTGTGTCAATGACACCTCTCCTCCTCAAGCATCTGCTTCTGTAAACTCTTTTATCCCCTCTTTTTATTCCTCTAAACAAAACTTGGTGCAGCAAACACAACTATCCACACTTAAAATTCAATTAAGGTGAGTAAGTGCTCTCAGGGTGAACTACACAGAAAGTATCAAGACCTGCTGTTGTCCAGTGAGCAGCGAGCAACGATCAGACAGCGAACCTGCCGTCAGTGACGCGTGGCCTCATGACAAACCGCTCGCCCGTCTCCCCACAGGGGGAAACGCAGGCTCAGGCGCCGAAATTAATGCTTATTTCGTCTTCACAAAAGCAAACTAACCTTTGAGCACACATTTGATAATGAATGACTTTCAGCCGGTGTTTGGGGAATTAAAGCAATTTGGCTCTCCAAACATTCTTTACTTAGTTGTAATTAATTAGGGTGCTGAGATTTTTTGGCTTGTGATAAATTGCCCCATTCTGCATATAGCCTGGAAAATGGAGGTCAAAGATTTTTGGTTGTTGTTGTAGCAAACATGAAGGTGTCCCTGTCATGCTAAATTTAATACTCTTGCAAGCAAGAGTCATTCACAAATGACTTTGTTCCTGTGCCAGATAAAGAGAAGGTCACCCTGCTTTTCTGTTTATGTTTTAAGAAACTGAACTGATGGTAATGGCAAAAGTGGTGCATAATGTTTCTTGTCACGTTGGGGGTTGAGATAAAACCTGTGAATCTTTGTCTGCAGTGTTACTGTGTTGTTCACATCAAGAAAATTAAAAGTAGTTCTTGATATCTGCAAAAGCACAATGTTGACACAGACAATGTCATGTGTAAAAATCTGATATTTCTGGCCCACTAAAAGCAGAAATACTGTATTCCCAGCTCAGCAGCGACTGTTACAAGACACTTTTCAAATTAAGGCAGAAATCAACAGCCTTTTGTAACAGCAAACCCAAAAATCTTTGAATTGATTTTCGCAGGGAAAGAAAAGAGGGCAAATAGCTTGATTTGCTGGCGTTCAATCTAAGGGGACTGTCAGAGGAAGCAGACAATATAAAGAAGCCCATCTTTTAATGAGAATCTGAACACACATCTCTGTTGTAAAAACAACAAAGGGTAGGAAGCAGCTAATGAGGCTATCATTGCTGTACAGAGAGTTCTCCGAACCGGCGCCTCTCTGAAAGAGGGCTTTAAAGGGGACATAAAGCAACAGTCACAGAGCTGCTGGCAGTCACTGCCAACTGTATCCTGGCATATACAAAAACAGGACCCGACAGAGGCTGTTATTATTATCATCAGAGTCAACGTGTGATGAAAAAAGGCCGAAGTTGATGGAATAAACTCCTCGACTTCACATTTTCTAACTTTTTGATTATTGGGTGATGCAGATCTTTAATAAAACATATCGTGCCTTCTCCGCTGGCCAACTTCTAAAACTAAACAACAACCTACCAGATTGTGTATCTTATTGTTGCTTTTAAGTTTAGAATGAAGGTTGAGGTCTCCAATGAGGGTTAAGTTGAAAGTATTGATACCCTGATGTGGTGCACTGGATCAGTATCAGGGCTAATATTGATGAGGTATTGGCTAGAAGTGACCAACCCACATTAAATAGAGGTAATTAGTTATTTTATAAACCCTCTGGAACAGTAGCATTCAAATCTGCACAAATCTTCATGGAATTTTGTGTATGAGAGTCTCCACTTATTGTTAAGAAGTGATATGTAGTTACAGTTACACTAGTAAAAGATACAGATTATACACTGAAAAAGTTTAAGATAAAAGTGGGAATAAAAAGTAGAGAAAAAGGTGAGATGGGTAAATCTATAGTTACAGTAAAAGCAGCACACAAGGTGAAAAATTACATTTCTGGTATCATGGCTTTGACATAATTTGCAGAAATTAAACTAGATGTTACTCTGATTCCGTATAGTAAAGGCAGGAATCCTTTTCTCATTATGTATTTCATCTCTTTGAAGCGAGTTAATGAAGAGTTAAGAGTATTTACTTTTATGAAACGTACGACTGTTGTAGCTGCTGCAATAATAATGAAGAAAAGATTGGGTCAGTGTTTGCTGAGACAGACAATAGTTACCAATGTCTACACACACACACACACACTCTCTCTCTCTCTCTCTCTCTCTCTCTCTCTCTCTCTCTCTCTCTCTCTCTCTCTCTCTCACTCACACACACACACTCACACAATGGCCTTACCCCTGCTGGACCCCCCACCTACAGTACTCCCACGGCTCCCTTTGACTTATGTGCACTGGCTTGTGGCTAACTAATTCTTATTATAAATGAAAGGTCCGGCATGACCTCACTCTTCTCTGTAAAGCTCTTTAACTCCGCAGCTCTCGAGTCTCAGCTCTTTAACCAAAAAGACACATCTCACCAGGTCCTCGTACAATACAGCGAGCTGTACTGAGATTTGCAAATAATAGAGAACAGTTGTTCAACATAAGACTGAATTGCTTCTTTATCATGCAATTTAAGATCACAAATGGAAATGTTCTTATTCTGGCATGTCTTTTAAGGAAGAACTGACTCCAAAACAGATTTCCCCGCATGCATTTTCTGTTATGTGTCACAGCTTTACTGCTTATTTTGTGACATATTTTGAACAAATCTCTGTAGCTGAACTAGTTGATTGACAAACGTTTGTGATTATGTCACCCGGAGACTAATCCAGGATCTGCCAATAACAACTCTTGACAACAACCAGCTGTTTCTCTAATTTCTCTAATAATATTACATGTTTATAGATCATTTTAGAGTCCAAGAATAGTTTAATAACACAATATTAATCACATAAGCTCCTGTGCCTTCACATGTATCTCTCCTCTATTTACAAAAAAAGTCTTTCCTACATATATCATCATACCACATTCAGAAAGAGCCATACGAAGCTACAGCAGTTCCTTTCAGCCCCACTTCCTCCTCCTCCTCCCTGGCCTGGGTCTTGTGGACCTCCAGGCCTGCCACCCTGCCTCTTCACCAGATTTACCAGCCATTTCACTTCCTGTGGCCCCCGTGGCCCCCACTGCAGTCAGCATGTCTGCCAGCCTTTAGCAGCAGGTACTTCATTACCCCGAGGGCTCATTCACTCATCCTTAAATAAATAAATTGCTCATGATATTGCACATGTAGAAAGCAGATTTTTTTTGTCAATATCTAAATTTGCCTGTGGTTCATTCTCTCATTAGCAATCCTTACTGGCAGAACAAGCCAGTTTTTGATTTTTATATGGATAAATCAGAAAAATGTTTTCTGCACACGTGGGAGGAAAAGGGTTGGAAAGGATGTATTCTCAGTATGAAACATTAAGGTTTTTTTTGCCTAAGTTTTAAATTTTTTACACAATATCTAGTTTAAATGCAATAAAAGATTATAGACAAATCCAATAAAATTAGTTAACTCAGTTTTAAATTTAAAAGCAATGATATTCATCCTTTTCTTGTATAGTACTGTATGTGACGAAAGGTATAAAAATACTTCTGTCAACATAGATGTTAAAAGGTGCAAAAAAAAAAAAAGTGCTGTTCAGACAAAAGTTCCAACTCTCCACCAGGCTGCAAACTCACTTAGTGCCACAGTTTTTCGTAAGGAACAAAAGAAATTCTAAATTATTGTGGATCATCATAATACTTTTTCTTTCGTTAGGTTGTTGAGGGTTTCTCTGTTTACCTGGAATTTATTTGTAAATGCAACAACATAGCCAATTGTTGTCCAGCTCCTCATTAACGCTTCTATGGGAGATGATTTTCCCTTTGAGTCCAAGTGGCCCTCACAGCTGACAATATAGCTGGGGCCTCTCCTGCCTCGGCCCCTGCTGCAGATTGGGGTTACATGCCGTAGTCCAAACGTCCCTGTGGCCAGTGAGGACAACCCAACTGTCATTCTCAATTACAGAGCTGAATATCTGCAGATGGATGACGCTCTGCAGAGGGGCCTGCGCGCTGAGGCTTTAGAGCCACAGCAAAGAGAAGAGCCTTATGGAATTCAGTAACGGCTTTAAAGTTTGAACGGTCTACTGCAATTCCACTTCCTGCAAAACACCAGCTGTTACCTTGTTTTAGTTCACCTGTTAGCGAGGCAGACTGAAGCTCTCTGGTGTTAAGTAACAGGCTTAAATGACACCGTGTTCTTTGAAACGTTTGGTCCGGGCTGATCGCGTGGTTCTAAACTTGCAGTGAAAATTGAGTTGTTGTGCTGACTGACTTGCGGTGGTGGTGGTGATGAGTCATGATGTCTACAGCAAACGGCCAGTTTCTGTCTGTGAAATGTGGCTTGATGGAGATGTTGTGTGTTTACAGGAGCAGCTTTGCATTTTGGAACTGAATACTAAAAGCTAGAGAGACACAGTGACATAAAAGTATAAAGTAACTAACATTACATTTAGTCAAGTGATGTATTTAAGTACAGTTCGGAGATATTTATACTTGTACTGCAAGATATTTCAGTGTTTTTTACTCCACTCTGTTTATTTGAAAGCTATAGTTACATGTACAGATTCAGATTTTACATTTAAATCATAAAATAAGTTTTTTATAGATCTAACCAAACAACTAAAATTGTATAAGTTGTTATTCTCTTTCTGAAGAGCAGCTTCAGGATTTGTCTCTAAATGAATAAATCATCACTACGTTAAGAGGAGGTCACACATTAAAACTCAGTCACACTGATGATGTGGTTTTTTTTGTGTGTTTGTTTTTTGGTCTGTCTCTGCAGGTCGGGATATGGCCAACACAACCTTACCTGGGTATCCCCCTCACGTTCCCCCCACAGGGCAGGGCAGCTACCCAACCTCCACGCTTGCTGGAATGGTTCCTGGTGAGTAAGAGATGACGTCACTGCTTCATTTCGTCATTAGGGTCCATTTAACAGGTGGCGTAGCACTCAAAACGAACAGGTGTGGAACCTAAGAAGCACAGTGAGGAGAACTTTAGCACCAAATTACACAGTGAGGGGATGAATATTGACCCGCAGAGTTAGAGGCACACACATCCTTATATTAGCTCTGTGTGTATGATTGGATTAGACAGGCTGAGTAAGTGGTCAGAGACAAGGGAGAGGACAGTCACTCTCCCTTCCTTCCTGCTTTCCTCTCGGCCTTATTGGCTCATTATCTCCCCGCGTGGCCGTTCTCACCGGCCGTCGATAAACAGCACCACCAGCCCTCCCCAGCCTCTGCGCTCTAGAGCATATCCCTTTCCCCTCCTCTACTTAACCCGCAGTTCAGGTTCACAGCAAACAGTTAAGGGTCAAAAGGCAGAAGCATGGGAGCCTGGTAAATATTCAAATCGCTGTCTCTCTGAGGAGGTCAAGCTTGTGTCTCACTGCCAGGAACAGGGCAAGGATGCAGTTTTGGTGCTGAGCTTATACGCTTCTTCAGCTCCGCACACATTTTCACCAAAACACAGCCGGCATTTTGCTTTGATGTGATTAAACCACATGGATGGGGAAACCAGTGGAGTGTGTGCCGTGTTAGCATATCATTTACCAATCACACAGCCCATCACAGGCTCGGGCTGCTCCCCTTTTCTCCTGTACAAAGGGCTGCCACGACACGTTTCGTTATCTCCTCAGCCAGGAAGGTCATATTTACTGTCACATTTGTTTTTGTCTGTTAGTTAGCAGGTAATCTTAAAAACACTTGCGAAGATATTTCACTGAAACCTGAAAATTAGGTCATGGAACACAGAACAAGCACTTTCGTAAAGGATATTAAAAGATTTTTTTTTTTTTTCAGTTCACCCAGCATACAAAAATCCATTTTTCCTCTTACCTCTAGTGTTATCTTACTATGAAGATTGTTTATTTGTCCAGATAGATATCTGTGTATATTTTGATGTGAATATGAGCCAAGATAGAAATTTTCATTTTCTAAATTTAAAACAGCAAATTTAGAGAAGCCTTTCAATCTAATGTGCTTGCTAGTTTTTCTCTCTGCTTCTGTTCTGAAAACCTATTTTGGAAAATATAGAGGCTTTACACTTTTTTGACATACTTCTTCAAACAGCTGAGTCAATTTGATAGCTACCAGTAAAAACAAGCAGAGACTGTGTAGCACCCTGGTGGCAGTGCAGTCCGGATTTACTTTTAGATTTTGGATTTTGACTAATAAAACTGTTAAATCATGTGGGTGGAAAAGCGTCAAGTCAAACATACTTTTACTTTCCATTTGTTCTTATGTGGCACAAAGCAAAAGATGAGGGCCTTAATCCCATGGCTTGTGGTTTTGTGTTACAACCCATTCATCCTGTACACAAGCTCTAAGATTTAGTGACAGGCGCAAAACACTGTTAAAGCAAAGCCATTTCTCACCAGCTTCATATAAAATCTAGCCTTTATTGTCTCGTAAAAGAAAGAAACGTGTTGAACCAACAGCAGTGCTCACTGACATGCTCCAAGTTACTTCCCCTGCAATGAAATTCTGTAGCAAGAAACACCCGAGCTCAAACCAGAGGGGTTTCAGATTGGAGACGTTAAAATTCTTCCAAGAAAGGCTGCAGGATTTATTGCAGCATATCAAAAATGTATGCATGAAACTGTTTATTACCACTCTGTATTTATTAGGCCAGTTTGGAATATACTGGAGGAAGAAGAATGGGTAGATATCCATAAATGGGACAGGGAAAGCCGCCTTCAGTGTCACATCCTGTATTGTTCAGTGTTGCATAACTTAAGTGAAATGAAAAAGAAATAAATTACTTGCTTGACTGGTCGCACACCGATGACTATCATTTTCCCCCACAAATTGCATCCTGTTTTGAATGACGAGAAATGGCTGCATGTGAAGGGGTAATGGTTTGACGCATTGAAATGCTAATTGATTTGTTGTTTTGTTTTGCAGGGAGTGAGTTTTCGGGGAACCCCTACAGTCATCCACAGTACACAACCTACAATGAAGCCTGGCGATTCAGCAACCCAGCATTACTAAGTGAGTAAAGAGTAAAAAACTGGATGGGAACAATTAATTGACCGTTTGCTAAATCCCTCCCCTGAACACTTACTGTCCTTTGCAAACATAACTAGACTTAGGATTTCAACCAAGCTTTTGATTGTCTACATGTGAAGGGCTTTAGTAAGAGCAATGCTCTGCCTTTTAAGAGTTTTGAGGGTTTCCAAAATCAAAAGCACAAGAACAAAAGTGTAAGGAATGAGTTAACCAGTGTGTATATTTGCTTTATCTACCCTGCTCCCTGCTGAGGAGCACATAATTAACTGACTACATAACTTTTCAGGATTACAGGTTACAAAAAAAGTCCCTTTATGACAAGACCACAGACAGTAGTATTTCCCCTCTGTATGGAGGCCTGTCCTGGATGCTGTGGCATCAAAGTTTGGACTAACATTAACGTTCAATGCAGTGTCTGTCTTACAACGTTAAAAAATGAAAACTAAGATTTTGAAAGCTAAGCAACAAAACAGTTGCTTCTACTTGGATCATCAACTATTGAGGATGTGAACTTTTTGCCTGCATATGGATGTAGCTTTAGCCTCAGTCTTTTAGCACAGTATCATGCGTTTAGCCCTAAAATCCTAATTTCAGCCTTCTTTTAGAAGATTCTCGTCTTTAAACGAGTTAGCTGGGAACATAAACAAATTATTCGGAGATAGCATTTTAAGCTCAGGGATGTAACTCCAAAAAAGTTCTTGCACACCATTAAGACATTTTATTAAGGAAATTAACCTCAGGTTTTGTGTGTCTGAGGACTGAAACAATGGACAGTGAGCGGGATTGTTTTTTTTTTTTTCATGTCTGTCTCTGTCTGAAATCATGGATCCATTGTTTCAATAATTACTCAAATTTAAAGTGATTAATCTGCCACTGACATCATTGCAAACAGAAAGTTTGGCAACAGTAACTAAGGGGGAACAGAGCTTAGCGAACGAAATTATCCACAAAAAATTTAAGAGCTTATTAAGATCAAACGTTACATAAATGGACTGCTTAACAACTGAAATCAACTGCTAGTGCTAACAATGAATTTGGTAAATGGCAGTTAAAACTGTATTTGTTGTTTCAAACGGTTCGTTCTTCTGTTAACTTTCAGGTTCCCCTTATTATTATAGTGCCGCATCGAGAGGCTCCGCCCCTCCCACTGCTGCCACTGCCTATGACCGTCACTAGTTACCATGGAAACCAAATCAACCTGCAGGACCATGGCCTCAGCCTCCATATTGCCCCCGTGTGAGCAGCATGGTCCACTGGACACTGAGCAACTGCGCATAAAATGTTCCCGGCTCACACAATGAGAAACTTAACGGTTTTTGGGATTCCAGACAATTTCTCTCCTTGCAGCTTTTTTGGACACTCAAAGCCAAAAAAAGAAAAAAAAAATCTACAAGACATCATCAGAGACACTTAAAGATGCTACACACACGATGAAAATTGTGGCTAATTGCAGTGGTTTAAAAAAAAAAAAATGAAAAAAGAAAAAGACTGAAAACTTCAGAATTTATTTTCCCCCTGTAGCAGTGTCACAGTTTCATCCCATCATGGATCAATACTGTACATTCCTTTTCTCGACGGCACTCAGCAGGGACGCTGTCCGGAGCATAAAATGTAGCAACAGCCTTTTTTCTTTTTCTCATTCGTTTCCCTCTTGATTCAAATGGCAGAGCAGTGAGATCAGAGGAGATTAACATCAGAATATGCAGACTGTGGCAGGCTAACGTTGTTTTTATCCATCTGAACCAGTCACCGACCAAACATACAGCATGAGTAAATCGATCACTTTTGATGCCATGAGAAGATTAGGACATGTTCTCTGTGATACACAATCAAGATGTAAAAATGAAAATGAAATAAATAAAGAAACATCAGTTTGAAAATAGAGAGAGCCATGACAATATATCACCATGGCCTGCTATTTGCAAGATTTCAAGAAACTAGTAAATATATTCTTAAAATAATTTTTTATTTCATTTTTATAATTCGTAACGACTAAACTGCAGACTGCTTGGCTAGTGTTTTACTATTTCTTATTTGTCAGGATACAAGTGGTCATCAGGCAAAACTTTCTGTGTTTTTTGTTAATTTTGCACTATTTTGGAGGTTTGCAACACTGGAGCGTTATTATGCAGAAAAATTATGATGCATATTTGCTTTATTTCATGAAGATGACTGTAAGTCTAATAAGTCTCAGTCCGAAAAGGCACTTACAGTTCCACAATTGTTTTTTTTGTTTTTTTTATGTACTTCAAAGCCCATTATGTCACTGCCTTGACGTGCACTATGTTGTCACAGCTTACATTTTTATTTAAGTTGATTAAGTCTTTGGCATTCAACCACAGAAAAGGATAAAACAGCCATCTCAAGTCAAACCAGTATCATCATTTGTCTAGTTTGATGTCAGAAGCATCCAGGTTCACTCCGATTGGACGATTCTGACGACTCCAATAATGTCAAAAAGCAGGGCAACGATTTCAGCTAAATGCCTTAAACATGTTCCCACCTAACTTCAGCTCCCTCACATGTTTCAGGCCAAGTCATTTCTTTGAGTCAAGCTGGACTGATGGTTTCTTCATCTGTTAAGTGAATGTATTTGCATTTGCCAAAGACTTAGTTCTTATTAATGTTTATTTACAGGCCGCCTATATGCATCATGAGAGCAGTATTATTATTATTGTTATTATTATTATTAGGAAAAACCCACATTGTTCATGAGGAAAGTATATGTATAAATTCTATGCAGTGCAGAGATGGTCATCATATGCATATTCAGCTGTAAACCTAAAGGTAGGTGGAGTTTATTTAATTGTTATTTACAAAATTGTTCATTTTGTAGAAGGTTTTTTTTTGTGTGTGATGTGAAGACACTTCTCTGTAAATACAGTAAGAAAAAATGTCTTTCATGTTCATGGGTATTATCACTTTCATTACGCTGGTCTCACTTGTACAATAATAAAAGTGTCTGAAATCTTTTACGCAAAAGGGGCTGCATGGTGTTTCTGACTGTCTGGAGTTGAACTGAAATGATTAGCTGATATAAAGAAGATTTATATCAGCTAGACATTTCTGATGACTAAGAAAAAACTAACAAAATATATTGTGATCAACCTCTCAGAAATGAGAATTTGATGCTTTTCTCAGTTTCGTATCATTGTGAATTGAGCATCTTTGAGTTTTTGGCTGCTGATCAGACAAAAAAGCAACTTGAAGACGTCAACATGAAAATAATATATCTAATATATCATAAGCTTGATTTTAATTTATCTGTCAACAACATATTAAGTGAGGTCATAAGTTAACACTTTATGTTAACTCCTAGTATATAAACACTTAACATATGGTTTTTAACAACAGTAGTGAAAAGTAACTTAGTGCATTTACTGTGGGTTCTTTGAATATTAACATTTTCTGCTACTTCATACTTCTACAAAAAAAATATAATATTCTGGGACGTCCAGTCTGTGACCTTTGTTACGTCTCTCCTTATTTGCTTGCTCAAAAAATACCCAAAAGATACTTTTGAAAAAATTAAAAACTTGAAGCCTTATAATGTGGCACTGGTACTTTTGCTTAAGTAAAGGAGATGAATACTTCTTCCACTATGTATAAACAGTTAATGGAAAATATACTTTAAAAAAAAATTCTCTTACGGTTTTCATCTGCATCTCACAGCGCTGAACAGTTGATGGAGTTTGCTCACCTGTCATGGAGAGAGAAGACATATTGACAGATAAATAAATTGATACAAAAACTAAATACAATTAACATAAAAATAAATAAATTATTAAAATAAATTAAAAATAAAGCAAATATTGTAAATACATACTTTATAATCTATAGTCATATTCAGTCACAGCTGTGTTATCTTGTCAGTCGATAATTATCGATTTCTACACTGGTTACAGATGCTTGATAGGAAAAGTTATCATGTTGATAAATAGATTAATAAATCATTAAAATGTCCTGGTATTTGCTGCATTATGTATTATGAACATTAATAAGTGTTTATACTGCTTTTAAATGCTAAATAATGGGTTAAAATAACTTGTTACCAAGTTAAGTATGTAGCTGACATCTACAAATTATGCTTGAGATGACAAATAACTATTATTTCAAGCCTGTTGAAATAAACAATATGCCACAACGAATTCAGGCACCTAATCAGACTGTTCTGAGATAAATGTATTTACTTTTCAGGTATAAAGATCACAGGGGCTACACTGAGAATGCCTCTGAATGTTTTCTCCATGATTTGGATCACTGAGCAGCACATAAAGTGTTTAACCTCTCCTCGCTTTGTAAAGCTGAATTAATTTTTCTAGCAGTGTGCCTGAATTCAATTTGTGCTAAGTTGCAGCGAGAGATTTATGCATGAAATCCCTCTTAGAGCTTATTTTCACTCTTTCTTCGCTCCGTAATCCCTCCGCCACCGCCGCCTTGTATGACTTAGTTATATCATTATTGATTTACAACAAGTGGACACTGTCCTGATTAGCGCTGTGTGATTTGCAAAGGATTTGGGCTGCGGGAGCACATGATAAAGTAGCACGTACATTTGAAATGATGTCAGAGAGAATAGAAATGTATGATACAGTAATTCAAACATCCATTTGCTGGTCCAAGCACTATTCTCAATCCTGGTTTAATAGCAGAAAAAGTGAGTTTGACCCTCTGGTCCTGCAGTGTTTAAGTTCATTAGGTAAAATATTCAATTTCTATCCTTCTATCACGTTTTCCTCCAAATTTGAACATTGTAAAAAGAGAAAATAAGCTTCTCTAAAACATACTGAGACAAGCTGTTTTTGGTACAAGCTGGTGCCTCTGGGCCCACAAGAAGAGACCCCCTTTTTGCTTTGTAATTCAATTTCTCTGCCTGTTGTTTATTTCATAGCTCCCCTGTGAAGCATCAAAAGCTGATGTTCTGTCAGCCCCTAACTGTCGTATATGTTTGTCATTCACAGCCCTTGTTAAAGGAGGAGGAGGAGAAAAAAAAGGAGCTTGATTCTTTCCTTTCCCCAGCTGAGAATTCCCAGAAGCAGAATTTAGATCGAAACTTTTTTGTCACTTTCCTGTCTAAATTGGCATATCTGGCTCTCTCCTCTGAAACCAATAAACTGTGAACCTGGATGTATCTGTCAATCAAGCTCATATTGACTGCAGTACGCCAGATGACAACAGCATCCTCTAGAATATAAATATATATATGTATTACTGGTGTATATTATTTACTGTATGAGAGCAGTGGGATGATCTGATTGGCTCTAGTCAGCACCTGTCTTTGCTCATCAAACATTCACTTATTAAAAAAAAAAAAAAAAAAAGCCTAACAATGACACTGCTTGTCTCAGATGAGCTCAAGTGTTAGCTTACATATAAACAGGAATATTTGATCTGAGAAAACAAAGGGAGGGAATGAATAAGAAGATCTTCATCCACATAGAAAAAAACAAATTCAGTAATCAGTTAAATGCACAAGTGCTGAAATCTTGATTTACTGTACATTTTACACATGAAACAGGCTGCTGTGCAGCTATGAGTTTTAATTCATTTGATAGAAAAACACAATCTTTTTATGAGCTACTCTTTGCTCTGTAGCTAACTGTGACATTAATGTTAATGCTCCTCACTGGATAAGCAGTAATTATCTTAATGTGTAGACCTCATTCTGTAGATTGCTCACGAAAAAGTTGCACAAGACAAAAAAAATAGAGAAAGATTGAGCTTGAAAATGTGTGATCCATTAAAGAATGTTCATCACCTATTTTTAAAAAGAAGCATGTGGGAGGATGTGAGTACAAATAGAGTCTTGACTGCACTGAGAAATACTTCTATTTCAGGTAATATAACAGTGAACCTCATCATGTATAACTTCAAACCACACAGTGTCAGATTTAACTGTTGACCTTTCGAGCAGCTTCGCACTAATACATGCTGACTGAACACTCTGCGTGCGATTTGTACAGTGGTTCTATGAATGTGCCGCAGCAACTGAATTATAATTTGGTTACTGGTGTGTCAAATGTACAATAAATCCTCAGGATGTTATCATTTGCAGTGACACACCAAGACGAGGGTGGGGGGAGGGGCTGTGGAGAAAATATGAAAATGCATTTCACGTCTTTATATCTGAGTAGTAGTTTGGACGTTATGAAAAGAGGGAATGGATCTGCTGCTTTATGTGCTGTATCTAATTGGATATGGCAATATATAATACGATTCTCCAGTATCCATCAATTCCTGTGTTAGACCTGTTTGTATGGCCGTGTCAGTGGGGCAGCCTAGCTTGTTATGATGCCTGAGCAGCAATTATGAGGTAATTTTTGACTCTTGCTGTGTGAGGCCATCCAGAGGATACTTGAGGGGAGGTTTCTAATGAGTGAGCATTGATTGATTGGACATAATAAGTGCCCTGCTTGACTGAAAGCGAGTGTGAGAAAAAGGGGGAAAAAAGGGGTGGTGGGGGTGGGGGTGGGGGTGGCGGTGGGGGGGTACAGTGGGGTTTGGATGACAACATGTTTCCAAATGAAGCAAATGACCAGTGATTACGTCTGTTAGCGTATAGGTGAGCACCACACCTTTGCCAAAACGAGGATAGCCGCCTGCCTGGCTGGCTCAGCCCAGCACCAAACCTCATTTACCCTTCACCAGTAAATAATTACCCTAATGGCTATTGTGTGATACATGATGCAATTAAAGTCTAATGCAATGCACCTCACTTAGTGAACGTGTCAGGTCCCGCATTACAGGCATTGGTGGTCCTGGGCGAACAGGGCTTGCTACCTGACTGGCCAGTAATGGGGATATCCTCCAAAGCTGACAGAAGAGCTCCCTAATCAGCTGGATCTGTCAGCCAGGCATGTTTGTTTGCAACCGGGGGGAAATATTCAGAGAGAAGAGAAGTCGGGGGAAGCACAATTTGATGCAGGCTATTCCTGTTAGCAGAAGAGGGAATAATAGAAGTGGGTAGAAGAGAGGGCACAATCATCAACCCCCATCCTTTCCCCCCTATAACCCCAGCTTCTCCTGCAGCTCCCCTCACCCTCGCCTCCCCCACCACCACCATCACACTCCCAACACCCCAGTCACTGTCAGGCCAAACACATGATGAATTGCCCTGTCAACAGAATTCATTCAGGGACCAATTAATTCAGCAGAAATGAACTAGAGCCATCAGTCGCTGAAAAACTCAGAGCAAAGAGAGCAAAGTAGCTCTCTTTGGAAGAAAGAGAGACAGTGTGTGTGTGAGGGAGAGAGGGAGAATGAGAGAGAGGGTGCCAAGGGAGTGCAGTGGAAGTTAGCCTGACAGGAATTGGTCATTTAATGCTTTAGCGCACTGGAGACAGCCCCTGTCATAGAGGAAGCCATGACAGGACTCCCCTGGTACTTTATTTATTAATTATCCAGAGCAGCAAGGGGCATTTAACTGTCTCACTCCAGGCCTGTCAACTCGACTTCTTGTCATTCCCTCTCCATAAACAGGTCCTTTAGAAACAAACCCGAATCAAAGCAGGAGAAAATGTAATTATTCACAGAGCAGACAAATATTTTTGTGTCAGCGGCTTTGCATTGTTAAAAAAAAACAAAAAAACAAATCAATTGTCATGCTCAGTGATTCAGAAGTGTGATCCTCTTTGAAAATGTAAACACTTGATTGTGTTAGGTCAGCTGATCGGCTGTCAGAAGGGGCTCCAGCGAGTCAGGTCACTCTCACGACCCCTCAACACAGAAACAACACAAACATAAACACGCCTCAAATAACACACACTCAAATGCATCTAATACAGCAGCACATCCTTATTTTTTTTTTGTTTCATTTTGACCCCTCAATACAAAGCAGCAGGTCCTTGTGATCCGTGCATGTGTATAAGTTCTAAACTTTTTAGACACTTAGAGAGGTAAAACTGCTCACTATTTTACAATTAAAGGAAAACACTTGAACAAGTCTGACAATTAAAAATGCTTTTAGTTATTTTCTACCCGTGTGATCAGCTCACGTCCCCTTAGATTCATACTGTGACACCTTGTAAAGGTCCTGACCTTCAAATTGGGAAACTACTGATCTAATATACTTTGTCTGATTAAGAAAAAAATATTGGGAAAACACACAGATTTTGTCGTTCACAATTTGTGTGAGTAATTATGCAATAAAAAGTTTTCCGTGAGAATTTCCTTTCTGCAGAGTGTAACAGTGCAACTATTGAGTTCCTACAGTCTGTTTTCTTTGCTGGAAACTCAATGAGTCTGTGGTTGACCTATTCCATCAAAGGTTTGATCTCTGCCTATTGTGTTGTGTTGATCAGGTGGTAAATATTTAATGGAACCTTTTCTTTAGCACATTATGCATCCGAGTGTAACAGGAGGATGAAGTGGCAGCTGGGAAGCTGCTTATGCCATCAGGTATTCCTTACCAAGATCACACCACAACCCACAGCAAAACATCAACGTGCCCTGCCCTAACAGGATTACAAAGCACTTTTATGAAACAGAAAATACATAGAAACTTAATGAAAGAATGTTAAATGATTTCTTATCCAATCCTCTCATTTGTCAGAGGTTTCACAATACTTTAAACAAACACCTTGCGGTGAGTTAAACGTCCGACAACTAGGTTAAATCCACACTGTGGCATCATAGTCACGACCCTAAACTGAATACCGGCACCTAAGTGAGAGCTGGTCTTCTCTGCAAGTTTAAAACAAAGGCGATGAAATCCAGAGGAAGCCAGAAATAAGAAGAAGTGCTGCAGTATATAATTAATTAAATGAGACTAATTAGGAACATGAGAGCAGGTGCCAGGCTATGGGCTGACAGCACAGACAGCCAGACAACAGGAAGGGGAAAAAAAACCTATGGGTAAGGGGTGTAACGTGACAAGAGGAGGGACAAAGCAACTTTCTGTGTTTTGTCACATGAAACCTCCAAGGAATATGTGTGACAGAAACTGTAGACCCAGACACCATGGGGGTCTTTCCCTTTGTTTAAGACAGCTTTTCATTTTGCCAATTTGAGGTTGATGCAAGCAAGAGATTTTCCTCCTCATTATTTCTGTGCATGGATTTAAAAAAAAAAAAAAAAACTGTACGACTGAGACACTAGTATATGAACATATGCAGTAGCTCACTGGAGACAGCATAGAGTTGTCACGCATTTAGAAATACTGTGCATTAAAATGGTAATGTACGGCTTATATTGCAGGCTTCTCAGCCACTGGTGTAAAATAAGAATTACAGATCCTACAGAACCCAGTGTAATTTTTTTTGTCATTTTTGGATGATAAATGTAATTCCAAGTCCCTAGTTCCTGTTACAGAGTGATATCAGGACACATAACATCACAATTACTGATATGAACCATTCTGTTACATAAACAGTGTACAAGATAGAAGAAAGCCTATACTTGTGCCACAAAAAGCATCTCTCATCCTCTTTTTCATCCACACAAATGTGGTCTCCAACATTATGGAAAGTCCAGCTTGTGCAGTCAGAGATGCTCAGAAGGGGCATCAGCCTATTTTATCACAATTTGCTCACTAACCAGTTACAAATGTGGCATGTGATGACAATAATGAGGCTTGATGTCACTTAGCCTTTGGGCCGTGTGTGTGGAATAGCAAAGCAGGATGTCAGGGTGCTGCAGGTCTTCCACTCTGGTACGGAGAGGCCTCCTGCACGAGAGGTGACAGACACCTCGGCTAGAGAGAGAGCCGCCTCTCTAACAGCATTATAAATTACTGTAGATCCTATTTGTGTCAGTGGAGGCAAGTGAGGGGAAAATTCAACATCAGCCTATTTATTCATTTACTTATTCCCTGGCTCGGTCAGGCTCAGTGCTGCTGGAGAGGAGCTCTGCTCCGCTCTGCAGTGCCACTCTGCCTCAGAACAAATGCTGTGTGTTTACGGGGACACATGGGCATTTTATTTTAGAGGCACTGGTGATATCAAAGTCAATCAGGCCAGAAGAGGGAAAGCATTACAGTGAAGCTTTTTTTTTTTTTCTCTCCATCCGGATGAAGCCGGAATTTTTAAACAACCATAAAGTGTAAATAAACCTGCAAGTGCAGACAGCATGTCCACCATGGGCAAAAACATCCTTGCTGAGACGTGACAAAAATATTTTAAAAAGGAGTTTACTCATACATGTTTTAAACATATTTACAACAAGTCCTCTACCTAAAAGACAAAGCAGCTTATGTGGGAAAGTGTGTTATATCATAAAACATCCATCTTGACTAGCTTTTTGGTGATACAATACCATGCTACATCACAGAAGAGGTCACTTGCCAGGAAAACGTAAAGCCATTTTAAGCATTTCAACAAATGTTTAAACAGCCTTACATTTAAAAAGTTCCTGGCTAATAAGTTACAGGCTAAAGACACAAACATGTCACAAAGTCAGAGCTATTAAACAAAATGTGATAATGAAATAATTTTTAAAAATGCGGATAAGAATCATAATTGAACACTTCTTGAAACAACCCAAAGTGGAACTATAAGAGTATAAAACTATTGAAAAACAACTTAAACCAATTAGAACAAAGAGATTATAAACACTCACTGACTCTAATATTCCCCAAAAATGAATGAAAGTAAAAAGTCAATGAAAAGGCCCACCTGCTTCAATGTTCACAACGAGAATGTTAACAGTTCTTACTTTGCGTAATCAGTAACAAGTGACAGAGAATGGATTCTGAAAAAAAAAGTAATTTCCCCACTAACAATGCCACAAGTGATTTAAAGGAACAGAGTAACTGCAGCTCAATATGTTTTTGTGTGCACCTGTTAATTCACAAAAAAGCAAAAACAAGCAAAACAAAAGAAAACCCCCCCCAAAAAAACAGCTAATCCAGAAAAAGAGAGAGAGCTTTTTTTTAATTATCATGGGACGACTCGGGCTGTGCATCATCATTAGTTTGACTAAATAGCGTCGGTCAGTGACTCAAGTAGTGGTAAATGGCACAATTAGCAGGCTGAACAGGGAGAGGTATATTCAATTTGAAAGCCTTCTTTCTTAATCCATCTCCTGTGATCATGAGAAATGCTGAGCTATGGGCTTTTACGCTCAATGACATTAATCAGGTTAATTTCAAGTAAAATGTCAACATTGTAATCAAGAACTAGCACACTCCAGCAAAACGTAAATGTCTATGGATGCTAAATTTGAATGTCCAACAGCTTTTATCCTCCCCATCTCCATCTTAATGCCGTCCTGTTCTTTCCGCACAAATTCCTCTGTTAACAAGTTGGCACATTTCCTCTTCAGCTGGGCATATTTGATTAACAGCTAAGAAAAAAAAAAGCAGCACAGATTAGTTTGAAATCTACGTAGCAACCAACAACAATGAATAGCTTAAGTACAGACACCAGGGAGGTGTTGACATGCTTCCTTAACATGAATCTGTTGTTCCTTGTTCTACTTCTCCCAGTGCCCCAGTGCCCCAGTGCTTAATCCCTCGGTGCACTTGCTCTGTAACCCCAGCAGGTGCAGTGGGAATCTATAAACACAGCTGGTGTGTCTCAGCGTCGAAACTCTCAGATCTACTCTCACCTCGCACCTCACCCCACCGAAAAACCCCCAGTTTACCCTGAATACCATGCATAACCCAGATTCATGATGCTGTCTGATTCTTTTATCGGGGCTGCAGGCGGGACAAGGGTTCATGTCAACTAATTACAAGTACTCAGTGTTGCCGTCAGGATTTTTAGAAAGTTGTCAGGGTTAAAAAGCCACTGAAAAAACTCACAGACCATCATGGGACACTAAAACTCGAGAATCTTTTTCTGGTTAGTACCTCTTCAAAGCCAAGTTACCTATTACATGTATTCACTGCTAGAGGAGACTGAGAGACGATATGATTTTGAACAGGACTCACACCAATGTGTAGCCAAAAGAAAGACAAAACATATGAAGATTTTATATTGCCTTTATGTGGCAATGCTGGTTTGGTTAATTTTAGACAATTAAAGTTATACTCCTTCTTCATAAATCCCTGTAGCTGTACTTGAACCAACGCAAATATGCTTCGGACAGATGTTCTGGAAACTGAGACAAAACTGTAAAGCCTTACAAAATAATAGGTGCTCACTGCATCTTTTTCCGTGCTTATCTATGTACAGACATGTCACCAGGTGTCTCCTCTCTTTGCTAGAAGCTTGATGACTCTGGGTTTCGGTTGTCTCATTCACTCTGATTTAATGTTTTACTTGGCTTTGCATTTTAACTTGTTAAAGTGTCGTAGTCTATACCTGCCCAGGAACGTTAGTCCTGATTGCTTAGGAAATTCACTGCTGCCTGCCTGTAATGAGAGTGGACAGAGGTTAGAACAGCTCAATAGAAGAGATAACCAGTCTTTGATCCAAACAGCCATGCAGAACATACAGGCGATACCATCAGAAAATGTACTGTCAGGAATTTTGGATTTTAAATTACACCTGATTAACCTGAAGGGAAGTGGAAGAGGAGTTTAGTGGAACAGGCTGAAAAGAAATGCATGTAGTCGGTTGGTCACAAAACCCGTTAACTTTACCGAAGTCTGTCAGGCACTGACGCTTTGCACACAGACAAAACAACAAACAAACAAGCAATCATACTATACGTATACATCGGTTGCCATGTCTAAGAATAAAACGCTCTCTGTGATGAGGGATCTTATTTCATGCACCTGTCATTCACTTCCATCTAAAGCACTGCAGAAGTGTGAGAACAGCCTTTGCTGATCAAGATCAGTGAACAGTCTCATGTCTGCAGATGTCTGCTGTGTTATTATCAGAAAACATCTACACATCAGACTGCTGCCAAGAAACATGCATCAAAGAGAGATTTGATTCAGTCGAACTGAATTATCCTCATTTTTATGTAAGGAAACATAAATTATAATGATACTGCAGCTATTGGGCTTTTTTTCCCCCACTTTTGATAGAAGGTCAGAGCCAGCATGCTAGGCTAACTAGCTTTCATCTTTAAAGTGCGGTTTCAGTAACAGGTTAATGTTAATGTTAGCACTGATTCATAATGTTGGAAAACAACAATTCCACTTTCTTTGTTTACATATTTCCTATGTCTTGTTATCATGCAGTTGGATCCCAGATAGCAAAATTATACTGGCAAATACTTGGTCTTTGGGTATGTGTACTGATTTCTTAGCAAAAAAAAAAAAAAACAAATTTTAAATTCAATTTGACTTTCAATTTAAATATCACACTCAGCAAAAAAAACCTGCTGAAAACTCTCTGTTTAAACTGGGCTAATGAAGACAATAATTAAAAAGAGGAAAGTGAGGAAAGAGATTTTTCTTTCTTAATAAAAATGTCCCGGGGTATTTCCCTTAAGACTGGTATGAAAAACATATCAGTTGATATGTCACTGCCCCCTGTAATTAAAATTTATCTTTAATCAGGATTATGTGTCCATTTTTATTAAAACTGTAAATTGATACTAAACATTGTCTCAAATCCCTCGGCTCTTGAATATTCACTAGGGTGAGCTAAAAAAAAAAAAAAGATTCAATCATCCAACGTTGCCACCTCAGCCACAGCCTGACTGTACCTTCCAAAACACCTGAGGGGGAAAATGATTTCCTCATTGCCAGGCTAATGGCGTTCAATTCTGTTAATCTATGGCCCAGTGTTTTCCAATTTGGAGGGTGTATCCTCACTCTCCACTGTCTATTATGCTCCAGGGCCGGGGAGAGGCCACTTTCTGCCCATCTCGTGGCACTTGAATTAAATGGAAGCAACTTGATTGCTGGGAAGAGCGAGGCTAAGCGATAAAGCAATTAAGACCCTCCAATTCTTAGCCAAAAGACGGGGCAGCAACGACTCTGGAGAAAATTAATTTGTATATAATGATGTCCTCTAGTCTTTTTACTCACATTTTTATTTCATGCCTTTTTTGGAGCTCTTTTGTGAGAGTGCCCTCCTCCCTGGGCTTGTCAGAGAGATGAAAACTAATCTGTGGTTAATAGGTGAACAGAAGAGGTCTATTGAGGAGTTGTTTGGGAGTGAATGGGAGGACTGACTGAAGAAGAGAGGACAATGATATTTAGTCCACTTAAAATGCTTAGTAAAGGTTTGAGAAAGATTGTGGTCTTAGCTAAGTACTGAAAAAGTCAATGCTGACTTGAAGCTTGAGACTGGAAGCACTGACGTTTTGAATATTTAGCCAAAACTATGAATTTTTTAGAAGCCTAACCTTGCTCCACACGAGTCACAAGATGCAAACTCCAGCCTCAGTGGTCCAGAGTTTTGTACTCCCCAAACAAACACCATGACTTCCTTCTCACGACTTCCGCCAAATATGAGGATGTCACACTTCTTAGACTGGAAAAAAAGTTAATGTAATCCAAGAAAAAATTACATTTTCTCAAAACATATTTGCAAAGCAAATTAGTGTTAGCATATGTTTTCTTCTTTCTGTAATTTAGGTCAACTGACATTTTAACATTTTAACTTAATTCAGTACATTATAAGCAATTTTCTTTGGTTAAGAATGTATCTATACGATTGTCCCAAAAAAAACCAACATAAAGGAGTTCAAAGAGTGATAATCATTTTCTAATCATGAGTGTGATGGCTGATAGGCACTAAATGTTTGAGAGCAAACAATTTTCTCTCCAGCTGGCCTCTTTATAGATCATGAAAATATACTACTTAAATCAATGGGAGACATCCCACACACAATGGCAGCCCTGCTGTTCAATGATGGCTTTTGTATTGGGGATAATCTACTAAGGTCATCAATCATGTCATGCATCCTCCAAAAAAAAAAAAGAAAAGAAAAACACTGGCTGATGTAATGGATTGAAACATACCTATTATAAAACAACTCCCTTCTTCCATTCTTCACAAAAAGAAGATGTGTGTTTTCATACGAAATATCTGTAAAGAAATTTATATGTTAGCGGCATACTAGGGGAATACTTTACACTAAACACCAAGGGAGTCAATAAGGCAAATTGTTCTAAATTCACTGTCAGGCATGTGGTGAGACAGACATTTTCACAGCAAAAGACTCCCTGGTTGAGCTGGAAATGTACAATTGACCCTGTCTGCCTTTACAAAATGGTGCAACATTATAACCTGGGGGAATGTGTTGTCATCCAAATGAGATAAGTTTATTTTCTGCGATGTAGCATTTGTTCCATCAGGCGGGGAGGCTATAAAGCTAGAAGGATCAGTGGGGAGTCGAGCTCGGCACATGTGGTGCGAACGAGGAGCCCGACGAAAAGGCTTGGCCACCGCCCAAATCTCTGCCTCTGCCTTCTGTGCGGGCCCAGCCTTGGAAAGCAGGAGGCCACAATATTGTGGAACAAATTTCCTCTAATCTGAGCGTGCTGGTCCGGGGCTCCAGTGGGAAGACTGCTCTCCTGTGCCCTCCCCGCCTGTCCCACAGATCAGCCCAGTTTACCCTTCACAGTGCCAACACACTGCAAGACGGATGAGATGTCGGCGGGGGGGTTAGGGCTGTCGGGAGCTCGGCCCTTGCGTGGACCGCTCATGTGTGCTCTCAGCAGGCCAGCGCTTTGCCCTGGAGAAAGGAGCTGAGTGGAGAAGAGCTGGCACAGGATTGGCCAGCTCCCACTTGCATTCTCACAGCCAACACTGACACAACTTCCACAACTTTTAAACATGTCACTATTAGTCTGAAACTAATTATTGTCACTGCTCAAATGAAGTCAAACACTAAAACAAGAACTGACTGACTCAGGATGCTCAAATTAAGCTATTTTCAGCTGGATGACAAAAACAGATCGTGTAACCTGTCCATTTTCAGAACAAGAGACAAAAGGAAGAACATGTACATATAACACATTTCCAACTGCCAAGATCCCACACAGCTGAGTGAGGATCCTCCCGTTGTCAAGGACTACATTTAGATTAAATGTGGTGCCATAGGCGCCAATGGAGATAAGTCACGTGCTCTGCTGGGGACTGTATCCATCAGCTCCTAGTCATTTTACAGCAGCATGCAGGGCTCCTCGGCTCAGGATTGATCGAGACAGGAAAGGAGTGGGAGTGATGAAATATATAGCAGATAATTATTTATAGTGTCGATGCTATGAAGCTCCTCCAGCACTTTTTGCAGGCAGCTTCTCGGGGAATAAACATTGTTTATACCACAAGTTTGAGTGTTAAAACTTTGAACAGACAGCTCCAAGATGAATTCCTAACACTTCTCTGTGACTTGTGGTTGAAGGCTTACTCATGAGTTTAGGAAGAGTAAGGAAATGATTATCATGACGGTAAACAATTACAATTAGTTTTAGTTTGTTCAAAATCAAAGCCTTCACATAAAGTCTTTCAAATGGTTGACTTGGCAGGACTTTTGTGTTTCATCCCTGCCATCCTGCACCCAGAAAAATTTACCTTCCTCCTCAACCACTTCATATAATTTTTTAAAATCAGATTTCTTGCCATCTTTTCAGTCAGCAGTTTGTATTTGATACAGGTCATGATACAGGTCTCACAGTCGTGTTCAAAATGACACTTGTTTCTACTACAGAGAGCAGTAAAGATGCCCCAAGTGGCTACACAGTCAGAAATACAACAGAAAAAGAGCAACTTGCGTATGTGTTGCAGTGCATGCAGATAAACTGTGGACTGAGAGGTTTTAGTATCTTCACATTGTTTTAATAAAGAAGACTAAAGAAGACAGTCACAATGCTGCCAGATGCAATTACACTGAACTCTGCCAGTAACCAAGCAAACTACTACACAAGGAGGCAGTTACAGAGGGCAAATACATTGCATGGCTTTTGCTGAACACAAATTTAAGAAAAAAAAGTGTTTAATATATAAAAAATAAAGAATTATTCCTTTAATTATAGATATTCATCACATTCATAATCTCTAGAATTTATCTTGTCCACTGATATACAGTATAAGCTTGCATTTTATTTTGGTTGTGGTTATTTAAAAATGAGGTAGACTGTGAAGCAAACAATTTCTCAGTCTTCATCTCTAGACGGCTTAAAGGAGCCCATTCTAGGAAATTTTCCAGCTGCAAAGCCGAGCTGAGCACCGTTAAGCACCCGAGTGCACCCCGAGCCATTTTCCATTTGCAATAAACCCTGTTTGAAACAGGGCAGAACAACAGAAAAGTTGACTTGTTAACACAAGGAGAAGGAGGAGGACTTGTATGGTCTCAAATGAGCAGTCTGGGGCATTTTCATGCAACCCGGGGGTGGGAGGAGGGGGGGGTGGACAGGCAGGGAGGAGGAGGGGGTTGTGATTTCCATAGCAACAGTCAGGTCCCCAGCTGTCATGTTTGGGCTGAGATAGGTGCCGTGAGCATAGGGACCACTTAACCCCAGCCGCACTTCAACTTAGGAAGTTAAGATGCTGCTGAGTGTCTGTGCTGTGCCTCACTTAAAATGCAAACTATATACCCCTGGGAAGATAAGGGAATGCTTCTGAATTAACCCGGGGGTACAGGAGCTATGCAAAAAGCCTCCTCTGAAATAATTAACCATCAATGTTTTTGGATGTCATTGAATGAAGTGTAAAAAAAAAAAAAAAGGAGCATCAAGCCAGGCACACAAACACAATGAGCTCCTAGTTTATCATCATGAGTCACTTAAACACATTCGCTAGTCAACAGTTATAGGAAGTGGGATCTATTGTTTAGATCCGTGAGGAGATTTTTTTTTATTTTTTTTTAGCTCAGACATCAAAAGTATGTTTTCTTTAGCTTGATGAGATCCACTTTAAATTTTACTCATGAACAGGAATTCTAACCTTCTTACAGCAGCTTTCACATGAACATCGTGTAATATGACGCAGCAGTGGGACAGCTCTGGTTTATTGATCTCGTATGTCAAAATAAAAGCCTTGACAAATAGCTTATATTGCTATTTATTACATGCACTGTTCTCTGTAAAAATGATATTCACCTTACTTCTTATTCTCTGCTGTTGTCCGGGTCACAGGGTTTATCTCCCCAATCACGACCAGCTGAGAGCTCTTGATGCTCAAATGAGCAAAATGAATTCAGCTTATGTCTGAAGCTACAAGCCTTTGGTCAGACAGGGAACATGGTACCATTACAGTGTTTAAAGTGAGGCTCTTTAGGTGTTGAAACCTCAGACTAATGTAAGGGCAGAGCAAGAGAAGCAGCGAGAAAAGGGAGGTAAAATGTAGAGTGAACTCCACATCAGGTATCTTCTCAGTAGAGGACATTTACAGCCAATACATTCACTAATTTTGAATGTTTCACTGCATGCAGCCTGGTGTTCAGATATTAGGGCTGAGTGATGGATCTGAAATAACTCCTGTGATTCGGGTCCAAAACAGTCCAAAAAAGACAATTTTGTTTGTCTTATAAGAAAAACACCATTCAAATGTCCTTTAACCCTTTAACGCTCCCTCTCCTTCTGTGGTTGGATGGCATACATTAAAGCAAATAGACTTTTTTATTTATAAGAGCTTTATAATGAGTTTGCAGATAAAGTTTTCAAGGTTTAAGATGAGATTAAATATTATTAAACTAAACAGAGAGTTAAGTCAGATGTCCTCTTCTAGACCTGCTACAACACATGATCCTTGTTTTAACAGCAGCAACTGCTGATCGACCAGCAAGTCGTCTTTACATCCAGGATCACGCTGTCCCCTCTGAGCTTTTCAAACAGCCCTCCGCAACATAACAGATATTGCTCACGACAGGCCAGACAAAATGTCCCTGTTGTTTTGCAAGAGAAAATGTGGCATTGTCCCTCCACGGCAGTCCCCTTCTGGGTGTGAATGGCCATCTAATCAAGCTCTGCCTTTCACTGCAGCTGGTTTACAGCGAGCAGCGGGGCTGACCTCTGAGGGGCCCGCCTCCCCCTCCCCGTCCTCTGGGACCCTTCAACAAGCTTTAGAGGCCAAATGAGGTGTAAGTCTATTAAAAGGGAGTTTGTGTGTAGATCACAGTCCCTCTGGGGGTGGGAGCCTTTGCCTTGTCATTCAGGTGCGGCTAATTTCCTTCTGCTCCACACGCAGACATGAGGCCGGCCCATGGTCCTCATCGCACTCAGACGAGACCTGCTGCTAGAATTTCAAATGACAGCTTCTTGCAGAGGCAGCAGGTGATTTATTAAAACAGAGCAGTGAAACAAAGAGACATCGCCTTAATGTTGTGGATTATATTCACTATGAATACAGTGTAGCTGTGCAGCGCTCACAGACTATGATCCGGTTTATGAGGCTCATAACTACAGTGCAAATATCACTGAATGCAAATTAGACGGAAAAACAAACTGTGACATTTTTTTTGTTCACATGTTTAAAAAAAGACAACTTTGGGTGGAATTGTGGAGGGATGTGAACACGGCTGCAATGATAAATATTTGGTCCTGCTGACTGCTGCTTATTGAACTGACAGAGAGAGAAAGAGAGAGAGAGAGAGAGGCTGGAGAAGCCGACAAGGGGAAAAAGGAAATGGAAGAACAAGGCCACAGGCAATGCTTGAGTGAATGCGAGTTAGAATTTGTGGCATAAATTGATTGGAAGTGAGGGTTGTCAGAATAACATGATGTTCTACCAATCAGGGTCCTATAAAGAGATCTGATTATCACAGCACCACAGAGGCACCTTCAACCTTCACAGCTCCAAACACAGATACAATTGCAGCAGCGTGCAGTAACAAAATACCTGACAGTTACAGTGCGGTCAGGACAGTGATAGGATTTTCACTATGGTGGCTCTGTGCTCCAGCACACTGGATTTGATTAGAAACAATGAAAGGTTTAAGTGCTGACTCTCTGCTGTAATTAGAGGCTGTACACATCTGTGTGCAACTCGCAGCCCTTTTCAAGTCCCTCAAATACAGATGGAAACATACAGATAAGAGAGTGAAGGAGTTTTTATGGACAAACGGCGGCAATCATGACCTCAGTCCAACTTATCATTTGCTGAAGACCAGACTGTAGGCGAAAAAACCCACAAAACAAGCGAAAAGTGATGATGGCTGCAGTACAGGCCTGCCAGAGCACCACAAGGAAGATACCAAATGTCTTCTGATGTCTGCGGATCAAGATCAAGGGGGCACTTTATGCATGTAAAGGAAATTAATGAATCATCTCTGACTCATAAAAGCAACTGTACTTGACAATTACGAACACACAGTGACACATTATGGGACTTCTCAACCCAGATATGAATCCCCCAGTCTGTTCCAACCTCAGAACAGACTGACCTGATATTTGGCTGAGGAAGAGCTTTTCCGAATCAAGCATTGACAGTGTTTGTCAGAGGGGACCGGGGTCAGCCGAGCAGCATTAACCTCTGGGAGGCCATCTCTGTGCAGTGCATTAGTCACATCGAGGAGGAGGAGGGATGTCCTGTAATAGATTATTGACCAGCGGGCAGCGGCCTGCACCACGCCATGTGGTCCTAGCCAGCTACTGACCTCTTCATCACAGATGGAGGAGCCCACCTGCAGTCTACAGCAAGGCTAGAGGACACACACGCATATCCGTACACTCCCACGGCAGCATAACCCCGGTGACTAATGACAAACACACAAGTAATATTCTCTGTTTGGTTGCAAGATAGTTAGCAGGACAAGGAACCTGAGGGGTATGAAACCATATTCATTCATAGCTATAAAATGGGAGTCCTTGGCTCATCAAATTGAAAGTGCTGGGGAAACAACGATTGCTTCCATGAACTTAGACTACCTAATTAAAGGCAGGCAATTTCTCTCCGAGAGTCACACTCAGGATCTTTAATTGAAATCAAAATGAATATCGCTGGAACACAGAGCAGGGTGGAGCGAGACTTGGGGGTGGAGATGGACACATCCTCTGCCATTTCACTGGTCTCACCGACAGTCCATGTGACTTCATATTTGATTTGTTGATCAGAGAAATAAATTTTGAAATTAACCTTAAATTCCTTTTTTTTTTTGTCCTTTCTAACAAACACTTCACAACATGCTGCATTACAGAAGCCAAGAGAGAGTAACACAAACTGACTTAACCCAGAAAGACAAGAGCATCTCAAAACCATTGCCAATATCATCTGTGCTCTGTTTCCCTTTGGCTCAGCCTCGCTTTTTTTTTTTTTAATTGTTTGATAATTCATCTCCGAGCTCTAATTTACCCCCCATCGTCAGCGCTGTATGTTCGACCATTGTGTGAGACATTCAGCTGAATTTCAAATGAGCTTGTAGCATATAAAGTCTTTCTTCCAGGGAAAGCACCTATTTATGGACATGTTTGTTTGTTTTTCATCAACATTAACCCTTTGGGCGAGGAACGTCCGTATGCCGTCTTTTCAAGCGCGGTCCCAGGAACGTCCTTGGGCAGGAAGTCACACTGTTTTAGTTAGTCTGGTTTCTCGGTGACTCCCAGGGTGAAAAGACAAGATAATTAATTTGGTTTTCACCATCAGAACATTCGACCTATAGGACGGTCTCTTCAAGCACTTGCTTTATAGCTCTATGTGAAAATCACGTCCATTAGAGGGCATTTTGAGGTCATCACACTTTGCCAGTAAAGGAGTAAAATAATTAGATATTGTTTTGGTAATGTATTATATGATGACCTGATGAAACAGCCAACCATTTACCAGCTCAGTCGCAAAGACATACATTTTTACATAATTACCTTCCTTATTTCTCTCATAATGCTTGCACATGACATCACAGATTACATGTGGTAGATTAATAAATGTGAAGCTAGCACCAGCAGCCCAGTTTACAAAGTCTGAATCTTGGATCTTGGAAGCACAGGTAAATAGCTAGCTTGGGGCTCTTGTTACTCTTTGCTGTAAAGCTGATTTGTGTTTTGCTTTTTTTTTTCCCACTGTTCCTAAATCAGATTGGGAATTTAACAATGTAAATTTACTTTTTGTTTAATGGAAACTTTACACCATTACTCTACCTTCTGAAGTCAACAAGCCTTTAAAGATATCGAGCATTACAAGAACATGTGCTTCTTAAAAACACCTTTCAATGTGCACTTGCATATGCAACAAACACACACACGCAGGAGAACAAACACCCACACACTCAAACAGGATTGAGAATATGAGGCTATCAGAGCCTTGCACATTACATTGACTGGTGGAGGTCTTCACTGTTTAAGTGGAGCTGCCTGCTGAGGTTTTCCTCCCCGGCAGCAGGCCTATAAGAGTGGTAAGTGGCGGTGATGAGACACTGTCCCCTGTGCCTCCTTCAGCTGCCATTCCCTTTAAATTGAAACAGAGTCCTGCAAATAAATGCCACATTCTGAGAAGGGAGAACGCCTGAAAGTTGCATTTCATATAAGCACCCGTTGGGGAATTGGCCCCGGCACAGTCTGCTTTATTCGCTCTGCTTTTTGTTATTTATATGATGAAGGAACACGGCTACGTCAGGGTCATTCAGTGTTCATTTATCTTTTTATGTTGTGTTCTAAGGCAAGCTACTATAGCTAGGCTGCCTATAGCAGTGGATTCTGAAGCATGAGTCGCCTTCAATGGCTCTGAATATTACAGACAATCTTATTCTGATGCTTTTATCTCTAGGTATCAATATGCCTTAGTTTTACTCCTTGTTCATTAGCTTTAAATGGCATCTCTTCTTGCGATTAATTGAAGCTGGGATAAAAGAAGACGGCTCATAAGACTGACCCACTGTTTGTTATTCATGTTGGCCTGAAAACGGCAACAGTAAATCCTCTAAGTTGTTGTTAAGCTGGCTGTATTACCATATGTGTGCCATTTCCATGGAGTGACAGACCCCCCTGGATCAAATGGGGACTATTGATCCTGCAGCACTCCATTTCAAGTTAATTGTGCTTGAAATGAGGTGCACACACTCAAGCATACCTGCATTGGGAAGGCTTTATTTATTTATATTTGTCAGGGAACCCGTGTCAGATAAACTGAAAATATTCAATTCACGTCTTATTCAATTTTGCTCAAAGAGCCAGTTGTGCTGAAGTATGCTCTGAAAGTGGCTGAACCAGATTGAATCAGACTATGATCCTCAGTAAGGCCAGTGCTACATGAGACTACAGGCCACAAGGGAACATGTTTAGGCAATACAATGCAGGGGATTGAGTGAAATTTTACAAGCATGGCAGTGATTTAACCTCATCAGTGGAAAAAGCCTCATCAGATTCTGGCAATATTCTTGCTAGCCCCCTCCTCTTTCCTCATTGTGCTTTCCCAGCTTTGGAGGCTCTTTCCTCGGCTGGTAAGTAAACCTGGCTGTAATATTTCAGCAGGGGTCAGGTGAAATCTGGCCTCCCTCTGACCCCTATTCCCGGCGACACTAACAAAGCAGGCTCTAAGGTAACCAGGCATGAAAAGCCTGGCAGAACCAAAGAGGCTGGAAGCGCCGGAGTTCCTCAGCAAACGTCCTGCTCAGCCTTCAGCGTAATCATGTGCCAGATTATGACTTCGAATGCACACCGCAGCCTACAAATCACTTATCTCCCTGCAGCACAGTGAGCTTAAAGTGGGGAATCTGGAGTTCAAAAGAGGCACAGGAGATTAAATGTTTCAAACATAATCAAATCAGAAACAGATCAAATCTCACCCTAAACATATTCTCATGATGCATTATATAACCTAGCTAAAAAAAAAAAAAAGCCCAATGTCCTGTAATGTAAAACAGAAAATTCTGTTATTATGGAATGGCAGGAAAATTTTAATGTAAGAGAAATTCATCGTTAACTGGGAACTGTTCACTCACAGTTTAAGATAACTTTGAGTGCAATTCTATATTGTCCACAACACAGGCAGCCCCATTGTCAGTGACTGGCAGTGAACGACAGTGAAAATCACTGATCCCTCCACTGGCCCCGGGGCCAGCACAGCCCCATTTATAGAACAAACCCCTCCCGCAGTTTGTTTATAAGCCTATTCTTTTATAATAGTATATATAAATAAGTGAAACTGTGTAATGGATCGCATTAAACAGGCGGGCATATTGAGGCAGGATTTAATTTGCATGCCAGATTAGCTTGCTATTGGTTGGGGCAGTGCCGTAGGGCAGCCTGTTCATTAATAGGATCTAGTCTCTTCAAATCCATTAAGTCAATTGAACCCATACATAATCTGATTTCAGAGGCACCATGTAAATGTTGTACTGGTACGCCTGTTCTAGGACAGGCCTTTGCCCTTCCCTTACGTGCAGTGGTGTGGTGGTATTTGTAGAACTGAGGTAGAGAGGTAGAGATTGTAAGCACCACCCAACCAAATAAAAAGACAAAGCAAATAAATAACACTGCGCATGAAAATCAGTTAATACAGCATGTGTTGTTAGGCCTACCATAATCCCTTCATCGGTGGTTTTAAAACCTCTGCCTCCAGCAGCACGTAGGTGATGAAAGAAAGGACTTTTTCATTCTGTCACCTGTCACTGATATTGGAGGACAGATTCTGCTACTGTACTGCTAACTTGCCTTCATCTTGAAAGTCTACAGCATACATCCAGCCAGCTGTATCTCCAGCCGGGAATGATTCTGCAAAAACCTGGAATACATTTGTCCAGTTGTGGCTTTCTACAATACCTGAGCAACTATGGAAAGACTGTGGTTACATTCCGTTGTCTCATCAACTGGTCAGCGATGAGATGGAGAACATAGTAAAGCATTTAGCTGCTAAAGAGCCAGACACATCTTTCAAGGGTTAATTTACACTGAAACAGAGCTAAAAGGAGAGTAAATTTTAGACTTATATCCATCAGGTGGCCAAAAACACTTCATATAAATGCCAATGTTGTTCCATATCTGGATGTGTAAGCAGCTACAGCATAATGTCCTACAGCACAGTGGTATCATCACTTTCTGGGATTTCAGTGCACCAAAAAATTTGGGGATCAAATTATATAGCAAA
Source organism: Toxotes jaculatrix (assembly GCF_017976425.1). Classification (NCBI taxonomy): domain Eukaryota; kingdom Metazoa; phylum Chordata; class Actinopteri; family Toxotidae; genus Toxotes; species Toxotes jaculatrix. Next base: position 14,009,223 of record NC_054414.1, on the reverse strand, counting down.
TGTTTTGGATAATGTGGTGCTACAACAAAATCAGTATCGTAGTTTATGGTTAATTGTTACTGTGCGTGTTTGGGCATTTTGAAGCCATGGCTATGAAAGCCTGCTCTGGCACAGCTCCAGGAACGAAGCTAAAATAACTTAATTAAGGATCACGATGTGCAGAATGCTTACTTTACATACAGTATACTAAAAATACTGTCATCAGTTTTTTAGGTCCTAGTGCAGAATTAAATATGAGGCCACAAGGCAAAAAAAAATCTGTTTTGTGCAAACACCTCTTGTAAACATCTTAAACTCTGCATCCACACCTCATGAGAGGCAGTGACTCCCAGCCACGTTAACAAACTCACGGGTGATGCAGGGGGGTCAAGATGACCTAAATCCTTGTTTGTGTGGCTCGCTGGTCAGGGCTGAGGAGGGGAACACTGCTGGAGGCGCTCAGAAGACAAGGTCCAACATAGTCCAGGTCATGCCTGAGTGACCCGACTAGCCCGAGATTTACACACTGTACACACCCCAGCATCTGGCCAACAGGGAGCTGCACATGCACGCACACACACACACACACACAGCTAACTCACAGATACACACACATCCACACTGTAGATGTGAAGAGAGGACAGGGACTCACCATGGGGAAATCTCTACAGTTTATAATTGGGGGAGGCTAAAGAAGGAAGAAGAGAACCATAACAAATCTACACAAGGGTGCATGAGGCTAAATAGACCTGAATGTCTGAAAGGAGACTTAAAAAATGGGACGATTCCAGTAGAGGAGACATGATAAATACATTTGGAGCAGTGCTATCCGGTAAGCTTTTGTTTGTATGTTTATTGTATTAATTCTCACCTCAGTATTTTTCTCCATTTTGATAACATTTTTTATAAGAAAGCAGTTTCTGCTTTCACCTCAAGCATTCAAATTCATGTTTACTTACTATACACATAAATAATAAAAAAAAATGTAGCATGTGTAATTGGCTGGCTATAGGTAAATACTGCAAAATATTAAATAAAGAATCACAGTAGGAGGCAGTTAAGTACCCCTCACCTGAAGACTCAAAGACTTCATTTACAATCCTTAAACTGTACCACAGTGATTTCTGTGTCAGAGGATTTGTCACCTCTGCTGTGAGGTTTTCCTGCTTTTCAAAACACACAATGGGGGAAAAATTAAATCCTCGGAGGAGGATTTAGACACTTATATAACTCCCCAATTATAAAGTTTTTTTTTTCCTTCAAGAAGCCTCAGTGCCCTCCCTTCTGTTTATATGACTCACAAATATCTAATACTGAACTGTGTATAATGCCAGTATGCCCACATGACTGCAGAAAAGGCTCTTTCGCTTTCTGCCCGACTGAGTCAGGCATAATGGGAGGCTTGAAAAGCTGCGAGCTTAAACCAGCGCAGTCTTGACAAAGCCTTGGTGGCTTGCTGGGAGGCTGTGCATCCTAGGAAGTTGCCAAAAAACTAATTTTCAAGAGCACTCAGCATGGTCTTAAAGCCATCTAATGGAACCACACCCAGACTGGACGTTAAACACTTCACTCCTGCACGGGCAATTTGCTGACAATGACGAAGGAAATGACTACAAAGGCTACTATAAACCTTTTCAAATTTAAGAGAAACTGGCAACCAGTAATAAAAATGCACATACTGTACCTAACATAGACTATATGGCTAAAAGTATGTGGATGCCTCAACATCACACCGATACATGATTGTTGAAAATATAATTCCCAAACTATGGGCATTAATATGTTGCTGTAGCCTCCACTCTTCTGCAAAGGTTTTCCCCAAAATGTGCCATGCAGCCAGAAGAGCATCAGTAAGACTGGGCACTGATGTTGGATAAGACCTGGTTAGCAGATGGCATTCCAGTTCACCACTGGTGAAAGTTATCGAGTGGAGTTAAGGTTAGTCAAGTTCTTCCACACTAGGACAGCTAATGATAATTTTCATCATCAATCAAGCTACATATTAATTATTTTCTCAACTAATAACAAACTGCCTTGACTATAAACTTAACAATTCTGGCCTGAACCACAACCAAAGCTCCAGATTAAAAGTACACAAAAGTATGTGTCCACATACATATGGGAAGTAAGGGAACCACACACAAAAAGGACGATAAATAGTAATACCTCATTTTTGCTTAAAAAAAAAGGAATGCAAATAAACTGCTTTCTGAAAACTTAAAAAGCAAACAAGAACAAGATTTTGTTTCAGTGTGATCATAAGAAATACATAACATTTAACATATGAAACATGCTGTACTATGTGGATATGAAGCAGCCCAACTATTAAAATGCACATACCTAACATACATTTGTTCTACGCAGCCTAAGTTAGAGGCAAATCTGATTCAGGTAAAAGTATCTTGAAAAAGAATGCCTGGTATTTTCCTTAGTTCTCTTACAAGATATATTTTATGATAAACCACAATAAAGCCAAGTCATTGAGAGGTCCCTGTGCCTTTTGACCCCCCCCCCCCCTCTACCTGAAGGCCTCAAACCTTCCCTCCCCCTTCTACTTATATTTCAACCCACCTTGATGTACCTGTTTATGTGTCTGTGGGTGGTCCGGCTGGTACTAAAACAAATTCCCCTCCCCCCACACTGACAGATTCAGGCATAGAGTACCCGTTTATCCGATTTCAGGAAACGGCTAAAGCTGCCCACTTGTTTTGCAGTTTATGTCCTCAGTATGAAAGAAGTAAAAAAAAAAAAAAAAGAAAAAAGAAAGGTTTGAGGGTGGGCACACAGAAGGAGGGGATCATTCAGCAAAAAAAAAAGTCCCCCTGGCCAGGCCTCAGGACCACCTAACCTGTGGCTTCTATTCCTGACCCCATAATGTGTGTGTGGGAGGGGGGGGATATTACCTTTTCGCGGACAGTGCTTCCCCATATTCCCTGACCCCACAGAGACATTACAGTGGGCAAATATAAAGCAGGGCTTCATGAAGCCTGAGCTTATCTGGGCTCTGAAAGTATGTGAGACATGCCTGGGAACAAAAGGCCGTCTCTCAGCCTGGGAGCAGGCCAAGGGGATCTCTTTCAGCAGCCACAGATTGCCCTGTGTTTTCTTAATTGACAGACCCCGGCCACATTTGATAGAAATGACATGCAGCTGGCAGGGAGCCCCGGCCTTCCAGGTAGACCACCTTTCAGCAGGAAAATTGTCCTCAATCTACTTCATAAAGAAGTTCGATGGAGGTCTCTCAGTCTGCGCCACAAGCATACTGTGCTGCGGTGGGTTCATCTCACTGTGGACTACACCTGCGTGGGAAAACTTGGTTATTTCAGAGCGTGGGGTCAGCTTTCCCTCATCTACACCCTCTGAGGGCTTGGTGGAAATTATTTTACAAAAACTATTTGAAAAACAGAACTAATTTGTAAGTGAGTGTTCTTAATTTTCAAGTGAGACACCCACATTTAACAGCACACTCTTTATTACTCTATTTTTAACAGACTATTTAACTCAGGTGTTTTAATACATGCTTTCTGCCAGTTTTCTGCTTAAAACATAACCAGACTCCTTCTACTGTATATACAGTATTGAATTGTGTCCATATATATTACATAGAGTTACATTACTGACGTTAATACTCTTCATATTATTTATAGATTTGTATCATTCCTTCCTCCTGTAACTGCCCCATCTGTTTATTGTTCTGTCTGTACATTTTATTTGTTTTTTTTACATATATTTATCTATATGCACATTGGTCACTGTGTGCATGGTGTGGGTAGTAAAGTGGGTAGGTCAAGCTACATAAAGCTATATGTTCCCTTTTCCCAGTCTGAGGAAAGCACGTCCTCAGCTGGCCAGATACAGTAGTGCACCCTTTCCCTTTGTTTTTGTTTTTTTTAAACAGATCTGTCAATCAAGCCTCAAAGATGCAACCACTCTTTATCTGTTTATACATTTAAGCCCAAAATTGAATTTCCAATCAAATTAAAAGTTATTTTAATTATTGAATTGCAGATAAGTTATTATTGGGCAGCAGATCTACTATTCCATTAGTAATAGTCCCTGTTATATGCAGTTGTGTCTACAGATAGTCACCACTTCAGGGCTGAAAAATGCTAATGAGTCTCCATGATCTCCTAGTGATGACAAACAACAACATAAACTGCCAAAATTCCTTTGTCACATCACATATTGTCAAAATCTCTTGTGTACATTTAGATGCTGGGCATCCAAAAGGCCTGAACTCCACAGAGAATAAAAAGGGGCCATATGGCATCCATGTCTCAAGCCCCCATGATCCACCCAGGCTGATTTCCCATCCGGTGTAGGAAAAAAGGATTTCAGGGTGCCAAACGGTGTTGGTCCCCTGTGGATATTAGTGGGCCATGGAAGATAAGAAACTAGCCATCCCAGACATCCAGTTCCATCAGCAGATAAGAGCTGAAAAGGCCCCACAGCTCCAACTGAACCTCCACTGTGTAACTGTGCAACTTTACAGCATTCATCCAATACCACAATTTTTTATTTTTGCTTCATTTATGATGCAATTACCACTTAATCATATTTCAGATCATTAATGTAGCAGTAACAGTGTTTAGATGTGTTTCTTGCCCCGTCTATCTTAGTTTTTGCAATGCCGCCATGTTCCTAGGTCTCAATGACCTAAGTTACCTGAATGACCACAAAGACTCCACCTTTACACGTCAGCTGACTGTCTGACCCTTTCTTCATCTCCTTCTCTTTTTGACATTTCTCCTTGCAATTCTTTCGCCCTGACACATCTTTCAGCGCCTCCATTTTAACTGCTACTACGGCACATTTTCTTTAACCTTTTCCAAGAACAATTTGAAAACGCTATTCGAAAGCAGCAATACACTCCTTAATCTCCTGTGATCTGAAACTCTATCTTCCAAGGACTCTGACGCTAAAATACTCTGAAAAGGACAGAGATATGAAAGGTCCTCCGATTACTGCTGAATAAGCAATGAAACAATAGATTACCCAGCGAAAATATCAGCGTTGAGATTATGAAACTAATTTTGTTCTCATATTTCAGACCTGAGCTGAATGAACAAACCCAGCTGTCCTTGCCAGGACACTGTCATGCTCCAGATTATTTTATGATGGGGATTCACAACCAAATGAAGCTCTTCCTGTGCACAATACTGGCTGATGGAGCTCCTGAAACATTGCTGATACTCTCCCCAGCTGCCTTTCTGCATGGGGAACTGTATTTTTTTTCCAAGGCCTAGTAAAAGCAGACTGGGAATTTTTAGGCAAAAGATGGGTCACAACTTCCCTCCCCTCCTCTACAGATGCTGGTTGGTTAATGAAGTAACAACAAATTGGGCCGCGGGCTAATTTGGAGTGGCATTTCCTGGCCCCTCTTGGCCCATAGAGATGTGTTTCATTTTCTCTTATCAGTGATTCAGTCATGTGGATTTACGCATGGACGCCTCTGTCTCCCCCGATCGCTGTGCTAATGGAAACTTCGTTAATGTCATTAATCTACGGGCCGAGACATGTACTAAACACATATTTTGCTGTTTGTGCTCCATTTGTCAAATAACACTGCGAGTTTCCTTTATGTCAGAGTTTCTAGACAGCGAAGAAACATGGCCGAAATGAGACAGAGGAGGCTTGGGTGATATTTTGATTTGGATTTTTGGAATTATTCAGGTGATATTAATCATTTTGTTGCTTCAAACAATCAGATTGTAACCCTCCTACAAATGATCATACACTACATTCCATAGATATCGCCATCTGCAGGCACTGATAATTTAACTGTATAAGAAAAAGAAAGGAGAACAATGTAAGCCTCTAACCACTGTGCACTGAATTCAGAGTTGCTTTTCTTAAATTGGACCTTCGTCTCCCTACAAAGTAAATGATGAGACAGCCCCTAGTATCTCTCAGTGCCCACTAAGCATAACAAGATGTGATCTGTGATTATGGCACAACGCTGAACTCTGATCTCTGCTGGCTGGAGGACACAAGTTCAACACAGTTACTTACAATTTAGCGGCCCAGATTAGTCAAAGGGCAAAATGCTCCTGCCAGGACGAATCCTCGTCATGCTTATTGTATACATATTCTCTATTAGGTAAATCAGAGTGTTTATATTGCAGGCAAATTGAGCATAGCTATGAAAACTTGGCCTCGAGGTGCTCTGAATCGGACAGAGACTCAAGCCTGGGTGGCAGAAGGCTTGAGGTCAGAACAGGGGACCAGCAGGAGGAGGGTCACCTCTTCAGAACAGCAGGACAAAAGGCTGAGAAAGTGGAGGAATGCATATGCTTTTAACAGACTAAAAGAACCATGACTTGCAGAGCCCATGAAGGGAATCATCTGATTTCTTGCAGGGATTAACTAAGGAAGTACTCAGGAAGTGCCAGAATGCAACTAAAGTTCTTAAATATGCTTATCTACTAAAATGTGCCATTGAACAAGGACTTTAACCTTCACAGCTGCAACTGTGCTTCCTCCATAGATAAAACTATACTGCAGTGACTCCCAAAGGATACTTCTGCAATTGCCAGGGGGTTACAAATTGCTGTGATAAGTAAACTTTTGTAAATAAAACCACATGTTGCAATTGAGACACCATGAAAAGAAGTTGGCCATGTTAAAACAGACGGAAAACAAACAAACAATCAAAACAACGGTTGAAAGGTCCAGCTTCCTCTGCCACTGCCCTGTGGTAGTTGTATGAATGGAAAATTGACTACTGATAACAATAAAATAACAGTGACCAAATGTAAACACTGACAATTCCAGGATCTGGTGTCTTGTAAAATCAGTTCAAAACAGTCGTGTTTACTGTCAGTTTACGGGTCTTGGGGAAGGAAAAGTTGACTCCAGAGGGAGCCGCGCTAAGTCTGATACATGTCCACAAGGGATGTCTTTTGAGTCGGTGTCAGCTGGGGCCGGAATTTACAAGTTTGGAACTTAGAAAAACTCTGGGGATGTGAAGAAGTGAGCTTACCAGACCTCTGAAGCCCACTCCTCAGCTCTGTCTGAGGCTGGTGTCGGGAGGATACATTTGCGACCACTAGCACGAGACACTAAAAATCTCCGACCAAACTATTTGTAGTAGAGTTGCATTGTGGGTAATGTAGGCACCAGGTTCTTTTAATTAAATTAGATTTTTTTTATATTGCCCACATAATCAATTAATTGGCTCATCATTTCAGCACTATAAACTGCCTCCTGACAATTATGCCATAAAAAGTTCAGGTAGGTATTTTAATTTATATTTTTATATGTTGGTGTTGCTGACTCTCCAGTAAAACACAGGGTTATTCCCAAAGAACTGGGCCAGCACATTCTTCACCCATGCAGTGAATAGTGGGTCTGATGCTCTATTCATTCAGTGCAAATAACAAAAAAAAAATGTCTTAATGAAGAGATAAAGTAAGTGTGGACTAACTAGCAGTGTGTGGCCGGAGCTGGCTGATCATGTGTTTCCTGTTCAGTCTGGGGTTAGGAGTACAGTAATTAGAGAGATGCTAATGGGTCTGACAGTTCTGAGTCCTTGGAAAGCTCAAAATGTCGCTTCAATTAGACGGCACCCTGAAGACGTCTTGTGTGGCATCGTCATTCATTCCACTCAGAGGTTGAAAGCACAACTGTGCTTGGCCTGAATCTCCCATCCATGACTCACATGTGAACCTCAAAGACGTAGTTTTTCATCACTATCTCCCACAAGTACATCAACACCTTCAATTCTTTCTAAACTGAGCTCCCCAGATTCTAAACAGACATGTTTATTCATGCTAATTTTAAAATCCAACATTATTTCTTGCTTGGTTGATCGACATTTTGATGGCCACGCTCACAAAGCCACTTTAATGTTGTCATTAGTTATGCTTCTCTGGTGGCCAAAAGATGGATCCTTAAGTCCCAGGATCCAATAGGGTTGTATATGAATGGTTGGAGGAGATAAACTATATCAAATAAATGAACGAAAGACTCATTCACTGATGGAAGACGGGGGAGAAAAAGTCTGTTAATTAAAAATATGAAAATGAACAAAATCTCTGACACAGTTTTGGGCCCATCTGAACAGCTACAATAATTCTCTCTCCACCTTATAAGAACTTCATTTAATTAACAGGAAGCTGAAAAGTAGCCTAAACCAATTTCTGATTATTTTCCTGAGCAGGATCTGTTTTTCTTTGTACACATACTGAAGATTAAAATAACGTTTTGCATTCATAAATGACTAGAAATATTTAGATTACTCTCACTTTATTATTCAGTTGGTTAATGTTACATGAAAATTGTTCCCAAGTATACTTATTGCTTTTATGACCGAGAGTAGGATTCAACAATTCACAACCTAAACACAACAGCCTTAATTGGCCCTTTTCACGCATTTGAGATGCCACAGCAGCAAAAAATAAACTACTGTAAAAAAATAAATAAAAAATAAACTATAAAAATAAACACAACAACTGGCATAAAAAATAAAAAATAAGCCTGAAATTAGGTTTTGGGTTGTTGATGTTGTGCATGCAGGTGTTGCACTGTATTCTGGGACCTGATTAGGTATTTCATCTACTTTGCCCTCTCTGCTTTATTTGTATATGTCACCAAACACAGTGGTTCCATAGAGTTTAGATAGGGTCACAGATTTTCGTTGTGAGACTAGAGGATCAACTACATGAAAAGAGAAGTGTTGTTGGGTGATGTGTTCAAAAAGTTTGTGATGTCACAGCTATCAAAATTTTCATATCCAGTTTCTTAACATGTAGGTCCTTGTTTTGTGAAAGGTGAAAAAGACCAACATAAACTGTTTTTAAATGTTTTATTTGAAGGCTCAGAGTCAGTAAGTTACTATGTCATAGATGACTTTGAAAGCAGCCAGAGATTAAACTCAAATTTATTATTTGTATTAATAACTACAGTATATTTCACACTGCCAGGGGCTGAAACTGCAATCTGAATAAAATGAAGCAACTACATTGTTGTGCCCTGGTATAAAATGATCAGTTGCTATTGATCAATAATTTAGACAAGTGCCAGATTATTGGCAGTGAGACAAAATATGTTAGGCCGGCCATGTTTGTGAAATCCCCCCATACACTCAATCACTGGAACAGAAATTGCTCCATGGTATATAACAACACAGCAATGTTTCTTTCCCCCCCTGCAGATCAATGCTAATTGAAGTCCTACATGATGAATGTAGTCTGAAATGTTTTTAACCCACTGACTGCTGAACAGCAACAAGGACAGGCCACTGAACTCTAGAGATGTTTTTATACTAATTATTATAGTTGAAGGTGAGACTGAGAATTGTTATGATTCCCTTTGTGTGCATTATGACACAGGGATATAGGAGTATTATACTATACTATTTTGCCTCATTTGTTATTTTAAGGAAGAAAAGTCATGATGCCAACCAGATTTTACTCTTAATTCTTGCTTAAAATGTCAGAAGAATCTTGCTTAGTTTGGTTAAGTATGAGCATGATATGAAGCGTGAGTTGCTTCATGAATTGAAATTTCAAGATTTATTTTATAACTAACTGTGATGTCTCCTCGGAGGCACACCGGTACAATATGATGATCAGCACAGCTAACAGAAGGATGCCTGATCCCTGAAGCCCCCCAAACGCAACTCTCTGTTGGTGCAAATTCAGCTTGTGGACAGCACGCAGCAGATGGAGTAAACCATGCCATCAAGTGGAAAATAGACCTGTTGTGTTGTCACAGAGACAAGTTACAATATAGTCTGCCATCGGACCACCAGAGGAAACTGTGAGAGGGATTTTAAACATGTAGCTGTAGGAACAAGGGGAATGCATTAATTCTTATTTTGCATTCACTGCTTCAAGTCTTAACAAGATCACAAAGCTGATGTTTTTCACAATCTGCCTAACACATGAAACATTTTCTCTTAATATTAGAGAAAGAGATTCTTGGCCTTTTTATATACTCCTGACACTGGATCGTAACATATTTAATACAGTAGACTATGCCTGTTGTTCCTGAGTGCACTGTATTTTAGAAGTAATGCAGCCTCTCATGCAACAGAATTAAAACAGACAACTATCCTGACTCACTGCTGCCACCTTGTGTCAGTTTAAGTCACAAGTCACTGAACTACAGCAGTGCAATGCTTTGACAAAGGCCTCTACTGCTCTCAAGTACCTTGTTTTCTTGTTCACAGCAGTTTACATACAGATACAGACCAACATCCTTTACATTGATGAATCTTTTAAAAACAGTGGGAAACTTTGTTGCTTAACTCACTATAAATGAAGAATCACCAGGTTGATCAAAGTACCATGCACCTGCAATAAAAGTAAACTGTATGTTACCTCTTTATGCAGAGGAAAACTAATAGTCACTTCTGACTGTGCTGAATTTTGCAATTTAATATTTCTTATATAATTCATACACTGTGTTACAGGGAAACCACACAGGTACTTTTTACAAAATTCATTTCAAAGGTTTAAAGGAAAACAGTCATAATAAATTCTTATACTTATTTCAAACATGTACTAGGATATACAACTATGCCTTTATTAACAGTGTAGATTAAAGGGTTGCTTCACCCATACCAAAAAAATATACATTCCCAGTTACCCCAGTAGTATCTAGCCATAAAGTTTCGGTGTAAAAACCCTGTAAGCAACAGTTTTCACCAGGAAAGTCACCAGGAAAGTGTTAAAAACTGCTGACAGTGAGGTCTGTGGATTATCCTGAGGAGCCAGGACATTGTTTCTGGAAGACACATGGTCAGCAGTGACGGCAGGCAGGAGTCTCAGTAGTGGAGATAACAGAACCTGGACAAATAAAACCAAGGGCTAGACAAAACTAGTGGTAAATGAGAAAATGTTTGGTGGGGAATTGGGTGAACTTATCCTTTAAGTTGGCACATGCAAAATGAAATGTTTAATTAAACTCAAACATCTTTAAATGTTTCTAAATGAAACATAAGATAACTGCTTTTTACAATATCATATACATAAAATACTAACAAAACAATGTACTGTACTTTGGTTAGAACTGCTTTTCTACAAACCCACATTATTACAACATAGAATGATTAAGAAAAAAGTGCAGTGACATCTTTTGGATATGTGGCAGCAATTCTTAAAAGTACATGGCTTTCTTCTGTCATTTACAAATGTGGCATTGTTTTCAGTTCCATCTTAGATATGCATCTTTGATCGCATTGCAGTGAGTTTTAATTGTCCACGTTATTTAGATGCACAAACTTGAGTGCAACAAATCCAGGTTTTCTTGGATTGTCTTGACATGTTTACAGTAACTCATGTGATGCACAGCTGAGAGTGACTGCTGTCACAAAGACACCTGTAACATAGAAAGGCAGAGGTTGATTACAAGTCATTGGCTGTATCCAACATTATCTGCTGCTCTCTAGCTAAATGTGTTGTAAAGTTGTACAGCAAATATACTGCTGATATTGCCTACCTGCATTGGGCAGAGAGATGGTCCTCTGGTTATATCTGGAGATTGATAAAGGGAGCAAACCCCAGCACATCCTGAAGAAGAACCAAAGCTCTCTGTAAGGGCGGCTCAACATCTATCACAACATTGCGCTTCCGTAGAGGATCGAGACTTGACTCTGTCACATTGTGGCAGTGATTCACCTTCAGGGACTGCAGCTTTGGGCAATATTCTGCAAGAGTCCTGTGAGCACAGCATGCAGAGGCTATTATGGACAGGTGCACAAGTGAGGTGATGCATGTCAGAGTGTGGGCACAAAGTTAGTTGGACTACACTTGAAAATAACATATACCTGATGGACTGGTTCCTGACCCTCAGGCAACCTGTCAGGTCCAGCTGCTCCAGGCCCCTGCAGTTCTTGGCCACCTCCTCCACCGACTCGTCAGTGACGTTGGCATTAACTGCCAAAGATAGAGACTTCAACTTCAAACACTTTTTAGCCAGGTAGCAGATGGCGTTGTCCTTGAGCTGGCGGCAGGCGGTGAGGTCGATCGACTGCAGCTCCCCGCAGTGGTCAGCCAGGCTGCGCAGGGACAGGCTGTCCACCCACTCACAGTGCGCCAGGCCGAGGTGCTGGAGGTGCATGCAGCTCAAGGACACAGCCACCAGGGAGTGTCGGGTGAGCCAAACACACCCGTTCATGTCCACCCTCTGCAGATGCTGGTTCTGTCCAATAACTGGCAGCAGCTCCTTGTCTGTCACCCAGTCTGAGCAGTTCTGAAGTGACAGGCTCTGGAGAACTTTGTTGTCCTTTAACATGGAGCAAAATGCTTCCTTGGGAATGCATGGTCCAATCTGTAATGTCACACAACAGATGGCAGACTTGATTAATTATATTACTAAGACGTGTTGTTACATACAGCTGGGAAGTGCAGACAAAATGTTAGATAAATGTCAATAAATTTATATAATTAATGGATAATTGTAGGCCTTATTAACCCTACTAGTTTTCCGATATTCGCTGACCTATATGATAGTGAGAATGGTATTCATTTTCTTTCCGCACTGCATTTAAAAGAAAACCAAGCAAACACACTGACCGGGGACAGATCAAAAGTCCTGCAGTTGGCCAGATACACCTGGATGAGGCTGTGGAACTGCTTGCTCACCCTCTGCAGGCTGACCAGGTGTTGCAGCGGCAAATAGCATAAAATGTGTGGAACAAGTACATCTTCCCAGGGCAGATCCAAGAGATGACATCTGCAGAAGAAATGCAAACCTCTGCATTTACAGCTGAACTTTGATACTTACAAGTAACGATAAAGAGGTTTAACGGGGCACAAGTAAATGTTAACAAATGCTTTAACGGGCAAGATAGCAAATAGCAGTTATATTACATTAGCAACAGAACGTTTTTCTCGGCGTTGTCACGGTGATACATACTTAAACCGTAGTCAGCTGCCATTAATAAATGGGACAGAGCTTGACTTGAGCTTGTTGTTGCTATCGCTGTTAGCTGAGAAGCTAGCCTGCCGGGGCCACCAACCCAGCTAATTTTTAAATTAAAAACTCCATTTTTAAAAGGTACTTACGTTCGCATCTTGGCTTCTTCGCCCATTCTGATTCGGATGTATTATACAGAGTTTTTCAGGGCGTGTTGTTCTTCATATAAACGCCAAAACAACGTATTTTCCTTTAGCATCTTGCAGGCGTTTGAGGTGTCGCCCAAACCCAATGCTGCCTTCCCGTACTGTCGGAAGAATCTACATTAAAATTGAAAATGGCACATTAATAATACACCAGTGTTGAAAGGTTTATAGCGTTTAGCTTGGATTTATTTTGTCACAAGACTATCAACACATAACATCTATAAAAAAGAAAAAGAGAGAACAAACATGGTTTCAATACAATATAAGGCAAGAACATAAGAAGTAGAATGGAAATTATACAGCATACAAAGCAAAGTTGAAATAACGTCCACAGAGATCCTGGTCTGCCATGAATCCTGTACCTCCTGTTAATTTGCTATCAAAAGTACGAATTAAACGCCACGGGATTCGTGTTCAAGGTGATTGAGGTCTAATTTGACCACGGCCGAAAGCGTTGACGAGGAACACGTGAACGCAGCAGTCGTAATTTTCCGGGTATACGTCAATGATCATGTTAAAGGCGATTTACATATTGGATTGCAGTAAAGATTTTAAAATAGCTATCATAGAAAAAGAAGAAGATTTTCTAAAAAAAAAAAAAAAAAAAAAAAAACCCTTATCGACAAAGTAGCATAAAGTAACCAATAAAAACATTTAGCAAGGTAAAATACATTGGTTAGTGCTGTTATGTCACTAAGTAAACATTCACAATTACATACATTTTCGGCCCAGCCAAACAAATTGAGAAAATCAATGTAAAAATTAAATTTTACTCTTAATCTTAAATTTCTTTTTCTGTCAGTTCTAAGGAAACAATCCAGCCAAAATGAGTGTTAGCCTGTGATCTACTGTAGGTGCCTATATGTTTATTATGAATATTTAACTTCGTTATCCCAATTAGCTGCCACCGTTTTAACTGCTATTCTTCCATGTGCTGAACAATCGACCACCCTGCCAGCTCACCTCTGCCCAGAAGAACAATGAAGTCAGTCATGCTGAACGATTGCTGACCCATGAGTTATGTTTCAGTGAATGAGATGAGCCAACAGGATAGCCGAGTGAATACTCACTCTTGACTGACTACAGTCCCCTATACAAGCTAAAGTACAAGCATGGCGAATAAATCAGTCTATGATTTCTCTGCTGAGACCCTGGATGGACAGCCGGTTCCGCTCAGTAACTACAGGGGTAAGGTGCTTCTCATCGTCAATGTTGCCACCTTCTGAGGGTCAACGATAGAGGAGGTAATAATCTGCAAGAGTGCTGATTGATTATAGCCAGATCACATAATCTCATAACACGTAACCTGTGCTGTCATTTTTATTAGAGACATTTGATTTTGTGTCCTGTTCCCTCAGTACCATCGACTGAATGCACTGATGGAAATGTTTGGCGACCTCGGCTTCACTGTCTTAGGATTCCCCTGCAACCAATTTGGTCTTCAGTCACCTGGTAGGTACAATGAGGCTTTTGAAATGTGACCTGGTGGTGTACTGTACATTGTAAGAACAATTTTGAGGCACTTAATTTGAGTATTTTAAATTTCTAATTTCCTTGAGGGAAAATGTACATTTTTTAATCCACTACATTTAATTGACAGCAATATTAACTAGCTACTTTTCAGATTAAGATTTTACATATGATAAGATTATAAAATCCAATTCATTATTAAAGATTAAACAAGTGGCTCCCACCTGTTTTTAGCTTGTGACACTTTACCAAAAAAAAAGTTTTTCTTAAGTATGATTGTGAATACAGCCAACCACTGACTTATATACGCACTTTGTTTACATGTTCATATCTACATTTCATTTCATTCATGAAACACATGTTTAAAACAAAGTAGGAATAATGATTTTTGCTTTACTTTTTCAGAGGTGAATCATGAAACCCTCAATATTCTGAAGTATGTAAGACCTGGTGGGGGATTTATGCCAAAGTTTCCTGTCTTTGGCAAGGTTGAGGTGAATGGATTAAATGAAGATCCTCTTTTCACCTATCTAAAGGTAGTGTGTTTCACATATAGTTAAATTAATGGATGAAATTTTGAGTCACGTTGCATATTTTTGCTGTCAGAGCTGCAGCTGTTGCAACTCTCATTTCTTGTTTGTCACAGGAATCTTTGCCATTTGTGAACCCTGTTATTGGAGATATAAAGAAATTTTACTGGTCCCCAATCAAAGTCAATGACATCCGGTGGAATTTTGAGAAATTTCTCATAAATGCAGATGGCATGCCCTTCAAAAGGTAAAGTTATAGACCAAAGACCTCATGTTAGAAACCCCAAAAGCACTCCATTAGGTGTAACATAGGTTTGATTATTATAGTACTTCTAATGTTTTCCCTTTACTGTAGGTATGAACTTCACTGCCCCATTGAGAAAGTGGAGAAGGACATAGCAGAACTTCTCTGACTGACTTTCTTCAGTTTAACACCGGTGGCAGAGTGACGATCCCCCAGTAAATGCACACGTGCACCTGAGCTGGATCTGATGGGAAGAGGAGCAGGACTCAGAGCTTCAGTGCATTCGCTCTGAGAAAAGTTCCCTCCAGCCACTGAAGGAGTTTTTATGTCGACACCACATTTTTCTCTAATGTGAAGGGGTCTGCTTCTCAAATTAAATAAAACACTATAAAACAAATCTTTAAGTAGTTATGGTTGCTTTTCCTAATATTACTATATTATTGTATAAAAAGCTTTTACCAAAGTAAAAGAACCAATATAAATACATAAAAATACTCCAGTGCAAGTAAAGGTTCATCTTTCAAAACTCTACTTGAGCAAAAGTTTTATCAGCAGAATGTATTTAACGTGTCAAAATAAAATCTGTTTCATCCCTGTGACTGATTTATTATTATATATGACTTTATTGGAGCTAGTGGAGCCAGTTTTAACTATATCCTCCTGAGAGCCGGCAATTCATTGGAAGACATGAGTCTGAGACCCCTAGGTTAAAATATCATTTATAGAATCTATCTCAATTGTACTGGGAGTTAAAGTTATAATACACAATACACACTGTTGACAGTTCTTGGACTTTTCTCTCATTTTTTGATTGTGCACACTCTATAAAAGGTCTCAAGTCAAACAGGCTGGAAAACATCTGGTTGAATCTGTAATATTATGTTGGATTTTTAAAAGATTTTCATGTTTTTATATATTTAATCTCAATCTGTAAAGTGGCCGGAAACTCCAGCTGTCAGATGAAGATATAGGAGTAAAAAGTTCAACATTTCACTCTGAAATGTAGGTGAGTGGAAATGAGAAATAGAAATACCTTACAACACTTTCCACCACTGCCACCACTTTGTAATTGTACTAATATATATTGTAAAGGAAAATGTTTTTTTTACTTTATTACAAGTTCTGTTTTGTTCTTTAGTCATCCGCAGTGCGTATGTGCGCGTATGACTGAATAGTCAATGTGAAATTTGTCCTTATGTCGACCTATACTTCTAATTTTGCGCATGCGTGCTTGTCATTCTGTCAGACAGCAGCAGCCAGCAAACATGGCTGGTGTTGGTTTCCGACGGTGGGCCAAAGCCCTTTGCAAAGGGAAAGGGTCTGGCATTTCAGCCGTCCTGTCGGGATGTAGAACTGGTCAGTGGTGTGTTAGCTTTGTATCGTGCTGTGTAATGAATTGCTGTGAAGATCTGTGTCAAAATTTAAAGTTTAGACCCTCGAATGGACGTAACCTTGACATGCTAACGTTAGCCCGCGCTAGCTGAACGGCTACTCTGAATGAGAGAGAAGGCGGACAGAATAACATGCTTGTGTCCTCATTTTTATTCGCTGTAGAGCTACATGACTTGGACTTGGTTTATTTACATGTGCATTTATTGGTGTTTCAGCTTCCGTTATGTCAAAAGATAGTCTACCTGGTCCGTACCCGAAGACCCCGGAGGAGAGAGCTGCTGCTGCGAAGAAGTACAATTTGAGGGTTGAGGACTATGAACCATACCCTGACAAAGGAGAGGGGTGAGCTTTATTTTGATGCTATTCATAGTAGTTTAAGGTGTGCTTATTTTCTCTGTATGTGCTGAATGGATGCGTGAAGCTCATTAGTGGTTATGATTTTCAAATACATTAAGTATTTACTCAGCAAGAGAAAATACAGCCTGAATCGTCATCAGACAAGTGTTTTCATTGAAAATCATATGCCAATCATTGTATTTCTGTAGGTTTGGTGACTATCCAAAGCTACCAGATAGATCTCAGCATGAGAGAGACCCCTGGTACCAGTGGGACCATCCTGACCTGAGGAGGAATTGGGGAGAGCCGGTAAGATACTGATGACCTTACTGCTACTTTAATTGTGTAGCTTTGTTCATGTTTAATTTATTACTTTAATTTATCAGGGACCACATACAAAAACACTGATGTCATACAAAGAGGAAAGATGCATACCAGTTTTAGTTCATATCTAACTCCTATCAGCAGTCCCTGGACAGGTAGATGTAATACAGCAAGTACAGTAATGCAAATACAACTTCAAATCACAAAACACTAAATACTAAGTAAAATCATACATTCAGTAATATGAAATTCCTACAATTCAAGTTTCAAGATTCAAGAGGCTTTGTTGTCATTATGCAAGCATAACGAAATTTTTGCTTACAATGCAACCACTACTACAACCACCCCCATCACATGCACATGCTGTTCTCCCTCCCTAATAGGTGGGTCTTTTGCTTATGTTTATGTGAGCAATACATTGTACTGCTGTTTCAATATTCAGTGTGAGACATGAAAGTTTAAGTCAGTTTGTAGGTTTTTTTTCATTGTATGTACAGTTAATAATACTATACTGTTGCGTCACTTAAGTGATAAAGAAAATGGTTTTTAAACAATGATAATGTCCATATTGTTGTTAATCTGTGATTGTTCTCTGTTTATTTTTAGATGCACTGGAATTTTGACATGTACATCAGGAACCGTGTGGATACATCTCCCAGCCCTGTGTCCTGGTCCACAATGTGCAAACAGCTGTTTGGTTTCATCGGGTTCATGCTCTTTATGTTCTACGTTGGAGAGAAATTCCCGTCCTACCAACCTGTTGTAAGTACAGATCTAGGCCTGAAATGACTGAGTGTATTGTAAGATTTAAAAAGGTGTGAAATTACCTGGTTTAATGAATGTTTCTAAAAGGAGAAGATGTCTGTGGATAGTATTTAAATGTCTTTTTAAAGGTGCAGAGTTCTACCAGAGAACTGTGTAATTATGCATGTGAGGATAAACCATGACCAGTGTTGTCCAATTTTATGTCAGTTTGGACTGACAGCCATGACCATTGATCAATATGTTTTTTCAAAGAAAATATGACAAGCATCAGTGTGCTGGAAATATCATTACAAATTTCTGCAAGTATTTCAAAAAGTAGAATTACGAAGGTATCTAGACTTCTTGTATGTTTTACCGTGTATTCTGAAAACTTATTTGAATCTGGAAAAATTAGAAAAATAATTTTTTTAAAAATCATCATCAAATTTGTGATCAGCACAACTTTTAAAATAAAAAGCTGTTTTGGGAAAGTATTTATGTAAATGTTAAACAGTTTGAGTATTTAATGTCATGTAAAGAAAATGTGTTTGACTGTACCCTGTATTGAACAACTTTCACATTTTCATTAAAGCATTTTTCTCTGTACCAGGCAGCGAAGCAGTATCCCTACAATGACCTGTACTTGGAGAAAGGAGGAGATCCTGACCAACAACCCGAGGAAGTCAAACATTATGAAATCTAATGATTAAAATCTGCTTCTACTTGTGTATATATTTCTGTCAAGAATAAAGACGTATGTTAACAGTGGAAAATTTTACTTGTTTTTTTCTTTTGTGTGTGGAAATAATATTAACCTTTTCAGAATAAATGATGACAGCTCTTAGCTGGAATATATACAGATTATAATTTTGGGGGTAAGCTGCGACCTGTACAGTCTATGGCTGCAACCCTGGGGTTACTTCAGGCCACTACAAAAGAAGTATGGTCCCTGTCGGCCACCGTAGCGCAGTGACAACACGGCAAAGCACTTTGGTCGGGCTCCGCCTGTGGCTAAGGTGTTAGCTCATAAGTAGCTTTCAAGCTTGTTGTGGATGCGGATAGTCAGGCTGTGATAGACAGTTGACGTGAGTTACCCTCAAACTCATATTAATCGTTCTTTCTTTGCTGGGTTTAAACGCGCTAGACACACAATATTTCTACTGAAATATGATACGAAGGGTGGTGGCTGTTAACCAGCTTGCTACCTCGTAGCAACATCGGCTCCGGTTATGCACTGGGACAGAAGCAATGCTAACATGCTAGCAAAATTATGACTTTTTTCTTATGAAGCGGCATGCATGAGCAATTGACTGATCGTCTAAAACTATTGAAGTGATAGATAATGGCTGCAGTCAGATTGTGTACCATGTGAAATGAAGTTAGTATTAAGTGTGTTTTAAGAGCCATAGTGGTTAGCTTCTTTTGCATTAATTTCTAAGTGGTGTGGCGACAGTTTAATGCGGATCATATCAGCGGTAACATCATTAAATCCACAACGATGGAATTTACATAAAATACTGGTATTGGAAATATTTTGTGCTGGTTAATTCTGTCTCTATGGGCAGACTATTGGGTGAGTTAACGTTAGCTACAATTTCAGGAAATAGTCGGAGGTTACCTGTCAGTAAGGGTGGTACCCTGTTACAGCCAAGTAAATAGCAGAAAAATGAGAGATGTGAATACAGGTTTTGTTTAGCTTAAGTTAACCTCCGATTTTCCAGTTAAAGAAAGCCACTTTTTAAATCCACTAGTTAGATAGACTGTAGTTAAACTATAAGGCTATTTGAAACCCACTCTCTGATTTAAACAAGTCAATTTCGTTTGTCAACTTCCTTAACTAAAAGAAACCCAATGATGTTATTGTGAATCCACAACAAATGTTTTCCTGTAATTATAGTGGAGTCTGATCATCTGTGCAGGACTTGAAACTTGTAATCAGAGGAAGATGAGGCTGAAAGAGATCCAGAGGACTGCCCACCAGGCGTGGAGTCCTGCAGGACACCATCCCATCTACCTGGCCTTAGGAACATCGGCCCAGCAGCTTGATGCTTCTTTCAATACCACAGCTGCCCTGGAGATATTTGAGATGGATTTTTCTGACCCCTCTCTGGAAATGCAGCTAAAAGGGTCATTACCCACCTCAAACAGGTAATATATAGAGGTGATAAGATGATAACATACATTTTGTTGACAAGATTCAAATCAACAGTACTTCTACCACTGTACATATCAGCCACTGTAGAGAAGGGACATGGCTTAGTTCTTTGATGCATTACTTTGCTTGCTGCTTAGTTTTGTTACATGACATCAGAGCTGCAATGATCAGTCAGTTAATTGAAGGAAAGAATTCCACATTAAATTGGTAAATGCTTAAAGGCTTAGAGAGCTAAGCATGGAGTGCAGTAATCAGTCCTGAAGTAGAAGTGATACAGAAAGTTTTAAATTCTTAGTGCCCTTCCGCTTTAGCTATGAGTCTGTGATTTGGTCCAAATAACTCACAATACCTTTCATACTCCATAGGTTGCACAGTATTGTATGGGTGAACTTTGGAATGGGAGCAGATGGTACTGGAGGGAGACTGGTGGGTGGCAGTGAAAATGGCACATTGACAGTGTATAACCCAGAGGACATAATGAGCTCTGGAGCAGAGGCTGTCGTGGGACAGTCTGACAAACACACTGGGCCCGTTCGAGCTCTCGATTTCAACCCTTTTCAGGTAACTGTCTGCAGTCCAAATCCTCTGTGTCCCTAAAGATGGTTTGTACAGAAAGACTTCTTTGTCCTGGTACTGTGTTACACATTAACAGTCTTTGTCAATTGCTTCCTCTGTCAGAGTAATCTGCTCGCATCAGGAGCAAATGATTCTGAGATATACATCTGGGATCTAAACAACTTAAGCAGTCCAATGACACCGGGAGCAAAGACACAGGTGGGAACCATTTTATAAAGTTCACAGATAACTGTTAGGAGCAATGAGTTGACTTCTTATCTTGATCCTGACCCATTTATTGTTACTGTCAGAAAATAGAAACTACAATTCTCGACAGGCAGCTTTGCCTCGTTACCTTTGTAGTTTCAATTCTGTGATTTAAGAATCGAAGTCACAAGAAAGTTTTGTTTGTGGTTTCCCTTTCGTGTGTTGTGTGCGCAACTGCCCTTGGAGTTAATGGTGCTTTGTCATGGACATTTTCTGAACAAAATGTTCCAAGCCAGCCTTTCATCAGTTTCATAAAAACAACTTAACATTTACTGAATGTCTTGATTCTACGTCACTATTCGAATATTGGGATTTTGTTTGTCTCAGACTCAGGTCGTCTCAATAATCAGGTTTGTTTCTTACAATAGCAGCTTCTGTCTCTTCTTTCAGCCGGCTGAAGACATCAGTGTCGTGTCCTGGAACAGGCAGGTTCAGCACATCCTGGCCTCTGCCAACCCCAGTGGGAAAGCAGTTGTGTGGGACCTGAGAAAGAACGAGCCCATCATCAAGATCAGCGACCACAGCAACAGGGTTAGTGGCTTGAAAACTTTAAGCAAACAAGTCGAAGTCCATAGTTGCCTTCTGCCAAATCACCACAAGTTTGTCTGCCATGGATTAATCAGAAGGCTCATTGGTTAAAATGTTCATGTTGCACCCTGTAGAAAATCCCCCTTATCATTTTAAGTCTCATCTGTTATGTGATTTCAGATGCACTGTTCAGGAATGCTCTGGCACCCAGATGTGGCCACTCAATTGGTGTTGGCGTCTGAAGACGACCGGCTGCCAGTCATCCAGATGTGGGACCTCCGTTTTGCCACATCACCCCTTAAAGTCTTTGAGAACCACACAAGGTGAAGCTTTAATAGTTTGTGACTCATCCTCATGTCTGCTGTCTGTTCATGTTACAGTATATACTGTATGTGGCTTCTGTTGGTATTTGCTTACAGGGGAATTCTGTCCATATCCTGGAGCCAAGCCGACTCTGAGCTCCTGTTGAGTAGTGCTAAAGACAACCGGATCCTCTGTTGGAATCCAAACACTGGAGAGGTATATGACATAAATAGCTTCTTCTGTGTTACTCCTGAATTCCTTGACCTCAGTATTGTGACCTGATGACGATGCCATGTATCTCCTACATTTTAGGTAATATACGAGCTTCCAACAACGAACCAGTGGTGTTTTGATGTCCAGTGGTGCCCCAGGAATCCAGCCCTGCTTTCAACAGCATCGTTTGATGGGAGAATCACTGTGTACTCTGTGATGGGAGGGAGCTTGAAGACTCAGCAGCAAAGCACAGCTGATAAGGTAGTGGCTGATCTATCCTATGTGATGTGTTTAATTCCAAAGGTCTTGTACCATGAACTGCATTGTTTGTCCACAAGATGGCGGTGGTATGAAGGGATTGACAGGGACTAATGACAGAATATAATATATAAATTTGAAAAGTAAACCATAATTGAGAAGCTAAAAAACAAAACAATTAATTTCGGTGTATTTTTTGCTCGTTAATTGACTAGTTAGCTAAGAGTTGTGCTCGTTTTTAACATTTTACATTTTATTTAACAGATATCCTCCTCATTTGATACAATGGACCCCTTTGGTACAGGGCAGATGCTGCCTCCCCTGCAAGTTCCTCAGCCAACAGCGCAGGACACCGTCATTCCCCCTCTGAAGAAGCCACCTAAGTGGGTGCGCAGGCCAGTGGGGGCTTCCTTTGCTGTAAGTGCTAGTGCAAAGTGTTTTATATAAGCATGTTAATGGAATAGGCAAGATCTTTTTCTTTGTGACTGATTTGTTGTTTGTCTTTTATTCCACAGTTTGGTGGAAAGCTGATAACCTTTGAGAATCCCAAGCTGCCTCCAGTGCAGAGCCCCCAGCCCGTCCCTCGACAAGTGTTTGTGAGCCAGGTTACCACGGAGACTGAGTTCCTCCAGCGCTCCAGGGAGCTGCAGACGGCGCTGCAGTCGGGTTCATTCAACAGCTACTGCCAGGCCAAGATTCAGAACGCCAAGTCAGACGCTGAGCAGGACATATGGAAGTTCCTTCTGGTGGGCCGTTACTCACTCTTGATATTCAGACATAACATTAAGTCTGTCAGTCAGTGTTGTGCTGTTGCATTTTAAACTAATTCACTCTTTCTCTTTACAGGTTAATTTTGAGGATGAAGCCCGCATTAAATTCCTCAAACTTTTGGGTTTCAGCAAAGATGAATTGGAGAAAAAGGTATTCTACCTCTGATGAAACTACAGCTATTGGCTAATACTTATCATATATAGGCATCTACCTGGGAATCAGCACCATTCTGTGTCTTAGCTGTGAAAATGTTGTGTTTATTCAGATTTCAAAATGCCTGGGGAAGAATTTTCAACCCAACGGACATGGAATAGATGCCAAAGATCTGGCAGAAAAAATGCAGCGGCTTTCCACTGAGGTCAGTCTGCACACAGAAGGTTCATTTTCAGGTTATTTTGGTTGATGTTATTTGCAGCTCCTGTTTACTGTGAAATATTTTTGGTTGTACTTCCAGAGGTCTGAGGAAGCCGCTGCAGTGGGTGATGCTAGAACATCAGGTTCTGTTTCACCAGCAGACTTCTTCAGTCAGACACCAAAGGAAAACTCCAACTTCCAGATCCCTGTATCATGTGGTAAGATTCCTCATCTGAAAATACTGTTTAGTATGTGATTATAACAAGTATGAGCTCCATTAAGATATAGTTAATGTTGCTGGGTTGGTAGCTAATGACCTTGTTGTTCTTTTGAAGATACTGATGGGTTGATAAGCCAGGCGCTGCTGGTTGGAAACTTTGAGGGAGCTGTAGATCTGTGTCTGAATGATGGTCGCTATGCTGAAGCCATCCTCCTGTCTATCAGCGGGGGAGAGGAGCTGCTCAAAAAAACTCAGCAAAAGTACTTAAGCAAGCAAAAGAACAGCATTTCAATGGTGAGAGAATTAATGTTAAAGCTCATGTTGTCACATTTGTTTCACTGGTTATGGTTCAGTTGGTACAGTCAGGGGAAAAATATTTTATCACAAGCGAACTTATTTTGTCCTCGACTCTAGCTTATATCGTCTGTAGTGACCCAGAACTGGAGAGACATAGTGCAAAGCTGCGAACTGGACAATTGGAAGGAGGCTCTCGCTGCTCTTCTGACCTATGCTCACCCTGAAGACTTTGCCCGTCTGTGCGGTAAGTTGCTCTGATCGATCATGCTGCGACGTGCCTCACTTCCAGGAGCACCGTACCGTTTCAGCAGTACTTGTTATACTTGCTGAATAACATTTCTGTCTGTACTCATCCTCTCTGCTCTCATGTCAGCCTGCCCTCTTTCTGTAAACTTGTTCCGCTCTGTAATTCTTGGTAGATACGCTGGGTGGCCGGTTGGAGTGTGAGGGGACAGAGAAGCGCTGCCTGCAGGCCTGTCTATGTTACATCTGCTCTGGGAACGTCGAGAAACTGGTGGAGTGCTGGGCCTTGCATAGAGACTGCTCCTCCCCTCTTGGTCTAGAGGTATTATTGTTATAGTTTTTGGTCTAGGCTGTAGCAATAAAGCAACTTCTTGCACCAAGTGCATGGTGTGCTTATTTGAGCAAATGTATAGACATAAGTCTACAAGAGAAGAAACTGAATCTGAAAATTATATTGGGATTTTTCTACAATCTGTATGTTTTCATCTGTATTTATTTCTTATTACTTTACAAGGACAAATAAATAAACAACAGTTGCTTTCTCCGTCATAAAGAAATGTCCTGACGTGAAAGTGGTGTAGCAATTTGAGAAGAACCTGCAAAAGAATTTTTATAGGTCAGATTGTAGCTCTAAGTTGAGAGAACTGAGGAATGTAACAGAGTCGTGTCCTGTGTATTTTGCAGGATCTGGTTGAGAAAGTAATGATGCTACGTAAGTCAATCGAACGCCTGCGCAACAGCGAGGTGGCAGTCCAGAGCCCCATCCTGGCCGAGAAGCTCACCTGCTACGCCGGCATTCTCGCTGCAGAGGGCAGTCTGTCCACTGCCATGACCTACCTGCCTGAGAACTCCAACCAAGTGAGAGGCAGAGAAACAGCCTAATTTCAAAACCCCAAATTCACAGTTTGATTTTATTTGGATCACAATAAGCACCTTTGTGTATTTGTGCCATTTTGTCTCCCCAGCCTGGGATCATGATGCTGAGAGACAGGCTGTTGCACGCTCACGGAGAGGCTGCCGTTGGACAGCAGCCTCCAAACTTTGTCAACAGAGTCAGTGTGTCGACGACCAAGCCCACTCCTGCTGCTCAGGCTCCTGCACCAAAAGCACAAATAATGGTATACATTTATTAGAAATCAAGAGTATTCACATATTTTGCGAGGTTCTGTCTGATGTAATTATAGATGTTTGAGCATTTGGGTGAATGTATTTTCTCAACCTTAGAGTCAGTACCAGCCCTCTGCCCCTTCCCAGATGGCTCCACAACCACAGCCTCCTATGCCATCGGTGTTTACCCCACAACCTGCTCCAACCAACACTGGGCCTGGTCTGCCTCCCTCTTCTCATGTACTGCCGCCCAGTGCAACCCGCCCAGCCATAAGGCCTTCCTACCCACAACATCCCGCTCCAGCTCCAGGTTTGACTATTTGTACTATACTTAGAATTATTTCAGGGTGATTTAATTTGATGTAATAATACTTATTTGTGTCCTTTCCAAGGTTTCCTTCCTCATCAGCCATTCCAGCCTCAGCCTATGCCCATGGGGGGACCCTCAGCCTTCCCTCCTCCAGGTCCTTCTATGCCAGCTGCTAATTTATCAGGACCTCCACTACCGCCTTCGTCATCAACTCCGGGA
This sequence comes from Toxotes jaculatrix, assembly GCF_017976425.1. NCBI lineage: Eukaryota > Metazoa > Chordata > Actinopteri > Toxotidae > Toxotes > Toxotes jaculatrix. The sequence goes on along the minus strand of NC_054414.1, from coordinate 13,983,334 downwards.
GGTCTGCCCCCCATGCCCAGCCCCGGCGTGCCACCAACAAGCTTCATGCCATCTACCTCTTTACCCTCAGGCCTCATGCCTCCCAGCTCCCAGCCTGGTGCCCCAGTTCCCATGTACCCAGGGGGCCTCCACAACCAGGGGCCTGCGCCCCCCATGGCTTCTGGTCCCTATGCTCCCCTCGGATCAGGGTATCCACAGGGTGGCCCCGGAGCTCCTGCTGTAAAGCCCTTCCCGGGCCCTGCTGTCGCTCCTCCTCCTACAGGTACACGCCGTGTTGGTCACCTTTTAATCGAGAGATCACCATTTGCTTTTTCACATGTTTACCCAAATATTTCTTGATAGCGACAATTCCACACTTCATTATGGATTTTAGCAGGAATCTGTTTCTTATGGTGGTTTACTGTCACTCCTCATTTTACTTGCAGGATATTTTCCCTGGCTGAATTCCCAGTGTGACCTTCAAGGTGACAGGGTTAGGGTTTGAATATGGAATCCGAGTGCATTGAAACATACACTGAGTGACAATAAAAACCTGTACAATATAATATTCTTGCATCATGTTATACCCTTGTATTGGATTGCATTGCACAGGGTTTCTATACTTTCCTGGTCACTCAGTGAGTGTTTGGTGGTGTTTGCTTGTGCTGCCTTACATTTAAGAACAAAAATACTACAGGCTGGAATTAAGAGACTTGAGGTTTCATGTTTTTTTTTTTATCATACAGGCCCTGTGTCAGGCCCTTAAAGATTACACACACAGTCATACATTTACAGTGCAAATTAAAACTTAAGTAAAACATTTTACATTTGCAGTTGATATATACATGTTTGAGCTTAAGGTATATTTTACATGCTTATAACTTTTCAGCATTGGGATATGTTTGCTGTTGACTCATGATGAGAATGCTGCCTCAACATTTTGCTGTATTTTGTGTTTTTTATTTTGTTTTTTTTGCATAAACTGCTGAAGTATATGGACTAATGTCATGTTCTCACTTGCCATTTTGTGCCATCTTGCCGTCACTTGCCATCTACACTAACCTTGGCTCAAAGAGACTGTCACATGTAGACAATCTTTGGCTGCTTAAGTGTGACCACATGGAAAAAATGCTACTAGTTTCTTTCTGATTCTCACTCTTCCTCTGATTTAGGACCTCAAGAAGGCTGGAATGACCCACCAGCAGTACGAGGTGGACCCAGGAAGAAGAAGGTAATCCTACATTTTGATAGTCCCGTGTATATTTCTGCTGACTAGTTGTCTTGTTACTTGTTATTGTGACAGAAAATCAGCCAGTTTCCTCTTAGCTTGTTGTAATTGCAAAATTACCTCCAAGGGTATTTGTGCCCCAGGAGGTAACTTTACAATACATAGTACACAGTCTGCTGTCTATTAATACTGGGAAAAGTTCAATAATTTAACCCATCAAGAGCTCAGTTCAATAATTTAGGTTATCATTCATTTTTAAAGCTCCACTAATAAATGTTTCATTTCCAGCCGTGTATTAAATTACTACATAGAATTTAAAAGGGGTTGTACATAGTGACAAACTGTGTTGTGGATGTCCTCTGCCCTCAAGTGATTCGAAAAGTTAGTTAAAGTAGCTTTTATAATTTACCAAATCTAAACAGCCCAGTCTCAGTGTATTATAACCTCCCTCTCACTGACTGGTTTTATGTTACTCTTGTCTGTGTGCAGGTCCCTGATAACTACACTCCACCAGCCCCCATCACAGCCCCAGTGATGGGATTCCCAGTGGAGGCTCCTCAGCCTCACGACCATGCCCAAGTCCCCCCAGGAGCCCCCCAGGAGCCCAGCGTGCAGGTTGGTGTGTGTGACAAGGGGCCATTATCTGAATTCTCAATAGTAACACACATGGCAAACATGTCAGCACCTTGTACTTGTGTCCTTGTTTTGCTCAGCTCCTCCAGCAGCTGCCAGCAGAGAGGGTGGAGCAGAAAGAAATCCCAGCTGAACACATGGTCCTCAAATCCACCTTTGACAGCCTGGTGCAGCGCTGCCAGCTCGCAGCAGGAGACCCTGTAAGCCCCACTGCCTGTCTGTCTGTGGCAGCATCCCGACTTTGACGTGTTTGTGATAAAGCTTGTATTTATTTAAGGAAAAAGTTTTTTTTGAAATGTTAAAAGACCAAAAATGTTTCCATTCCAGCAAACAAAAAGGAAACTTGATGACGCAGCCAAACGTTTGGGATTCCTGTATGACAAGCTGAGGGAGCAGTCGGTAAGGAATTATTACATGCAAACAAGGTCTTCATCATTGTCATCACTGTCATAGATTGTTAGCAAAAGAGCGTCCTATTATTTCTAATTAAGTCTTTATTGATTTGTCTGGAGTTTGTCTGGAGTCTTTTTGTATGAAGGGACTTGTGATAGACATTTAAACCTCAGGTTTCATTTAGTACCGTATGTTATTTCCTTATTTCCAACCTCTTAGCTCTCTCACAACATCCTGAACGGGCTCCACGAGATCAGCCGCTGTGTGGCAAGCCAGAACTACCAGCGCGGTCTGGAGGTCCACACCCAGGTGGTCAGCAGCAGCAACTTCAGTGAGATCTCTGCCTTCATGCCCATCCTCAAAGTGGTCATGACCATCGCTAACAAGCTGGGCGTCTAACCCCGGGAACTCCACCAATCAGACTTCAGTGTTATCATATTGTTATATATGTATTTATTTCTTTTTGACCTGATGACGTGCTTTGATAACAAGAATAATTACAGATAAAATTGCAGATTGTGATCTTCATCACTCCATACATGTTCTCTCCCGGGGGACTCGGCTGATTTGGGCAGTGAGGTGGATTTCTGTAGAGATGTGTCAATGTTGCTGTGGTAATTTTACGATAAGATGAATGTACTCTGGAAGTTGTGATTCTGTGTAAATTCAACAGTTGATGTAATATACGAAGCAAGTGGTGCGAAGCTTGAATCGAGACGGTGTTTGTACAAGTAGGTGCATTTTCATAGTCCACATTACACTCTACACCAGTGCGTAGTTTTCCTCTCATTTCAGCAGTAGTCAAAAAAAAAATTGTGATTGAATGCATGCTGTGCTCCAGCTGCAGAAACAAAACATTTGGGAGTAGCAACTCTTACATCTGAGGTAGGGGTGAGAATTGTGTGAATAAAATTTGAGTTGCACTAATTATCTATCTGTATGAGGGAGGAAGAGACTGATGCTCATGTTTTTTTTTTTTTTACCAAGCGAGCGTCATTACACAACAAGCATTTAAAAAAAAAAATACTGTAACATACTTACTGATTGTTCTCTTCACCTGCTGTAACAGATTGTGTCCAGTTCATTGTGCCATGAGGGGTTTTGGGCCAAAGCACTGCAGAAGGATGTCATACAAGTTGCTGTTTTTGTTTTTTTTTTTCTTTCTTCATTTTGTGTTAACTAAACCCTAATAGCACTGTTCTTTCCCAGTAACTCGTGTGACTGACTGAGTGTAATTGACTTGTTTCCTTTCACTCTCACACTTGCTTCAGTGTGCATGTTTCCTATGTTAACTCCTTCACTGACTGCTGAGGTCACATGGCTGCTCGCAAACAAAAATTACACTCATTTATGTTTGAACTGACGATTAATTAACATCCTCGCTACTCCCTCATGCTTATACTCGTCTTTCTACCCAGGTTACATCTTATCCTTTTGTAACTGAATGATTTTTTTTTTAATCATACTTGTTTTAGATTAGATCATACAACCTTAATGAACAGTCAAATGGAAAAAAACCAACATGATTTTCTGAGGTTTGTAGCTGGACATAAAGCTGGATAGTTTGGTGTATCATGGCAGCAGAAGGCAGTAAAGTGCCTCCGTGTGCTCATTTTGGTTGCACAGATATTTATACAATCCATGTTGCTTACTTTACTCATTTCGGTATCTTTTTCAAATAAAATTCCTCTTCAGTGGGTTTGAGCTTGGATTCATTTCTTCAGATATACAGTGGGTACGGAAAGTATTCAGACCCCCTTAAATTTTTCACTCTTTGTTATATTGCAGCCATATGCTAGATTTATTAAAAAAGAAAACCAAATATCACACAGCCATAAGTATTCAGACCCTTTGCTGTGACCCTCATATATTTAACTCAGGTGCTGTCCATTTCTTCTGATCATCCTTGAGATGGTTCTACACCTTCATTGGAGTCCAGCTGTGTTTGATTATACTGATTGGACTTGATTAGGAAGGCCACACACCTGTCTATATAAGACCTTACAGCTCACAGTGCATGTCAGAGCAAATGAGAATCATGAGGTCAAAGGAACTGCCTGAAGAGCTCAGAGACAGAATTGTGGCAAGGCACAGATCTGGCCAAGGTTGAAAAAAAAATTCTGCTGCAAGACCAAGATAGAACTGCTTGGCCTTAATTCTAAGCGGTATGTGTGGAGAAAACCCAGCACTGCTCATCACCTGTCCAATACAGTCCCAACAGTGAAGCATGGTGGTGGCAGCATCATGGTGTGGGGGTGTTTTTCAGCTGCAGGGACAGGACTACTGGTTGCAATCGAAGGAAAGATGAATGTGGCCAAGTACAGGGATATCCTGAACGAAAACCTTCTCCAGAGTGCTCAGGACCTCAGACTGGGCCGAAGGTTCACCTTCCAACAAGACAATGACCCTAAGCACACAGCTAAAATAACAAAAATTTAAGGGGGTCTGAATAATTTCCGTACCCACTGTATTAATGAGCTTGTCAATTGATCACGTGACACCAGTGAGAAAGTTTTAATAAGTTGTAAATAATGGATTTAGTAATGTTTTATTGATAAGTCATATCATATGACAAGCATGTGATGAATAAATACAAAATTAAGCATTGTGGATTAAATTAGCTTAAAGGTCACTGATGCTTACACATGATTGCATCAAAAAGTATAATCCAATAAAACAATATATTGTATAGCTCTCAAAGAGGGGATAGTGAATACTTTTAAGCAGATTTTGCTTTTATTTTCTTTTTCTTTTTACTTTAATAACATGAATTCATTGCTCAGTGTTTCCACAGTGTGGTATTGTTCTTGTGTTATTGGAGGATTTCTAATGTGCAGTTTCCAGTTTGACCAGTAGATGGCTCTCTGTATTAATATGTCTTCACTTCAGTGGCGGTGCACAATGACCACACCAGATGCTACTGCCAGCCGCTTCCAGCACGTTTCATTTCTACACCTAATACCACAAGTACTGTACTTTAAACGCTGGTCAGTTTTGCTATTTTCACCAAAAGCACCTGAACGCACCAAAGTCTGCATTTACGAATTTTCTTACTGCCAGAGATTGTAGACTTTAGGAGGAGTTTCATAACTCTTTGGTTTCATTCATTGTCACATCCCGAGGCTGTGAAATGCCAGTAAATTTGCAAGCTGGCACAGGTGGCTCACGCGCCCTTCCCCCATTGGTCCAGGATGATCATAAGTCAGGACCTCGCCGCTGATTGGCCGGCTGGAGTCAGACGCTGTGAGCTGCGTGGCGTGAATGTTTTGGGGCTATTTTGAACTGCAGTAACCTCGGTCATGTCAGCCTGGGGTGATGTGTAGTGTAATGCAACTTCACCGCTCATCACACCACAGTAGCGTCCTGAGTCATGCTGTACTTTCCCTTTATGGGACACCGAGTTGGCTCAGTATTTAATAAAGCTGCGATCTGCTGACTGTAACTGACTGACATACCAGGGTGGGACACTGAGCCACGTACTGTCGTTTATAAAGTTATTATCCTGCCAAAAACCACTCACCCATTTATGCTGGGTTCTGCTTGGACTCAACTAGATTTCAGAGGCAAATGTTGTACTTTTTGCCCCATCACATTTAATATTATGGCTCGAGTTACTTTGCATATTTACATTATTAATACAAACTATAAATAAATAATGAAGTAAGGTTTCCTGGCACTAATCTGAATGTGGTTCAGATTAGTGCCACCTTGATCATCTGTGTTAGTCTGAAATGTCTCTGCTTGAGCGGCAGTTTTACATTTGATATTTTTTATCCTTATACTTGGATGGAAAGAAATAGTTATCAAGTACTGTAGAATGAATTTTGAGGTGTTTGTACTTTGCTTTTTAAAATGCTGCTTATGTGATTATGGATAAATGATAATAATTCCCAGTACTCTGAAAGCAGCCATCACCAGTATCACTAGTTTTACTTAAGAAAAGGATTTGAGTGCTCCTTCTGCCACTAGCTGCTATAACAATTAGCCTCATAAAAGACCAAGATTACACAGATTCACACAAAGTGCCTCCATTTTGCTTCTTGTGTCCAACTAACACAGGCCAAAACAAGATCTACATTTACAGTGATTTAAGATAGAGACAGACCTCACAAGAGAAGGTGGAATTTTGGCATCTTTGCTTGATAAATGACTTAAACTACTATCTAATTGGTTAGTTCACTAGTAATAGTTAGGGGATTTTGGTTATTAAAAGCAATCGTAACTGCCACAAACCATGCAGTCCTACACATGAAAAAGACAGATGTAATATAAACTGGCTTCTGGTCATCACACTGGTCCTACATTCCTCTCTGCCCTGTGTAAACCATTTGAGAGTGTTTTATTCATCTGCAGGCAAGAGCTAATAACTGCAGTATTAAAATGAAGTGACTTGTATTTGACTTGCGCACTTATGTCAGCAGCAAACTGGATGTGTTCAGTTCTAAACCAGAGAAGGCAAACGTTCGCCAGGGAACAGAAAATCCCCAGACAATCCCCCTAGTTGGATTTTTACTAGATAACTGAAGATTGCCATCTTTGCAGCCTCACACACACACACATAAAATAGAGGTGGCAGACATATTCAGGTCTTTTACTTGTAATGAAGTATTTTTACCTTAATATTTGGTTCTGTTACTTGAGTAAAGGATCTGAATAATTTATCCACCACTGTCAGCCAGGAGAGGCTTCTTCTCCAGTACCGTTAAATGATGGAGCCTGAATCCAGCTTCATACAGCTTCTGGCCTCATTCTTCACTTCATCAAGATGAAATTCTTCATGTTTGCAGGTGGTTTGCTGCTGTTGTCAGACGGTACTGGGCCTGCAGCAGTTGAAGCTGTGTCAAACTAAGAACTCTAAAATTGCAGGTGTCCAATTAAAAAACACAATGAAAAGCAGCTTTATGTATTAGCTCTTTAGCCAGTCAGAAAACTCAAACTCATTTTTTGAAAACTCAAAAATTATCTTTTACTCTGTAAAAGATATTTATCAGAGAAAGTGAAGATATAGAAAGTGAAGATATAGAAGAGAAAAAAAGAGCAACGACTGTTAATTGAATTACGAGTGTATTGAAAATATTGTGAATTTTATTTCAGAATACAGTTGAGATTTGACATATTCATTCAGACTAACAACCTTTTGATCCTTATTGTCGTTAGGAAAATGCTGATTCTGATGCTCTGGACTGCAGGAGTTGTTTGCATGGCTTGTGATACTTTTCGTCGGGTTTGGTAAGTGCTCTGCTGATGCTCTAACATTCCTCATAACTGCACCTTTGTTTGGAAGATGCTGTGATGCTGGCACATCCATCAGGGATCATAATTTGCAAGTTAAATCTCATGATTAAACATTGGCACCAGGCGTTTGTACCAGATTCTTTGAAAATAAGCCTCTGTCTTCTGTTTGACTTTATATTACCTTGACGTTGTCATGCAGCCATTTGCCTAAATTGAATGCTCATGTGGTTTAAAATGGAAAACAATGCTCAACCTGGTGCTTTAGTCTGTAAACATGGACCTCGGTCAGATCTGTTTTGTGGCATTCGAGCCTTTGTGTCTTAACTGGCAGGGCATGAAGAGGATCAGGAATGGATGCAAGTCATAAGGCATTAGGCTGTATCCTGACTCTCGGGAAAAAATAAACAGGTGCTCCAATTTTAAATATTTAGCAAGACGGTCTGCCGAATCTTGGAATGCAGAAACTTGTCAAGGTTAGAGCAATATATATATATATATATTTTTTTTTTTTTGTCAATAAGAAAAACTAAAGAAATAAATACATAAATAAGATAATGTAAGCATTCCACATACCAGAATTGAATATGAACATAAACATTGATGCACCTAAAATTTCGCAACAACAATCAGCTTTGTAGGACATAGAAGGGAAACCAGACCCTGTCTCTGAAATCACCACGGCAACAGTTCTGATGATCCAAAAGCGATGCAGCTCCACAGTACATTACAAAAATAGACGCACTTCTGCCATTAGAGTCACCGACAAAAACACCTTACTACAACACCTACTACAGTATATCGTCATGCATGGGTGGCATGTTGTTTTGCAACACCAGAATTGTCACATGACTGACTGCCGCGTCGATCAATGAGATCTCTGCTGCCGGTGTTTCAGGACAAAAGAGGGACATGTTGGATAAAATCTCAGGAGGAAGCAAAAGCCACTGATGCCACAATATTAAAAAAAACTTCCACAATGATGTTGAATGAAGAAGCAATATCGACTTAGTGTGCTCTATTGGACCATAGATGGTTATAATTATGTCAACAATTGGCACACTCTTGGCACTGTATATTCATCAATAACACAAAAACGTCAATTAAACATCACATGGTTCTAAGGTAAAATAACATTTATCATTTACTGTTAATATTGAATGGCAGTTTTAATTTAATGATAAATGTGTCCCTTATATTGTCGTGAAAAAGCGCCATCCAATTAATACACAGACTAAATACGGTATTAGTCTTTTTCCTAGTGTTTTCTAAGTTCTTTTTTCTGCAGAAGACAACCAAGTTATACACAGAAACACACTGCATGACCTGGTTTCTGTGCAGTTTTGGCATACTGGTTGCCTGTATAATCAAGTTATAAGAAGATGGTCTGGGTTCCCTCTCTCTTCCATCATGTGCCATATTTAATTAAAGCCAGAAACATTTTTTTTAAACAAAACAAATGTGACTCAAACTCTCATCCTTTTTTTTTTTTTTTTAACAGATCCAAGCGCTCAAAAACTTCACTAACCTCCGAACTGTAAAAACTTGCTGTAAACTGCAATAAAGGCAACAGTCTCCAATCAGTATCATACCTTATCAGTTAAAACATTGCTACTCCATATCTCAGTGCTCCGCTTCTTGTCTATTTTGATTAATAATTGAGTAATACTTACATAAAAATGATCGGCTATATGTCTGATCTTGCATGAAGAAATGCACACAAAGGTGGCAAAACAGCAGAGAATGAAATTGACTTTTAAAATATATCTACTTTAAATCTAAAACATCTTTGCAAGACCTTGGCCTAACAAACTTTTTTTTTTACCCATCTTGAACAATTTGTTTAGTTACAGCTACAAAAACAAGCAAAATGTGGTCAAGGCTCTCATGAAGCTGACTTTCATCCTCAGAGGATGAGAAATGTATAGCTGTCAAAGACTGTGAAGCTTCTTCTTTTCGGTCATTTAGCCTCGAAGCTGACCACAACTCAACAATCTTAGCCACTCCGGTGGCTCCCGTCTCCAGTGCGCTGTATTCGGGCCAGTACAAGCTCGTGGGACACTCTCTTGCGGTCCTTGGCCAGGCCCAAGAAGCACATGAAGTCGATGAAACAAGTGGTAAGGTTCAACTTGCAGCCAAACTCGCTGGTTGCATAGTCGTAGGGAAATGTGTGGTGGTAGTTGTGAAACCCCTCACCTGTAAGGAAACAGATGAACAGTTAAACAGTCCTTCAAAAGCATTGTAAAGCTAAATGCTGAAAATATTGGTGCACATATGAACTCTGAGCAAATCTGGAAAATATAATGGGATTTCATCTATAGGTGGTGACAAATGTATATTACTTTAACTCATGAATCTAATTTACCTGAAATTTTGCACAATTAATCCTCGTACTATGTCCAAATATGTTCCCAGACAGGATTTAAGTACTCCCAAAAGATTAACGTGCGCATGAATGGACATTGTAAAGAATTCACTGCTGCATTCTTCATTGCACTGTGATGTACTCTGTGGCTCTAAGTTACTCTGTAAGTTCTCTCTTTATCTTTTCTTTTGTTACATTGACAGCACACGTTCGTGTGTTCTCCGTACCTATAGCGCTGAACGTGACAAACTTGTTCTCCCTGGGGTTGATGTTCTTGTCATACGGCCTGTTTCCCCACATGTGAGCCGCGCTGTTGACCAGCCAGGATGCATTCAGCACCAAGGCGTACCTCAGCAGAGCCGGGATGAAGTACGCCACCCACAAAGACTCCCCCCACAGGTACCAAGGCACAAACGTGGGGATGAAGAAGCACATGAGCAGCACCGACGGTTTGTAATACCTGTCGAGTGGGTGGGGAACACAAAGAATGGAACTTCTTGTTTACTCAGTACATGAACATTAAACACGTGAATTTACTGTTTGTCAAACATGGGATTGTTTGCTCTCACTCTCCTCCACATGACACGGTTTTCACTGAAACTTGCCTGTAGTCAGTCTGTTTGTGCACGAATGACCTATAATTGTCACTTGTTAAACCAGAATAACTAATAGAACCTGCACTTCAGAAGCAACTCTGCATCAGTGTTGGGTAAATTGTAGTTGATGAAGTTTATTTTTTCTCTCTTTGTTCTTTGTACTTGACATATTGTAAGAAAATGAAATTATGAAATGCAGAGCTGCTTGTTTACTGTCAACACTTCCTGAAAAAGGAGTAAAGAGCATAATTTTTAATGATGTAACACCTTCAAGCTGATATTTAGCTGTTAGATGAAGTGTAAAAATCAATCATTGACTGAAGCGACTTACCTCCTTTGAAACATTACGACTCTATCAGCCAGCAGGTCACTGAGCTCCAGCTTGCGTCCCTTCTCAATGACGTCAGGGTGCTTGCGCACCAGCAGCCAGCCAATGTGAGCAAAGAAGAAGCCTCGGACGGCGTTGTGAGGGTCTGCGTCTGTCTCTGAATATTTGTGATGAACCCTGTGGTCTCGAGCCCATTCAAAGATATCATTCTGTGGGTTGAAGTTAAGACAGAGATTACATACACTGTGGACACAACATGGTATTTACATGGTAATGAAAACTGCTATTAGCACAACGTACAACAACAAAAGTATGAGCTTGTGTGACTGTAGATCTGTGCAATCTGTGATTTTTAGGTACCTGAAATGCCATGGAGTTAGCAATGCCAAGAAAGATCCTTAGTGGTAATGACGCCTTGTAGGATCTGTGACTCCACAGGCGATGTGCTCCTGCAGTAACTCCTAAAGCACTTACCAAAAAACAAAATACGGCTGTGGGGAGAAATGCATCAACAAATTAGTTTGACCACAAAAGGCTCATCTACTCTGGTCATAAGCACTTTATTGCACTAATACTGCACATTGCAATGTCTTTGAGTCAGACATTTTGTGTACACTTGTACTGACAGTGTTAGACTGAGGAGGCAATCCTGCAACAAGTGATATATCAGTCATCTATGATACATCAGGATAATGGTGTGAGTGAAGGAGCTCATCCCCCAAATATGGGAAAAAGTAGTTTTTTAAGAAGCAGAAATTATTAATGTACAACAGCATTTGTTCACCACATGCTTTATTAAAGGCAACACATTTGTGAATGTGCTCTTAAAGGCTTTTAACAGTATAATAAGATGTATCACAGTTAGCTTTCCTGCACAATATTTCTAACTGAAAAGGTTTAAAATATGACTTTGACTGAACTGTTCTGTACTCACCTGCTCATATCACAAGAAATTAAATAACTATCAACAGAATAAGGGATATTACACGGAACTGTGACACTCACTGGGGAGAGTAGTTACATCATATCAGATGATGAATGAATGGATAAAACCATGTGGTGACTGCATATATGATGAAACTGGAAGCAGTCAAATCTATCCAGAAGTTCAATCTCTTTGGTTTCGAATCTATTCTTATCTACTATATTATTACTTAATAGTAACTCTCTATTGAAAAGGGGTAAAAGTTATTATCCTGACAATCATGCACTTCAGTTAGAAACTTTGACATGCATGCCGTGACATTAAATCTCTGAATATATATGTTCCTCATCTATATTCCCCCTACATTCACAGGTCTATGCAACCACCTTTTCGCATGCATGCACCAGTGATGCGAAAAGTGGGCCAGGCCGAGTTGCTGACATAACAGCTGTAATTTAATTTAAAAAAATGAATTTATCTAAAAGGAAATACCACAATCTGCACCCATCCTGTGCAGAAACACTGTAACAGGTAGATGTCCTTTTCTTTTCTTTTTTTTTTTTTTACTTACCCCAAAGCAAGGTCAAATGAGATGCTGAAGGGATGAGGAAAACGCTGTACACGGCACTTAAATGCAACAGAGTCATCAATATGACATTTCTCCATACGATGATCATGGGAGGTTTGGGGCCCTCTTTCTCTTTGTACGTGTGATCAAACGCGTCTTCTCTGGTGGCCTCTGGAGTAGCGTTCCCGTTGCTGGACCTGTGCTGCTTCTTCTCCAACGCCTCCGCCTCCGTCATCGTGGCTGCGGTTCGGGCGATGCTCTGAGCGGCAAACGTGAGAGAAATCGGTCACCTCGGTATTTGTTTTTTTTTTTAATCTATTATTATTATTATTTTATTAACACGGTGAATACATTCATCGTTTTTTTTTTGTGCCATCCAGCTAGTCCGGTGGGCTTAGCTGTTTGGCGCTGGATGGTTAATGTAACGATGATGCTGACTTCTAGTTGAGATACGACAATGGCCGCGTTGCATAACCCTGATATAACACCTGTGGAAAAAATAAGAAGAAGAATAAACGGCGGATGAATAACTCACCACAGACAAGGCAAACGAGTAGAAAAAAGAGTCCGGCTCTTAAAACGGAGAGGATGATGGTCTGTTGAGCTCAAAACTACAGTAACCCAGAAAGGAACAGTGACAGTCAGCTCTGCAGAGAACGCATCAATGGGAGCTGGGGCTAGAAGTGAGACTGACCAATCAGCGCCACGATCGCGCCTCGAGTCGGGCCCTGATTGGCTCTCTCTTTATCTGCTGTTCACCTTTTATTCATTCTCTTGCCAGATGTATATTTACCTCCCCGGGAGAGCAGCTGCTGCTGTCTAGACATGTATTGAATTAACCGTACTGATATTTCCATTCACGCGTGGATTCGAGCGAATTCGGAGCAGTGAAAAAAAATGTGTTATGTTCAACGGTGAGACAAGTTCGTACAGGGGAAATACAGGGGTGACTGCGCTGTCAGGTCCACCCCCCCCCCCCCCCCCCCACTACCATTTTTTGGAGAATAAATGGTTGGATTATAATGTACCTTAGTAACCTGCCCTTTGCCATCTGCTTAGCATGGGGCTGTTTCTGTGTGGCAGCCACAGAAAACACTGCAAGGATAGAGGGAAGAATGGAGTCCTCCACATATCAGCAAATTCTGGATGCAAATATCCAAAATCCAACATGACATAAATTTCAGTCTGCAACTTAAGGTTTTGTACTATTTATCTCAGTAAAATAATGTAAAAAAAACAGGTGACACCTGGTCCAGGGCCTCTGTTTGAGTTAACATTTATTTCCAGAAATATATTATTATATATAATATATTTATTTATTTATATTTATTTCCAAACAATCATAAAGGGACACAAAAATATGCACAGCAACCAAAGTCATGTTCAGTCTCTTTCAGACCGGGGGTCTTGCTCCTATGCAGGAGAGGTGTGGGGCCTGTCTCATAATCCGTCAGTGAACTGAGCTGATGTTGAACTGAGAGGGCGGTTACACATGTACTACACAGGGCCCCAACATCCACGGGTTTTCACCTTGATGACCTACATTTGAAAACAGACGATTTATCGCCATCTAGTGGAGAAATGAAGCAGCGCAGGGAGCGGACACTGGCTTTCCATCGTGTAAACGGGGCTAACCTATTTCCAAAGTCTCCAGACGCCAGCAGCAGAAACCATCTCCTCTCACAGCTGATGAATTTATGTCACCGGCTGACACTATTTGCAGCATCCGTATGACGGCATCAGCAGGCGCCTTTATTTACTTCTGGTCCGGTTAGCTCGCCGCTGCCCCGCTGCAATGGAGGTAAACAGGGACGAAGCGGAGCGCTGCATTGACATTGCAACTGCGGCGTTAACCAACGAGCAGCCGGAGAAGGCGCAGAGGTTCCTGGAGAAGGCGCAGAGACTCTTCCCGACAGAGAAGGCCAAGGGTGAGTTAAAATGGCCGTGGTGGAGTGAAGGGGCGCTGCAGCTAGGGGAGGTAGGTACGCAGCATCATCACCTGCATCCCGGATGAGCTCTGCAGAGCAAGGCCTTTGATAGCTCACTAGCTTTAACCACTTTGTGCACCATAGCAGCGACTCTGTGTCCTAATGTTGTCATCTCAATTAAACTGCCCCTGTGGACGATGTTGCGTATGAAATATCCTGTACTCTATCTCTCAACATGAAACAGAGACAGGGACCTGCCCGTATACCCACCCCTCCCAGCTCCAGACCAAGAGATGCAATTACACACAAGTGCAATACACAGTAAAACATAATAGACAGAAAATTATGTATGTGTTATATATTTGTGAATATGAAGTTTTCAACACTAAAAGTGAAGTGAAGTTTACAGTGGTAGTCACAAGTGTTTTGAGAATAAGTTGGGATCATTTAAGTATTTTTTTATCAAACATTCACAGGTTCCAGCTTCTGCTTTTCTGTGGTTTATATAAGTGACTGAATATTTGGTTTTTGGATTGTTGGTCAGACTAAGCAAGGGATGGGCATGGGCAATATTAGATTCCACTGTTTCTGATCTGATCTGAATATTTCATGAAATGTGCTCTCACCGTGTTACTGGAACTGCCTGCTTGAAGAAATGATCATTTATTTACTCCATCTCTATGTGCTTTTGTTGGATGCCTGAATTTCTTTTAAAGCTCACAACAGTGTTTCTCTATTGGATCTAGTGCTGCTGGACCTAATAGCAAAGAATGGATTTACACCCAGACAAGGTGGCCACTCAGAGTTCAGAGGGACCTCTGGGCCTCGACAGCGGCAAACCACCAGTGAGGATACGAGACCTGAAGAAAAGACTTCAGACACTTCAAAATCCTACACGGCAGATCAACAAGACGCTGTGAGGAGGTAGGGCTGATACTCATGTAAATCTGGTTGTTAGAAGGAATAGTTTACTCTATGCGTTAATTATCACCCTTTGCATGGAACCTGACATTGAGAGTCACATGTTCTCTACACAGGATAAAAGACTGTAAAGACTTCTATGAAATTCTTGGGGTGCAAAAAGATGCTTCTGAGGACGAACTCAAAAGATCCTATAGAAAACTTGCTTTGAAATTCCATCCAGACAAGAATCACGCTCCAGGTGCTTCAGAGGCATTTAAAGGTAACCTGCACCAACTTTGGTTCATCCCTGATGCTGGTGTTATGCAGAAGCTATAATTATAGTTACCAGTGGTGTTTTTTTGAGATGCTTAAACGTATTTTGACTTTTACTTTATAATTTCCTAAAGCTATCGGGAATGCATATGCTGTTCTGAGCAACGCTATCAAAAGAAGGCAGTATGATCAGTGTGAAGAAGAGAAGAGACATCCTTCAAGACATGGCCCGGACAATGGGAACTTTGAGCCAGATATTTCACCTGAAGACCTCTTTAATATGTTCTTTGGAGGAGGTTACCCGTCAAGTTAGTGTCACAGTTTTGTGTTTTCATACCAGGTTGTACTGGTTATGATCTGTCTATTAAGTGCTACATGTGTTACATTAATCTAGGTAATGCTAATGTGTATACTAATGGGCGGATGCGTCATCAAAGGCGAGAGAGAAGAGAGCGTCAGCGAGATGTAAGTTTTATGTTATTATCCTGCAAACTGCAGACAAATAAGACAATGTTGCTGTTAAACAGTAGAGGGAGACATTGAGTAATGTGTAATTTTACCTTTTGAAGTGCACTCTGCAGTGTTCAGGTGTCCTTCAAAGATTTTTAAAACTTGAGAAAGAGGGGGCTGATGAATGTCAGCTGTTTGTCATGTTTTCTTTGCAGGGAGGTCTTGCCCTCTTCGTGCAGGTCATGCCCATCCTCATCCTGGTTATTGTGTCAGCTCTCAGTCAGATCATGGTCAGCAGCCCCCCCTACAGCCTCAGCTTCAGGCCGTGAGTGTGATCCCAGCTCTGAAAGCCTGCCTAAGAAGACTTAGACAAAAGATTATCTTCACATTACATAAAAATTCAGCATAATCAAACCCAGGATTTATTCCATGATTGTTAATTGTTATATTATTCATGCAGTTTTTGCACAAGCCGTAAAGCGAAGAATGGTGACTGTGTTTGAAATGTCACTGATTTAAAGATTAACCAGCCCAACAACAGATTTGCTTTCATAGTACTTGAAGTTTTATGAAATGCTGCTTGATTCTGCCTCAGTTAGTTCCAAATAATCACAGACCTTCTTCTGTGTTAGCAAGGACTGCTGGCTCCACGTGTCTGGCCTCTCTCCGTGTTGTCTGTCTTTGTGTTTCATGTACACTTCTGTAGTTTCTGGCCTGTATGTGAGCCATTATCAGCCGTGAGTCATGTTAACACAGACAGATGGTGCTGTCATCCTTGTGCTGCCATTGTCAGCCGTATGATGTCTCCCACACTTTGTCTTATCTTTATGCAGGTCAGGAGGTTACACACAGAAGAGGCTGACTGAGAACCTGAAGGTGCCATATTATGTGGGGGAGCAGTTCTCCAAAGAGTTTACTGGAATGAATCTGAAGAATTTGGAGCGGACGGTGGAGGATGATTATATTTCAAACCTTCGCAACAATTGCTGGAAGGAGAAACAACAAAGTATGTTTGCCAACAAAACCAGTTGTGCCTATTTATTTTTTTAGACATGAATATTTATGCGTTGGTTCTGCCATTGTCAGTTCTGGAAAAACAATTACAAACACATTCTGATTTTTATTACCCCTCATATGTCTTTATTGAATTGTTTCTCTTGTTTCCTGCAGAGGAAGGCATGCTGTACAGAGCTCGCTATTTTGGAGATACTGATCTGTACCAAAGAGCACAGAGGGCTCGCACACCAAGCTGCGCCAAGCTGTCCGAGATCACAGCTTCATTACATGGTTGAGGCTGCTTTCATAATAAAATGCAAGTTCTCCAGACCAAGACATTTTTTCACCTCTGAATATGTTTTGTAGTTTCTACCTGCATGTTTTGTTTCATTTACTCATGAATTGTTTTCTTGTTATTGTTTTCTCATGTTGTCTCCAGGTTTCCAGAATCAACGCAAAAAATTGCTGGCTGTAAATAGATGAGCTTTAACAATCTGGAGACTGAAGACGACTCAACAAGCAACAGAAACAAACCAGCACCAATCTGCATCAAACCGACCACAGTAACCGGTAATAACTATGAAATTCAGTATGTGAAATTTAAATATAATGTTTTGAAAATGGAAAAGCCACTTGAAATAGCTTGTCCTCCTGACAAGATACGGGTTTGGCAAACCTCCAAGCCTCAGTTTTGACTGAAAACCATAATGCTGTCAGAGGGCACATTATGCTTTTTGCGAGAATGCAGTATGAAACCAGAGCATAGTGAGGTTAGATATGGTCCTACAGATGTTATTTATGTAGCAGTTGATTAGATTACACAGCGAATGCTTCCTTCCATTTTATGTTGTCAGATCAGTAGAGGAGATGAGTGTGAGGGAGATTTGCTGATTTGACCTCAAATGCACATTCTGAAACTATGCAGGAATGATGTGAAACCTGTGATGAATATACACTCATGTCTAAGGTTTGTCACATGTATGAACACTGATCTTTGTCTTCTTCCTATTCTGTGTGTGTGTGTGAGATAACAATTAGGAAATATCCCTTTACACTTTGCCTCCTTTAATTGTATTAAGGATAGAATTATATAATGCAACTTGATGGCACTTCACAATAAATGCCAAGAGATCGAGAGTCGTGCCTACCCACAAAGTGGGGCTTTAACAGGTTCTAGTTTTGGAGAATAATGTCTCATCTGTTGGAAAAAGCAGTCTTTGTCACACTTTTTAAGTTTATAGTATGCTGTTTATTCTTTGTATTATTATTTATTTCAATGTACATCATCAGACCAATAGAAAAGAAACCAATACAGATCTTGCTCACTTTTTCCACCTCGTTTTTACTCCCAGATGAAAATAAATATGGATGCTCAAAACGTGTTAGAAATTACTCTTCGCTCCGACCAGAACAAGCACAGAATGTGGGAAACAAAAGCTCAGTCAGCACATTTGGCTCATAAAAACTCTGCCGGTCGGCTGTCTCAGACTGGGAACTGGAAACATGGCTCCGTGCACGTTCACGTTTTGGTAGACGTGCAGCATGTGCCCAGCAGGAACTGCAGCGTCACATTCTTTGACCGCAGATGTACTCAGCTGTTTTTAGCAGATGCTGCACCTCTGCTTTCTGATTTTCACTTGCACTGTATGTTGTGGCTAACTCATGTGCCTGTCAGCTGATCTATATGACAGTATAGCCAAACGTTATTCCTTACTACAACAGGTGTCTTAGTATTGTTTTAATTTGGCAACAGATGGTCTTTCAGTTTATTATATTTGATTGTATATTTTTTGCTGAATGGAACACATTTTTCACAATTTATGTATACAATAACAAGACTTGAACTTTTTTTTTTTAATAATTTCCACAAGGAACTTGAACCTGGATGTTAAACCGCAAACCGATCACCTGAGTCTGACAACTTTTATGAAAGAAAGCAACAGACCACAGAACTGTTAAAAAAAAAAAATAATTTATTTGCAATCATGAAAGTACAAAAACAGTGCAATGTTATGAGTATTTGAATATCAAATAAATAAAGTTGAAAGCAGGAGAGGTCTACACAGATACAGGATCAAGTTACATTTGAAAGATTAGCTATAGCTTACACACATATGCTGCACAAGGCAAGCACTGGTAGGCCTTTGCTCTTGATTCAAAAGCAGTCACTAAGGTCCGCTTTTTGGACAATTCATAACTTGCAGTACAATTCAGTTAATTGCCTCATTTAAAAAAAAAAAAAAAAACCCCAGAATGGTCTTCAATGACTATAACTATGTAGCTAGCTGCCATCATGTCATTTCAATAGAAACTGAGGTACGCACTTTAATACTTGCGAAAATGCCTATTTACCAGATATAGCATGATGGATTACACAATATAATTTGAAAATCTGAATGTCAATGAGGAGCAAGTGTTAAAGCAACACCTGTCCCAGGTACCATAAAGTTCAACTCCCTTACAGTAGGAACAATAGGCAACATCATGACAAAGTCCATCCTTACACTTCAGAAGGCATCACACATACAGTAAGAGTAATAAGGCCCTTCTGTGAGATTAACTGGGCATTTTAAAAAACACAGACAATAAGACATTGACAGTCCCTTGCATTTCTCAACATTCCTCAATGAGCAGTTCTTCAGAACAATACAGTTTCTTCTTTATCACACGGAAACCAGTACTAAGTTTAATAGCTTGTCTCACTACTGGAGTGGAAGGAGACTTTGTGCTAAAAAGTCCTTGGATTTTGGGCCACAGCCCACCAGACTCTAGCCTCAAAACCAGAGTCAGCTGAAAGGTGGGGACAAGATAGGGGTCCACGGATAGCTGTCCCATGCTCTCACAGACAGCCCCGTGCTCCACACAAAGGTCAATAAGAGCCCCTCTTAAACCGCAGGGCTCACTAGCTGCCAGGTGAAGGAGCTCCTGTCCAATGTGCTCCAGAAGTTTCTCAGGGATGAGCAGTTTGGTACATCGTAAGGCGCAGTCTGAGTCTTTGGCTTCTCTTAGGCTTCGGGCGATGAGGTCCACTACTTCTTTCAAGATTGTCTCCTCCATTGGATTGTAAAACAGGTCTTCATTAGAGGGAGACAGGTCACTGGAGAAGTCTGACCCTGTTGAAAAGACACGCGGGGGTCAGAACTGGAACCATGCATGAAGAGGAGAATCAAATTCAGACTGCGATGTGTTTGCAGCATGGCTTACCTGAGTCTGAGAGATCACTCCTGCTACCATTGTTGTACCCCATCTCAATGCTACTGTTGGCAGGTGTGCTGAAGTCTGTCAGTCTTTGCACCAGTTTGCCCCAGGACAGCCTCCTGGGGCTGCTGTCCACTGGAGAAGGGGGTGAGCTGCCGACATCAGTGGGTGCAGAGAGAGCAGGCATGTTTGTCCTCTTTGCAGCTGCTGCTTCTGGGATCAGCTGTTTACGAGGGTTGGGAAAAAAAACAACACATAAGCACTCAAAGTCAAGGTAAATGACAGTGGTTGACATTGAAAATAAACGTAAGCAAGAGAATTTTAACGCAAAACTTGTTTAGAAGTATAAAAACAAAACAAGTTTGAAGCAAGAACATCTTTGTTTGGAGGTAGCTAATAGCTGTTAAACTGTTCGAATTAGCCACCAAGCTAGCAAAACTGGCAATCGTGACACAGTACTTACAGCTTATTCTACAGCGGTGCTGTTCAAGTCCGTTGTCTATGTCGAAGACAGTTGTCTGGAAGGTTATTGTCTGCTAAAACAACTGTCTGGAAACTTCTGTCCCCTACGTTTCCTCCTCCTCTCACCAGCTGCCAAGCTCTGCAATCTGTCCTGCAACAATGTTTATATAGGGGCTGTATGGCCACGCCCACGCATCTCCAGTCAGCCAATCAAAAAGAGAGGCACGCCATCTGACCTGTATCCTGCCTGGTAACATGCCAGCAGAGAAGAAGAACAAACAGGAGGACGAGAAGGGGGGGATGGGGTGATGAATAGCAGATACCAGTGTTATGGAAATGTACAGGCACTTGCCTGAGCTTGCAAGGAACATATTGTATTTCTTTGTGTGATATCTCACATAAGCGTAAATAAATATCTCTGCTGTATGTGCGTTCAGATCGTTGAAAGCACAGAATAAAGTCCATGCAAGCAAGCCTCAGCTGGTTCAGTGTTGCAGTGCACATTACGTCACCTGTTTTGCTGAACCATTACATCAGATTTTTTACATCTGCCACATAGAGATGCAAACAGCACATAATCAGCTGCACAATACAACTCTGGATACATGATAAAATGCCACTAAAAATATTTTACATCCGTAAAGATTGAAAACAATGAAAACATGCAGAGCTATAATAATGCACCAGGAGGGTAGCTGATATTATTTAATTATTTCTCCACCATTTATTAGTTTTGGTGTACCAGACAGAAACTCAAGCAAAACTGCAAAAGAACAAAACAAACCTGTAGTGCAAAGCAGAAACTACTTCTGTGTTTGGCAGGGCCATACTGTACCTGACATACTGAATGTTTGCTCAAAGAAAAGTTTTTGGAAAGCAGCCAGATACTGTATATGCAGCGTCGCTGCACGTGAGTGGGATGGGCTGTACTTTATGTCGGGGAGGAACTGAAAGATGTAAACACGTGTAGGCACAGTATGTTCTGAGTGGGATGTTATGAATTAAGAGTCGTCGTCACAAAGTTTGTGGGGAAAGTAATGTGTTTGTTCCCTTTTTTTTGTACATATAAAGAATGTGGACTAAGGTTACAGGCTTCTGCAGGTCATGGACAAAACAACTTTAGAGAACTATGAGCAAACAACTTGTAAAGTTAATTTCTAGAAAGTGAGTTGTAAACTGTAGAACTGTTGTCTGAACTCTTAAAAAGGAAATTTAAGCTCTGGCTAGAGGTGTGTCTTGCAATGTCCAGGGCCGTCCTTAGACATTCACACACTCAGAGCAGTACATTCTGTACGTTCCCACCCATCATTTGTTTGAAAACACTCATTCACTGAGCAAAACACAGAGATCTGCATGTTTCCTCACTGTACACACAGGAGAGACGTGATGAGGAAACAATCACACCAGTGGGTTTCAGTCTTTAGCTCAGTAAGAGAAAAACATTTTTGGTAACAGCTATGTAAATTGAGACAATAAAAAACAAACAGCACAAAGGTTTGATTTGATTGATCTATCTAAAACATAACAGAAATTGACTCAGTGTAGTGGGTTGGGACGAACTACTTAACACCAAGAAAACAAACAAAAACGAACTCAAGAAATGTTGACATATGACTTTATTTACAAGTTCTCTTTGTTCTCTCCAAGGGCTATTCCAGCAAGAAGCAGTGAGAACCCACAGAGAGGAGGAAAGACTGAACAGGCAGCAGGTTTTCATATTTATAAGTTACAGTGCAGCCATGTGGAAATCAATCCCTCACTTCAAGGGATTTATTATGTTACCAAAGATATTTTTTGCCTGAGGCTAAACGAAGATTGGACTGGCCACACCTCATTAGCTTAAACCAGTTGAAAACAATCTATTACAAAACACTGAATTGTTTAGTTCTTAGTATACGATAAGAATTTTTGTTGACAAGGGTTTATTTTAGTATGCTGGGTCAAACATGACTAGTTGTTTTTTAAAAAACAAACAAAAAACAAAAAGCAAACCATGCTCATATGATACACACAACTGACACATCTCACATTCAACATCTTCAGATAACATTTCACACTTAAGATACAGAATAAAACCATACAGGAGGAATATAATTTATGAACTGAAATAAACCATCTCCTTCCCTTTTACTTATATTTGGCTGATTTATTAACCAAAGGCATCTGGATCTCTATCTCTGTATTTAAGATGGTGTGAATCCCAATAGCTGTTCAATTGGTTTGTAACGCCATTCATCTGCTTCCAGTTCCTCCACCAAGCTTGCAAGTTTCTCCATTCGAGACACTTGTTGATCTGGGAGAACAAAACAGTCACTTAATCAGGGTACTAGACTTTATTGGAGTGATCAAACAAATTTTGCATATACAGTTACTGGCTTACCATGTTTAACCTGTTTCAGTGTTGAGGCAACCTGGTAGCTGAATACAGACTCACATAAAAATCTGTCAGAGCCGTCTAAACAGAAACACACAAATGTTAAGAAGAAGAGATTTCAGTAGAAGACATAACCTAAACCTTGAAAAATGTCAAAATGAGGCCTTCAAGCTACTTCAGAAAGAGAACTTCAGGTTAAATATTGCGTAATTTCAGCATTATGTAAAAGGGCCATTCAGAGTTTACCAAAAGTCTAAATACTAATGGCACGAAAACAAGAAAACAAAGTGGAACAGCTTGAGAACTTAAGCATCACTGCAGTCCTATTCATCTCTTTGTTGGTTGTTTTTAACCTTGCAGGACTCTGCTGCCAAACTAATCATGTTAATTAGTGTATTTTCAGCTACACAGGCAACAAAGAAGGGGTAAAGAGCCAGATGGCCTTTCAGTCCCATAAACAAATCCTATTTGTAGGGGCAGTGAATTGTTAGTGAAAGAAGCAAGAGGGTGGACCAGTAAACTTGGCTGCTGGCTTATAACTGGCTTTCAGTAAGGAAAAAAACAGACACAAACACATGTTCACAATTAATATTTTGAACTATTATATGGGAATTTGGTTACAAGAAAGAAAGCTTAAGAAGTTTTAAAATCTCTAAGTGGTATTAAGACCTCTAGTTCGAGGGCGGTTTGAAAAGGACACAGAGCCTATTCTATACAGGAAACCGAGTTTGATTTCTATCTTTTGAGTCAAATGTTGAATATGAATCTCAAAGGAGAGTCTGTTGTCCAGCCTCGTTCCTGCGTGTTTGTGTCACTCTGCTACATTGATAACCCCTATACCTCCCATCTTATGTTCGGACAGCTAAAGCCCTTACCTGAGTGTTTAATCTTACCTTCCATCATTTCACCTGCGCCTTTAGGATATGTATAGAGGACTTTCCTTGGAGGGATGAGCTCTGAAGCACTGAACCCAGAGCCTGTCACCGAGCTGCCGCTTACTCCCCCCGCAGAAGAGGAAGAGGATGACGCTGCCATCGCCTTAGCAAACTTTAAAACCACACACACAAAAAAACTCAGGAAAGCAGTTAACCTTAACCAAACAAACCTGTGAAGGCTAACGTTAATAGGTTTATGGTAAAATCAACTGCTATAACTACTGGGTGGCTAGCAAGTAAGCTAACTATCCTACTAACACCAATGTAGGCAACAACCATCCACCACTGACGTTATTAGGCACAACATGGCGATAACTAACCTATTTGCTAGCAATATAACTTACCGTCGACGTCCTAGCGAATCTATAATGACTTTAAATCCGAGAGGTTGATTCTGTTGTTTGTTTGTGTAGTTGTCTTACCCCTTGTTTACGACAAAGACAGCATTTTACGTTTGAAGCAATGGTGTCTTCACCAGAGATTTCAAAACAATGCGGATGGATCGCTAGCGTCGCTTTTCAGGGAGTGATACTTCATTATCGTTTGTAGATCTGATAACACGTTACCGGCGGCACCACTCCACTATGTGAACGTCAACCTACATATGAGTACGTTAGCTAGCTAGCTAAACTAGCTTTAAAAAGCCATATAAGCTTGCCAGAAAGCTATCCATACACTTGTTTATGTTATTAGTTTAATTTAGGTATTGCTAACGTTATCAAGTTTACATTATGGACGTTTTACGTCCAGCTCTTATCACTATAAATGGAAGAGTATACCGAAAAAATATAATTAAGGAAGAACATTATGAGGAAGAAGAGGATTTCTCCTACATGGGACCACCAGGTTAGTCAGTGCTAACAACTACAATACAAATACTCACTTGGTAGCTTATTAGGTCCACCTAGTCAGAACGAATGCAGTCTAATACAACAGCCCTGTAATAAATCCTAACCCTCACTAAGGTTATATAATGTTCAATTTGTGCTGAAACTGTAGCCTGTGGTGCTGTTGAATTGCATTGCGTTACACAGAGGTATGTCTGTCCCATATTGTGACTACCCTCATCGATTTGAATGGCTTGGACAAAATAGTGGGAACACCTGTCAGCGTAACACGTCTTTAACACTGTTTCAGCAAAAACATTGAAACCTTCATGACGGAGGACTTATTGCAGGACTGCTGCATTAGACTATATAAGTTACATTAGACTGTGATACTGTCAGACTGCAGCTACAATTTCTTAAAAAAGAAACCAGTAATATATTTGTGTGTTTCTGCTTTACCATGTTCAGAGAATGATCTTGCAGAAGATGAAACCTGTGACTCCCACATGATTGAACAGACTGATAAAGGATACTGTTGTGCCATTGATGTCCCAAGTGTTCTTTACAAGTGAGTCACTGTAAAATACATGCTGTGATTCTTCTGTATCTTCCTTAACTTCAAGTGCATATTAGATTTTGTTTCTTAGCAGTATTATGTGAGTCTGAATTTCCTTGTTTGCTTGATTCCTCTACAGATACATCATTGGGAAAAAGGGAGAGACACGCAGACGTCTAGAGTCTGACACAAAGACGTCTATCAGCATCCCAAAGCAAGGAGTGGAAGGACAGATTGGTGAGGATTAAGTGCAAATCTAGCCATTGTAAAACATATGAAAGAGCACACTCTGAAACAAAAGATTTTCTTTCAACTTTCTTCCATATTCTGACAGTTATCACAGGTTCCCACAAAGCTGCAGTCTTGTCTGCAGCTACACGAGTTGAGGTCCTTGTTGACAGTTTCCGGAAAAAACAGCCTTTCACGCACTTTCTTTCATTCCCTCTGAATGATCCCAAAATTCAAGAAGGATTCATGAGATTTAAAGATGAGGTGTTGCAGCAGTGTTCACAGGTATATTATTATAGAACAACATCCCTCATTTTATCTTTAAAATTGGCACTCACATCTCATCTAAGTGTTGTTGTTAAATTCAGTGTTCACAATTTGTTGTAACTTGATGTGTAGGATCATGGAGTAGAGGGAAGCATCTTTCAGAACCCTGCAAAGCTTCATCTGACAATCGGCACCATGGCTCTGTTAAATGAAATGGAAGTGAGAAAAGCATGTGAACACCTCCAAGAGTGTCAAAACTTCATCAGGTAGGGGCCAGACAAGGTTATTATATCATGCTGGATTTGATTATGTAGATTGGATAAAATTGTACTTAACTGTCAGATTCTGCTTAAAAGTTGTCTGGTGTCACAAATAACCTTGAGTGTGCTTTGTGTTGTATTTCATTAGGGACATCACAGAAGGAAATCCTCTGCAGTTGGTGGCCACAGGTGTAGAGTACATGAATGATGACCCAGCTATGGTGGATGTCTTGTATGCCAAAGTCAACATGAAAGACGGATCTGACAAGTAAGTGGATCAGTAACAAATGCAGTGAATAATTAGATAATTTTAAAAATCTGATACCCCACTTTAAAAATGCTCCTCCTACTTGAATCTCTGTTTCTGTTTTTGTTTGTTTTTTTGTTTTTTTTAATTACCACGTTTTAGGTTGCAGGTGATTGCAGACCGACTGGTAGAGCACTTTGTCTCTACAGGGCTGATGGTCAGAGAGTGGGACAGAGTGAAGTTGCATGGCACTGTGATGAACACTCTGTTCAGAAAGGACGCCACAGGTAAAAACATTGCATACACATGATGGGCTAACCAGCACGAATGCGAACAGCATCTGTCCCTGTGGCTTGTGTGAAAACAAAGTTACTGACATGCTGTGATCACATTGGTAGCTCCTGGCCTGAACCTATTTGCCAATGTCCCCTTATTATCTCCTGGCTTTGACTAGAGCTGCAATGACGACAAAGCTGAATCTTGAACAATTACAGCAACAAATTCCTGAAGAGAGGCAGCATCAGGCAGCTAGTTCTGTGTTTGGCCACAGCTCTGTTTACGTGCACCAAGCAGTGTGTTTTCCAAGTACTGTGACAATGGCTTCATTCATTTTGGCCGTGGAACAAGTCCAGCCCCAGTTCTCAAATTCGTACTGGGCTGACCAGCATCACAGCACAGGAGAGAGGCTGTGTTACTGCTGACCATGTTTACCAGCCTGTGGACACATCCTATTAAAATTCAGTGTTGTTGTTTTTTTTGCTTTTTTGTTTTTCAATTTCACAAACTAGCTGACCTTGATTCTCACTTTACCATTGTACTACAATTGTGTCAGCAAGTAAACCTGTTTATTTCATCAGGAGATAACATATCAGAATTTTTTGGCCTATGCTATATTGTTGAGCTTGTCTGTTACACTCTGGTGTTTTTCCAGTTGACAACGCGGGCGGCCCAGGAAAACAAACCATGAGTGAAAGAGAGGCTTTTGATGCCAGAAACATATTAAAGGTTAGAGGAAATTTACTCTTGCCTGTTTTTTCAAACTACTAAATTACAGACATCCAGACTTGTACTCACTACTTAACATCTGTTCTCCCAGATCTGCCAGATGACAAATTGCACATGAGGATTTTAAAATTGTTTTTAGCAATAGTTCAAATGAAGAACATAAATATGGCTCTGCTGAAAAATGTTGTTGTTTTCGCACAAGTCCGTAAACACCCTGTATTTGATCATTTTGGTTAATTTTTAGAAATGCAAAGTAAAATGGGAAAAATAGGTATGAGAGAAATAAGAAATGGCAAAGTGAGATATATATGGAAATGAACTAGATCTTGGTTGCTTTATCAAGGCAGCTGCAGCGATTATTGCACCAAACAAATGATGCAACATTGTCTGAATATTCCACACAGGTTTTGCAACTGTGTTTGACATTCTCACTGTCCCACTGGGACATATGAGAGCTTGCCAGTTTGTAGGTCTTTAAACACACACAGAGGAAAATCAGGTTAATTCAGGGAGCGATTCCCTTTTATTAGCTGTTGCAAAAGGTCTTATTATGAGCCCAGATTAGGTGCAGTGTGAGATATATAATGAAGCTAGTCATGGTCGCCCCAATTTCACAACAAAAATAATATTTTTGACTCTTCTCCAGTCTGTAATACTGATTCATTCTGGTTTGTTATGTGCAGTTGTGTGAAGATCTTTTTCCTAAAACTACATTGTAGAATCTACTGAGGGCAGTGCATCTGTCATTAGACATCATTACTTTGTTGTTTCTCTCAGACTCAACATTCATTTACTGTTTTCATTACAGAAATTTGTTGCTTATCGTTTTGGAGAGTTTGAGCTGAACACAGTCCTGCTGTCCCAGAGATATTCAACAGATTGTACGGGCTACTACACCTCTGCAGGGAGCATCAGCTTCTCATGAGCTACAACAGAGCTTAGCATATTCTGAGGTAAGAAATTTCATAATGAAGAAAACAAGTTTCTAGTGTTAAAGAACATTGAAGCAGTCTCTGTGGTGTTGTCCAGTAGGTGGCAGCATAGTATTTTTTTGTTTAATTATTGCAGATGATTGCTACACCTGTATCTGAACCAAATTCTTTGTTTTATAAAGCCCATTGGGAGCAGTTTGCAGGGAAAAATAAAATAATCAGAGTACAGAAAGCCGTAGGCAGTCGAATTTGTGTTTTTGTACTTTAGTCTCCAGACAGTTAGTTCTCTTCAGGGTAAATGAGTTAAACAACATCAAAGTAAATGACAAAGTACATCTTAATAGGACAATCAAAAGAAAACATGAAACAGCAAGAATTTCCATCAGAAACATCACGGTTTACCCTACTTTTGTCTCAACTTTGAAAATAGTATGGGTTTAGCTTTGCAAAAGTATCACTGTCAACCATGAAAAAAACCTTTAATACCATTCTTTGCCCTCCTCTATTTTAAGCATTTCATGTTTTAGCACATACGAGTTTACACGGAAAAGTCCTAATAATGGTTTAAAAAAAGAAGTAAACTGTGTACCAATCCAGAAAGCTTTCATAGCGAGGCTTTCATAGGGAGTTGTAGGTTTCAGCAGTGAGGATCACTTCCGCGTTCAAAAAGCTGCAGTTCCTCGCTGCCGCTGGGGGCTGGCTCCAGAAGTGAGCAAATCTCCATTGACCCCCATGTTAAAATAGTCAACTTTACAGCCTATTTTTATTGAATTTCTTTGTACCACAACCGTTTTAGTGTTATTTAGGCTTAAAATTCTTACTTAAATTAGGCGTGGTTACGTTGAGTGACAGCCCCATAGACAGGCACTGGTAGTTAGCTCTTTGCTAAAGCATCGGCTGGGCTAGGCGGATACATCCAGAGGCGTCCGGCTACCTCCAGCGGTTGACGGGGGCTTTAGTGTCCGTGTTTGTTTCCCAATGTTCGGATAGGTTTTTGTGACAGTATGGCTTGTTGTAGTGTAGACTGTACTAACCGACCGTCGAAGGAGTCTGTGTTGCGTTTTTTTCGGTAAGTAAATTTCTCACTATTTTACCTGGATGTTTGCACTAATTAGCATGTATTAGCATATTTAGCCGCTGGCTTATGACTTAATTGCCAATTTATGGTCGCTGCTGATACAGATAGAGGACCGGAGCAGCTCATGTTAGGAACGCTGTTGCGGTGTGTTCCGTGCTCTCAGAGTCCGTTTATTGCGGGAGTACTAGGCTACAATTTTATTTTGTCTCATTTTTCTGTTTAAAAAGTCAGACATTGCATGGACAGAGCAGCTCCGTCAGTAAGCGGCTGCTGTTGTTTGTGTGCTGCTGTAACTTTAAGTGAATAGTGGATGGAGGCAGCGGTGAAAGCCGGTAAATATTGAATATTAAACATCTTAATATATTATTATTATTATTATTATTATTATCATTACTAATAATGACAATAATAATCATCATTATGATCTCTGTTGTATGCTGTGTGTCGCGGTCGTACGGGGACTGTCGTGTGGTGGATGTAGCTGCCGCTTAGCTTGTTAGCCTAGCTGATTAGCCTTAGGCTTGCTCGGTTGCTCCGAGCTAAGTGGCCGGGTTCTCGGCCCGCTGACCCCGGCTGAACCGTAGCGTAACCGCCTCTTCGCCAAAAAGTACACTCCCACTAAAATCCAAGATGGCGCAGCTCAAATGCCCATGGTTTGGTCACAAAACCCGAAATCAATGGGTGACGTCACGGGTGCTACGTCCATGTTTTATACAGTCTATGGTTGAAACACGCTGGTAGAGTTTCACACTGATCTGGTCTTATCCACACGCTATGAGAAGTCATAATAAGTATTACCCATTTCCTTTCATCTCACTGCCTCATGAATGTGTTAATGCGTCACTGACATGATTTATTATACCAGCCTGGGTTTTTTTTTTTTTTTTTAATCTTCTTTATCAGTGCCCTTCCCACACGAACCACAACCTTGTTCCCACTCCCGTCTGTTCAGTGTGTCAGTGGATATAGACATCGTGACACAGAGCCCCGGCCACTTGCTCTTGCCGCCACAACTTTTTTCATCCGAGTGGCCAAAAGTTACACTGATGGAAACTGAGGGTGCTTTTTGTTTGTTGGCTCTGCCATCCCATGCTGTTCACCCTCCCATTTCAGCAGTGGCGAGTGGTTTTTTTCCCCCCTATGCTCCTGCAGTCGTGTCAAAAGACACCATTACACAGGGACATGCAAATTTCGTCATCGGAAAACAGCCAGCCAGCTAGTCGAGCCTTCCATGCATTGACTCTTGCACTGTCTGGGCATAAAATTAATCTTTTCAGACCCAGAAAAGGGGCCTAATTATCCACTCCCTGTCTCCTGAGAGCATGCTTGTTAGTGGGTCAGGAGTACACATCCTGCTTAATGCCACTCTCAGGTAACCGATACAGCGAGGAATTCTGGGAATTGCCAATACTATTGCTCATAAGGACAGAGAGAGAGAGAGAGAGAAGATGTTTTGCAAGTTAATGAAATTCACTGAGAGTGTGCATCCTTGTTTCTTTTGACAGCAACATGATTAAGGATTCGCTGGGCAGATGTCCTCTCTAATGATCACACCGAAAACACATGTGAAGGAACATACGTCATCTATAGACAGACTCAGACTCTCAAGACAGATTTAATTTGTCGGGAGATTTCAATATAAGATGCTTGCACTATATGTTTATTTAAATTTCCATATGTGTGTTTTGTTGCATTGATCAGGAACATATTGGATCAGGGCTGCAGTGAGTCAATAATGTTTTCGATCAGTCGATCAATTGTTTAGTCTGAAAATGTCAGAAAATAGTGATGAGCAGCTATTAGAATATTTCTTGTTTTTTTAGTGTATTTTTTGTTTGGAAACAATAACATCTCCCATAAAGATATGTTTTATATTATCACAGCTGCATTTTACTACATTGTCATTTATTCTGTTTACATCAGCATCTCATTATGGGTGCCCGCATGAGGGTCCATAGTTGTTGACAAATACATTAATAAACACACAACATCCCAGTGTTTACTTATTGAATGTTTATTTACTGCTCATAAGTTCTAAATAGGGGTACTTAAAGTGAAGTGTTGTGGAGAAATGCCTCTCATATTTTCACTGAGCCCAAGGTGACACTCTTTAAATCATGTATAAAACCTGACTTTAATTAAATAAAAAGATATAAAACAGAGAAAAGCAGCAAGAGAAAATCACATCTGAGAAGCTGCAGCCTGTGAATGTTGACATGATTATGCATTTTCTTTACATTCGAGTAGTGATTGTTTGCTTTCCATAGATTTGTATAAGGCAGAATGATCTGGATTGATTCTTGACAAAATCATGTTGCTAGGCTTGTCTGTGTGGGTGAGCTTGCTTACGCACTGTCCGACATACATCATTTTTTCTGTCCCTGCCACATCTCTCACCCTAATTAGTCAGCGCTGTGCTTCTTGCTATGGGAACTTCCAACCTGACCCTTGAGATTTTCGAGACTAGCATGTGTCCCTTTCAAGCCAGATAAATAAGTATTGTATCTGTTTGTGTTACCGTGGACCTATTTTCTCTGTGAATTTGCATCCCTGTCTCTGAAGATCTGAGGAAACACAGGAGCTGGATTTTAATTAAAATGTTAAACAGTTTAGTTAGTCATTGCGGGCATGTGTGCATGTACTTGTTTACATGCACTGATGAGTTCAATAAGCTGTATGTTTTGAAGGCTTGTTCACTGTGTCCCCTGAAAACAAGACTTTATAATGTAAAACCAGCTGAAAAAAACTGCTTTCCAATTTATTTACTTTTTTTCTCCTGTGTTAAAAGTGTAGAAAGAAAAAGCTGTGATTAAAAAAAACAAAGAAAAGAAAAAGTAAAAGCAAAAACAGTCACTTAGATGAGCCCATAACACCGCAAACTTGCAGTGAACCCCACAGTAATGAGAATTCATATCATGTTTGGTAACTGAAGTCTTGTGTTATCTCAACCAAGTATTGTTTTGGCCTCTATCCAATTTGCATATTTAATTTCATGCCATTTTCAAAGAAGCAGTTTTAATGTTAAGGCTGTTTGAAATAGGTCTTACTTGATCAGTGTCAATTTTTTTTGCCACAGTTTGGGTTTTGATATTCAGAACTGTACTTTGCAATTTTTTGTTGTGTAATTAGACATTAAGCTTTCATTCAGGAGAACTGGCATCAACATTTGCTCGGGGAAAAGAATGGTGCTTGACAAATGTGACCTTGTAATAGAGTAGATATGTTTGATTTGCATGCTCAGAGTAGCTAATAACATGCATGAAATCAATTAAGCACATAACTGCTTTTTAAGGTAATGGTAAGTTTTACCCATGTGTGTCTTAAAGCCCAAATGTTGATCAGGTTTCTTTTAACAGAGCAACACATGAAATATATTAAAACAAATCCAATTAATCAAAAGGAAGAAACTCTTTCCTTTAACAAGCTTGAATCCTAACATTGTTTTAAGAAGGTGTTTGATTGATCCACGAGATGTTACAAAGGTGCCCTGTTCATGATCCTGCCAGACAAAGCCCACGAATCTTTCACATTAGATATCGTTAGCTGTGAAGTGTGACAGCGTGCCTTCCTTTGATTATTCTCTCATGTTGGATGTGACTATCCAGTCGAGTGTCACTGCCGTTTGAATTTCACACTAATCACTCTGTCACTAATGGCGTGAGCAGCCTTGATGGACAGCCAAGGCTAGAGTGTTTGATATGTCTAATCTGTGTCTCTGGCGAGACGGCAGGTGATCCCTGCAGCAGCTCTTTATCATTCAGAGTGCTGAGTCTGGAGGCTGCCTGCAGCTGTCCACGTCTGTTTACTGCTGGAGGCTTTCACACAGGGAGGAGAGGCACAACGCCAAGTGTGTTTGAACAGCAGGTAGTCATTCAGAGCTGCTGTTTACTTTGTGTTCACTGTACACAATAAGAGTTTAAAATAGAGCTGCTACAAACTTTCATTATCGATTAATCTCTATTGCTTTTTTTATGATAACTGTTTTATCAATAAAATGTCAGAAAATACTGAAAATGCCTTCAACAATGTCACAGAATCTACAGTGGTGTGTTCAAATGGCTTGTTTTGTCCAACCAACTGAGTACTAAAGGTAAATATGAATGTTTGGCATTTTTGCTTTATAAATTGTGTCAGTCATTAAATGTTTTATAAAAATTTGTGACTATCAACCAAATCATTTCATAGTGACATTAAAGTAGCTCATATAGCAGTGGCAACAGAAGTAAGATTTTTTTTTCTTTTAATTTAAATTTTAAATTAGTCAGGACTTTTTTTTTTGTCCACTTGTGGGCAGCAGAACAAGCTGTGTAAATGCAAATTAACATAATCACCTTATAGAGATGTTAGCAAACAGGTGCTTGGATACACATCCAGCATTTATGGAGCAACATTAGCATTTATTTGGAGTTTGGTTTCTGGCCACCTGATGAATAAAGTCCAATATTCACTACTCTTTTTAGCAGTGTATTGGCATCCATCACCTCCGGGGGGAAATATCTGGCTCTTTAGCTGCTAAATGATCCATTATGTTCACCAGCTAGTTGATAAGTTTATCTGTCTTTGTTGTTGTTTGTTTTTCTTCTGAAAATAGCTGCATGCTGCGCACAGAAACAACACTGATAAGAGCAGTGAGTGAACCAGAACAGCAAGGTCGTGGACCATAAAATCAAAACAATGAGCTGAACGTTGCTAAAACGTTCCATAGAGCAGAGGGGAAGTTCAGAGTTTGGTGATAATTTTGTACACATTTGTCACTGTAACCCCTTTCACATTTCATATAGTTGTGTAATACATTGTTAAAAAATATTGATTAGTGCAGCTTTAAAGGATAAACTAAATGACACCGGTTGATGGTGATGTATCAGTGCTGTAGTTAATCAACTCAACATTTCAGCAGAGACAGTGATGGACTCCTGCGCTGTGATCGATTCACATTTAATATGGAAAGGTGATGATTCACTGCTGTAAACTCTCTACATTTAAAGCTATAAATTGCTCATAAATCCTCCTCCTGACTTCTATTCAAAATGTTTTATCCATCCACTCCAAAGTCTTACAGCGTGACATCCCTTCATCTAGCACTTAATGCTATTGGTAGGATGTGGAGTGAAACTGATGGGGTTTTGACACTTATAGTAGTTGATATAAGCTTCATAATGCAGACTAAAAATAAAGCATCTACTGAGACCAAGCATGTCGAGAGTTCAGAATATTAGCCCGCTTCTGTCTATTGTGTACATTTAATTGAAAAAGGTGCTGAACTCTTTTCCACCCCTGCTGCAGCCGCCCGCAGTGCAAAACAGCAGCTACAGTGCTTGCAAACTGCCGTCAGACTGCTCTCAACTAACTTTGCACTTTTAATAGCTGTGTGACCCAGTTTGAATCCAATTGAATTAAATCTATATACATTTATAGCAGCTCCACTTACAGCTGTAAGTCACTCGAGATTACTCGCTAAACGCGTCCCGATGTGGTTTATTCTCTCCTCAACTTTCAAAATAACCTCTTTTGATGGTTCTCCTATCCAGGAATGTGCTTTCAGGTTATATTTTTTTCATGCACACTTTACAGTGGCAGCACCTATCACAGGCAGTAACTGCTCCGCAAACAAGCATCAGTAGTGGCTGTTGCAGTTGCAGAACGTGTTCGTTTTTATTGTGCCATCATTATTTTTTGCTGTAGTATCATTTTTGAGTTCATATTTACAGGCTTGCTATTTAACCTAATAATAAAATATCTGTATGTTTGCCTCTATACACATAAATGTTTCCTTTGAAAATTTTGATCTAATTTTGATCTGAATTTTTCACCATTTTCTGACATTTTATAAATAATGTGAGTTCATTAGAAAACAAACAAGAGATTAATCATTTATGAAAACAAGCATTAGCTTCTGCTTTAGGATACTCATTAAATACAAATATTGATCAACGAATATGTGTTGCAGGTCATTGATGAACATGGCAGCAGAACAGGAAGTGTTCACTGATGCTGGCTGATGAAGGAGCTCTCAGCCGACACTAAAGCACTTTGGGAAACAAATTTCCGTCAGATGGTGAACATGAATGGACCCACAACAAAGTATCCTTGCATCTTTGCTGAATCTTTTGTTGAAAGGAGGTGGAAAATTACCATTTGTTTGGACTGTGTTTTCCTTCTGATGGCAGCAGGTGCTACATTTTAACATTCTGTATAAATTTGGCAGGAATAAATAAATGTTTAAAAGCATCCATCCTTGGCCCGTTGCAATTAATTGTTGTGTACCGGGATTTCCTGAAGCGATACTTGCGGAGCTGTTACATCATGTGAGCATATGTAAAGCCTCGATAAGCAGTGAAGCTTGTGTTGGGCCTTACAAGCTGTTTATAAGACAGAAAAGGGATGTGATGTGTTTACATTTGTCGACAGCAAATATTTATAGATAAGCACGCCTTCAAATTTTGCTGCAGTGTTGTCTGATGTTATTCAAATGAAGCTTCCTCCCCTGAACTCCTTTTGTGTAAACTGATTATGCTTGGTGAACAGGATAGATAAAGTTTATCAACATCTGCCTAGAGAGGAACTGGAGGAACTGATGGCATCAGTTAATCCCTTTACAATTAAAGGCACTCTTCCACCGCTTAACTCCGATATGTAGAAGAAAATGTTAAACAAGTTCTGTGGAGCTGCTTCTGTGTGTAAAATATAAGAGCTGCACATCGCTTTTTTTGTCTTGGATGTGTGTAAGAGTACAAGTTTTGTTCAAATCAAAAGTTTTGAGAAAATCAAAATATCTAATGTAATTGAGAATTTATAGGGGGACATCAGTTGGTTTGCTGGTGCTGTTATGAGCATGAGGGACATTGAATTCCGAGAATTCAGTCTGATCAGTGAAGCACAAACTTGCTGGAAAATCATTTTCGCCTGTTCCATATGTACGGTTTGCTGTGATTATGGGTCCGTAGGGGCTCCTGGTCACTGTGCTGCTACTTCAGATGCTGATGGAGTAGAAGAGGCGAGCTCATAAGAGCCCTCTGCAGTGAGGGGGGGTACATCTTTTGAGTCTTCTCATCCCTAAAACTTACCATCTGAAGTGATGAATAACTCAAAGCCTATCACCAACATGTTTTCCATCTGCTGTTGCTGTTCTGGCACATGTAGGATTCCCTCAGGAGACTTCCTCTGCCACGGTCCAGGGAGAGGCTTTCTAATAACATCTCGACTCTAAAACAATTCCTAAAAGCTAATGATGTAAAGCAGACAGAGAGCACAGTCTTTAAATGCTTCTGAGTGAGCCATTTCTGCTGTGTGACCATTAAACTGCAGCACATTCATCCCGATCATGACATGACTGATGACGACCTCTTGATTAACACATCATGTCCAGCTTCTTGTACAGCTGATGTGCACAGCTGGCTGACGCTGCGGGACATTTCTCCTGCTGCCCTTGCTGCCCAGATCTGGAGCTCTGCACACTCAGGAAAGCCTGCATCTGCCACATCAACTATTTTGATGCCAGTGTCAGAGTTAGTTTGGCCAGCTAAGCAACATCACGGGAATGTGATCCTGCCCCTGGCTACTCAGCCTGAACCAATATTGGTAACCTTAAACTCAAATGAATCTGCACAGAGCGCTGGATTATGTTTATCTTCATAGGGATGAAATAGAGAGTGGAGGAAGCGAGAGGGAGAGGGCATTGAAAGTTTAGGGAGCAGCAGGAATGACGTGGGTAGACTTGAAATGATGTGCAGGTACAGCACAACTCTAGGTCACAGATCGTAGAGGAAAAGCACATCACGTTTTACCTGTTCAGTCAACAACATTTTGTGTAGACAAGCATTGTTCAAACCAATGAAAGAAAGTTTTAAATTTCATTCAAGACCTCAAGGTTTCGGCATCAAATAGGCTTAATGTCACGCTGATTTACAAGGCAATGTGTGGCTTCACAAGACATCTAGAGTTTTCCATTTGATGTTGTGCTGAAGTTATACAGTAATAAAAAACTGGGTCTTACTTTTTAGGAGAAGTGAAGTATGAAATGGTTACTTTGGTTAGAATTGATCACCTACTTAATCTATACTTTAGCAGCCAATATAGACAATACAAAAATAACAAAATGCTACAGATGCAACATTAGCCACTGAGGCTGGCGTCTGAATGAATGGTCAGGATTCTCTCCTGGCCCATGCCCCATCCCTCCACCGAGTTTGGTGCAAGTCAGATCAGCACTGTTTACATGATCCTGCTGAAAAAAGAAACAAACCAACAAACAGACAAGGATGAAAATATAATCTCCTTGGCGGACATAATAATCATTAGCTGCAGCTTTACTGCTGTTGCTTATGGGAAATGGTCACTTATAGACATGCTTTTATTTTTTATGTAAAAATCATGGCTGTCTTTGTACTTGGATTAACTGTCTTTTAAATACACAGAGACATCAAATAAAAAGATGAAATAAAACTTGAGCTTTGGATTTGATGATTTCACTCTACATAAGCGTGATGTTGCCTCTGAAGATGTATTCTGTTAAACTTTAAAATTACTTCAGAGAAAATGTTGGGTTCATTCAAATTAGCACAAGCTGTAAAAAAAAAACAGGCTGCTCATTGATAGTTTTGTTTAGACCACAGAACCATGACAAGGGCTTGTTCCAGGTACTTGTGTATCTGAGAAAGATTCAGATTTTATGGTATGACACCTGGCAGACACCTCTGAACTGAGTCACTCATACACATTCTCTCTCTGCACTGCTAATGAATAAATTAATAATGAAATGGAGCTAATTTTAAGCTAAATTGAATCTCATTTGCCCCAGGGCCTTCTGGGAGTCCTTCAGTAACCCTCAGCAGCATGGGAAGCCCAGTTTGGGCACTGCTGCCTTATGGTATTAGCTCAATTGCAGCAATTTTCCTCACATATTCTTCCAACTTTATTGTTCAATTGAGTCACTAATTTCACTGTCTAATACTGTTATAGCCGAATCCAGTGAGTCTCGCTGGCATAAATATTAGACGCGCTGGCCCTTTGCCAGAAACATTTTAATACTATGAATAAAATCCGATTGATCATCAGTACAACAATAAACATCTGTTCCACTTGTATGATTCATTTGCAGTGTGACTATCATGGTTTCTGAGAGCGTGTGTGTGTGTGGGCTGCTTACAAACAGAAAAAAAAGCCAAAAACAGACACTGAAATAATGAATCCAAGTAAGCAGAAATAAATGATTAGTGCAGGATCTAATCTCTCCTTTAACTCTTTCTGCCTCCTCCCTCTCCCTCTGTCTCTCTCTCTCTCTCTCTCTGTCTGTTCTCTCCCCCTCCTATCTCTCTCATTTCCATTCAGTCTGTTGAAGCAGCAGCAGCAGTCTTGTATGTGGATCCTTGGCTAGAGGACAGCAGCAGCAGCAGCACCAGGAGGAGGATACATCCCAGACCAAACTGCCCGAGCAACATGGTCGTTGTGAGAATCGTCGCTTGCCTGTCCCTGCTGGTGGGCTTCTCGCTCCAGGTGGACGTGAAAAGTGGGAAAGAGGCAGGAGGAAAAGCCGGGAATTTCATGGAAGATGAGCAGTGGCTGTCAACCATCTCTCAGTACAGCCGTAAGATCAAACACTGGAATCGCTTCAGAGACGTGAGTGGTGTATTTAGAGTAATTATACAAGCGTGTTGTCCCATCTTATCTGATGCCTTGTGGTGTTTGAGATGCTGCTTCCTGTGGAGGTAACGCGGGCTGTTTTCTCAGGTGATTTTGCGCACAGTTAACTGTCGCTCCGAAGTGCAGATACACGCAGGATTAGCAGTTTGGACATCATAAATACTTTTTAAAAAGGGGAAATATTATAGGGTAGTGTGTTTAGAGGTCGTAGGTGCCAATAAATGCGCGGGTGCGCGCACTTGTGTGCTCGCGCCTTATGAAATGATGTGATAAATTCACATTTTCATTCTTTTTTTTTTTTTTCAAGGTGCCTTATTACCTGATGATGTTTCATGAATTGAATTGGCTGGTATGCCAATCGGGCTACTATTTTACGATGTATTTTTATTGTTAAATTAACACTTTCATCTATGGACCTTCTTATATGAGAGTGAATATAATACCTCTCAAAGGAAATCTATGACATTAGCCCAGTTCTCAAAAGCCATTCCCAAGCTCCTTCTGGGTAATTGTGATATTCCGAACAGTGTCTGTATTCACTGATCAATACTTATTGATCTGCCATATTGCACATAAAATGTAGGGCTCACAGTCAGGAGGCTTCCAGAGCTTTCAGACTGAAAAGCCACACAGCAAGACTTCAGTTGTTTATCCTCTAAATCACAAATATCAAGTACAAGGGAAAAAACAATTCTTATTTTGTTGTCTAGACTGATTTCTGGGCTGTAAAGGGACAGCTTTGTTTATTCTGTTCAGTCATGCCAGGAGGACTTTTCACCAGGCATGGACAATAAATTATGGATTGAATTACAGACGATGAATCTCCTGCTGACCTTAAGATATATATGTACCTTTCAGTTTTCGACTGCAGATCAGACAGAACAAGCGATTCCAAGACATCACTGCTCTGACAAATTGTGAAGGGCATTTTGTTTATTTACTCTTTAGATGAATCGAGAAAATCGTCAGCAGATTAATCCAAAACTAAAAATCTGTTAGTTTAATAAGTTAGATGCAGCCCTTTCTGCAATCTTTAAATAATATTTTTTTTCCATCTAGGTAAAGTGATAAAAGGCTTTTTATGATGTGCTGTTTAATTGTCTTGTGTTTTTCTGAGACTTGTTTCTAATATTTAGCCCACTGTCAATGGTATAAATGGAGTGATAGATTTTAAATAACCTAGCGCTGCCTTTCACTTCCTCCTGGCAGCATCCAAAACGCAGCCACACAGGGGAATATGTGGGGGATGGGGAGACAGTGAGCACGGTAAGGGGTCAGGGTGTTATGACGTGCTGCATCGATACAGTGGTGAAGGCTTCTTGGTACCAAAAGACAGAAGGCATGGCCTGAATCAGGATGTTAGACATCTCTGAGGAGGAGTTGGTTAACAGCAGCTCAGATCCAAGCCTCAACTTTGACAACTCGACGGCTGTTTGATCTCATAGCTGAGAAATACCACCTCACACAGATAGTGTTATCAGTGCCGGCCAGCCAGTAGCTGCATTACCTTTGACCATGCTTGGTGGCGTGCAGGAAAGTGTTCGACAGTCCTGGACCCTGAGGGGCACAGAAGGCCCTGTTAGAGAATTTGAAATTGAAATGCAAATTTGTGCTGTCATGCAAATTTGAATATTATCGTTTCTGGTTTTTTGGAGTGGTTTACATCACCAGTCTAACTGGATCAGTGCTGGCCTGACAGAGGGGGGTGAAAACTGTGGGATGGGGCCTTTAGCAGCATATTTGGGACATGTTAACCTGTACTGTCCTGAGAAGATTTGTTTGAGATCTCCAGAGACTGGGTATTAGATGTGTCTTCGGTCTGTCGGTATACACCATCTGAAATGTGAAGGGGTTGTATTTGTTTACTAGCTGTCCTGGCAAACAGGTGGTGTGAAAACAGCAAGCAGGAATATTCATACTGCATCTAAATAAAGCTGGGGGGAAAAAAATCACCATGTGGGCTTTGATTGATCTGACTGGTGTTTAAATTGGACCAGGGTACATATGATTATCCAGCATGGGGACTTGATGAGGAAGCGTTGAAAGGAAGAACAATACGACCAACAGCTGCAGAGGCAGGGAGTGTTGGGATAAACCATAGCAGGTTACAGGATGTTATGCAAGCTCCAGTATGACTGACATCAGTGTTCAAGCTGTACTGCAAACGTCAAGACATCAGATATCATGATGTAGATTCTCCTACACAGAATTCAGTGCGTCTTCCCGAATCTGCTCATCAGTTTAAACACTTCTTTGACTTCTTGATGATTTTTTTTTTTTTTTTTTTTTGTCCCGTCACAAGTTCCACTTTGCATTCTGGTCTGTTTGGGTGAATCTGCTCAGTGGGAGCTCAGGCCACCGCTCATGTGAACAATACTGTGCTGTTCATTCACAGCCAGATTCTCCCATCTCTCTGAGCAGTGCAAAGAGGGAACTCATTAAGGAGCTCTGCAGCCTTTCAGCCAACCACAGAGGGCTGTTTAAGGTTTGCACCTGCTCTACTGCCAGCTACATTTTTAATGAGATTGAGAGTGAGGCAAAAATACGAGTGACCATTAGCCTTATTGTTGCTTACTATTTTATTTGATTTAGGAAAGTGATAAAGGCAATAATTAGATAACAATGATTGATTCCTTCATTTTACCCAAGAATGTCAGTGTGTGTACATCTGCATCCTCAACATACATGAAGGAATTTCTGATGAAAGTGAGAATAAGAAAATAATTAATGTTTTGTAATGTTTTATATATGATGCATGTATGAGCTTCAGGGCTGCAGCTAATGATTGTTTTCATCATTATTAATGTATTAATTATTTTTTAATTTATAAAATGTCAAAAAATACTGATAGTGCCTATCTCAGGTTCCCAAAGCCTAACAGTGCTAACATGCTGATGCTTACCAGGCATAATATTTACCACGTTCACCATGTTCGCTAATTAGCACTAAACATCAAGCATCATGCAGCTGAGGCTGATGTAAAGGTCACTGGTTTTGCAGGTATTTGGTTTCCAAAGCTGAAGGTGATGTCTTTAAATTGTGTCTTTTGTCTAAGAACAGTTCAAAATACAAAAACTTTTGATTTTCAGTAATATAATGCAGAAAAAAAACTCTAAATCCTCTCATTTAAGAAGCTGGAATCAGGGAATATTTGCCACTTTTATTTGGCTCAAAATCATCTTGACTACTGAAATTCTTAAAATTTCAGTGCTTAACTACATTCCAGCCACTGATCAGCATAAAAGCACTTTATCTGGCAACACGTACATAAGGACAACAAGCCAGCTGGATGAACTAATTGCACTCCAGTAAGCAACCTGATGATTCACCCAAACATGGATCAGAGTCATTATTGTTGCTGTTAGTGAGATGATGGCGATGACCCAGTCACTGATCCTGCATCAGCTCAGCTCCTCTGTGAGAGCTCTTTGATAAAAGCGAGACCAGGGTTCACTCTGTTTTTCTGTAGATGAGCAGCAAATGCGACGCTGTCACATCCTAGGTGACACTGAGCTCTCGTACCTAGCTCAAAGTCACACCGCCAGCTGTGGCTTTTTCCTGCTCCTGTCATCAACCTCAGCCATTTATTAGCCTCCCACAGGATTTATGCTCCAGTGCTAACAGCCAGTGTAATTACGGATATGAAAAATTAGAAAAATTAGAGTAAGAGGACAGTGTGCAATTGTAGAAAATGAGGCCTGTTTCCAATTAAAAGTGAATGGCAGTGTGGGGGCTGAAAATTAAGACTGGAAAAAACCATAACAGTTAAATGAGCTATTAGTTATCTGCATTTCCTCTGCTGTGTTAATCAGAAGATCACACAGATCAACTATCAAATCAACTATCTGTGGAGATCTGCTCGTTGCACACTAATGGGATCAAAATGGCAAAAGTGGTAGGAAGAGATGCTTCTTGCCTCTTGTCATTACCATGTATGTCTTTGAAATGTTGGGGGGGGGGGGGTGGTGGTGGAGGTAGCTGTGAGTATTTGGGCTGCTCAGATACGATTCACAGTAGAAACAGAAAAGAAAGGGGATCCTGCTGGCTTCCCAACACAAGCGTGGGTGACTCTTAATTGAGTGGAGAGGCTGTTTTGTGTTGTTGCTCCTGTGGAAAAGCCCGATAGCGATTTATGCTGTGCAAAAAAACGCAAAGGAAACACACAGAGAAGCTCAATGGCTGCCTTGAACAGCAGGAAAGGTTTTTTGTGAGCGAAGCCATGCTCCACAGCCCACAGATTGTCCAAATATACAAAATCTCTTTCCATCTTCCACTATGGCTGAATACGAGAAAGCTACTTGTGATAGGACAGTACATGTCGATTAATGTGTTTTATAATGGGGCCTGGCTGCACCTACCACATGAGTGTATTAACACACACCAACAGCAATGCGAGTTGCTGAAATGTCGAGCTGAATAATTAGCTGTTCCAAGGTTCTTCTTCTGGCTCTATTGTTCATGCATTATTTATAGTGGCATCTGCCTGAGAGTTGTCTCTGTATTGGTGAAGCTCCTCTATGCCTTGCCTCAGGCAGAGCGATAAATGCTGCCACTCTGCTTGTGTGTCTGTCTTCATTCATGGCAGGCATGATGGCGCACCCAAGACTCAATCGATGAGCCAGCTTTTTAACAAACAAACTGAACTATATCATCGCTGGCGATGGCTCGATAGTGGGTTTTTATTTTTTTCACAGGATCCCCTTTAACTTCTCCCAGTGTGGCTGCTGGGCTTTCTGGGGTCCATGAATACACAAATGTAACAACAGACAAGAAACAAACAAATTTCATATTAACAGTTGAAAACAATAATTACATAAAGGAAAATTTCAATTAAACAAAAGGCTCGCCCAAAAAGACGAGAACAAAGTTGAAAGTTCACATTAATAAATCACATTTTTGGCCTGCGGAGAAATAACTGACCCATCTTGGCATTCCTACTTAGTCGGATTTCCTCCTTATATAGGATTTGAGATGTATTTGATGTAAGCTAGTAACAGCTTCCACTTTTGAGAGGCTCTACATAGAGCTATATTAGTCAGATAATGTTAGGTTTGGGAAGAGGTCTTCTCATTCCTGGTAAGATTTAGATTCACTAAAACTGCCTGAGGCTGTTCCCTTAGAAATGCATTTTACTTGTTGGCAAAATAAAATCTAATATATATCATTACAGACATAAGGAACTTAGAGATAAGAAATCCACCTGTATTTATTGACAGTTGGAAATTCATCTGCCACTCGACTACAATGATATCCCTATCTGTATATCTGCAGTGACCTTTATTGTTATCGCTCACAGACACGAGACAGAAACCTCAGTTTACCCTTCACTGCGTAAACGATTTAGAAATGGCTTCACCTGCTGAAATTTCTCTCCAGAAAAGGTGTAGTCGCAAGACCTGTTATTTGAGTGGAAATTATTAAATGTGGCGGGGTGGGGGGGAAGCCTACAAACATAGCTGTGCATATATTTGCCAGGTGGAAATATATTGAGGCTGCAGAAAAGTGCTGTCCTGAATATATTCAGGTCTGCCTCGGGTGTTTTTATATTTTTGATAGATGTGTGTTTGTGACTGCCATCTTTGTTATGTATTGTCTCAGCTGCACTAAGCACATGGGCAGAGCAAACACAGTCATATCGCTTGTGTTCAGTACCAATGAGGGTAATAATGTAAGGTGCACAGGTTCAACCCA
Source organism: Toxotes jaculatrix (assembly GCF_017976425.1). Classification (NCBI taxonomy): domain Eukaryota; kingdom Metazoa; phylum Chordata; class Actinopteri; family Toxotidae; genus Toxotes; species Toxotes jaculatrix. The sequence goes on along the minus strand of NC_054414.1, from coordinate 13,938,838 downwards.
GCATTGATAAATTCTTTGCTTTTGGCCACAAATCAATCACTGTTGAAACAGCAGGGCAACTACTGTACAATTAGGCCAGGGAGGTACAAAAGCTTTGAGGACAAGCCCTTGCCTGGGGAGAATCAGCCTCTTTTACTGTTGTCTGTACATTTGATTTTAATGTTGGATGACATGGACGCCTGTTCGTCTTTTGACTTCAACTGTCCCAGAGCTGCATATGGAGGAGCAGGGAGAACTGAGCCTCCTCTCTGCATTAACGGTCAGAGTGAGATGGAGGTGTCAAGGGCATGTTTGGAAGGAACTGTGATCCTGTCTGTGTAAAAGCTGTATTTAGTATGTGCGGCATGTGGTGGATATATTTGTTTGTGTGTGTGTGTAACAGACACAGAGACTGTTAATTTGTGGAGTTGGCAGGATAATGGATACACACTACAAAGTCATATTGAAATGACCTTAATCAAGCAAATCGTATATCAGGGACAGGGTGTAGAGCTAAAGCGCTAATAGCTTTTTTCTCAGTTGAAAGATCCCGACAGAATCTCATTTATGCGTGATGTAGTCCTTCCTAAAGCCATAACGTGACATCTCAATGTGGCTCCCTGTTTTACTGTAATATCCCGCTGCCATTGCAGGAGATTAGCATTATCAGCAGCCACAACAACCCAATTTGTCCTCATTGCCATGGCAGACGGGGGGAATTAAATGTAATCAGCCAGCTAGCATATTTAACTTAGCTACCCCTGTGAGCTGTCTCATTCAGATACCCGCGGCATTTCAACTGGGATGGTTATCATCATTATCTTCTCTTAACCGTGCTGCTGGTTTCTAAACTCATGTGTCTGACAGTTGTGAAAGAGCTCTGTAGCTTCAATGGACTTGTCATTGGAGCCTAATTAATTTAAACAGCAGGCGTAGCCGTTAAAAATTTGGAAATGGCAAAAAACATAATCATCGTAGCACAGACAGACAGACAGAGTGATATTGTAATGTAAATGCTGACTCAAGCAGTTGCACAGCTTTTTAGTACAACTAGTCTGGTTAAAGGAAAACGCTGGTGTTACTTTGTATTTTTTTCTTGTAGTCAAAAAAAAAAAGACCATAAAAAGACCAAAACCAGCAATACATTTGCCTGCCTCTCAATACTTCCCGACTTCTCTACCCTGTCTGTAGCACTCAACTGGAATCCACTGGATTCTACTGAAGACATTAATCTTTAAAAACGGATCACGAGCGTGACTGAAAACATGGTGCAAAGAAATACTGTGTTTAATGATAGAATAACGTACCTCACTATGTGTACTGTTTCCTGGGATTCACCACTACTGCTACTGGTAATAATAACAACAGCAGCGTAATTAAGTCAATTTACAAAACAAGATACAACAATATCTTAATAGCAGCTGGGTTAGATAAGTGAAAATACATAATACATGATCCTTTGCCTGTGCAGGGCTTTGCTTTGTACTCAAAATGTCTGTTTAATCCCCGAAAATTTCCAAATCAATCACAACTCTGTAATAACTAGTTTGTGAAGACAGCCTGTATTTTAAGTAACAAAACCTACAAGGCTTGTTTTATTCCAGAGGGAAACAAAGTCAGTTTGTTAGAGTCTATTGGAGTGGAATTTATTCTCTTAGCCTCCACCACATTTGATATTGATTTAAGTTTCCTGGGTTAGATAAGTATACCAACAACAAACAAGATTTAGGCTTATTCTTCTGTTTATGCATGCTGATAAGTTTTTGTGTTTTGCAGATCAATATTGATGAGTCTGGCTACTACAGAGTGAAAATAGAAAACTGGCATCAGGTATTTTTGTTTGTGTGGAGCCAGATGCTTCAGCTTGTCTCATTATGTTTTTTTTTCTGCTAATACTGTATGCAGAAGCAGCATGGTTCAGCACAGTAAAGGAGGCCTGCATAAGCTGCGGGCTCCCTTGGGCATCTGTGTGGAGCTCAACCTGAAGGCTCGCCTCTTCTCTTTCTGCTTCTTTGTTTTGCAAATGGGTTTGTGGGGGGGGGGGTAACATGCTGCAGAGGCTCCGGCGGCGTTCCAGAGTTCTGCTTGGCTCAGCAATGGGGTCCAAGAGAATCCATTTTTCTGCATCCTCTTCGTCCTCCTCCTCCTCTCCAATTACTGCATCTCTCAGAGCATGCAATGCCTTGATTCAACTATGGATTCTGCTATAGAAAAGTGAACCTGGCTAATGTTTCGTGCGCCACTTCATCAGGGATTTGGGGACCACAGCTAAAGGGCTCCTGAGAATGGAAAAGGTGCATTTCTGTGATGCAAGTTCTTGAAATGTAGTCTTATTAGCCGACGGCAGCAGCTCCAAAAAAAAAGGCTCTCATCAGAAGGCCTTAATGTTTTTAGACTCTTATCTCAGGTTGAAGAGAGCCTCTTTTATTTTAACTACACATAAAGCAGCCTGTGACTTGATAGAAACTGTCATTGCCGACTAGTTAAATCATCTGCATTTGCAGGCAAGACCTACTGTAAACTCCCCAGTCAGCCTGATTATTTCTGCATTTCGGTGCAGTGCAAATGTTTCAGATGGATGCACGCTTGACAGTTGGCTACTTCGTGGCTCAGGAAGAGAGACATGCCCTTCAGTGTGTGCAGAGATGGCTGCAGATTGTGCTCCGTACTGTACTGCATTGCAGGCAGGCGTCTTACCTTGTGAAACAACATGCGTCCTTCGCCTGCAGGCCCCCGAGCATTCTGTCTCAGATGATCAATTTGATCCAGCTCTGTGTTGCTGGGCTGTGACTTAATCCCATAATGCTCTGGTGTTTTGTTGCAATCGAGACGCCCCCATTTTTCTTTGTGGGTTTCTTTCTTCTTTTTTTTTTTTTTCTTTTTGTAATCTTTGGAGTGTGATGAAAATTCTCATGCTTTCATATATATAACATGTAATCACCTTAAGCAGTCTGTAATACAGCCATAGATCATGTGAATGTCTGTCAGAGGGAATATCGTGTAGAAATCTTAGACCTGTCACGCTTCAGTAAGAGAAATTGTTTCTTTCTACAGGCATAGGAATAACATGAGTTAGTGTATAGATTCAAAGGAGATGTGAAAATATGTCCTTAATTATTTCTGTGATTTCTGCCTCATGTTCAAGTGAAAATGCAATGTTTTGCCACTCTAAAGCCAGCGGGTTCAGGCCGAAAGACACACAGTGTCATTTTGGAACACTGTAATGCATTTCTAAGTGGTTCAATCTGCGGTGGGTCTGCGCGATTAGCTTCTCTCCCATTTCTCCGTCGTTTCCAAAGGCAGTGGGGTATAAACAGATAGAGACATTACCTCCACCACTCAGGCCCCAGCATGCTGTATCGGGGCGCCATAATGACCCGGCAACGGCAAGATGCACTCCCACTGCTCCCTGGTAACTACAGAGAGACGGAGGGTGGAATGTAGATTCACGACAGCCTCCGACTGCATGCCCTTTCGTAGCGACTGAAAGCAGGGAGACGTAGCTAATTCGGCTATGTTAATCAGGCGAAGCACATTACTGCGCAAATGACAGGCGGAGGAATGGTGAGCTGACAGTGTCCTGCCAGTCAGAGAGGCAGATACACCTCAGTGATCTGATAGGATGACATGGCACCGGCCCAGAGCACAGGAATCAGCTGAGGAAAGCCTCTCGCAGGTCTCTGTTCATTACAGGCATGACCCGGATCACCAGTCCATCCATCAGCCTGTGTTTATCCAGTCACTGCCAGAGTAAATGACTTCATGAAGCTGATTAAATGACAGCTGGAGGAAATGCAAAATGTCCAGATCATCATTTAACCTCTAACTCATATCCCGCTGCTTAAGTTATGTCTTTACTGCAAATATCTTCTTCTGAATATCAATAAGGACTATTGCGGAGGATGAAGCACACAGTAATTGCCCTGACAGAGAGGGATTTCATCTGAAAAGCAAAGTCTCTCGACTAAAAATCTTGAACTGTGTGTGTGTCTGTGTGAGTTCAGCGATGTGGGTTTTTGAAGGGGTTTTCAACACTTGTTTGCTGCTGGAACTGTTTAGAAATCTGTCTAGAATGCATCTGGATCCAGAAAAACCCAGTCACAGATAAACATGCTGATGGGCAGCCAGAATTTTATCCAACGGTTATAACAAAATCAGCCAACCAGCAACTCTAAAGCTCACTAATTAACACATATCTCTTTTGTTTGTTTATACCAGACATGAGAGTGGTGTCAGTCTTCTATCTCTCTGCCAGAAAACAAATAAGTGCTTTTCCCAAAATGTCTAACTGTTCCTTTAAGGTAGAATGACCTATTCACTGGAACATGCTGTTTGGATACAATATCAGGTAGATAAGGAATCAGTCAACAAAAAAATATGATCTTTCTGAATTATATTAGGAAATGTGATGTTCTGTGACCAGAAAGGAGCTTATCATCCTTTCAGCTGTAGATGAGATGATAGATACATAATATTTGTGTGTATACAGGATTGTGTGTGTGTGTGTGTGCGTGTGTGTGTGTGTGTGTGTGTGTGTGTGTGTGTGTGTGTGTGTGTGTGTGTGTTTGTGTGTGTGTGTTGTGGTCTGTAAGATTTACATCGTTTTATTTCAAATGTTTTCTCTATTTCCAGTACATTCTCTACAGCAGACAAGGGCTGAAGGCAGATGTGTGTGTGTGTGTGTGTGTATTTATATATATCTGCGTGTGTGTTGAATTTTAGCATTGGGTTTGTGTGTGTGAGTGTCCTTTAGCACCCAGACTGTACCGACCCTGTCACATTACAGGGACAGATGAGCTGCAGTGATGGAGCGAGCTGGCTGCATGCACGTGATGGATCATTGCAGCAGGGCGAAGAGATGCAGATTTTCACTGTGACATTTCTTTTACTCTGTGAGAATTTCTCCGGCGAGCTGAAGTGAGGTCGTGCTCCAGCAGCTCTCGGTTTGAACACTTGCAGCCTGCGAGCTTCTCTTCGACATTTCTGCTTGTTTTTTCTTTATTTTTTTTAAAATTTTGAATCTACTCTTTGGAAATGGATACACCCTTTATTATTTCGATTACTACTTATTCCGCTTTAGAGGTGCCAAGGATGCAGGGTGTCGCTTGTGAATTGCACTTGACCTCTAACACTTAAGCTGTGGATAAATGTGTAAACATTACAGATGGCTCCACACATCACTGAGTATCTGCTAATACTGATACTAATCCAGTACTCATTTTTTCTCCTTCTACTAAGCTCTTCATGAGCCACAATCTCCACTAAAAATGTCATGCATATTTTAAGATAGATCAGATACACGTTCAAGCTCCAAACGAAAGCTGTAAAACCATTTTCCAAGGCATTTTCTAAGTTGCTTGGACAGATATGAGAGCACCAGTTCAGAAGAGAAATGTTGGTTTGGCAGCGAGTAACAAGGGTTTGTAGTAAGATGTTTTCAAAAGCGGATAGCGGTTGGTCATCCATCAAAATAAATCCCATGATTTTCTCGGCCTGTTAGCTTTGCTGCTGTCTGGAGGGAGTTTCTGACACTTCCAGCAATCTTTGTTCTCCAGCAAAAGTTTTGTTGGCGGCACTTGTCGAAGCAAAATCTGAGGTTTTGCAGAATTGTCCTGTTGACTTCCTTGATCTGACGATATGGTTGCTTAGACAACTAGGACACATTAGTCTCCCTAATGTGCAATTTCATTGTTTTTCATATTTTTTTTTCTGGTATCCAAACCAGTGTTTTTGCTGCTCTTAGTATCCGACCTACACTGAGTAATGCAGTGGAGCATTACTGGCTAGCTCACATACGCGAACTGCATGCCAGTTTCCTCGCTAAGAAACAGACAGTGAAATGGTTTACGAGTCAAAAGTTCAGCTTACCCCTGTGGTTGTCAAGCAGAGCTGGGATGTTTAAGTGTCACTCAGGACGCGTGCTTGTGGGTGACGTTGGGGTTGGGTGGTTCAGGGTGATCTGTGGTATTTATGTCACCAGCGGGGTTCAGTCGAGGTGAGATAGACGTTAAGTCCGAGGAGCGCAGTCAGGCTTGCAGCCAAATACTGTCAGCCTAATACCAGCAAGTGGTCCAGGAGGAGCAGCCGCAGCATCTGGATAGTCAAGCTCCATTAGCCTCCCGGCTCCGTTTTACACTGGCTGCATTACAGCCTTGTTGACAAATGGCAGAAGAGGTGGCGTGTGTGATGTGAATCACATAACTCAGGGGACCTCCACCATGAATATCATACCCCCTTGCTCCCTGATCTTTCCCCTCCTCCCTCCCTCCCTCTTGTCTGGGCTTGCTGTAGCAGCAGCCTGGCTGGGATTCAGTGGGACAGCATTAGTTCTCAACCTTGGTGAAGGACTAAATGCAGCCACAGCCTGGTGTCCTTGCTGTCACACTGCTGCTGGGAGAAGATAACCACTCCAGCCTTTAGGACAGGCTGTAGGGCTCCCTTTGGTCCTTGCAGCACTGTGAGCAGAAGCACTGTGAATAATTAATTAAGTAATCATTACATCTGACGCGTGACAATACTAGAGTTGTATTTTTGATGAGTAGGGCGGCCGTTTTGTGGGATTTTATGATGCTCCACATTTTTTCAAGGACTTACAAAAGCAGACTCTGAGCTTGATTTAAGGATATAGCATTCATTTTTGCCAGAGAGTTACAGCTATAACCTAAACCTAATATTCCATGTAAAGATGCAGATCAGAGGAAAAAGTAATTTAATTCAGTGGTGGAGGTGTTTATATTTCATATGACATGTTTAATTTTTTTTTCCAGTATTTTCCTTCTTCTCACATGACTCATGACAGTCACCCAGCCAATCTGGAAGATTTTTCTAAGATAACAAACAGTGATATTGCCCCCCCATGCATGTAACACCTGGACATTTTCACCGCTACGGTGAAAATATTTACCTCTAAGAAGCTGTCTCTGAGGTGAAATCTAGAGCCCTGCTGCACTCGGTGAGGAATTCTTGCTTCAGCCTTTTAAAACCTTCCGCTGGCATTTTGGCTTGTCCGTGTGTGGCCTGTAAATTGTTCATAGTGATATATTAAGATGCTGTCACAGCACTGTTAAGTAGACAGGTAGGACTATGAGTGTGTGTGTGTGTGTGTGTAAGAATTAGGTTTATTTACTGGGCTGAGCTGCTGAAATAAACCATGCAGTGCTATATTTCTCTCAAACACACTGGAGCATTGAATGATGACACACACAGGGAGAGGCTGTGGTGGGTATTGATGTGTAATGCCCTTGGACCAAAGCCAAGACGGTGAAATGGAATGAAAGGAAAGTAGTCACTCCCCTGTTAACTCAAGGTTGTACTTTACAGGAGCTATATCTGTCTTTGTTGTCAATGCTACGCTCAGTAAATGTGCTCTGTGTGTCTGCTGCTGCAACTATAAAAACATCTAAATCACGTCTGCCTGTTGACTTTGAAGATTCCCACCAATTTCCCTGTATTTTTCCAAGGCTGATGCGGTATGTCACGGCTTATCCACAACTTCTGAGCTGGCGGGAGACTGGTGTTTGGCACTCGCTTGTAAACATAGCCAGAGAATGAGCCCTCAGTGATCGGGATCCCTGCCAGCTCATAGAAGTGGCAGCTGATCATCCTCGGTTAATAGGCACTCATAATCCTCTGTGAATGTCTTATGTTGTCCCCCGAGAGGAGCGAGACCAAAGCATGTATTTGCAATCAGCGTGCATTAAGGGATGACAGTTTAACTGCTGCCATAACTGTAATAAACCAACCCACTGTTTGCATGCTGAATGGAAGCAAAATGAAAACTGTTAAGTGTTTTTTTTTTTTTCATTTCTAACAATGGCTCTCCCTTTCTTTCTCCCCCGCTGCTGCTTGTCATTGACACAGGAAGTCGAGGTTAGTGTCTCCTTTGTTGTGTACAAAGCACTGTCTGTCTTTTCCCTTGACATCTCTTTTAGGCTGTAACTGTCACCTGCCTGATGAATATGAGCTCATCTTGCCTAAAGAACAAAATATACAATACGATACAACATCACTCCCTGTCGGAGTGAAAATTTGGTCTTGGACTACACACTGCAACATAAAGGATTAGAAACAAAAATGTGTAAAACTAGAAATATTAGCTTTGTAGAAGTAGAAGTAACAATAGATTATGTGGTATGGTTCATCAGTGGACATGTACTCTTCTTTTTAGACATTCAGCTACCAATTAAATGCAGAAAAACAAATGTAAACACAAAACCTGTCCCTTTTACTCCACACCCTTTGCACAGTATTAAAGATGCCTTTGGCTATACTTGTTCGGCTTGGCTTGAGAGCTCAGTCTTTGTGTCCCCCGAGCAGAATAAGACCAAGCTAAACTGAACAGTCCTGATCCTCGGGGTCCTCTCTGGGCCTCGTGCCGAGTAGTTATAGTTGATCCTCTCTGTCCTGACACAGAGAGAAATAGGTCAGAATGGATACAGCGGGGGGACGCTGAATTTTTATTATCGTTCCAGCGCTTTGCCGCCAGGGACGCAATCTAAAAACCAGAGTTAGTTTGCAAATATTCCCTCTGCAACAGTGCGGGAGCTAAGATAATCCAAGTCCTTTTATGAGATGCATGTCAGCTTACAGAGTCTTGCTGTGGTTATTTATTTAATGTTAGAAGGTGCATTTACAATAACAACAGCCACAATAGTAATAAAAATTAATATAATGGTTATGGTGTTTATACTGTATGTCAAAAGAGCTTCAAAGTAATTGATAGGAGAGATGCAGAGAGGAATAAGTGTTAACCTTATTTAGTTCGGCAGGTCAGTTTTTACCTTGAAAACAGCAGTGGACAGAACAATCAAAACTCAAGGTCCTCTTACTCGCTTGTTCAAGTGCTTTTGGCAGTATGATAGTCTTCATTCATAGATTGATTTTTCTCAGGCGTCACAGAGCTGTAGATGTTCAACCTCTTCATGAATCATGATAAGATCAGAAGCTCCAGAACATGTAAATAAGTTGAAAAGTATAAATAAAAACCAGATACAAATAAGTGAAAGCATAAATCGGTTTGATGATGATGAGGAGGAGAAGATTTTATAGGAAAGTATAATTGAATGTTATTAATAAAATTGTAAAATTTTACAGCACTGAGTGGGAAATATGTGAGATGATAAAGATAAATAAATCAATCAAACATACAGTATACATATACAGTGAATAAAAATAGTCACAGACTTTAATGAAGCCCCATCTATTCAACAGAGAGAGTTAAATATATGTGAACTGCTACAATCACACTCACAATTAAACTGTCATTCAGTGCGTGTAGCATCGTTAAGCATGAGAATGAGAGCATACCTTCTCCATTGTGTCACCTATTATTAAATGAATTAATGCAAATATATTTCCTTTCCAGGATGACTACATCAAGAACATGGAGGAGAACATGGGTTCCGATGAGAGTAAGTCAGAGGAAAATATTTTATCTGATTTGAAAACACGGTGGAATAGTGTGTTGCGCGTTATCGAAATGCTGGCTTTTTTTTAATTGCAGAAGTTGTCTGAGGTCATGCAGCTTGTGGTGAGCTCAGGTCCGAGGTGTCAGAGCTCGTGGAGGGTGAGAAGGCAGCTGTGATTCAGGAAAGGAGAAGCTGAGCCTTCAGTCAGATCCATTAGTTTGAAAAGCCTGCTGTAATTGCCTTTGTTGCTGAGGGCTCAACTCAGAACTCCCACCAGGCTCCATTTACCACCATGGGGTCTGTTCTTAGTCAACAAAAAAAAAAAAATCTCACTTTTAGAAAATCAGCTGTGGAGGAGGAACGGAGACTATGTGAACATACTGAGCAGTTATTTCAGTTAAATGATCTTTTTGTATTCAACGGAAATGAAAATGATCCAAGAAAGCACTTAGAAAGTTCATACTTCTGCAAACGACCAATTTGGAGTGAACGTCACGGTTATGTCACTGCACAGCGGTGGCAGAAAAAACACAGAAACAGGTGGAGGGAAATACAATTAGCAACATTACCGTGTTAGCAGATGTAGCATGTAAACAAGCCAAATATTATATTATTTATGTAATGTGACTTTTACTTTACATTATGACTGAGGTCAAACTTAGCTAAGCCTCTAGACCTCATACTGGATTTACAACTAAGGGGCAAATCATTTCATAATATGACTTACAGTGTCATATTGAGTGATATTTGATGATCATAAATGTTAAAACATACAGTACGTCCCCACTGTCTTAATTATTTCCCCAAGAAATTAATTAAATTGGGTGAACAGGAAAATCAGAAATTGAACAACTAAAACTAATTTTCTGAACAAATTAGAAACCAGCTTGTACAGCGTCTATTCGGTTATGTTATGTTGCTGTGTCTCAGCAGAGCAATCACACTGACATGCAGTTGCAGGCTTGGTTGGTTGGTTGGTTGTTTGGTTGGTTGGTTGGTTGGTTGCAATGTAACAGTTCTCAGAGTGAAAAACAGACAGGTCTGTATCAAATGGGAGTCAGGACACTACTACTGCTGCCATTTTGATCTGGAAAAACCCTGATGATAGATGAAATGCATTTCCTAGTCATATTTTAGTTGTACAAAAATGTTAGGCTGGGCTGAAGTTGAAGGGAAAAAGTTCACCAGCCTGTCACGTCAACCAAAGCTGGATACCCCCCACCCCCAGCTTCAAAACCCAGTGTTGCTGTATCCCAGTCATCTCTTCTCACAACAGGAGGAATAACTAATGTAATATCACGAATACGCCTTGCTTGCTGTAGTGTGGGCGATGTTCATTTGAATACCATTGATTTCAACCCCATCACAGCTCCCAGTGGGACTAGCGCTGCAGACCTAATTGATCAAGGTCCCCCTCACTGCAAATTCAACAAGACAGCCGAGACTCCGGCAAGGTGTACCTGCAAGCCCCGGACAGAACAAAAGACCTAACAGGAGACTTCAGACACCTTCGGGGCTTTTTTTTAAGTTTGCTGATTGAGACATCAGCTGAGTCTGCTCTGCGTTTGAGGGCCATTTCAAAGCCGTGAGATGCCCACTGCTTTGACTTCACAGAGGAGCTGTTCTATTTGACCTTGCCATCCTTTATTTGTGCTGATAAATTAGACGTCTTTTGTGCCTAGAGAAAAAAAGAAAAAAACTAATTGTATCATAAAAACAAGCGACTGTGATTATGCATCCAGTTGTACAACAACTTCAGGGAATTATTCATAAATAATGTGTTAGAATTAGAGGTGAACGTGTGAGTTGTATCCTCTCTAATTATAAGTAAATAGTTTTATATCTCCATTGGAGTTGAATAAAAGCTGCAGGCTCCTTTAACTCAGCTGCCACCAATTAAGTCAAAGGATAGAAAAGAGTCTTCTAAGATGACAGTAATTGCAAATCCAGTTGAAACTAATTTACTTACGGCTGTCAGATGGGCTCGTCTCTTTAATACCTTTCACATATATCAGAGCTAAATCTTTTCAGTTTCAGATGGGTGCTACTATTTCTTGGCAGCCCATTAACAGCTCGAATGTAAGACAAATGGTTGATGAAAGGTTTTGTTGGAAGATGCCATCCGATGGCAAGGTGTCATGCTCAGCGGAGAATTCAGATGTGACCGCAGACAACAGGGAGAGCGGTGAACGTGGATGAGAAAGCAGACGCGTTCGTATGTGATCCCAGCACAATAATAACAATAATAATCTCGGAGAGACTGGACGCAGGCTCGGCGCAGTCACTTCACCTTTGATGACATGATTACAGGAGGATTTAGAGCCCATAATGGCCCTTACACGTCCCTGCACTGAATTCTCAATGCAGCGTGATGCGAATAACAACCAGGGAAGCAGGGGAGGCAGAAAACACACTTGATCTTTAATGCAAATTAAATCTTGTGTTTGGATTTCATTTTCAATATGTAGGAGTTGTACAAGAATACTGTATGAGGGATGTGCTTTGCTCTAAGCTGTTGCTTGGAGGCAGGCTTAGAGTAAAGGTGCTCATATATGCTGAACATGGGAGCAATGAGAGAGCTGCACATCACCCCTCTGAACTGAAAACACCAAGCTGTGTTTCTATGGGAACATACAGTAAATAAATGCTGTGTTAGTTAGCAAAATTATTTTGTTTCTTGATTTAATTCATTTAAGATGAATAAGTATAAGACATGGCTGGTTAGCTATAACTGCTATAATCCACATTTGTCATATTAACAGTGGATGAAATGTGTAATGTGAAAGGGGCTGCTCATAGGAACATACTGGAAAAGAAACTTCACCTGGTTCTACAGTTCCCCTCAGCTCTACAGAACATTTTAGCTTTTTTCAACTCATTCTTTTGGTCTTCCAGACTTTACTGTTGCGATTCAGTCTCACTGCTCTCATTAGCATCGTTTCCAGACACTGCAGCAGCCAGCTGTTTTCAGCGAAAAAGCTTCAGTAAGCCCACGGTACGCTACCCGCTGAGCATGAGACGGCAGACAGACAGATTTAGCAACTAGCTGGTGAACATAGTTGAGTTTGCCATAGCAATGAGCTGATAATGTGCACTGTTGTGTCTACAGCTTATTTCCGCTGCCCCAAGTGGCCAAAACTACTCTACCATTTCTCCTACAAATTGTATTCACTGTATTCACAAAATTTTTGGTAGACAGATTATTTGGATGAGCCTGAAAACGTTGTTAACTTGTCTTGAATAAATTAGTTGCCGTAACTTCAAATAAATGCAAAATTTGACGGCATTTTATCTGTAGGTGTTGCAAACATATCAATAAGATAAATCTAAAAAGTCGACTCCTATGATTGTCTATCACTGCGTGTTTTAATGCAGATCTCGATTCAGACACAGATTAAAGCTGTTTTATTATTAAAATAACATGAAGAGGATTATAGAGCCTTGTTCGAGGTTTGCTCTCTGAGTGCTTTCTGGTTTTATTTGACTCTTCCTCAGATATTCAGCTGGTTCAGTGCACGACTCACAGCACAGCCTGTAGCTTTGATTTTTCTGAGTGGACGGCAGGTACAGCCACTGCTCACTGGTCAAAAAATAATGAAATATCACACATGAAAGTGGGACTAGTCTAAGGTATATTGCACTTCTAAAAAAAAAAAAAAAAAAAAAGGAGTTTGGTTCCCTGCCCTCATAAAAGTTTATGGTCCGTGACTGGAACCTGTGTTAACAAAACCACCATCAAAATATACTGACAGTCTCTGTACGATCAACCAGAAGAAAGCCTGAGGAAAACCTGAGTGATGAGTTTCACTGAAGAGAACTGATGGGACCCATTGAGGCATACAGAAAATATGAGATGACTTTCTTTGTTGTTAAGAAATAGTCAGAATGAAATGTAAGGTAATAGTTTGGGATGATTTTTGGGAGGTTCAGTGTCTTAAATCAAAAGAGAAGTAGGAGACAAATGTGCTGTCAGCCGTGGAGTCTGGATATTGTTTCGCCGCTGGGGTTAAATCATGACAGAGCAGAATACCTGTTGGAACAGATGAAGTGAATAAAAGTCAAGTGGTCACAAAATCTTTTATATGAAATGACTGTTTGAAGTTTATGAGCTATCAGCGCTGCCAGAATCCAGCTATCTGTCTCTGAGCTTCTCTGCTGAGCCTGAATTCTACGTCTTGTGTTTTTATGAGTTTCTTTCCAACTCAGAAGTGGATTTTAGATAAATGGATTTGTAATTCAATTACGATGGACAGCAAAAATACTACCTGTCCTATCTCACTCATACTGATTTCTTTTTGACTATTTTCTTGTTGTTGCCTTTGATACAGGTATTGCTACTTGATTTTTATGCTACTATACCTGAGGTCCTGCTCTACTTCAGACTTCTGTTCAATGAACCTCAACTTTTACATATAACAGAGGGTTTCTTATATCCGTAGCTCTGAGATAAATATTTTCCTTCATCCAAAATATTGTGTTGAATTACTCTTAAAGCAATTCCAGGGTCTGTACCAGTAGCCAGTCAGTTGTTCCTTGGATCATGGCCTAACTTTTAACTGAATTAAAATAAACTCTGTAAACAGGGTTTTGAGGTACCCAACGCCAGCTGTGCCATCAGTATTCTGTACATTACTCCTTGCTTTAGCCACATAGCGCTCCCTATGCAAACATTTTTTGATCCCACAGATATCCTCTGTCTGCCCGGATTACAAGCCGCTGCTTTGCTCTGCTCTTCTTCGTCAGTGAAGTGTTTTTAAGTCCGCTGCGCAGGCAGTGGCAGTTCGTGGAAATGGTGAGGAGTTTCGGAGCTCTGTTAACATGTGAGTCAGTTACAGTTTTTGGTCAGACTTCTCAGCAGTTATTCAGGCTCACAGCCTCCTGCCGGTATTTTTGGATTCCCTCAGAGTTGTCTTGTCATCCACTGATTCCATAAAAGTCCACTGTTCCCTCATACCTCCCTCCTGTAGCATCAAAGTATAGCCTAGTTGCCGGATTTGCGGGGATCTGGCTGGCAGCCACCTTGTCTGTTGACCGTGTTGACTACAAAGCAGCTGCTCAAAGCTGACTCAGGACTTCACAGCTTAAATTTCTCTCACTGACTGCCGCTTGCCACTCACTCTTAAATTTATCGGAGCACGTTGGAGTTTTGCGAGGCCTCTCCAGCAAGGCGGCAAATGGGCTGGGACAGTGTGACATCCAGTTTCAGATTGGCATTGACCACAGACTGGGGAAGGTGAAGGACACTGCTATTTCTATCCCAGTCTATCAGTGGAAAAGAGGCTGGCATTGAACCATTCAAGTCTCCCAAGATATAAAGAGAGATGCAGTTGAAGGAGGGAGGGAGGCAGCAAGCGGGGGAGGGGAGAGGACAGAAAGAAAGGGAACGTGGGAGACAAAGATGGAGTGTGTGTGTTAGTGTGAGAGAGAGAAAAGGCAAGCTGGGGAGAGACAGTGATAAGTTGACATGGGGGAAGTGAGATGTGACAAGCCGAGAGAAAGAGATGCTCAATCAGTGCTGTCAGGTTTTCTTGCAATCAGAGACAGACGTTGGAGACTGCAGGCAGTACTATTGACGATGTGCTGCCTCGCTAATGACAGCTAGGCGTCCATGTTTTCAGCAGTGCTGACTATAAAATCAATGGACTCGTTTGTGCACACTGCTAGAATATTTTTCATTACACATTTCATGATTTTTACTGCATACGCCTGTGAAAAAGATAGTTGTGTGAAGATGGAAGATCATTTTAAATGGTGTAAATATACAGAACTTGATCATACAGCACATAAAATAGCTGCTTTCCACTTTTTTTTTTTTTTTTTTTGCTGCTTTACACATGCTCCTACTCAAAAGATGAATAAAAAAACAGCCGGAAGCTCAGTATTTTTCTTCTGGAGGTGAAAAAAGAAGAAGAGAGAATTAGAGCAAAACACTTCAGCTGTGATTGACACTTCTGAATTTTCAGAGTTGTTGTTTTGTGTTTGCAGCCATGGACACCACCAAGGACCCGTGCCAGAATGTGAAGTGCAGCCGCCATAAGGTGTGCGTCGCTCAGGGCTACCAGAGGGCCATGTGTGTCAATCGCAAGAAACTGGAGCACAGGTAGGTGGAGATTCGTTGTGAGTTTGCGAGGTGTGCTGCCGTCGTTTCAAAGATTTCTGTGCCAACAGGGCAGACATTTCTGTGGCATTGGTGTCAACAGCCGATAGCTGTGTGTCAGTTAAAAGCCTTTCAGTGTCTGGTTGGAGAGCTATTGATTAAACTCAGTAACAGGACCAGAGAGTGTCATGAGTCAAGAGTGAAGTCATTTTAGCTGGAACATTCATGCTGAGCAATGACTAATTAACTGTGTGGATGGAAGGTGGTAAAACTGAACACAGACAGTAATGGAGGCAATAAATATTTGATATGCAAACTGAATAGCTAATTTTGAACTTTTATCACTATTGAATACTTAAACTTTTTTTTATAGCACTGAAATATCAGGCTTGGTCAGATCAGAATCTGATCTGAATGACCAAGGCAATTCAATCAACCAGATTTTCTGAATTCAGCCTACTGAATTTCATTTACTAAATGTAAATTATAAATGAATAATTTTAAATATTGGGTATTTGAATTATGCCGATTATTTGCTTCCACATACTTTATTTTTTGCATGTCTACATTTGTGATCATGACAGCTATGCTCTTATCAGACACAGAGGAAAGAGATACTAGTTTAATGGGCAAGTGTCAAGGGTACATACCTTATGATTAATTAATGCATAACTAATATATGACTCATCCTGATCTAATGCATGATGTATCATGAACTCCTGTGGCTCAGAATTAATCATTAATGAAACCACTATTACTTAGTTTAATTACTTAAAACTACATGGATCATCAGTTTGTGAACTCATACATTTATGTAGTGAAGCCAGAATCAAATTAACATCTCCAATAGCAAAACAGCACCATAGTATTACCTTTGAAACATACAGTATGAAACTGGCTAAAGAGACTTTGACCAGCTTCTTCTGGTATATTGTGTATTGATGTGTTCTCCAAACTCTGCGTTTGGTGTTTGTGCAATCATTCGCACATACAGTGTATCTAAAATGAGACCAAACCTCAACAAAGGGCTGGATCAAACCGAGGCTTACGCTGTGTTCACGTCACATTGTATGAACTGTAAACACAAGCGCCTGAGAGAACAACAACAAAAAACAAGTTAGGCTTCTAATTTTGGACAGCTTTGTTATCTCCCACTTGGCAAAAGGAAGTGTCAACAAGACCATTCCAAAATGGCTGCAAATCAGTTCAACTGAATAAAATCCAATATTAACACAAATATAACTGATACAGCTAATTAAAGCAGAGCTTTGTAACCTACACGTTTTGCTTATCTGTGTAACATATCAATGACCTTCTACAGATATGTAACATAACTTAAGGCTGCTATAATCATTTTTTGAATTGGATGGATCACATGACATGAACTGTGTGTCAGGAAAAAGTTGTAAAAACTAACTATACACGACCTGTCCAGCTCCAAACGGCACACAGACAAAGTGAGGGAATATCTGGTGAACATAGTGAAGCAATTAGCAGCCAAAGAGTCGCATATTTTACTCAAGAGCTGGTGGAGAGCAAAACAGAACTAAAAGGAGAATAAATATTGAAATTTACATTTGCCCCGTGGCAAGAAAAACAACTCCAAATGAATGCTGATGTTTGCTACACGTCTGCTGGATGTGTAAATAAGTCACTTTTTGCCAGCAAGTTTGCCATATCAACTTAAATGTTGATAACATGTCACTGCTGTGTTTACAACTTGTTTTCATTGGACTCAAGTTGCAAAAAATCTGTCAGTGCATGTTTAAAAATAGCTAATTTTGCCTACATTTCCATTTATTTGGTGTGATTTCAGCACTAGCAATTGGAAGACCATGTATTTGGTCTAAAGGCGGATTTCAGGTGGCAGTGTGAAGGCTGCAGATCAGGTAAATAAATCCTAATGGCTAAGACAAACATGAAGTAGCCACAAAACATGGCTGTGGATCTTTAGGACAGGTACAGAAAGGCAACACAGAGTCTTAAACGCTAAGGCAAAATACATAATCTGACAGAGACTGATTCTGAGCTGTCTCTGCTTGTGCCCAAAAATAGGTTACTGTTTGTCAGCCTTTTTGAAAGGTAGCTCTTGAAATTTTATGACCAAAAAGTCAGAATAAGAGATACTGAACCAAAGTTACAGAAGCACAAATGTAAGGTTTTTCTTTGCTTCAACAAGTTTTCTGGGGCTAAAAAAAAAGGAAACGAAGGCCTTTCGTAAATTTTGTGTGGGATAACTTTTTGGCCGTAGCCACAAATGTCTGAATGTTTTAAAATATTCTTGGAGCCCATCAAAGTAACTTTTTCAAAGTTTTTATGAATTACCTTAATCGCCTAGTCCCTAGCATGACACTGAAATGCAAAAAACTCAAAAACATTCAGCATTTTCCAAAAAAAAAACACCCTTCATTTAATTGACCTTCACTTAGCAGCAGTGTTTTTACATCTCACCACTTGAACATTGAGTACATTGTGTATTTGACTTCCCATGTCGAAAAATATTGTGCTACTGAATTTTCCATGTTGATAATAAGGCAGCTTTAGAAAACATGGTACGGACTAATTAGTGAAAATGGAGGCAGAGGACGGAGGAGGGGAGGTTGAAAACATGACAAGTAAAACATGTAGAAAACTTTAACATTTCAGCCATTTAATACAGTGTAATACAGGGGTTCATGTAAGTATTTCAGATGGTCCTCCCTTCACAAAGACCCATTAGTTTTCAGTAGAAAACCTCACAGAAAAGAATTTATCTGTTCCTTCACCCATTCATTTCACTTTGACTGAAAAACAAATGAGCAGGGTTGCAGCCTGAAAAGAATTAATGGAGTGAATTATTACTACCTGCAAAGTCTATCTGCAGCGACAGGCATTTATCTTTTTCAATAAAGTGCTTCATTTACAGAGTCACTCCAGAGATGAGAGAAAGACTCTGTCGAATAATGGGTAATAAGCACGAACGCAACCACACTAAACCATTCCAGCATCATTAAGTAGCAGCCTCAAAAGTCGTACAGCAGAGAGCCTAATGCTTGTGCTCACTGAACATGAAGTCAATCACTGTGTGAGAGGAAAGCAGGCCGAGGGAATTTCATGAAGCAGTGCATCCAAACATTAACAGGCAGATTATGACTTTCTGGTAATTATGGTCAGAAATGTCTGGTCTCGTTGTACTGATGTTGTAGTTTTACAGGAACGAGTTGTAATAAAAACATCTTGTTAGAGAAGATTTGTAACTGTAACTGTGTTTGACCTCAGCAAGCCGGAAGATATTAAAGAGCCAGTTCACCCAAATTTCAAAACATATTTTCTCACTTAAATCTAGTGGCATGTACCCATGCAGATAGTTTTGGTTTTATTAGACCAGATTTTTACATATCTGTCTCTTGAGATTTCTGCTGCTACACCATGAGTGGAATTACCTCTGTGCTTCTTTGTTCTTACAGCATAAACCATAAACCTTTAACTTTTCCTTTTTGTCCCTCTCATGCTTAGAGTCAAACAGTCTGGGCCTCTAGAGGCTCATGAAAGCAGCTGTAAGCCTTGTCCTGTGGCCGCTTCCTCACCTGTATGTGGCTCTGATGGACACAACTACGCCTCTGAGGTAAAAGAAAATCTTCTGCACCAGCATCTCTCTTTGAAAGCACTTATACTTGAAAGCTTAGATAATTTTTCTTTTGCTTTATTACTGGCTCCTGGCATTATAAAACCCTGAAAAGAAATGGAAAGTGGCCGTGTCATCGTTTTAAATAATGAGATGAGTCCAGTCAAGTGCTGTTTCCTGCTACGCTGACATATACGTGGGCGCAGCAGGGCAGCACAGTTCATCACTGCTCGCAGGAGGACAAGTGCACCAGCTGAACGTAGCCGCATGATTAATGACTGACGTTGTTTTGAGCGGCATCACCGTACACCGGCCACGGCCAGGACTCTTTATTGATTTATGTATAGTTTTTAATTTTGACCTTGCACGAGAAGACGGCAGAAAATGACGGCTCATTCTTGCTGCCTTCGTCTAAGTGCAGTGTCTCATCTGAATGAGCAATCTCTTTTTCCTGCGGTCACCCCCATAAATATTTTAACTGCATCCATGCCTCTCTCTCTCTCTCCTCACAGTGTAAGCTGGAGCAGCAGGCCTGCCTGACAGGCAAAGACCTGAACGTCATGTGCGCTGGCTTTTGCCCTTGTGCCACCTCCTCCGTTACCGTCACAAACACTGACACCAAACGTGGCAAGTGTCTTTTCTTCTCCTCCATATACCCGTGCATCTTAATTTTGGGATTCACGCCTCCCTTTCTGCATCGCTGTCATCGCTTTCATGAGTCAAGGTTTCAAAAAAAAGGAAAGTTATGATGCACTGGTGATGCACACAGCCTGCTGTCTGTAGGGAAGGACTCCAGCCTCCTGAGACAACTAATCAACCCGATGCCTGATGTTTGGGATCGATACTTACCAATTTCAGAGATTACTGTTAGCCAAATATCCCCCATGTGGTTAAACTGCTCTTTCAATCATATAGTAATTAATTATTTAGAGTGTACACTATCTATCATTGCGGCCAAACAGTATTGATTGTCAGGGCTCTCGGGCACGTGAAAATGCCAATTGATCAAAAGGATGAAATGTTACTCCTGTTTTGCATCTGTAGCTTGGAATAAGTGCTTAGTCTGAGACTACAAGTGGATTTTTATTGGATAACAGCAATTTGCTGCAGTATAGTTAATTGCAAAGTAATGTTTTCCTTGATTAGGCGATCATACATTCATAAATCACAGCATGAAAATCCAACAGTACACCTCAACAGCTTTACAGTGAGGGAAACATGTGCCTTTTGTTGTGTTTGCTGTAAGAGCAGTATGAGTCCCTGCCTGCTTTTTGGGAAGGTGAGTCAGATTGCTGTTAGGTGTCTGCCAGGATTTTGAATGCTGGGATTCCCTTTTTTGCTCCCTCAGAGAGCTGCACTGGCCAGGACCTGGCAGACCTGGGCGACCGCTTGAGAGACTGGTTCCAGCTCCTTCATGGAAACGCAAAGCGGAATAACTCTGGCAAGCTTGGAGCTGGCACCGCTTCAGGTCAGAAACTCACAAAGCAGCTTTATTCTCCACTGCCTCCAAACTTACAACTCAATTGTCTATGTGAAGAAATGTAGTGTAAACAGAAAGAAACTAAAGTACTGTGCAAATGATTTCCGACAGCGCTGGACAAGAGCTTGGTGGCCAGCTGCAAGGACTCCATCGGCTGGATGTTCTCGAAGCTGGACACCAACAGTGACCTGTATCTGGACCAAGCTGAGCTGGCTTCTATTAACCTGGACAAGTACGAGATCTGCATCCGACCCTTCTTCAACTCCTGCGACAGCTACAAAGATGGGAAGGTCTCTACGGCGGAGTGGTGCCTCTGCTTCTGGAGAGAAAGTGAGTGAAGGGATCTCCAGTGAAGAAGCAACATCGAGAGCAGAGTCTATTTTGAGGGAAGCAGCAATACCCTTAAAGGCAAAGTCTGATATCTAAAGAAAGTGTATTTCCCAAAGTGTGAAAACTTTTCTTTCAACCAAGTCTGAGAGCCTACAGACAGCTATTTTAAAGCAGCATTTTGCTGCCTAATCATCATCCTCAAAGCACGTTCTGGTTGTCTGTTGTTCCCCTTTATTTTAGACTGTTTTAGCAGTTCGTACCAACTTGTTCTCGAGTTCTCCATCCATTCATTTATTTTCCACTGCTCATCCATGTCCAGTAATATTCCCAGCATGATTAGCAGTTCTTCTCCCCTGCCGAGAACAATCTGGGCAAAACCTCTTTTATCCGAGTCATCTGACGGTTTGTCAGAATCTCTTTCTGACCAACTGAAAGTCCTTCTCCGTGGCCTCACTGAACTCTGCCCGCAACCGAGTTTTGTCTTTCCACCGTGCTGCAGAAAAAGCAGTCCTTCCCCCGGTTGTGGGCTCCCCTGGGCTAACCAAGCCCCAAAGGTCTCCTTCCTCAGCTTGACAGCTTCCTTCACTGATGGTTTCTTTCATGGCCACTGCAACAGGAACCAACAACCCTCTAGCTACAAGAGCAAACAACTGTCTCTCACAATAGAGGCTCTGAACAACACTCTCTGTCCTTCCCTGGGATGCAGTAAGCAGTAACAATTCCTTTGTGAATCCATGTTCCCAACATGGGGAACATGTTAAGAAGTTGTGAAATATAAAATGATCAGGTGTCTCCATGGATCTTTCCTCATAGATAACCTGTTCTCACAGTGCTATTTCAGCTGTGCACTGTTTGACCTTTACTAAACAAATACAGGATATTCTGGGCTGTAACCTCATTTGCACTCTCATTATCCCATTGATCAGGCATTTAACTTGCATGGAATAGGTTAAACTGGCTCCCCGATCAATTTTTCATTACTTTTCCTTTCATTATAAATTATTTCACAAGAAGCAATAGTATTAATGGTCTTGTGTTAATGATTTGGACACATACTATGTGTAAAGAAATAATTCTAAACCACTGTAAGAGGTCTTTATTTTTGTGACTTGACAGTGAAGTCTCAGACAACTGATAACCTGTGAATTCATCTGGTTTTGAGCAAACACAATAGAAATCCTGTGAAGCAGAGAAAACTTTCTCATCTTTGTTTCTATTTCTATCTGTTCAAGAGGTTCAGCTCATTTCCTTGTCATTCTCAGTCTACATCCATATGTTCTTTCACCTAAGCTCTCGACGATCGATCAGGCTCTGAGGCATTGAAATATAAGACTTCTTAAACAAATCAATATGGGCAAAAAGTGTAATTATGAAGAGCATTGATTGAGCTAAATTTTGAGGGAGAGCAGTTTTAGGTATTGTCTGTCATCACTTTTCTTCTCTGATTCTCACAGAGCCGCCGTGCCTCGCTGAGCTGGAGAGGATCCAGGTGCAGGAGGCAGCCAAGAAGAAGCCTGGTAAATACATTCCTCTTAACGGTACCGTGAAGTTCAAGGATTATTTAACTGAAGATTTTTAAACACCGCACTCGCACAGAAACACCTCTTGGACAGGAAATTACCACTGTCTCACTTCAGATCCTCTCAAAGCCACACCGTGCCCCAATAGTTTGCCATAAACTGCACTAGCATCTAGCTGGCGTGTCCCTGCATTCGCTTTGGGTCTCTGGGTGTACTTATGTAACAAGCCGCCTGGAGCAGCAGGCGAGGAGCTGGAGGAGCCTCATTAAAGAGATCACAAGCTCACGGCTAGGATTAGGCCCTAATCAGGCTGGGGGGGATTAGGGGGCAGCTCTGGCTTTGGGAGAGAGCAAAGCTAACGTGCCTGTTTGGCTCCCTGAGAAACCCCTCGCTACAATATCAACCCAGCATGCTCAACATGCTACACAGCTGCTTTTCAGTCTTCAGCTCAAAGCCCAGAGATGTGTTCTTCCATCCCTGAAGCCCACTTGTCTCATTGCTTGTGTTTTCTCTCGTTTTCGCCGGGGGGGGTGGGGGGGGGGGGGTTGCTTGTTAGAGAACTTCTCTTCAGGTTTGACAAGAGCGTCCTAAGGGAGGCTGAAGCAGTGGAGCTCTGTCACTGAGGCTGTCACTGCATTTTTACATGCCACTCTCGCAGCATAAGGAAACACACTACGCCAACATAGTGTATGAAATCACATCCTGCAGCATCTGCATGCCTGAGTAAAACAAACAGGGGAAACTCTCTGTGTCTTCGTGGTATCCCGTGCCAAAAAGCTGCCTCTCCATCCTGACTGATGGTTTTATCACAGGTTCACTAAGGCATGCTGGTGTTCTTGTTTATGCTGCATTCATCTCAAGCATCGGCATGAGGCAGCTATGTGTATTGAGGGTATACATATTTAACAAGTAAGCTTGTGCGTGTGCGCGCATCCTTGCAGGGGTGTTCATTCCCAGCTGCGATGAGGACGGCTATTACAGGAAAGTGCAGTGTGACCAGAGCCGAGGGGAGTGCTGGTGCGTGGACCAGCATGGTGTAGAGATGATGGGCACCAGAATCCATGGCAACCCTGACTGTGGTAAGAGGGGGAATTTGACAAACAGATATTTCTCACACTGTGCACTGCAAGAAAATCTCCTTCTTATAAAGTCATCTTTTGTCTGTGACTGAGTCTGTAAAGTCGTATTTTTTATTTCTGGATTTTAGTGCACTGGCCTACCTTATTCTTTTGTCTTTCAACACATTAATATCTAGAAAATTCTTTAAAGGTTGACAGGTGGTAGCGTTCTTTCTTCTGCTGCTGCTTTTTTCACTTGTTTTACCAAAGTTTTGAAGGTTTTCAGGAATTAATCACAAACGAAGAAATTTTAACAGATGGAGAACAGTGGCATTGTAAGAAATAATAACTGCATCTGCTCAAAACCTCATGTTAGATCTCAGTATCAGAAATAAAGCTGAAACAAATGGTTAACATCTTCAGATTCCTTATTTTGTCTGACCAGCAAAACCCAAACATATTCAAAAAAAGCAGCAGATGAGCAGAAAGGATAAATAAAACAAGAACGAAGTTAAAAAAAAACAGATGTTTACATTTTTCCTTTCAAATTTTCTGCCAGTCAGCTAATCAATCAACTAACTGCTTTGGCACTAATTTCTTCCAGATGAAGTAGCTGGATATTCTGGAGATTTTGGGAGCGGGGTGGGGTGGGAGGATGAAGAGGAGAAGGAGGCAGAGGACAACGCCGAGGAGGCAGAAGAGGAGGAGGAGGAGGAAGGCGAGGCAGACGATGGAGGATACATCTGGTAGAACTGTCTGACCCCACGCAGAGAGCCGAGTCACAGCTGCTGGCCTGAAAATCTACAGGGATGGCTCTCTCCTAACAGCTGAAGATGTTGGGATCGGACTGGAGAGGCATGGAATTATGTATCATCCTGGTGGGGTGTGTGTGTGGTGTCGGGCAGGTCCAGTGATGAGATAATGACCAGTTTTTGTCTTAGGTGTAATTGCTTCATTCTCTTCTCTGTTTTTTGAGCGACAGAGCTTTTTGTTTTGCCGTCCTGAAAAGCAGGACCCACTGACTACTGCGCCATAGGTAGCTAAAGTCCATCAGAATTCCTATCTTGTCCGACCACCATCTATGCATATAGAGATTACCAGTAATTTTGTATTGTGTGAACAATTGCTTGAGTATTAAAGTCACCGTACCACTGGAATGACAGGAGATCAGAATTTAAAGGGATAGTTCGACATTTTGAGATATATGCTTGTTTGCTTTTTTGCTGAGAGTTACTTGAGAGGATCTGTACCATTCTGATGTCAGTACGTTAAATATGAGGCTAAGCTAGGCAATAGTTAGCCTATCTTAGCTTAGAGTCTTAATCTGTTTGGTTAATCTGTACAAAAATCACGGTGTAAACCTTTTACGAAGCATTATGTGGTAGACTATCCAAGAAGTCACTGTGCTAAGGCAGGAATACCCCAGCACATAACACCCTGCAAAAATGCAGCTTTACACTTTTGGTATGGATTAGTTGGTAGAGGCCAAAAACAGAGCTAAAAGACAACAAATATCGGACTTATATTGATCAGGTGGACAGAAACAGATTCCAAATGAAATCTGATGTAGCTCCATAACTGCTGAATGTGTAAAACTGCAATGACATGTTGGTGTCATCTCCTGGTTATAGCTTCATATTTACTGTACAGACGTAGAGTGGTGTGAATGCTCTCAATAAAGCAAATGAGCCCATTTCCTAAAATGTCAAACTGTTCCTTTAAAGCAGTTCAGTGCAATGTGGTCATGTATTTCTAAACTGATTCTGTATATAAATTAAGTGTAAATTATCTGTGAAGGAAGCTTAAAAGATTTCAGGTTACTATGGTTTTAAACTACCTTTATGATAAAGGTGCACCACAGCTCACTGCAGTTTTTAAATCGTACATTCTTTACGAATAAAATGGAAACACACAACTCTACAGGACCCACATTTCCAGTCGATTACTTTTATTGAGAAACTGTAGAATGTACTTCAATGACCCAAACTGCACCTGCAGTTGAAACCACTAATCACTGTCCTCTGCTAACTCTGAAATCAAGTCAAAGAATGTGGCACAACTATGTTTTATTCTGAGTTTGCAACTTGAAAATCTGTATTTTGTGTTTATAAAAATATGTGTGCATTACTTGAAGTTCTGTGTGTATACTTGAATTCACATTGTAATTTTTTTTCTATGAGAGTACCGTAGCCATGTCTTCATTCATGCTATTGATAGGCCAGACATTTGGTTGTTTTTAGTATTGCATGTTAAAAAATAAGAATGTACTTCTAGGCTGAGCACTTTACTAATAAAGGCAACAGGAGCCAAGCTGTATGTTGATTTTTGTCTTTTCCAACTATTTCAGGGTTGAAAATTATCATCCAGGGAGAAGTGAGGTGGGGTTTGTGGCTACTGTGCTAGTGCAAAGAAACCCTGTGCTTAGGTGGGGAAATTAAATGACTTTGTAAGATAAAGACAGTTTTTATTTTTTTGTTTTTGTCCTCACTGTGGTCAGGGGAGGATATGTATCACTGACTGCAGCACTCAGCTGTTTTTCCACAGCAGATCCTTATTTTCAAATTTAGCCTGTGGGCTAAAAACAGATTTTGAGCATAACTGAACCAAACCTGTTTTCAGTAAACCTACCTTACCTGGAGTTATCTGCTTATAAAACATAAGGTGGATGTGCAAATGTGAATATTTTGGAGCACAGAATTACTTTAACACGACCTTTGGGTCCCCCACCTGGTGTTTGAAGCACTGATTACTGAAGATTATTCCAGCTACGGCTGCGATTACATCTGATTGTACAAGGCATTAACAATATACAATTACAGCTGCGATTACATCTGATTAGACAAGACATTAACAAAATACAGTTTCATCATCATCTATAATCATGGAGTCTGCAGTGGAATAAAAACAAGAGGAGGTTGAAAGCTCCAGAGTTTCCTCTCAGCTGAGACTCTGACACGCAGATGAAGATGTCTGCTGAGGTTATTTTGGTGCTAAGCTGCCACCTCATGCTAGAAGAACAAATTACAACAGGTTGGCTCCCAAATGCCATCCCACTAAATAACCACAAAGTCAGCACTGTAATAGGGCATATGGATGATAAATCCTGCAATGACTGGATCTTTACCAGCTTAGATGAATACAATTAACAGCCCTAGAGTCACAAGTAAAAATGTCCAAGATTAAAATTCTAAGTTAAAACATAACTGTGAAGGATGGAAATCACTGTTAAATTACTAATGCTTTAGTTTAGTATGTACCTATTTCTCCTAAACTCTGGAGGTACACAGAAAGATTACAGGCTCTTCTGCTCGTTGAATAAATAATAACTCTTGTATAACTCCTCAGATCACTTCGAAAATTCAGAAACAAGGCAAGTTCCTATGAAAAGGTGGCAGTTTGGAGATACAGCATTTTCACAAAAACAGCAGCCCTGTTTTATGAGTGGCAGAGCAAATAGAAACTGAAATGTAGCAGAGAAAAACTAGAAAGTCTCCCAAAGTGGAAACACTCAAGCAACGTGACCTCAAAACTGTACTGAAATACATACACACACACACACACTCACATCAAAGACTGTGTTTGTGACATACACACACCCACCTCCACCCTCAGAGACACAATTCATAAACATAAGACTCAGCTTCTATTTATTAATATTTATAACACTCAACCTCTGAAAATACAGTGGGTACGGAAAGTATTCAGACCCCCTTCAATTTTTCACTCTTTGTTATATTGCAGCCATTTGCTAAAATCATTTAATATCATTTTTTCCTCATTAATGTACACACAGCACCCCATATAGACAGAGCAACACAAAATTGTTGAAATTTTTGCAGATTTATTAAAAAAGAAAAACTGAAATATCACATGGCCATAAGTATTCAGACCCTTTGCTGTGACCCTCATATATTTAACTCAGGTGCTGTCCATTTCTTCTGATCATCCTTGAGATGGTTCTACACCTTCATTGGAGTCCAGCTGTGTTTGATTACACTGATTGGACCTGATTAGGAAGGCCACACACCTGTCTATATAAGACCTTACAGCTCACAGAATCATGAGGTCAAAGGAACTGCCTGAAGAGCTCAGAGACAGAATTGTGGCAAGGCACAGATCTTGCCAAGGTTAGAAAAAAATTTCTGCTGCACTTAAGGTTCCTAAGAGCACAGTGGCCTCCATAATCCTGAAATGGAAGACATTTGGGACGACCAGAACCCTTCCTAGAGCTGGCCGTCCGGCCAAACTGAGCAATCGGGGGAGAAGAGCACAAAGATCCCTGTGGCTGAGCTCCAGAGATGCAGTCGGGAGATGGGAGTTGGGAGACCCAACAGTGAAGCATGGTGGTGGCAGCATCATGCTGTGGGGGTGTTTTTCAGCTGCAGGGACAGGACGACTGGTTGCAATTGAAGGAAAGATGAATGCGGCCAAGTACAGCAAAGGGTCTGAATACTTATGGCCATGTGATATTTCAGTTTTTATTTTTTAATAAATCTGCAAAAAATTCAACAATTTTGTGTTTCTGTGTCTATATGGGGTGCTGTGTGCACATTAATGAGGGAAAAAAATGAACTTAAATGATTTTAGCAAATGGCTGCAATATAACAAAGTGAGAAATTTAAGGGGGTCTGAATACTTTCTATACCCACTGTATGTAATTATGCAAATCTAATTTAATTCATTAATTAATTTTACTTACACAAGTGTCGCTTTTTACATTATGCTGCTACTACAGCTGCTTTCTGGCACTGCTTTTTATTTGCTTTATTTTACTTACATAGGAGAGATGTCATGCAAAATTTCATTGCTCCTGCATATAATGACAGTAAAGATTCTTCTTCTATTCTTACAAAGTGATTAATGAAAACAAAGATATCAGCAACACATGGTCACAACAGAACCATCACAAAATAGAAATAGTAAATTATAATATTTTAAAGAGGAGATTTAAAAGTGAAGACTCGCTCTGTATGTCTGAGAGCTTCATGCAGGAAGTTGGACAGCAAGGGGCCCAACAAGTGGAGCATGATTAGACTCATGGAGAGTTAATAAATTGCAGATATAAGTTGGGGCATGACCTTGCAACGTGTTAAAAACCAGCAGTAAAATTAAAAAATATTTTTTAAGAGCGACTGCTAGCTGGCGATTGGCAACTATGACTGCTGTGAGATGGTCACTTCATTTGGAGTGTGTTATGTTAGAGACCGAGAAGAAGCACTCTGCAATAGCTGCAGTCAGATATCTGGAAAATGGGGCCCATCACAGTAACTGAGTCTGGAGATAAAAGCATCAAAGCCTTTCTCCTCGTTTGACAATGAAAGGAAAATCTGAGTGATGTGCTTTAGCTGAACAAAACATGATTGCACCACTTGAGTTCCTTGAGCGTCTAATGACAGGTCTGACGCAGAAATTACTCCGACATTTACTGCTGGAGATATAGTGCCAACATTAAAATCACAGTGCATGTAATTTAGATTTTTATACTTTGTCAAAGTGAAAACAAATCTCAAAACAAATTGATCTAAAGTAAGTAGTGGCATTAAAAACAAAACTATTGATTGCAAAAACAGACTAACGCCCAGCAAGCCAATATTTAGGAGGCCTCTTTGGTGATGACAGCCTGGAGTCTTAAAATTACCCACCCTTCAATGGACCCGTTCCTTGGGACTTATTTTATTGGACTTTAAATGTGCTATTGGATTACAAATCAATGTTTTAGTTTTTGCATTTCTCTGAAATTTCTGTTTTAACCAAATTAATTATTTAGTGTTTATGGTTGTGTCTGGGGAGATTTGTTTTCACAGTGACATTCAAAAATCTAATTAGATTTTTAATTAGATGTGTCATGATTCAAAATTGTATAAGACTTAGACATAAAAAAGTGCAATGCCTTCACAGAGAATAATAAGGGGGCAAGGATAGGGCCTTGAGGGATGCCACAATGGACACAAGAGGACAAGACTCCTCCAACCACAACAGTGAAGAAAACGTACTAATCCCTTCCCAACTCTGATAACTGGATCTTTGGTCAGAGGGTTTATCTTGCGATATTTCTCCTCACACTACCGCTCATCACGTGGACCAACCTACTCATCTTTTTATCTTAATGTTATAATTCAAGATGAAACTATTTGCACAGATACTGTAAAATATTCTGGTAAAAACGTTAATTCAGGTTATAGTCCGTTATAAATAACTACAGTACTCTCTGGTGTCAGCTAAAGGGCATTTACTGTACAAACATTTACATCTGTATCATACATAATTTACAGGAGTTCAGTGACTGGTAGGGAAAACTGTTCAAAGGAGAAGAACCTAATACTCAGAACATCACCCTGTAAACATGGGATGCAGAAAACAGCGAACGGGGCTCAGCGATCACATGCTTCTGTTTCTCATTATCTATTTCCAGCTTCTAATGATGAAGATACAGTTTCACATGTCATTATAAAAATGTATGTTTACATCCACAGACAGAAAGAACAGAAATATTTAAGTATCTAGATAAGATTAGAATAGTAATTTACAGGTTAGCATATTAATGTTTACAAATGCACTCTCATATCTCTTCAGATAGTCAAAAAGTACATTACCTGCACCACTTCAACCCTGTTAATGTTGTAAAGCCTACATGAGGATTACATGCAGATATATTGCTCAGGCTCTAGAATAAAGGAATAAATAACCCAAAAAAAATTAAATACTAATTTTAGTCTCTCATTTAAAATATTGCTGGACTTTCAGCCATGCTAAATGCAAGTAAGATTGTAACCAATACTACGCAGATAAATGAGACACTGTATTTTATGCAGTATTAGTTAATGATGAACAGATTTCAATAAACAGACTTGGAACTATGTGTACTCCTTCCTACTCTCAAATACAGTGGAGTAAAACTGTCTTTGCTACAGTTACAGTTAGTCATTCTTCTTTATTGCTTCCTGACATTTCAAGGGAAATGCATTACTACAGCATCCACACTATAATAAAGCAAGGGCAGCCAATTAAAGTCAGAAAAATTCTCTATGAACATCCCAAAGTAAAAGATAATAATGACTCCTTTCAGTCCAAGTAGCACACGTTAACTTAGCTGCCTTCAACGCAACATGTAACACGACTTTGGGTCAATGCATTTAGCAAAAGATGTAACTCTCAGAGCAAAACTGAAGAAGCAA
Organism: Toxotes jaculatrix; assembly: GCF_017976425.1. NCBI lineage: Eukaryota > Metazoa > Chordata > Actinopteri > Toxotidae > Toxotes > Toxotes jaculatrix. The sequence goes on along the minus strand of NC_054414.1, from coordinate 13,908,188 downwards.
ATTCTATCAAGACACTGAAAGTGAGCAGCACATTAATCACAACACACTCATCAGTGAGCTGTTCAGCTTGACTCACTTTACTTCCTCATCTTTGCCCTTGTTTGAGAGACGTGCTGTCTTTTCTCCTTTTTTGGGTTCTAAAGGGGATTTGATGTTATTTTGGCTCAGTACTCAGCCTGGAACATATCTTTTGTTCAGTCTCTCTCCCTGCTAATCCCAAAGTCACTGGCATACATCTGTGGCTATGTAATTTGAAGGTGGGTGTCTGCGCATTGTTAGATTAAATGAACTAAAATTAATCTTCTGCATTTTGTTATTTGTCTAATTAGCTGTTAAATCTAAATTCGACTCTCTTAATCTGATGTCAGACAAGCAATAAATGAGCCACCACAGTCATTTTGAGACCATCATTTACATCACTCACTTCTTCATAAATTCCAACTCAAGCAGTTGGTCTATTAGATAATAAATAATGCAACACTGACATATCTACATTCTTACACAAAGTATGGCTGCACGTGTATTATAATCACATATGATCTAATTAACATGCCATGCAGTCGGACAACTGAGTTAACTCTCACATATATAACACAAGTAGGACAGTTCACCATGAACCACTTTTAAAAGTTTGCATAGAAACCTTTAAACCCTGAATAAACGCTTTAAGGATTAAAAAGAATATGGTCTTAATATGCTCTTAATAATATGATTTGGAACTTGGGTTGACTGACACTGGCAAAGAGACAAAATTCTTTGTCACGTTTCAAGAAAATGTGTCAAGAAAATCCCCTCTGCTTAAGCTTCAGTCCTTCGTGTCGTCAGTCGATATACTGTGATAACCATCTGAAACCTTCCCCGTAGCCTTGTTTTTTCAACACGCTGCACATGAAAATCTCCAGTGGTCGAATGTTCTGCTCCTTCAAAGAGACATTTCCCTGTTGATAATAAAAAGGATAAATGAGGACGACGCCACAAGGCACAAGGACATGTGCCCACACACATCAAACAAAAACATTGGATTATCTCTGAGAGTAGAAAAGATAGGGCCTACCTTTCCTGTCACTTGACCATCGAGAGCAAAAGCTCCTCTCAGTCCTCCTTCACTGATGGCCTCAGGACGGTCAATTTTATTACCCAACACCAACACTGGTACATTGACTATGGTTTCATCTGCTAGCAGAGCCTAAAAATACAAGACCAGCACAATCATCATAAATCCACTGTTCACAGACACAGTCAGTACTGCACAGTGGAAACAGCTTGTAACTGTGATGGTCAATCTTACATCGAGCTCAGTTTTGGATTCTGTGAGTCTGTCGTGATCTGCACAGTCTACAAGAAAGACGACTCCATTCACAGCCGGCAGGTAGTTCTTCCAAACTCTTCGAGCTATGAACAAAGGAAAAACAGTTAGAGATAGTGATGCAGCAGTTTTAAATAGAAACTGATGAAAATTCAATTGTATCCCTCATTGTGTCACTGAATATAGTGATACAGATAACTAATAGATAACTAACTAGCTGCTTTAGTTCCAGGGTCCTGGTATATAGATTGAAGGAATTGTTAATTTTATTAGTATCCCCTCTATTTTCCTACAATATCAACTATGTTTCACCTAAATCTGCTGCGGTAACAAAAATCAGAGACAACTACTTACTGTTTTTCTATAGTGTGTCATTATTGGAAGATCTCGCCTTGTACCAGAAGATCTCACCTTGTACGTGAAGATCTCACCTTGTACGTGACCTCCCAGATCAAATGTAGTAAATGTCATGCCACCGATGGTCAGCTCCTCAGATGCTTTGTAGGAAAGAAAGAAAAAAATAGTTTATTATACCAATAACTGTTTGATCAGCATAGTAAGAACAGGGCTGGGAATCACAAGATTACTCAGGACACAATACTGTCATGATATTTTGCCAGTAATAATCAATATACCATAATGACACCAGTAAAATGATACAACTTGTACTACTAGTCTGGCACACTACTATCTGCTGTATATCGCTCCTTACTTGGATGCAGTGTGGGTACGTGTTGGCCAAGTCGGTCATCTTTCAACATGTGCAGCAGTGTTGTTTTACCGGCGTTGTCCAGGCCCAGGAAAACCAGCTTCCCATTCTTTTTGTAAAGACCTGGAAGAAACCACAAAAAGCTGATGAACACTTTGCTAACTATGCAGTAGTTTGACCTCCTAGCACCGCCTGGACTGCATACAACATTTAAAAACTTGCACGTCAATAATTTAACACAGTGAACTGGTGGTAATTCTGCTTTTCTGAAGTGTGGGATATTAGTACTTTTCTTCCACTGTTAAGCCATTTCAGAGCTGCAGACAGAACATACCTAAGAACTGTAAAATGCTACTAAACCCCCTGTAGATCCAGTCAAATAAAAATGACATCTTGTGGGTCTTTGCCTGAAACAGAAAAAAGAAGTCAGATTACTATCACAAACTAAATCTAAACATCTTTGGATGTTGGAGTGCTGGTCAAACAAAAATAACTGGCAGATTAATCGATGATGAAAATAGTCAGTAGTTGCGGGCCTAGTCTGCAACAACTACTACCTTTGTGAAACTTACTGTTGTGACAATTAGTTGTTAACATTATGTCAGTGAGGTGTATCAGGTGAATCATTTATTGAGGGCTATAGTTTGTGGTGATATATCATACAGGTGTTTTAATCTCCTGGTGTAGATATCTGTGACATAACGCTGTAACTCCACCCCCTACGAGTAGCAGGTGGCTAGCGTTATCCTTTAGCGACAAGATCATTTAGAGCAAACTTTATGCCTCCAGACACCCGTACTCATCATCATCTATCTGTGATAATGAATGTATCTGAAATAATTAATTAGCTTGGTATCCTCATTTAACCTGCTTTCCTTTCCGCCGCTTGTTAATCGCTGATTTCTGCGTTGTAAAAACAAAATAAAAACCCTCAGCAGTGTGGTGCTCCTACTCTCAAAAACACTGCAGTGTGTTCAGCCGTGATGTCGCTTCCTTTGAGCTCGTTTCGCCGTGATTCGTGTGTTATTTAGATCCACATAACGTAAGCCAGATAACGATGCTCGGCTAGTTAGCATTAGCATGTCAGATGACGTTAAACCTCTGGTGCTTTCTAGAGTCTGACCTCACGTGGGGCAGGACAACGTTTAACGACGAGCGAGCTCGTTATTAAGAGCCGTCCACAGCACAGTATGCTGTCATATCGTGTGAGTACATCAAAATCTCTCTAAAGTTTCAGCTAACTCACCTCTCGGCACTGACCAGCGATCAGTTAGTATCGATGGTCTCCTTGGAAACAGTCAGTCGGAGATATTCTTCCTCGTTCTTCAGAATTGGCGTCAAACTTGTTGCCGTAGCGCCCCCTCTTGACGAGCGGCGGTAAATGACACAAAATCCACTGTGAGCTGCTCTTTGTGGGTGGATTAGCACAAATTCTGCTCTTATTTACTTTATAACATGACTGTAACAGAATATTTTAAAAGGAAGCAAAAAAAAGCATCCTTACCATTAAACACAGATGCTATCATGAAAAATGTCAAAAATAATCAGTTGTAATGCTGTTCTATATTGTAGTAGAAGTGCAAACCTTTCTTTACATATTTCTAAATCATTAAATACTGTCTCTACATGATGAAGACAGCATCTCATCAGTCTTCTTCTTCTCATACTATTCCATTGTATGCAGTTCTTGTATTTACAACCAAAAAAGTGACATAAATTTCGACAGCGATGGACTAATTCTCAGAAAAGTTCTTGATAGGATGTGCAGTATTTTAAGCACATCTGAAGCATCTGGTGATGTCCAGTCTGAAATTTTATTTGAATGTTGTATGAAATAAAAATGTTTTTATTTCCTCAGGAACCCAGACACAATTTTTATGCCACGAGCTGCATAAGAACACTTTTTAGCTGTTTTAGCCATTGTTTCCAATTACACAGTAAAGGAATATAGAGGCTTATTGAAGCCTATTGTTTTACTGTAGCCTACAGAATGGCTTTTACAGACAAGGGCTTTGATAACCACTCATTTGTACTGTTAAGTAGCTATTACATTTCATGAACACTGAATAGAGAATTATGAGGCTATGAAGAATTGAACAGAGTGTGTGTCTCTTTTTATAGATTACAGGCAGAACATGTTTTTTCTGTCTCCTTTCCCATCAGGGCACCGTTATCCTCTTCAGATCAATATTCTGTAGGTAAGCTCAGGTCTAAATGATAACGATAGTATGTAATAGAGGCAATAAAATCAATACCACAGCCTGGGATTTAGTGTGGTTTATTACAGTGCTCTGTCAAGCCTGAAATTATGGGGCAGTCTCTTACAACATAAACGATGACAAAGCATAAAAGGGCCTTCATGTGGTCAGAATTTTACAAAGTGCTACAATCACACAACAAGCAGATTTGATAAACACAATGTCAGACGGCCAAGTGTGAACAAAGACACAGGTAAAATATACATCCAATCTGTTCAGTTCATGTGCTGCTCTGATCCAATGAAGGAAAACAGGAGTGAAGTGTGGAATGAAGGAGGGAATGTCTCTGCACTGGCTTGTCCTTCCTACTTCTCATAGTAGAACCATTTGTCGACTGAAAAATAAGCAATCATGTGATTTTCACAGAGTAACAACATAAAGTTGCTGTAATAGAGCAAATAAATGTACAAAACACCCACCTGAGCTTGGAATAGGATCTTCAGCTCCAAAAGCACATGCCTGTAAGTGTTAGTGAAATGAGGAATACGTGTGTGTAGCTTAGATATGTTAGACTCCTTTTGATTATGAAAAAAAAAACCCATAACATTGAACAAAAAACTGAAAAAATCAGTGGGATTAAACTGATAGAAACTGCCTTCAGATTTCACTGTCTTCACTAATGACCCTCTGCTTTTGCCTGAAGGCTTGGTAGTTACCAAGTTACCATCTTTATTCTTATTAAGGCTACTAATATGAGTGAGAAAATAAAATAGACTTACAGACTTAACCACAGCCTCTGAATCCCCGGCAGAGCAGCAGAACGGACTGTCTGAGACACTGGTGTTCATGCTGACACAAGCAATAAATAAAACGAAGGAAACAATTGAAGCTTTAAAACTTTAAAGCACCTAAAAAAATCTATATTTTCAATCACTACTGGATAATAAGGATGTTACAGCAGGAAATATCACTAATAGCATTTGTCATGCTACCTACTGTTTGCATAATGGAGCATAGTCTGATCATGAACTTACTCACCAATTTAACTCGCCAGCATTGGTCTTCTTAGAGATCAGCGCCTTCCAAAACTCATGGGTGCTCTTCACTGTGTTAATGGCAAAGTCCTGGAAAACAAAATACATTTTCCTCATTTGCATCTTTCATGAAAGCATCAATATACCAGGAAAAAATAAAGTAGGTAAGCTTAAATAAAACAGGAAGGATTCAGGAATGTAAAAAACACTGTATAATTTACCCCTTTGAAAATGCTTCATGTAAATATGACTTCATGTTTACTTTTTCTGCTTCTTAATTTAACATGTCCCTGAGGAAATCTAACATTTTGGAGATACAGTGCTGTAAATAAAATTCTGAAAGGTTTACCCTGTCCTTGAACTCTCCATTGAAAGCAAACTGGTTTTCAGGTTTCCCATCTGGGACTTTATATCTTTTGAACCAATCAACAGTCGCCTCCAGATATCCAGGCTTAAGCCGTCTCACATCATCAATATCTGAAACCAATCAAAAACAAAGGACAAGTCTAAATACAGTGTAAATTTGAATTTTAACTGATGGCATCATTTCTGGCAGTGTGGAAAATCTTGTATTGCGGGTTAAACCTACTGTTAAAGTCGCCAGCTTCAGGGTCCTCAGTATTGATCACAATGACCTTCCAGTCTGTTTCACCCTCATCGATCAAAGCCAGAGTTCCCAAAACCTTCACTTTGATTATCTCTCCTCGTGAGCACACCTGGAAATCAAAGACAAGTTTTTGATAAACCTGCAAACAGTTAAATTTATTTCTACTACTTCAGTGTCCAAAAATAACGTTATTGTTTCAGTGCCTTATTTCCTATGTCACATATATCAATAGGGTCGTTGTCTCCACAGCATCCTGTGTCACTGTCCTTGTGGTTTGGGTCTTCCCACGTCTGTCAAATGGAAAGCAAAGAAAGATGTTTGATGAAGCATTAATGTAGTTTGATTTTCGTGGTTATTTAAATATAGTCTGAGCAGGACTTGCCTGTGGAATAGCTCCGTAATTCCAGATGTAACCTTTGTGAGGAAACACATTTGCTACGTAACGAAGATTCCCCTTCTTCACATCTTGTTTCAGTGGATTCAGTGGATCTTTGGTGGCAATCTGAGAAATATAGGCGCAAAGAAAATTAAATTAACTTGTCCCTGTAAATGAAAAAAGAGAAAAGTAATTACCATAATTATGTGACTTTCGTAATCATTTCAGACATGCTCTAGAGGATGATATATTGCAGTCATATCATTTTTTGACAGTGTAATGATGACAAAGTCAGCATTGTGCATCAAATCATGAGATATGCCTATAACAAGTACAGGCAAAGAATATGGTCACTGCAGACTGATTAATAACTTTATTTTTATACCACATTTATGAACTAAGCATTAGGACGCAACATGCAATGAACATTAATAAGTTGCCAAAATATGTAAATACATACCTCCATCTTTGCATTTGTCCATCTTGGAACCTCCACAACAGCATGAAAAATATTCTGGAAGATGATCAGAAATAATGTTTTGTTACGCTAAGAATGAATTCTCTTTCCTACTTTAAATACATTTCTGTGAAACATATGTCATTAGGACGAGCATAGCAGAGATTACAGAGTGAAAGATCGAAGATCAAAGAATTGCAGCATTACATCTATACAAACCGCGAACTTGAAGAATGTTGAAAGAAACAGCTGATATATTCAGTGTAGTCCAAAAAACTAAACACCAATTTATTATCAGTGAGATAGTGTAACTAGAAAAGTGAGTGTGCCACTGATAAATGACTTACTGCCAACACTCACAAAGTGGAGAAACAGTTCATTTTGGCTCTAAAGTCACTAAAGTCAGTGAAGGTGGCCCACAGACTGTGGCCCCTAGGTGGTGCTGGGGAGAAAGCTTCCATCCATCGCTGCAGACAAATACAACTGGCACTACCCTGTAAAGCCCAAAGCCCTATTTTTGTCCAAGCGTCTAACAGGAGTTTCCAAATCCTGCAGAATTAACAGAGACATGATGCTCACCTCTGCTTCATTTGCGTAGATGGGTATGTCATGGAATGGAGAGATGTATTTTCCCTCAGAGTTTTCTAAGTAAAAGCAAAAGTGCATTTTAGTTCCTTATTTACTAGCAGAAATGAACATTTTAGACTACAAGCAACTAAAAAGTGTGTGATCCTGTCATGAAACTCTATGATTACTTATCAGTACAGCTACTGGAGCAGCTACTTATTCAAGAAACCATTACACTATGCACAATCCACGAAGGGATTGTCTCCCTCCAAGACGCAAACTAGTTCATTCAAAGAGCCATGCTTACTGAAAAACACCCTGTACTCCTGGGTGTTCGGCCTGCCCCTCTCCTCGATGACGAAGCTCATGTCTGTTCTTGGTTTCAAACTGTCCCTCTGCAGTCCGTGCACTAATTCAGGAGGACTGAGCAGCTCCTGACTGACAAGCAGTCATTGAGGCTGAGGAGCAGACATGCGCAATTCTTAAGCCAGGGTTAGAGACCTGACAACTGCCTGCATGTGACAACAGAGATGCTGCATGAAGAGTGTAAAGGCCAGATGACCGAGCCACGCTGGCTTCTGTTTGCTTGAATTTAAATCACATTCCAATAATTGGAGCCTGTAGCTAACACGAGTAAACAAGTGTAAGTGTAACAAGAGTAAACAAACCTCTGAGCAGAATTTCAGAGAATTGTAATCAACAGCTAATCCTTCCTCATTACCACTTCTCCATGCTGCAGCATGAATGTGAAGTTTCTACCTTCTTCGCGTGTGAAGTGATTTGTTTTCCATTTCCCTGTTGGAAGCTGTGGCCCTTGAGAGCTTTTTTCAGACAAAAACAGATGGAGCTGACTGGTGTTAGCTGTAAACCAATTAACAAAGCGGGATTAGGTGCCCATGTTGTGACTTCTTGCCTCTTCAGTTTCACTGTAACTATTTGATAACATACTTAGGGGCCTGTTTTTAGAAACATTCTGTATAAAAATCTTTTAGTTTATCTGAAATCCATCACTTTTAAAAACAGGTATATCAGTGGTAAATGATGGCATTTTCTGAGACTTGCTGAATAGAACTGAAACCAAGTAAATCTGTCTTCTATCTGTCATTTTGAGCTTTGTACCAATGTTTTTTGTTTGCTTGTTGCCTGAACATTTTTATGTCAAAGTAAGACATTTGACTGCACCCACTGAAATGCATTTATTTCATACTATGTGAATATAGAATATAGAAGGTCATTTATTTGACTTTTTGCCTCATTACAGATATGTGCAATAAGTAAATGCATTACAGGTGAACCAAAGGGAACTTTTTTTAAACTTATTATACTATTATATTAAGATAATATTATATTATATTAAATACTTCTTATTATTCATATATGGTATTAATTTTCACAATACCTAGAATGAATATGGTCTGTAAATGTAACGTTTATTAAATCATAAATAAATGATTATCATTCAGCTGATTATTTGGAGAACTTGTTCCGTATTCAGTGTAACTACAAAACGTACAGTGTAACTGACAGAAAAATGCCTCCAGCTGTAAGCATGATCAATATACATACTGTCTTAGAGAGCCAAATATCTATAACTCCTCAGCAGTGATGAAAAAGTGAAACTCCTTTGTGATATAAATAATTAAAGCACAGTGATTCCGAGGGCAGCGTGGTGCACAATGCAAGGTCACAGCCTGGGCAACAGAAGAGTCACGTGACGCTGTAAGCTCGCAGCCTTGCTAAATATTTCTGTTGGCCAGGAGACATTCTCATTTGGCTCACTTGTAAATGTAATGCGCTTGGCACGCAATCTTTAAATTAAATAAGCATTTTTTAAAAGTGTTTAACACAGAAAAGCGATACAAAATAATCTGGTCATTGATGAAATCCTCATGGATCAGAATGCCACCATTCTCTTCTTGCTCTCCTTCTGCTGGAAGAAAGGATCCAGTCAGCCCAAATATCAGCTTAAGTGATCCAGACTCAGCAGTGCTGCTATTTAAAGAATGCCTGAAAAGTCGGAGCAAAACACTTTTAATCACTCAAGTATGGACGAGTCTCTGTCATTTGCAGCCTCCACTACAGATGGAGGATTTAAGAGCTTAATCAGCACTCACACTGCTGTCTGTACTTTCTCTATCACCTACTAAAACGTGTCTCTGTGGTGGCCAGGTAGCTTCGGAGCTGAGTGTTTTGCTGGTCTCTTGAATGGATTTTGTTCTTTGTTAGAAGCCAAATGTTTGACCCCTGTGGGCAAGGGTGAGGGTGATCAAAAGGAGAACATGTACCTACCACCTCTTCAGCCTAGAATAGTAAATCAAACATTCATCCAACAAAGTCTCAACAATGAATGAACACTTAAAAAATAATGAAACAAGAACACATAGTTTCCTGTGTATAAGCTTTAATTGAAAAACAAAAAAACTTTTATACTATAAAAAGTAATAAATAAGTAATTGCAAGTATCTTAAATTAGTCTAAAACAAAGGTCAAATGGCACATAAAGATCGATTGAGTGTGTCTTCAAATATCAGCCCTTTGCAGTTCATGCAGAGAAGACAAAGTAGAGGCCACGGCCTGTGGTCACCAGCAGGGCTTAAAAACTCATGCAAGGAGGACGCCATCTTCACACAGCTCTGTTTTCTTGTTTCTTGTACAGCATTGTGATATCTTCAAGTGTTACGTTTTCTCATAATATTCTCAGGCACATGAGAGCATTCAACAAAAGGAGTTCAAGGCACACAGCATGCAGTCTATATGAGGTGAAACATCACTTATGACATCTTTTAGGACTCTGTTGTGGCCAAAATCTCAAATTTGTGGGGAGACTGCAGAGCAGATTGAGTGTTTGAGTCCAAAGGGTTTGACTTCACGTTTAGCCACTTCAGTGCCGGCATGGCGGACAACTTCTCCAATGGAATTTCTGTAGAAAGAAATATAAAACATTGCATGAACTATAGCTTAAAATATACAAACTCTTTCTCTGACACTTGCTTTAATGTATTATTATTACCAGTGATTCTATTTCCTTCCAGGTTAATCCTCTCCAATGTGGCTATCTCAGCAAGCTTTTCAGGGAAGACGGAGAAGCTGTTATTGGCCAGATTGATGCTGGTCAAATGCTCCATTTCTCCCACAGCATCAGGCAGTTTGGTGAGAGCATTGCCTTGCAGGTCCAGTTCTGCAAGGTATTTCAAGAAACGAGTAAATTCGAGGGGTCGCTTGTCTGTTCTTCCGTCACAGCATGAAGACATTCTGTCAACATTTGTGAGGTGGACAGAGTGAGAGACGAACAGTGTACAATCTTCCCTTAATCACTTAGTTTATGGTGTATTTCTTATCCGCTACCTCTCAGCTGAGTGAAGGTTGAGAAGAACTTGCTGGAAATGGCCTTCATCTCATTGTCAGCCAACGTGATAACATGGATGTTTCCTGAGACACTCCTCAGGACCTTGAACACACCGTCTGGGAAGGAAATGAGCTTGCATTTTGACAGATCTGCAGAGGAGAGGAACGTTATAATGAGATTATCAAGCATTAATGCAGCAGGGCAATGTTCATTATCTATAATTGTCAAACACTTTGGGATTTAAATTTATGGTAAGTTGAGCAAACAAAATTAAGTCACTGCCACCACCTGCTGGTGAAATCTGAAATAGCATCAACCAGAACGCTGAATCAGAGCTGCCCATTCACATGCTAGGAAACTGAAGAGCAAGGGAATAAGAGACAAAGAGAAATATGTGTGAAGGGAGTCTTACCCAAACTATCTTTCCCCTCCTCAACAGTAGCATTAATCCTCCGGGCCACATTTGCAACTGCCTCAGCCATCTCTCTGTGGTAAATGTTCCTAGGGGAGGTCATACTACATTACACTTGCATGTTTTTGAATGTATGACAGCCAAATATCACAATTGGAAATAATGACAGTATATTATTACAAATGTGTCTTGCTTCATGCCGTTACCACACTGCTACTCTGAGTCAAAAATAAGTTTGTGTGCTCTAAAACTAAATTAGTATTTTCTGTAAATGTACATACCTCGTGGAAGGAATAGTCAAATTATTCTGTAAGTAACAACATGTGTACATGTTCATGTACACAAGTATAAAAAGTAAAAGTAAAAATTTCACAAGGTGGCATCTTCAAAGCCAACAGATATGCAGTTTACAGAGATTTCTGTCAACTAATTGACTAACAGTTGCAGCTCTACTTTCTGATCAGCTGGAGGATCATGTAGTTAGTTAGTTAGTAGTAATCGATTCAGCCCCGGAAACACAATGACAATTTTGACTCTACTTAGTCACTACAGTCGTTATTAAAATGGCCAAGGCAGCAGCATAAAACACGAGTAAGCTACCTCGGTGTTGTATTCATGATCGTTACTTTCTACTACTGGAAAAACCAAAAGTTGAGACAACTGCACTACTGAACTGAGCTGGACCTGGTAGCTACTGAAGATCACATTTCCCTCCAAGTATAACATATAAGTTACAATAAAATAAGCTTTAGGCCTACTGTACCACAGCCCTACACTGTCGGACTAATACGAATGGAGTCTGTTGAGCTATAGATAGAAATTACTTCATTAGTGTTTCATTAAAACCACGTCAGGAAGCCACTTACCCCGACTAGAAGCTACTGTTACACAGCCTGGCAGCTACCGGCGTTAGCCAACGTTAGCCACACCAGCTCAACCTCAGTCTAATTTGGTGAGTGTGTATTTTTAGCCCCCGGAGGCGCGTAATTCAAACCTTCCGATATTCATTAGAAAATAAAGACCCACTGGCAACACCTCACATAGTTAACAAACTTTGTAAAACTCGCTGCTGCTTCGCGACATAAATTAGCACGAATTAGCTTTAGGCTGCTAGCAAACAGCTGACTAGAGAACACGAGGAGTGTCAGTCCTGCGCTGACAGGTTGCAGAAGATGGAGCTGATGTAACAAAGTAAGCAAATTAAGCATCTAAAAAAAAGCAATAACTTCACATATTAACAGCTAACAATTATTTTCAGTATCGATCAGTCTGCACATTATTATTATTTTTGACTAATCGATAAATTATTAGTTAATTAAATGTCAAAAATAGACTGCCTATCACAATTTCCCAGGGACCAAGGGCACTTCTGTCTCACTGACAGGTCTCAAAAAAAAAAAAAAAAAGGTTTACAATAATATAACTAACACTGACATCTGAGAGGCTGAGACAAGAGAATGTTTGACATTATCTTTGCTAGAAAAATTCACTCAAACAATCAGTCAATTATCAGAACAGTTACCGTGTTCTACTAATCACTTGATCAACATTCAGCCCTATAATCAATTGATATACTGATTATTTTCTCAATTAATTGTTTAGTCTTAAAAACATTGGAAAGCAATGAAGAATACTAATCACAGTTTTGCAGAGCTCGAGGTGATGTCCTCAGATGTCTTTCTGTGTCCGAGCAGCAGTCCAAAACCCACTTTGAGAAGTTGGAACCGTCAACTGTTTGGCAGTTTTTCTTGAAAAACAGTTTAAATGATTGATCAGTACTCAAAATAATCGCAGATTTAATTTTCTCTTGATCCACTAGTCTTTTCACCTCTAATATATATTGAATTACTCTGAAATATTTTTTCCCATATTTGCTGGAGGCTGATATTGTTGTCTTACCTCTTAGTCCTGGTCCACTATTCCCAGTTTGACCACTGCCATGGACATGACTCTGGCAAATTCCTGGTCGGTCAGTGTACTTTCAAAGGATTTCAATACAATGAACCCTCTGGCTTCAGAAGAATAGAACTTAGTTTAGCATTGTTACAACTAGCAGCCACTTCACAGTATTTGCTGGATATTCCTCTGCTATACAGAGCTTTATTTTGAATTAGTGAACATCAGTGGAATTTGGCTATGACTCACTGTGGATGACTGAAACAGTGTGAAACTAGAAAAGTCCGCCTCTTGTGCTGTGCCTGCCCTTTTGTCTCACACACAGCGGTTCCAGGTAAATATGCCAGTGATCCGAGCAGCGACATACATGTGTAGTGTGTTGCTGATATATTTCCAGGTATGTTGTGTATATGTTCTGTTTTTTTTTTTTTTTTCATTATTTCAAGAAGTCAATCTAGAAGTTCTCAAACTAAATAAAATGATTTAAATCAGGAACTGTTTCATCAAAGAAGGAGCGAACAAGAATGAGTGAACAAGATCAAACAAGCTTTTGATATTTGCTGCTAAGGACATAAAAGGACAGTATAAGTAATGAAACATCACAAAATACATACTCCACGTGCAAAATGTACATAAATACAATATTTTTTTAATATTTACAATAAATATACATTAATTTTACAGTTACACAAATGGTAGTGTACAATAAAACAGTGCTGGAATATTCAATAACATTGCCGATTTCATGTTTACATTGATGAAATTGATAAGTTAAGGAGAATTAACTTTTACATTAGATTGTGACAGCTGCACACAGCTGGAGGGCTCGATGCTACCGTATTGTTGTGTTTGTGTTTCAGCACATCTTAAAATAATAATGTTCTCCTTACAAACCAGAGCTCACATCACAAATTAAAGTCGTGTCTCTGCTGAGATCAGCTTCGATCTTACAGTGTGCAGTGACAAATATCAAAGAGCTTTTTCCTTCTGGCTAAGTGTTTTCTTTTGTTTTTCAGAAATTGGTCGCTTAGGCACAGCATTTTTGTGCTGTTATGCCGCTCAGCAACACAGGTCATGCTTGGAGTTGGTTGCAGCTGTCACTGGCAGCCACACTCATCCACAATCATGTCCTCGTGATGTCGAAGGAGCATTTCTCCGTTCTCGTAGTACAGCATGCTCAATGGGCTCATTTTGGTCGGGGCACAGCAGGGTGATGCCACTCTGTCAGGGTGGTAATGTTTCAATAAACTCTGGAAAAGGAAGAGACAAAACAGAGAGCCCTGTTATATATAATGCTAAATGGTCATCAAAATAGTTACTGGTTAGTTTTCTGCTGATAGACTAATAAACTAATAAGTGCAGCACACTCCTTAACTCTACATAATTTTACAGGTCCAGTTTTATAGGTCCATATCTGTCTTTTACAGACATTTCCAAGATTTCTTGTGATACCTGTCATCTCAGTGTAGAATGAATATAGATAGACAGATAGAGAGGTTGTAATACTCACCTGCATATAAGCATGATTTGTTGGATTTAGGTCTTCTCCCAGAGGACCAGGGCAGGAACCCTCACAGCGGTAGGCATTATACCTCTTAGGAAAGATGATCCAGGAACCCCAGCCTATTTGATTAAAGTCTACATGCATGTCAACTCTGCGACACAGAGATTTCTCACTCCCTTTTTTGGACACCTGCAGGCTTCTCGCTGTTTGTTCTCTCTGGCCCCGTTTGCTCCTGCGCCTCTTTGGCCAGTGGGCCTTTTTGATTTCAGCGGGGGACAAGAACTTGGATTGTTCAGCTGTATGAAGCAAGCTTGCTTTGGCCTTTGAGTTTTCATCTGAGCCCGTGTGTGAAAAGATGACCAGCAAGGCTCGGTCACTCACATCCTGCTCTCTCCTCGGGCTCGCCACATAAACAGGCTGATCAGGAAGCGACAGGCCTCTCTTCGTCTTTACCGCTTTCCTTCTTCTTGACACTCTTTTGTGTCGAATTCTTGCGCTCGATTTTTGTCTGAGCCAGTCCAAGAGAGGACTTGTCATGTTGAACACTTTCCAGCTCTGCGATGAAGTGACCAGTGATGACTCAGTGAGCAGCCCCACCAGCTGCTGTTCTTGGCAGCCCTTTTGCGTATGGCATGCCTGGCCATGCTGGTGATAGACCTCCACAGAGATGTTGTATGCACTCGGTGTCCGAGGAAGCCTGATTCTCAACTCTGCTGCCTGGATCTGTTTGTCAGCCAGCAGGGTGTGGAGGTCAAAGGTCGCAACCCAGCGCCTGTGTTTGTACGTCAAACCTAATGAAGAGAAAAGAGAGATTATCATCATCGGGGTTCACACTTTGTCAGGTGGCTTATTATTAATGGACATTATGGTAAAATCTGGATAAATATCAAAATCGTGACCAGTATGTCGCACCAATATGACAACACATACACAAATGTGTCAGTGAGTTTTCCAGGGGAAGCAGATTCCACCTGTTGTAGAAAAATGCAACACATGCAACATGTTGAAAGTGTGGTACTAAAATAAACGTTGCCTGTGAAATGCTATATTTAAGTTGAGGTAACTTGTTCTCATCTTCAGTGATTTAAGATTTGCTCTTGGAAACAGTACACTGCTAAAGCAATATAGTTTTTACTTAGGTCTCTGCAGCAAGCATTAATCTGAAACTGGTGGAAAGTGGGAGTAAGATTGGTGATATGACAATTTATCAGACATTAGAAACACGTGACTGTGCATTCTTACTCAAGAAATAGTGTGTGTTTCTATTAAATAATGTAAATAATAAATGCAAATTATAATTGCTTTTGAAAACTTATACTCTAGCTTAAAGAGTAATGTTTGTACTGTTGGAGATATTAGCAAATCAAAGCTGCATGTAAAGCATCTGAAAAATAATCCAGTCATTGTCCCAGTGTTGGACATGTGCTGCGCCCACATCTGTAATGGGCGGGGTCATTGTGATTCAATGAACAGGTGTGGTTCACATTAATCTAAAGGATTAAAGCATCTTAAACATTTAATTTATGCACTGGCTATTGCGTTTAGCTGGACTGCTGATCAAAAGTGCAAACCATCCTCGCCATTAATCCACTCAAACCAAACACCGCGCCGAAACCAATCATTTAACACATCTCTGCTTGTCCTGGCTTCTGCATATCCTCAGTCAGACAAATAGGTAATAACTCTAACACCTAGCAGCGATGTGAAATTGGATTCAGCAGCGGGGAGGGCTGTCCTCTGTAGGCTGCCTGTGCCACCATTAATTCCCGAGCTCTAATCTAATCAGGCCAAGTGTGAAAAAGAACTGAGGGAAGTTGTTGATTTGACTTAACAAGAGATTTGTATAGGGGGATGTCTGGCGAGATATCTAATCAACATCACCTATTTAAGAAAAAAGAGGTTTGCTTTGAGAATTAGACAGAAAACCGGCCTTTTCACACGCTGATCCCTGCATGGTTATTCACCCCCTGAGTGGGATGTGGATTGAAACCCTCTGAGGTCGTCTGGCACGCAGCTTTGACAGAAGCTTTGACAAAAACAACAAAAAAAACAACTAACATTTAAGAGGGTCTTGAAATGGTGGAGGAGAGATCTGAGTCTGAGCTACAAAACCGTAAGGAATAATTAAAGTTTTTTCTATGTAGTTACATTTGCCACCATCTGTAATTTATATCCATGTGTCGCATTTTTATTTTTTTTATTTTATTTTGTTTTGTTTTTGGAGAATAATCAAACAAATCTTACTTTTAGCCACCACACTCCTCACGGTGTCTGCTTGCTTTGCGGCATCTTGCTCCATAGCGTCCGTTGGCCTGGAAAAGTTTGACCTGAAATTCCTGTAGAGGTGCACCATGTACGTTGGCAGGTGATACCCGGTTGATCGGTCCAGCACGGAAAGACGATGCAGCGGCCTCACATAAACTCCATCTCTGGATCTGTGAATCCCCTGGGCCAGCAGCACCAGCAGAGATGCGTGCAGCACAACACCCAGAGCTCCCAATGAGCGCATGTTTTGGGCCGGTTAATGACAAATTCCTCTACTGGGAGATTAGGGGTGTCTTATATACCCTCACCCACCCCCTTTCATGTTTAACAAGTAGCTGAGAACATTAAAGGAAATTGACATGCGTCCTCAAGACTTGTTACCTGACAGCTCATCATCCATTCACTTGGTAATGAGGCGCCCGGGTGCATGTTTACAAGGAGCGCAACTTTTTGTTTGCGCCAAGATCTTTGGGCTTCTGCAGCCTGATTCCCCATCCGTGGACTAATTGTTTCAGCTATTTGGCTTACACTAATTGTTAGCCTTTCCCATAGTGTAATGTAGTATACTAAATACCGTCTGACATGGGCTATAGGGAGAAGTATTGGGCTGCTGTTCTTATTAGGCACAGACTAATGAAACACTACGAACATTAACATGAAACACATGTCAAAACATCACTCATCAGTCAGTATGATCAGGATTATAAACATTTGTAGCGCCTTATGGCCTTGGTGCAGTTTCTCAAGATGTTAAAATATGTTGCGTAACTGCAGGCTATGCATTTGGGACTTCACACAGAGATAAAACATGAAAGAGATAAAAAAAAACGAGGCCTACCACAGAATATGATAAGATTAGTGAAAAAGTGATATTGCGTTTAGACACGTTATCACGCCCAGCAGGGTTAGATCTTAACAGGAAATTTCTCATATCGTATTTAACTTCCTGAGGTTCATTTATTATATTCATATTTTCTGCACAGCATATATATGGTCAATGTTGAATTTGACATACGTTTTTTTCATGGTGTTTTTGGATTTTCATATCATTATCCATATCCTGGTAAAATTCCTACAGTCTTTCTATGTAAGATTTTGCGTGTTGGACCTGACGTTAATGTAAAAACATAAACAACAGCAACGTTCAGCTCACGCCACAAGTTCACAAAGCTCAATGGTTTATATTTTTTAAAAGATTTTGTTAAAAATTTGGTGAGAAGAACTTGTAGCGAGCATCCGATGATGACCGCAGGTTGCGCATGCGCTGTTTGTCTTTAAGCACAGCGAAAAACCTTTTCCTCGTAAATTTCCCGAGAAAGGACCAAAAAAAAAATCAATGGATGTTTTTTTCGCAGTGATATAAACAGAGAGCGGTGCACCTCGGCTACATCCCCCGCACCAGACAAACCGAGCTCTGAAAACATGTTCTCCTCAGGGCCAGAAGCTTTTTCATCTACCGTGTGCTGAAATGGTGAGTAGCTTTAAAGTTTACGGTTCTTGCTGCACGAGCCACGGCGGCCGAGAAGTTAACGTTCACGCCGATTTTGGATGCGAAGAGTCTGACAGATAACAGATTCCGCATACATCTATCATTTGTGCATTAGAAATGCGTGCAGCCGAGCACTTTGTCAGGACTTTTCGTGAAGGGTATTTTCATGAAGTGTTTGTGTGGCTGATGGAGCATACATGTGCTTGGCACCCCCCAACTCTCCATGCCTGCTCTGTTGTGTGAACTGCATTCAAAGATTTGTTCACAGGCAGTGATGGAAGAAAATGAGTGAACTGTAAGCCCCAGGTTGGTGGTTATCATTAGGTAAACGCACATAAACAAGCACAGTTTATGCTTTTATTAATGTACTTACAAAAAAATAACAAAAACAAAAACATGAACACTTGTCTGTAAAGTGGTTGCCTGCAGGCAGTGGATGTGCCACTAATATGAGCGTGTGAGATATGTTAGATCTCCCACACACTGATAACACATAATTTGGTTATTCAAATATATTTTTTATATACTGTTGTGTAACAAAATAAGTAACTCATTAGTTTCATCACTAAAGCAAAGTGTTCTGTGTTTGTGGCAGAGTTTTGTTTGGGATCATTAAAGTATGCCTCTAAACATGTTATTCATTCACTGATTCATGAAATGTACCAAGACATGTTCATTCTTGCCATTAGCTGCCATGTAAAATACAAAAAGTCTATAGCGCCATAAGACAAAGCACATGATGCTCTTTGATGTATTGTAGTCCCGTCTTTTGTTTGATTTAGCCCCGTCCAGCTGGGATCAGTCTCCTCTCTTCATATCACTTTACCTCACTCACGTCCTGGGGGAAGACAGAAACTGGTTCTTGACAACTGAGAGCCCAGATCAAACCGTGAACATCACTATTAATCAAGACTGAGAGCATGAAACTCCTCAGTGAATGGACACCGGGATCACAAATGATTGAGCCGTTTATTCTTGGTTTATCTTGATAAGAAGCATAGAGCAGAAACTTCACTCCTCCCGGGCTTAACTTGAAAAGTTGATCATTTGTGTTGTGAGATGTTGTCATAGCTCATGCTTTATTATAAACTATGGGTGGTGGGGATATTGGTTTGATAGGTTTGGGGTTTCTTTGGGCATGTTTAGGCTCATAAAACTCAGGGATGCTTCAGTAAAAATGAGGAACAGTCTCTGAGATATTGCCCCAGGTTACTCTATAAACACCTGTTTGGAGTTGAAATAGTTGTCATAAGATAATGAACATCTGTGTCCCACTGACTAGAAATCTTGTGTACACACCTGAGTGCATTGGATAATTTTTACCACAAGGTGTCATGTTTGATCACCAGACTCCAGAATATTGTTTGTTCCATAAAAAAATGGATCCCTTTGGGTATTTTTCATTTATTGTATTTTTAGCTTCTCAGGAGCTGCAGTGTTTTTGAAAACATATTTAACCAGAATATGTTGTTAATAATTAAAACAAATGTAGTGATGTTCCCATAGTCCCATAGTGAAAATAATATATTGAATCAAAATAAGAGTTATTTTATTTAATACTATCATGCTTATTCTGCTGCTGGCAGCTCAACTCTAGCTCAGGTGAAATATTTTCCTTTACTGTCGCCTCCTTTCCTGTTCCTGTTACAAGGCTTTTAGCAAATTGACTTTTTGGGGGTGAGACAGACGCCAGGCCTGAGAAAGGATTTGGACAAGACAGGTGATATTAGCCGCATGGTCCTTTTTCCACTGGGGACATTTAGCAGAGAGGATGTTTCTTTGAATCTGTCACAGAACATATTAGCTTCATCCTCTTACTTGGACCTCTGCTCTGTTTTATCTCCCTCTAGTAAAAAATGGAAGGAAATAACGAATTTGTACCTGTCAGAATAACTATATTTGTCATTTTGAAGCTTGTGTCTTGATATGTGTAGTTTAGATCTTACAAAATCACCCCAGAAAACGAAAATCCTGTTTATTTCTCACTCCCTGGATTGATTCATTCACGTTCTGTGGTTTGCGGTACATGGGAGGGTTTTGTTTCACATTCGTGGTGTCACAAGAACAAGAAGAGTCTTGGCCTGCGCCACTGCAGGAAGGAAGGAACAGGTGTGGCAACAGTAGATTTTACACCCATATCTCCAAAACCACTCACCACTTTTGCAAATAAGCTTAATTTGTGACAGACTGTTGATTGCACATACTTTTGTGAGAAAATATTCTCACGGGCGGCCACTGCGAAGGCTGGTGCCTTCATTTGAGTGTTCTGTTTAGTCATTTGGAGTCATGGTTATTGCCAGGTATGAGTGTGTTTGGCAGAATATCAATGGGCGCAGTTGGCTTTGTTCTTACTTTATACAGCCCACAGGATGAAATAGGACACTCGGTGCTTGATAGTTTGGCCTGACCTCAGGGTTACGACTACAAGAGTTAGAGCGCTCATCCCAATGCAGCTGAACCTCAAGCTTAAATCCTAAGTATTTGCCCAGCTGTAAGCCTGTTTGCCTTCAACATGGCATGTGTTAACCACTAATGAATGGAGTAATTAGAGCATCGTAGTGAATTAGGCTTACGTGATGTCATCTGTGTGCAGTTGTTGCTGATCGTCAGCCTCCTGGCAGGTTCACATTACACCATGTCAGTGAGGGTTAACGGCTGTGGCTGACTGTTGTAAGTTTTATAAGTGAAGGTCTAATTTATGTGTTTGAGACAGTTGTTAAAAGGTCTGCCGTGTGTGGGAGGCATTGTGCTACCAGGAGGCTTCAGTAGTGATTGGATAGTGTACTGGATGATGAGTAAGCCTCTCTGGGTCCGCCTCCACATCCTCTTTACACATCCCCACACACACGGTTGCACATTACACACACACATACAAACCTCAGCACACACGAGCAGCCTTGCATACAAAAAATAAGTAACAAATAACACACAAGGGAGAATGCTGTCACCCAGCTAAACCTCAGACGGAGAGCCGTGCCCCCCCAGCACCCCCTCCCTTGCCTTGTCCTGTTGAGTGCCTGTCTGAGATCTGTCCTCACTGAAGGACATGCTCATTGACTCGCATTATTAGGACGCGTTAATGATGCGAGACCGCCGCCTGCCGTAGTGTGATCAGCGGGCAGAGACAGGTTACCTCACAGATCAGAGAGAGACATGCCAGCGAGGATGTCCGACTGAGACCAGTGCCGCTGCCTGCCGGAGAGCTGTCATTTTTAACCCACTATTTTCTGGTTTCCCATTGTGTTCCTCTGAGACTCGCGCACCTCTCGGATGGTGGACTGAACAGCTGAATGTCAGGTACAGTTGAGATACTTTATGTTTTCTGTGTTATGATACTTGACTTCTGCTGCAGGCTTGTGGTCGCTAGACATGTCATCAGTATGTCTCTGAAGGATAGGAAAGGAAATGGCATACGTTGTTGTCTAAATATCACTTCAGATGCCTGCCGTGATTTTATCTCTTCAGACTTCAGACTGAAACCACTTCAGTCTACTATGTAACTATGCAACCTATTCACACTATGGAATTTCTCTTAATCTATCATAGAATATGAAGCTACTTTTCCTTTTTCAGAGAAATCTTCAGTGGGTTAACGTATTCTGTTGTAAATCCCATGATGTTTGATATTCACATGGCTACATGGATTACATTCTTCATGGCATGTGATGATGTGTTTATCAGCTCTCATTCCTTTACCAGAGGACCAGCGCCTGTTAGACAGGATTCTGGCATCACACGCCAACTTAGAAAAAGCCGTCGCCAAGTCAGGGTTTGTTTGCACATACACAAGTTTACAAATTTCAATCAGATTGGTAAGCAAAACGAAACATGTTAACGGACTGGTGTAAAATCTGTCGGCGGAGAGGTTCTTCAAGGCTGTGACAAATAAAAAATGCTGTCAGTTGGTGTGGTGGAGCTGACAGAATATTGTGGTGAGACGCTGCGGTTTAGAAAAAATGAAAGCCACATTACTGCAGTCTTGAAATCATAGGGGGATAAAATTGCCATCTTGAACTGAAATAAATTACAGGCAGGGTTTTAAAAATAGATTTGCACACCCTTTTTAGCAGCTCAGTGTCAAGCCTTGATGAAAGCAAGAATGTAGAAGGCTAAAGGTTATTCATGTGATTTATGTTACGTTCACTGCTGTAGGATAGTTTGTTTTTGTCCCATTCATGGACTCCCACTAGATTTGCTGCTTTCACAAGAAAAAAAAGTGCCTTTCATTTAGTTGTTTTTCAGCCATTTTGTGTACTTTAACTGTTAATCTGTCTTGCAGTGCAGAATCTATTCCGGGGAGTTAGATCAGATTTGGAAATTGCATCCTTGAACAATGCGTCGCATGGCTTCCTTTTTGCCACACAGTCTTTTTCTGAACACGCTGCTGGGCGATTTATTTTGGACAAAAACAAACATCGGAGCTGTAAGTTGACACAAACTCACAATGAGGTCTTTGGAACAGTTGAAGGAAAGCAAAAAAGATTTTATGCAGAGGAAGCACTGAGCTCATTTCCGTGCAGCACTGATATTTAGCACAGGAACTAGCAATGTCCTGTGGAATCACGCCTATATGTAACCCCTAACCTTATTGGTGAAATATGTGTACAGCTGCATGGAGGAAGTTTCAGAGAGTACGACTAAGCATTTCCTGCCAAGGTGTGCTTACACTTCCTGTGCCTGGGAGGTGTGGCTGGGTTGTATTGAAGAGTTTGCTGGTCTAGTATCCTGTGATGAGTGAGAACCTGTGGGAGATTGTGTCATTGTTCAAAATAAGACCGGCTTACTTCAAACCTTTCATCGGCATACATCAAATTAGGTTTTTGAGCAATGCTGAGCAGTCCTTGCAACACTCATGTTGTCAGATTTCCAAAGCTGTACACACTCAAAACAGACAAAACATACTCCTTAATATAGTGCTGTGTCAGAAATGAAAACCTCACTGAAACATACTGCATCAGTTTATGTTGTATTCATAGAATTCTGTTATTTTATGTGGTATTGTGCAGGCTTTCAGGCTTAACATTGTCAGACTGAACGAGTGGCCTCCGTGGAAACCAAAAAAATGCCCAGGATTCTTGAATAAGATGAGTAATGTTGCCAAGAAAGCAAGTTGCATTCATTTTGGACTTTTTTGGTTGTTTGTGCCACCACGCCTGCGGCTTTCTTCTCCATCTTGATATGGGAAGTTGTGTTGAAAGATCTTCTCAGCGTTACAGAGTGATACCCATCTCTCTCGAACCCCTGCATCTCTTGTGAATGAAGAGTGCTCTGCATCCTTCCTCGGGGCCACCAACAGATGCATCCTGCAGCTGCACACTCCTTCCTGTCTGCACTCGGACCCTTTTGTCTGAAGACGTTGCTACAGCAAAGTTGGGACACCGGCTGAATTTAAATGGGGCAGCCCTGAATGGAGCAATGCTGGTAGGCTGGCAGGAGGTTCCAGTTTCCATGGTCTTTATTCTTACTGTGCCATCAGTGAATTTAAATATTAGTTCCTCTGGCTCATTTCGACCAGCTGTTCACGGCCCGGCTGATGGTGTCACAGACAAACTTTTCTGCATCGTTGTTCCATGTTGTCAGAGGAAATCAGAGTTTTTCTTGTCATTTCATTGGCCTCATGAGCAGTGCGACAGTACTCGGGCTGACATGTGGGATAAACAGCCTCTCTGATGAGTTGCCTTGATTGGCTCTCCAGGAGGATGTTTATGACTGAGGGCTATTTCTACTCAGGCCACCGCCCCGGCTGCCCGCTCGCTAGCCCAGGCCTGCCCATGCTGAAATCAGTGTGGCTGACGAGCTGAACTTGCATGTAGCAGGGACTTCTGAGTCAAAGTGCGTGTGCACCGTAGTCGCGCTGTAAAGTAAGACGGGTTTTAAGTAGGGTTTCCGATGTAACAGTTTCAGTGAGCAAGCTACTATATGTGCTGCAGCATTAATTATGTCACATTTCCTTTTGAGGCCTGTAAAACTGAAGTCTCTGTCTGGAAATGTCACTTAAATTCATTTAATACTCAGATGTTTCACAAATAACAACACTACATGGGATAAGATATAGGAAGTTCTGGAGTGTGAATGAGGATAATGGGAGAATCTGTTGTCAGAGTGTTTTATAGCTCTCGACTGAACCACATAGGAACATGCATATTATCATGCATGACTGTGGTGGTGGATAAAGGAAACCTACTGATTAAATGTCCTTAAAGTGACAGAGAGTGAAAAGGGTTTGCTGTGTAAATGGCCTTTACGGTGAGGAGTGCACAGACTGCAAGCTCTGTTTTACATCTTTACATCTTTATATCTACCATGTCTCACATTACACATAGTTAACTAAAATTGGGCGGAAACTTCAGGAATGTTTATCTTAATGCGCCAAACTATTAATATATTCACAAATGTGAATGGAGACGTGTCCATTTGCATTTTCTGTTTGTGACTTTTAGGAAATTTGTGGAAAAATAAACATGGCAAGTTCCCAGAGTTTACAGTGATGTGTTTGATTTCTTTTTCATCCGACCAACAAAAAAAAAAAAAAACCAACAGGATTTTAATTTCGGTTTTGTCATCACACAAACTTGCACCACCTCACATTTGAGATGCTGCCATCAGTAAATTAAAAGCTTGACAGTCTACTTAAACAATTACTTGTTTAACAAATTGTTGTAGATTTGTTTTCTGTTGATCAGTTCATTGAGTTTTCATATCGGTTGGTTTATCTTGCTACTGTACAGCAGGACTGTCACTTTTTCAAAAAATCAAGTTCAAATGAGTTTGAATTGGCACATAATTTGTTTGCACCAGTCAAGCTGATAGTGAATGCTAAGAGGACCCTCTGCTGGACCTCAAAGTGAAATACTTAAAATGGCCATAACAGTTTGAATATTTAATTTTGACCTACATTCGGACGAATGTTTGAATTTCGCGTAAAAAGCGACCTCCTGTACAGTACACGAGTCAACTGTGTGGTCTTTGTGCGTTGCCTGTCCCTGTGAAAGGGAGCTGAACTTTAGCCATCTGGCTGCCAGATGTACCACAACTTCCCCCGGTCCCCTCCGTAGAGACGCGAGTCTGTTGCATGAATCTACTCCCCAACATCAGACAGCAGATAAGGCGAGGACGTGGAGGACGTTGCCTGAAAGCTCTTGAAGTTTTTGCCTGATGCCAAGCGGCCGAGTGCTTTGAGCTCCCGTGAGGGGTGTTTCCCACTGACTTGGGGTGGGCAAGAGGACTCCAAAGGGGAAGATTTCTTTTTGGATGTGATGCCAAGTTCTCACACTCCTTTGGACCATGGCAGAACACAAGCAGCAAAGAAAAGGGTCTGCGAGTACAGATCACTCTTCATCACACACGTAAGATTTCAGATTTCGGTGGATTGTAGCAGTATAGGGGGTTTTTGTTGCTTTTTTCCTGTGGTAGTTACAAAATTATGGCAACAGAGATGCTTTTGGTATGTGGTGAGGACTCAAATAGATTTGGGCAGCTGGAGCAAAATATTCTTGAAAACTTAGCTTCCTTTTATGGAAGCTGAGATTTTTTTTCATCGGGCTGAGACTGAGCCTCCTGTTACTCCTAAGTCTTCTTACTCTTCGGTTACTTGATAGTGGCATGTCTCCTAAAATCATACGGTTATCCAAGTCAAGCTGTAAAAGCATTTTAAAATTTGTTTCTCTGTCTCTGTCTTTCTTTCTTTTTTTATCTGTGCCAGCAGACAAAGTAACAAGCAAATTAAAATGTTTTCATTTTACCCTTGGGAAGAGAATCTCTACTGAATCAAAAGGCACAAGGTTGACCTGCCCACTCAGCTCCAGACGCAACAAAGAGGAGAGCAGCGGTGACTCACCTGGCACTTCTCTCTCCACAGAGCCTCTCTGCACAATGAGAGTCCACTCTGTTCAAAGCTGGAGATCACACAGAGCTGCTTTGAGCTCAGGCGGCAACACACAGCCCTGCCATTCCCCTCAGCTGTGTCACATGAAGTAGATATTGAAGTTGGATTGATTCTGTGCTCTTGGTCTACACTTTGCAGCTCCAGTGTGACAGTATGTGTATCTGTGAGTTTGTGCTGGGTGACATACTGTGCTTTTGAGTGTATATATTTATATTTTTAATGTTTTATGTGGGACTTATGCATGTTTCTATGACCGTGTGTTCTGGGGATGCAGGTTCCTGCTCATTAGTGATGTCGAGGAGCGGTGTTGTTCGTGACGCTGACTCCTAGCTTGTCAAGACTCGTTTGTTTATCTGCAGAGCTCCCTGCAATGATCACTGTTTATTCAAAGGGGAGGAGCGTTGCTTGAAACCTGTGGCTGGCTCGCGTGGGGGGCTGAGTGCTCCGTATCAAGCTGTATGATTTCAAATACTGTGACACTTGACTCCCTACCACTGTGTTTAAATCAGAAAGATATGAAATTAATGATAATTATAATGCATTTGAGTGCTGACTTAACTTAAAAGGGGGATTTCATGAGTCACTGTTTGTTCTATTCCTCTCCTCTCGCCTCGGACACAGAGTACAGCTGAGGCTGATGGGAATGAGCTGATTATGGTGTGAGATAAAAGGTCAGGGGATCAAAGTTATTACAGGACCATGAATGTCAGTACCAGATTTCATGGTAATTCATCCAATAGCTGTAAAGATATTTCAGTCATGACAAAGGTGGTGGACACTTTGACTCTGCCATCTCTGTAGGGATGCTGCTTGCATGGGTAAAAATATGTTCAAAATAGGCAAAATCTTTATGTTGCTTTGTTACTATATGTGCATATGGGACAAGATTTACAGATTTTTTTTAAAAATCACTTCAGTGTGAAAGTGTGAGACATTCACACCTTAAATACGTCTACAAGTGTTGTTACTCCTCAGATATACCGTATGTATTGCCACTGTGTGCGAGCTTTTATGTGGGTGTGCGAGCGTGTTTGCTTCCTGTTTCTGAGTCCGCTGCGATGTCATTCACAGCTGCATGTGGAGCATGGGTACAACTGCCAGTGCCGCACCACAGCCTGTTTCTGTAGCGTCGCCGCTTGAGAGTGTCCATGGCAACGGGATGGCCGACAGCAGGCAGTCTCTTAGCATGAGCCCCTTTCAGACAGTCAGCATCCACAACAACAAGGCCAAGTCCATTATCACCAACAAAGTCGCACCTGTCGTCATCACGTAAGTCCCTCCTCGAATCCGCGTTCTCACAATTGGGTGTTAATCCTCTTTGATCACTGTGGTGACATCCCCCGCCCTCC
This sequence comes from Toxotes jaculatrix, assembly GCF_017976425.1. Classification (NCBI taxonomy): domain Eukaryota; kingdom Metazoa; phylum Chordata; class Actinopteri; family Toxotidae; genus Toxotes; species Toxotes jaculatrix. The sequence goes on along the minus strand of NC_054414.1, from coordinate 13,880,788 downwards.
AGCCGAAGTGTTTGCCCCTGTTATCATCTCATTTGTCAATCCAGACCTGGCAAATAGTAGCTGATAATTGAATTGACCTCTTTTTACCATCCAGACCTGTCTTTTTTGTTCTGTTTTACAGGTATAATTGCAAACAGGAATTTCAGATTCACGATGACATCCTCAAGACCAACTACAGACTTGGTCGGATATCAGACACTATGCCTGAGCACTACCTGGTGCAGGTAAGGACAACACGAGCCCCTCTTTTTTTTTTTTTTTAGTTCCAAGAAAGCACCGCACTCGTCGTGGAAAGACGTGGAGTCATCTCACCTGTCTTTATATCTGCTCTTTTCACATTCACATGCCAAAATTGCAGAGTGGCGTAGGAACATTGTCATGCGTTGTTTTATGATCTGGTGCAGCCACTGAAACAAGAATCGTTGTCACCCTCCTATCAAGGCTTTGATCTGCTCTGTCACCTCCTCTGCTGTGGCTGGTCAAGCATGCAGTGTTTTGTCAGTGTAAACTCACGGCTTCTGTTTACACGTGTGGAAACGCCAGTAGTTTGACCTACAGTAAGATCATATCCACATGGAGGCAGGTGAATTTGAAAACACATTTTTTCCTCTCTGTTTTGGCCTTCCATCCACACCAAGCAGGTGCTTTTTTTTCCACAGCTAAAAACTCTCTACGGAGTGGAGAAATCCGAAAACTCTAGCCTCTTGTTGGAGTGTGGACACAAAAGCATAGTTTCCAAAATGATGAAATATACCTGCTTACATGAGTTTTGTGCACCAGAAATGTTAGGAAGCTCTGGCCCCCCAAGAAGTTTCTTGTTTAAATATTTATCTATCACCCATGGGGATTCGGTGCTTATTCAATCAGAGCTTAACGAATCCGATTATTTTTAGCAATCTGGAACCGGTTGTTGGAACCCATCCTCAGCTGTCAGTAACCTGTATTTATTTTTATGTAGTGGACAGCTTGGAAGAATAACAAGTCCAGTAATGTAGGAATGAATGTTAACCTATTAACCACAATAATGTCACTAATTTATTCAACAGAAGCTGGAAAATATGACATTATTTTTGACTCAGCTCTGTTGAAACATGCTATAACTGATCTTGAGGACTTGGAGGTGACAGCAGAGATTTGATTTGTTGAGTCAGCAGAGTAAGCAGACTGTGTCGGTTTTGTTGTTTGCCAACAGAAAGAAGAGGAAGAAGACCTTTTTTGTTTTTGTGTATCAGTGTGGGTGAAGGACAAAGAACTGATGTAATAACAATAATAACATAAAACAAAAGCTTAAATTGCCAGTGAGGCTGAAAGGCGTTTTTATGTTGTATCTGACCACCTTAGTGTCGACATATTTGCTCTGCAGAATTTACAAATGTTAACGAATGCTAAAGAGCGGGGGCAGGGGGGGGCAGGGTCATGTTCTAAGATAAGTTCAGATGAAACTTCCAATTCTTTTCCAGGGCGAGAACTTCATGGTCCAAGATGTGTACAGCAAGGCAGATGTCCTGAATACCACGGGCAGCTACGGGGCGCCCAACTTCCGCCAAGTCAAGGGATCCTACCCGCTGTATGGGATGGGCCAGCCGAGCCTGAACGGCTTCAGACAGGTTCTCCAGAGGCTCCAGGCCCAAGGACACGAGGTCACTATTATTTTCTTTTGCACACATTAGTACAGGCAGAATATCAGACCACTACGTTTAAGCTGACATAAATGGCCGATACGTCCTCTGGTAGATTTTTCTCTTCCTGTGTTGGTGCCTGTGTTGCTCTGCCTGGCCTCTTTCTAGCCGTGTTGTCAGTAAATATTTGAGGAGTCAAGTGCTCAGTGGAGGCTGTGGCTGAATTGTAGAACTGAGCAAACAGAAAGTTGCGGTCGTGTGTACCAGTGGAAAATGAATCTCTCTGCTTACAGCAGCTAGAAACTGACCGTAATTGAAATGAAATTGACAAAATTATACATCAGGCCTCTCTAAACTCCTTACTCATGTGCTGCATGTCATATGACAACAGATTGTTTCCAGTTGCTCTTGGAAGTGGTGTAGTTGGTAGAAGGCAACAACCATTTACTTTTAAAACCTATCATTTGATGCCTATCTTGCTGTGCTTTTGCAAACAGGAGGTTATATTCCTCTGTGTAAGAGAGGAGCCGGTGGTTTTCCTGCACAAGGGTGATGACTTTGTGCCGTACACCCCCAGGAGGAAGGAAAACCTACACGAAAACCTTCATGGCCTGGAAAAGGAGGTACTGGTTGAGAGCCTGGAGCTCACCATCAGGAAGGAGGTGATGAACATACACTTACTCAGCATTTACATGTAAAAGTCTTTTGTTTGATACAATACAGTTTATAGCAGCATTTAAACGCTCTCCCCTTCTTCCTTCCTCCACAGCTCCACGACTTCGCCAAGCTCAACGAAAACATCTTCTACGTCTACAATGACATTGAGTTCTTTAAAGACGAGCCACAGAAGATCTCCATCACGTGTGAGGAGGACATCCATGTGACTGAAGAGGTCTACAAGAGGCCCATGTTTACCATGCCAGCCTACAGGTTGTTTACATTGTTCTTTTATTAGCCTTTACCTCCTCGGCTCTCACGTCAGTTTAGACAGAGCAGCGTGCGACTGAATGCTGCAGAATATGCAGAGCAGGTTATAAATAGTGGCGCTTGTTTGTGCAAAGGCTGGTTGCCCTGCTTTTTTGGAAGAAGGGGCGTGCAGAACCTAAAGACTGCAGCATCCTGTTTGCAATCAGAGCAGCAGAGTCAGCTTTATTGAGATGTCGTGTGCTGCTCTTGACATTTCCAAGAGTATATATTATTTCCGAAGGTGAGCTCCGAAGCCGTGTCTCTTTTGAAGTTTTACAGTCATAAAACAAAGCAGCAGGATGTTTTATTATAGTTTGAAAGGGCAGGTGGAACATTAATGGTCTTATGATTCTGATCTCTCCCATCATCCCTTGTGGATTGTTGGAAGAGGTGAAGTTTCTATTTGAGTCTCTTGAAATTAGTAAACACAACATGAGGGAGCTCATCTCTCGAGTCTTACTTTAGGTCAAATGTTTATGTGCAGAGTGTTGTGACCTACATAAAGACAATATTGACACAACACAGGCACAGGTTCAGCTCTCGGTTAACAATCTGTTGTATTGCAGGTACTACAGATTACCGCTACCAATGGAGGGAGCGCCATTGGAAGAAGACTTTGACGCATTTGTTAACATAGTCAGGGTAAGCTCATGTAAAAATGTCAATCATGCTACAAGTCCACCAATTCAATAGACCTTTTTTGGTTGTGCTTTTCTTGTTGGAGTTGTGTTTTGATGTGCCATTAAAGTTATAAATGGCTGGAATATTGGAGTGCATCTGGTCTTTCTCACTCGAGGCAGTGAGAAGGTCATAGTAGTTTTTTTTTAATTTTTTTTAATCCACATTTTGAATTTGTCTTTTCTGTGTTATTAATATCTAATAAGTGATAGTTATGCAAAAAAAATGGCAGAAAACCTGCAGCTTGTACTCACTTTGTGTCCGCTCTTTGGTCATTCGCTCTGTCTGGTTTCCGTCCTGCCCTTCACTCTCACAGGATGTTCTTTTCGTCTTGTTTTGCCCTTTTTTGGACTGACATGCAGCAGCCGGTCCAGTTCCCTGTGGTTGGAAAGTGGCTCCTGTTTTTTTTTTTTTCTTTTTTTTTTTGACAGTGTTTGGATCGGAGCTTTACTAAGTCCTGCCATGCTCTTTCTTTCTCTCTTGCACTCTTTCTTTCTTTCTACAGGTCTCTCTTAGGACATCATACTCCTGGAGTCTCCCTTGCTGAAAGATCCTTCACTTCCCATTTCTGTTTTTAAACAGACTTTAAAACCACAGTTCCACAGTTTTGATCTGTAGTTCACCAAAACCACACTCAGCCAGTAACATTTTCATCTTTTGTTTTCCAGGAGAGCCCCAGCTTGTCTGTGGGCCATGATGCATCCCGGCCGCTGCCTTCGCTGCTCTTCAGCTGCCAGGTGGGCGTCGGCCGCACCAACTTAGCCATGATCCTGGGCACACTGGTCATGAATCGCCTGAGGGGTGATTCACAACAGCAGTCTCAGTAAGAACTCAGCATCACACGCATCTGGAAAACAGGGATAATGACTTAAACACATTTAAAACTCACTAATGAGGCTTTGAAACGTGTTTCATTCAGCATTTATTTGGATGTCAGGTTAGATTGGAGTTTGCTTTGTTTTGCAGAGTTGAGGAAGCAGCAGCTCCAGAGCCCAAACCACTTTTCCAGGTCATCCAGTCTCTGATCAGCAGGCTGCCTAATGGGCAGCAGGTCATGGAAGAGGTAAAACAGATTACTTACACCATCGTAACGCCTGGTTTAAGACAAAAATTGAGAGATGGGTTAGATGTAAGTTTAAGAATTTATAAGGAGCTAATTAATTTTTTAAATGTATTATCATTATTATTATTGTTGTTGTAATTTATTGTTCCAAACAGTATTTTTTGTATGTCTTTAATATTTCTGGAGAGGATCATCAATTTAGATTATTTAAGTCAAGGTCTGACTTACAAGATCAAATTGTTTTTATATTTCATTCTGACTCTTGACACTCAGAAATGTTGAAGTTGATAATGTCTTGTTTTCATCTGATAGGTTGACCAAGCTATTGCCCTGTGTTCAGAAATGCACAACATAAAAGAAGCAATATATGAGAACAAGAGTAAGCTGGAAGGGATTGGAGAAGATTATCAGATTCAGGTTAGTGTGATCTGTGTGGCAGCACCTTGATTTTCTCTTCTGCTTGATTGCCTGTGTCTTCTGCTGCTCAGGTTATATTCTGCTAAGTAAAGCAGGAGTTGATTTCCTCTTACTCGAGAGATAATGATAACGATGATGAAGTCCTTATCAACATGGGTCCTCAAGCTGATGGAAGACTTAAATAACAGAGTTGAATTTTTAGCATAATGTTCTCCTGTCTGTCAGTAAATCAGTGGGCGTCTTGAATGGAGGTTTAGATGAGGTGCTTCACTGAAGAAATATGAGCTGCTACTCTGAGCAGATATTGAAGCTTTTGCTTGTTTCTTAGGGAAACAGTACCAAAGACTACTTTCTCAACAGAACCATGCAGAGCTTGGAGTGCTACTTCTACTTGATTGTATTTAACGCTTACCTTCATGAACAGGTAAAGGTTTTTTTTTTTCTGCAGAGTAAATTTCTTTACTGATAAAAAGCTGAGAAAATAATCTGAGTTGTAACTCTTGTTGTGGCATTTTGCAGTATCCTCTTGCCTTTGTGTCCAACTTCAGCCAGTGGATGTGTTGCCACGTGTGGCTGTACAGGTTGCTGGCCTGCATGGACCTGTCAGAGCTGTCAGCCTCGGCCGAGCTGGTCACCAGAGGAGCCCGCGTCCTGGTGAGGAAATCAGATAAAGAAGACTGACTCTGCCGTCTCTAGACTTTTGATTGTATCTGTGTCTCTTATGAGAAACCACATTGTGTAGGACACAGATAAACTCTCACTTTTTATACATTCAAATTCTACTGCTGTGTTCATTTTTTTTTTATTCTAAAAAAGCTCACCACGTGATCTCCATGTTTTATTTAAGTCCCTCAAATTTGTCATTGTCTTCTCACGCAATCGTTCAATCACCTCTGTCTTTAGATGCCTCAGACATTATGTGTGTAACGTGTGTCTGCACAGGTTGCTGATGAGTACTTGGCTCCTGACGTGCTCAGCACAGTGAAGGAGATGAAGGCGGTCAACTTCAGACGAGTGCCCAAGATGCCTGTTTACGGAATGGCTCAGCCAACATCAGAGGTGCAGCAGATTCCCTCATACTGTCATCAAATTTATACGAAAGCTCTTATTTACTCTGTGACAGTACTTAACCACAGAAATCCTAAACATAAGCTTGAAGAATTGAAAAGAAGATTAAAGATTTACACTGACTGTTTATTTCATGGACTACCACTTCCATCTAGAGAGGATGTATTTGTAATACTTACATTGCTAAGTGGCTTTTTTGGGGCTTATTAAAGATTATTAAATATGATTAAATATTAGAGGCTTATACACCAAGTGTGTACACAAGGAAGAGAATGAGTCTTTAATCTGTAAGAGACAGATTTTGCATATCCTCATCATCACAAAAAATTTCCTATCCAATTTTGTAATCGACACCTGCAGTAATGAATATTCACGAGAATACAAATAGACTCAGAAGAATGACTCATGCGGATTTTGTGGAGACTCACGCCCACCTCAGGATGCTTGAGCCGGACTTCCAGCTCCGTGCTGTCTAATCGTAAACTCGCTCTCTGCAGGCCACCGGAGCAGTTTTGGCCCATCTGACGGATGAGAAGAGGAAGCACAGCCACGTGCTGTGGGTCAACCTGCAGGAGGAGCTGGTGTTAGAAGGAAATGGTCAGATTTTCACGCCGAGGGAGCCCTCGTGTGTGGACCAACACATTCCTATCCCATCATCTGACCCACAGCTAATAGAGGTACAGAGAAAATGATGCTGATAAGATGTTTTTTTCAATGCTGATGCAGATTAATTATCAGAAGTGACAGTCACTAGTTTTACCATTGCAAGCTTCAGAGTTGCCCTAGCTTCAAACTATTGAAATAAAAGTGCTCTTGTCCCCTCCTGGCCTGTAGAAACTTGAGACGTCTCTGAAGGAGACGGTCCTGCAAGCTCAGAAGTGGCTGGAAGTGACGCTGGAGCAGGAGAAACAGATGAAGATGTTTAAAAGCTGCCTGACGATCCAGGAGATCTTCAACCAGCACAAAAGCTCCCACCAGGGCCTCGTTTACAAACGCATCCCTCTGCCGGACTACAGCGCACCCAGGGAGGAGGTAATGATGGGGGGGCGGGGGTTGCGCTAAACATGCATGAGGTGCAGAAAGAGCTTCTAAGTTCCTTTGGTAGCTGCTTGTAATGCAGAGAAGTGACAATAAATAAGCCTTGTGCTCCCTCTGGTGGTGAAGATTATTACTGTCATACTGAGGCTTTCACCATACAATAATAAAATAAAATAACTATTTCTATTAACATTTTTGTCAAGCACTCAAGTTGTATTTTATCATTTTCTTCGTTATTATTAATTAATTTCGCAGTTTTCTATTAGAATGTTTGTTTGAATGTGGGGTAAAAAATGTCATACATGATATCATGTAACATACATGATATCTGCTCATGTAAAAACTGATGTCAATTAGGATTCAGCATAACAAAATGAAAGTTAAGAATGTGATTGAATATAATCCTGATATGTTGTGATATTGTCTTTGATTTTCTGATACAGGCATTAAAGTAGATAAAATAAAGGGGTATTGTGGTAGAGTTTGTGTGTGTGTGTTTTTATACATGAACTGTATGTGTGTGTGTTCTTGTTCTTAGGATTTTGATAAGCTGCTGGAGGCCATGAAGAGCGCCTTGGCTGAGGACTCTCACTCAGCCTTCGTGTTTAACTGCTCCAACGGCAAAGGCAGGACCACGACCGCCATGGTCGTCGCTGTTCTGACTCTCTGGCACTTTAATGTAAGACGCTTCCTTGAATTTCCTGCATGTTCATTCGGTTTCATTAAGGCCCTTGCGCTTGTATTTTAATACCATTTTATCTAGAAATGATCAAATGTGACAGAGATGTTTTCAAAATCCAATATAACACACAGACTGGTGATTTTCACTTACAGGGTTTCCCTGAGTTTGCAGATGATGAGATTGTAAGTGTTCCTGATGCAAAGTACACAAAAGGAGAATTTGAGGTACGTACACTTGAAACAACAAAACCATAGCCTTCTCTACCTTGTAAAGATGTGATAACTTTGTGTAGTTGAGTCGCAGTTGAAGGCAACAGGGAGCAGCAAAACCTTTAAACTGTATTATTTCATACATAACCTCAGTGCACGAGATGTTTGAGGGGTTCTCTAGACACGTGTTTGCTTGCAGCAGAGCAGCTATCATAAAGTGCTTTGTTGACAAATCACAGCAACGGCTCCTCTAAATGAACAGTGCACACAATACAATTGTGTATTAAAGGGGTAATGTACAGCCCTTGTGAGTTTTCTAACCTCTAACCCTGCACCTGTGATTGAAAGCTGTGGCCAAACAAAGCCAGAAACCAAAGCTTTTCTCCTCAGCCCTGAATAGTGGCTGTGATTTAGGGCCGCTGGGTGTTCTTTCTGATTCAGTGTTGTGACAATGAATCGGTGGTTGGAACCTGCTGGCCGTGTCCTCAGCACTGTAAACACGGACACACAGAAAGAGGCTGCACTCTGCAGGCACACAATGCGGCACGTCAGTCACAGCAGCACGGCCACCGGAGTCTCTGGGAAACGCAGAGCCGTCGCCACGGAAACCTTGTCCGCCTTCAGTTTAGCCTCTGAAGGAAGTGTGATGTTGCCATCACCACTGCCTTATCTGCCAGAAGAGGTGACGCTAAGGCTGTGCGGTTCACAGCATTACGTGATGGAGGAACTAGCGTGTTGTTATATAATCCGCTCTTAGTGTGATATAGAAACTCCTGGTGTGATACAATGAAAGTGTGATAGACAGTCTTCTGAGATTTTTATGATGACAATGTGACAACGTGAATGAAATTTGCAGCTCTCCTTGGCTTTACAGACTTTTGGCGAGTTTAAGCTCGTTGTTCAGCTGCCAATTTACTGTTTTGGTTCACTCTCACCACTCTGAAGAGCACACAGACACATAAATGAAGAGTTTAAGTTATAAACAGGAAGTTGTCTCATAGTAGTATATGAAATTAGAGGTGTGAACAAACCATTTAAAGAAATCCTAAGGGTTGATTGAAGGCAATTCAACAAGAAGTCCAGTTGCCTTCAGTCAACCCTTAGGATATGATGACCTGGATGAATGAGAACTTGCACAGACATTTAAAGAAAGAAAACATGAATAGCTTTGATAACATAGGTTTTGTTATTGTGTAAAGTCAGTTTGTGTCATAAAAGGTAAGAAAAAAGTGCTTTAAGAGAATTCCAACGGAGAAACGTGTAGAGGTTTTATGGATACTGGCACAGACTCTGTGTGTTTTTTTCCCAAGCACCCAGTCACCAGGCTGCATGCTGATGCTGCTTGTCTGACACACACTATGAATGATAGGACAGGGTTTTGTATGCAGGCCTGTTCTGTTCTCTGATCCTGCTCTTTGGCTTTCCCTCCCTCTCCTGCCTCCTGCTTCTTCTTCTTCTTATTGGTGTTATCATCAGTATCTGATGGAAACCATCTGCAGAGGGGCCGCCAGCAAGGTTTAGTTATCTAGGTTGTAACGGACTGTCACACAGTTTTGTGGTTTTACATCATATAGACTCTGCTGATGGAAACATGCCCCATCTCAATTGGGTCAGCACTATAACTGGACATGCTGACACACACTCGCACCGATATTTAATTTAGGTCAGGACTGTCGGGCAGTGTGCTTCTTATTAATGCAGCTGAGTGTTACACAAAGAATCGTTATCATCAGGCTTCACAAGATGGGACAGTTTGCCTGGTTGTTTTAATCAGGCCTCATAGTATTTGTATGAATATTGTTTCATTCTAATGGTATAGCAGCATACATGCACATTTTGACATGGTGGGTTGATGCCAGATGCTGCTGTTGCTTTAAGCCGAGACAACATTGTTGACATAGCACATTTCATACAGTCCATTAAAATACTGAATATAACACACAGCATAAAAACATAAAAAGGAAATTCTTGGCAAACCTTGTGGTGAGAGACATTTAAAAAGATTTTTTTTTAAAAAAGAAGAAAACAGAGAAATTGTAGCTTCAGTACATTTCCATCCATGTTTTCATGTGCATTTTGAATTACATTTGACTTAAAATGCCAGAAAAAACAAACCAAAGAAAACAAACAAAAAAAAAACAAAACCTTGCAAATGTTTTTACATCTGGAAAACAGATTTTTCATGTAAATAATGATGTTGCGTGACTCTGCTTCTGCGAAATTAAAATAACATACAGCCACAGGTGGGAGGCAGATATACCAGAGTTAGAGGTGCTTGTTAAATTTTGCAGTCTTGTCTCAACTTTGGAAACATTTCTTGAAACCTTTGGCTGGAAACATGAGGAGTGTCTGTTGTTTCTGCCATCCAGGTCGTCATGCAGCTGGTTCGTCTGCTCCCTGACGGGCACAGGATGAAGAGGGAGGTGGACATGGCCCTGGACTCTGTCAGCGAGACCATGACCCCCATGCACTACCATCTGAGAGAGATCATCATCTGCACATACAGACAGGTACATCACTTGTCCCTGTGGTATCATTACCCAGTCTCTAAGACACAGAACATTCGCTTTATTTGAAATAGACTTTAAGCACTTTTAAAATTCACAATCTGAGAGCGTTGAAAACAAGAAAGGAAAGACGTCAATTCGTTTAGTTGAACAGGATTAAAGTTGGAGTTTGAGGGCCCTTTGCAGAAATACAATTTTAAATGGAAACTCACAGTCCAGATGAGTATTCTAAACATTTGTTGAATATATATTGCAAATTAAGGACAAACTGTTGTATGTTCAAAAGTAAAAATCATCACACATCCCTCTGAACCTCCTGTCTGAATTGTTAGGGTCTGACATATTTTCCTCTCAAGAGGGTAAATCAAATCAGAAAAGTAACAAGAACTGCTTACTTATAAATCTGCTTTCTTCATGCTGGGACACTGTCAGCATATTATCGATGTAAGATGCAGTTCCACAGGGGCGCCATAGATGGCGTCAAGAACTTGTTTTAATGTCTTTTACAGCTACAGCTGACATGAATGAGAGCGAGCCACTGCCGTGTAGGCAGGAGCAGCAGAGTGTGGAAAAACGATTGCGGTGCAACATACGTTATCTCTAAAACTCAATGGAATTCCTTTGGGTTTAAATGGAAAAGAGTGAGAGGAAAAAGGACAGGAAAAGACATGATTACTTGTGGGATTTCATGGCTTGACCTCTTGAAGCTTTATTATTTTGTTCTGTTCACTGTACAAGTACCGTAGTATTAAATAGCATTTTGTATCAGTGTCAGCTGCGTTTGCTACATGCTTTGAATGTCTTTTAATCTCAAGTCCACTGATGAGCTAAGTTTGTTAGATTCTCTACATTATGCTTTAAGGAGGAAAGGCTGGTAGGTGTAAACAAAGTAGAGGAGTATTTTTATGTTAAATGAATGAAAAAAAGATGAAAAGCAGCTACATCTCCATCTCTGAAAGCTGTTCCTGGTCGTTTGGACGTTGTGTTAAATTAGCAAGGCATAAAGATAACAAATGAAGTTTACATTGGTGTTTCAGAGACCTGGACAAGGTCTCTGCTGATGCTGTGGCCTCTGCAGGACCACGGCTCTGTTTTAGCCATTTGTAATGCAGACTGTAATCATTGTGCCTCTGTGCACCGTCAGCCGTACTCAGCGTGCTGGAGGCACCCGGTCCTGTCTCCATCGTATCAATGGGCCTCATTGTCCCATGAACTCTGTCTTTCCCCTATATTCTCCCTCTGTCTGTCACTTTCTGGTGCCAGGCTCAGGGAAAAGACTCCATATCAGATGCCTTTCAAATCAATTAGGTAATGTTTTTACAATAGTTTCATTTTCAGGTTTGTACTAGTACATATATTTTACATGTTTGTAAAATATATGTACTAGTACATATATTTTACATGTTTGTATTTAAATTCTGTGATGTAAAATGCACTGACCTTACCCTGTCCCAGAGTCTAAAAAGATAATGTTCGTAACAAGTTAGTTCTTATTTTTGAAGTTGTTGTATAAGAAAACTTTACAAAGCACCTTTAGCTGCTGAGATTTGTGAACATGGGGACATAGCAACAAAAAAAAGGGGAAGGAGGAAGAAACATGAAGGGGCAGATAATCATACAAGTTTTCAAACTCCCAACTTTATGAAAGTTGGATGAAAAAATAAAGGTGAACAATGACATTATTAACAAAACTATCTATTGAAAACATCCATTCTAAGTTTACAGACAGTTTTTTTATATGAATTAGTTTGATATTCTAGTTGTGCATTCCCAGAGTTTTCCTTATTTGCCTCATCATACATCAGTTTATTAATGCTTTTGATTTTAGCTGTTTCGCTGTTTCAAGAATTCTGCAGTTACTTTGTTATCATACAGTGTTATCATTACCAACAGACATGATGGCCAAAATTACAGAAAACAGACCCAGACAGTAATAAACCAGAATGATCTGTTAACCCTGCTATAGTGGACCTCAGGTTGGCACTGGGTTTCTCTTTCAGCCTTTCTCCTCTTGCCTGAACCAGCAGGCCAGGTGATAAACAGTGCCAGATGTTGCTAGAACCCGGCAGGCAGCAGCGGAGGAGAGAGGTGGGAGAAAAGTGGGGGAAGAAGAGGGGAAAACCCCCCCACTCTTTCTCTCTCTTCTCATAGCCCTCCCCCCTCCAAAGCACCCTCCTCCCCTTTGAGAGTGGTTGGAAAATGTGTCTTTGATAGAGGAAAAAATATATTTACACTGGGACCCGAACCGTCCGCCAGCTCTCAGAGGGGCCTGGGAAGAGGGGGGAGGTGTGGTGGGTGGGGTTTTGGTGGGGGGACAGAGGAGGGGTTCTTCTTGAAGGGCCTGTAAATCCCTGCTGCCGACCAGGCGTGACCCCACGTTGCAGATGCATCCACCAACATCAGGGCCAACGCAGTGGAGAGCCCGCTTCCTCTCCTCCTTCTCCTCCTCCTCCTCTGTCTGCTGTGCAGAGATCAGCTGCAGGGGCCTTTCTTTCCATCGTCAATCCAGTTTGAGGTAGAAAACCGCCTCAGGCAATCTGTGCACACCAGTGTTTACTTTGATGTTGTTCTCCTTCTTTGTGGAGGTTTGTGTGTTTTCGGGTGTGTTGTATTTCCCAGGTTGAATTTATTGGATGATCAGACATGATTTGGAGGTGAGCGGGGAATCTGAAAACGCAACATACCAAAACATATTTCTATGCTAATACACCAACATGTTCACAATCTCTTAATTTCCGTCTCTTAGCCCTCTGATTGATTTTTCTGCTTTCCCTTTTTATCATCCGCCTACATCATTCTAATTTCCCATCAACAATTTCCATAAACAATCGTATCTCGCTGCCTGTCCTGTAAGTCACTTAGCTCTAGAAGGCCTCGTGTTAACCTTCAGACCACCAGGCTGCAGATTACATAGCCTTGTCTGATTTATCCTAAGCAGCTTATAGAGAGACTTCTCATCACACGTACATAAAATGTGATCACTGAAGATTGGTAGCTTCAGAAATGGAGATTGTCAAATCTGACAATCTCAGAAATCCAACTCTTAATCCTTTGTGCTGGGTGAAAGTTTCAATCTTAATTTTTTTTTTTTTTTTTTGCATCACCTTTTAAAAAAAGAAAAAAGAATGATTTTTCACTCAGGTGGTGAGAAAACTGAAACACATGCAGCGAGAGTGAATGAGCGGCAAATCATGCTGTGTTTGCGCGTGTGTGTCCAAAGAAAGGCCCTCATGGTTTGGACGGGGCAGTGGAAAAATATTTTTAGAAAGGGGAGAATACTGTGAGCAGGTTTCGTTGAGGAAAGGTAGAGGACGTCTATAGGAAAGAAGAAGGGGGAGGAACTTGGGCTCAACGCTCCAAGTTTGCAGAGGTTTAGGGGACCACCACGGCACTGACAGCCCGATTATTTTTTTTATCAAGAAAGAAGAACAAGGGATTAGAAAGAAAAAAGAATCAGAATGGGGAAAGTAAGAGGGAGTCGCGCTGTAAGGTTAACAAACCACTTTGTCCACTTTGGAACTAGTATTTTGCAGCTTTGCACTTTAATCTGAGTTATTTCTAATACTCCTTTGGCTTCATGTTAACAGTTTTCTTCTCAATTAGAATGACCACTTGACATAAGTGGGCCAATTACAAGGGAGAATTGGTAACGGCCAAGAGAAATACTGGCAGGAAAATGAGCCCACCTGAGCCAGAGGCAGGTTCTTCTTCTTCCTTGAAGTGGGAGTTTATTCTTAAAGAGAGGCTCTTATTTAGACCTGGCACATGGTGAGAGGGAGGAAGGTGGAAGAGGCAGGGGTTGTTGTTTTTATTCATAATTTCCAGCCTCTCACATGCCAATGCTAATAGCAGTATTTGCTGCGGTTGTCTGCAAAATGACTTATTTTGACCAAATTCCATCTGAGCAGGTGCAACCAGCTAAGTTATTTGGATAAGGGTAACACCGTCTCTTTGTGCACAACGAATCCAGAAAGTAGGGAGTAATGATACAGCTGTATGTCTCTGTGTGTGTGCATGTGTGTGTGTGGCAATGCACATAGAGGTAAATAAAGCATCTCTGGGGACTTTCCGGGGGGGTTTGGTGAGCCAGGGGGCTACACGCAGCTGCTACGAGTCAGTTGCTATTCAGGAGCCCATTTATTTTAAGGGAGTTTCCACAACTGCGAATGACTTCAAATGATACTCCAATACATCTAGTGCATGTTTAAAGTGCCCACTGATCTCTAATATGGCATGATCCTTTAGAAGGCTGCCTGATGCTGACCTCATACATTTGTCATTAATGATTTATGTGCCTTGTTCGGAGTCTGTAAAGAGCAGGTTTAGTTGTACCTTTGCAGTAGATACATCAGACTAAGAGGAAGACAAACCACACGCAACAAGATCCTTGTGACTTTCCGACAGCACAAAGTGAACTCAATGATTATATAATCGATCTCTGTCAGGTTTCCTACTCTCTGTCAGCGGGCCAAACATACCCCCCTTTAAATTATGATTTAGGGTATTTATAGCCATATGTGTGTACGAGTGTATACAGGTTTTCGTTCAAGCCTTTATGCTGTGGCGGGTGATTTCACTGATTAGTACATCTTCAACCAAAGATGAACTAATCAGTGAAATCACCTGGTGCACTGCATCGTCAGAACAAATGCTCTCCAGCTTCACAGCGAATCATTCAAAACCCCTGAATTATAATCATTTCCCCTCTGCTTATTATTCTAACTTTTGCTACCACCATGGCCGTGTTCAGAGTTTAATTGCTTAGACACTCTGTACTGTACAAAACCACTTCACCATTTGGCTGCACCGTTTTTCACACCCAGAACCAGCATGCTCTCCAGCAGCTGAACTGAAGCGATGTAAAATGTTATTTTCATCACAATAACAAACTACAGTCAGAACTTGGGCATGAACATCCGGTTTCTGACCTTCCATTTGGGTGACTGAGTTACAAACGGAAACCTCTGTATCAACCTCTGTATCAACCATAAGTAAAACATAACCTATATTTTTATTATGCCATATGTAGGTACACTACATGTACACATACTAGTTAATTGGTGCACCTACCTAAAATACAGTTTAATACAACATTCAAATTGTGTGGACAAAATATTACAAGCATATCTCTCTATAATGCAGTGCAGTTACATACCTTACCAACTGTAATGCACAGTAATGTACTGGGATATAAAAGTGTTTGGGTTCTTTTGAGTAATATTCTAATTTTGAGTCTGCATTGTGTGATTTTCAGCTGCTTAGTTTCACATCCACATCCAACTTACATCTCTTTGTACGGTCAGTTGTTTCATTTTTCTCACCAGACACCTGTGTACTTCAGCTGCCATTTCACACTGGGCAGGTAGTGTTGTGCAGTGTTGTACAGTGTTGTGGGGGCTGTGTGAGATCTGGGAGCAGCTGCCCATGGTATTTATATAAACCAGCACTGTTTCTGTTTTTTTTTTTTTTTTTTTTGGTCAGTCCAGCTCACAAAAACAATTAATTGAAAGTGTCTGAATACTGCAGATAGCTGCAGGGAGTCATTTGATTACAGGGAGTCTTTCAGTTATTATCAGAAGTATCACCTACTGCAGTGTTAATGAGCATGAGCTAATTTGCAGCCTTGTTGCTGTTACGTAAACATAAACAAGTTCAGATCAGCCACTTAATGGCAAGATTATCTAACTTTTGAAATTAGAAATAACAGTCCTCCTCTTACAAAGGAAAAGTTGCCTAACATATAAAATGCATTGTTCCTCAGGTGAATAGAGTCAGTGGTTTTGCAGCTACAGATTAACTTGGTCTCACGTGGCTTAGTCTTAGTGTCTGATGGTGTTTGCTGATTTATTGGCTAGATTTTTATCATTTACTGACCTTGGTACTTGTGGCCACAGCAACACAATCTTACTTTACAGTGAAGCTAGTTAACTTGGGTAAAATGGGTTGGGTAAAATGTTCAGTATATTTCCCTCTGAAATATAGTGCCTTTCTCTGTTTTATTTTGACCTTGTGATCCTGCAGCCACTGCCAAAGACCTCTGCAGTTACCATAATGCCGTGTGTTTATTTCACACTTCAAGCTCTGATGCTCTGCCTCACACTCTACATGCTGACCACTTCAGAAATCGTTATGTTTGCCTCCTAGTCTGTCCCCTTTTACCCTGAATAACTGAACTGCCCTGGCCTGCCCTTTGCCCTGACCTCCCTCATGTCCCCCACCTCCCTGTGTTTCAGACCTGGCTGGGCGCTCCACAGAGGGGTTGCCATTTCCTGCCCCCACACACTAAACCTGTCATTGCTCCAGTCCCACAGACCAGGAATAACTACCTCCAAAACCATGCATGAGTGTTTAAGCATGCCTCCAGTATCCAGTGTGGTCGTGCTGTCTGTCAGATCCTGCTAAGCCCCAAATCATTTCACCAGGGAAAGGTCCACCTTTTTGGTCTAAGCTTTCACACTAGCTAACTACTGGCACTGAACAAATACCTACAGGAATACAATCCCAGTGGTGAAGTGACTTAAATGCCAGCCGTGTGAGATATGCAGAAGTCGTGACTGGACTGGGTTGCTCCAGGAATTGCACTTGGAATAATGCACCAGTGGGGAAGCTGAGTTTCATACGTGAGGACAGTTGAGCAACAGATGAATCCCGTGTTAACGACACCATAACTACTCCCAAAGTTCCAACAACTCACACAGTCAGCAAGGAGCTTTCAGACCTGCCTTGTCAAATGGGGTTTTCTTTCCTACAGAAACAACTCACAATAAGGCACAAGGTGGCTTCTTTCTGCGTTCTTTCATTACTGGAAGTAATCATTATAATAACACAGATTTTACACATGCTGGCTTGAATTTCTGGTACAAATGCCTTACATAAGTTATTTGTGTATAAGAAACAGGTTCATGGCAAAAACACATTCCATAGATTGACAAAAACAGCTGCTCAGGTGGTGAAATCCATGTGTTGCTGCTTCCACGATTCACCGTTCACAGATCAGACTGAAGACCGAGAAAAGTCTGTATCCACACCAGCAGCCCCATGAGGATATAATGATTGTTACACTACAGAAAACAAAACTGTTGGATGTTGAAAAATGAAGAGACAACTTTGCTCTTTTAGGATCCATTTGACTAATAAGGGAAGAAACATAAGTTTATAAGTTTAGTCTGAAGGTGGTGCCAGAGCAGCCTGGTTCCAGACACATGTTGCACCGCGCACATCTCTGATTTGTTTCAGTGATTCAAATACATCTGGGGAGGTCATTGCCAACTGTCTCCTGTGTTGGAAAAACAGTCGAGCCAATAAAAACTTTAGGCAGGATTAAGAATAGATTGTTATTGTGCATTTTGACAGCCAGTTAGCTTGTAAAATTTAGTACATTAACTTGGTAACATGTTGATATCAAACTTCATTTCCCCCTGGACCAAAACGTTTGACCGAGCTGTAGTGTGGCTAACAAGCAACATGGCCTTCACAGTAGCTCCGTGCCTTCCTCACAAAACAAAGGTCAACTATCAATACATTTGCTTTCTATTAACCACAAGCATCAATACAAAATGTCATTTGTGGCCAAGAGTACAAATTTGATTTGAAGAACTCTGGTGGGTTTTGAAATATTGAGTGATTATGTGTAGCTCGCAGACATACCATTTTAATGCCCCAGTGTTGGGTTTGCATGCACAAGATATTTTGATAGCTCAGTAAATGATTGATTCACAGCGGGAGTCTCGATGTGCTCTGTTGCCAGGCATGTGCACGTACAGAATGTACCATAATGCGTGTGGTTAGTGTGGGCAGATATTCCAGTCTCTGTGTAGGCTAAGTTGATGAGCCCTGTCTCCTCCTGCGGCTTTTGTAATCTCCGCTCACCAGACACGTGATGTGTTTTTGCTTGTCTTTTTGTCTGAGAAATTGGCCTTTTCTGGTCAAAAGCCTGTTGACTATTGATTGTACGGTACATTCCTTTTTAGTTCTCTGTGTTTTGTTTTGTTTTGTTTTTTTAAGGCTCATTTCTGTGAGTTTAAATATTAAAGGAAGGTATTATGTATTATAATAGAGATCATAATCCACAAGACTTTGCTTATGATGTCATTACAAAGTATTTGAACTCTTTGAGTTACATTTTCACATTCATTTTCAAGCCCTTGGCAAGATGGACTGATTGGCTGGTGGCGGGTCTGCACATACAGTATGTGGGTTGACACAGCTTGCCCCTGAAATCCACCTCAACCTCGACTTCATGATTTAATCAGCGCAGTGTGGCTGAGCGACTGGAAAAAGACAGACAGAGGATTGGAATCTGTAGAAACCATTAACATAAAGGCATCTCCGTCCCCTCCTCTCACAGGCTGCTACATGGCTTCTCTGCTCCTTTGAAAAGGGAGTTTTGGGCACTATCTTGATCCATAAAGATCAGTTCTGCAGCTTGAAGCCAGATGATATACAGTATAACTTTGATTGCTTTGCTACTGGCCAACCTGGCAGGCGGCAGACAGGGTGGGTGGATGGTCGGGTTTTCAGAAAAATAGCTTTGAATGTAAAAAAAACCATACATATGGTGGTTATATTCATGGAACCCAGAGGAATATGTGAGAAATATGTTAAGATAATCCTTTCACCCTGACACATTCCAGCATCTGTGGTATGAGCCCCTAAGAATGGCAAAGATTTTAATAATGCTAATATTCATATTTATAATAGTAATATATCTCACCTTTCTAAGCAAAGTTAGACAGCTTCACGCAGACTTTTAGAGAAGGAGAAAACTGAAATATAACATGCTGTTCTATAGAAGTTGACAGGACAAGAAGCAAGAGCGGTGATAAGGGCTTTCACTTGTAAAAAAGAAAATGGAAACGTAGCCAAGAGAGCTGAAATTCAGTGATGTAAGTCCATTGTAAACATTTGGAAACAGCTCCATTATTTATGTGCTGAGAGTAAACAATGTTTTGCCTCAGCACATTGCTGGAAAATGCAACCCAAATAACGGCCAGCAAGTTTGGAGAGCTGATGCCTAATGTAGAGTAGAATTAAAGTTTTCATGCTGGCCCACTATATTACAGCACTAATCTTGTTCATAAAAGAGCAGAATAATGTTATTAAAATAATTTCTTATAAAATTATAATAATCACACAGAAATGATTTAAATTACCTGCTGCAAAAGGAAAATACTGAAAAAGAGCCAATTTAAAGTTGCAAGTTGACAGATGAGCATATTTTACCCCTTCAGCGGCTGTGTGTAGCCGATTAGGTGTCTTTTGATCTGTTTGAAGACTACTGGATGTTATGTAGGCTGGTAAAAGGGTTTAGTAGTAATGAATATTATTATGCTGTAGCTACCAGTAGGTAGCAGGAATGGAAAATATTCAGTTTATCAGTTGGGGCGTACTAATTTTTGTAAACAAATTAACTTTAGCCTTCTTAGCATGCTTACATGGACATGCTATGATTTGCAGCTCTATTGAGTATTCAGCTCAAGTCACAGCTTAGCTTAGTCTGCTGAAAGTTTAGCCAAGTTTGACTGAATATAGAGTTGAGCCTGACAAGCAGAGTTTTATTTGTTCTAAAAGGGGAATTGTACAAAACATTAACCTTTCCGAGTTGTGCGATGACGTAGTGGCATCTGAGAAAAGGCCAGACTAAGGAAGATGAGTCATTTGTGAAGTCCATGTTGTGTTTGTGAGACAGGAATGAACAGGGAGGAACAAACAGTGTTTCATCTTTAAGAATTCTTTAATACTGTTTAATTTAAATATTGCATACACTGTCCCATTGTCATTCTGGCTATAGACTTTTGAAATATGGCATCTGTTAACTTTGGCAACAAAAGTCAGCCTCCATGGAAAGTAGTTCCAAAAATTGCAGTTGAACCCTGGTTTGGGTCCACTTAATGAACCAACCTGAAAATCAGCATGTACACTCAACTTTGAGTTGTCTGTACATTGAGTCAATGAGCCATGTGTAGGCTGCCTGTCCACTCTAGACAGGTTGGGGTTTGGTTTAGGATTTGGGTGGGAGGTGTTCTTGTAGAATGTGATGAATGGCTGCTTGTGCAAACCTGGGTGGGAAGGGCCAATATGGATTGGCCTTTTTACCTCGGCAACCCCATCAGCTGGTAATTGGCACCATATGTCAAGCAGACGGATCTCTCCATAATGCGCACTTCTCACATTCAGTCCTCACCCACACGAACCCACAGAAAGGTTGACCCTCAACACTTGTCTGCCACCATTTAGGCATTGAACTGTGATGCTCCTTCCAATAGCTCTATATTGCTTTCCTTTATAGATGAACCATACTTACCTGATTTTGAAAAAGATTAGTACAGTAAATTTAACAAAAAAATATATAGTTTATAAAAGATTATAAAAAAGTAAGAAGAAAGTTTGAAGTACAGTTGAAGTGCAGACATGGCGCTTTCTCATTTACTTTATACTGCATATTTTGCACTAATGCCAGTGTGGGTTATAAAAAAAAAAACAACATGAAATGGTTAAACAACGGTTGTTTTATTACAAATTTTAGTTTTAAAAATAAATTTCATCAAGGTGACATTGCTCTGTTTTGGTCTCAGCTTTGTGGAAAGATGCTGAGAAACAAAGCTCACTGTTTTCATGCCAGCTGGTGTCTTCAGTTTCTTTTGTACTAATGCACAGCCAATCAGAGCGCTCTCTTTTAGTGACTGCCTCTGCTGCTGATTCAACAAGCTCAGCTGGCTGAATGGGTGGCACTAAGAGCAGATTAGTGCCAGTGGTGCCAGACACACCGCAAAAACTACGGGCAAGGGACCATCCCAGCAGCCGGCCTACAGAGACTGATGGCCAAGTGGGTTTGGTGTGTTTTAAGACCATGACGTAACACACTATTTAGGCGTTCCAGACCAATAGCATGATTAGAAAAGAAAAACAGCTGACATACCCAATAATTGCTCTCCGAATCCTCTAGTCTGAAACGTGCTAATCCTTTTCACAGTGCAATGTTTTTTGTCACTGCCTTTTTAGTGTGAGAGGTAAGAGGCAATATGACAGGCTGGCCTGTGAGATGTCAGTGCTGTCGATGCTTGACGCACACATGGAAAATAACTTCTGAGTGATTCACTGCAAAAGATAGACAGAAATTGCCGGTGCCCTCAGACACCCTGGTGAGCAAAATGTCAGTGATTTGATAAATCAATAGCACTAGCCAACAGCAACTGACTGACTTGCCTGTCAGTCTGTGTAAGTGTGTGGTGGGAGTTTACAGCATCAGACTGTGAATAACCCTCTTTCTATGAATGTGTAGCACGTGTCATCGTTGCCTTGTTATTGAGTATGCAGTTTTGAAAACAAAACATTTACATAATGACCTGTTACTGACCTCTTGCATCAAGGTCCTTTGATTGAACCTGGTCTGAATCTGATGTGTTTGATGTGGACGTGACTGTGCTGCGTTTTGTGCCCAGGAGAAGCATTTTAGAAACACAGCGTCTGCTTTTCAGCAGCCATGTTTCCAGTGTAGTTTTGAGTTGTTTTGCCAACATTTTTTGTGTTTTACAGCATATTGAATAGGGGTTTGCAGCTCGTTTAGATGTGGTAACACATGTTTTGTGGCTGTACTTGACTTGGCTTAATGGCCGTACAACCCCCTGCTGTCTTGTACAGTGTCTGTCTTTCCTGACTAGTGTATATTAGCAACAGTAAAAACACTACTCCGTCTCTGTCCCTCCTTCTTATCACAGTACGCGCATACAAACAAGAAAAACTAGTTTTACCGAATATGGCAAGACATAGTAATTTTGGGAAATACACTTATTTGCTTTCTTACTGATCCCACTCTTACCTCTGTCTTTTCAATTCTGAATAAAGCTGGAGCAAGGAGACAGTTACCACGTTATATCTCATTTGTCTTATCTGTACAAAAACCTAAGAATGAAAAGGACAAGTTGTGTTTTCCCTCTTCTTCTTGTGATGTTACCAGATTACCAGCACAGTCACTGCTCCCAGCCAAAAAGTAGCCCGGCACCCAACCGCCCATAAAACCACAAGTTGTCGTTTTTACACCTTGGTCTTTTATGGATAAACAAATGAATTGTAAAATGTTAATTACTGAGCTTTAGAGGTGTTTGTAGCCCTTTTTTAAACTTTTGGACAGACCCAGGCTTCTTTCAGCCTTTTTTGCTAAGCTAAACTAACCATCTCCATCTTGGCTCCTGCTTCATATTAAACAGATATGAGAGTGGAATGAGTGTTTCTGTTCTACTGCTCAATAAGAAAGCGAATATGTGTATCTGTCTCACAAAATGTCTTTATATCTATGGGGTCTAATGATGAATAGTTCCTCTGATTGAATGACATTGGCATTGGGTGTGTACGCTTTGTGCTTTGACTTTACAGGAACCGGTAAGATGTTTCTAATCTGTAGTGCTTGTATCGAGGAGGAATAGATAAGGTTATTCCAGTCATGCGTTTAACAGAAAGCTGCCCCCGCTCTCATGAGTGTTTGTGCAGTGATAATGGACTCTGCCTCCATGTTTTCTTAACCACTTCTCTTTCTTTCACATTGTCCTCACGTAGAGCTCTGCTCAGCCAACCAGCATTCCTGGACTCTCTCAGCAATGGTATGTGGTCTGTATTTGGCCAGCCTCCCATCCCACTCAGGACTGAGCAGAACTGAGGACGTTCATTATCACACCTCAGCGGCTGGCTGCATAATGGCTTTCACCTTTGATAACGAACAAGGACTGACCTGCCACCTCCTTTGTTCTGAAAGGCCAGGCGAGATGAGAGAATTCTCCGGTTCTCCACTCTCCTCTATTTCGCTACCTCAGTCAAAACTTTTTTCTTTTTAAAAATGTATGAAATTGTTCCATCTGTAGAATAAAAAAGGACTTCAATTCTTTGATTTTCACCTCAATAGATCAAGTAAGAGCATTTTTTTTTTGTAATATGTTCTAGACTTTATTAACTTGTATAAACTAAATGCTCAGTAGTGGACATGGACATGATAATAAGCACAGTACAGGACTGCACCAGAACTTAAGAAAATGTAATCCATGAAAATCCAAAGCTTTCAAGGCTGTCTCCTTTACATGGAATGGAAGAAATTTACTCTTGTTTCTTCACCACATCTTCCCCAACATTGTTTTCTGAAGGAATTTCTGAGAGAGCACAAGAGGCCACTGAACCACACATATGGCTCAGTCAATGTAGACAGATGGCCTCCACAGAATTAGGGTTCAGCAGATTGTAGAGGTGTGAATTATGTAATCTTTGCAAACAACTGATCTGAGTGTGTGTGTGTGTGTGTGTGTGTGTGTGTGTGTGTGTGTGTGTGTGTGTGTGTGAGAGAGAGAGAGAGAGAGAGCTCCGTATTTGGCCGTGGCTTGTGCACAGATAGCTGCCAGGCTTTGGCACTGTGGATTTTCAGGCTATGAGATGAAATGTTGAAAAGCCCCTGGGGGTGCAGGGTGCACAGGGAGATCGGGTTCACCAGAGTTGGCCTGCCCTTCCACTGTAGTCAGTGTTAACTGAGACAGATTATGAAAAGTTAGGTGTGTGTATGCTTTCTTTCTTGCTCTGTGCCCTGGGAGAGTTGATAGACAACAGACAGCACATCCATTGTTTACCTAGGTGTAGTTTCTCCTCTGCTCTGCTGCAGATGCTTGGAAAACTGGGATCCAACCACAGCTGTTTGGGAATGGACAGGAAACCCCACTCACGTCCCCCCCTCTCTGTTGCGTCATTCAGCCCTGGAATGATTGTATTATGGTGCACATTTCAAATTACCTTGAGTGCCAGCCCAACTACTTAAACTTAAACTTTCATTATTCTTTGTGCAGCCCCTAGCCTGTGATGTACTTCTCTGATAAGCTGCAAACTGAGCAGATAACCTTTAAATCTGTTTTATCTGTCAAAACAAAGACCACAAGCAGTCAAATGCTCATTTTGATGCAGACCACAGTCTGCTGTGAGAAACTGTCTGAAGACCTGAAGACCTCGTCCCCTCTTGTTACTTTCTCTTAACCCTAATTGACACGTTATCCAATCCACACTTCGCCACACAGACACACAGCTGGATGGCAGACCTTGTCACTTGATGCCTGGAAGTGCTCAAGGCTCTTAGTAATCAGGAAAAAGGAGAAAAAAAGAAGGGGAAAAAAACCCCATCTTAACACTGATTCGCCATATTGATGAAAGCCTGTCTGCATTTACCTCTGTGCTGCTCAAAGCCTGTAATTGAAGAGCAACCCAATAACCAGCCTTACTTGGTGAGAAGCGACATGTAATAGTGCTATTACAGCTTGAGCTGCTAAGTTGTGCTTAGCTTTTAGCTTTTTAATTCTTGTATCAAACTTTTATTGACGTATCGACTGACTTTTTTTTGTGATCTTGCGTCCAAGGTTGTCTTGCAAAGGATTTTCCTCTCCCTCCTGTAGACAGTGAATTAGTACTGTGAGAGTACTATTATCTTGTCTCTTGAATAACAATAAAGGGAATTATGGGAGCATCTCATACTTTGGATAATTGCATTCTTCTAGTGTTTCTGACCATAGGGGTTTGCCATGAAAATATGAATAATTATTGTCATAAGAATAACCGTTTATTGAAGAAACAGTGGAGTTTAAGGGTATTTGGAAGCACAATGAGTAAACAACTGTTGTGAATACTAGGGTGTAGTGGGTGAAATTGTACGTTGGGTGACAGTTTGGTAGAGGGCTTACAA
Organism: Toxotes jaculatrix; assembly: GCF_017976425.1. NCBI lineage: Eukaryota > Metazoa > Chordata > Actinopteri > Toxotidae > Toxotes > Toxotes jaculatrix. Next base: position 13,855,840 of record NC_054414.1, on the reverse strand, counting down.
ACTGAACACCTTCAAATGTCAAAACTGCGATCTGCCATTGGGTTTCTTCAGCAGATAAAAGAGATGAGAGAATGCGATAGGGGAGGATGGTGTATGATATCATCCATATCACAGACACTGATGTAGTGGGTGGTTGTGTGACCTGTTAAAGTCAGTTGCAGTCAGTTTGATTGAGATATAGTTAGATATATTGTGATGATTGTGTGGCCTTGGTGAAAGTCTTTGCTCTCTGGATACTTTCAACTAAAAAGTCAAGCAAGACCAACCTTATGCAAACGCAGCCTTCATGCTGGAGGCAATTAGAGACACTGAACTAGCTACAGTACAAGAGAGACAGCCCATATGCCAGTACACAGTCCAAATGTAAAAATGTAACAAGCACGCTTCTGCCAACATTAGTTGCTGAATGGGAAAAATGTGTTGTTGAACAGAACTTTGTTTACCTGTTTTCTTTAGATAAAAAGTGGTAAGACCGAGAAGGAGTGTCAACAGCTGCTGCTGAGGAGCCTGCAGTGCCTGGAACGCTACATTTACCTCATCCTCTTCAACACATACCTGCATCTAGAGAAGAAAGACTCCTGGCAGCGCTCCTTCACTCTCTGGATGGAACAGGTACGGGATCTCTGCTCCACTGCTACTGTTTCTCATGTTGATGTTTATATACATATGGTTTTCATCTGTTCCCTTTTTTCAGTATTTATGTATATCCTGTATTCATTTTATCTATTTCTACTGGTGACATTTATGCAAATAAAATACAGACAGAACCGACAGGGAATATGTTTGATAACTAGGCAAGCCTCAAGAAAAAATGATAATGCACCTTCCATTAAGCCACACAATGAATTGGTTGTTTCAATTAAAATTCCATCAGATGGAAAGCTCAACTTAATGCAGCTGATAATGAATCTTTCCTTGAATAGCGCTTGGAAAAATATTAGAAAAGACCCGATGGCTGAGCCATCTGCACAGCGGATGTGCATTGAGTCAATTGTTGCTCTCAGGCACTTGAGGAGGGTGGCCTTCGAGACTACTATTCACTTCCTCATTTGCTGCTCTACGTGTGTAAGATTTGCTGGGTATATCACAGTTCAATCAGTTACCCATAATGCTATGTGTTAATAGCCTGTTGATGAAAAACAGAAACAGGACATGAGGGACAGTGGGGCTTTTTTCATACTCAGGTTGTGCACATTGTGAGCCAGTTACCAGAGTTTCATTTGGATTTTCCTCCAGGAATTTACAAGCTGGTTTTGGTTCTATTGTGGCCTGGTTCTTCACACACTGAACTTCATAATGTCTCGGCTCTGTGTTTTTGTTGGTACATTAATCGTTTGGCCACCTGTGCCCCTACAGTAAAGTTGAGAATTTATGTGCATTCCAAACAAATGAGTAGTTTGTAAGTGGTACTCAGCACACACACACACACACACACTCACACACTGCAATTAAAATGTATGTTGCTAGATGTTAAGCTCATGTGGTGGTACAAAAAAAATAGCTTTTGGCAGGTTGACAAAACACATTTCAGCATAAATACAGGTAAATACTGTGAATCAGTATTATATGGTTTCATTTAAATTTTTATACATTTGGTTTCAATTAAAAGGTGTTGTTGTTATGGCTCAGCAGGCCTCATTTTATTTTTTGTTTTGTTTTTAAAATAGAACTAGCACATTTCCACCACAGAGCAACCATCAGCAGCACCTTTACGATATGTAAAGCGAAAGCCATGGCCACCATAATGTTCCCGCGTTGTCTGTTTGTCCGTCTGTTCAATTCTCGTGAACGCCACATCTCAGGAATGCTGTGACAGAATTATTTCAAATTAGCCACAAACCTTCACTTAGACTCAAGAGACAAAATTTCAGACAAATGGATGTAAACTGCAGCTTGACTGGTTGGCAGAGGCGTACAATCACGAGGCGGTAACTCAAGCTGCTTCAGGCTAAATAATGAAATTTTTATTTTTTTGTTTGTAGTCTCAAAATATAAGACATGAATGTCTAAAACTTTTGCTAAAAGTAAACAATCACTTGATTATGATTTAGATTTCATCCTGCAACTTCACAGCCATTTTCTATTCTTATTTGCGAGCAGAGGACCCGGAGAAACAAAGCCAAGAGGCTGGAATGTTTGAAAATCACTGAATGAACATCTCTTCCTTCTTTGTCTTTATTGAGGTGGAATAAACTCAAAGAAAAAAACGTGGAATTCCAAAATAGACTGGAACAATGGCTGTGAAAACAATTGTCACAGAAATATGCACAGTCAATCAGTGCATATTCTTCCTGTTATGAATAGCAAATATATGTGGTGCATCAGAGTGACTCTAATGGCCCAGTTATGCCATGAGAAAATACAGACGTGCACACAGAGGACAGGGATGCTCTGCTGTAAAGCAGGCAACAGAAAACACTACACCACATCATAATATTTAAATGTTATCTCTAGGATAGTTCTGTATTTTATCATCTAGGTGGCGCTTTTGTTTTCGCTGGTATTCCTTTCTTTTTTTGTTTTTTCTTTCTACTAAAACTACCCCTCTGAGGAAAAACTCCCGCTGCTTTGCACAGCAGCCTATTCTGTTCCCATTATAGGGACAATTTTCATCATAGTAATGTAAAAGCAACTGTGTAAAGTTTGAAGAAGTCACTAAAAATCAGCCTCTTGTTACATCATCTACACCAGACTGAGGAAAATCTTTAATACCCTGCCATGTAGTGCAAATTGTACTTGGATTTTTAACAGAAATCGTAAAATATGAATACATTTACAAAAACTGTAGGTTGAATGTATTTGCACATCCAGCATTTACAAAGAAGTATTAGCTTTCCCTTGCTTTTGTGTTTTTGGTCACCTGGTGACTGTAAGTCCAATATTCACTCTCTTTTAGCTCTGGTTTTGGTCTCTACCAGCTCCTCGGCTACTGCCAGTACATTTTAGTGTACAGCTGTAACTGCTGAAAATCCCAACACCTCACCTCTGAGCTTCTTTTTTGATAAACACAACAGTTTTTTTTTTTTGCCTTATTAGCAATCGTGTGTTTATTTGGGTGTTTATCATCAATGATAATCATAATAATCAGTCTGTTAATATGCACCTCCAAGATCAGTGGTGAATTTGCTGTGGCTGGAGCAGTGTTTTCCACAGAATGGAGCCTCACAGGTGTTTCATCCTTCACTTTCGACTCCCAGCTTCTGGCAATTTTCCTGTATTATCTGGAACACCTGGGGCCATGTCTGAGCAGGATGACAAAAATGACCCAGCGTGTCCTTTAGATGTGCCAGTGCATTCGGCTCTCACCTCCCTGGCCATTGGGAAGGTCTGGGGGGAGACGGGTAACCAAGCCATCCATCAACTGCACGGAGAGCATCCCTCAGATAGCACCACAATTTATCAAAACTGACATTTTCTGTTGTGGAACAGACTGAAATCAAGAGGCTGATTTCACTAGAGCATTTGTCAACACATGGTCATTAAAAAAGGGAATTACCTGTAGCCTACTACAACAGCCCATGTGGTAGTATTATATACACTTCTATGCCACTAATTCCATCATTATGACAGTAGAGTCATGTTATAGTCATCACTTGTTTTTTGTTGGAAATAATGTTGAAAATTCTGGAGGACATGTTGAGTGTCATCGTAGTTAAACATTTGGGGGGGGGGGGGGGGGACAAAGGGAGCTCAGTTTAGTTGTACTTTTTGAACTGTAGCACACAATAAAATGACTTTCTTCACTAACTAAATAGAAGTTTAATTAACAGCTAATTAGGCTGGTGACCGAGGTTACTTCCTGGCCCATGCTGTCGCTGATAACAGCAGACAGTCACATTTTCATCATCAGCCACAGAGTGCAGCGTTAATGAGCTGGAAACTAGCTGGAAGTGCTCGGTCACTACTCAAACTCCTATGAAGAACTCATCAGAATCACATTACTTTCCTGCCTGGGGTCTGAGCTTACCATTTGATTGAGCGGCTGCATTAATTTAATCCAATTTCCCTGATGATGGGACACCTGACAGGATAATGTAACCTGTAGCTAGCAAACTGTACATAAAGTTAACTTAGCTCTTATATTCGGAATGTCAGTGAAAGTGGGGTAGATGTCTGAACTTGCTGCAATGACATGATCAATAATGTCTTACTTTGCACTTTGTCTTGGTCCCTTTCACTCTACTATATATGGTTCACAGTGAGAATGCAGTGTGAGACAGGGAGGTGAGATGACATTTGGCAAAGGTTTTCAAATCCAGGATACTGTGGTTACATGGTTACATAGCATCATGAACCTTAGGGCAGACATGCTGTGTGTGTGTGTGTGTATATATATATATATATATATATACACACACACACACACACACACACACACACACACACACACACACACACACACACACACACACTGTAAATGCCTTTTTGTAATGTCCTTTAAATGTGTTTGCAAATGTCTTCTTAATAATTATCTTTTTTTTGGGGGGGGGGGGTTGGACAGAAGAAACCTCCGCTGGCGAGACACTATTTGATTGACAGGCCATGTCTTGGAAGTGCAGTGCAAAACTGTGCTGCACAAAAAGATGTCTCCAAACATACCATTAAAATAAATTGAATTACGGGCAAAATGTCCCTCAATTACACTGTACCTACAAAAGGTAGAAATTGATTTAAACTGGTCAGACTCTGTGAGGTGACACGGTTGCTGTGGCAACCATTCTCTTTGGCATTAGGGTTAGGATTAGGTGTCATCTTAAAGAGATCTTTATTCTGATTGATTTCTGATCCCATGAGAGACAGAGAGGACAGCAAAGATGTGAGCCGCAGCTGTGACAGAAGTCACGTTGACATTCAAACATCCGAGTATCTTGTTTTGTTTTGCTCTGTGTTTGATGCACATTTTGCTGTGAGGGTTGTGAATCTCACACCGTCATTCTCACACTGTTCTCAAAACGAAAAACTACAATTTGCTGATTGCTTGACAACTGTCAACAGTTTGATAAGAAGGCTGCTGACGTGTGGAAAAATGATCCATTCAAAAGAATTTTAAACTTAATTAATTTTTCTGTTTAAGGAACATCTAATTAAAATAAATAATTTCTAAAAAAGAAAAACATACACAGACATTGTGCAGGAGTCTTGTGACATACGTGATACCTTTTGCACCCCACCAGTATCAGTATTGTGATGTGTATACTGGCCCAGTTGCAGCAGAATCTGGCAGCAGCCCAACCAATCTGACCCAACCCACCCCAAGGCACAATCATTAGCCTATCACCAGTGACCGTGGCAGGATCGTTAATGACAAACCGCAACGCCAGAGGCAGTGGTGGCGGGTCATCACCATCACTAGTCATGCATTTGAAGCCACGGTTACACAACCAGCCAGATCTGAGCAGCACAGTCTGTCCAGCATCCTGCGCTGGCTGTATGCATGTGTGTGTGCATGGACTAATTTGATCTCTTCAGCAGCTAAAAGCAGGAGCACAGTGTTCCCAGACATGCACAGCAGCAGCCAGTGCCAGCTGATATGGAGCCTCTGATCTATTTGGTCTCTTTGCTTCTGTTCAGTTGGATTGTTTGAACCACAGAAGCATATGTTTTGTGTTATTTCACTGCAGGATCAGAGGCGCTAATCGCCTTATAACGATGCAGCCATGCATATCCAAAGCTATATGTATATATATATAAATATATATGTATATATATGTGTGTATATGTGTGTATATGTATATACTTTTTTATGTGTTTGAAGTGCCTAATGCAACATTGTGTGCACATTGGACAAATATTGTCCCTGGCGTCATTAGGCCATGTCGCCTTGTGGCGATGTTGTGAGATCAGAGCAGAAACATCAGAGGAGTTATTGGAATTGAAATCCATGTTTGCTAATCCAAAACGTGGCCCTTTATACAATGGCAGGACTTGTGTACAGTGCATACCACAGATGCCTGTAGGAGAGGTACCCTGTCAGTCACTCCAGCTGTTTTGATGTGTGGCACAGAGGCCTCCCTGTCCCCCTGCACCGGTCAGGTATGTGCAGCCTTTGAGATAGCCGACTGTGAGAAGGACCAGCGCCTCCTCGCTGCCCTGCCCCTCCCACCGCTCCAGCCGCCTAATGAGTTTTGGCGTTTGTGATCTCTTCAGTGCAGCATGAAAGACATTTCTTTGACAGCTGCTTACTGTCACTCAGAAAGCTTGTCACCACGCACCAGCAACTTCAAGGCTTTTTTTTTTTCCACAGATGTCCCCTGAAAGAACTGATCCCTTTTGATTTGTTTTTGACTTTGTTGTACAGTGTGAAGATATATTGATTTGCTGCTTTCTACATCTCATGCCGTTGTCTTTAGCTGTTATTTGTGCCACAGGAGCTACGTGGCGTGCCATGAACACTTGCCAGGGGTGTGGCGAGTCATTTTTTTCTAAGTGCATAAAAGTGAGGCTAAATTTAAATTATTAAAAAAAAAAGGTGCAGGTGACGATTGCTGACATGATGGCTAGTTGTCAGGGTAACGCAACATGTTTTCAGGCATGTTGGTGTCCAGGTGGACGCAGTCAGAAATAGAAGCGCTAAACATGTGTCACAGTAAAAAAGGAGTGGATTTTGTTGCATGAGCAGTGTGAGAAGTGAAGAAAAGTGGGAAAGTGGAAGTTTTGATGTTTTTTTTGCCATGTCTCTGTCACCATTGTAACTTCTGTTATAACCTGACTTAGTTGGAGTATTGTTTTTTTTGTTTTTTTTTTAAATTTTGAGAAGAATGAAGACAACAAAATGTCAATGTTCTCAGCTCTTACCCACGGGGATTGCACGCAGTCATTCTTGATCCTTTCCATCTCAAACCCTTGACTTTGCCATAAGACGCGACTTTTCACCGTTGCAGATTTTTGACACATCCCCTATTTAGACAGCTGGGCTGTGGGGTAGATGAGTCAGGTTAGGTATCCTGGTTAACAGCACAAATCCAAATCCACATTCACTGACTAATGGTTCCTCTGCACCCACTCACTCGTTCCCACCAAAGAACTCGGCAGCTACCCAGGAATACATCAAAGGCAAACCAGCACCGAAATGTACATCAGTTCATGTGTTTGCTATAAAAGGCTTTATTAAGATAGGACACTAGAAGCTGCACGATCATTTGTTCATGGTGAGACAGCTCACAGGACTGAGGAAAGGTTTTTAAGTTTGAACCAGCGTCGACTCTACAAAGCACTAGTTTTAGCGTTACATGATATCTATTGTAAGATTTGATTTTGCATGGTCAGCGAGTAGGTAATCTAGACCACACTCTGTGGCGCCTTGTGTTTATTTCTGCTCAAAGCTGGCCAGCTAAGCTATAATCATTGTAGTGAAAGGGATATCTTGATACTATTATTCCTGTTCATTGTTCCAGCATGTCTTCCTCAGCAGTCAACCTGACGGTGCATTTTTAAAAGTGTCCAGAGAAGCGATTCACACACAGGATTACCTCACAGCCTCAAGAGCATAACCACAGTCATACTCTTCATTTTTGTATAGTTTTAAAGTATGTTTCCACAAGTGATGCCCTTATTTACCCCAATGTTTGAACATTTCTCATCTTCCACATTCCTCTCCACTCCAAAATTTGCAGACTCTTTGACTGCCCGAGGAGCGGAGGGAGAGGTTGTATTGGCAAAGCGTTTTAGGCAACGTTACCTCAACTGAGTCATTCCCTGCTGTCTTCTAGGGTCCTACAGACTTGCAGAACAGCTGGTGGTTCAGCTGTGTTCTGTATTGATTCCAAGCTGAGTGTGTAAGCTGCAAGAAGTAACTTTCCCGCATGTTTGTGCGCCCCCCAAAAAATGAGCTGAAGTCATTTAAATGGCTTGTGATGGGAAAGTCGATACAAGGATCAATAGAAATAAATAAATTTGGCAGCCTGTGTTAGCAGAGTTTGACTTCCTTAGTTTCTTGTATGCTCTTTTATCAAATCTAGTAGCAGAACATCACAGTCCCGCACTGTTTCTCAAAGCGAACCCTGCAGAGTCAACTTGGCCAGCTGTGGCACTTTTTAATGGGGTATTCAATCTTTAAAGTTTTTGCAGGGTTTATTTCTGTTTGTTTGTATTGTTTCACTTTATGGCCAGATGTTTCTGGTTGTCCACGGTGCTTCCCATCAGTCCTATGGTGTTTGACAGCCACAGCAGACAGTGAGTCAGCGTGACCTGGTGCTTAACACGAACACTGAACTCTCTCCTGGGGGAAATCTTGCCATGTTCCTCTCCCTCCTCATTCATTCAGAAATGACTCAGACACAAAAAAACCAAATAACACATCCTATGTCCATGCTGTTGTTCCAGTGCTGTCCCATTACAGTACTTCAGTAAAATAGTGAGGCCGCTGGTTTTCAGTTTTATGTTGTATGTCCAGTCCACTAAATTCCAGTGGTAAACATTTTACTACAAAATCAAAAACAAATCATCGCACACAACAAGGCTCATAGAAATATTCTTCACTGGTAAATGGACTGAATTTAGGTAGCACTGTTATCCAAAGCATTTTACAAGCTGCCATTCACCCATTCACTCACACACCACTGCCAGTGATCGGTCATGCAAAGCACTGGCCTAACCGTTGGTAGCAAGTTAGAGTTCAGTGTCTTGACCAAGGACACTTGTGGACATGTGGGCAGGAAGAGCCATGATGTAACTCAATAGCATTTTCTTGTTAGATTGTTCCATTAAACCCTCGCTCCTCAGTAGTACTTCCTGTGACACGCAAACTAAGTTTGATGTTTAAAAGTGGTGAAGTGCCCCTTGAGCAATCTCTTAATTCCAGGGGTTTGTTTGTAATGTAGTACTTTTTTGATTTTACACCACACTTGAATCCACAAGTTACTTTACAACTAAAGTAAAGTTAGATTGTGGTGTTGTTTTAATTATGGTGTTGATATTTTTACTGAAGGATCTGAATACTTCTTCTACCAATTCCTGTTGTGTCCAAACCCTCAGTAGATACCTATTGTTCCAGTGAAACAGCTGCATGTATAAGAAAACCGTCAGATTACATGTTTAAACTCGGCAGTTAAAGCATTTGTGTGGTCATGATGGATAAATAAAAGAAAATGCCTGGCTGGCTGTGTTGCCTGTTCATTAACGTTTTGTGTATTTCTGTGGTAGGTGGCTGCCAAGGCCGGAGTTTATGACATCCTCAACCAGCTGGCCTTCTCCGAGTTTGAAAACCAGAGGGACACGCCGCTGGCCAGGCTGCGCTGCCGCTGGCAACAGCAAAACATTCAGTCACTTCCTTTCCGAGGGGAGTTCGTTTGAGAGAGGATCACTGTGAATGCACCAAAACAGTACTGTGCTTTTCAGAATAAAAGACATTTACAGTAAAGTTGTCACGCCTTCTATATTTACCCTTGTATTATGCATATCTTCACTTCATCTATGATTTGTTTTACTATTGTTTTTTGTTTTTTTTTTTCCATTTTGTAGGTATTAAGTCTTAATGAAATGTTAAGTCTTAGCAGAATGTTGATGATATACTAGAAGTTATTTGTGCCTTTGCCTTTTTTCAAAAGTAGATCATAGAATTGACTATTATTTATGTTACTTTTTTCAAATTAAGGTAAAAAAACAAAAAAACAAAAACCCCTTTTCCCCCTTTTTTTACTCCTCTCTTTTGAAGATGAGACAGCCTTTCAAAACTTCTGTTGTGCCAAGACAGAAGTTAAATGTTGTTATGGAGGAGAGAAGCAAATTCCTCTCTGTTGTCAGCCAACAATTTTGGTTGTATGTCACAACTGTTTGCTGTCGTGTGACCTGATATTTTTCTTGAGCCCTGCCCTTTTCTTCTCAGCACAGCTGTCATCAGTGGCTGGGCATTTGTCTGACTTGAGGTTTTTGAAAAAAAAAACAAAAAAAAAAAACCCAAAACATTCCCTGTGAATCCATGAAAGCTGTTGTTATTAAAATTTTGTGTCCTTGAATTTTCTAAAGCTGATCAGAGTGGATGTTTTTGAGAACTGATGGTCAGAGTTTCTGTCGCTACAGTGTAAGAGCAGTGATGTGTCCCTCTGTTGTACCTGTTTCTTTTTACATTTATTTACATGTCATGAGACAGGTACTAACAGTACAGCAGGATTTTTTTTAACTTTGATTTTACTTTAAAGCTGTATATGTGTTTGTATTCACCTTTGTATACATTGGAGCAATGTTGCTTAAACATGAAAATGCATATTTTTTTTCTGAGACTCTTTAGAGACGCATTCTTCTTTCTCACACCTGCATTACCCACAATGCAGCCCGACTGCTGACAGTTAAGTCGGCCTATTTGGTTGCACAGCAGTACTTCCCAAAACCTGTAAACAGACTTTGATGTGTAAAATTTTCAGAGTTTCCCTTTAATCAGCTCAGCCCTCGCAGAATTGACGACCCCTGCCAGTAAACGGTTGTAGTTCCTGTGACATCATCAGTCCGTCAGCAGGAATCAAATTATACGTCTGACGGTAAAATTAATGGTTGGAAAAAGCTGGGCCTGCAAATATTTGGGTTAAAGAAAACACTGTCTCAATTGATGAATGATAAATACACCCTTTAACAAAGGGTATATGAAGACAAAAGATGCATGATTCACTCATCGGGACAAAAAAGGTATAATTGCATTGTCAGACAAACAGGGCAACAGAATATTGCTTTTCTTGAACATGTGCCAGTTATTGTTTAGTGTTTCTACATTTCCAGAATAGGTTTTACTGTACAGCATTTCTTTAAAACGTCCTAACATCTTTTTTGTTTAAGTATGTTTGTTATTCTTTAATTTGCTAATATGTGTTTAGTTGTAAAGTAACTTGCAGCTTCAAGTGGGCTGTAAAAACCATGAATCCTGCCTTAAAACCAGAAAGATAAGCCAGAAAAAAACCCTAAAAATCCTTCCTCCCGATGCCTTTCATTACGATTTGTTCTATTCTGTCAATGTGTCATAACATTTGCACTGTATATAACTCATCTAGACTAATTGAGCAAAAAGATTGTGATGACTGAAAATAGAATGGTAATTGAAATAGCCTTTTTATGCTTTAGCATAAACCCATCTGTGTGACTTGATAACACAAGAACATACATGTGCAGGTTGTAATAACGCCTTAATTTCTTAGCTATGCTCTTAATTTAATGTTTTTTAAACAAAGAAGCGTATTATCTTTTATTCACTTTATGTATCATTTATTTTCTTTTTGGGGGCTTGAAATAAATAATTCAAATAGATTTACCAGCCTGTGTCTGCTTTTGGTATCATTTCACTGTCGGCTTTCCTAAGGAGAAAAATAAAACTGATCCATCTGTGTCAAGGATTTGGATTTTAAAGTGTGGGTGGACTCTCTGACCGTGGATATTTTGCACACAACTCTCCGCTGTGCATTGTTTCATTGAAGTTTCCGAATCGGGAGCGATGGAGCCAAATAATTGTCTCTTCCCCCCTCTGCTTCCTTTCTTTTTCCTCCTTATCTCAGCATCATCTTATGCTCTGAGATACGCACCGCTGAGGACACACTCGTATATCAAGACAGTCTCTTTGTCTTGTGTCAGTGCCAGCTTCTCGGAAAGCAGAGCCGGTTATGAACATCGTGCAGAGTACATTTACACCAAACAGATAATTCATTGTTGGACTGAAATCTTAACATATTCCATATACAGTAATAAAGAGCTTAGGCAGATCAAAAGACTAATCTGAGTTGCCTTTTGATGTGGACAGGTAAGGTCTTAATTAAAAAAGAAAAAAAAAAGGTCACTCTGTCAAGAATGGAGGGCTGTGTGGGGATTAAAAGCCACCGGCCGGCACATCAGTGAAGCTCACTTGGCTTCGCTGGCCTGCTTTGAAAGGCTGATATCCCAGATCACTTCCCGTCTTGTAAGTGCATAGCAGGCTTATCTTTGGGAGCACGGAAGTTGTTAGGATTTTATCACACCACAGCCTATCCTGGATTATTGTAAATGGAAACCAAGTGGTCCAGATTGAAACAGTCCTTTTATAGTTTGTTGCCCTTGTTTCCTTTCTACATCACCTCAGTTTATGAGCTTTCTTGTCCCTCTTTGTCATGGGGTTGGCAGTGAGATTCACAGAAACACAAACGCACACTTTTAAAAAGCACATTGTTGGTGAATTTCTCCCTAACTCTACCAACAGAGACAAATCGGTTAAAACAACATGCGGATACGGAGAAGGCTTATTCAGTTGCAGCATGTGGCCAACTTGACTCCGGGTCAAGATAAGCCCAGGACATGAGGACCATGCTAGGATGATATAGCGGCCCCTCGCCTTTGAAATCCTTTCCAGACTCATTGAGATACTCCCCAACGTGAAACTCAAGCTAGCAGTTCTGAAGGATCCCGAGATTACGGCGGACAAAGAGCGGCATTGAGAGGTGAGCAGCAAGAGGGGATGTAATGAACTTGATGTAAAAAAGCTTCCCTCTGCAGATGAGAGAGCTGCTCAGGAGAGGAGGCATGTGTGAGGGGTGCATGGGTGCACCGCTGTCCTCTTTGATTGTTCTTGTGTGGATAAAAGCAGCATTACAGACACCTCAGAGTGTGCTCTCAGTCCTCTCCCGGGATTTAATCAATAATAGCAAGATGGTGAAAATCTTTGAAAGGATGTTCTTAAATCTGCGTTGGCAAATACTCATGTAGTATTTCATTTACCATGGGCAATAATACACAATCCCTGAGAGGCTAGGTATTACACACCCCACTGAGCAAGGTAATGAAAAGTCTCAGCTGACAGGATAAAAAAATACTGATTGAATTGATAGAGAGCTCTTAAATGCTCCTTTTTTCCCCCCTTTATTTTTAACCTCAATTCGATCTTTTGGAACACATCCCATCGACTAAGGTTTTGTTATTTAGAAGCCCTGGTTCCAAGTATAAGTGATTTGCTGTCTTGTTGTGTGAGCTGAACTGAACTTCAGCTACATAACAAGGTAACAAAGTCCCAAAGTGGAGGCCGCACAAATACAGTGACACATATAGGAGTAGGTACTGTTGCAGCTGCACATACAGAAAAGAGGTCCACATTCATTAGTGTCTAATCACATTTTCTTAAGGATGGTCAAGTGAAACTCATCGAGTCTGACCAGGGTCATAACTCAGGGCTCATTCTGAAACTTTCAGTCCCAGCTCCCTCTTTCTACACAGGACAGAGGACCGTAATAACAACTCCTTCAAGTCACTGGTTTGTAACTTGGCAAACACAGAAGCTCCTCTTCCCTCAAGCTGCCAGGCAGACTAGCAGCTGCTTTGCATCACCCTACATCTCGGAGATGAAAAGTCACATATTTTCTCAGCACGCTGGCATGGCTAGACCACATTACAGCACACACTGAGGCATCCGCGGCCCTGCACATAGTACTGTAACGTCTCACTATTGCTGGAAACACAGTGGAAGAGGCTTTATTCTTTGCAGCTCCACCCTCAAAGACTGGACTAACTACTGTTCAGCCGATTACAGCGTGTCTGCTAGATTCAAATGTTAAGCAAATGTAGGCTCCGAAACATGTCTCTGTGAAGTATAACAGGGGAAAGAAGGAAGAGTTTTATTTTTTCAAGTATTTACAAATCAGTAAATCACATTTCCAAAGAATGATGGCTGTCTCACATGAATATCTGCAGCTTGTTGTTAAAATACTCAAGAGCTGGGTTCGATTTGAAGCAAGAGTGTATTAAAGTTTTGCTCTTCGACTTCTGTTGTGAAGGACAGAGTGTTCTAATGCAAGCACTGTAGTAGAAAATTGTTCTGGTGTGTGGACTTAACCACAGACTGTGAGTGGAGCTATTCATTTCAGAAGGGAAAAAACAAGGCTTCTAATTGAATACTATGCTATATTGTGGAATTTCATCTTGGCTTTTAGACACACAAGAAAAAAAAAAGAAAAAACTCCAAACAGTATGGATGGAAAAAGAGCATAAAACTTCTTACAAGGCAGTTAATGGTTTCCATCTCTTAATGCTGTGGTTAGTTTCCATCGCTTATTAATGCACAACTCTGGATCACCATCCAGTCCTCTCATTGCCGCCCTGGGGGGATGACTGTGTAAAACCCACACCTGCTCTACACTGACCATCTTGGGAGCATGGGGGTAATTAACCACAGAGTGAGAGTATGGGCATTTCATGGGGGAGGTCGTCCAGAGCAGCAGAGCCCAGACGCAGTCAAGAAGGAACTGTGGAGAGAAAAGAATGTCCAGTCTAGACACCTTTTTTCTCCAAAAAGTACCTGAAAGTCAAAACTCATTTCCACCCAACCCCCTTCTCTTCCTCTAAGAAGGATTCCAGAGTTGTTGGTTCAGTCTCTGCATGGTCATGTCTGACTAAGTCTGGACTCCAGCGGGGTGAGCCGGGGCCAAAAAAAATCCCAGTTGCTTGAGCAGTCATCCAAAGTTTTAACAGACTGTCACTCCTCCGTTGAAATCCACTGTAAGGTTTTCACACCTTCTAAGTTTTTAATGATGGTGTTGGATTTGTTCCCTTTCTGCAAATGGAACATATGCTCACAGTGACATCTGCAGGATTAGCCCTGATTATGAAAACCTGGGATACAAACCGGATGAGGTCATCAAATGAGATAATGCAGTGTGTGCTTTGTTGATACCAGCATTTCATTTAAGAGACATAGAAAATATGTAGTTACACTGAATCTGATTTTATCCCAGTCACTGACACCGACAGGCTTAATTTTTAAAGGCACATTTGCACATTACCTTATCTTGAAATTAACTTTAAGTGGCCCTGTTTCTTCTGGCCCAGAATAAATAGCAAACACAATATTAAGTGTAAGAGATAATCAGATTAGTTGAGTGTCTTTCAAAGTTAGTCTGTTTAGTGTGAAATTCCCTCTTTATGTTTCCACGACAGTTTGCTTGCTGAGCCACAGTAGAGGAAACAGTAAGTGGCACAAAGATGGAAGTTCGTACTGAAAACACTGTAACTTTGGAAGATGTTCACTTGACTTATCTAACGCTGAATGCTGAAGCCTTGTATTTAGTACAAAATGGACACAAGGAATATTTACAGAAAACAAAAACTGTCTCAAAGTACACGTGTGCATTATATGTGTGCACTTCTCCTTTAATCATTCATACAGGATGGTAGAAGTATCTCTGCTTTTAGCCTTTTCCCCTTATATATTCTATATTTTAAACAATGTTTTAAAACACTTTAAACATTTATAATTTTACGTCCTTAACATTTGTATTTTTTGTTGTTTTATATTTAGTCTCTGTTTTTGACTGAGTTGTTGCCATGTATGCGTTTCTGTGATCTACAGTTTGTGTCTGATGCCTGGCTGCACACTAAAAATTCTAAATTTTGGGATAATAATAAAGTTAAAGTTGATTTCTCTCCAAACAAGACAAAGTCCCAGAGCACGTACACACTCTTTGAGCATGGCCACTCAAAACTTTCCACTTCTGCCCCCTTTGATTTATTGCCATGTTATCACTGACATGCGTTTGTGGACTAATGTAAACATTATTTGAGTCACTGCCTTGCATCCCACAGAGTTTTTCACCCTCTTAAAGAAAGAAAAATAAATTTGAAAACCGAATATTAGCTGTGGGGGTGGACTTTTGCAGGATATGATGATATAACGACTTCAGTTTCTTTTTTGAGTTGAAAAAAAAAATCGCTTGGCTAAATACGCGGTTGTCTAGCGGAGAGAAGGCGCTCCCACTGTTGGCTGGTAGTGGCTTCAAGTTGAGCGGTTGTGAGTCCCGCAGCCGAACCATTGGTGCGTAATGGTGCAGGACTGGACAGCAGATGTTTCACCACCGGGACACTCTGTCTCTGCACACTTTATCTGAACCCTTCCGACTTTTTTTCCTCAGCGTAGGCGTGCGTTAACTTGCTCTCCTGCCCTTTTAAAAAGTTATCTGAGGAAGGCAAAGAAGAAGAAGAAGAAGAAGAAGAAGAAGAAGAAGCGGGAGGAGAAGAAGAAGAAGAGGAGGAGGAAGAAGAAGAAGAAAACTTGGGCTACCTCTTCAAACCGTCCCGGTTTTTACCGGGGAGTTGTCGTCATCAGCACCCCAGATATCCCCCCCTTTATCTCCCTAAATGGATGGGGCAGTCTTGGTCTATGTAGTTCAGCAGAGGCCAAAAGATTGGAAACAACTTGTGAATATCCGTCAGTGTGGCGTCTAGAGGGAAACGCTCAGAAATGCCCGGTTGCTTCGCTGGAGCTCAACTCTGAGGACTTTTCTCCTGCATTTGTGCTTTTTTTTTTTTTTTTTTTTTTTTTGTTCAGGAGGAAGGACTCGGCTCAAAGTTTACAACAGGCAGGAAAACTCAGCGCTGAAGTGGCAGCTCTCACACTGTAGCCCTCGCGATGGATTGTATGTATTTATTGATGTGCTTTTCACTCAGTCAGGTATTTTTGGAGCATATTTTCGCAGCAGAAACACATGGTGAGTGATCCATTCATATCCATTTACTATCTTTTTTTTCTGTGCTGTTGTACTGTTTATAGAAATGCACTCTGAAGTATAAATGTGGTTGAATAATGATAAAAAACAAAACAAAACAAAACAAAAGATGGCTTATTTTTTGATAGGTCAACAAACAATGAACTGGTTGAACAAAACCAATACAATGTATTGAATTGCTGGATATCCCTGAATGTCCACAATATTGTTTACATATAATTTCCCTGTTTCATAAGAAGAACTGAGCTTTTTGTATGCTTTACATAATCAATTGTTTGAAATAAAGTTTAGTTTTTTTTTAATCATTCAGCTAATTTTGCTTTATAGTCTTTTTTCCATATGAAGATGCTTGCCATAGGTCTGTGAACGTGATTCTCACTTGACACTATCTGTCCCATCAGAAAAACTCTCTGGAAAGTTAAGTGAATATGGTCTTATCGTGCCATTCAGCACAGACTCCCATGGCCGGTACATTTCTCACGTGGTTTCTGCTGGAAGTGGAAGTAAAGGTGGTGGTGGTGCTGCTGCTGATACCGCCTCAAACTCTGGCAGCAAAAGAAGGGTGGCCCGCGGTGCCCCTGAGATGCCCTCGGTCACCTCCTCCTCTGCTCAGCACTTGTTTTTCAATGTCACTGTGTTTGGGAAAGAACTGCATCTCCGCCTGAGGGCCAACAGGAGGCTGGTGGCCCCGGGGGCTTTTGTGGAATGGCAGGAGGACTTTGAGGAAAAGGCCAAGGAACGTATCCAGGGGTACTGTGTTTTCACAGGGGATGTGAGTGACATGCCGGGGGCCTCGGTCGCTATCAGCAACTGTGACGGACTGGTAAGTCATCAATGCACACTTGAAACATAAGTCCAATGGAGAGAGGTGCAGCAGGGGGAAGGATGCTTTTCCTTCTTTGGCACAGTGTCAGACCGAACGTGGGGTGTTGTGGGTTGGCATGCATTTCATTCACATTCATTTGCAGGCATTTTTTCATATTCACATTTTCTGACCTAACCTTTTACATGTATTGCATCCTTATGTAAGACTGCCATCTGAAATCCATCTTCTGACTATCAAGCAGTGGTGTAGTGGTGGCTCTGAGTTTGTAGTTAGGTCCTTTGCTGCTGTCACGTCAGCATGGATTCTAAATGTGACCAGTTTGTACTGTATTTAAAGAAATATCAAAGCTTCCACAGAGACTTCTCAAACCACTCTTGCAGCATAATTTCTATGCTGTCCATCTGTATGCTCAGTGTCTTCCAAACACTCATATTTTTTTTCCTACAAACAAAAAAACATTCATCTATACACGAGCAGGCACATGGCAATTTGAGTGTCTGGATCCTGATCTTCTATTGGCCAGGAGTTCGTCAGGCAGCCAGTGACTGGGCTTGGATAAAGCAGGTCTGACCAATGAGGGGGCAGGTGGCAAGTGTTCAAAGAACTTTCAGACTTGAAAGCTTGTGCGTGAGAACTGACACAGGAACAGTAAGGTTGGCAAATCTGGTATTTCTTTCCCTAACAATCGATCATTGGCTGAGGACGTCGACTTATGTATAGCATACAGCCAGACCATAGCTAAGTTTCATTTTGTTATTTAAACCTGCGTAGAATGATTTTTCTTTGCCCTCTTGGGGGCAGTGCAACATGCTATCAGCACACCATTGATATCTAAAGTCATATTCTTTTTAACACTTGTTGTTTTTGTCTCCACTGACCCCTGAGAAAAATATCTTGCTATGTAGCTGCTGAGTCCACTGCTGTGTTCACTAACTAGTTGCTAATCTTATCTGCCATTAGCGATTAGCTGCCGTTAGGTGATGGACAGGTAGCTGGTTTACCAGAGCTTTTTGCTTGAAAACACCTGCAGCTACATTTGGAAGTGACACTGATGAGAACAATGAGAGAGCGATAAAACCGTAAAGTTGTTGGTTGGTTTTAGAAGTTTCTAATGGCGTGATTCTCTCTAATACAGTAAAAACAGGTCTCCTTCGGGAGCCAATCAAACTTACAAACATTTTACAGCCATCGTAGCCCACAGGAATGTGAGACAGATGTTGGTCTCTTTGAACAGCATTTTACGCATCCTTAGTTATGGATTTGTATGTCTGGGTAAAACCTATTCAAAATGAATGGACCCAACCAGAGCAAGTGCGTCCTCCTCCACTACAACCAATCTATTCGTCATTCTGCACTAATGCAGTCAATTGGTGTCATCACAGCCTTTAAAACTGTGTCGCTCTGTGAAAGAGCAGAGCGATGGGAGGTGAGCTGAACTGCTAATGGATGTTTGCAGTCAAGCGATTTGGAGTGACTCTTCAAACGCACATGTGACATTTGAATTGGCAGATTGACCAAAGAAAGGCTACTCCATAACTTTTCTGCTTATTGATGTGTCTCCTGGCATCTGTTCTGCAAACTTCTGTTCTGTGACCTTATGTCCTGCAAGCTGTTGTTCAAGCTTTTGTCTATTTATGTTTCCCTCCACACAATGAGGTACTGAAAGCAACCAATCACGTTGGGTTTGTTCAGTGCCCTAATTTGTGGTGAAATAATGCAATATTGACAACATGAGACAGCGGATCAATGATCGGTCACACCATCTGTAAGCAGGCGTCAAGTTAATTTTGTCACAGCAGCCAAAAGCCTTGTCCTTTTACTGTTAATTTGGCATTTTAGAAGTCTAAAACCAGCAGTCTGAGATCCATCTGATTTGTAAATAAGGCCTGAGTACGTTCCTCCTCCGAAGCATATGTTATCTGACATTTCTGGGGATTTGCTGTCACATATGGTATGTTGTGCCTTTTATATTAGATACTTAAAATTTGACAGGATGGTCTGATATTTATTTCTTACAAAGGTCTGTTCAACCAAATCACAAATCAATCACTTTTTTTTTTTGTAAACATTTTTCAGCAAATTTAACCTGTAGGTGAAAGTACAGTAGTTTGCAAGTAAAATTGATGACATTGAGGGCTGTGTATTGTGCAGTGTTTCTGGGAAATTGTGTCTGGAAAAACATGCTGCTGTTGACTCTTTCAAATGTCAGATTTTAAAGCTGTGACCACCACAAACAACACTGCATTCATCTTTATTGTATTGTGGTGGCAGAAGTCTGACATTGAGGGCAAGCAAAGCCAAAACTATCTGCATGGCTAGATCCCACCCAGTGCATGTGGGGAAAAAAAATGTTTTTGTTAATTTGGGGCAAACTCATCTTCTAAATGCTGTAGTTTGACTCATAGAAATATCATCCATGCATTTCCTTGCATCAAATCCAACATAAACATAGACCTGTCTGTGCATGCAGGGATGTTTGGGGAGCATTTGAAGGTGTGCAGACAGCTTGCAGGCAAGTTATTTAGTCTGAAGTGTCTGCTTGATGTGGAGGGACACAGAGGAGATCATGTCTGATGAAAGGACTGAGTTTGAAAGGAAGAAGAACGTGGATCATGCGCTGAGGTCGCTGCATGCGGGCCAAATCTCATGTGATTCACTGCACTGTATGTCATCTTCAGAAGAACGTTTGATGGGGTCCCTTATAGAGAACATACTGGTTTGGATCATTGCAGCAGATGTATATCACAGTTGCATAGATAGTTTTTTCTTCACATTTCATGTGCATTCCTGGAAACAATGTGCTCAGACTTGAAGACCACACCTGCAGTCATCACAACTCCTAACCATGCTGCTTTTTAATTCATTTTGTTCCCTTTGATGCGACTGAATTTCCATGATAAGCTTTGCTGTCAGTGTGTCCTCCGCAGAGGGGGCCGCTCCCGCAGGGACGATTCCCAAATAGCGAGGCATGACATCACCAGAAACAGATTACGTTAACTTGGTCTCCTGCCATGTGCCCGGAGGTATAAGAGTTATGGCATTCCAAGCTCAAGACAGATAAGACACGCATACAGTAAAGCTGCAAATTAATCTGATATCTTTAGGGCATATTTGGCCTCACAGCACCACCAGACTGTCAGCTGGGGCTGCAAAGAAAGGGAATACAAAATGACATGGTGTTCTAAATCAGACCTGCACTTTCAGTTTCATTTTAATATAATTTATGTTTGATTGACCAACTTGTCGGCGTCTGCAAAATCTTCCTCCCTGGCTGTAACTCCTGCTTGATGGCAACAGCTGTGCGCTCCAGACGAGCATGAACTATTGTTGTGGAGCGATGAGTGATAGCTATGATTATACCGGAGCTGCTCATGTGTTGAGAATTAGCGCAGATGACGGACTGATTGAATTACATGTGTGATGGAAACACGAGTGCCAGATAACCGCAGTCGGAAGAGTGCTATTTCTGTGTCCATCGGTTAAATGGAGAGAGAGCCACCTAGCAACAGTCAACAGTTAGTCAGCTTACTGTTTTGTTTTTTTTTGTTTTTTCTTTTTGGGTGGGGGGCAGTTTTCCATCCATTGGAGATGGAAAATGCTTCCATAAATTGTTCTATTCATGAATGTTTGCAGGAATTCTGTACAGGGCTGGTCCCAGTCCAGTATTCCAGTATCCTCTGGCGTTCCAGTACTCTGCTGGCACGGAGGTAAAGTCACTAAATTAAGAGCTCCATCAGTGGAAGCCTGACACCTCAGCCAATAGCGTGATTTATTTCTCACTTGCAGCAGCTATGGTATGTCTGTTTCATTCAAACACACACTACAATACAATACAGGACACGCATACCTGCAAGCATACACACGCACACACACACAGCAGTGAATGACACAGTACTATTGACTATCATATGTGTACTACTAGTGTTACCATGACTACCGCTTCTACTACTGCCACTACTACTTCTACAGCATACTGATACTACTACTACTTCTCCTACAACAGTAACACTGCTACTACTTCCAGGACTTCTTCCACTACTTCTACTGCTACTACAGTTGCTCCTACAGCTACTTTCCAGTTCTTCTACTTCAGCTACAAAACTTTGGTACCAAACTCCTCTTTTACTAGTATTGCTATTAGTTCTACTACTACTACTAATGTTCATACTGATATTGATATGAATAATAGTATTAATAGTACATTATACAGTATCTATCCTTAACAGAACAGCTTTTGTATAAAAAAAAAACAATTAGCTGTTAATAGTAGCCTCGTAATCTTCAACATGGCTAAATGATTGTTATTTTTTCCCTCTTTGATATCAGTCCCATGCAGATGAGTGCCGGTGATCAGAAGCCCAATTTTCTCTTCCTAATCCTCATCTTGATCACCAGCTATGCATGCCCTTTGTGGCCCCGCACAGTGAGATGTGAAAGCTGATAAAAAGGAATCAAGTAGTAATCCCCTGCTCCCACAACCTGTCTCACACGATTATTTCATACCCTCGACTCCGCAGAGCTGTGATTTACTCCCCGGCTTATTGATCCTCCTGGTTGTACCACAAAAGCTTTTATCTAATATCGCCAGTTCGTCGGATGCTGCCTGTGTCTTTTATGCAAATATTGCACCAGAAGTCTTATTTCTTCCATTCCGATATATATAGATAGATCTTGTGACTAAAATTCATATAGGAAACCGTATGACCTCGCACAAATTAGAGAGCATACCTTGATCTCAGTTGTTAGCAGTGGATTACCTTTTTTCTCTCTCCCTCTTTGTCTCTCGTTTGTGGATCAACAACGAGCGTGCCTGAGACCGAAATTACACTTTTCTAAACAATCTGCCACAAATTACAGGTTAAGCTTATGGAATGACGGCTGGACTTTGATTTCCTTGCACGTTGCAGCTCAAGCGTCCGTGGCCTGTGGCACTTGTTCCATTTTTAGATTGTGTTTGTCCGTCATCCTTATTTCTGGAGGTTGCTGGGGCAGTATGCATCCTGAAAGGAATACCTGCAAACAATACTCAGAGCTGAAAAAGGGTAATGCAAACTATAACTATAACCCAAAAAAAACTTCTGAAACCAAACCTACACCTTTTTCTGTAGAGCATATTCATGCATAACATATTTCTTTAAACTAGACAAATTTCACCAGCTCTCACCTCATTTTGTTCCCTGCCTCGATGTTTATGCTGCACTGAGCAGGTGACAGACTCCAACCGCTAGTTTGCAGAGCAGAAAGAAGTCTCCTTAAAATTACATACAGTAAATATCCACCTTCAAAGTTGCTCTTACCAGTGTGTGGAATTTGGTGCACTGGTGAGCTTAAGGGTTAGCTTTATTTGCCTTTTTTTGTACGGTGTCAGTGATACTGCTGGATGCCTCCCTGTCTCGACTTTAAAGCTTTCTTCAGTGCAGAGTCAGGAGAAGCTGGCCTAAGCTCACACTGATATAAATTTTATATCGGTGTGCGCTGCAGTGCTCATAATGATCCCAGCTGTATGCACACTCACTTCACATGGAGCAGCCTGAGAACCACCACTTCAGTTAAGCTCACTTGACCTAAGCATCAGAGTGCGAAATCTGAAAAACTATAAATGAAAAAACAAAAAAGTGACCTGCTGGAATCTCTCTAAACAGATTCCTCCTACTGACCAGCCGTCACAGTTCAAATTAGAAAAGCTCTTGAGTTAATAACAATGCTAACAGTTATACTGTCAACAGCCTCTGAGACTTTTTGCTTCCTTGGGTTTGGCCTCTCAGGCTACTCACAGGTATCATAATGTATGTTTTAATTTACAGGTGACAATGTGTAGTTGTAATGCATGCCTAAAAGATGTTATTTCAGATTAATCAATGAATTGTTCAGCCAATAATGCCAGAAAATACAAAAAAACAGCCTGTTTTAAGTTCCTGGTGCACAAGTTGATGTTGGTCAAATGCACATTTTCTCAACAGCATAAAACACAAAGATTTACAGTCATATGAAACGGCGCAAATCTTCCTGAGTGTCTGGAATCATCTGATTCTTAGTGGGATAAAGCCATTAATAATATAGAAATTAACACAGAACTTTTGAAAATCCAATAACTTTGTGTCTATTCCCCACTTCTGACAGCAGACCTATGTCCTTGCCTAGCCCAGATGTTACCATGCAGTGTACATATGTTTACATTTGGTTCCTCTGTAGGCCCTTCCAGATGCTGCTGCTCTCTCCCCTCACAGACCCGGCTTCTCTTTCCACCCACTGCTGAAATAAGAGACCACAGAGGAAGTATTCTAGCATGTCTTACTTGGCATTTCCTGGTCAGGGGCTGGACGGATTCTTTCACTCCTCTTTGCCCTTATTGTCACATGTCCACCCTTAAGTTCACAGTTCTTGTGTAGTTAGTCTCAAGCGACAGTGCACTGAGGATTTTGAAGTTTGTGTTTCAGCGTTCTCTTTGCTGCACTGTTTTTAGACTTCTTTTTGCAGCTGTAAATACACACATTCTTGCCAAAATCTTGTTGGTGTGCCTTCTTCATGAGTATAATGATAGGCTGGATAGATTTTTTTTTCTCAGTAAGGAGTAGGAATATGAGAAATGTCACTTGCAGTGTGCTGTGTATTCAGACAGAGCAGTTTGTACTCATTAAGCTTAATAGAAACAAGATGGCAACACAAAAGAAACGTCTCAACTGCTTTTGTTTCATCCAGGTCATATTGGGTTATGTGTTCTTGCTTAATTAAAAATTACAAGTTATTACTTACATGCTAATTAATTACAAGCCTTGGATCCACCTTTGTGTTCACTTAGTCTTTATTGGACACAGCTCATGGAAGTGTGACAGGAAACATGATGGAGCAATGTTCCCTGGATGGATCTGAGCAAATTCTGTTGCAGTATCACACCATTTGTCCACCAAGATGCCACATAACTACATTAACTATGATATCCTAACTAGGAAAACATGTTAAAGGCCTGGTCTTTCGTTGTGTCCATGCAGGTTTCCTCCTGCATGTCGTTTGACTGTCCTCCCACAGTCCAGAGATATGCAGGTTAGGTTAAATGGTGTGATTGTAAAATGTCTGTCCGTGTGTTGGCCCTGTGATAGACTGATGACCTGTCTGAGGCTCTCTCCCAGTGTGGGAGCTTTAATAGCCTCTATCCTCCCATGACCCCACAAAGAATAAGCGGGAGGCACAGACAGTAACGGATGGCAGCAGAAGCTTTCTACAAAGGCTGATGTTGCATACACATACAGGCAATGACAGAGAGCTGAGGTGGATGTTAAATAGAGAACACTCCTTTGTTTACGCACAGCTTGGTGGCTCTACCAACTCCTGATTGAAATGTCTGGCTCTTTAGTTGCTAAATTGTCACCATCAAGTCGCTAACTTTGACTGTCTGCAGTTTGGTACTGAGCAGGTAGTGTACAGTTGGTTTTTCTGAGCTTTTTTGCTATGGTCAAAATCAAAAGAGGATGGTGAGAGTGAGCAAAAAGGACTGCAAACAATATGTCAGCTTTGCACACAAAGTTCTCATATTACGGCAGTTCCAAAATATAAAATTATGCTTCTACTGAATTGATGCAGATTGGTTTAATCATAATCTCTAACACTTAACACCAAATTCAGACCAGGGAATAAATATCCCTTTAATATCTGCAATACCTTAAACTATACCATACATAGAAGCTTATAAAATGATATTTCATCTTAGTGGCCTGAACAGAGGATCATCATATAGTAAAGTGCAAATGTTTGCACAAACTGATTCAGTGATTGCACATTATACCTTTGTTTGAATCCAATTCCAGTGTGTGCTGTTCTTTG
Source organism: Toxotes jaculatrix (assembly GCF_017976425.1). Taxonomy (NCBI): domain Eukaryota; kingdom Metazoa; phylum Chordata; class Actinopteri; family Toxotidae; genus Toxotes; species Toxotes jaculatrix. Next base: position 13,830,760 of record NC_054414.1, on the reverse strand, counting down.
GCTGAAGGGATCCTCTGTCACAGTAACATACAGTTGAAAGTGTCAAACCACATACTGTTATGCCACCTAAAAAAAAAAAAAACAACATTTTAACTGCTGTGTTTGTTGCATATCTGGTGACATTTTAGTGAATTGTGGTTGTGGTGAAACACAATATGAAAATATTTCCAGCGCAGCTTAAATAGCTGAATTATTGTAGTTATTCAAACCAGATCGCTGACAGTTGTTTGTCACCCATTATTCAGCGTCTAAAAGAAATCTTGAGTTTTGAGTAAGGGGTGTCACAGAACAGTCATCAGGCCAACACCAGCTCATTGTCCCATTAATAACATCCTCCTGACCGTATACTTAACTTTGCATGAAAGCAGCAAGATCACGGCTGCTCTCGGTGAGTAGTTGAAAGGGATTCTGAGAAGTGTCAGATTGCTAATTGAAGTGGAGCACACCAGGCGGTCTGAGAGAAAGTGAGTACATCAGAAACTAAATTGTAAAACTTCAACACAGGCTTTGAATTCTTTGAACACTGCAGATTGATATCAGAGAGTGTCTGACAGAAGGGATTTCTCAGAATTCATCAAAAAAAAAAAAAGTAGATGGAAACCCATGGCTGAATTGAAACATTGCAACTCATCATCTCGTTCAGGGTGAAATCATAGTGACACTCAATAAATCTTGGCGAAGGGCTTGTTGAAGGGGCCCAAATTGTGTCTACCTGCGTCATTCCCCATACCCTCCCCTTCTCTAAATCCTCCAATTGATCAAGCACACTATAATTACTGGCTCCAGTGGAATTACCGTCCTTTGAAGGAGGAGGGGTGCACTAATTTGAAGCCCTCTTTTTCCAGGCAGGTCTGATCCGGACTGATAATGGGGAGTTTTTCATCGAGCCCCTAGAGAAGGGCCAACAGGACGTGGAAGTGAAGGGGCGTGTCCACGTGGTCTACCGCAGGTCGGCCATCAAGCGGGAGACGGGCCAGCGGAAGGAGGACCTCCACAATGAAGGTAGGTTAGGAGTGATGATGTCAGTGGAAACAAAAAGCATCCCATGAGCACGTGTGTGAGTAAGTACATTGGTGCACAGCTCATTGGAGCTTCAAAATAGCAAGGACCATATGATAGGTGGATATAATAACATGCAGCTTCACTGTCCTGAAGTCACACGTGACACAGACACAAAAGCATTTAAGAAACAGAACAACAGAAAATAATTACAGCATGTTCATAAAGCTCCCCCTGGAATGTACTGGGCACTTTAGCATCTCTCAGCTCAATGTTTTTCATTTACTGCCCACAGCTTTACTGTTTTGGTTCACGTTCGCTGGTCTCATCAACCTTGATTCCAGCTGCAGCAGGCAGCTGTTTTCAGTGAGCTCCGATAATCTCAGTGGACGTTACTTGCCCAGCAGCAAGGAACCAGGGAACTTAACCCTGCAGCGTTTGGTGTGTTCCTTTAACTCTTTTAAAAAACCTTATCACTGCTCAAGGTATATTTATTAGGCTTAGCAGCCGAGGCAGTGTTCACCAAACCACCTGGTAAAGTGAGGAATTCTGGGCTCCAGTGGTAGAACTGGGGACAGGGGAGGGAGGGAGGGAGGGGGAACCAGCGTGGAAAGGCGGGGTGACCTTTCCTTCGCAGTCGACAACCCAACTCCATCATGAATTCCTTTTCTGTTCCTTCCTTGCGACAACAATAGCTTGAGCATCTGGCGGAAGATTTTCACTATACTCATTAATTCACTCCATTTCCCATTGTCTGTAACCGTAAAACTGATGCATGGGTCTTTTCATTTTACTCCACAGGGCTCCAGCTCATACATCCCGAGAAACAATTTTAATCGAGTCACTTGTTCACATTTTCCAAGCCATATTTTTCACATTCACGTTTTTTTTTTTTTGGTGTGCGTATGTTTTTACCGCCTTTGTGAAATCCATTATGTTCATATTTATCTTTACAGGCTACATTCTTCTATAAAGTGATGCAGCTGTCTGATGTTGAATCTGCATCCATCTGGGGAAGAGCTTTAAATATAGTTGCCATTTTTACCTTTTCCATTACCGTTTCTGTACCTGCTCAAATAACTTCATTCACCGACTCGCTCTGATAAGATCTTATTTGCAGAGAAAAGTTTCAGACTAATATTACAGGACACTGGCGTGAAGGTGTTTCACAGTGTTACTCTTGCTTTTTTGGAGATTTCTGTCCTTTACAGTACTGTTATGTCCCTCACAGAGAGTCGGTGTCCCAATTAAGCTTTAAAACATGTGATGTGGCTTTTTCTATATTCACAAACAGTATCTGGAAAAATCTTCCCACAGCAGTCAAAAATTTCACTTGAACTGAAGTGATATTTTATGCTCCATCGCCCTCATCCCTGCTTTTATCAGTATTATGTAAGCATATGTGGTATTAATTATGGTCAGAGCTTTGCAAACACTTATTTTGTTTACTGCTTATAAAAAATTAACCCAATTATTTCAGCTGTTGAGACATTTATCTTGATTTACCCTACTGGAGCTGTTGCAAATAAGCTGTCATCTGTTATGCATTTATGCTGTTATCTATATTTATTTAGAATAAATTGCTTCTCATGAGATTTACCAGGAACCAGTTGTTAAAATTTTTAGTTTTACAGAGAACACAGCATTTATCCTTTATTTTCATTTTTCTGCACTGTTCTTCTGAAAATACCTTGTCCAATGGATTTTCTGGTATGCATAAGATAATCTGTCATGTCTCTATTTTGTATCTGGCAGGCTTGAATCAATACCGTCTCAAATGCGAAATTAAGTGGAGTCTTTTACAGGAGATTGCAATAATTCAGTGCCTCCAGCAACGTGCCAGACTTTTATGATGCATGAATGGCAGTTTCTGCCAGACATGTTCTCTGTGTCAACACTACCTCCGATTAGTGAACATTATTACCTCCTCCATTTGTTTGATTATTTAGATAGCAGAACATCACAGCTTTGCAATAGATTTCAGTAAAATCTGGTTAAATGATGAGACATTTTTGCTATTTTCATAATGGTCTATTACTATGTGTGTTTTCATGCAGACCCAGGTGGAGATTAAGAATAACTAGACAAATTAAAACAACACTGCTGTGCAGCTTTGGCAGTGACATGCTCTCTCTGAGAGCTTTCTGTTTATTGCCTCTGTAGTGTTTGTCACACATGACAGCAATTCAGTGTTCACTTTATCGTGTGTGTGTCCCAAACGCGTGGATGATTGCATATCACTGTTGTTTTTTTCCTTTGACATTTCATCTTGTCTCGCAAGATCTGTCTCATCTCAGAGTTTGTGTCATGGCCTGAATCTCAAAAACCCTCACATAATTTATATTTCTTTATAAATGTGTCATGTCTAACAAACAAAGCCAAAGACTGATGGCTTGCTTTACATAAACATCGCAAATGCAAAGAACTGCTGAAAGGCTTTATGACGTGAATGAATGTTGTTTGATATTTTTGTGACCCGGTTGGGATTCGTTCTCTGAATGCACATATAGTTTGGCTGAATGTGGAGCAGGAAATGCACTTCTGACTCACTAGGCCAACGAGTGAGTTAGTCTGAGGGGAGTATTTTGACTAGAGATTGAGTGGCTTAGAAAATATAGAGTCCACACCCCTGTTAGAAATCCCGAAGGATTCCTCCTGCTCATCCTGAGACTCAAGAACAGAAGTTTGTTTTATGTCGAGTTTGACACTGAACTATATCATTTCAGAGAAGCTGAAATAATAATAAGAAATATCATATAATGCACCAGATTCCCACAGTCTGTTCACTGAGTTGTTTATGTGCTGGTCATATTTTTCAGTGGCAGACTTCGGGATCGCCGACCTCCCCGCTTCTCTGGATCTCATCGAACATAAACTGTCTGAGTCTGAGCGCAAGAGGAGGCATGCGAAGAAAGACGATTACAACATTGAGGTGCTACTGGCTGTGGACGACTCTGTGGTGCGCTTCCATGGCAAGGAGCATGTGCAGAATTACGTTCTCACACTCATGAACATAGTAAGTCTGTATTATTCTCGTTGAAGATGCTAATCAGATTCTCACCACCTGGTGCTTGTTTATGCAGATTTCCAACAGGAAATATTTAGGGCTAGTGATTATTTTCAATATCAACTAACCTTCAGATTATTTGGTCTGCAAAATGTCATGAAGTTGTATTCTAAATTTGCACAAATAGGCAGAAACCCTAAAATCAAAGGTGATGCTTTGAAATGACCAAAAATACGAACATATTTGGATTACTGTTATATAATACAAAGTAAAGCAGCAAAGAGTAACAATTGAGAGCCTCAAACTAGTAATTTTTATGCATTTTTTCTTGAAAAATTAATTGGTTATTAATATGCTTTTCTTGGTTTGGTGATCTTTTTCTGTTTTTATTTACCTGTGGAGAGATTTTTGCCTCCTTGTCCTCTCTGACATCAGATCTTGCCACACTTCTCACCAGACCCCCACTTTCTTTAGCTGTTTATGGATTACCAATGAGGTGGGGGAAAAAAGAAACTCTCAGCTCATTCATTACGGGTTCCACCAGCTCCTACCACCCTAATCTACTTACTGGGCCCAAATCCCCCAAGTCAGATTTTCACAGGGTGCTGGTTTCACTCTGTAACAGTTACCATTTGGACTCTGCATGGTGGTCTGATTAGCTGCACTAGACCAATTAGAAAGTTGACTGGGAACTGTGCGGGGCAGTCAGGGAAACCAGTGCCAGAAGTCCGCTCGCACCGCCAAGCTCTGCTTACATGGAATGATGTGTTTATTTAATTAGGATATTATATTCACATTTTGTCCCCCAAATGTCTGCAGCAGGGAGAAATGTCTGATTTTTAATGACCTTGGCTGATTATATATTATACTGTGAAGTGGAAGTAAGAGCGCGTTCTGTAACTGTCAGTCCTCAGTGTCTAGTGCTCTCTGATAAGTCCTTAGAGATGAAACTGACTGAGCTATAAGTGAAATCAAGTAAAGTTCTTAAAGTAATATCCATATAGCCTCCTTCATGCTGAGTAAAATTTGATGAGAGAAACGTCCAGAAAGAAAGGTGCAGTTTAAGAAAAAAAAAAAGGAGGGTCAAAACTCTTTAGTTCCACTCGTAAGCCACAGGCTTGCTGTGTCTGAAAGAGCTCTGCCCGCTCAAATCCCTCTGAATCCCTGCTCCGTGGCTGCAGAATGTGTAGTACCACCTGGAGAAACTCTCCCTGAGGGATTGATTACTGAACATCCTGTCTGCGCGAAGCCAAGGTGACTGCTGAGGTGCCTGCCGCACAATGGCCGTGTTGTTTGAGCACGGACCAGGTTTTGTCCACATCGATGTGATGCTGTACACAAGCCAGTGACACCTAGCGCCTGTAGCCCACAGCTGCTTCTCTCATTTTCAGCCACAACAGTCCGATTCCAGCTTTCTGTGTGCTCCTCCTGGCTTTGTAATTATCCCTGTATCTGCCGGGTTGGCCCATCCCTCATCAGGAGTCTCCAAAAAGGCTTTTAAAGGTTCGATACGTAGACCTGAGTCCTGTCAGGAAAAATATGCAACTTCCGTGTTTACAAAAGTTATCATGTAACTTTTGTGAGGCTGTTTACTGATGCACTCATTTTTCAACAGCTTCTCTCTTTCAGGTCCGACATGTATATAGGTCAGTATAGACCAGTCTAGGAATTTGAGTTTGTAACAAATCAGGGAGAATCTGGGGTCACTCGAGTGTTCTTTACAGCTTTTATTGACCTGAATAGGCTTCTGTGAATGGAATATTTGCTTAAATGCCTTGGGTGTAACCCTGCGTCCCAGAGCAAATTTGGACTTGAGCCAGGATAGCCTTTCTTCAGTGACAGAGCTTTTGTTCTGCACAGTCATAATTTTTATCCAGAGACTTGTGGTTGTTTCAGCCACAAGTGTGTGTCTGTTTGTTTAGAGCCTGCATAAGGACAGATACACAAAGAGCCATGAAGACGACATTTGAGATTTGACAGAATCATTGTTGATATTATTGGAAAAAGGTGCCTAAAACTGAGTTTAGATGCCCAATAGCTCTTATCTGTACCTCCTAAATAAAAAGAGCAATGACTTGATAATGAAAACAGCCCTGGTAAGGACAACACTTTTCCACTGTTTCCACCTATGTGTTTGTTTATGTTGCCATATGGATGGCTCGATGTCCCTCTAAAGGTATGTATGTTCATTTTCATAAAGCACAGCAATACTTGTAGGATTTCCATGCATATGCTTTCAACATTAGCAGTTGGAGAGATTAAAACTTATGGATAGAAATAGCATCACAGCTGTTCAACAGCTCTGCTGCAGCATTAATGAAAACATTACACTTCACCTCAGGGCTCTTGTGAATTGTTCAGCAACACCAATTAATCGATGACCTTCGGTAGATCAGTCTAGCACTAGGGTAGTTACTGGCTTGGCAAAAAGAAATAGATTCAGCGCATAAACCCCTACAAAAGTAAAAAAATGTTTTACATTAAACCTCATTTAAACAAAAGAGGTATAACATAATGATAATGATTAGTAGGCTTTAGAGTGGCTGGGGGGGAGATTTTTTTTTTAGCTTTGAAGAGAGCCGTGCAACCTGTTTTCACCTGTCACCGACTATAGCTTCAACTGGGTCATGCCACCCAGTCTTAAATATCAGGAAGGCGCTGGTTCATGGCTGTTGTTAAGACGTTTAGGTTTATCTGAAATATACTGAGTATCTTCAGCTCAGCTTATACTGAGAAGAATTGAACCAGGAATTCAGCCCTGTGGGACTCCACATAAAATAAGGAAAGGAAGAAACAGAATTGCCAGCAGCCACTTCAAACAACTTGTAGAATCAAAAGGAAGAAAACCAATTTAAAGTAGTTCCATTTAGACCCACCTAGTGCTTGAGTCTCTGAAGTAAAATGGCATCATCTGGGGTCGGTTATCCATAGCTGCACTTAAAGCCAGTGATATTACGATGGTGTGGCAAACATAGTCTGCACTCATAAGGATGTCACTTGTGACTGGAAGTGAAGCATGGAAATGTCAGTGAAAGCCAGATGGAAATTTGTCAAAGGTATTGTTCCCTTCAACAGTTCCTGCCTTTTTGACAGTTTGACACTAAGGGTTATTTGGAGATAGGGTCTACCACCCTAAAACAACACTTTCAAGGGTTTTTCTTAATTAGAGGCGAATGAAGGCCTGTCATCTACCAAACCAAGACAGAGACTCATTAACACTGACAGGAAGTCCATGGAGAATGATTTGAAGAATTTGGACAGTGGAAAGTAAAGATAAGAGACAGACAGATGGATGAGACACAAGGTCATTGAGGGAGACAGGGATTTGATGTTTTTTTTTTTTTTATCTTTTCAACAAAGTAGTTTTAAATAATCTCATAGGACTCTGCAGCAGAGTGACCAAAAAATGGTGCAGTCAGCAAGAGAGTTGTGACTCAAAGGATGAGGTTCAGGTGTGACCAGATGAAGATAATCTGTATGCAAGTGTTTTCTGTAATTACCATATTTATCCATACAGTTCTGCCATGGGCCTAATGTTAAAGGGTCAGTTTTGTAAGTCAGATATTTTCAAATGCAGTTGTTGATCTTTTTGCTGGGAGAGTTTTGTACCAGTCTAAGCCTTGGAAGTAATTCAACTGTGAGTCAGTTAACACTGTCTATGAAAAAAATAAATGTTTTTTTTTATTGTGGTAAACTGACACAGTTAGAAGTTGCAGAAATGACTGGGCTGATACGATAAGCGTGCTAGTCTCATTAAAAACTTAATACATGAGGGAAATTATATGTTGCACAAATGATGAAGATGACAATACAAGACTAAGATGTTGCATAAAATTATTTTTCCAAGCTTGTAACATAACATGCCAAGTTAATTATGAGTTTTTCACACACAGTGTCAACCCACATGCCTTAAAATGCCAGCTGTAAAACATATGTTTCCTCTCAGTGACAAGCTCAGAAGTCACGTGGAGATATGTGAGGGTGCTTTGTGAAGCTAAATGACTCTATGTTTACCAGTCGAGAGTCGCCCGGTTTGTTTGGCACGTTGTTAATTACAATCCATAACCACCATGCCCCAACTAAATGACTTACTGATTTATGGAAAAAGAAATATTTACCCCTTATTTTCCCCAGAACTTCACTTATCAACCGCAAAGCGAAGCAGTTGATTGACTTTATGGGGCCGACATGTAGCGACTATTTCATGAAAATGAAAGAAACTCGAGAGGAAATTGGAGTTGGGATTTGAATGGGATCCCAGCTAGGCCCTGGGATAAGCATCTACATACCACAGCATTACTATAAAGCTAAATAGCAGTTGACACATTTCTGGGTCAGGCTTCATTGCCATTGCATAACAACAATGGTTTCATTGGATGGCTGCCAATGTATTAACAACATATTTCATCATGATTCTAAGCTTGTTGTGAAAGATGAAAAAAAAAAAACCCCTCCTCTATGGTGAGACGGCCTGCTGCTGGGGTGCTGCACTTCAAGATGAAATCTGTGGAAGCGACAACATACAAGCATGAACAAGTGCTTTTGTACTGATCACTATTAGATCAGTTTCAAACAAATGTTTGCTACTTGCTTCTGCAGATTTTAGATAAAGCAGATGGATTAATTGACTTGTTACTGATAAAGACTTTATACATCACAGCATATATCTTCTCATAAAAGCTGCAAACAGGTGCAAGTACTGCTCCCCAAACAGCATGGGCACTCAGTCAGTCAGGGGAACACTGAATCCACCAATGTATCCATTACTTCTTCTTCTTCTGTGTGCCTTTGATTACCCTCGGGATGAAAAGTCACACACTAGCTGTTGTGGTAAACATGAGCTTACAGTCTGCAATTTATCAATGTTACTGGAACCAAGCCTCACTTTTAAAACCTTTTGATGCCAGTTGATTTGCAGAGTTAGAGAAGCCATTATTCAGTCCTTTTCAGTGCCCACTTACTAATAAACTGCCATATTTTATGCAGTACTGTATCCCTTGGAAACTCCAGAAGTTAGAAATGAACCCAAAGACCTCACTATTGTTTTGTAATGGCCCGATGAAAATCCTGCCCACGCTAAGTTTAGGTTTTTTTGATTTGAACTGAAGCACTGTGTCTTTCTTCCCACATGCTTGGGCTGCACTTTGTTTGTAGCAATTCTCTGCCTTAAGGACAGCCGTGTGTTTGATTGTGTCATTGTCCTGTACGTGTTCTGCAGGCTCAATATTGTGAGACGTTCTCAGTGACCGTCATTAAACGCATTGCTTTCCTTTCATCCCGCAGATCAGTGACAGATGCTGTTCATTCCCTTTTAGGTCGATGAAATCTACCATGATGAATCTTTGGGAACCAACATCAACATTGTCCTTGTCCGCATGATAATGGTCGGGTACCGACAGGTGAGCCATGTCACGCGCTGTTGATTTTTTCTGTATATGTGCAAATACATTTTCAAACATCATTCAAGCTTAAGACATTTGCTACAGGACTGGGTTTGAATGCAAACATATTTTCAAATGAATGAACCTCTGTTGCCTGCCCTGTTGATTCAGTGATCTAAACAATGATCTAAAGCTATTTCCAGTAGTACTCTGCTGTTACTGCCTATAGAAAATGTTACTGTATATTTTAGAATATCTGACCTGTTTTGGACAGTGTAATTTGTATGAACTTTACAAAAGACACATTGAAACCACAATCTTGCAACTTTAAAAGAATAGTTTGACATTTTGGAAAACCGCAAAGGTCAGTACAGATTAAATGTTAATTAGTGAGCTTTAGAGGTGGTGATAGGGGGATTTTGTTACCAGTGAACAAAGCCAGTCTAGCTGTTTTCCCCCATTTCCAGTCCATGGTACTCGCTGTATTTTCATATGGATCATACAGATGAGACAGTGAACAAGCTTATTGCCAAAATGCCCAACTATTCCTCAAAGACTGACTCAGTCAGTGTGTTTACATGTAAGTAACTGGGTTACAGCAGCCTTTCTGCTGTAATTATTATTATTACTATTATTATTATATTTTTTTTTACATCATGTATATGAGAAAACTAGCTTCATTTACAAGGAAAGGGGATTACTCACATTTTGATTGACAGGCGCAATTTTGGAATTGCCGCTGTAAAAAATTGTCAACACCAAAGATGCTAAAAAAAAATCTTAACACATTTCTTAACACATTTGATCTCAGTGCCAAAGACCTGTTAGATGATTTTAAAGTGAGAAATGCGTAATACATTCCACTTATTACTGACAACACCACTCTGTGCTGCATACTGTGCGTTAGCTCAGCCAGCAGGGACTGATATTCTGCTTATGTAACAGACAAATCATACATCTACAATGCAGATCACAAACATATTGAAATGGTCCCATATGGCCTGTAACACTGTAATTAAATATTCAGAGGTAGATGCTGCTTGTGTCAACAACATATCAACTTGGTCTAATATCAACTTGGTCATTAGTAGGCTGCAAAATATGTAGTAATGAGGTACAGATATATTAACCATTCTATACTTGGCAACAGATACTAGCATGTCATTTGCTGTACTCGTATGTCCATTTTTCCTCAAGTGCCTTTTAATCAACATAACTGACTGATGCTGCCTGGAGACTGGGCATTTTGCATTTGGCGTCTCCTGTCTGGTTGCCAAAGCAGAGAGATTCTGTTTACACAGCACCAATTAGATGAGCTCAAACATGTTGAATGTGTTACCAGTCCTGTTTGCAGCACACGCTGGGAGAAGAAAGACAAATGTTTTGCCAGCTCCTCTGGACGCTTTCATTTCTCCTGGCCACACACAGTGTGAACAAGCAGGGTTGCTGCTGTCAATCAACACGCTATTTCATCCTCAGCTGAGTTTTGTTGTTGAACATGGAAGACAAAACAGATTTTTTTTTCCCATTTCTGCTTAATATTTGTCACGCTATTTCTAGTTTCCACTTGGAAATCACCTATTTGCAATCATAATTCAACTGTGACATTCCATGCCAGTTTGAGAAAAAAAAACACATACACAGCAGGTTTTTATGTTCAAAATGCAAATCTGGCACTTCATCAAGCAGAGGTGAAACTAGATCTGATCTCTGTGTTTTTTTAGGGGGGAATTGAAATTTTTACTTTATATCATTTCTAATGGTGCTGCCTATTAGCTGCATCACAAAATCACCGGGCACTTCAGCCTTCAAAGAAAGGCTGAAGAAAAGGTGAATGTAATCTCTTATTTTTGGCTGAGCAGACGTCCCCGCTCTGTGACTTTCTCAGGGAAATGAATCCCTAGGTTACCTCCTTTCATGATTTTCAAAGTGAAAGTACACGTGCACCTAAAATGATGGTGTACCGGTGAGAAGTCTCACTCCTTCGCATTACCAAGAGCGATGCCATTTAGAGGGATTTGATAAGATGAACAATTGTTTTTTATTCACGGTTTCAGAGGTAAAATGTTTCCCCCGGTCTTTGTACTTCTACAGTCTATAAGCCTGATCGAGCGTGGCAACCCATCACGCAGCCTGGAGCAGGTGTGTCGGTGGGCCAACACGCAGCAGCGCCGCGACCCCGACCACAACGAGTACCACGACCACGCCATCTTCCTCACAAGGCAAGATTTTGGTCCCGCAGGTATGCAAGGTACTGTATTTTTCTCGATCGAGGCCTGTGCAGACTGAGTGCTGATATCTGCTTCCATTCACAAAGGGGTTGGCTTCAAGTCTTGCCCAGGTAAGGTCAACGGAAACTTAAAAGTGGAGGCTGCACCTGAGGTCTCAAATCCAATTCTGCCAACAGCGATCTCACAGGAAAATACTTGTTGAGTAGCTTTCCAAAACCTTGCTGACTTGACATTGACGCCACCCTGGATATGAAAAATTGAGACTGATTTTGCTGAAGAAGGTTTTTTGGCATGTAGAGAAAAAACAGAAACGTTTGTTATATTATTTAAGTAAACTGTTGTTTTTTAGTCTTTATTAACTTTTGTTAAGCTCAGTATGAACTTGTCTTTACTCATAAATAATCAGTAGATAATTCCCTATCCTAATAATACATGTATGCAGCCATTAAGAGAAGATTTGTACCATACATGTTGTTCTGTCAGTTTAGCATTTGTCTCATGCTGTATTTCTTCTTTTCAGCCCTTCAAAACAAAATTTGAAGTGAGCAGCCAAACCGCCAGAGAGACTGGGCCCAGAATGAACAAAGCTCAATATCTCGCATTGACCTGTGTATATTTTTAACTTTTAAAGCACATGTGTCATGTTTAGAGGACGGCCCGAGGCTACCTGGTTTGCTTGTCACACCTTCGGATGTTGCCATAGCTGCGGTTGTGTTGTGTTCATAACAAGCCCAGTTTCTATGGCACCTCGCACTGTGCTGGGCTGGACTCAGTGCTGTGTCACAGGGTCATGAGCAGACATCACACTCTTTTGTCAAAGTTTAGCTGTGAGATTCTATATCCAAATACAGATATTGGGCCGTGGGATGAATAGAGGAAAATGTGTTCTGTCTGTGGTGGAACTGCAAAGCAAATGGAGATGAAACAGCTTCTCTTGAAGTGATAATGACTTTGCCACATTTACAAATGCACTATAATCAAATCCTATGATTTCTGGCGTTTTTGATCCTTGTCACTGATTTATTTCCCATGCAGTATGCTCGGTGTGTGACAGAGACCATCTCTTTCCTCGCTCATGACATCAGCTAGAGAGAAATACATTTTTGAACCCAGCTGCTGCTGCTGAGCCTTTTCGCTTCAACGTGCAAAGCTCCCGATGGCTTCTTCATGGGAATGTAATCTGCATTCTCCTGAATTGCTTTTATCTGCCTTTAAGATAAAGGGTCATGCTCTACATCTGCTTTCATGTTTCACTGTTTCACTCGCAGCACTAAATACGTCCATCAGCCACAGAATCATCAACCATGTGGATCAGAAAGTGGCCTTTGTGAAGTCATATCACACTCTGCTGTGACTGAAATAACTTGCTGCAGACATTGCTCTTTTTCAGCACCATCATAATAACACGATATATGTGCTTTTTAAGAGTCTTTATCATCGGCTGTCTGTCTGCTGCATTTTCTGCTTTTTACCTGCATGCCAAAAAGGTCTTCTGATGGTCAGAAAGCATGAAAATTATCTGAAAGCCGCCAAAAGAAGGCCGGAACGAGCGTGCTTCTGGTCCAAACCAAAGGCGCTAAGCTGAAATCACTGCACACCTCTTGATCGAGTTATGTTTAATGTCTGTGCTTTGCTTAAAAGTTTTTCGTCCTGGTGAACTGTGTGATATGTTGTTATGCCGGGCGGATGTCTGCGGGGTAATGATGACAGGCTTCCGAGCTTGCTGTTTAATTTGGGACTTGCTTTATGTATAGAGAACACACAATGACAAAGGAGCTCCAGTCTCCTTCACACCACCTCCACTCCACCACACAGCTTTAACCAAGGTGCTTTTAAGGTGTTTTATTACAGACAGAAAGGCTTCAGTATTTGAATTTTGCGTCTTCGGTTAGGCATAGCCTGAAGATGTATTTTATAATCCCTGAATGGCATCTGGCTCTGAATGCAGACTTACTTCACTACAACACTGCATTACCCTTAACTGAACATGTTGATGTGGTACATCATGTACAGACGCTTTCAGTTAGTGACTCATTACAAGCATTTCCCCCTCTCCTTAGTGCACCTTGAGGCTTTGCTTTTATTATTTTGAGTGTTTCTGCCTAAATGCAACCTAGTGTGTCACATCAAAAGAAATATGCACATAGATATGTGGGCTGATCGTAGAAAGAGACTGAGCAATCTTCACAGTCTCTTTTTTTAAAAAATGTAGTTATCTAAGCTGACAGCCTGCCATGCATCTAGAAAAGACTGGAGACCTTCACAATGACTGCGGTTACGTCATGTATAGCTCTCTTAAGTTCAATAATGTTGCACCAAGAGATAATTTTCCACCTCCATCATCAGCACTGCATGAGAATGTCACGACCTTCATCCTGGTGCTTGATTATTAGGGCTGTGTGGTCTTTTCTATTGCCCAGGTTATGCTCCAGTGACAGGGATGTGCCACCCGCTGAGGAGCTGCACTCTGAACCATGAGGATGGCTTCTCCTCCGCCTTTGTGGTTGCTCACGAAACCGGCCATGTGTGAGTAATGGTGTGATGATGAAAAGACCAGCAGAGTCTCACAGGATTTTGCTGCATGCAATTAAGCTGACGGTTTTGCATGGGAACTGTAGTCTGTAATCAAAGGCAGAGTCCTTTCACGTGGCTCTGTTGTCTTAACCAAACAAGGCATCTGGTTGCCTCAGAGTGAGCATACAGGTACTCAACCAGGCAACATGAGCTATATACGTGTAATCAATACCGCATCTGCAGATGTGTATTTTTGTCATGTATATACAATCAGTGTCCACTTTATTAGGTAAAGGTACCTGTGCAGTTTAACACATCCAATACCTAAGTCTACTTTTATACCTACAATGTTGAGTTTTTGTGACACTCTCATAGAGATGGTAATAATGGTGGTGTTGTACTGGACTGCATAACACTGAGTAATGTTTCTAATATTTTAGAAAAAATCTATACATTTGAGTATCCACAGGGATTAGTCCGTAGCAGTGAGTATAAAAAAACTGTAAAATACTGGAGGTTGGCTCTAATGCTTTGTCATATTCTTATAGTGGTTTCATATTTATTGTATAGACATGAAAGTGGTATTGGTTTTCTCATCTCATCTCAACTTATGGCAAGAAAGTAAATGTATTTAGTTCCACCTCTGTGCAGCTATGTCGCTGATTATTTAAGGTTCGTGAAACAACAGGCTGCATTCTCTCTGTCTATGAACTTGTGGAGCTGCAGTCTGACTCATTAGCAGCTTCTTCCTGTGGTCGTACACCATTATCATGTATAACTACTGCTCAATTTCACACAGACTTCTTCTCCTCTAATGGGGCTCTAAAGGCTTATGAAGTACAGTCTGTGAACTACGCTGCGGCACAAACATCTAAAACTGGCCAGACAGACCTGATTGACTGTCACATCACACAAAAGAACAGACGAACAGGTCACTCACCTCTTCATCTGCTACCACTGTAAAGGTGGCAGACGCCATGATCTGCCTGTTGGTGCTCAGAGACCTTGTCAACAAGCATGACTAACTCAGAGATTGAATCCATCACTTTCACGAGGTTTAGAGTACCTGTGCCTTTTTTGCACTGATTGATAAGCTTTCTTTTTTTTTTTTTTGCATCTTCTCTCCCTTTTTCCTTCACTCTCAGTAATCAGTCGTGTATGCCAGTAGTACCTTCTTAGATTTCTACCTCCTCCATCAGATTCTTGAAGGTGTTTTGTGTGAGGACAGTAGTTAACCTCTAAATGCTGAATTATTCTCTGTAGGCAAAGGAAGTAGTGAAATGCACTGAGAGTGAGTTTGATGTGTGTGTCAAAATTTACCAGTGCAATTTGCTGCCTTTAATTGTACCTGTGACAGTTGGGCAGTGTTTATTCGCCAGAATAAATTAGCCAGATCTGAGCAGCTGTTCTTCTATGTTAGCCTTTTCTAAGACATGTTACAGCTGTAGCTTCTGGAGGATTGCAGGGTTTAATTACACCCTATTTAATTTTTTTACATATACATTTAAGCAGCACAGTGTCTCCCGGGTTAAAACCAGACCTGACCAGCTGGGTCCTGTCTATCTCTTCATGTCTGCGTGGGTTTCCTTTGTGTGCTCTGGCTTCCTCAGTCCAAACACATGCAGGTTAGGTGAAATGAATCCTATTAATTCCAAAGAGGTGTGAATACTCTATGTTCTTTCACAAGTTGTAGCTATATGATAGACAGGAAGCCTCTCTGAGGTATTCTCTGCCTCTTCTCCTGTGCATGCTGGGATAAGCTTCAGCTTCTCATGATCCTGAACAGGATGAGGGAGTATAGAAGCTGGATGGGTGGATATATTAGAATAGTAAAGCTGTCCACAAGAAAGGGAATCCTACACTGCTTCATTAATGTACATTGTTACTGAGGTCAATAAAGTAAGTGTCTTGCTGGTGAACATGCAAGTTCAGGAATAACATCTAGCTAAAAGTAATGCATCCTCCTTCATGCAGGTTATAATGTTCAGTTTTTGTTGAAACTGTGTAAAGAGGTGTTAATTCAACTGTATGATAATTTTGGAGGATCACATAATATCTGTTTAACAGGCTTGAATTGCTCTTTAGATTGAACTTTGAGAATTCACGTGTTGTCAGATCCCACTGGGATGGCTCATGACAGATCATGTTATTCTCTCACCCCCTGCAGACTACATTTCAGTTCATTGTCACTACAAAGAAACGACAGATGCCAGCAGCACCACAGAGTCCTGCCCTCTCTCCTGTTCCTCTAGCTTCTGTAACTCAGTGGGTTTTCTCATTGGGTTTGTCCTTAATTAGTCTCTGTGAAAAGCTGCTAATACAGGAGTACGTACTTTGATCGTTTCAACAAAGAAAAAAATATTTAGTTGGCATTCAGTAACTATGGTGTCCATACTGCTTTGTCAGCGTGTCAAAGACTTTTGAGATACAATGCTTTAAACTCAACCTGAATGTATATGGACATTATATAGCAAGTACATGTGTTGAGAGTGGTTTCACAGACAGAAACCTCATAGCTAATAGAGAGCTCACATTACATCCTAACCCCCCGTAGGCAACATTTCACGTAATTTCCGTACAAAGAAATGACAAATGCTAGTAGCTCTATGGAGAGCGAAAATCCACCCCCTTCTCTTGTTCCACCAGCTTCTGTAACTCATCATAATTGGTTCCCTTTTACGGTCTCCAATGACAACCACCTACACTCTCCACTAATGTCATTTTCCAACGTTTTAGCTGCAATGTGTGTGCCGTTTGACCAATGTCTGTTTTCATAGCTCTCCACTTGCCTGATTTCAGTCTGTCAAAGCGGTGGCTTTTAAAGGAATAGTTCAACTTTTTGAGAAATTCAACTATGTCCTTTCTTGTAGAGAGATATAATGGAAGATTAATACCACTGTTATGTTCTGTATGGTAAATATGAAGCAGCCACCACCAACCGGCTCTTTTAGCTTTGCACAAAGACTGGAGATACAGGGAAGAGCTAGCCTGGCTCTGTCCAAAGGTAGTAAGTTTCCAGTGACTTTGCTGGTCATCGTTTGCTTACACTGTGTGCATCTCCTGTTCAATAAACCTTTTTTCCCCTCATCAGGCTTGGTATGGAGCATGATGGCCAGGGGAATCGCTGTGCTGATGAGACCAGTATGGGGAGCATCATGGCACCACTTGTCCAAGCAGCGTTCCACCGCTATCACTGGTCACGTTGCAGCAAGCAGGAGCTCAATCGATACATCCAGTACATTCTGCTTCTCCAGTCCCATGATTTCTCATTTTCTCTTGGCCCCATATGTGTGTAATGCTGCACATCTTATATGTGGAGCTCAATATGTTATTGATTTTTTTTTTTTTTTGTAGAACTTTCTCCAAAGATCTCACCTTATATCACATTTAGGACTATGCTATTGTCATCTTTTCCTCAGCTCCTATGACTGCCTGCTGGATGATCCCTTTGAACACAAGTGGCCCAAGCTTCCCGAGCTCCCTGGAATAAATTATTCAATGGACGAGCAGTGCCGCTTTGACTTTGGCGTTGGTTATAAAATGTGCACCGCTGTAAGTCTCTCACACTTGTTTAATTAATTTATTTAAATTGTATTAATTAATTCATTTATTTAGCCCCTCTGAGTCAGCGGGAAACCTGAAGTGCCCTCGCAAAGATAAACATTTACAACATGTCACTGCGTTACAGAAGATAAAAATAAAATAACAGTACAATATAAACACAGAATATATAAAGTCCTTACACATTGTCTTTTTTGATGCTCATGTAGAAAGTCAAGAATGTGGCTCCAATGGGAAATTTTAAAAAATCAAACACGAATTTAGCTCAGAATGCTGTACAGTAAAGGTGGATTTTCCTCTTTCAGCATGAAGAGGCTGAATGAATGAGTCTTTTTACCCGTCTACATTTCCAGCAAGAATAGCTCAAGCTCAAATTTGCTGTTTCTTCATTTAGTTTCGAACCTACGACCCTTGCAAGCAACTGTGGTGCAGTCACCCCGACAACCAGTACTTTTGCAAAACAAAAAAAGGACCTCCAGTGGATGGAACAGAGTGTGCGCCAGGAAAGGTGGGAAATGTCTCTGAATCTGCTTTAGATTATAAGTTCTATTGTACAGTAATTGCAAAGTGGAGCTCTCTAATGATAGGAAGCAGAGAGAAAATCAAAAAGCTGGAAATGGTTTCAGAGTCATTAGTTTTCACTTTTTGACCTTTCTTTCTTTCAGTCTTATAGGTCTGTCTTTTCTCCTGTCTTTGTCATTGTTTCAGTGGTGTTTCAAGGGCCACTGCATCTGGAGGTCCAGCCAGCAGCCTCAGGGCCACGATGGGAGCTGGGGCTCCTGGTCAAAGTTCGGCACCTGCTCCAGAACTTGTGGAGGTGGTGTTCGCTCCCGCAGCCGACAGTGCAACAACCCTCCGTGAGTGTTGTGGCAGCAAGTAAAGTGATTCTGGGTGGCAAAAAAAAGAGAGCGCACTGAAACAAAATCTATTATTTATTTAGTTGCCAAATAGTTTATATGATCTGTGTGTTCATCCAACAGATGATGACATACTGTAGAAGTGTGAGTGTAGAGCTGGATAGCAGAGCTGGTTTTTGATCCAGCACTTGAATTGAAAGTGTTCAAGAGCTACTGTATATATCGCTGCCATTTTTCCCCTTTTTTCATACTTTAAAACTTTAATGTGATGACATTTTCTCTTTCCGTCTCTTAACATCATTTTTTAGTTAACTCTCATAGGATGCAATGTACAAAGGGAGTGAATTGGTGGAAGTAAAGAAACGGTCAAGATGATTAGCAGACAAAAAAGTATTCAATTTTTGGAAACATTTAGCTTTCATCTTGTTAAGTCTTATTGGCAGGAGGATTTAAGGAAAAAAGTAGATTTCCTGCATACAGTCTATGAGAACAGTGCTGTGACATTCATTATATAGGACATAATTTATAGAAATAGTATGCAGCAAGCCTTTTTCACCAGATGACATTTTGACATGTCACAGTAAGAAAATCACAGGTGCACGTAATAAAATCAATGTTGGCTGAATTCCATTTAGCTGCTCACAGTTACAGGGCCCTGGTATTGTGCATGCTGGCTCACTGTCACACTGTCATGGCTCACTGTGACACTTGAATAGAACAGAGCCATTGTTAACGCTATAAGTAACACCTGTGCTTTTCCTTCTGTGAAATGTCAAAATCTCTGCTTTGTGCAGTTAATTAACTTTACACCTTCAAATTCAGCATCTCAAACCGGTGGCAGATAAAGCCTTCACAATAAAGGCCACCGTAGTGAGGGCCTGTAAATTGTGTTTCCCATGTAGCATGGTTAGATGATCTGATAGAGAGTAGGAGAGTAACACATTTGGAATGTTAATGCCACTGAAATGGCAGTGCTTTATATGGTTTCTTCTTTTAAATTTATATATTGAAATCTATAGAAGCCCTGAGAGGCAAGTGAGAAAAAAATGGTGATCCATTTTCTGTCTGATCTAAATTGTCCTCTCTCCTGTGTTTATGACTTATGAATAGGCTAAAAAAACAGGTTTTGTTTGTCACTGATCAGGCCCGCCTACGGTGGTCGAGATTGCCCAGGCTCTGCTTTTGACTACCAGATGTGCAACACTGAGGAGTGTGCTGGTCCTTACGAGGACTTCCGTGCTCAGCAGTGCATCCAGAGGAGCAACAAATACCACAAAAACATCAAGCACACCTGGCTACCGTATGAGCACCCGGATGGTAAGTGCATATAGGGTGAAGCAAAGTTGGCTCCCTCTTTCAGAGATGAGCTTAAAAGTTTCTTGAAAAGCAACAAAAATGCACAAATGATATTTGCAGGAGCAGCTGCTTGCACACATATTCAGAATGAGCTGGGTGTTATCTGTCCACTGTATACACTTCTGAAGATATTTGGGATATTCATTGTGTTTTCAGAGGGCCGTAAATGTGAGCTGAGCTGTAAGTCAAAGGAAACGGGAGAGGTGGTGTTCATGAACCAGGTGATGCATGATGGGACCCGATGCAGCTACTTAGACCCCTTCAGCGTGTGTGCTCGAGGAGAGTGCCTGGTATGTATTCACCTAAACTGTATGCTCTCTCAAACACAAATATTAGCATTAAGACATATAAAATATATTTTTTTTAAAAATATGCATTTTTTTTCTCTACCCATGTTGAGAAATCCACAATCTATGAATATACAAACATTTTTCATTTCAAAACTTAATACATCTTAAAGTCACATTTCCGGTTTAGCACACAGAAACTTTCCTCCTTCAGCAGATAAATGTGAAAACAGCCTGCTAGTGTCAAACTCTGTACCCATATCATCCAGCACAGGTAAGGTCAAACATCCAAAAAAAGGAACAATAAGCAAAGCACACTGTTGACTGGAGGAAGACTTTAAATGTCACATTTTAATCTAATTCTCAAATGACAAAGTTATCTCATTCATAATTTTAATTACAATGTTAGAGTGGGTGGACATTTTTTGTAAATGCCAATCACATGACAAAAACATGTTGAACTTCAGTTGTTTAATAGCAACATATTCTTCAATTTTTAATTATTTTTTAAAATTACAAATTAAAAGATATGTAAATTAAAACTTGTTTTAAATGACATGATAATTCTGTATTCAAATTACAAAATAAGGCTGATTTATGAGTGCAATATATTTATGTTTCATTAAACGTGTTGCCTTTAGCACTAATTTCTATGCCATTTTATGCCAGCGATAAGCATCCTCATGAATGCCAGGAGAAATATTGAATAATAAACATCACTTGTCAAGGAGCTGAGTTTAGAAATACCATTATATTTTCTTACCTTGACCTTTTACTAGGAAGTTCTCTGATGATGTAAATAGTGGCCTAGAAAGAGTTATACAGATATCTCACTATGAAACTGTAAATAACTGTGACGGAAATACTGGACTCTTCTGCACTCTGATCTAACACAAACACACACAGACATTATTTTGTCTCAATATTCACCTTGGGCATAATGTTGGGACTCATTGTTGTAGGCCAATCACTCAGTGTTTTGGCTGCACTCTGTTATGTGTGGGTGTGTTTCCAGTATGCATCATCATGTTAAACGAGGCTCTGAACCAGATGTGCGCTGCATTTTCCCATGGCATCACTTTCCCAGTGGAGTAATCTCACTCTGTGTAAAAGTCAGATGCAGCATTGCCCTGATTTGATTGACTGTCTTGGCCCTTCTCCCCTCACAGCATGTTGGCTGTGACAAGGAGGTTGGTTCTTACAAACAAGAGGACAAATGTGGAGTGTGTGAGGGGGACAACTCACACTGTCGCACCGTGAAGCTGACACTCACCAAGACGCCCAAAAAGAACGGTAATTATCATCTGTGTGGATGGACCAGTGCTGAAGTCAGCAGCTTTGCTTCAGAAGAGTCATTATATTACCTGGCTCTCATCATTTAAGCTCAAAATCACTTATCCAGAGGCCTTAAACACATCTTCTCAGTCTTCTGTGACTGACCACAGCCTATATCCCACACTATCATCAAACAAAGGACTACATTTTCTGTCTCAGTGTCTTGATTCAGAAATAATTGGCTGCTATTACAACCCAGAATAAGTACCCACTGTTTAAGGCTCCCAGCTGTACTGTACTGTGTCTCTTTGTCTTGTTAGGAATGCTGAAAATGTTCGACATCCCAATAGGAGCCCGCCACATTGTTATCGAAGAGAACGAGACCTCCCCTCATATAATTGGTGAGTCTGTCTCACATCCTTTTCCAAAGGGGGATAACACATAAAAATGTTGGTGCTAAGTAACAGAATTGGTTTGTAAATAGAATTTATTAACACAAGTCCATTTTTTTTAAATGTTACACATTTCTTGTGTGTGAATGTGTGCATGCTTGCATACCTAGATCAGTGAGCTAACAGGGAGCTCATAGTTTTCCACCACATCACATCATGCATCTATCTCTGTGGAATACAGCATCCAAAAGAAAGACTCTAAAGCACTAAGAGAAAGAGTGAAACAGTCCTTAACTGAATACATCAGCGTGTTAGGGGACTGCTTGGATGTTCTAAGGTTCAATTTTATGAGTCTCAGTGAAGTCCAATGCACAAAGTGAAGACTCAGAAGGCTCTAAGAAATACAGCTCCTAAGTGTCTGACCAAATGGATTTCATCAAACACTTCTATACAAAAGTAGATTAACTCACATCATCTCTGACTTCTGCACAGAGAACCACAGGGTAAATACATTGAGGGAATAATGCACAAAAAACATGTGCATCAAGTAATCCACCCTATGTTGGCTTAAGTGGTGGCCCTGAAAGGTTTGGATCTTGCTGTCTCCATCCTGTCATGGAGGACAGCAGTGTGAATTTGAAGCACTTGTACCTACTGTTTTTTTTTACAAGGAACACTAAAAAGATGAAAACAATCAGCACTTAAGTCTATCTTATTTCTCTGTGGAATATTTCAGATGTCCGTGCAGTTAGCACAGCTGATGAGTCACATCACAGGTGCTATGGTTCTGTGAAAAGAAAAAAAAAAGTTTTCTAATTTAAGCTACACTGACACGCTAATGGCTTTTAATTTGAGCTAAATGTAGCTGAGTAGGTGGAACAATGCGTTGAGAATGGCTTCATAAGTGCAGTAAATGCAGTCTGCAGTAGGAAGCATGATGTCAGAATGTCTTCAGGTAGGTGAAGGGGTGACAGACTTATATTTTTCTGCTTACAATGGGTCTCTATGCGACTGACGAGGATGAGTCAAGATCACCGTGGCATTCAGCCAAACCTTCCCTCTCCTCTTTTCTCCACTCTTTTTCTTTCTGGTTTTTATTAGCTCATGGGAAGAAGAGATGACACACAACTTGGAGGAATTACTGTTGGCTAACCACAACGCCAAACATCTCAAAATACATACTGACACGTTCCCCTTCTTAAAGGAAAATCTCTGAGTTGTTTGGCGAGGGAGGGCTGATTATGAATATCTGTTCAATTTTTGAGATTTTTGATAAATTAAACTAAAAACTACATGATGTGCACACATTCATAACATACTTTTTTTTGCTCATTACTGACAGCTGTGAAGAATCAAGTTACTGGAAACTTCATACTGAATGCAAAAAGTGAAGAAGCTGAATCAAAGACCTTTATCGAAAATGGTTTACAGTGGGAGTATTCCATGGACAGTGGGAAGGAGACCCTGAAAACAACAGGCCCTCTCCATGAAGGCATCGTGGTTCTGGTGAGTGAGACAGGATCATCTCATTTTAATTTGCTTTTTTATGATTTTCGTTGTTTGTCTAACAAACTTTCTTCTCTTCACTGCAGGTCATTCCCCAGGAGGAGGATGCAAAAATAAGCTTGACATATAAGTATATCATACATGAAGATCTGCTACCGCTTATTACCAACAACAATGTACTGCTGGCTGAACTGGACACCTATGAGTGGGCGCTGAAAAGCTGGTCTCAGTGCTCCAAACCCTGTGGGGGAGGTCAGTGAGTATATATGTAAAAAAAAAAAAAAAAAAAAAGCAATTAAATCTGTATACGTATAAGTCAGAAAACATTATGGTTTCAGATTTGTCTATTTAACTACACCATATGACTGTGTGACCTTGCAAGAAGATGTCATAATGTCCGTTTTCTATTCCTCAGGCATACAGTACACAAAATATGGGTGCAGGAGAAAGAGTGACAGCCGTTTGGTGCATCGTAATTTTTGTGAAACCAGCAAAAAGCCCAAACCCATCCGCAAACGCTGCAATGTGCAAGAGTGCAGCCAGCCCACGTAAGTGCAGCTGTAGATGGTACATCCATACTTTTGAATTTCAAAAGCTAATTCAGCATTAAAAGTGGTAATAATGGCTTTACCTCCATATGTTCATCCTGGCATCATTTATGCAATTTTAGAGGGAACATAAGTGCTAATCTTGACTAGTGGAGGAGAAAAAAAATTCAATTGCCGTGTGACATGGAAGCCTTTTTCAAAGAGCCTGCTGTGCTGACAGGTGGGTGGTAGAAGAGTGGAGTCCCTGCAGTAAGACCTGCGGGAAGCTCGGCTACCAGACCAGGGTGGTACAGTGCATGCAGGCGCTCCACAACGGCACCAACAGGCCCGTCCACAGCAAACACTGCACCGAGAATCGGCCCGAGACCAGGAGAGCCTGTAACCACACCATATGCCCTGCCCAGTGGAGGACAGGGGCGTGGTCTCAGGTGAGTCAGGTCAAACTTAATATCGAACTCAGCTGGGTTATTGTCCAGGTGTCTCTTAAGTGGAGATTTACACCAAATTAAAACACGTTGTACCACAGTTCTTACGTAGAAATCAGTTCTTACTAAACATTTACGCCTAGTAGCTGCCAGGTGCAACTGTTGTGTAGCTAATTGAACTAGCTAACTGGCAGCTAATGTTACCTCGCTAATATATAATTTGGGGCTGGGCAAGTTAGCGCGTTATTATCGCATTAACGCATTAATGAATTAACGCCGAACAAACAGTGTGAGGGGTGGGGTGGTGGTTCGGCAGACTACGTTGGATGCAACGTGTGGCAGAAGTATAGGTAAGCAAGACAAGCTAGCAAATGGCATAGCGAAGTGGATAGCTACAAGCTCTTTGCTAAAGCATCGGCTAGGCTAGGCGGCTACATCCAGAGGCTTCCGGCTTCCTCCAGCCGTGGACAGGGGCTGCAGTGTCCGTGTTTGTTTGCCAATGTTCGGATAGGTTTTTGTGACTATCCGAACATTGTCGGATAGTCCAGTAGACTGTACTAACCGACCGTCGAAGGAGTCTGTGTTGCAGTTTTTTTGTGTGTTTGCACTAATTAGCATGTATTAGCATATTTTACTGCTGTCTTATGACTTAATTGCCGATTTATGGTCGCTGCTGATACAGATGGAGGACCAGAGCAGCTAATGTTAAGAACGCTGTTGCGGTTTTTTCCGTGCTCCCAGAGTCTTTGCGGGAATACTAGGCTACAATTTTATTTCGTCTTATTTTTCCGACATTTCATGGACAGAGCAGCTCCGTCAGTAAGCGGCTGCTGTTGTTTATGTGCTGCTGTAACTGTACGTAGATAGTGGATGGAAGCAGCGGTGAAAGCCGGTAAATATTAAATATTGCTCTGAGCTAAGTGGGCGTGTTCTCGGCCGGCTGACCCGTAGCGTAACCGCCTCTCCGCCAAATATGGAAAGAACACTCCCACTAAAATCCATGATGGCGCAGCTCAAATGCCCATGGTTTGGTCACAAAACCGACTCCCCGAAACCATGAAATATGAATTTTAAAAACAAATGAAAACCAGTAAACAGACAGGAATAATACAGAAATGTGTCGCATCATGTCATCCACTGTGCAGTTTTACCATTTCTCATTTGACTCTCATGAAGACCCAAAAGGAAAATGAGTTTATGCTAAATATACACCATGTCTGAAAGATATAGAAGAAGGTGAAGACTTTATTTTGAAGGGGAAGTGACAGGGTTTGGAAGCATAGTAAATATATAATGAACTGCTGCTGCTCTGTAATAACACATTAATATGATTCCTATGGCTGTAACTTGTGTGTGTATCTGTGGTTGTTGTGTATTAGTGCTCAGTGACCTGTGGCGAAGGAATCCAACAAAGGCAGGTGGTTTGCAAGGCCAGCGACAACACCATTGGAGAATGTGAGGGCGAGAAGCCGGAAACAGTCCTCATTTGCAAACTCAGTCCATGTCCAGGTGAGATCCACACACATGTCATTTGGAGACAGAGTTGATCAATTTTCCAGCTGACTGATTTGCTGCCCTCCTAACATTCGCTGTTAAAGAAACTGGCTCTGCATGATCAAGTCATTTCCGTTTCGTGATGGATGTAGAAAGACTGACTGTAAATAGCTGGCACAAAGACTTGTATGTTTCTTTGGAAGAACCTGTGGGTGGTTTACGTCCTGTACATTTAGTCATAATTCCTTAGAAGTAGATTTAAACTCAGCCAAATGAGGATACTTCACTTAGTGTATAATGTTTGCTTGACTCAGACGTAATCTCACTGCCAAATCAAACAGAACATATGCTTACATGATAACTCCCTCATGGGTACGGGCAGCATGTAGCCAGAACAGTTACAATTGCAGGTTTAACACAACAATTTGGTGGTCAAAGGTCACTATTACATTTATGGCCATAACTCAATAATTCACATGCTAATTCTGAGATTATTTCACAGAAATGTCTAATAGGTTAAAATGATGAAGTTAACATTTTATATCGACAAGGTTTGGGTTCAACTTCAGTGTGGCATCATAATGTTCCGCCAATACCCTTAACACCTTTTATTAAATTCCTTCAAAGTCTTCACTCAGTCTTCACTCAGTATCTTAAATGAGTCTGGACATACATGGAAGTAAACTGCAACTTCAGACATACAAATTGTAGGTTTGCTTCTATAAATCACACCAGCTGTTCTAACTACATCCGGTCCTTAATGTATTCTAAGGACAAAGAACCTTCTGAAAACGCAAAGGAAACCCACTCACGGTTTTTCTCATGTTGCTTCCTCTTCAAAGAGCTATGACCCGCCACTGTTTTTTTTCTGTTTCCCTGTGCAGGCAGTGACTGATAAATGGAGTGGTTTTTGTCAAAAACATGAAGTCCAGGTTGTGCCCTGTGTTCTGTAAATAGCACCAGGCTTTATTATAGATTTCTTAACAGCACAGCTCTGTTTTCTTACAGTAGTGAGAGGTTGTCAAAAACCTTTCTTGGGTCTTGTGGCTCCTGTTTTAATGTCTTATTTAGGAATATTTTTAGCCTCATTTTTGTTCTGTCTTTGCTGTTATGTACTTCAGGACAGCCAGTGTCTTCTCTCACTGTTGAAACAATGGGAAACTCCACAGTAACAGATGAAGCTATACATCAAAGGGTTCCTGAAAAGCCTGTCCACAAAATTTCTTCAAGTAAGTCAATATGTTAATTTTCTCAGAAATCAGTCACATTGATCTAAACTTAAACATCTACAGTAAAAATGCTTTTTCTTCAGTCTTGCTCTTAGTGATGTCCTCTCTCCTGTTGTTACTAGATGAGCCATGTCTGGGGGATAAATCCATTTTCTGTCAAATGGAGGTTCTTGCCCGTTATTGTTCCATCCCTGGATATAATAAGCTTTGTTGTGAGTCTTGCAACAAGAAAGAAAACCTCGCCACTCATGCTCCTGACCTCCAAAACACCCCAGTGGCCTCAGTTGAACCTGAGCCCTCCTTTCCTTCTCAAACTTCATCACCCAAGGCTCCTCTACCCGCTACAACCCAGAGCCCTCCCCAAACCACTAAAGCCATCAGCAGACGGCCACGGTCCACTGCCCCAGCGCCCACCACCGCGACCACTGCTGAAGCCTTGCCATCCACAGGTGCTGCTCTACCCCAGGTTCCCACCAGCAACTCCTTCCTCACAGCTGGGAAGGGAGACTCAGACCCGGGGCCTCTTCTACCTCCAGGGCCGGCACGGCCCACAGCAGACTCCAGTGGAGGTGCCTCTAAAGAGCACAGTCCAAACAGCACTTTAGGCCCAGTCACTGCCAGGTCAAGAAGGGACAATTTAGGATCTGAGAGGGACTCGAGTCACAGAACCCTGTCAGCTTAGAAACAATGAACAGTGAGCAGCTCATCCTTTGCAGCATCTGATAGACTTGCAGTCTTGCTGCATATATTTTAATTTTTTTTTCCATGCCTTTCCATGCCATGTCTTGCTGCATATATTTTAAGTTTTTTTTCCATGCCAGTGAACTGACCAGTGATGGTTACCTCATCAAATCTCCAGAGCGATCTGCGTGCTGCGTCGCTCTGTCCTCTGTGCTTCAAGTATGAAACAGAAGAAAAAAAAAGTTGTCAAAACGAAGGTGCTGTAAACTAAAACGACTACAAGACGTGTTCAAAATGTGATGACTGCATTGCTACATTCATGTTTTTATCTGTGTACAGTTGTGTAAGCCTGTTTTTTTCAAGTGCATTAGAACTACTATTGAACTGGTATTGTGAACATGAGAGATGCCATGGTTTTGGAGGTGCATGTGCCAGCTATGGAGTCTCTGAGTGTGCCACCAGAATATTTATAGACCCTGGCAGTGTTCAGTAAAATGCATAAATTCTTTAATTGCAATATTTGCAATAAAAACTATTTTTATTTTTACTAATTAAATTGAATTTTGAATTAATTTGATAGTAAATTGAAATTGCAATAAGTATTTTAAAATTGTTAAGTGAAAATTTTATTTTTTGTCTTTACATTTACTAATATTCTCTTCCAGTTTCCATTTCACGATCGCTCTAATTTAAAAATGGTTCTCACACTTAAAATGCAGTGTGATGGCTAGGAATTATTTGAGGACAAACCCTCAGAGGAGTAACTGTAGCACTGCCTGTCCAGCTGTTTTCACTGTGACTTCCCAGACTTTTCTTGTCACCATGAGGCTGCCAGGCTAGTTGAATAATGGTAAGTAAAAGGATCAACCACAACTTGTTTTCACATTTCTAGCTGTTTCCTTCTGCCTCCAGTCTTATACTAAGCTAATGATCATTTTATAATTCTTTGTTTTTTAGTGTATCATTTATATTTCTAATCTAATTAATTAATTAATGCTAACTTTTTAATAATTGTTTTTAAATTGGTACAGTAAACACATATTAAGTCTATAATTATTCCACTGGCACACTCCAGGCTTCATAGTTATTGTTCCTGGCAGGGAGCTTCCTGGCTCCTCTGTCCCCGGTGCTCTTTTATTTTTGTCCACATCCAACGTACTGGTGGCTGGTATTGTTTTTTCCAACCCAGTTTAGATGAAACGCTGCCCACTTTTTTAGGGGGTTGGGGCTAGGGGTCAAGACTTTGGCCTTTTTGTTTCACTCAGTGGGCGTGGTTTCATCTAAACTGGGCTGGAGAAGCGATGGATGCCAACTGGTGATTCTCCTCCTCACTGATGAGCAGGGGTGATCCCCACTGTAGCATGCCCTCTGTCTGCCTTTGTGGAAGTCAGTTACTTACGCTTTAAAAACAAAAAGATTTCAGAAAAAAAAAAACACATTATGATATTTTTTTGTAACTGATATATTTTTCAGATAATAATGTATATAGTGTAAATTTCAAGTTCTGAAAAGTTTTGTTTTGCAATTGGAAAATACAGGTGATGCTGTAAGTCTACAGACTGTGGTTGGTCATACTGTTACACCATTCCTGCATTGCAGTTCGTAACATCATTATGTTTATTGTATAGTTCTTGTATATACATACGTGAATGAAAGCTTTAAATGTTAATATTTATTGAATTTTTAAGTGGTATGGAGAACAAAGTAAAAGACATTTGAAAAAACTCCGATTCTTGTTATTAGAGCCTGAGCACGAAATTCGTGCGAAGCCCTATTGTAACTGAAGGGATTATTATTATTCTCTTTTATTTTTCTTCCTCCGCTTTGTCAGTTAATTTGACCCCCTGAACATGCTCAAAAGTCACCAAACTTTGCCCAAAATTGTCCCCCCACGAAAATTCTTGTTTGACACTGTCCATACAACTGGGCGCAGCCAAACGACTCTGCAGCGTCCCCTAGAGTGTGAAAAAACTTGAAAATTAATACACAGATGCATCATGTCGAGACAAGAAAAAAAGCCTCTTGGAGAAAAATTCCACGATGTACAGGAAGTCGGCCATTTTAGAAAGACTGCCCCATCTTGCCTTTCACACTTGCCGTACTTTGATGAACTCCTCCTAGGGGAATTGTCCGATTGCGCTGAATTTTGGTGAGATTGCTCATTTGGGATAAAAAGTTATCAAATGTTTTGATGTGGGTTACACGGTCTGCCCGTGTGGCTGTATCTCACACATACTTAATCCAATGTGGATGAAAAAAATCAGGCATGATGAGCATGGGATTCTGAACATATTGACTGATATGCTAATATGATCATATCGTCACAGCGCCACCTAATGGCAGTGGTTCATTTTTTTCTTTAATTAACTCCTAGGGATGATTTCCTAGGGATATCATTGGATGGAGCTGAAATCTTGTCATGTTGCTCTTAAGACACTGTTGTCCAAAAGTGATCAAAAGCTTTTCTCTATGTTACACGATGTGGGCGGAGCACTGCCGCAAACTCACCCTCCGATTTGTGAAAATGAGGATTTTGGGTTTTTCCCACTCATCCATTCTGGCTAATATTCCACCATGAAATCTATAATCTCCTACAAGTCTTGCCACAGGGCACTGTTTTAGCACAATTGGGCGTGGTCACTCAGCTCAGCAACGCCCCCTGGAATGTGAACTCAGCCCCTGTGAGGCCTAGAGACATGAAATTTGGTGCACAGATAGATCTCTTCAATACAAGAAAAAAAAGTCTCTTGGAGAAAAATTCTACGATGTACAGGAAGTCCGCCATTTTGGAAAAATGCCGCCATTTGGCAGTACTTTAACGATCTTGTCCTAGGGGATTGGTCCGAAATCCTGAAATTTGTCTGTTAAATCTTAAGGCATCAAGGACAAAAAGTTATCAAAAGTTTTGGTGTGGGTTATACGGTCTACCTGTGGCGCTGCCACAAACTTCAGCCTTCACCGACACACAGGAAATGGATATAATTGTGGCTGTATCTCCAACATACTTCATGCAATGTGGATGAAAAAAATCAGACCTGATGACCATGTGATTCTGGACAGATTGATTTGCTAATATGATGATACAGTAACAGCACCACCTACTGGCTGTATGCATTATTTTTAGCCCTATTTTCCACATTCCACACATTGTATTTTAATTAAGTTCTCCGAGGGACATAATCTGATACATTTGAAATGTTGTTCAGAAGATATTGATCAGTAAAAGTGATCTAAAGCTTTCATCAAAGTTACATGGTGTAAAATATGACTTTTTTTGGCATATTTTGACGCCTTACTATACTATGACGTTTTTTATGACAAAAAAAGTCCAAAAATTTTTTGGACTTTTTTTGTCTGATTTTGACGTCTTACTATACTATGACGTTTTTTATGACACTTTGAGGTCAAAAAATTTTTTGACTTTTTTTGGCCGATTTTGACGTCTTACTATACTATGACGTTTTTTATGACATTTTGAGGTCAAAAAATTTTTTGACTTTTTTTGGCCGATTTTGACGCCTTACTATACTATGACGTTTTTTATGACATTTTGAGGTCAAAAAATTTTTTGACTTTTTTTGGCCGAAAAAAACGTCTTACTATACTATGACGTTTTTTATGACATTTTGAGGTCAAAATTTTTTTTGACTTTTTTTGGCCGATTTTGACGCCTTACTATACTATGACGTTTTTTATGACATTTTGAGGTCAAAAAAAAATTTGACTTTTTTTGGCCGAAAAAAACGCCTTACTATACTATGACGTTTTTTATGACATTTTGAGGTCAAAATTTTTTTTGACTTTTTTTGGCCGATTTTGACGCCTTACTATACTATGACGTTTTTTATGACATTTTGAGGTCAAAAAAAATTTTGACTTTTTTTGGCCGATTTTGACGCCTTACTATACTATGACGTTTTTTATGACATTTTGAGGTCAAAAAAAAATTTGCCTTTTTTTGGCCGAAAAAAACGCCTACTATACTATGACGTTTTTTATGACATTTTGAGGTCAAAAAAAAATTTGACTTTTTTTGGCCGAAAAAAACGCCTTACTATACTATGACGTTTTTTATGACATTTTGAGGTCAAAAATTTTTTTTGACTTTTTATGGCCGAAAAAAACGGCTTACTATACTATGACGTTTTTTATGACATTTTGAGGTCAAAAAAAATTTTGACTTTTTTTGGCCGAAAAAATCGCCTGACTATACCATGACGTTTTTTATGACATTTTGAGGTCAAAAAAATTTTTGACTTTTTTTGGCCGAAAAAAACGCCTTACTATACTATGACGTTTTTTATGACATTCTGAGGTCAAAAATTTTTTTGACTTTTTTTGCCCGAAAAAAACGCCATACTATACTGTTACGTTTTCTATGACATTTTGAGGTCAAAAATTTTTTTGACTTTTTTTGCCCGAAAAAAACGCCATACTATACTGTTACGTTTTTTATGACATTTTGAGGTCAAAAAAATTTTTGACTTTTTTTGGCCGATTTTGACGCCTTACTATACTATGACGTTTTTTATGACATTTTGAGGTCAAAAAAATTTTTGACTTTTTTTGGCCGATTTTGACGCCTTACTATACTATGACGTTTTTTATGACATTTTGAGGTCAAAAATTTTTTTGACTTTTTTTGGCCGAAAAAAACGCCTTACTATACTATGACGTTTTTTATGACATTTGGAGGTCAAAAAAATTTTTTGACTTTTTTTGGCCGAAAAAAACGCCTTACTATACTATGACGTTTTTTATGACATTTTGAGGTCAAAAAAAATTTTGACTTTTTTTGGCCGAAAAAAACGCCTTACTATACTATGATGTTTTTTATGACATTTTGAGGTCAAAAAAAAATTTGACTTTTTTTGGCAGATTTTGATGCCTTACTATACTATGACATTTTTTATGACATTTTGAGGTCAAAAAAATTTTTAACTTTTTTTGGCCGAAATAAACGCCTTACTATACTATGACGTTTTTTATGACATTCTGAGGTCAAAAAATTTTTTGACTTTTTTTGCCCAAAAAAAACGCCATACTATACTGTTACGTTTTTTATGACATTTTGAGGTCAAAAAAAATTTTGACTTTTTTTGGCCGATTTTGACGCCTTACTATACTATGACGTTTTTTATGACATTTTGAGGTCAAAAAATTTTTTGACTTTTTTTGGCCGATTTTGACGCCTTACTATACTATGACGTTTTTTATGACATTTTGAGGTCAAAAAATTTTTTGACTTTTTTTGGCCGAAAAAAAACGTCTTACTATACTATGACGTTTTTTATGACATTTTGAGGTCAAAATTTTTTTTGACTTTTTTTGGCCGATTTTGACGCCTTACTATACTATGACGTTTTTTATGACATTTTGAGGTCAAAAAAAAATTTGACTTTTTTTGGCCGAAAAAAACGCCTTACTATACTATGACGTTTTTTATGACATTTTGAGGTCAAAATTTTTTTTGACTTTTTTTGGCCGATTTTGACGCCTTACTATATTATGACGTTTTTTATGACATTTTGAGGTCAAAAAAAATTTTGACTTTTTTTGGCCGAAAAAAACGCCTTACTATACTATGACGTTTTTTATGACATTTTGAGGTCAAAAAAAAATTTGCCTTTTTTTGGCCGAAAAAAACGCCTACTATACTATGACGTTTTTTATGACATTTTGAGGTCAAAAAAAAATTTGACTTTTTTTGGCCGAAAAAAACGCCTTACTATACTATGACGTTTTTTATGACATTTTGAGGTCAAAAATTTTTTTTGACTTTTTATGGCCGAAAAAAACGGCTTACTATACTATGACGTTTTTTATGACATTTTGAGGTCAAAAAAAATTTTGACTTTTTTTGGCCGAAAAAATCGCCTGACTATACCATGACGTTTTTTATGACATTTTGAGGTCAAAAAATTTTTTGACTTTTTTTGGCCGAAAAAAACGCCTTACTATACCATGACGTTTTTTATGACATTTTGAGGTCAAAAAAAAATTAGACTTTTTTTGGCCGATTTTGACGCCTTACTATACTATGACGTTTTTTATGACATTTTGAGGTCAAAAAAATTTTTGACTTTTTATGGCCGAAAAAAACACCTTACTATACTATGACGTTTTTTATGACATTTTGAGGTCAAAAAAAATTTTGACTTTTTTTGGCCGAAAAAAACGCCTTACTATACTATGACGTTTTTTATGACA
Organism: Toxotes jaculatrix; assembly: GCF_017976425.1. Classification (NCBI taxonomy): domain Eukaryota; kingdom Metazoa; phylum Chordata; class Actinopteri; family Toxotidae; genus Toxotes; species Toxotes jaculatrix. The sequence continues at coordinate 13,796,807 of NC_054414.1, read as the reverse complement.
TTTTGAGGTCAAAAAAATTTTTGACTTTTTTTGGCCGAAAAAAACGCCTTACTATACTGTTACGTTTTTTATGACATTTTGAGGTCAAAAAAAATTTTGACTTTTTTTGGCCGAAAAAATCGCCTTACTATACTATGACGTTTTTTATGACATTTTGAGGTCAAAAATTTTTTTGACTTTTTTTGGCCGAAAAAAACGCCTTACTATACTATGACGTTTTTTATGACATTTTGAGGTAAAAAAAAAATTAGACTTTTTTTGGCCGATTTGACGCCTTACTATACTATGACGTTTTTCATGACATTTTGAGGTCAAAAAATTTTTTGACTTTTTATGGCCGAAAAAAACGCCTTACTATACTATGACGTTTTTTATGACATTTTGAGGTCAAAAAAAATTTTGACTTTTTTTGGCCGAAAAAAACGCCTTACTATACTATGACGTTTTTTATGACATTTTGAGGTCAAAAAAAATTTTGACTTTTTTTGGCCGAAAAAAACGTCTTACTATACTATGACGTTTTTTATGACATTTTGAGGTCAAAATTTTTTTTGACTTTTTTTGGCCGATTTTGACGCCTTACTATACTATGACGTTTTTTATGACATTTTGAGGTCAAAAAATATTTTGACTTTTTTTGGCCGAAAAAAACGCCTTACTATACTATGACGTTTTTTATGACATTTTGAGGTCAAAAAAATTTTTGACTTTTTTTGGCCGAAAAAAACGCCTTACTATACTGTTACGTTTTTTATGACATTTTGAGGTCAAAAAAAATTTTGACTTTTTTTGGCCGAAAAAAACGCCTTACTATACTATGACGTTTTTTATGACATTTTGAGGTCAAAAATTTTTTTGACTTTTTTTGGCCGAAAAAAACGCCTTACTATACTATGACGTTTTTTATGACATTTGGAGGTCAAAAAAATTTTTTGACTTTTTTTGGCCGAAAAAAACGCCTTACTATACTATGACGTTTTTTATGACATTTTTAGGTCAAAAAAAATTTTGACTTTTTTTGGCCGAAAAAAACGCCTTACTATACTATGATGTTTTTTATGACATTTTGAGGTCAAAAAAAAATTTGACTTTTTTTGGCAGATTTTGATGCCTTACTATACTATGACGTTTTTTATGACATTTTGAGGTCAAAAAATTTTTTGACTTTTTTTGGCCGATTTTGACGCCTTACTATACTATGACGTTTTTTATGACATTTTGAGGTCAAAAAATTTTTTGACTTTTTTTGGCCGAAAAAAACGTCTTACTATACTATGACGTTTTTTATGACATTTTGAGGTCAAAATTTTTTTTGACTTTTTTTGGCCGATTTTGACGCCTTATTATACTATGACGTTTTTTATGACATTTTGAGGTCAAAAAAAAATTTGACTTTTTTTGGCCGAAAAAAACGCCTTACTATACTATGACGTTTTTTATGACATTTTGAGGTCAAAATTTTTTTTGACTTTTTTTGGCCGATTTTGACGCCTTACTATACTATGACGTTTTTTATGACATTTTGAGGTCAAAAAAAATTTTGACTTTTTTTGGCCGAAAAAAACGCCTTACTATACTATGACGTTTTTTATGACATTTTGAGGTCAAAAAAAAATTTGCCTTTTTTTGGCCGAAAAAAACGCCTACTATACTATGACGTTTTTTATGACATTTTGAGGTCAAAAAAAAATTTGACTTTTTTTGGCCGAAAAAAACGCCTTACTATACTATGACGTTTTTTATGACATTTTGAGGTCAAAAAAAATTTTGACTTTTTTTGGCCGAAAAAAACGTCTTACTATACTATGACGTTTTTTATGACATTTTGAGGTCAAAATTTTTTTTGACTTTTTTTGGCCGATTTTGACGCCTTACTATACTATGACGTTTTTTATGACATTTTGAGGTCAAAAAAAATTTTGACTTTTTTTGGCCGAAAAAAAACGCCTTACTATACTATGACGTTTTTTATGACATTTTGAGGTCAAAAAAAAATTTGCCTTTTTTTGGCCGAAAAAAACGCCTTACTATACTATGACGTTTTTTATGACATTTTGAGGTCAAAAAAAAATTTGACTTTTTTTGGCCGAAAAAAACGCCTTACTATACTATGACGTTTTTTATGACATTTGGAGGTCAAAAATTTTTTTGACTTTTTTTGCCCGAAAAAAACGCCATACTATACTATGACGTTTTTTATGACATTTTGAGGTCAAAAAAATTTTTGACTTTTTTTGGCCGATTTTGACGCCTTACTATACTATGACGTTTTTTATGACATTCTGAGGTCAAAATTTTTTTTGACTTTTTTTGCCCGAAAAAAACGCCATACTATACTATGACGTTTTTTATGACATTTTGAGGTCAAAAAAATTTTTGACTTTTTTTGGCCAATTTTGACGGCTTACTATACTATGACGTTTTTTATGACATTTTGAGGTCAAAAAAAAATTTGACTTTTTTTGGCCGAAAAAAACGCCTTACTATACTATGACGTTTTTTATGACATTTTAAGTTAAAAAAACTTTTTTACTTTTTTTGGCCGAAAAAAACGCCTTACTATACTATGACGTTTTTTATGACATTTTGAGGTCAAAATTTTTTTTGACTTTTTTTGTCCGATTTTGACGCCTTACTAAACTATGACGTTTTTTATGACATTTTGAGGTCAAAAAAAAATTTGACTTTTTTTGGCCGAAAAAAACGCCTTACTATACTGTTACGTTTTTTATGACATTTTGAGGTCAAAAAAAAATTTGACTTTTTTTGGCCGAAAAAAACGCCTTACTATACTATGACGTTTTTTATGACATTTTGAGGTCAAAAAAAATTTGACTTTTTTTGGCCGAAAAAAACGCCTTACTATACTATGACGTTTTTTATGACATTCTGAGGTCAAAAATTTTTTTGACTTTTTTTGGACGATTTTGACGCCTTACTATACTATGATGTTTTTTATGACATTTTGAGGTCAAAAATTTTTTTGACTTTTTTTGGCCGAAAAAAACGCCTTACTATACTATGACGTTTTTTATGACATTTGGAGGTCAAAAAAATTTTTTGACTTTTTTTGGCCGAAAAAAACGCCTTACTATACTGTGACGTTTTTTATGACATTTTTAGGTCAAAAAAAATTTTGACTTTTTTTGGCCGAAAAAAACGCCTTACTATACTATGATGTTTTTTATGACATTTTGAGGTCAAAAAAAAATTTGACTTTTTTTGGCAGATTTTGATGCCTTACTATACTATGACGTTTTTTATGACATTTTGAGGTCAAAAAATTTTTTGACTTTTTTTGGCCGATTTTGACGCCTTACTATACTATGACGTTTTTTATGACATTTTGAGGTCAAAAAATTTTTTGACTTTTTTTGGCCGAAAAAAACGTCTTACTATACTATGACGTTTTTTATGACATTTTGAGGTCAAAATTTTTTTTGACTTTTTTTGGCCGATTTTGACGCCTTATTATACTATGACGTTTTTTATGACATTTTGAGGTCAAAAAAAAATTTGACTTTTTTTGGCCGATTTTGACGCCTTACTATACTATGACGTTTTTTATGACATTTTGAGGTCAAAATTTTTTTTGACTTTTTTTGGCCGATTTTGACGCCTTACTATACTATGACGTTTTTTATGACATTTTGAGGTCAAAAAAAATTTTGACTTTTTTTGGCCGAAAAAAACGCCTTACTATACTATGACGTTTTTTATGACATTTTGAGGTCAAAAAAAAATTTGCCTTTTTTTGGCCGAAAAAAACGCCTAGTATACTATGACGTTTTTTATGACATTTTGAGGTCAAAAAAAAATTTGACTTTTTTTGGCCGAAAAAAACGCCTTACTATACTATGACGTTTTTTATGACATTTTGAGGTCAAAAATTTTTTTTGACTTTTTATGGCCGAAAAAAACGGCTTACTATACTATGACGTTTTTTATGACATTTTGAGGTCAAAAAAATTTTTGACTTTTTATGGCCGAAAAAAACACCTTACTATACTATGACGTTTTTTATGACATTTTGAAGTCAAAAAAAATTTTGACTTTTTTTGGCCAAAAAAAACGCCTTACTATACTATGACGTTTTTTATGACATTTTGAGGTCAAAAAAATTTTTGACTTTTTTTGGCCGAAAAAAACGCCTTACTATACTGTTACGTTTTTTATGACATTTTGAGGTCAAAAAAAATTTTGACTTTTTTTGGCCGAAAAAATCGCCTTACTATACTATGACGTTTTTTATGACACTTTGAGGTCAAAAATTTTTTTGACTTTTTTTGGCCGATTTTGACGCCTGACTATATTATGACGTTTTTTATGACATTTTGAGGTCAAAAATTTTTTTGACTTTTTTTGGCCGAAAAAAACGCCTTACTATACTATGACGTTTTTTATGACATTTTGAGGTCAAAAAAAAATTAGACTTTTTTTGGCCGATTTTGACGCCTTACTATACTATGACGTTTTTCATGACATTTTGAGGTCAAAAAATTTTTTGACTTTTTATGGCCGAAAAAAACGCCTTACTATACTATGATGTTTTTTATGACATTTTGAGGTCAAAAAAAAATTTGACTTTTTTTGGCCGAAAAAAACGCCTTACTATACTATGACGTTTTTTATGACATTTTGAGGTCAAAAAAAATTTTGACTTTTTTTGGCCGAAAAAAACGTCTTACTATACTATGACGTTTTTTATGACATTTTGAGGTCAAAATTTTTTTTGACTTTTTTTGGCCGATTTTGACGCCTTACTATACTATGACGTTTTTTATGACATTTTGAGGTCAAAAAAAATTTTGACTTTTTTTGGCCGAAAAAAAACGCCTTACTATACTATGACGTTTTTTATGACATTTTGAGGTCAAAAAAAAATTTGCCTTTTTTTGGCCGAAAAAAACGCCTTACTATACTATGACGTTTTTTATGACATTTTGAGGTCAAAAAAAAATTTGACTTTTTTTGGCCGAAAAAAACGCCTTACTATACTATGACGTTTTTTATGACATTTTGAGGTCAAAAAAAATTTTGACTTTTTTTGGCCGATTTTGACGCCTTACTATACTATGACGTTTTTTATGACATTTTGAGGTCAAAAAAAATTTTGACTTTTTTTGGCCGAAAAAATCGCCTGACTATACTATGACGTTTTTTATGACATTTTGAGGTCAAAAAAAATTTTGACTTTTTTTGGCCGAAAAAAACGCCTTACTATACTATGACGTTTTTTATGACATTCTGAGGTCAAAAATTTTTTTGACTTTTTTTGCCCGAAAAAAACGCCATACTATACTGTTACTTTTTCTATGACATTTTGAGGTCAAAATTTTTTTTGACTTTTTTTGTCCGAAAAAAACGCCATACTATACTGTTACGTTTTTTATGACATTTTGAGGTCAAAAAAAATTTTGACTTTTTTTGGCCGATTTTGACGCCTTACTATACTATGACATTTTTTATGACATTTTGAGGTCAAAAAAATTTTTGACTTTTTTTGGCCGATTTTGACGCCTTACTATACTATGACGTTTTTTTATGACATTTTGAGGTCAAAAAATTTTTTGACTTTTTTTGGCCGAAAAAAACGTCTTACTATACTATGACGTTTTTTATGACATTTTGAGGTCAAAATTTTTTTTGACTTTTTTTGGCCGATTTTGACGCCTTACTATACTATGACGTTTTTTATGACATTTTGAGGTCAAAAAAAATTTTGACTTTTTTTGGCCGAAAAAAACGCCTTACTATACTATGACGTTTTTTATGACATTTTGAGGTCAAAAAAATTTTGACTTTTTTTGGCCGATTTTGACGGCTTACTATACTATGACGTTTTTTATGACATTTTGAGGTCAAACAAAATTTTGACTTTTTTTGGCCGAAAAAAACGGCTTACTATACTATGACGTTTTTTATGACATTTTGAGGTCAAAAAAATTTTTGACTTTTTTTGTCCGATTTTGACGCCTTACTATACTATGACGTTTTTTATGACATTTTGAGGTAAAAAAAATTTGCCTTTTTTTGGCCGATTTTGACGCCTTACTATACTATGACGTTTTTTATGACATTTTGAGGTCAAAAATTTTTTTGACTTTTTTTGGCCGAAAAAAACGCCTTACTATACTATGACGTTTTTTATGACATTTTGAGGTCAAAAAAAAATTTGACTTTTTTTGGCCGAAAAAAACGCCTTACTATACTATGACGTTTTTTATGACATTTTGAGGTAAAATTTTTTTTTGACTTTTTATGGCCGAAAAAAAACGCCTTACTATACTATGACGTTTTTTATGACATTTTGAGGTCAAAAAAATTTTTGACTTTTTTTGGCCGAAAAAAACGCCTTACTATACTGTTACGTTTTTTTATGACATTTTGAGGTCAAAAAAAATTTTGACTTTTTTTGGCCGAAAAAATCGCCTCACTATACTATGACGTTTTTTATGACACTTTGAGGTCAAAAATTTTTTTGACTTTTTTTGGCCGATTTTGACGCCTGACTATATTATGACGTTTTTTATGACATTTTGAGGTCAAAAATTTTTTTGACTTTTTTTGGCCGAAAAAAACGCCTTACTATACTATGACGTTTTTTATGACATTTTGAGGTCAAAAAACTTTTTGACTTTTTTTGGCCGAAAAAAACGCCTTACTATACTGTTACGTTTTTTATGACATTTTGAGGTCAAAAAAAAATTTGACTTTTTTTGGCCGAAAAAAACGCCTTACTATACTATGACGTTTTTTATGACATTTTGAGGTCAAAAAAAATTTTGACTTTTTTTGGCCGAAAAAAACGCCTTACTATACTATGACATTTTTTATGACATTTTGAGGTCAAAAAAAATTTTGACTTTTTTTGGCCGATTTTGACGCCTTACTATACTATGACGTTTTTTATGACATTTTGAGGTCAAAAAACTTTTTGACTTTTTTTGGCCGAAAAAAACGCCTTACTATACTATGACGTTTTTTATGACATTTTGAGGTAAAAAAAATTTTTGACTTTTTTTGGCCGATTTTGACGCCTTACTATACTATGACGTTTTTTATGACATTTTGAGGTCAAAAATTTTTTTGACTTTTTTTGGCTGAAAAAAACGCCTTACTATACTATGACGTTTTTTATGACATTTTGAGGTCAAAAAAAATTTTGACTTTTTTTGCCCGAAAAAAACGCCTTACTATACTGTTACGTTTTTTATGACATTTTGAGGTCAAAAAAATGTTTGACTTTTTTTGGCCGATTTTGACGCCTTACTATACTATGACGTTTTTTTATGACATTTTGAGGTCAAAAAAAAATTTTGACTTTTTTTGGCCGAAAAAAACGCCTTACTATACTATGACATTTTTTATGACATTTTGAGGTCAAAAATTTTTTTGACTTTTTTTGGCCGAAAAAAACGCCTTACTATACTATGACGTTTTTTATGACATTCTGAGGTCAAAAATTTTTTTGACTTTTTTTGGCCGATTTTGACGCCTTACTATACTATGATGTTTTTTATGACATTTTGAGGTCAAAAATTTTTTTGACTTTTTTTGGCCGAAAAAAACGCCTTACTATACTATGACGTTTTTTATGACATTTTGAGGTCAAAAATTTTTTTGACTTTTTATGGCCGAAAAAAACGCCTTACTATACTATGACGTTTTTTATGACATTTTGAGGTCAAAAAAAATTTGACTTTTTTTGGCCGAAAAAAACGCCTTACTATACTATGACGTTTTTTATGACATTTTGAGGTCAAAAATTTTTTGACTTTTTTTGGCCGAAAAAAACGCCTTACTATACTATGACGTTTTTTATGACATTTTGAGGTCAAAATTTTTTTTGACTTTTTTTGGCCGATTTTGACGCCTTACTAAACTATGACGTTTTTTATGACATTTTGAGGTCAAAAAAAAATTTGACTTTTTTTGGCCGAAAAAAACGCCTTACTATACTATGACGTTTTTTATGACATTTTGAGGTCAAAAAAATTTTTGACTTTTTTTGGCCGAAAAAAACGCCTTACTATACTGTTACGTTTTTTATGACATTTTGAGGTCAAAAAAATGTTTGACTTTTTTTGGCCGAAAAAAACGCCTTACTATACTATGACGTTTTTTATGACATTTTGAGGTCAAAAAAAATTTTGACTTTTTTTGGCCGAAAAAAACGCCTTACTATACTATGACGTTTTTTATGACATTTTGAGGTCAAAAAAAATTTTGACTTTTTTTGGCCGATTTTGACGCCTTACTATACTATGACGTTTTTTATGACATTTTGAGGTCAAAAAACTTTTTGACTTTTTTTGGCCGAAAAAAACGCCTTACTATACTATGACGTTTTTTATGACATTTTGAGGTAAAAAAAATTTTTGACTTTTTTTGGCCGATTTTGACGCCTTACTATACTATGACGTTTTTTATGACATTTTGAGGTCAAAAATTTTTTTGACTTTTTTTGGCTGTAAAAAACGCCTTACTATACTATGACGTTTTTTATGACATTTTGAGGTCAAAAAAAATTTTGACTTTTTTTGCCCGAAAAAAACGCCTTACTATACTGTTACGTTTTTTATGACATTTTGAGGTCAAAAAAATGTTTGACTTTTTTTGGCCGATTTTGACGCCTTACTATACTATGACGTTTTTTTATGACATTTTGAGGTCAAAAAAAATTTTGACTTTTTTTGGCCGAAAAAAACGCCTTACTATGACGTTTTTTATGACATTCTGAGGTCAAAAATTTTTTTGACTTTTTTTGGCCGATTTTGACGCCTTACTATACTATGATGTTTTTTATGACATTTTGAGGTCAAAAATTTTTTTGACTTTTTTTGGCCGATTTTGACGCCTTACTATACTATGACGTTTTTTATGACATTTTGAGGTCAAAAATTTTTTTGACTTTTTATGGCCGAAAAAAACGCCTTACTATACTATGACGTTTTTTATGACATTTTGAGGTCAAAAAAAATGTTGACTTTTTTTGGCCGAAAAAAACGCCTTACTATACTATGACGTTTTTTATGACATTTTGAGGTCAAAAAAAATTTTGACTTTTTTTGGCCGAAAAAAACGCCTTACTATACTATGACATTTTTTATGACATTTTGAGGTCAAAAATTTTTTTGACTTTTTTTGGCCGAAAAAAACGCCTTACTATACTATGACGTTTTTTATGACATTTTGAGGTCAAAAAAAATTTGCCTTTTTTTGCCCGAAAAAAACGCCTTACTATACTATGACGTTTTTTATGACATTCTGAGGTCAAAAATTTTTTTGACTTTTTTTGGCCGATTTTGACGCCTTACTATACTATGACGTTTTTTATGACATTTTGAGGTCAAAAATTTTTTTGACTTTTTTTGGCCGAAAAAAACGCCTTACTATACTATGACGTTTTTTATGACATTTTGAGGTCAAAATTTTTTTTGACTTTTTATGGCCGAAAAAAACGCCTTACTATACTATGACGTTTTTTATGACATTTTGAGGTCAAAAAAAATTTTGACTTTTTTTGTCCGATTTTGACGCCTTACTATACTATGACGTTTTTTATGACATTTTGAGGTCAAAAAAAATTTTGACTTTTTTTGTCCGATTTTGACGCCTTACTATACTATGACGTTTTTTATGACATTTTGAGGTAAAAAAAAATTTGCCTTTTTTTTGCCGATTTTGACGCCTTACTATAATATGACGTTTTTTATGACATTTTGAGGTCAAAAAAAATTTTGACTTTTTTTGGCCGAAAAAAACGCCTTACTATACTATGACGTTTTTTATGACATTTTGAGGTCAAAAAAATTTTTGACTTTTTTTGGCCGAAAAAAACGCCTTACTATACTGTTACGTTTTTTTATGACATTTTGAGGTCAAAAAAAATTTTGACTTTTTTTGGCCGAAAAAATCGCCTTACTATACTATGACGTTTTTTATGACACTTTGAGGTCAAAAATTTTTTTGACTTTTTTTGGCCGATTTTGACGCCTGACTATATTATGACGTTTTTTATGACATTTTGAGGTCAAAAATTTTTTTGACTTTTTTTGGCCGAAAAAAACGCCTTACTATACTATGACGTTTTTTATGACATTTTGAGGTCAAAAAACTTTTTGACTTTTTTTGGCCGAAAAAAACGCCTTACTATACTGTTACGTTTTTTATGACATTTTGAGGTCAAAAAAAAATTTGACTTTTTTTGGCCGAAAAAAACGCCTTACTATACTATGACGTTTTTTATGACATTTTGAGGTCAAAAAAAATTTTGACTTTTTTTGGCCGAAAAAAACGCCTTACTATACTATGACATTTTTTATGACATTTTGAGGTCAAAAAAAATTTTGACTTTTTTTGGCCGATTTTGACGCCTTACTATACTATGACGTTTTTTATGACATTTTGAGGTCAAAAAACTTTTTGACTTTTTTTGGCCGAAAAAAACGCCTTACTATACTATGACGTTTTTTATGACATTTTGAGGTAAAAAAAATTTTTGACTTTTTTTGGCCGATTTTGACGCCTTACTATACTATGACGTTTTTTATGACATTTTGAGGTCAAAAATTTTTTTGACTTTTTTTGGCTGAAAAAAACGCCTTACTATACTATGACGTTTTTTATGACATTTTGAGGTCAAAAAAAATTTTGACTTTTTTTGCCCGAAAAAAACGCCTTACTATACTGTTACGTTTTTTATGACATTTTGAGGTCAAAAAAATGTTTGACTTTTTTTGGCCGATTTTGACGCCTTACTATACTATGACGTTTTTTTATGACATTTTGAGGTCAAAAAAAAATTTTGACTTTTTTTGGCCGAAAAAAACGCCTTACTATACTATGACATTTTTTATGACATTTTGAGGTCAAAAATTTTTTTGACTTTTTTTGGCCGAAAAAAACGCCTTACTATACTATGACGTTTTTTATGACATTCTGAGGTCAAAAATTTTTTTGACTTTTTTTGGCCGATTTTGACGCCTTACTATACTATGATGTTTTTTATGACATTTTGAGGTCAAAAATTTTTTTGACTTTTTTTGGCCGAAAAAAACGCCTTACTATACTATGACGTTTTTTATGACATTTTGAGGTCAAAAATTTTTTTGACTTTTTATGGCCGAAAAAAACGCCTTACTATACTATGACGTTTTTTATGACATTTTGAGGTCAAAAAAAATTTGACTTTTTTTGGCCGAAAAAAACGCCTTACTATACTATGACGTTTTTTATGACATTTTGAGGTCAAAAATTTTTTGACTTTTTTTGGCCGAAAAAAACGCCTTACTATACTATGACGTTTTTTATGACATTTTGAGGTCAAAATTTTTTTTGACTTTTTTTGGCCGATTTTGACGCCTTACTAAACTATGACGTTTTTTATGACATTTTGAGGTCAAAAAAAAATTTGACTTTTTTTGGCCGAAAAAAACGCCTTACTATACTATGACGTTTTTTATGACATTTTGAGGTCAAAAAAATTTTTGACTTTTTTTGGCCGAAAAAAACGCCTTACTATACTGTTACGTTTTTTATGACATTTTGAGGTCAAAAAAATGTTTGACTTTTTTTGGCCGAAAAAAACGCCTTACTATACTATGACGTTTTTTATGACATTTTGAGGTCAAAAAAAATTTTGACTTTTTTTGGCCGAAAAAAACGCCTTACTATACTATGACGTTTTTTATGACATTTTGAGGTCAAAAAAAATTTTGACTTTTTTTGGCCGATTTTGACGCCTTACTATACTATGACGTTTTTTATGACATTTTGAGGTCAAAAAACTTTTTGACTTTTTTTGGCCGAAAAAAACGCCTTACTATACTATGACGTTTTTTATGACATTTTGAGGTAAAAAAAATTTTTGACTTTTTTTGGCCGATTTTGACGCCTTACTATACTATGACGTTTTTTATGACATTTTGAGGTCAAAAATTTTTTTGACTTTTTTTGGCTGTAAAAAACGCCTTACTATACTATGACGTTTTTTATGACATTTTGAGGTCAAAAAAAATTTTGACTTTTTTTGCCCGAAAAAAACGCCTTACTATACTGTTACGTTTTTTATGACATTTTGAGGTCAAAAAAATGTTTGACTTTTTTTGGCCGATTTTGACGCCTTACTATACTATGACGTTTTTTTATGACATTTTGAGGTCAAAAAAAATTTTGACTTTTTTTGGCCGAAAAAAACGCCTTACTATACTATGACGTTTTTTATGACATTCTGAGGTCAAAAATTTTTTTGACTTTTTTTGGCCGATTTTGACGCCTTACTATACTATGATGTTTTTTATGACATTTTGAGGTCAAAAATTTTTTTGACTTTTTTTGGCCGATTTTGACGCCTTACTATACTATGACGTTTTTTATGACATTTTGAGGTCAAAAATTTTTTTGACTTTTTATGGCCGAAAAAAACGCCTTACTATACTATGACGTTTTTTATGACATTTTGAGGTCAAAAAAAATTTTGACTTTTTTTGGCCGAAAAAAACGCCTTACTATACTATGACGTTTTTTATGACATTTTGAGGTCAAAAAAAATTTTGACTTTTTTTGGCCGAAAAAAACGCCTTACTATACTATGACATTTTTTATGACATTTTGAGGTCAAAAATTTTTTTGACTTTTTTTGGCCGAAAAAAACGCCTTACTATACTATGACGTTTTTTATGACATTTTGAGGTCAAAAAAAATTTGCCTTTTTTTGCCCGAAAAAAACGCCTTACTATACTATGACGTTTTTTATGACATTCTGAGGTCAAAAATTTTTTTGACTTTTTTTGGCCGATTTTGACGCCTTACTATACTATGACGTTTTTTATGACATTTTGAGGTCAAAAATTTTTTTGACTTTTTTTGGCCGAAAAAAACGCCTTACTATACTATGACGTTTTTTATGACATTTTGAGGTCAAAATTTTTTTTGACTTTTTATGGCCGAAAAAAACGCCTTACTATACTATGACGTTTTTTATGACATTTTGAGGTCAAAAAAAATGTTGACTTTTTTTGTCCGATTTTGACGCCTTACTATACTATGACGTTTTTTATGACATTTTGAGGTCAAAAAAAATTTTGACTTTTTTTGTCCGATTTTGACGCCTTACTATACTATGACGTTTTTTATGACATTTTGAGGTAAAAAAAAATTTGCCTTTTTTTTGCCGATTTTGACGCCTTACTATAATATGACGTTTTTTATGACATTTTGAGGTCAAAAAAAATTTTGACTTTTTTTGGCCGAAAAAAACGCCTTACTATACTATGACGTTTTTTATGACATTTTGAGGTCAAAAAAATTTTTGACTTTTTTTGGCCGAAAAAAACGCCTTACTATACTATGACGTTTTTTATGACATTCTGAGGTCAAAAATTTTTTTGACTTTTTTTGCCCGAAAAAAACGCCATACTATACTGTTACGTTTTCTATGACATTTTGAGGTCAAAAATTTTTTTGACTTTTTTTGCCCGAAAAAAACGCCATACTATACTATGACGTTTTTTATGACATTTTGAGGTCAAAAAAATTTTTGACTTTTTTTGGCCGATTTTGACGCCTTACTATACTATGACGTTTTTTATGACATTCTGAGGTCAAAATTTTTTTTGACTTTTTTTGCCCGAAAAAAACGCCATACTATACTATGACGTTTTTTATGACATTTTGAGGTCAAAAAAATTTTGACTTTTTTTGGCCAATTTTGACGGCTTACTATACTATGACGTTTTTTATGACATTTTGAGGTCAAAAAAAAATTTGACTTTTTTTGGCCGAAAAAAACGCCTTACTATACTATGACGTTTTTTATGACATTTTAAGTTAAAAAAACTTTTTTACTTTTTTTGGCCGAAAAAAACGCCTTACTATACTATGACGTTTTTTATGACATTTTGAGGTCAAAATTTTTTTTGACTTTTTTTGTCCGATTTTGACGCCTTACTAAACTATGACGTTTTTTATGACATTTTGAGGTCAAAAAAAAATTTGACTTTTTTTGGCCGAAAAAAACGCCTTACTATACTGTTACGTTTTTTATGACATTTGGAGGTCAAAAAAATTTTTTGACTTTTTTTGGCCGAAAAAAACGCCTTACTATACTATGACGTTTTTTATGACATTTTTAGGTCAAAAAAAATTTTGACTTTTTTTGGCCGAAAAAAACGCCTTACTATACTATGATGTTTTTTATGACATTTTGAGGTCAAAAAAAAATTTGACTTTTTTTGGCAGATTTTGATGCCTTACTATACTATGACGTTTTTTATGACATTTTGAGGTCAAAAAATTTTTTGACTTTTTTTGGCCGATTTTGACGCCTTACTATACTATGACGTTTTTTATGACATTTTGAGGTCAAAAAATTTTTTGACTTTTTTTGGCCGAAAAAAACGTCTTACTATACTATGACGTTTTTTATGACATTTTGAGGTCAAAATTTTTTTTGACTTTTTTTGGCCGATTTTGACGCCTTATTATACTATGACGTTTTTTATGACATTTTGAGGTCAAAAAAAAAATTTGACTTTTTTTGGCCGATTTTGACGCCTTACTATACTATGACGTTTTTTATGACATTTTGAGGTCAAAATTTTTTTTGACTTTTTTTGGCCGATTTTGACGCCTTACTATACTATGACGTTTTTTATGACATTTTGAGGTCAAAAAAAAATTTGCCTTTTTTTGGCCGAAAAAAACGCCTACTATACTATGACGTTTTTTATGACATTTTGAGGTCAAAAATTTTTTTGACTTTTTTTGGCCGAAAAAAACGCCTTACTATACTATGACGTTTTTTATGACATTTTGAGGTCAAAAATTTTTTTTGACTTTTTATGGCCGAAAAAAACGGCTTACTATACTATGACGTTTTTTATGACATTTTGAGGTCAAAAAAATTTTTGACTTTTTATGGCCGAAAAAAACACCTTACTATACTATGACGTTTTTTATGACATTTTGAAGTCAAAAAAATTTTGACTTTTTTTGGCCGAAAAAAACGCTTTACTATACTATGACGTTTTTTATGACATTTTGAGGTCAAAAAAATTTTTGACTTTTTTTGGCCGAAAAAAACGCCTTACTATACTGTTACGTTTTTTATGACATTTTGAGGTCAAAAAAAATTTTGACTTTTTTTGGCCGAAAAAATCGCCTTACTATACTATGACGTTTTTTATGACACTTTGAGGTCAAAAATTTTTTTGACTTTTTTTGGCCGATTTTGACGCCTGACTATATTATGACGTTTTTATGACATTTTGAGGTCAAAAATTTTTTTGACTTTTTTTGGCCGAAAAAAACGCCTTACTATACTATGACGTTTTTTATGACATTTTGAGGTCAAAAAAAAATTAGACTTTTTTTGGCCGATTTTGACGCCTTACTATACTATGACGTTTTTCATGACATTTTGAGGTCAAAAATTTTTTTGACTTTTTATGGCCGAAAAAAACGCCTTACTATACTATGATGTTTTTTATGACATTTTGAGGTCAAAAAAAAATTTGACTTTTTTTGGCCGAAAAAACGCCTTACTATACTATGACGTTTTTTATGACATTTTGAGGTCAAAAAAAATTTTGACTTTTTTTGGCCGAAAAAAACGTCTTACTATACTATGACGTTTTTTATGACATTTTGAGGTCAAAATTTTTTTTGACTTTTTTTGGCCGATTTTGACGCCTTACTATACTATGATGTTTTTTATGACATTTTGAGGTCAAAAAAAATTTTGACTTTTTTTGGCCGAAAAAAAAACGCCTTACTATACTATGACGTTTTTTATGACATTTTGAGGTCAAAAAAAAATTTGCCTTTTTTTGGCCGAAAAAAACGCCTTACTATACTATGACGTTTTTTATGACATTTTGAGGTCAAAAAAAGATTTGACTTTTTTTGGCCGAAAAAAACGCCTTACTATACTATGACGTTTTTTATGACATTTTGAGGTCAAAAAAAAATTTGACTTTTTTTGGCCGAAAAAACGCCTTACTATACTATGACGTTTTTTATGACATTTTGAGGTCAAAAAAAATTTTGACTTTTTTTGGCCGAAAAAAACGTCTTACTATACTATGACGTTTTTTATGACATTTTGAGGTCAAAATTTTTTTTGACTTTTTTTGGCCGATTTTGACGCCTTACTATACTATGATGTTTTTTATGACATTTTGAGGTCAAAAAAAATTTTGACTTTTTTTGGCCGAAAAAAAACGCCTTACTATACTATGACGTTTTTTATGACATTTTGAGGTCAAAAAAAAATTTGCCTTTTTTTGGCCGAAAAAAACGCCTTACTATACTATGACGTTTTTTATGACATTTTGAGGTCAAAAAAAGATTTGACTTTTTTTGGCCGAAAAAAACGCCTTACTATACTATGACGTTTTTTATGACATTTTGAGGTCAAAAAAATTTGACTTTTTTTGGCCGAAAAAAACGTCTTACTATACTATGACGTTTTTTATGACATTTTGAGGTCAAAAAAAAATTTGACTTTTTTTGGCCGAAAAAAACGCCTTACTATACTATGACGTTTTTTATGACATTTTGAGGTCAAAAAAAATTTTGACTTTTTTTGGCCGAAAAAAACGTCTTACTATACTATGACGTTTTTTATGACATTTTGAGGTCAAAATTTTTTTTGACTTTTTTTGGCCGATTTTGACGCCTTACTATACTATGACGTTTTTTATGACATTTTGAGGTCAAAAAAAATTTTGACTTTTTTTGGCCGATTTTGACGCCTTACTATACTATGACGTTTTTTATGACATTTTGAGGTCAAAAAAAATTTTGACTTTTTTTGGCCGAAAAAATCGCCTGACTATACTATGACGTTTTTTATGACATTTTGAGGTCAAAAAAAATTTTGACTTTTTTTGGCCGAAAAAAACGCCTTACTATACTATGACGTTTTTTATGACATTCTGAGGTCAAAAATTTTTTTGACTTTTTTTGCCCGAAAAAAACGCCATACTATACTGTTACTTTTTCTATGACATTTTGAGGTCAAAATTTTTTTTGACTTTTTTTGTCCGAAAAAAACGCCATACTATACTGTTACGTTTTTTATGACATTTTGAGGTCAAAAAAAATTTTGACTTTTTTTGGCCGATTTTGACGCCTTACTATACTATGACATTTTTTATGACATTTTGAGGTCAAAAAAATTTTTGACTTTTTTTGGCCGATTTTGACGCCTTACTATACTATGACGTTTTTTATGACATTTTGAGGTCAAAATTTTTTTTGACTTTTTTTGGCCGATTTTGACGCCTTACTATACTATGACGTTTTTTATGACATTTTGAGGTCAAAAAAAATTTTGACTTTTTTTGGCCAAAAAAAACGCCTTACTATACTATGACGTTTTTTATGACATTTTGAGGTCAAAAAAATTTTGACTTTTTTTGGCCGATTTTGACGGCTTACTATACTATGACGTTTTTTATGACATTTTGAGGTCAAACAAAATTTTGACTTTTTTTGGCCGAAAAAAACGGCTTACTATACTATGACGTTTTTTATGACATTTTGAGGTCAAAAAAATTTTTGACTTTTTTTGTCCGATTTTGACGCCTTACTATACTATGACGTTTTTTATGACATTTTGAGGTAAAAAAAATTTGCCTTTTTTTGGCCGATTTTGACGCCTTACTATACTATGACGTTTTTTATGACATTTTGAGGTCAAAAATTTTTTTGACTTTTTTTGGCCGAAAAAAACGCCTTACTATACTATGACGTTTTTTATGACATTTTGAGGTCAAAAAAAAATTTGCCTTTTTTTGGCCGAAAAAAACGCCTTACTATACTATGACGTTTTTTATGACATTTTGAGGTAAAATTTTTTTTTGACTTTTTATGGCCGAAAAAAAAACGCCTTACTATACTATGACGTTTTTTATGACATTTTGAGGTCAAAAAAATTTTTGACTTTTTTTGGCCGAAAAAAACGCCTTACTATACTGTTACGTTTTTTTATGACATTTTGAGGTCAAAAAAAATTTTGACTTTTTTTGGCCGAAAAAATCGCCTTACTATACTATGACGTTTTTTATGACACTTTGAGGTCAAAAATTTTTTTGACTTTTTTTGGCCGATTTTGACGCCTGACTATATTATGACGTTTTTTATGACATTTTGAGGTCAAAAATTTTTTTGACTTTTTTTGGCCGAAAAAAACGCCTTACTATACTATGACGTTTTTTATGACATTTTGAGGTCAAAAAAATTTTTGACTTTTTTTGGCCGAAAAAAACGCCTTACTATACTGTTACGTTTTTTTATGACATTTTGAGGTCAAAAAAAATTTTGACTTTTTTTGGCCGAAAAAATCGCCTTACTATACTATGACGTTTTTTATGACACTTTGAGGTCAAAAATTTTTTTGACTTTTTTTGGCCGATTTTGACGCCTGACTATATTATGACGTTTTTTATGACATTTTGAGGTCAAAAATTTTTTTGACTTTTTTTGGCCGAAAAAAACGCCTTACTATACTATGACGTTTTTTATGACATTTTGAGGTCAAAAAACTTTTTGACTTTTTTTGGCCGAAAAAAACGCCTTACTATACTGTTACGTTTTTTATGACATTT
The DNA here is from genome assembly GCF_017976425.1 of Toxotes jaculatrix. Classification (NCBI taxonomy): domain Eukaryota; kingdom Metazoa; phylum Chordata; class Actinopteri; family Toxotidae; genus Toxotes; species Toxotes jaculatrix. Next base: position 13,778,190 of record NC_054414.1, on the reverse strand, counting down.
TGAGGTCAAAAAAAAATTTGACTTTTTTTGGCCGAAAAAAACGCCTTACTATACTATGACGTTTTTTATGACATTTTGAGGTCAAAAAAAATTTTGACTTTTTTTGGCCGAAAAAAACGCCTTACTATACTATGACATTTTTTATGACATTTTGAGGTCAAAAAAAATTTTGACTTTTTTTGGCCGATTTTGACGCCTTACTATACTATGACGTTTTTTATGACATTTTGAGGTCAAAAAACTTTTTGACTTTTTTTGGCCGAAAAAAACGCCTTACTATACTATGACGTTTTTTATGACATTTTGAGGTAAAAAAATTTTTTGACTTTTTTTGGCCGATTTTGACGCCTTACTATACTATGACGTTTTTTATGACATTTTGAGGTCAAAAATTTTTTTGACTTTTTTTGGCTGAAAAAAACGCCTTACTATACTATGACGTTTTTTATGACATTTTGAGGTCAAAAAAAATTTTGACTTTTTTTGCCCGAAAAAAACGCCTTACTATACTGTTACGTTTTTTATGACATTTTGAGGTCAAAAAAATGTTTGACTTTTTTTGGCCGATTTTGACGCCTTACTATACTATGACGTTTTTTTATGACATTTTGAGGTCAAAAAAAATTTTGACTTTTTTTGGCCGAAAAAAACGCCTTACTATACTATGACATTTTTTATGACATTTTGAGGTCAAAAATTTTTTTGACTTTTTTTGGCCGAAAAAAACGCCTTACTATACTATGACGTTTTTTATGACATTCTGAGGTCAAAAATTTTTTTGACTTTTTTTGGCCGATTTTGACGCCTTACTATACTATGATGTTTTTTATGACATTTTGAGGTCAAAAATTTTTTTGACTTTTTTTGGCCGAAAAAAACGCCTTACTATACTATGACGTTTTTTATGACATTTTGAGGTCAAAAATTTTTTTGACTTTTTATGGCCGAAAAAAACGCCTTACTATACTATGACGTTTTTTATGACATTTTGAGGTCAAAAAAAATTTGACTTTTTTTGGCCGAAAAAAACGCCTTACTATACTATGACGTTTTTTATGACATTTTGAGGTCAAAAATTTTTTGACTTTTTTTGGCCGAAAAAAACGCCTTACTATACTATGACGTTTTTTATGACATTTTGAGGTCAAAATTTTTTTTGACTTTTTTTGGCCGATTTTGACGCCTTACTAAACTATGACGTTTTTTATGACATTTTGAGGTCAAAAAAAAATTTGACTTTTTTTGGCCGAAAAAAACGCCTTACTATACTATGACGTTTTTTATGACATTTTGAGGTCAAAAAAATTTTTGACTTTTTTTGGCCGAAAAAAACGCCTTACTATACTGTTACGTTTTTTATGACATTTTGAGGTCAAAAAAATGTTTGACTTTTTTTGGCCGAAAAAAACGCCTTACTATACTATGACGTTTTTTATGACATTTTGAGGTCAAAAAAAATTTTGACTTTTTTTGCCCGAAAAAAACGCCTTACTATACTGTTACGTTTTTTATGACATTTTGAGGTCAAAAAAATGTTTGACTTTTTTTGGCCGATTTTGACGCCTTACTATACTATGACGTTTTTTTATGACATTTTGAGGTCAAAAAAAATTTTGACTTTTTTTGGCCGAAAAAAACGCCTTACTATACTATGACGTTTTTTATGACATTCTGAGGTCAAAAATTTTTTTGACTTTTTTTGGCCGATTTTGACGCCTTACTATACTATGATGTTTTTTATGACATTTTGAGGTCAAAAATTTTTTTGACTTTTTTTGGCCGATTTTGACGCCTTACTATACTATGACGTTTTTTATGACATTTTGAGGTCAAAAATTTTTTTGACTTTTTATGGCCGAAAAAAACGCCTTACTATACTATGACGTTTTTTATGACATTTTGAGGTCAAAAAAAATTTTGACTTTTTTTGGCCGAAAAAAACGCCTTACTATACTATGACGTTTTTTATGACATTTTGAGGTCAAAAAAAATTTTGACTTTTTTTGGCCGAAAAAAACGCCTTACTATACTATGACATTTTTTATGACATTTTGAGGTCAAAAATTTTTTTGACTTTTTTTGGCCGAAAAAAACGCCTTACTATACTATGACGTTTTTTATGACATTTTGAGGTCAAAAAAAATTTGCCTTTTTTTGCCCGAAAAAAACGCCTTACTATACTATGACGTTTTTTATGACATTCTGAGGTCAAAAATTTTTTTGACTTTTTTTGGCCGATTTTGACGCCTTACTATACTATGACGTTTTTTATGACATTTTGAGGTCAAAAATTTTTTTGACTTTTTTTGGCCGAAAAAAACGCCTTACTATACTATGACGTTTTTTATGACATTTTGAGGTCAAAATTTTTTTTGACTTTTTATGGCCGAAAAAAACGCCTTACTATACTATGACGTTTTTTATGACATTTTGAGGTCAAAAAAAATTTTGACTTTTTTTGGCCGAAAAAAACGCCTTACTATACTATGACGTTTTTTATGACATTTTGAGGTCAAAAAAAATTTTGACTTTTTTTGGCCGAAAAAAACGCCTTACTATACTATGACGTTTTTTATGACATTCTGAGGTCAAAAATTTTTTTGACTTTTTTTGCCCGAAAAAAACGCCATACTATACTATGACGTTTTTTATGACATTTTGAGGTCAAAAAATATTTTGACTTTTTTTGGCCGATTTTGACGCCTTACTATACTATGACGTTTTTTATGACATTTTGAGGTCAAAAAACTTTTTGACTTTTTTTGGCCGAAAAAAACGCCTTACTATACTATGACGTTTTTTATGACATTTTGAGGTAAAAAAAAATTTTGACTTTTTTTGGCCGATTTTGACGCCTTACTATACTATGACGTTTTTTATGACATTTTGAGGTCAAAAAAAATTTTGACTTTTTTTGGCCGATTTTGACGCCTTACTATACTATGACGTTTTTTTATGACATTTTGAGGTCAAAAAAATTTTTGACTTTTTTTGGCCGAAAAAAACGCCTTACTATACTATGACGTTTTTTATGACATTTTGAGGTCAAAATTTTTTTTGACTTTTTATGGCTGAAAAAAACGCCTTACTATACTATGACGTTTTTTATGACATTTTGAGGTCAAAAAAAATTTTGACTTTTTTTGGCCGAAAAAAACGCCTTACTATACTATGACGTTTTTTATGACATTTTGAGGTCAAAAAAAATTTGACTTTTTTTGCCCGAAAAAAACGCCTTACTATACTATGACGTTTTTTATGACATTTTGAGGTCAAAAATTTCTTTGACTTTTTTTGGCCGATTTTGATGCCTTACTATACTATGACGTTTTTTATGACATTTTGAGGTCAAAAATTTCTTTGACTTTTTTTGGCCGATTTTGATGCCTTACTATACTATGACGTTTTTTATGACATTTTGAGGTCAAAAAAAATTTTGACTTTTTTTGCCCGAAAAAAACGCCTTACTATACTATGACGTTTTTTATGACATTTTGAGGTCAAAATTTTTTTTGACTTTTTTTGGCCGATTTTGACGCCTTACTATACTATGACGTTTTTTATGACATTTTGAGGTCAAAAAAATTTTTGACTTTTTTTGGCCGAAAAAAAACGCCTTACTATACTGTTATGTTTTTATGACATTTTGAGGTCAAAAAATTTTTTGCCTTTTTTTGGCCGAAAAAAACGCCTTACTATACTATGACGTTTTTTATGACATTTTGAGGTCAAAAAAAATTTTGACTTTTTTTGCCCGAAAAAAACGCCTTACTATACTGTTACGTTTTTTATGACATTTTGAGGTCAAAAAAAATTTTGACTTTTTTTGGCCGATTTTTACGCCTTACTATACTATGACGTTTTTTATGACATTTTGAGGTCAAAAAATTTTTTAACTATTTTTGGCCGATTTTGACACCTTACTATACTATGACCTTTTTTATGACATTTTGAGGTCAAAAAAATTTTTGACTTTTTTTGGCCGATTTTGACGCCTTACTATACCATGACCATTTTTGTGACATTTTGTGGCTAAAATGTTTTGACTTTTTTTGGCAAATAGGAAATATGTGTATTTTTCATGTAGTTCACACAAGCAGACCAGATGATTACGGAGAAACTGATCAGCATACAAAAGAGAACACAGTGACATGCTCATATTATGCTACACATATTATTGGAGGCATTGGTGCAGTTGAGGTCCTTTTACTTGGAGCCATAAATGTCTGTGTATGTCAGTGTGCCATGTGAGCTATATAATGGAAATACATACATTCTACATAGATGTGTTAACATGGAGTTGTCATGACAAGCTGTGTAGATTTAGGATTTTGTTTAGATCTTACATCATCAATCTATTAGCAGGGCACTGCAGGGAATTGAACCCCACCCTAGTGTACTAGGTGTACCATAACCAGTGCCTTTTGCTTTTTGATGTGATGTAAAGGTAAAGCAAAACCTATATTTCAACAGCACTTCTTAAATATTGTGTTATCAACATATCTAGTTAGAATAAGATATGACATTCGTGGAAATGCTGTTGTAATGTAGGAAAGAAAACCTTACTATGAATGATGTATATGACATATATGTAGGTATTACTGCTATAGAATCAAAGCATGGATTTATGACATATAATCTATAATGTGTTATGTATTTTTGCGTTACATCTGTGGGTAAGTGGTGATGTGCATGATTGTATATGATTTGAAATAGTTCTTAATTAATTAATAAAAGTGTCTTTGAATCTATTTTTTACAGAGAGATCAAAACCTTCTTTTCACACATTTGTTGAGTCTATATCAAGTTGTTGATTTACTGCTGATGTGGTATTCAAAATATTTTACAATGATGAAAGGATGAAAATGAGTCTGGCAAAATATGCAAATTTAAGCACTTTATTAGTTTTTTCCAGTCATATGCAGAGTGCTGTTAGTCATGTGTCAACAGACGAGTGATAACTCCTAATCAGGAAATCTTAATGAGGTTCGAGTGGCACACTTGACATTAATTCCTATCATGAGCCAGCTTCTTTCTTACAGTATGGCCCAGGCAGCTGACACTGGTCTCTGCCAGCTCTGCTCTGCAGAGCACTAGAGCGGAGCTTCTCCTTCAGGCAGTGTTTCTGCTCTCACTGAAAGGGCAGCGTTCTCCAGTGCAGCCAGCCTGTCACTGTTCCTCCATCTCCTGGTCTGGTCCCTTGTGAGTGATGACAGGGTGCCGCTGCCATTTGGGTGTCACTCAGACACCCAGGGTGGCGCTCGCTGTGAGACGTCTGCGGAGGTGTCTGGTGAAATCCAGCTGTGCTCTGGGTAAAGCCTGATTGACAATGGACTTTGGAAGCCAGCCCTGAGAACAAAGTTATCTTTGTTAGAACCTTGAATTGTAATTTGGTCAGTCTTGGTAATCAAAGGAGTTTGAATACTGACTGGCCTCCTACTGTACAAGAAATATGTACTGTTCATGTACCAACAGTTCCCTACAGACAGCATTTCAGTCTTCAGCAAATTAGGATGAACTACATTAGCAGTAATGTTGTACTGAGAACTGAAACAGTTATAATAAAATAAGAAAGATGGACTACCCACTAGATTTTCCCAATCTTGCAGCCATGTCAAACAGTCTTCATCTGTGGATGGAGTTTGCTTTGAGTTGTCACTCACTAGTTTGTCAACTATGAAAAATGAGCAAACTCTATCAGCTGATGAAGACCGTAAGAGCTGATTGACAGCTCTGGCTGTTGAGCAAGTTGAACTTTGTGGAGTGCCACTTTGAGACTATTTTGTCAAACCATTGTTTTGCGGTTTGAACTTTCATGCTCAGGAATAGTAGCAGTTGTAGTGGTGGGAGAAACAGAAAAAGATCAAAATAAAAAATCTGTACACTGCAGAAAATGCCACTTAGGACTTACAAAATACATTAGAACATGCTGTCAAATTAAGTTTTAAGTCAGGTATTTCCTGTCAGTCATATGAAACGCCTAAACACTAGCTGCATTTAGTTCCACAAACCCTGCAGTTTATTTCCTGTAAACCACCAGTTTCTCATTCATCACTTGCCTTGCTGTTGCAGACTGATTGTGCTGTTTACTCCCTCACCACCTCAGCCTGTTCAGCTCTGGTTCCTTATCTCAGTCACCAGGATACTTACATTCTTTTTCTGTAGCTCCCCCCTTATCTCAGAATTGTGCACTCCATATCACAGTGATTTGTGTCTGCTGGGTTCTGTTAATCCTGGGAGGATATGGTGGAAGGTGTTCACTGAGAGCACCTTAAAGAGTGGATCCAGACCTGATCTCTCTACAGATCGGCTAACATATTACTTTACTGAAAATAATGATTTATGTGTGGTATTGTTTTGTTTTTGACTTATTTGATTATTGCACACAGTGGAAAACGGCTAATCTAAGACCCTCACCACTAACCAGATAAAAACCTGGTAGAAGAGGTGGAAAAACCATAAAACAATGTACAGTAATAGGAAAACCAAGAATATTAATTTATTACATAAATACATAAATATTTATTTCAATAAATGAATATGCATACTCTGGAGTCTGCAGATGCTTTTCCTTTTCTTATTTCCTATGTACATTAATTTACCTTAACATCCATATTAAGAAGCCATGTGAAGCGGCTTTTTCTTGTGTCCCCGTCCAGAGCTTGTATGATGATGCAGGTTGGTCCATCCTCAGCTCTGTAAACATGCAAACAAACTCATTAGCTTTTAGTATTCAACCAAGGATTGATTAGATCAGTTTCCGTACTGTATATTTCTAAACTAGAATATCTATCATATTTCTCGTGTTTATCACTGTATAGAAATTAAGTCAAATTTACTGGGCTCTGATGTTATACACATCATTGCTCAAAACACGAGTCTTGTTGACATGTTAGCAGGCTCATGTTAGCATTTAACTCCAAGCACCACTGTGTCTAATAGCCTCAAATAGCTGCTACCATGGCTACAGACTATTGGCCTTGTTTATTGGTAAAACTGCAAAAATGTACTTTGAGCCTCTTGTCAAATGTGACCACTATAAAAACGTGCTTTTCTTTTTCTCTGTCTTCACACCCTTCAAAATCCTCTGACGTCCCTCCAAAAAACAGTTTTATATAATGCGTAAGATATGACTGCAGACGTTTATGGCCATTGATATTCGCTGGTGCTGTGCATGTTACCACAGACTGTCATGACAAATTAAAATGTCTGAGCAAACAATAACTCAGTTTGTTTCTGCAAAGTCAAAGGTGTTTTTCCATTTTGTTCTGACATCTCAGTACCTGGAAGACTGAGATTACCTGACTCAGACATTGTATACGGTGACAGAAAGTTTAATGAAGCTGCTGAATATATTTTAGCACATTATGATTAATGCCCAGCTGAGAAAGAGTTGTTGCCTGGTGTGCAGATGATCCTCCTACCTCACAAAGCCTGCCTGGGGTGGGAACGACTCCAGCTGAATTGCTGCTCCTCCAAGATAAACGCTGGACTTTTGTTTGCAACTATGTCTGACACTCAGGAAATCCCTTTGGCCAATAAGATTTCCTGCTGTCTCGGATGAAACCTCGTGAGTGACAATCGTTTCAGGTCCAACACGCTTCAGAACCTACAATGAGAGACAGGAATATCAAATTCAGTTTTCATAACACCTCTTGCACTGCAGGACTGAATTTCAAGAGACATCCAGCACTGTGAGAATACATTTCTTTCTATACAAATATATAACATGATACCAATGAATTGTGGCTTTAAACAGAAATGTGCAGACAACTAGACTGATCACTAACTTATCATTCTCTAAACCTGAGCCTCTTAAATAGTTTTGGTTTGTGGTATTTTTAAAGGTTATAGTTTCACAGTTGATGAAATATCCAATTATTTATAGCAGCCTCTTGTGAATTGTTGAAAGGTCAGCAGCTCACTTTAATATGCTGTATGCTCGGGTTCCACTGGTGCATCTCCTCCACTCTGACAAACAGGAGGTCATAGAGCTCGTCCACACTGGCCTCCAGGACCGCCTCCAGCCTGAAGACCTTCCTGGCTCCCAGCATCACTTTGCTACAGATCACATCCCCATTGTTCTAGAAAAGAGCAACAAACAAGCAGACGTATATAATTATAACCAAATGCTCCCTTTGAGTCAGCTTATTTCAGAGTGCAGAAACTGAGGACACATGAGCTTTGTAGAAGGCACTTAAATCAATCAGGATAGCACTTTAATCAATTACCTCTGTGATCTCGACCTTCCATCCTTCTTTGTCCTCCAACATACTGAGAGCCTTCCTCATTGCTTCTTGGCCCTGTTGTACATAGAACAGCTGATCTTCTTTCACTGGCAGAGGCTTCACATCTTCTTTTTTGGGTACTGCAAAATGTTCTTCTTGGTTATCTTTAAATAAATACATTCTAAAAAATAATTTAATGAAACCACCAAAATGAATTTTACCATTATAATCAAAACCATGCGTTCTCATGTGGTGTTGGATTTGCCCCCATCGCTGCAGGTGCGTGATCTCCTGGCCTATCACTGCCACAGCTGTGCGCTGAAGTCCTGCATGATTGAGCAATTAAGAGATGCTGCATTTGAATGAAAAGGAATAAAGAGAAAAGTCCTCCTTCAGAGTATTGAGAGTGTTTACCTGCCATACTCCTCAGATGTGGGTAGGAGATTCCACAGCAGAGCTTTACAACTGCAGGCATCATATTGGCTGTCTTGGGCAGTGACAGCAAAGAAACAGAGTGTGACTCTGGTCTTTATATGGCCTGTGAAGGACGCTCCAGTGAGATAAGGGCCAGAGAAGATGATAGGAACTGTTCTGAATTCTGGTTTTGAAGGCCACACTTGACAAGAGGTTCAGTGACTAAAACATTAAACTGGATGCAAGGTAAAGAGCTCTGACTATTTAGTGCATTTGTGTGAATTTTAAATTAGATAGAAGACTAAAATTTCCAAGTTAGTTAGTTACCACATCTATGTAAATAATAATGATCATGGACATAAAGGTTTTGATTTAATTTCTCTCTCTTCTTTATTTGAATAATTGATACCGATTTGTTCACCCATCAGTGAACTGAGCTCCTATTCAGGGATTTAGTGTCTCTTCAACCTGACTTGAATGTGTTTGTGATGGGGAACGAAAAAACGTTATCTACTTTCAGCTGCAGGCTCTCACTTTGGAAGAGATCCATCTTTCTCTCCTCGTATAATATGAGTTGCATTGGTGAGGTCTCTGTGTTGTGTGTGTACATTTCTGTGTGAGAGAAGGAGGGTTACTGTTGTATCTGGAAAATATTTGGAAAAGGGCCCAGTGCCTCCCTCTCCTCTCAATGCTGCCTTGTAGAAGCATTGCTGATAGAGCACCAGAAAACAGCTGCCTCTTATCGCCTGGAGCCAACAGGTGTCCTTGTGAGAAGGATTCATGACGTGAATGCTGAACTTCACCTGCTGACCAGGCCAGCTGACCTCAAACTGCGGTCACGCCACCAGGGATGAGGCATGGCAAGGACTTACTTGCAAATAGCAAGGAGGTGTATATGGCCTCTGGAACCACTAGCATGCACAGCATGAACCCGCTAATTACACGTTTGTAATTAGCTAATTGCACATTGCAAGCACAAAATCTTGGCTCTGGCACCAAATACTGAAATGCATTCGGTCCAAGAGATGCTGGTCAGGTGTCACAGTAATGCATTTCATGGCTTAAAAGATTCACGTCACAGTGAATAAGAGTAAGAGTCTCACTGTGTATCTTGTGACATAACAAATTACTTGCCAGGCAAATCCATTTCATGGCCAAGACAGCTTTTTCATATTGCACTTGTCATACATGTTACATAACAAAAGATTAAAGGAAAGGAAATGAATAAAGTGAAGAAAAGGGACAGAAACATCAAGAAAATAAAATTGTATAACAAGTGACAGCAAAATAATGTAAAGCAGATGTGAAAACAGCATTATGGTTAATTGAAAGCACTGCCAAACAGCTGCGTTTGTAGCATTGATTTTAAAGACCAGTATGTATGATTTAGCAGAATCTGTTGTCACAAAGGGAATATGATATTCACTATTATGTTTTCATTAGTCTATAATCATCTGAAATTAAGAATCATTGTGTTTTCATTAGCTTGGAATGAGTCCTTTGTATCTACATACGAAGTGTGTTTCCTTCTATGTAGACCGCCATGTTTCTACAGTAGAGGAACCCAAACCAAACACTGGCTCAGGGGAGGGGGTATTCAGGTGGATGCAATCTGCAGCCTCACCACTAGATGCCACTAAATCCGACACCCCGATCGTTTAAAGTAACAAGAGCTAAAGCACATCCCAGATCTTTCGGAAAATTCGGTGCAGAAGTGTACAGCATTTTAGCTAAACACATCTTCTCATTGTTTGGAATGCTGAGTAATCCATCATTGTGCATTCTGCTTTAGATATAAACGGGTGAGGATAAATGCCAGGAGCCACACTGCAGTTTCCCTTCAGTTTTCTGTTAGCTTCAAACAAGACACTGAGCTTGACCTTTTTCCATGTTTCTCTAGTTGCACTCTGTTTTTATACGCACATACCATTGGCAGTTATGGTAGTTATGCCTAAATCATCACATAAGCTGAACGTTTTTTTCAGTGATCCTCATTAACATTAATAAGCAAGACACACCTGCCCAAGCATTTTGGGAGAGCAAAGCATAAGTAAGCCACAATGGAACTTAACCATTAATGAGAACACAACATAAGTGGAAAGGTTTAAAGATCACAGTTGGTGCTGCTGTATGTTGAGGCCAAGGACAAGGCAAATGCATGTGAGTAAAACCAATAGGGTGCGGGTTCCTCAGAGATCACCACCATTTAAAAACAGTCTGCTAACTGAATTTCCGTTACTCGTTACTAAAAGTCTGTCTCTCTCATCTTTGTATCTTTAGCACTATTTATTCTTGTGTTTTACTGAAGTATTTTTTTGCCTCAGAAAAATTCAGGAATAAACAGCACTATAGACCCTTCTAAGTGAACACTGCCTCCCTGGGCAGAGGATCTGTCTGTTGACTCCTTCATAATGACACAATGCGTTCACTCAGTCTGGATCTTGCCAAGGTTTTTCTCAGTGTGGGCTCTGTCACAATAGGCAGCCATGAGAAAAGAATGTCTTTACAAAATGTTCTGCCCATCCATAAGGTTGACATACAGGTCAAGTCACCAGCATTCATCCTCTGCGGACCTTGAATGTCATGAATGAATTTAATGGTTATCCATCAAATAGTCGCTCAGATATTTTAGTCTGAGCCTAAGAGGTGGACTGGCCAACACTGCAATTTCTACAGCTTAAAAATACAAAACTTTATTGGCAGAATTCTATATTTAGAACTCAACTGGAAGATATTTACATAATTGTGTTGTTTAAATGCTCCCTAAACCTCATTACCACATATCACAAGCAGTTTAATGAGTGATTTGAAAATTCAGAGCTTGACCTGGTCTTTAGTTTCATGATAAAAGCCCAAGTCCAGGAATTTTTAGGGAACTGATTTCCTCTCATCTGTGTAGAGTTAATGCTTTCGTTTCACCTCTCATGAAAAGAACCTGTGATGAGGATCAAGCTAAACAGTTTTTAAATGGCTCACTGACATTTCTTTCAGCTGTATATAACCTTTGTTCTTAATATGCTGTCAGAACCACATGTTTTTTTTCTCCTTTGAGGATCTCAAGCTTTACCTTTTGTTCTTATTATGTGATGGAAAAATCTAATGGGCTGTGATTATTGCTGACTATTTTTACAAGCTCCCGTTGTTTGTGCTGTGTTCTTGGTCATCATTGTCATTGTTTCAAGATGTTCAAACTGCGCTTTGAAGTGATTAATTCATATCTCTCCATCTCGAATCCTTAGCTGCTCTGAACATGTTTTGCATAGTGAGTCAGAGTGATCCCAGAAGGATTTGGTCCTCAAACGCTGTTCACAGATAAAGAGTTATTTCTTGTTTTTTCTTGTCTTGATGGAGGCATATTAACTCTTCTGCTGGGTGTCTGGGTTTCTTATTTTTAATAAAATATCTTGGGTTCAGTGTTTTTGACAGATCAAACTACACAATTTAAACACTGAACATCATGTGGTTCTCTGATAAATGTAATAGCATTTACCTGTTCTGGAGTGTCCCTCCTGTTAGTTTTATGTGTAGCTTTAATCGCACTGCTGCAGCTGTCTGGCTACAGCAGAATAAATCTTTTTTTGTTGAAGCTTCAAAATGCAGTTTTGCAGTTCTTTTTAATGTGTGCTACATTCTGGCTCCAAAACATTCAACAGTAAAACATCTCAACTTATTAAATATTTAAGTTATTCATTTTCAGTAGAGGATTTAACTTCCTATCTTTGAGGTAACTTGAAAATTGCTGGTCCATCAAGGTGTACAGTACAAAGCTGAAAGTGTTTTTTCCAGGTTTGGGCAGGTTTTTCCAGACTATCACACGTGCACGCAAAATCAGCTCACTTTAGGCCTCGTCCTTTTGCCTGGTGTTTGGTTTTCCATGCCAGTTAAAGAACTTCCCATAGACACCACACCTGTCTTAGTTTTTCCAGGTTCTGCGTTCCTTAAGTAAAAAAAAAAAAAAAAGAAACACAGCTTTGTCAGTTATTTCATATGTGCTAACACATATAAAAGACAGGTGTATTTATATCCCAATCATGCCTCTCCATAGAGGCGTCACAGTTTAGTTATAATATTATCACCAAATTGAACTGATTTCACTGTCTCTCTCACACAGTCACTCAGGAAGCAGCTGTGCACCCAGTCTGACGCAGGTTACTTTGACATCCTCTGTCCTCCATCTCTTCTCTCCATTACCTGCACAGAAATGTTTTTCACACTAGAGGCCCACACGTCTCCTATACAGCACATTCCATATGATGCTTTAAGTGAGCCCTACTCAGTAAGACTGACATCAGTAATGCTGGGAATGTCAAGAATGTTTTGACTTCTGTTTTTGAATTCTATATTATTTGGTCTCCTTAAGGTTTAGTTTTCATGGCCACCCTGCCTGGTTGGCATGTCTGACCTTCCATTAGCACAACTAGGTTCCCACAGCCAGCACTGATATTGCATAACCCCCGTTGCCATTAGAGGTTATGCAGTATTATGTAATTCTCAATGCTTGAATGTGATGAAAGAAAGTGACAGCATTAAACTTATACAAGTCAATAAAAGCATAATAACACACACTGCAGCAGTCCTGAGGGTGGTGCGAGCCTTGGCCACCTGCTGTCTGCCCATGACTAATAGTCTGGTATGAATTGGCAAAGGCAACTTTCAAATTTGTTCCAGACACAAGATTTATGTGTGAAAGAGGGATGAATGTCAGCATCCCAAACTGACTATCACCATCTTCAAAATCTTGTTTTCTCAAGTCATTCGTATCAGAACATCCATTATTGTTTCATGTCAAGGCAGTTCGGGGTATTAATGTATTTCTGTGGCATTTACATTGTTTACAGAGAGCACCCATGTATTCGCACGACAGTCAGAGTCAGCTTTTAAATAACATCGGATACTGTGACATTTAATTCTGTCCACTGCTACATGATTAGGTCAGCCTACTCTTTACCTTGCCTAATTCAATCTGATTTGAAATGTGACACTCTCGTACTATAGGTGAGTTACTGAACTCTTAAATATTTTATCCACAATGGAAGGGCAGGAGAGAGAAGGAGGAATAGTACTGTATTCATACAGAAAGATGCTAATATGGCCATGAATTATTTATGAGTTCCAGCTCAAATAATCAATTTTCTCAGGCCAACCCTATATCTAAGTGATATAAGTACACCCTTGGGCGCCGGAGTCATCAACTCTTTCCAAAGGAAAGACGCTAATCTGGTCTGCCGGAGATGCATGTGCAGTCAGTGGGGGTCACTGACAATAGCACTAGCTGACATCAGAAGTCCCATTCTCTTACTAATCATTGCAAATCCATACATTCCCATTATTTCATCCTTGTTGGATAACGCAACGTCTTTTTTCTTTTTTTTTTATTTGAGATGTAAAATCACATAATGGGGTCAAAGCATGTAACTCTGGAAATAAGTCACTGTGCAATATGTTAAAGAGACATATGGATGAAACATTGGTGTGAGAGGAAAAAATTATGATCTTCAGCTGATATACAATTATGTAATGTCATCAACAGTATCATGTGATGCTATCACATCTACAGTTTATTATGTTAGTGAAATGAAAATGCAAACTAATCTGGTAAACTCGTCTCATTAAACTGGCTTGCGTTTATAAGAATCATCTACAAAGCAAATGCACTGAAGAAAACCTGAGATATACGTACTGTATACCATGGGGGCAATAAACCGGGGATCCAACAATTTCTCATAATAAGGAAACCATACTAGAGTCATCGCCATGATGAAAATCAGGGAGCTCTATACAGTGTCTGTGGGCTGAAGTGGATGATCTTGAAGATGATTCTGAGCTCCTGCGTGGACAGCAAGGACCTCTGCATCTCCAATCCTCTCTGCAAAACAACACTCATGTCAACAAAAGTGTTCTGGTGCAATAATAAATAGCAAACTTAAACACAGAGAATGGAAAAAGCAGTACACCATTCAATTACCTGGTTTGTCATCGCTCAAAGTTCGGGCCACTCTGTTTGAGCTATGGAGGAAAATAAAAATGTCAAACACATTAAGCTTGAAAATTTTCTGAACAGAAGAAGGAGAAGAAAATTTCACCCTGACCACGTTCTCTGTGGTTTTCTCCACGTCTGGTCGAGTGATGGACCATACACTGGCGGAGATGCACCAGGATGAAAAGCCTGGAGCTGCTGGAAGTTTTTCTGATGATGACCTGAGAGGTCGACGCCATCCAGAGCTTGTTTGATCATCCCCATCACCAGGTCTTTCTCTGAGGGTTTATCACATCATGTAATACAAGGAGAAGAGTTCAGTGATTCCTCTCAGCAGTGCCATGTTCCACCACAGCAATTACACTCTTTTGGTGGTTAACCTGGATAATGGTAACTGATTAAATTAAAAGGCAATTTATAAAGTAACTCAACGTATAATGGGGGAATGATATTCTACCAAACAGAAGTAAGACAAAGGGTATTGTTTGTGTCAAAGTGTTGGTTGAAGAGATTAGTAACCACTGTATCATCACAGAAGCTGACAGTTTTCTGCTGACTTTCTGAATAATTTTTTATTTGTGTAATTACAAGAAAAATGCACTGATTCCTCGAAATGAATTTTGTTAACAAGATAGCATTTGGCACTGAAATGTTTTTCAGCATTTTGGAAGGAGTGGTAGCATACATGACCTCTCTACCTCTGTGGAGCGAAGCATTTTACCTCTTTGGCCTGCAAGCAGAAGCCACTGTTGGACTGTGGACAGGGAATCAGTCTGCAGGATCTGACAAAGTAGCTCCAACACCTGACATGAGAGCATTAGGTCATAATAACATCATAACATCACATAAATTTATATTATTACTGATTTTCTCAAGACACCTGGTGACAGAGCTAGGCTTTCCCAACAACAAAGCAAATACAGGGCTCTGAAGAATTTTTATGATGTTCTCTGGAACAAAATATTACATGGCTTTGCCTCGTTTCATCCCCAAACTACGTGGAGTGACACGTTTTTCAAAATGGAAAAAAATGGTCTGAAAACCAGCAGATGAGTATTTTACCATGAATTCTTGGTCATGGAAAGGCTGAGGATAAATCAGGCGCTGGGAATGGGATCTGCGCTGGTAAGACTTGCTGGATGGAGGGATGATTCTCCCGGTTTCAGCTGAATATTGGGTCTTTCGACGAACAAATTCGTCCTCTGGTTGGTCCTGGAATACAATGACAAAGACATGGTCTTCATTGCAGAATCTATAGAAACTGCATTTTCTTCACTTTATTGTTGGACACTGAACAGCCATAATCCAACCTGTTATTGGTCCTAATACATCTGTATGTCACAACCACAACTGATGGACCAGAAGTTGAGATATATAGTTAAATATTCAGTTGCAGGCAAGCTCTGCTGATATATATGTGATATATCCTAATTACTGATTAGCCATGGTTGAAGTGTACAGTGCTATTAAATAACCCTGGACGGATTCCAGCAATTACTGCAGCAATTACAGTAAAACATGCACCTCTTTCTTGTCCTTTTGTGCTTGAGAAGAAAAACTGATTTTTGCAGCGAATTCTTTAAGTTCGTCCCTCCAGGCTTCTGAAAATAGTGCTGTGAAATGAGGAAAAATTACTCCCATTATTCTGTAACTCAGTGAGATTCCTTGAAGGCAGAGCTTTAGAAAAGTAATAAGATGTAAGAGCTAGGCACAGTGCGTGCATGTAAACATACCTGATTTGTTTTTGTTTCTACTGAATCCATCAAGATTCTGAGCAAGCGGAAAAACAAAAGATGGATCAGCTGCTTTCCTGAGGACGTGGCTCCTGAGAAGCGGATGAGGAAATAACGATGAGGTGACAAACCAATCATCTCTCACCATGCAAACGGGTCTACCATTGAGCCCTGTGTAAAAGAGAAAGACACAATATTCACAGTTCACACACATGAAGTAAAGTGCTTCAGAAGTGTGGGACAATCAAAGGAATGCCCTGAAGAAACAAAGCTAGTAAAATCCCTGCTGAGACTAAAGGTGACAATTTCATGAGAACATCGCTTTCATGTGCCATATTACCATTCCAGGTTCCCATACAGCTGCTCATGAAATATGTAGGTAACTCATGAATTATCAAGTCATCTCAGAAATGGATCGTTCCACAGCAACTTCAGTACAAGGACCATGTTAATGTCTTTATTTGTAATAATGAATTGTGATAACTTTGATTCCCCTGTTCATTTATCTAGCACCACCAACAGGTCACATTTTCAGTCTATTCAGTATTTTGTTTTATGATAATCTATACGCAAAACTGATCAAACTCCTGTGAGCCTCAGCTTTACATTGTGTTTAGTGCCAGTTAACAAATGTTGGCATGCTAAAATGCTAGACTAAGTTGGCATTAGCACAAAGTGGCACTGTGCCACTGAAATGAGACCAACCTGAATGCTCACACTGAGTGTTAACATTTAAACACGGCTCCTATAAAATGTCATCTATCTTGCATATCATTATTTGAAAAAAACAAATTGAAAACCTAGATTGGAACCAGGGTGATCTGCTGACTTCATTTCTTCAGGCTGCTCCTTGTTTACTGAGGCCAAATACTCAGGGAAATCATAAATAAGTTCAAAACACCTACTGATGTCTGTACTGCAACACATTAATTTATTGTAATTTAGGGAAACATACAGCAAGGCTTGATTCAACTAAAAAAAAAAAAAAAAAATTATTTCATAAAGCACATGAATTTCTTCTGGTGCCCAGAGGGCTATGCTCACCTTGAATATGTCTCACCCTGTGTGGATGAGGGTTATGCCGGGAGAAGAATGAGTGATGACTCAAGGCACCAAAGCGTGGACTGCTCTTCGGCAGCATCTTGTTGAATTCAGTGGTGAATAGCGCCTGAGTAGTTTGACTGCGACTCCTCTCTCTTGTCGTTCCCCGGGAGTCTGGACTTTGTGCTATCGACATGTCTTCAAATGATAGCTGGAGGTTTTTAAATCTGAAGAAATAGAGAAAAAACTAAAGTTAGAAATACAGAAAGTTTAAAAATCAACCCTCTTGTGATTGCAAAGTTGCCATCACACATCCTAAAAAACACTTGAAAACTAAAACCTAACAAGAGGCAAGACAGAGACCACTCAAACTTGATTTACCCCAAGAGTCCCAAGATAAATTTGCATTTCAAATTTGACTAAAAAAAAAAAAAAATTATGTTTTGTGTTATACAAGGAATAAATCTACAAGAAAATAATTTCAGTTTGGAAAAAAATCACTTTGAAGAACCACTTTACCTCTGAAAACAGCCTCCAGCTCAGAACCTTTGGTACTTAATGCTTTGTGTTTCCTTTGTTGCTAAGAAACCTGAACTAAACAAAAAACAATGGCATCTGTGCACAATGAGTGACTGGCATTCTGAACCGGTTCATTGAGACAGGATTTTCATATGCAAAGTAGCTCGAATATAACTGTTTTATGATGTTTAATTAAAGAACTCGGAACGGTGGTAATTACAGTAGTTATCTGCTGAAAAGCTTAAGACAAGGGAGATGGAAGTAAGCAGAAAGTGAACATGAATGTTATGAGTGTGGCTCATAATACTAGTTTATGAGTTCGCTGCAGTTTCTAATGTGGCATCTGGGTGTAAATGTTAATGTAAATGTGCTCTGAATCTGGTGATTAACCTGGTGAATCTTCTAGAACTAGACCAGGCACAGGAAACCAAAGCAAGAATTCTCCAAAGGTCCATCAATCAATCAATTTTAAGGACTTGTTTTGGAAAATATGTTCAAAAAGTCAGTTAATGCAAAGAAACATTTCAGACTCTGTTATTAATGCCTACAAAGGCAGTTTGTTGATGCATTTGTTGTTTTCATGTGAATCACTCTAAAGCACCCAAAAGCTAACTGGGCTACCGCCATTGGTCAGGTGACCCTCGCCTTAGAGGTCGTAGCACTCCATCAAGAGTCTCCCCTCACCAGTAAGTCAAATTACCCTGTATGTAGTCTGAGAGACAGAACCCATGGCAAACAAAAGTCCAGTAAGTGCATGGTTGATTTGAACTCAGTCAAGCATGACAACATCTTGCTTCTCTTATCAGGTCCACGGATGCTGAGAATGGTCCATTAAGAAAGTGGTCAGAATGCAAATCCATTCTCTGATGGGAGATCCAATAACCCATTGGGGAAACATGATAAAATAGCATCCACTACACCATTTGACAGCGCAAACTTCATTTAGATAAGCTCCGCTGAACACACATAATGAGGAGCAAATGCATTCAAAAGCAGATTATTATTCATTTATTCAATCACTTTAAGAAAAATGATTTCTGACACACACAGCACTTTAAACTTCAGTAGACCAGATTTTTACTCTTGGCCTGTTATCCATGACATTAACAGTATTTCAGTAGAGTCAATTGATTATTTCACTGAAGCGTTTTTGTCTCTGTGATCAGGATCAATCTCTGCAACAAGAAAGGTGCAGCACTGGCATTTCTTGACAACGGCCAGTGCAAGGTTCTCTGCTTTTACTTTCAAGAGTGAGGGGGAAACAAAACAAAACAAAACAAAAAAACAATAACCCAAAGCAAAGCAGAATTTTAAGAAAAAAGGAATTTGGTACAGTTATACATATTCTTTGGGTGGTGCAATACAAAGGCTGCCAAGGTTAGGTTGTTGGCTGATTTGCAGAACGTGCAAAGTTTTTTTTCCCCCTCAGACCTGGTACATAGCCAGGGGTAATTTAGACTATATTTCAGCAAAAATCTGACAGCGTGGTTGTCATGATTGAATAACCTTTGCAATGGCTTCCAGTAGAGACTTATTTACATTTGCTGGAATCATCAGTAGCTCTGTAAAAAGTCCAGTCAGTGGTGCTTAACAAGGAAGGTGCATTTTCCCCAGGCTGTAATTTTATCAGTGTTTATTTGTTCTCTGTCTTGTTTGAATCTAGAAGCGTTCAAAAATCATTCTGTGACTTGTTTGTCATCTTCTCCCCTGGGTATGAGACAGACTAGACTAACTAAGAAATATTTTCCCTTCATTCTTATTTCTTTATTTCCTCAGTTGAAAGTGAAAGTTGGTGAAGTCTACTGAAGGGAACTGTTCTGTCTTCCTCACTTCAGTTGAATAATTTATGCCTTGGCAGAGTTTTGTCTCACTTGTTCATGCACTGGTGTGTATCCTCAGGTTTTTTTGTCCTGAGATGGCCTTCAACCTTATAATTCTGAGAACATTATTTGTTCCAATAATACAGTTCATACACTTTTAGTAGCAGTGCAATTGGGAATAATGGAAACTACACGCTAATAAATTTCCTTCTCATGTGCTTATGTTTTCTTTGCTTGTTGTATATCTTTTCTATTTACAGCTGTCCCTTTGTATGCTGGTCATCTTTTCTGTACTGATTTGGTCTCTTTTGTGTTCTCAAATTAGCTCCTAGTTTCTTTTTTTGGTCTAGATAAGCTGTAAGGTCATTGACGTCAGTGTCTGATAAACTATTATCATAATGTGTCTGCAGCAGTGAACACATCATAAACAGAAGCAAACCCAGTAAGGACTGTGGTAGAGTTAGCTTCAGTTAAAGAAAAATCATCAGCAATTAGCAAACCTGAAGAATCCTAAACTTATCTCAGATTCCTACATAATAAAATTGAGGCTTTCATTGTTGCTGAAAACAGTAATAAAAACAGTAAATCTTTTTAACGCACAGTAATGAGCTCTGTAAATAACATGAGCGAGCCGTCTAGAATTGTAGCTGAGCAAGATTTAAAAAAAATGTTTCTGAACTTCGCTGGCATTAGTGTTAGTTACCATATCTACCACATAAAATCATCAACTTTGAGATTTCAAAACTTAAGACTGAGCAACATTTTACGACCTTTCAGCTACAGAGCAGTTGGATGACACAGTAGAGAGGCAGAAACTGACTGGTCCTCCTGTGTATGCCAGTGAATATTGACACGGACCAGTTAAAGAGGTCACAGTTCTCCTCCTCCTCACCTACCAGACCCTAAATGGTGAGGAGCCATCATTTCTTAAACTCGGTCTTGCCTGAATAATCCCCTAGCTATGCTGCTATAGGCCTAGACTGCCTGAGCACTTTCCACGCCGGTGGTGCTCATTGATTACTATGCTGGGCATAAACTGTTTGGGAAAGAAGTTGACAGCTAGATGTATTTACAACAACCCCAACCTCATCACACACAGCCTTTTGGACCAAATCCGCAGTCACATCAGCTCTTTAGCATTGGGCATGGGCCATATATTCTCTCATGAGAGAATGTCAGTCTGGGATTTCACAGACTATTTGGCAGTCTTAGACAGAACTTGGACCCCAAACCAGACCCTGAAGGCAGAACCGGTGTAGTAAAACTACTAAATTGGCCAAGAGGGAGGCTTGCCAGCAAGGGAGAGGCAGTCAGAGCAGAAAAGAAATCCAGAGGGCTGAAATAGACAGGAAACAGGTCACAAAGTCTGGAACACTGTGGCGACATGTACAGTCTGGCAGAAAATAACTGTGATCTGTCCTCTACATTTAAATTGATGCTAAATGAGGAGTGCTTAGTGGGGCAGGTGACCGGTTCAAGTGACGAGCAGGGGCAGGAAAACTCAGCAGTGGCGGCCGGTGGGCAGGTGATGAATGCTGCCAGGCATTTATTCTCAAGTGACAGGAGACGCTATTATGCAGATTAATCAGATAAAACCAGAGGCGGAGGCTATGACACACCACTTTGAAGGAGATGACCCATCACTTCACAGTTAATATGTTTATACAGCTTGGTGTACAGCCAGCTGACATGAAATCAGAAACAGCATAAACATGTCTTTTGGGGAAAAAAAAAAAATAATAATAATAATAATAATATATATATATATATATATATATATATATATATATATATATATATATATATATATATATATATTATATATATATATATTTATATATATATATGAACACCAGACTGATGTAGCCCATGTCGAACAACTTCGCAGCAGACCTGTCATTGGTCTGTCACCCTGTGCTCTACGGTCCACACACACAGACACACACAGACACGCACAGCTGCAGCAGCCACAGCAGCAGGTTTTGCTGAGTGGAGGAGGCAGCGCAACATCCAGACGCACTTGTGGGTTAAAGAGGTTTCCGCTCTGAATCTTTTCTGATTTTTTTTTCTCTCTTCTGCTTGCGAGCAAGTTTGTCTCGGGACTGAAGACAGGTTTCAGGATGGCAGCAGCTTCGACAGATTCGGGGCAGGGGTCCACCAAAATAACTCCCGAAGTGCTGCAGGAGATGCTCCAGTACTACAACCTGAGCCGCCAGGAGTTTATCAACACTTACAACATCCAGCCGCTCGTCTACATCCCCGAGCTACCGTACAGCGCTAAGACCACCTTCGTGATCATGTACGTGGTCATCTTCGTCCTGGCTCTGGCTGGAAATAGTTTGGTCATCTACATAGTTGTGAAGAAACGGGCGATACAGACAGCGACAGATATTTTCATCTGCTCTCTGGCAGTCAGCGACCTGCTCATCACTTTCTTCTGCATACCTTTTACTTTGCTGCAGAACATCTCTTCTGAATGGTTCGGGGGTGAGTTTTAAACATTTTATATTTCCCCACTTTTAAAAACCATCTCATGAATAAGAATCATTGTCTGGACTGGAATAAAAACCTCTGTCCGCTTATTTGAAATCCCAGTTCAACTTCATAAAAACTATGTTCATTATGGAAAATGAGAACGGGATATGAAATATATAAATCTACGTAAAGCCCAATTGTTGCATTAATTGCAAAAAGCATCAGTTAATAAGGTAAATAATAATGATGCAGGCTATAAAATCAGAGAAGCCTGTCATTTAGTTGTAACATGCAATGGAAGACAGTAACTGTGATTCAGAGCAGCTGAATAATGAATGAAAACACAGCAGCAGACCTCTGCTTACACATGTAATCACACCAAACAAACAGAGCAGTAAAACCAAAGTAAACTCAGCTAATTATGTTGGCCAGCAAGCAAACAACACATTGATCCCTTCAAGAAATGAACTTTGAAGGAGAACACAGACAGCAGCAGCAGGAGGTAATACCTCTAAATAACAGATGGAGCACAGGGGGTTCAGTATAAAAAAATAAATAAATACAGGGTGTTTATTGTGAGTCACAAACCTGAAGGGACTGACAGCAGGAGGGAACAAAGTGAGCTGCCACTGGCTCTAACATGCTGTACTGTACTGTAACCTGAGGAATCAGAGGTGAGGAAAGGAAGTGTTGTGGAGTATATTCTGCAAAGATCAGTAAACAGCATTGAATTGCACCACATGTGCAATGTAACTCTTAAGTATTGGAATATTACAGGCTGTTGTTTTCCCCTACCTTTTACATTAGCCGGAATAAACTTCACATAATGAAGAAGAGCTGTTGCTGAGTTTGTGATGCTTATGTCAAACTTTGCAGAGGATGGACACAATATAATGAACACTCATGCAATTATAACCTAATGCAATTCTATACAATACTCCTGCAAAAACACTAAGTCAGAGGTGTTGATTCAACTTGCAATTTATTACATTTGAAGAGGTCTATGTCCACCAGGACTATAACCTCTGAAAAGCACCAAAGACCTGAATTACCACATCTTTGACTCAGTGTCAACAGAAACTGAGCAGATGGAATATTATTGTATTGCTGGTAAAGTGCATTTCATTATATTTATGGGTTCATAATATTGTGATCACAACTGATGAACAATGACTCTTCATAGAAGTGTAGCTGACAGCTGACATTCAGCGTATCGTAGCAATAGAAGGCCAGCTCAAAGCATGTGCTCCCATTAAAATATGGTCATAATTAGTTCAGGGTGAATCAGAGTGAATCAGAGTAGACTTAACACGTGGGTCTTACCTATAGGGCACGTTTTCACCTGGGTTTCAGCTCTGTGCTTCATTAGCTGTTAAATATGTGTGATCACTGTGTTCAAGTGTAATCAGAGATGGTGGTTTTGTCATTTCAATTAAACCGGGAAGGTAGATGAAAAGGATGAGGAAGAGCTTGCCTCCCTTTCCAGTCTCCGGTCAAACAATAGGAGTGATCTGAACTTAAATAGAAATGCATTTTCTTCTGCTGTTTCTCAGTGCCTCACCGTTTCGTCCCTCTGTTTGTCCCACAGGGGTTCTGGTTTGCAAGACAGTTCCCTTTGTACAGACTACAGCCATCGTGACAGGCATCCTCACAATGACCTGCATTGCTATTGAGAGATACCAGGGCATTGTTTTCCCACTGAAAATGAGGAGACAGTATTCGTCCAAAAGAGCATACAAGATGCTAGGTATTCTATGTTTGCATGAGTGGCTAATTATGCTTCTGGGAGTGGATGTGTTTGTGTGTTGAAGGAAACACTCTGTTCTGTAAACAAATTAAAGGCTGAGTCATAAAAAAAGTAATACATCTGAGGTGGTGAGTTAAAACTTTTATGTACGTGTCTTATGTGCGTAAGTGAAGAGGTTAATTCATGCTGATATTTCAGGTTAGAAATGACGAAAGCACTGAAATGATCTCTAATCACTGGAATAAACTGTAGGTTGTGTGGCGTGCTGTGGTAAATCAGAGCATTGTGGTCTCACGCTGTCAGAGTTGAAAACAAAGAAATGTGGATGAACCTTGCAGAGACTCAACATGATTGGCAGCTTGTTATTACATGAGAGAGGAATTTAATTGTGAAGCTGCTGTGACTACTGTTTGGTATCAGTCACTAGTTATTACTGACTCTCCTTGTGTTGCCTTGGCAGCTGCTATATTTATCAGATTGTATGTCCTGTACTATTGGAACCAAGAGTTTTATCTGTTGATTGTATCTGTTTGTATTACATCTCTCTCTGCATCCTGCAGGACTTGTATGGATTGCCTCAGTCATAGTGGGTTCACCAATGCTGTTTGTTCAACAGCTAGAGGTAAGTGGTGCCCTTTAAAGAAACCCATCACAAAGTTCCTTTCATTAGCTTCGTTCTGGCATGACTGCAAAGTCAGATCACACTTCTCTTGTACAAGTGAATATCAAAAAACTGAGAAAATTCTCTGACAGAAGACCTGATAACCATAAATAACTGTATCTTACAGCGCTTAAGATAAATATAACTTTAACCTGACATATAGTATTTACGAACCCAAAGGAATTGAAGGATGGGGTGAAGCAGAGTGGCTCAGAGGGTAATGCTCCCATTCATCAGCAGAGATACCTTAGATTCCTGGTTGCAGTCCCTGTGAACACAGTGGTAGAGAAGACTCAGAAAGGTAGTTCAGTATCATCCTGTCATCTTGTCCTTCAAACCTGTCCTAAAATGCACCCTTAGTTCAGCCTCAGGCTTTGTAAAAAAGACACTTTTTCACTGTGACTTGCTTTTTAAGCTAAACTTCCACAGTTTGTAGATGTCATGTGGACTAGACCAGGTGAAAATGAGAGAATCTCACAAAACATTGGTATTATCAGTGACATTCCTTTAGGACTGACATCAGTGCACTGCACTAAGGCTCGTTTTTTTTTTTTTTTTTTTTAATCTGTATAATTTTTAAACGAGCAGTCAAAGACTTTGTCTGTCATATACTGCAGTAACTGGAATTGCATCATATGCCGCACTGTTAGTCAGAGCTGCTTTGATTGGTCTTTGAGGACTAAAAGTTTTTCTTCTCCCCCCTCTCCCAGGTGAAATACGACTTCTTGTATGATCATTACCATGTGTGCTGTCAGGAAAGTTGGCGCTCGCTGACTCACAGGCAGGTGTACACCACTTTCATCATGGTGGCCCTTTTCCTGCTCCCTTTGGCAGCCATGCTGTTCCTCTACACGCGCATCGGCATTGAGCTGTGGATCCGCAAGAGGGTGGGCGACTCCTCAGTCCTCAACACCATGAACCACAGGGAGATCAGCAAAATCTCAAGGTAAGTTGGACAGCAGAGGTGTTTCCTGGAAAGTTAAGGTTTGTGCAATTTCACAACATTAAAACATGTTTCTAGCATCACATCAACTGGTGGCTTGGTTGCCTTACAAAGAGCTGTTGTGTTTGCATAAATAGACTTAAACTGCACAGGCCTCATTACAGCTCTTAACCTAGCTAAACCTGTTCCTTTCTTGCTGTAATAAGTCAACATGTCTGCAGTAAGACTCTTTCGCCATCTTTTTGTTTTTACCTTCCATAGGAAAAAGAAAAGAGCCGTTAAAATGATGATCACCATCGTTCTGTTATTCACCATTTGCTGGGCACCATTCCACACAGTCCACATGCTGTTTGAGTACTGTAAGTGTTGCTGGAGTCATTATGAATTTTAACGTGAAATGGAGATAGCTTACGTGCATTTTGCCATTTATTTAAAGCCTCGGTGTAGCTCATCAGCTTGAGTATGACCTTCTGTGTTTAACTGTCCAGATGACCTGGAAAAGAAATATGACGGAGTCACCCTTAACATGATCATCGCCATTGTTCAGGCCATTGGGTTCTTCAACAGCTTCAACAATCCCATCGTGTATGCCTTCATGAACGAGAACTTCAAGAAGAGCTGCGTCTCCACCCTCTCCCAGTGCATCAGAAAACCTAACCAGCAGGGCGGCGCTGTGGTGGCGCCCAAACTGAGCATGCAGTTCATCAAACCCCAAAGCAGAGAAGCCTTTTTGGAATCAGATGAAGTAAACAGCTCGAAGCAGCACTCAGCAGAGAAAGGCCCTTCAAGTTCGTCGCATGGAGAGAGCTCCCTGGAAATAATGGGAGAAAAAATCTCCACCATCCAAACAGAGCTCCCTGCAAACAGCTCCTCTCAAGTCAAATGAGGAGGAAGTGGCTCAAAGTTCAGGTGTTTAGCTGTTGAACTCGACCCTCCTGTTTTCTGTCACATGTCACCGGCACATGACATCAGCAGCTGCAGGAGTGACAGATGTGAGTTCAAGTCTCACAGTTCTGATTCAAACACTCAATCTCAACAACTTGAAAACATATCTCTGAAGTGCCAGAGAGAGTGTTTTTTTTTTTCCATTCTGGTCAGGAGTACAGCAGGGAAGGAAATGAAGAAATTCCAAAAAGAGGCAGTTTTACTATAAAAACTGGCCTGTGACCAGCAGTCAGACACTGATACATCAATTTGTTATCTGCCTCAAGAAATCATTTCTGTTGAGACGCTCTGACATCTGCAGGATATTCAGCCTCTCTCAGTGTCATTCCAAATGAGCAGAATTTGTAACCACTGTGGTATCATGGTACACTGGGAACTGGTTTGGAAATCACAACAAAGAAGACATTTGGCTTTACACAGCCACACTTTTAGAAGCAAAGGACCACTGAGGGTGACCTCTCGACTTTGACTGCACTGCTAAATTTGCATCAGTTCAAGTCAGATCTTCAGCATGAAACTCAATTCAGTTCAGGTTACTTCAATTGCAAACCTTTATTTTGGTAAAGTGGCACAAACAGTTTTGCTGTTTAGTGTCTTATACTTTTGTATTGTTTTTGAAATCCTTTGGAGATGTCAACTCTTCATCTTATTATTTAATGTAATAGAAAACTATTTATTTTGACTTTTTACTGCCAAGCTGAACAGACAGCCATATGCAAACACAGCCCTCGTACTGTTTTTTTTTTAAAGGTAAAGGATAAAATTAGAGGACTGGATGTCTCCATGTTTGAAGCAGAGTTAAATGGCCAGACTTTTAGGACAAACCCAATGATATACAAAACATGTCATTCTCAACATGTTAGAGGGAACAACTGACTAAAAGCAAAAATAAATAAATACATTTTAAAATTTTGTCACATACAGTATATTGGCTATCTTTGATACCAGAGGCCACAAGTGACACACAGGCCCTTATATGTGTACACACACAAACACACACGTATACACACTTACAAGTGACAAAATTGATCTCACTATTAATGTCTTTGCTTAATGGTGCTGTGGAATATTTTTGTAATGTTGTTGTCTAAATGCAACTTAAGTGAATGTATATGTGTATTTATGTAATTATATACTTTGTGTTAGGTACACGTTCTGTAATGATATGTTTGGTAATGACAGCTTGGCGTTTATTCACAGTTCTGTGCAGATTTTGTAGATGTTTCATTGAAAATCAAATCATCATTCATTTAAAATACTTTTCTTTCTTCGTTTCTTTTTTTTCCTTTGTTAAACGCAGATCAGCGTATGAGAATGCCTGTAGACTCTTTTCTCGGATAGCAGTGTTGTCCCTGACGACTGCGTCAGTGGCATTTCTTAGAAAATGTGCTCTTTCTCACATGCAAGAACAGGATTTTGCCACAGAGGATGTCAAAATGCTGATATATTAAATTTTACATCAAATAAAAAGATCTATTACAACTTGTCTCTTTACTTTAAGATTTGGGTTATGGAGCATTTTAGAAATTAGTCAAAAGTGCTAAGAGGGAAACTCATTTAGAGTTAGGGACGAACTCTAGGATGGTTGGAACTGTTGTACAGAATGTGTTTTAGTTTAGTTAAAAAAAAAAAAAATGTTTTGAGGCCGAAAGTGATCAAATGTTTGCTTGTACTATTTTCCAACATCTGGCTACCACATGAGCTATGGGGCATGACGCCTTTTTAGCAACAGATAACTGTGGTTTGACAAAACTGCTAAAGCACAATTACTCAGACAATCAAAGGTCTGCAGCCATTAAACATCCAGGCATTAGCACATACTTTCTCTTCAGTATCAAACACCCACTGCAGACGTGAAATGTGGCCCTGAAATGTTTATAACTTGCTTTGTGGTAGACAGCACTTACAACGTATTCCAGTGGTGACCCAAAAAGAAAATAACATCGATACACTCTTTTCACACCACTGCTATAATTGGCCATAGGGGATGCTGCAATAAAGGTGTTTACATTTACGTTTGTGACCATCTGGGAGCATCTGAATGATGATAAATGATCAGGGAATATGACCCATATAACCTGCCACCGACAACACACGCCAGCCACGCTGTCATCGTTCAAACTGAATGCTGCCTGGTCAGGCTGAAAAATGAAAAACAAGATTGCCAGACTACATACTTCTTCTAAGCAGGATTTTAGTATGTTCTGTGTTTTGTGGATAAACGGAGCAGAAGCAGACAGCTGAAAAAAATAAAAATAACCTGTAAGTGGTTGGCAGCTTCAAAAACACACACTCATTACACACAAAAAAGTCTTAAATCTTAGGAAAAACATTCTGACTTATGTTTGTGAAGCTTAATTGGCAGCAGCTTTCTAAAGTTGCATTCTGATTAACATCTGATGTCACATGCATCATTCCAGTTAGCATAAACTGGTAAAGTATGTTGATTTTGTTGTAGACTAACTGCTAACCCAGTGTGCTTCACTGATTAGTATGTAG
Source organism: Toxotes jaculatrix (assembly GCF_017976425.1). Lineage (NCBI taxonomy): Eukaryota > Metazoa > Chordata > Actinopteri > Toxotidae > Toxotes > Toxotes jaculatrix. Next base: position 13,749,188 of record NC_054414.1, on the reverse strand, counting down.
AGCCATACTCCCAGCATAGCCAAAAAATATCAAGAGGTCAAACGATTTGTCCGACATGCTAAAATCTGGAATTCTGTCTCCAGCCAGTGTTGTGATGATATGTAAGGTCAGGTTGACCCATGAAAAAAACAAAAAAACACAATGTTATTCCCTTCAGAAACTGATTGGCCAACGGGGTGCACTACAGTAAACCATTGTGGCCTTACATTCTTTGATTGCTGTATGTACCGTAGAATAATAATTATTATCCCATGGCTTCCTTGGTCATTTATTTATTACATTATATACATTATTACATTCCTATATGAACAGGCTTCATAGAGGATGAAAAATTTCTATGTCTCATGACGAACTGAATAACATTTCTAAAGTGGGTTTTTCAGTGTGACTGAAAAGTATTTTTGCCAAATAGAAGCTGCAATGCTAAAGGAATTCACATTATAATGCAAAACTAAGTGCCAAATCATAAGAGGCCAGGTCGACTTCATGACTAGAAGGTAATCTTTCTTGAGGCTGCTGCACATATAATTGGATTGTGCCATATCTACAAAACACTGTCAAAACACTGTCATTCACACACAGTGTTCAGTGCCAATCAATTGAGGGGTCATAAGATTATGTAACATCCTGATAATAGAGTTAACACTGTTTTAGAAACAAGTAAAAAGCCAGAAAAGCAGTAAAGAACAAGATCACGCAATTAAAGTTTTCTGCATTTTCCTCACAGTTAACCAGATTTAAACTGAAACAATAAGCAATTCTACTATGTCTTGCGTGCTAACAAATCTGCTTTGTATAATGAAATGCAGCGTTCTCACAGAGTGTGGCATCAATAAAAATGTCTCGCCACAAAAGATCTCACAATCTCATTTTCTCTAGATCCCCAAAAAAGGAATTTATCTGACACTTTGGCAGGCACTTCAGTATTTGATGAAGATAATTTTATGATATCTGTCAGCAGGCCCTGGGGGGGAAACAAAAAAACAAACACGTTCCAAACCTCCCTGCTGTTTCTTTCCTCAGTGCTATGTGATCAGAGGTATATGGAAGTCTGCATTGTCAAAGAGAAGAGGCCTTTTGACTGGAGAGGGATCCTTGTCAGCCTTGTGTAGGAGTTTAAACAGTCCTGTTCCAATATTCATTGGAATCCCCATGATGATGCACTCAGACACACCTGAAACAGTAACACAAGAAATGTTAAGACCCAAGTAAGACATAAAGAGTGAAGTCCAATTCCATTACAGAAATGGAGCATCAATGTACCGCAGACGGAGTCCTTCTGTCCGAAGTAGGCGGCATCAAAGAGATGATCGGCGGTTTTCTCGAAGGAGGCCAGCATGAGGACACTCTCCTTCATTTTGGCTAAACCGAACCTGGTGATTCCCAGTATCTCCCCCTTTATGCACAAAAGACAGTGTACACGCAGGTGAAAAACTTCTAAATGCGCAAACATGTGCACCACATTGACATTTTAATACCTTATAGGACATGAGATCTGCGAGGAGCATGACATGTCGTCGATCAATGCTCATTCCATGGTTCACCATGGTGTACTGAATCTCATTGATGATTGTGGATCTAGCGGCCTCAATACCCAAGGTCCTCTCAACCTGCAAAAAAAATTTAAAAGACCATTTTTTCCCCATGTATACTGAGCCACCAACTTCCATCCATGAAAATCAAGTTCATTTATTAATACTCAGGAGTGGATAATATTTGAAAATGCATGTCTTTCTTTGCAGTAATAAAAATAAAACTGACTTTCAACCTTCACTGACACGAGTGAATACTCACTGCATTAGCAACAACAACTTTCTGCTGCCATGTTTATCACAACTGACTCATTTTTTACAAGGCGATGACAATTAGGACTAATTTTGTTGTTTGAAAATAAAAAAAGGCATGTAGAAAAAAGCATGATACACATGCATGACTAGCAAATGCATGTATGCAATTATTTAAAATATAACACAATAAAAGTAGGCTACAGCTTGAATGAAAAATTCACTCAAATTGCCTCAATTAAATTGCCCTGGCCTGCATTTCATTTATTGGTTTATGTGTCAGCGTGTTCCACAGAGAGGAGGTAAGTCTGCAGAACACAATCCATCATGGATATCCATTCAGTCTCTGAATTCACGTGACACATGTAGGGCAGATGTGGAACCAAAATAAGCCGATACCTCGTACGTATTGTTCGAAGTGGTCCTACTTCCATTCACTCCATGCGTTGCCATGACAGCCCTCAGGTTGTCCCCCTCCACCAGGAGTTTGTACTTGTTCTTGCCGCTCTGTTCATCGATGTGAATGACAGCTCGGGCAACCTCTGGTATTCCTTGTACCACCACCTTCCAGGAGAGAAATGAAAACAATGTCAACAGTTAAAAAAAAAAAAAAAAAAAAAGAACAACAATCATTTTAATTAACAGTTAAACTGTTGACTATTTTTTTTCCCAATTAACCCATTAATCATTTTTGCCTTTAAGGCGCACAACTTTTCAGCTGCACTGGGAAAAAAAATGGCAGACAGAGGGAGGGACAAATTTTAATTATTTTTCATTTTCATTTTAATTTTACGAGAGGAACTCAGTGTTTTCACAGACACTTTTTTTCTGAAGTATCACACACCAGATTCTCACCTTAGGAAGCTCCTCTTTTAACGACTGTAGCACGTAGTACATGGAGCTTTTGCTGTTCTCTCGTGGAGACACACATACCACTGCCTCGCCATGTACGGTGATGTCTCCTGGTTTTACTCGCAGCTTAGACATGCAGATAGAGTAACGCACCGTTTCTGCATTTACCTGAAATTAATCAAAAGCAAAGCTCCCATTGTTATTCTTACCACACAAGACAAAAGCACAACATCTATAATTCAGCACTTCATAATCTATGGACAATTAAAGTGAGGGCATGCTTCTGTAGCTGCTGCTGTTAAAGCAATGGAGCACAACCTTCAAGTGTGGCATTATGTAGAGGAACAAAGACTTCAGGGCTTTATCAGTGGCAGGTCATTTCTACTCCGTAATCCAGGATCAGGGGTAGGGTGTTTCTGCTTTGAGGATTTGTAACCATGGCAACCAAATAAAACAAATCACTACGCAAATGTGTTTTTTCGTCTCCTCAGGATATTTCTTTTTAATCCTACACTTAAGTGAGACTATGTAACTTTAGCTGAACAGGTGGTAAATACAGGATAATTTCCCTTCATTTCCAAGATTTTCTGGAATTGCTTTAAAACTAATATATTTTTTGAAATGTATTTGTTTGCCCTCTCACTCAGGGGCAACAGTTCTCCAAAGAGCCAGACTAGCTGTTGTTAGCCAGGCTAACTCTCCTGCTAACCTGGCTCTCCAAAGGTAACAAATCTGCCTGTCTAACAGCATCTCAAAGGCCCTGAAGCTCACATGAACCACAACACGTTGGTCTTATTCTTTTCTTTTTGTTTTTTTCCCCCTACAGAGTGTAAGCAAAAAAAAAAAGAAAAAAACAAAACAAATAGAAAGTGAGTAAGTTGTGATACCTCGAGTCGCAGTAGCCTTATTCTCTCCAGTGACAATTTCACCAGGATGAAACAGTCATCTGGTAGAAAAACCTCTTCAATGTACTCAGAAATCTGTGAGGACAGCAAGAAACCATGGCTTTATTACAGCTCCACACTTTAAAAAAAACATCTCTACAATATGCTGTACGTTGAAATACCTCTCCTAGAAGAGTTTTCTCGATCCTCCCCTTCACCAGTCTGGCAAAGTCAGCGTCGTCTTCCACATCCAAATGAGCCGTGATTATAGGGGTGCTGAGTGGTGAGGAGAGGACTTTCAATTGCTTATTCAAAACAAATTAGGGATGTATTCATTACTGTGACACAGAAAGACCATTTCTGTGGCCCCAGCAGAGCTCATTCTGCTAAAAGCACTAATTCAATGTCTAAGTCATGTGATGGACTAGTGATCAACATTATACTTCAATGAAAGTGCCTTGGGTCCTGTAGAGCTGCAAAACTGTAATTAAAAAAAAAAATAAAAAAAACAACACACACACAGCAATGACGTGACCAATATTATACTGAAGATTGGCTTCCATTGAACTGAGGAGGGAGTGGTTACGAGTAAGTTCTTGTTCCATCTGGCAGCAGTAATTTCCAATGAATGAGATAAAGCCTGTGCCTACCTTTGAAGCATGAAACAGCTTCTTATTTTTCTCCTCTGCTGAAATGACAGAGGGAACTAAAGAAAAATGTCTGTAATTACATATCATACCTGATGTTCTTGGAAGCATTGATGATCTCTTTGATGCGAGGCACCCCCAGAGTGATATTCATGGATGCTACGCCAGCGAAGTGGAAGGTTTTCAGGGTCATCTGAGTACCAGGCTCTCCGATGCTCTGAGCACACAGCGCTCCTACTGCTGAGCCTGGCTCCATCTGAGCTCTGTTTGAGTAAACACGTCTCTGAGGTGAGTCAAAAACTGACATCATCTATGGCCTTCAGTAGCGTTCATGTGAGAACACAATAAGTCAATCCTAACATAAAAATCTGGCCATCTTATGACAATAATATGAAAAAATAAACATCCTTTCCGGCTTTAACACAGTTTAACTTATATTTTTTAGCCCATCTCTCCCTTCAAAAAGCTACTGTTTTCCTGAAAATAAATGGGTAACAAACAAAATCAATGAGTCTCAGAACAGCACTACGCCATGAGCCTTGTACCTCATGTACTTGTCTCGGCAGGTTTCAAGGAACTTCTCCAGCTGGGTGGGGGTAATGCGGTCCAGCTGATAGAGAACTTTTGGCTGCAAAACAAAGTCCAGAGACAGTTTGTTTCAGATAGAGCTGAGCGTGAAGATATTGCTGAATTCAGCCCTTTCGCAATCAGTGGTGTCTACCTCGCTGGTGCCATTGTCATTGATGCCGTACTTGTCTCTCGTCTTCTTGATCCTTTCTGAGAAGCTCTTGATAAATTTCTTTATCTCCTACAGTTGAGGGGAAAGAATTGTTTTCAGGTCAAGTCCAAAGGCTCATTGACATTTTTCAGAACAAACAATGAAATGCTGTTTGACACATGATATACTGTCATGCACTTGTTAGATACCACAGTAAAACAGGTAAGATGTGGACAATGCAACCTCCCATAACACTTATTGAGCATCTTTTAAACAGTGCAGTAAAATATCAGAGTGTGAATCTAAGCACACTGGCGAAGGATGTTTTATTGTAAAACAGCAACAATAGGATTATTTTATAAATCTCGCTGACACACCATTCTGGATTCAGTTAAAACACAGTCCAGCATGCTTGATCACTATACCTCCAGGTACTTCTCTGAGCCTGTGTCAGTTAACTCCTTCACAAAAGGGGGGAAAGGTTCACATGTATTACTGCCAGCATACCAATTAACCGCTTGTAATTGGCTTTGAGTTCACATAATGACAGTGTTCCTCTGTACTCAAATAATTATATCCAAAACAGCTGTCTTTATTCAAGGAAGCTTAATTACCTTTTCACATTAAATGCCATGTTATTCTCCGTTATCGCATACTGTCAAAAGCCAATAAAGACACACTGAGTCAAAGGATATGCTTTAAATCATGTTTTCTTGTGGACTTGGTATGTGGTGGTGGTTTACCACAACACTGATGTTCTCTCTGCATAATTAACTTGACTGTTGCTAAATCAGTCCACAAGGAAATACAAAGAAAAAGAAACTTATAAATATATCTGGACACTGAAAAAAAAACTTAAACAGCTTAGTAGTTAACAGCAGCAGGACTAAAAAGACAGCTATCTAAACCTTAGTAAAAAATGTTGTTTCCTTCCCTTGTATGAATTTATTCTGAAATACAGGACATGTGGGTGCTTTGCCACAACAATGATTTTTCAGCTTATTACTCAATGCCACTGACATCCACTTGCTTTTCTCATCCTTGATGGATTACTCTTCTCTGTGGATGATTTAAAAGTCAACAAAAACACATTTTGCTTCCTTGTAACTACTGCATTTCCACAATGGAAATAAATGGAACAAAATTCTTTCACAGACAGAACTGTGCTGTGATGACGTTACCTCCAAGAAGCTGTCTCTGCAGCACAAGAAGTCAGCTCTCTTCATGATAGCATCGGCAGTGAGGACCAGCTCGTTCTGACTGAGTGCAGGCTCATCTGGACACGCATAGACCGCCTGGGGGGGATCAAAAGGAATTGAATTACCATTGTGTGTGAAATGTGCCATTTCAGTGAAAATGCTTTGCCTTGCCAATAACAAATTAACAGGCAGAACTCGCCATTTCTGAGATCAATCTCTTCCAAACATGCTTCTGATATCAATTACCAAGCTCACAGGTGGCATTTTACACTGATGGCAGACTGCTAATCACACTGTAATAACAAGAAAATACAGAAACACCTGGAGTCTACAGTCAATCTATTCTTGATAACTGAGAAGAATGTATGGATAAAAAAAATCTGCTTTCTGTGTTTGTCAGTGGATTGACATTGATTATATAGGTTTTCTACCATGTTCACAAATATTAGGCTTAAACAAGCCTCGAAACAGCATTAGAAAACACGAATGACTAAGATGTAGTTGTTGTCTTCTGTTAATGTCAGTATTAAAAGACTTGTCAGTTAAGAGTGTTAGATGTTCTAATCCTGCAAGTCTTCGGTTTCCATTTGGATCACAGATTGTGCCTTTAAGGCAACAACAAACTGAATTATGTCAGCAATGCACATTAGATTGAGATGAGCCCTGAAGGTGAATCCAAGCCATTAAAATAACCTAGAAAATTTAGCTCCTTTATGAATCCTGTTAACCAGAAAATGAATTCTGAACTACTGATCAAATTATTCAGCCAACAAGGCCGCATTCCTGCAGAGAAAATAAATTTAAACTTCCTGTAATTTTATTTGATTACCTGGGACCTGAAATGCAGCATGATTTAATAGTCAAAAATGAATTTGCTGTTATTTCAACTATTCAGCTCCTGCATGTTTTCACACGAGGAGATCCTCAGGTAATGACGTGCCTCTCTGGCTGGCAGTAGGGTTCTCGCAGTGGGAGAATATTCACACTGGTATTTGTTCTCACTCGGAGCACTGGCATATAATAGTGTGAGACACATTTAAATGGCTACCCTTAGGCTACACTGAGCTAAGGTTACAATACAGAAAAGCTTGGCTTTTTCAGTATATAGTCATGTAATTGGTCAGGGCTGATGACACATCTGTTCTTGGTGTTTTGTTGGCTGCTTTGTGCCTGTGAAGCTGAACTTCACGAAACTGAAGACGCTACTTGAGAATAAAATAGAGAAAAATACAGTAAACTGTAATACATTCAGTGATTACATAAAGCAATACAATATTCATTGCTTACACAAAATTTTAGGCAGGACCTACTCCAGCATCAGATCAGAGTTTTCTTTTTTTCCCCCTATTATCTCCTGCTCCTCTTTCAGCCTAACCACTAGCTGGGAGGACTGAATTTTTAATCCTTATTTATACAAACTAGGTTGGCTGAGGCGGCATAAATGAAGGTAAGAGGCACTGTTTCCCTGACTATTGCCTTGAGAGGGGCTAAGTAAAGGTTATGAGAGCCACGTTGGAATAAATGAACTATTCTCTTGGTTTGCACGTGTGTTGGCCCGGTGAGTAGGTATCTGTGCAGGGAGGAGGGGACATGTCTGTGTTAATGTGTCAAAGGGTGAATAAGAAAACTCCAAAAATAAATACATAAATAAAAATAAATAAATAACACCTGGCAAAATAAAGAAAATATCAAGCCAAGCTGATCCATACATGGTCTACTTTAACTAACCCGGATATTGTCCAGGACCCTCTTAAACTCCAGTGGCTCATCCTTTCCCTCCATTGCAGCGGGGTCCAGACCATCACCGCCATAAATAAACTGAATGATGTCGCCGGTGGAGCTGCGTACTGTCAGGTCGTACTGCGAGCACAAGTCCTCCAGGGACTTCACCAGTCGCCTCTGTCCAAACACAGGCAGGAACACAACAAATATCACAAAGACAGCCACAAAAAGGTTTCCACGTAGTGCTAAAGTGACTGGTTGAGTAAGTGAATTACAAAAAAAATGATTCACTTCTGATAATAAACCTCATTTGAGTAATTTCTCATGTAAAAATTTCAAAAATTTCAGATGTCATGGTTTGCTGCTTTTCAGTGCTTTGTTTTGTTTTGTTTTTTTTAATTTATTTTAAATTCAATGTCTTTGGGTTTTGGACTGGAAGTAGAAGATAGAAACTTATAAGATGGAACTTAGGCCTTGGCAACTCGTGATGATCATCTTCCACATTTTTTTTTTGAGGAATTAATGGATTAATCAAAAATCAAACAAACTGATAGATGACAGAAGCAAACAGGTGCGACTGCATTTCTCATTTTATTTGACATGGTCACTTTTTGTTTTCCGCCTTTTCCTTTAGGCATTACCTGCATGTATCCAGTCTCTGCAGTTTTCACAGCAGTGTCTACCAGACCCTCGCGACCAGCCATGGTGTGGAAGAAGAACTCTGTAGGTGTCAGGCCAGAATAGAAGCTGTCGGCCACAAAGCCTTTTGCAGCAGGCAGCTGTAGAAAAAAAAACATCACTGAGCCATTAAGGAGGCTTCTAGAAACGCGTGGAACATGCCTACTCTTGTTACTATTGTTTTCTCGTTCCAGTGTTATTATCCCATTGATTGTTATTCTTTCCTTGAGGAAACAGAAATATAAACTGCGACAAAACAGTAATGCACAATGCACTGATGCGTTTTGATTTAGCCAATCAGAGGCTAAGGCAAGATAATGAGGAACTGCTGAAAATAATCAGTCAGTGCACTTCAGACCTTACCTGGATATGACACATGGTTACAATCAAAATTCAAATAATTCAATAAAAAACAGGAGACAGTGGCTTTGTAGTATGTTTTTGCCATTTGCAAGAGTACAAATAACCATTGTATATCCCCACAAACAAATCCAGACGACACTGTGTATGTATCCCTTTGAAGAATATATACCTAAATAATTAAACCAATAAATTGGATCTTACTTTTGAGTGTTTTTCAAAGTGAGGCAGGGAGCGATTCTCAAAACCATCAGGCACTCGAGAGCCACTTATGGCCTGCTGGCCCACACAGGCAATCATCTGAGAGATATTAATGAAGGATCCTGTATGTATGCAGAGGAAACGGATGAAAAGGTGAGAGAGAACACAAACAAAAAGTGAATAATAATGAAAATAGAACAAATAGAACACACATAAAGATTCCCAATATGGAATCTGTGAAGAGCTGAGAGTATTTTCTGAGATGACAACTACCTCTTCCTTGTGTTTGGAGGTTACTGTAAAAGCACAAAAATCTTTCAAGGTTAAGAGGATAATCCTAAAATGACAATCTTTGAATCTGCAGCTGTGGTCTTCACAGCTACATTCATTGCCTATGCATTCAAAATTCCTTTCCAGTCAGCTTACCTTTGGAGCCACAAAGAGCCATGATGAGGGGGCTGTTGCTCTTGTCGAGCTCCCTGAGGCAGGCACTGCCAGCTCGGTCTCTGATGACAGACAGTTCTCTCAGGATGAGAGCCTATTGACAAACACACATAAAATAAAACAACCTTGGCTGATGACACAAGAGCATAAAGCAAAGGTCAAACCACACAGACAAATGCAGTGTTTGTAAAAGTGTGGAACCTTTTGAAACAGCACAGAACACAAACTAAGATATAAAGAAGATATAAAGCTGACATTCTCTTCGGTTTTGGTGAAGAAACAACTACTCAGAGTGTCTGGATTAAGATGGAGCATAAGGATATGTACTGACTAGGACATTGTACAATTGACAAACCAACTTGTCAGTGCTTTTTTGGTGGGGAAACCATGTAACCCATACTAAAGACCCACTGACTTGCTGGCATTTGTAATATCAGCCTCTTCCTTTAACACCACAGTTCTGCTCAGTTGTTGCTCACCAGCTAATTCAACTAATCACTGACTAATTTAAATTCACTTTCAAGATCATTTACCTGCTCCTGTGCCACTGGCTTACTTCTTACTAACAGCAGTTGGCCTGTTTTAAATTTTCAATGAAAGTGAGTCAGTCACACCACTGATGAATCAGCACTAGTGTGAAGTGTTAGGGTGTGGGATGTGTCAATTGCATATAAAAATATTCACTGAAAGTCTACATGTGATGTAGTGTGCAAATGGCTGATTAAATGAGAGGTGGCAGTGAGGATCCAGATGGCACCTGGATGTCTAATAGTTTCCATGTATGAGTGTGTGCTGTCACGCCTACCTCCAGGGTTTCCTCAGCCGTGCAGCCTGGCTGCTGCTGCAACTTGCCCGTCTCCAAAGCTTCGATGTATTCGTCACACTTCTTGTAGCCGTCATCCAGCAGGTCCTGCTTGGCCTTCAGCAGACCCTGACCAGGTGTCACATCACCAATTCCAATAGAAAAGCCCCGGTTGGCTGGAAGTTGGGGGTTAAAAAAGTTCATTTACATTCAACATTTCTATATATTACCCAGTTTGTAGAATTGTTCATTGTTGATCAAGGATTTAAAAGTACTACTACTCAAGTACCAAATTACTGCAGTGTCACTGATTTGATTTAGGTTTCTTTCAATAGAGACTGACAGATCTCTCAATTTTCAGAGATATATAAAATATATGATGTTAAGGTCCTGGAGACGACCTACAGAGATACACCGGAGCAAGTCTCGCCAGGCGGGACATGGCATTGGCAGCCTCTAGCTGTCCCCAGTCTCTCAGCAGGATGTAAAAGATGTTGTTCTTGGAGCCGGATCCCAAGGTGCCCTTGTCCATGCTGCCACACATCAGCTCACTGTTGTGGATCACCACGACTGGGAACGTGACAAAGGAATGTGACAGGAATTGACACCATTAGGTCCCAGAATAGAAACATGACCGAAGTGAACAAAACACAGCGTGGTACATACCTTGTAACACCTAAGGCACCTGGTGCTGTTTGAGAGGAGTGGTAAAGGATCAAAAACACTCAACTAATAATCACTGGAGGGAATGCTGGGAGAGTTTTTTGGGGTGAGGAACAATTACAATTTCATTAGTACATTCATTCATTAGTGATAAAGTTAATGAAAAAGTAGGCTGATCCTCTTAAGCAAGAAGAAAATTACAGATAGTCCTCCAAGATATGGAAAATAATTTTATCATTTGCTGACTTCCACTGGAATCATATAGTGCTGACGTGAGCATATTAAATGTTTGTGTTTTACAAAATTATATCATCCAAATCGATGATTCCAAGAAACCTTATCAATTCTGTTTTTGTTTTATACATGTGAAGGGTATTTGTCGGTTGTAACCCATTACTTGTAAAATGCTATTGATCTCATGTTGATTGTATCACCCTACTCTGATGTCTCATCCATCTCATTTTGATTATGTGAATAAGCATTAACTGTGTTTCTGCAGCCATACTCAGGCTTCTAATGCAAAAAAAGACCTCAATCACAATGAGATTACCTGAAAATAAACAACGAACTTGACAACTTAGTACAACAAAACATTTTCATTTGTACACTTTTACTAAAGAGACTCACACGAGTCGTTGTGACAGAGATCCTCGGACTTGCCACAGTACTGTTTGCCCTTGGTCCGCAGGTTGGCCTTGACTGGACATTCCTTACTTGGCTTCAGAATAAGGCTGAAGATCTGTTTGCCCGTCCACAGAGCCATGGGCTGATGGACACACCGAAAAAACATCAGTGGGAGGTCACAAATATGGAGTTATGTAACAGGCTCACCAGTGTGAATTACCTTCATTATAGCCGGACGGGGGAGAGAGATCCTGATTTTTTCATCTTTGCCCACCAGGATTGATGCCACTATCTGACAGGCTTTTGATCTGTCAAAGAAAGTGTCCTTCAGTGTCAAGAGGTAGGCCCCTAGGAGGTAGAAATATGAAATTACTGGAAATGGAATATAGTTGAATTTCAAATACGGCTGAAGTGCTCCCCCATCAGGTAGAAAATAACTATGAATTATGCTGTTAAAGCACTTAAGGAACATTTTCTTTTTCCATTAGAGACCTCTCCTCCACATTTAACATCATACAGGATTGTCCAGGTATACGTATGTGCTAGAAATTTCAGTTTTCCCTTTCACCACTGATAATAAAGCCTTGGCCTGAAGCTCAAAGCACCAGGAGAGTCACAGCAACGACAACAGGACACTGTGATTGGCTGCCACACATCATCGCACTAACCTGTCAGAAAGTCCTGAATAGCAGCAATCAGAGGTTCGCCATTTCTTGGAGTAACAAGATTAGCTTTTGTCTGGAAGAAAAGATCATTTGTGTAAGCTGCAGTCAATTTCCTGTGAACAATACAGTTCCCGATGGCAGCTTTTCACTGCTGAACATCAACACTGACAGGTGTGTGTATACCGTATGGAACAAATGTGTTGTGGTGATGCATACCCCCATAAGGACCAGGGCCTCAGCTTTGGCTTCTTCAGTCTGAGGTAGATGGAGGTTCATTTCATCACCATCAAAGTCGGCGTTGTAGGGGGTGCACACACACTCATTAAACCTAAACGTTCTGTGAGGTTTTACTCTGGCCTGTGATTTGGGAAAAACAAAACTCAATGTCAATTTTGATGAAGTAAATAAACAAAGATGTACTACAAGACCAGACTGAAAATGGAATTAAAACTATGTTAAAATTGGCAAACGTTACACTACATTCAGAAGGGTTGATTAAAACACTAACTTATTTAGTTTGTTTTACTGAGACTGGTGAAAGCAGTTTTAGGTGGAAAAAATAACTTTAATTATCTGTTTTGTTCCAGTCTGTCACAGACCACTGTCAGGCCCCTGTGTCTCATCAGTGTGCAGCAGATAATTATTTTTGTTCAGTAGATAAAGTTATTATGGGAGCATTCCAGTGTTGGTAAGCACACTGTAAAAAGAAAGCTATGGCAAAGAACAAACTTAAGTTCTTCTTCTAATCTTTAACATCAATGTCAGTTTACTAGAACACTGTCACAACCATGTGACCGTTCCTTAGACTGCCTGTTTGGAACAATTTACAAATATATCTGTAAGAGCCTTTCTCAAATCTACTTTTACCGCAGTACTAGGTCAAAAACCAAACTTACAATGTGGGCCATGATACTGAGTTTGTGCAAAGAGGGCTGTCGATTGAAGAGGACGATGTCTCCGTCTATTAGGTGCCTTTCGACCACATCGCCAAACCTCAGCTCCTGAGCAATCTTCTCACGGTTTCCGTATTTCAAAAACCTGAGACACAGGGAGGATTCATTTTTGTTGGTGAACCACATCAGATAAACAGTGGTTTTAATTTTCCCCAGAAGCAGCGAGACCTTTTCATCTGTGTGTGACGATTCTGGATAAAATTGGCTCCAGGGTGAACTTCAGGACCGTTGCGAACAAGCTTTCTCATTAGCTCCAGATTGGCCTTGTTGACCTGTAACGTAGTATGAAATTTAGACAATATTCTGGCACGGAGGCAGTTGTTCAGTGTATCTGCTTTACTCAGCAAGCAGAGCTTACCCTCTCAGGGTATGTCAGGATTTTGGCCACATGTACTGGGACGGCAACCTCATCGATCCTCAGGTTTGGGTCGGGAGAAATGACAGTTCTGCCAGAGAAGTCCACTCTTTTCCCTGAGAGGTTTCCCCTGAATCGACCTGAGTCATCAAAGTAAATAAATTAGTCCGCAATTCAGAATGTACGCCTTGTTTTTGTATTTGAGTTGTACTAGTACAAAATGTATGCCTGTTTGGCAAATGCATCAACTGATTTCACAACTCACACAGGCTGGCAATATCTGAGTTGGAGTCTCTAAGGTTTGAAATTAGTGTCTAAAAAGTTAATTATGTAGAGTGTGCACATTACAGAAAAATAAAACAAAAAAATCCATATCTGAATAATGGTAAAATTAAATATCACAGATTTTAATATATACCTTGCTTCCCCTTGAGTCTCTGCACAAAGCCTCTGGTCCATTTCTTAGGTGCCATGTTGAGGGGGATGCCAGAAAGCTCGCTGTTGATGTAAAGGGCACACTGCAGCTGGAGGAAATCCCAGTCCTCCATGATCATCTGAGTCTTAGCCCCTGTCATACGATGCTGCATGAAAAAGTAGTTTGTGAATGTTGGCTGTCTTCATGAAAAAGACATTTTACAATTGTAAGGCTGACATTTTCAAGTTTCAGCTCAAGGCTACAACAGAAGCCAGGGCAGAGTTTTAGTTGTCTGAATTTGTTCAGCAGAACACTCTAGAAACAAAGTATTCTAAATGAGGTGGTTTAAAATTGTAGGAGAGAGATTTCCTCATTACTGGACCCAGAGTTTGCCCTCTGGCTTTACTGTTAAGGAGTTGTATGCTGAGTAAAATGTGATTTATTCTGGCTGGAAGCTGCTGGAATCTGAAATAATGTTATGTCTTCTTTCAATGAAGGCTGATGATATCAGTAGCTAATGGCCAGCTGGCCCAGCGCGCCTCATTATTTTTAAATTAGATCGATTTTTTAGTCTTAAGTTTACTTTCTTCAAACTAGAACAAAGTCTTATACTTATGCTGTAAGATAAGCAGCCATTGTCAGTGCCAGACACCAACCTTTTTGATGACATCATTGAGGAAGATTATCTCTGTGAGTTTCATGGTGAGGTCATCCTCGTTGGTCCCTGACTTCAGGTCGCTGACCACAGAGGGTCGTATGCAGAGAGGAGGAACCAGGAGACGTGTGAGGATGAGGTCTGCAGGTTTTCCTGCCTCAGGATTCATCAGAAGCAGGGGAACGTCTTCTTGGGGAATCCTCTTGAACAGGTTCAGCACCACCAGAGGGTTCAGGTTTTCCTTGATAAGAAATGACAGTCAAGGCAAAATTAGGTAAAATACAGGGTTGTACAGCCTTTCTACTTGGGGCTTAATTTTGTTTTCTCTTTAATAAGAATAATATTAATACTTATTTCCAGTCATTTTGAGGAATGTAAGGATGAAATTCTAAAAAAAAAAAAAGTGACCAATAACTAAATCTGACCAATCATTCAAAGCCAACTTTAAACTGCTATTTTGACAGTAAGCCACAAGACACGCACTGTCACTTGACATACCCCGACTTGACAACACTAAATGACACCAACTACACAGTGTGACAGACAGAGTGTAAAAAGTTCACCTGCGCTCTGGTCAGCAGAGGCTCCATCACTTTGTTGTGCTGAATAGCAGTATCAAAGGACTGCAAGAAATCTGACACAAAAGGATCCACCACCTTCTTGGTTGTTTTATACTTCTCATGGATGATCTTGAGTAGGCCACACTTTTTCACTGGTCCTTCAAAACAAAAGACAGGACTCAGCTTTTCCATTTATCACACTAAGCTGACTGGCACAAAAAGTCAGAGTCAGAGAGTAAATATCAGAGCTGCAAATGTCTTTTCTAACCATTGAAAGTGGAACAGTTCAGACAGATCGTCCTTTTGCGGCATTTATCAGAGATCTTCTTCTTCAACCCTCGCTTCTGGAGATAGGCCAGATTAGGCCGTTTCAAGTAATCCATGAACTGCAGTTTCTCCTCTTTCGTCAACATTATCGTTGAACATGTCTTACAAATCATCTGGATACATGACAGGAAACATTAGAATCTAACACAAATGCTTAAATTATTAAACATGACATTATGGTTACACTTTAATTATAAAAAAATACAGAAAATAATCAGAAGGTCAGAAATATATTACATACAAAAGTGGGGTGAAACTAAAATAAAAGCTTGATTTACTTTATATTATTGCTGATTCATACACATATTTACTTGTTTAGGAGACTGGAAAGACTGAGCATCAGGGGACAAACAACTCAAAAACAGCATTTTTGCCTCTTCTAATTTTGATACTCTAGTGACACCTACAGGAAAAATTATATTTCTCCCTGCTGCAATTCAGATAGAAGTGCCTTGATCTTCTTCCAGTGTGTAACATGAGCCTGATGACTGAAATTTGACCTGCATACAAATTATGTTAACCATGTGCTAATTTCTTGCACAATGTTGACACAATGACTCTCCAAATGACTTGATTTTAAAAATATACACTATACCATCTTGCTGTTGATTGATCTACCCTTTAAATGTCATGAATTTTGCAGCATGTGTTATTTCTTAAACAACAGTAATAATACTTGCCTGTAAGATTCCTATAATGGCTTTGAAATAACCAACATGAAAACATGGCAGCTCCAGGTCCAGGTAGCCATAATGTCCCAAACAATCTGCCAGATTTTTTCCACAAGTCAGACATGGTCTGTCTTTCTCACTGGTACCCTACAGGAAACGTGGCAGAGAGTGGAGAAACTCAAAGAGTGAAGGTGGATAATGGCTGAATAACATGATTCATTATTATCCTAGTGTGTGACAGTTGTTATGGTTATCTCTCTGATTTAAACCTGCATCAGTTCGGTGTGACTGGTGACATAAACTCAGTCACTTTTAAACTACAAGTTTGAAGTACTAGTCCCATAATACTGTGTTTGGTAGACAACAACAGTCTGTGTGAACATAATAAACAAAGGGAAACATGAGAAGGTTATGGGTTGCGTGTGTCTGCGTCATACCATGCGGTGGTCTAACACTCCATAGGGCAATGGAGTGTGTTTGGTGTCTTGGCTGTACAGATTTTTACTGACCACCTGGATGTGAGCCTGCTGGCGCATCTGCTCAGCAGATTTCATCCCAAAGCAGATGTGGCTTCTGCATGCAAAGAAAATCACAGGGTTTATATCGCCAAGTGACAACAACAGGGCAATGTCTTTTCTGACCAAACCAAATGCTTACACTATACAAATATTCACGCACGCTTTCAAGTGATAAGAAGTAATGAAAAGTGCAGTAAACTGGAACTAATTCTAAAAGTCAGATTTTATTGACTCAGTTCCGAATTTCTCTTCTCACAGCACGCAAGGGAGCTAACGTTTAGATACGTGTCTGAAGGCATTAAGATCAACACCAGTGAATTATTTGGCAGTTTGATCATGCCACTATACCCTCCACTACTCCTTACTATAAACATATTTTACAACTTGGCAGTATTAGACGCACCGCGAACTGTGTGACAGAGGCTAACCAGCGAGCTAGCAGGCTAACGGTGTTCCTCAGTCTGTTATACTCACATTTTCTTGGCCACATCTGTCTCCCTGAACTGCTCTTTCACCATTCTGGCAGCTTCACCTAAACAAACAACAACACAACTAACTAAAGTGTTATTCTGTCCTAATTCCAGCAGATTACGCCGTATGTGAAACCAACACGCTATCACTTAGCTTCCCCATGTTGTGGAAATGCTAGCAGCAAGCGACATGCAGTGTGTTGATAGCGTGTGTGCCACAGCAGCGCTGCCTTCAGGGTCCGTCCGCAATCTAGGAAACGTAGTCTGTAATGAAGAAAAAGTTGACAAGATGGGGCTTTAGAGGAGCATGAAGGGAAGCTATGTGGCGTTTCCCCGCACGGGTAAGATCTTCATCTTTGACTAATAAAACGTCTAAAACGTGAACCATGTGGTATGTTAGAATTCCCCCTCTTCAGCTACAGCAATGACAAAGAGTACGTATGCTAACGTGATATTAAAGTGCTAAAGAACATTTTTTAATGGTGTCGTCTATTTGCTGTTACTTCCTTTTACAGACACTCTAGTGTATGCCGAATCTGCTGGTGAGTCCACGAGAACCCATATTCATGACCGGCTTTTCTGAATTTTCGAGCTTACGTTATACCTGAACGCAGCACGAGTCTACGCACAATAACGGCGACAAAGACAAGCCACGGGAGCACGAGCGCAATCAGTATCAGGTGTGTGCTGACACCTATAGATTAAACTTTGCAACATCTCCGAAGGAGTTTGGCAGGTAAGGTTGATTTGACTTAATGCACAACGAAAAATGACGGAAATATTTTATGGGAAAATTAATTATGTATTTAGCATTCAAATGTGAAAGTATTGTCAACCTTGTCTGGCTTAAAGTAATAGTTTGACAGTTTGGGAGATTCGCTGTATTCTCCTTTTTTGTGTATGTGCTAGCTATTTGCCGTTGCTTTCAGTCTTCATGCTAAGCTAGACTTAACGCCTCCTGGCCCTTGCTCTGTACTTCATGCACAGGCATGAGAGAAGTATCGGTCTTCTCATCTAAGTCTTGGCTTTTTTTTTTTCAGCTGTGCCTTGTAGTGGACGTCGGGTTTTGCTTGATACATAATGTAATGATGTTCATTTCATGAACATTATAGTAGATAAACTCATTTACATGAACAATACATATTTGAACACTTGAATTTTGAACTGATGCCAGCTAGCAAATCAGGGCCACAATGTAATTTAACATGTTTTGTTTTTGGTTTTTTTGTAATTAATATAACAAATTAATTCTGATTCAATTCTGATGAATTCTGAAACTTAAGTGATAAAGAAAGGAGACATATAAGTTTAATCCATTTTTAGCAGATATACAGTGGGTACGGAAAGTATTCAGACCCCCTTCAATTTTTCACTCTTTGTTATATTGCAGCCATTTGCTAAAATCATTTAAGTTTATTTTTTCCCTCATTAATGTACATACAGCACCCCATATAGACAGAGAAACATGTAATTGTTGAATTTTTTGCAGATTTATTTAAAAAGAAAAACTGAAATAACACACGACCATAAGTATTCAGACCCTTTGCTCAGTATTTAGTAGAAGCACCCTTTTGAGCTAATACAGCCATGAGTCTTTTTGAGAATCATGCAACAAGTTTTTCACAGCTGGATTTGGGGATCCTCTGCCATTTCTCCTTGCAGATCCTCTCCAATTCTGTCAGGTTGGATGGTGAACGTTGGTGGACAGCCATTTTCAGGTCTCTTTTCAGGTATGTAAATCAACAGGGTAAGTAGTTTGCCAAATCAAGCTTTTAAATGATTGTGTACTGTGCCTCTGTGTGTGTGTGTGATCGGCAGTGTGAACAGTGAGCTAAAACTGCTTTCGTTTCCCTTTCTACACAATCTCCTTCCGCAATTCTTAGCAAAATTCTCTCTGCCTCACTTAGCCCTCTGCTCCCTAATGTATTAAAAATTGGGGTTAGTAAGTCCTGATGTACACTACAAAAGACATTGAATCAAAAATGTGTTTTTAAGGGGTTAAAATTATTGTGCCTTTAAAAAAATCTTTGAAGAAATTGAAGTCAAGACTTTGATATTAAAGAAAAAAACTTGTTTCTTAGCAATAGAAACATGATATCTGCAAAAAAATTTGCTGTGATCTGCAGTCCAGCCTCTAGATGGCATCAAATGAATTTCCAGAAGCTGGAAATATAGAGACAGAGTAGGTACACAGACTAAACAAACCTGCTGTTATACCTGCGTTGTTTGATGCACTAGCATGGAAGCGCTGATGGTGACTGATGACTTCCTGATGAGGATTTCCTTCCACAACATGCTTGCGCTGATTAATTGTTCAGTCAACTTACAACCTCCAACAGTGAAAATTGCCTGGCTGAATCAGATTTTCCATTTTCTAATTCTGCTGCCACTTAGATCTATGAAGGCCTCTAATTAAACCTCTAATACAGTGTTCAACATGGTCTGGGCTCTCTAAATCTGCCTCTCAGGAGTCAACAGATCCCCAAAGAGCTGGGTCTCTCTGAGTCTTTACATCCAGGGACACATGACTCAAGGATATACAAATGTATCAGTCTGTGCAAATATATGTAAAGAGCATTAGAAGTGATGCTCAAAAACACTTGAGGGGCTGCTGCTAACAATGTTTTTCAGCATGAGAGGCAGCTCTGTGATCTTCCCTTAAAGTGCCTCTTGAGCATCTCTGTGTACAAAACTATCATATACAGTGGCCTAATCGTGCAGTCATGAGCAGACACGTGCTCTCTCTCTCTCTCTCTCTCTCTCTCTTTCTCTCTCTCTCTCTCTCTCTCTCTCATTCACACACACACACACACACACAGCACTCCCTGTGGAGGAATTTAGTATCTCAGACTGTTCAGATCGAGGAAAACTGGGTCTCTCTCAGGACTGGTGATCCACAAATTTGGTCACTGTCCCTGTTAGATACTGTATCAGATTTATATGTAGACAAATGGTCTAAGGTTAATTATGTAAAATCTAGGAGGAAAAAATACCTTTTGCTCACTTATATGTAATGAAGCCTTCAGGGTGTGTGTCTAACAGCTAATGCCTTTTTCCAGTATCCATCAAATTTGGAGAATAATCGATGATAGTAGAAGCAAAATCCAAATTACTTTTTCAATTAATTGACTAATCATTTAGCCTGTTAAACCTAAAGATGGTGAAAATGCCCATCACAAATTCCCTGACCATGATGTCTTCAGTTCACGATCTAAAAGTACGAAATTTACAATGAAATAAAACAGAATCCTCACATCTGAGAAGCTGGAACAAGGGATAATTTCGAATTTTTGCTTGATAAATGACTTGATTAATCAGTGATCATAATAATTGTTTCTGTTAATTTACTTTTTCAGCACTACACTGCAGTATAAATATAAGATTAGAAACCCCTCAGAGCTGAGAGAAGTGTTCCTCTCTTCTTTCCTCGTCTGATTGGCGTGGGCGTCCTTTTAAATACTTGCACGCAACCCAGTGTTTACTCATCATACCGTTTTACATGCAAAACGTATTTGTGGATCAATGTGACCACCATCTTTGTGTAATTAACATGAGTAATTACTGTGCTTAATTTACAGAGCCACCCAAGGTTCATAATGGGGCTGCAAAACATTGACCCATGACAACTGATTGATCCCTCCCTCTTTTAAAACCATGCCCCTGCTAATGACTTAGTAATGAGTAGATAGTGTGTAGCTAGGGTGGCTAATACAGCTTTCTCTCCATATACAGATTGGCTGATCCCACTTTGTCCCCCACCCTTCCTCCTCCTCCTCCTCCTCTTACCATGTTTTCTGCAATGGTGTCAGCTCCTTGCTTAGAGGCCCCTCTCCCTCTTGCTCCATGTGTGTGTGTCTGCACGCATGTTGTGCGCACTGCTTGGTAATCAGCCACACAGACTCGCCTTTGGTGGCTGGAGACTGATTCAATATTCCACTGGGTAATTTATGCAGAACTAATTCTCTACAGGAATGGAAGGGCTTGGAGGAAGGCAGAAAGAGAGAGGCAGAGAAATGTGGAGAGGAAGAAATCTGTGGTGAAATAATTATCCCCGGTGTCACTGTAGCTACATTCTGTGAAGTTGATGTCAATAAAATATTGAGCTACACAATCCATTTCAATTTCACCTCAAAAAGATGCTGCAGAGGGTCGGGAGGGTGCAGGAATAAGGAGGGCTGTGCATGTGGAAAAAGCATGCACGTCAACACGCATCCAAAGAGACACAAACACACACATTTCCATTAAACACATAGCGAGGTGGTGGCTGCCGACGTGTGCTGCTTACAGACTGGCAGGGAAGCACATCATTGCCTGTAGTCGTTTAACTTGTCAAAACAGCAGGGCTCTGTGTCTCAATTACGAGAAATAAAGTGAAAGAGGATGAGATGAAAAATCAAATGAGTGGAGCTTCCCAGGAGAGCCATTGGGAGCACAGTATAGATTATGGTCATTTGTGATGGAAGGGTTTGTAATAAGAGCCCTGTGTCAGAGTCCATTTACGTATATATGTATGTATGATCAGAGGACGGGGATGGAGATAGGCTTCATTGTATTGTTCCCACAACTCATATTGATCAGCACAGTGTACACGCAGTTGTATACCATTGGATTTGCAAGACAGTAATATTTGATCCGTGAGATCTGGTTGGTCATCAATCAGCACATCCTGTTTGTGGTGTTATTAATCAAGTTGTTTTAATGGATGAAAGTGTACAATTTAACCGGTCTTGGACTAACATTCGGTGCTCGAACAGAACATAGAGACCCTTAACTTAAATTTTATACATGGAAGTTTGTCACGAGGAGTTCCTTCTTAACCCATGAAAACAAATGCATAATAGATTCTAGAGGATCTTTGTAAAACCTGAGATAACAGCTCTGATGATGTTATCTGGCTCATTTTGGCCTGGAGGCACAGAATTTGGAAGAAATGGAGGGAGAATCTTATGAAACCTGCTATTGAATTGCATTATGGATTGTAGGGTCCAGTGTTTTTAGATTCAAAAAGTTTGTTGACATTTGAGGTTGACATTTTTGTTTTTTAGTGAAATATCTTGGCAGCTATTGGACAGATTGCCAGTGAACTGGGTATAAACATTCACCCTTAGTCTTGTTTCTAATGATGTCAGCAGTTAATTAATTATCCAAACTGTCATTACTTTTCTAGTACCGGATTAATCGTCTGTTTCAGTACCACACATATTAATGCAGAAGGTGTTGGTTTACAACCACCCAGACCACAAGTGACACCTGAGACAAGAGGCTCAAGAGCAAATGTAAACAGTGGAGAAAAGTTAGAGCAGTTCCTCTTTCCCCTTGACAATGAGAAGAAGGGTGGCAATAATGTTGTTGTTGTTGTTGTTGTTATTATTATTATTAAATTTTGGGTCTGCCTATAGAACTTTAATCAAAGTCCTGAAGCTGTGTCCAGAAAAATATGTCACATGTGGCAGCAAAAGATAAATATAGGTAAATATTGTTGCAGTTATTGAGTAAAAGTAAGTGAAATATGAAATCTGGTATTATCATGAAGTACATGACACACACACACACACACACACACACACACACACACACACACACACACACACACACACACACACACATATATATATATATATATATATATATATGAGTTGCAAATGTGCATCACCGGGCATTCATAAAGGTATAAAAACGAGGCAGAAATATCAGTAAAGGCCAGGAGTCCACACACCGAAGAATAATGTTTTGGTTTTTCTCTGTCTCTGTCTCTCCGTGGACACCCCTGCGCTCTCCTCCCAGACATCTCATTATTTTGCATCTTCGTCACTCTTATTAAAGCCATATATCTTAACCTGAGGCCAGTGCCCATCGATGTGGTGGAATACATACATGTCAAAACATTATCTACGTGTGTGAAACTGCGCTCTGTCCTGCACTCAGGAGAGCCATGTGCAAAATGAATAATTTATCCAAATGAATTATAATACCAGCATCTCTCCACCAAGGCTTTTGTCTCAGTGAGATTCCTGCTCACATTTCAGTTCATACAGTTGGCCTTGCATAAACCAGATACCTCTCAGGACAGATTTGCATAGAAACACCTTGCAATGTGGTGAAAAGGGAGCAATTAGGATTCATGACGGCACCTCCCCTCCGGATGCTCTGCTGCCATGTGAGACGGCAGCAGCTGATTGAAATGGAGGAGCATGGCCTTGTTCATGCGCCTCTGTCTTCCTTCTATCTCTGTCCTCCTGGAGGGGAAGCAGGGCTGACTCCAGCCCCCAGGTCTGGTCTGGTCTTCCTCCTGCTCTCTCCCTCTATCAACCTTTTCATTGTCATCCACCTCCAAAGCACAGATTAGCAGTAGTTCAGGGCTGGTTAGAACTTTGGTAAGGAGCCTGAGGGAAGGAACCTCTAAAGGAGTGGGTTAACAACATCATCAAACACGGTGTGATTAGTAGTTAACGGATGCAGCAGGTCACATTGTGCAGTTGTTTGAAACAGGTGATGGTGTCCTTGCTGTTGGTGTCTAGCTGCTCAGAGTGTGTGGGAGGTGTTTGACACAAACAAGGCTTCCAGCTTGCAGAACCAGGAACAGATGGTGCTGGAAAATGAGGCACCTCTCAGAAGCATTGAAACCCCCTCCAACGACCCTCCCCACACATCTCTCTCTCCTCCGCACACACTCTGTTTTTCCCTCCTGCTCTCTCTTTCCTCCAGAAATGAACATTGTTTTTTGCCAATATTATTTAAGAGCACTTGATATTGCTCATGCAAGTGGCATGTGTTCTTTTGAGTCATAATCAGACTACTAAAAAAAGGAGCAAAGCTGCTGAGGGATGAGAATGTCTGACATCTTTTCTTCATAGTGGGAACACAGGGTACTTTGGGTCATCTGCTGGTATGAGTTTTTGTTCACCTGGATGGAGCCAGCAGATGGCAGGGTTGGGTCTGAGCCTCTCCAGGGAGAGAGAGAGCAGACAGCCAAGGAAAAAGATACATTTCTTGAAGCACTCACTAGCTGTGCTGCTTTATTCCACCACAGATAAATGGCAGAATAATGTAATGCCATGTATGTGGCATGGCAGAATGCAGCTTTTAGGGTAATTTGTCCAGTTCTTGGTTATGCTGAAGGTTTTTGGAGTCATGGCAAAGGAGTAAACCTATTCATAGCTGGGTTGTTCGGTATTTCCTGGGCATAATCATCCTCAAATTTCAGCAGTAACAAGTGATAAGAGGTGGACACTCTGTGAGGATCCATGAGTCTGTGCCATAGGTTACTTGATAAGGATGATAAGGGAGTGGCCAAAATAATATTACTGTAAAATGAGATAAACATCACAATTGACCATTTGCTAAGCTGCGCACCCCTTAGCTACTGTTGCTTCATCTGTCAAGCGTTCAGTGATGATCACAGTAATATTTTAAACCTTGGGTCCTTGTTTTAACACAGAATAACATTTCCAGCTGATTTGTTTTAAAACAAGAAGTCTGTATAATGGTCTTAAAAATGCACATGGGGGCTTTATTCATTACATAAAAGACTGAGGCTGAAGCGGCATGTCCCAGGCAAAAAGGTCAGCCTCACCATCATGATTCATGTTGAAGACAGGAAAATTAAGGAGCACCACTGTTCTTACATTGTTTGCATAGAGCTGTATTATAAATAAAAAGCACACAAATTGAATGAAATGTTATAGTTGATAAATTTGATAGTATGAAGTCTTACTTTGAAAAAACGTGCATGGATTAGCAACACAGTGGTTGGATTTATGCTTTATTGATTGGACTGCTCATGGGTGGAGTTTAGTGAGATAGCCATAATCTGTGCTATAAACGATGATTCATAAAATTTAGTATGGCTGACTAAATAATGTCTGCAGTGAACTAAAGCTGCATCCTAATTGTGACATTGAAACCCCTACTTTTATCATTTGTAAGTTATTATATTATCTTTCTCTTGATTGTAGAAACATCAGACAATCTTCATGAAAATTTGTTGAGGTGTGTTTTGTTGTCAGCCCTTCATTCACAACATTCCCAGGTCAGATCCATAAAAGGGCTGTCACAGCCTGTAATGTGTCCTCACACAGTATCTTTTCTGTTACTACCTCTAGGTAAAAATGGAAGGAGTGGGGGGCTGAGTGACAGTCACTTAGTGTGGTGATTTTGCATTTATATTATTCAAAGAAACTGTAGTAGTAGATTAGGGAGTCACAGATGCTTATTGTATAACTGGCTGAATAATGAGTGCAGTAACCGAAGAATTATTGCATGTTTCATTTGCACCAGTGGTCATGAAACACCTTAATGTGTTTATGAGAATCAAATTTTACAGTTTTAAAATGTCCTTTCACAAATCCTGGGGCTGCTTTATGCAAAGATTTCAAAGATTTATTGAACATGTTATTTTGGTTCAGCAAAAATGTGAGATGAATATGGCTCTCTTTACGGCCTGCATTGTGGTTGACTTCACTCAGCAGACTATGGCTTGCGTTTCATTCCAGTCGTGTTTGCTCCCCTCCTGAGCTCCTGTCTCCTGCAGCAATCTGTCTGAAAAATGCATACATAACATCCTGTGAAAATAGCTTTCTGCGGGGAATCCACTAAAAAGCGGCGCTGCATCAAATGTTCCTGTCATTCTCCGCTAGGCCGAGTTGATGGCAAAACATTTGCATACTGCACAATCGGAGTGATAAGAGCTGTGTGAAAGCGTGTGTTTGTTCAGTGCATCTGTGTGTATTAATGCACACCTTTCCATCTCTCCCATCATTTTTTTTTTGTTTTTGGTTTTCTTCTGTAAATTACAAAAAAATCATATTTTTCGTCTTTGCCTTGCTGTTAAGAGCTGAACCAGTGAACTAGTTCCCAAGAAATAGTCTTTATCCGAGTAACCATGATTGCGTGAACTGACCCTTTAAAGAAGCACATTTAACACATCAGTGGGAAGGTCCTCCTGAGTTCAACATATGTTATTGGCACTAACTGGTCTTAGTGAGACCACCAGCTCATGCTCTTGACAACATCAAGCCTTCACATCTTAGGCTTAATTTAGCAGAAGCTTGATAATACACGCTCTAATTAAATCATTTTCTCTAATTCCACCAATGAAAAAAACAACAACCCAACTCCTGATTTTGTATGCCATTGGCCAAAAAGACAATTAAGGCAGAGAGGAGGGTTATTTCATTACAGACTCCTCTCCCCGGTGGAACAGGAGTGTGGTAGATTCGATTCTCTGGCTGTGATTACCCAGCCCTTGGCTATGAGATAGATGACTATGAATCAATTGTGTTCAAGGGGACTCTCACTGGGGTGCTGTAGTAGTTAAAGACGAGAGGGAGTCTACTGAAAAAGCAGCTGGCCTTGGTTAAACAGACCATCAGGTAGTCTCATTGACTACATGCAGCACCTTAAATATTCATACATACTTAAGGGAGGAATGAAACCAGCCACGGTTCTCAAACAAACGCCCCTTTGCCTTAGTATCTGCCACGGTTAAATGAGCAGTCGTCATGACTGGATGGGAAATGTTTAGTCTTGCTCTGTGTCATCCAATCAGGATTTAATATGTGCCCAAGACAATCCTAATCACGCCAGGCTGCTCCTCATTAAGGGTTTACGCAATGCCTGTGAGAGAACTCCCGGCCGTGTCTGTGCCACATTAAAGACCAGAGAACAACATATAACATCACAGTTCTACAAGTGAATGTGCAAAGTCTGCTCCAGGGTACAAAGTATGTCTGCTGCTGTGTGGCAGTGGAGTTTAAAGTTTTGTGGTGCATCATGTAAAATATCATGTAATGGAAAGTCATAATTGGATGCACTTTTTTCAACACGGTCTTATTCAGAAGCTTAAAAGATACTTTTATAAGCAAGTAGAATTTTTCAGCTTCCCTCCGCAGTACCACTCTACAGCTACCTCTTTACTCATCTATACTCTTGACAAATTCATACTCTCTCCTGCACAGCTGGTCTCAGCCTTGATTTTTTTGTGTGTGTGTGTTTGTTTCTGCAGTCTTGGAATGGATCACTCGCCTGAAGGAGACCTGGATCCCGTCAACCCAACCATCACAACCCCACCTCCCCGAGTGAAGTTCTTTTCTCTGACACATTCAATACCACCCAACACTATTGACCTGACATATTGATGTGAAGGGGCCTGGCTGCTAAGAGGTATCTGGCCGCAACATATTGAGCAAAGCAGTTAGATAGAGGAAAGGACTAGCATTGCAGTCCAGGAGAGACACTGTACAACAGAAAAACAGTGTGATAGATTCATTTCAGACTAAGACAATGTAAAATATAACACTTGCAGAGGATCATTCATTCTGTCAGTATGTGAGTATTAACAACAGGTGGCGCTAGTTCACCAGTCATCATGTTCGAATGAGCTCTTAAAGCTGACACACTGAGAGGCAGTGGTGTGTTATGATGAGACAGAGTGAATGAAAACATGGGCATCTACACTGGGTGTAGTGAGAAATGACAATGATATTTCTCCCCTGTGCTGGTGTACAGAGGCTGACACTCAAATGAGCCTTACCACCCCCAACACACACACACATATGAATACACACATTACCACCAATCCCATCATGCTCTCTCCCTCCCCCATCCCCTTGAGGAATAATAGGGGATTATGTCAAAGCAATTCAATTGTATGAGTGGAAGTAATGAAGTCTTCCTTTTATCTATTCATTTGCGTATTAAAGTATTTATTTGTGCCTGTTATCTGCAGATATTAATCAGAAATGTGAGGATATGAGGATAAAACACTTTTGATGACAAACAAATTGGCAAGAATTTCAGATCAAGAGACTTTTTCCCAAAGAAAGGTTTTTGATTGATGTAGCTGTTGCTACTTCTCTCACACTTTTATTAAAAATGCTGTCTTGGAGGTGGAGATACACTTACAGTAAAGTGTGTCAATTGTACACACACATTGCTCACATGTTTGCCTGTCTGACAATAAAACAGCCACTCCTTGTTTGGAGTTGGCCCTTTCCTATTTAGGTCAGTGGTCTTCAGTCCATTTCATGTTCTGTTGCCTCTACAGCGCCTAAATTGCCCAGCAGGCAGGTGCCATTAGAGCGGTTTGTTTGCAAGGTAAGCAGCTATGAGAAGTGACAGCAGTAGAATTACTAATGCACTTTGGCTGTCATTTCTCTCTGAAAGCCCCTGCAGGGAGGGCCTGATTAAATTGATATTCAACCTCCTGCATGTTGTGGGCCCAGGCTTCATTAGCATAGGGTTTAGATGACACAGAGAGAGGGCTGGCATTAGTGTTGTAGGAAGCTGTTAGACACTGTGCTGTAACTAATTTTCCAATTATAATGGGTGCCTACAATGTAGCGTATTAATGATTCAAATCACATTGTTAACAGAGCATGTGTGTTTGAAAATCAAGAGAGAATGTGCAAGAAAAGAGGATGCGTTTCACACAGTGGTGGCTCACAAGAGGAAGAGTCAGTACAAATTAAAAGGGATCAAAACTAAAGTAAACCCTGAGCTGCAAGTGTCATGTGATAAACAGACAAAAATAGCATCCTGTCAGTGTTGACTACATCATTATTCTGAATGGGTAAGACAAGCTGCAGAGGTTGGAGTTAAGATCCGATCACACCAAGGCAATGGTTTAGTGAAATTCTGTGCTTCAACAAGGCATTGGGTGAAATGTGGTGTACATTTCACTCATATGGTTTGTGAGCTACTGTAGCAAGAGAGATAAGAGTCCAGTATCCCATATGGTCTAGCGGTTAGGATTCCTGGTTTTCACCCAGGCGGCCCGGGTTCGACTCCCGGTATGGGAACGTTCTCTTTGTGAATTTCTCCAAGAGGATGAATGAAGTATCTATCTCAGAACTGACATGCTAGCAAACCCAGAATAGAAATGCTAGGGTGAGCCACTTAAGGAAGTTGTCAGCTTAAAAACTCTTTTCTCTGTACTTTAAATTATTCCAATCAATAAAATGTTTATTTAAAATGGGGGAAAAGGGTTCACACAGTTTATTCAAGAGGCACATTTGTACCATTGACTTCAGTCTTTAAAAAAAAGTCTGCCAGTCTGTTTTCTATTTTGGACCCACCGACTCTCCATTCCCTCAGAGGTCAGGAATGTCAAGTCAGTTTGCTATTGGTCAAATTCACATGTCATAGTTCACCAAAGTTGAACTCTAGGTAAAAAAAACTGGGTTTATTTACTTCACCCCCCACAGTCCTCTGATTGTGGCAACTCTATGGAAATAACTGATTTTGTTCCAAAATTTCACCATTTTAATACAGGTATGTAACAAGGTACCATCGCACAATATTACTGTGATACACAAATATGACTATTGTATTGTGGAGCTGAAAATTGGATTGCAATAATATTTAAATTTGATCAGGTTTGACAGAAGGTGGCAGCTTTTGCTTTATTTGCGTAAAATTAAATGTGTTTAATGCTTATACAAAAGTAAATTTAATTGTCATTAAAGAGATTTAAATTGACTTGACATTGTATTGAAAACACTTGCCTTGTACAGTGTAGCAGTGCAGTAATGCAGTAGGAAACCCATTGCTCACTGACCTCTCTTTAACCTGCGTGGATGTTTCACCAGCCACACACTGGGACAAGCTGTCTATCAAGTGTGCACTCAAAGAGGACAAATGCAGTCTGACCCATGCTGCTTTCATGGGTGGACAAAGTTCATATAAGACTGATGTTGTTTACAGAAGATTTAGTGTGCTGTTTATCCTCTTTCCCGGCAGCACGGATGTACAGATTAGAGGATTCATCAAGAAACAGACAAAAAAAAAGGTACAAATTTAGGGTGTTAATTTGCACCATGAGCTAATATTTTATGTCAGTGGGCTCATGTCATGTTTGCTTTGTTGATGTATGTTATGTTGTGTGACATGTAAATAATCTTCTTGACAGCATCCACCTTTCCAGTAAAATCCTAAAAAGAGAGCTCCCTCCAGCATTAGCTGTATGTTAATAACACAAAACTGTGGTGAAAGCTGTGGTTAGCACTGAGCAAATATTTAAAGTCGCTGCTAAAGACATCATCACTACTGCAAATAAATGAATTGAATTCTGCTTATAGCCTCCCCCTACCTCTTACCTAAATTTATATTTGATCCCTGGGGAACACCTAGTGCTTTGCAATCTGTGTTGGCTTCCTGGTGGCGTTTCCCCATTGCTGTGAGAAGCAAGCACTGACTTTGAAGTCTGTGAAGCTGATGATAAATATGCTAATGTGTCTGGAGGTGACTCGATGTAGCAGATAGCACTGTGAGGGGAAAGTGCCACCCATCGTTTAATATATGGAGAGAAGGAGGTAGAGGCAGGGATGGAGGAGGAAGCATCACGTTACTGATAAGGGGCTACAAGGATAAACAATGGGAGTAAAAGAGGTCTTAAATTGTTTTGTCTGATTCAGAGCATTGATCTGTGGATATGTAACTGTCTGCAAAACAGTCGTGTGTTTTAAAATGCTAGGACAATTTGGTCATACATGTTAATGAAGCCCTCATCATTAACTGGTGATCCTTGAAGGGTCCCAACCTCCAAGTTGGGAACCAGTTTTTTAAATCAATCTCTTAAACTATTGTGTGCAAACAAACAAAATATTTAGTTTTATCATCACTAAAGTCAAATCACACAGGTTTTGCCTGTGTGCTCTCATCTATACCATTTACAAGGAACGGGCTCCTCACTCGGGGTGAACGTCCCGTTCGCTCGTGGGTCTCCCAGGGCCACGACCCCCCCGGCCTCAGCCCTCTGCTGGTTTTTGCAAAAAAAATTTTTTTTCAAACACATTGTTTATGTTTAGGTTTTTTTCAGCTGTCCCTTGTAGTGGACATCGGGTCATTCTTGGTACATAATGTAATGATGTAATGTTATGATACTGAAATCATTTTTGCATGGATTTTCTTTAAAAATTATGTTCATTTCATGAACATTAAAGTATATAAAAACAGTTACATGAACAATATATATTTGAATACTTGTTACTTACTTGTTACACTTTTGTTAATGGAATTCTGCAATTCCTACATTTAACCCTAACCCTAACCCTACATTTGCCCTCTGAGCATTCTTTTTTTTTTTTGCTTTTCTGTACGCTCCTACCACTGTTTACTTCTCTGAGGGAGACCTTCTACTTGGCAAATATGTGAAAACTGTCTCCTTATGTCTTTAGTGCAGAGCGCGCCAAGCTGATACCCTCAAGGCGACAGCAGTAAATCTGTTGCAGGTGTCGAAGGCAACATCAGGGTTGTCAGAAAGCATCTCGCCACACGACTCTGATCTTTGAGCAGCTCAGACATATTTAGGATACAGAACAACAGGTAAACACTCAATTCTCTCCACATTTCTGTATAAATTCTTTGCTGAAGATAAAAAGTTGAAGTTTTTGGTGTAAAATCTGCTTCCTTTCATCCATTCTGCTGGGGGATCTCATCCCTTATCACCTTGTGTTTCTCAAGGCGGTCTTTGATATTAATACCTCAAGAGTAGCTTTCCACTTCAAGTGTGTGCGGACAAGCTGTAGGTGTCACTGTCGACGTGGCTTTGAGCTCCACCAGCCGTGGCTGTTGGAGTCCAGAGCGCCACCCAGCCCCCTTTGTAGGAGACGTCGTAAGTCAGATGTTCAGAATGCATGGGGCATTGTCTGCCTGGATGTTCGATGGGCTGGCAGCAAAAGGTGACATCTGGTGACTAATGTGCTCAGATGTGAGTGCTGCTCCCTCAGTTCTCTGTGCAGCAGCTGCTCCGCAAAGGCATAAATGAGACAGGGGGAGCGAGAGAGAGACAGCCAGGGAAAGATAGGGGGAAGAGGGGGTGGTCGCCGGGCCAAGGTGGGGGGTAGGGCTCCGGGTTTGAGGAGTGTGTTTGAATGTGAGATGGTTCACCACGCCAGCCGTCTGACTCTGAAAGGGGTGTGTTCTGAGGGGGGGGGGGTTGGGTATATCATGGGAAAATCAATGACTTTCTGTCTGATTTTTGAGGAGGTGAAACACGGCGGCCTCCCCCACGCTCCATGCTGCCTCTCCACGTCCGCCGCTCCACAAAGAGACCACACAGATCAACCAGAGCTTGTTTTGATCTGCTTTGTGTTTCCTGTAGCCAAGTGCCTTCCAGTCACTGTGTCAGCGGCCAGTTGAGTCACAGCAACTCCTTGAAAACTGACTGTATATGTATGAGTCATAAGCCATTTTCTACTTACCTCTGGTGGTATCTAGGCATATGGATAGTTTTATGTGTGCAGGTTTTTGAGATTCCCACTTGTCCGATTTCTAACCCAAGGTCAATGGGATTTACTTTGCTCTGTTTAAATTAATAGTTGCAGAGTTACATTAACATGTAATATCAAAACTGCAGTATCTTCATGGCCAGACACTAAGGCTGAGCAATAAAATAAAAAGCATGTTTTCTGCACTTTGGATGAACCACCTCCTATAAATGGAAGTTCTCCTACTCTGAAAAAAGTCAGAGAAATTCTTCAAAAGGCTATCACATCACAGATAAAAAAGAACAGCCTAGTAACAAGACATGACTACATCCATCACACTGCAGAGATTTCCCATGAGCCAGTTGGATTTGGGGTAAAAATCAACTGCTATAATGGCTTCATCCTTCTCCTGTCACTGAAATATCCATGTTTGTTGAGCTGCATGTCACTTCTCAGAACATGTGGAGTGTTTGGATGACAGACAGCTGTATGAGACCCCTTTTCCTTTATGCTTCTGTGTGTGTGTGTGTATGTGTGTGTCCTCAACCCCAGCCATGTTACCCTAGAGGTCACTTCAGTGTAGAGGTCCTCATGACCTCTGAGCTCCCTTGCTGCTCTAAACGAGGAAAGGGCCCCACTAGCTCTGATCTGGCAATGAGCAGGGTTAAAACATCGAATGGCAAACAAGATATGACAGTGAGGGAAAACAACACCCCAGAAAACATGACAAAAATTACAGCTGGGGTTTGATCTTGAGACACGATCAGTTAATCATCTCTAAAGGGCTGATAGCGCAGCACACGTCTGCGTCGTTTATGTGCCATAATCTTGCCAAAATTATTTGTATCCTTTCTTTCTAGGGAGGGGATCACACAAAACTGGTTGTGGATCAACACCCTTAAACATGTGGTCATTTGTGGCATTCATATGGACATGCTGCTTCTTAGAAGACACTTGAGCCCCACTTGAAAGGCGTCATGGGCTGCTTTCGATTAGGGAGGCTGTGGGCTGCTTTAGATTTGATGAACAAGAAGTGCATATGCATTCCACAAAGAATGTTAATGAAACACATTCCTCCCAGTTTCTCATGGAAACCAGCTTGGATTTAGGGATAAGGAGGTGGAGAGAAATGGGGTCCCCCTTATACCCTTCCTCAGGAAAAAAAGAGCTTACAAGATGAAGGAGGGAATGACTCCTCTGAGGAAAAAAGGAAAGGAAAATTGTGTGGGATGAGAGTGTATTGAGAGATTGTCAATACATGATATAGGGGGTCCCACAGGTCCACTTGTGTGTTTTATTTGTTGTGACAAGTACAGAAAATGTACAGAATACCATTAGAAGCACATGAAAGTGTGGATTTAAACCTTTTCACTCAGATAACACAGCATCTTCCTTACAAATAGATAAAATAAAATCAGAAACCGATGTTGCTTGTTGAAGTTTTCCTTATGTTTTCATCTGTAAGCAAGAATTTCAACATAATGAATTGTAAGTCCTTGATCAGCAAGAATGGATAATGTGTGCATGTTAAAGTTATTTTCTATTAAAGTGCATTTCCATTCACATGCATTTTCCATTTGAGCATAAAAACCTGAACACATTTACATATTATATATTAGAATAGAAATAGCAGGACTGTTTCAAATGACAAAATCTAATGGAACATTTTTTAGAGAGATGTTTACATTAGTTTTTGATAGTGTCATCGTTAAGTGATGTCTCCAGTGCAAAGCACATTGATGCCCTTGCTTAGATTATAAAGATCCACTCTGAACTTAAACACATTCCTGCCATAATTCACAATGGTTTTATAACTGTCAGACCTGAAATAATAAGGTTTCTGGTAATGGCTCACACCAGCTGGAAGCAAAACATGATGTGCAAAATAGCAGATTGATGTGTAAGTTGAGCTTTTTGAGGATGGCTGTGATACAAGAGGTAGAGCAGGTTGTCCACTGATCACCAGATTGATGGTTCGATGCCTTTCCTATTGAGGACTCGGCTGCTTGGACACTTCATTCCATTCACTTTTGGGCTTCAGTGCTTCTGTCACTGAGGTGTTTTTCTGTTATTGATGTTTGGCTAAACTTCAGTCCCTGCCACTTTGTGCCATTGGGCTACTTCTAGCTTTGAATGGGCTTCCCCGTGATGTGTGGAGTCTGGAGTAATATGTGCAGATTTGTGCCTTTCCTTCAACTTTCTGTTCCAAACTGTGTTGTCAATGAATAGAAGCAAAGGCAAGTTTACAAGAAAAGTTACCCTCGTAACCCCAGAAGTGGCGGGAGGGTCTGCACAAGTCTATTAACTGATCATTACTCGTTCACACACTCGTTCATGTCATTACTATATATTTGCACCCACCTGAACACTTAAATCAACCCTCTGGAAGTATTGGCAGACTTTTAAATTCACCCACTGTAGATACTGAATGTCAAAGTGGAGACTGACTGTCTCAGTGAACAGCGCGTTTTGCCTTCTGAGACATATTATGACGAGAGTAAGAAGTCATACTATCTGGACAGTACAGACACTGTACGAGAGACTTCCTTCTTGTATATAAACTGCATTGCGTCTCTTAATTGGAAAATAATTAATTATTCCGTGTTTGCATAAGAGAGAATCTTTTCAGTCATTAAATATTATTAGTCATGCAATTCAAGTCGTGCCTCCAAGCCAAAATCTTATTTTTATGGAGACTTCACACACACACACGTGTGCGCACACAGTTTTTCTATCTGTTTTATATCAGCTTGTAGACACTTCAGGAAAGTGACACATAATTTAAATGCTAGAACCTCAGAGAACACTGAGTTTTTTTTAACTGTCCAGTATATGTAACATTTCAAAAGAAATAGCACCACATACGCACATTTATTAAAACAATTAAACAGAATATCTCTCTCAGATATAATGTGTTGGCTTATTTGCAAGAGCAAGTTTATGTAGAGCTGAATTTAAGCCTGTTTTTCATTCTTCACACATGATATAGTCTTTATACAATTACTGTGCGTGCACTGTATTTCAGCTAGTCCCATTGTATACATATAGGAATCATGTTTGAATAATGGCAGTAGTATTTGCATTAAGCTGCTCGGCATTCATTTTGCTGATCGCAGAAGAAGTGTGTTTTCATTACAGGCAATCACAGAGGCTCCTATCCAATGCAAATGAGACACTTTGCCAATTAATGAATAATGCAATTGGTTAAAAACAGGCTCGACATCAATATTGACAAATTTTACGATGTTACACCAGGATTATTGACCTAGTCTCTGATTATTTTCTTTCCATTTCACTGACCTTTTCTTTGTGTGAATATACGGTCAAGCCGTAATGTGCTGCTTTAGTACTTTAACGCATCAATCATGTGATCATTTATATAGTGTTTCCAGATCATAATTCTATTTACCAGGGGCACTGTAATGCTGTATTGATTGCCAAACCATTAGCATTCATACAACCATCAGTAGTGAAAAGTAGTTCTCCTTCTGCTCTCTGCTTCTCTCTGCCATGTGGTAGCAGATATAAATGGCCATGTTATTGAAAATTCCTTTTTCCTTTCACTGCAGAGCGGGGGGGTGCAGATCTCTATTAGCAGACTGGGATTTTCTCCCATGTGTCACGGTGAGTGTAATTGCAATGTCACACTTCAAGGACTTCATGTGGGTGGACGGGTGGTCTACCACAAGAGAGAGGACTGTAGTCAAAATACCAATTAATGAAGGCCAGAGAAATATGACCTGAACTGCTTCAGGTCCGTACCTACCAATGACTGAGCCTGTCGATTGAAATTGTATCCCATCAGCCCTTGGTCGTGGGTCAGCGCTCAGTGTCAGTGCTGGCAGATTACACTTCCCTCTCACTGGATTCTGGCTCATGCCCTTGAGCGCACGTCCAGGAGTTCATCCCATACTTACTTCATGATGATGAATTCACAACTTTAGAGAGAAAATGAACTCCAGCTCTTCAGAAATTCTTTGTAATATTACCATGCAACCCACCAAGTCAAGCTGTACCTTGACATTTTTTTATTGTTGCTGGGTCCACCCAGGAAAATTCATTCCTCTTCTGTTATTCTATTCAGCTCTGTGCAGAGGTACAACCAAGCCACTTATACTGAGGCTTCAGAGTGAGCCTGTCTGTGGTCTTTGCTCCTCTTACAATGCAGCATCATGTTGCTGCTGTAGCCCTGGGCTGTAAACTGTGGTGTTGTCTTGGAGTATCTGACCACGCATGTGAGCCCTTGAGAGATGGCACATCCAAACCTTGGTAGTGATACAACCCACTGCTGCCAAAATTAATTATCACAGCGGGCTGTGACCTTGCCTCGTCTGCTCCAGCCTGGAGATAAGTTACCATTTGCATGTGGCGCCAAGTGAACCTCAGATATTAAGTCTGCTTCATGTAAATGGACTGATGGTGCCTTGTGGAGTGGATGGACAGGGAGTCCTGCTGTGTGGATTCACTGCTCTGCAACACATCACTGTAAACAAAGGCACAAAAATCAAGGAAGCATCTAGAAGTAAACTTCTCTCTGGTGTTTGCCCTTAAAACGTCACTAATTAATATTTCTATATAAATGTGCAAATGAGAAACCCTCACAAACACACAAAGCATTATCAATATCCCCATCGACCCTTTCAGCCTCATTTAGCTCATTGTTTTGGTTTTGCAGCACACTGACTGTAGAATTAGCTTAAATTATTTTCTACTGTCACCTATTATTACTTCAGCATTTTTTTCTTCTGCAACCCAGGTTACACCTACTTAGAAATAGCTTTTCCAGCCAATTATCCAGTGTGTTTTTTTCCATTATTCAAATTGTACATTTAGCCCTCATTGGTTAACTTACTTTAGTACCGAGGTGAAAATACTTTTACGGACAAAGAGTCTGGTTTCTGTTTCTGACAGCTGGGTCCCATTTTGACATGAAATTAGAGCCTCCTCAGGATCCACTGTGAGGACTTTTGCACTGCCCAGTAATCAAAACACAGCATGGAATCCACTTAAGCCTCGTCACAGGCTACATTGCAAACCACCACATGTAAAACAAAGAGATAGAAAATACAGAAATAGAGGAAGGTAGTAAAACCATTTCCACTGTAGATTACAACAGTAATTATAAAGGTCAAAATGGAAATAGGTGATATTTTAACTTCAATGCAGAGTTTAATGAAATCTTAAAGAAATCATTTTGAATCAGCGTTTACATTTATAACCTGAGCTAAATTAACGCTTTGATCATCGCACTGCTTCCTTGACATTGCATGACCTTCAATTTCATATGTTTGGCATGATAACAGTCATGTGTTATCATGATCTCCCCTGAGATCAGGACTCTTATTACAGGAGAAGCAAGCGGCACATCTCCTGAACAAACAAGGTTACTGCTTCTGTAATGCTCCGGATTTCTCTACACAAATCCACATATCCAGGTCGTGGCTGCGACTCACAAGAATGCACCATCCGCTGATTACGTCTAATTAAATTAAATGTCACTTACAGGCAACGTGGAGTGTTTCCACCATAGACACACTTGCCGCAGTGACTGCACCAGCATGGCAGCAGCATTCTCACAACAGAAACTAGTAGAAGGAGTCGTTAATGACGCTGTAACAAAGAGGATTTCACTTCATCAAACCAAAATTTCAAGAAGCCTGTCTGTGCTTTGACAGATGCAGAATATTTCATGACACCACAGGCTGAGCTCAGGTCATCCTGTGTAGAGGCCAAAATACTCAGGATACTCAGACACATAAATGACACACTGACAATACAAATCACTTGTGTACTACCTAAGTTAGTAGTACTAACTAAAGGGCCTCTGAATTGGAATGAACACTTGGAGTGTTTGTGAGAGAGCAGCAGGGACTTTGGAGGCTGACAATGAAGATTATCCATGATTGGATGATTCATTGAGACCAGTGACAGTCTGAGTGTGTGGGATGAGACCTGGTGCTATCTTTACCCTTCTCTCCACCTCTGCCCATCTCTCACTCTCCTCTATTTATGGAGCGCTGTGGTATGTATAGCGCTTCAGTACTGGACTGCAGCTCACAGGGGACCCATCACCCTTCTCGATCAGAACAACCTGCACCATTTCTGCACAAAAAGGCAGCATGAAACGATGGGCTTAGGCAGAAAGGGATATGACCTTTTCAACCCTCCGCTGGTGGCAAATGACTACAAATAGTCAACTCACATGTACAACATACATTCAGATGTGCACAGAGAGTGTAGGATGCCACATGACTCCCCGTGTCTTTGTTTTCTTCTTCTACCAGAAAGCTCTGCAGCCGTGAGACAAATTGCTGCATGGCATTAGCACTACAGTGAAGGATGAAAGTGCACCGAGCAAGGCAAACAAGCATCCCATTACAACCGCCACTTAGCAACAAACACATCTATTAAAGCGGCTGAGCAAGGCTGGAGGTGAGCCTGCACACACCTCCAACAAGCTGCTATCCAGGGCAATGAGATTCAGGATGCACTACGCTGGGAATTTCAACGAGAATGAGAAAAAGAAAATAAATGGCCCTCCCACTTCCTCTCTCTACTGAGGAATCAAGGGCCATAGCGGCTGTTTACATACTTGGAGAAAGAGTCTCTTCATCAGATGATGTTTTATGATTTTTTTGCAGCCCTGCTGAGACCAGGAGCAGTCCCTTCTCCACCATCATTTTTTACTGCGGACATGAGCATGACATCACTTACACAGAGACGGGCTGCTCAGTTCCACTGTATCATAGTGATTAATGGAGATCTTAATACACTGACCTGATACAGCTAGTCTTCTGCTTTTCTCTTTGCGTGCTACTGGAGCTCCGATATTTTTCACCTCCTCATTTCTACCCACAGGTTCATCCCCAGGGCTGTACCTGTACACTCTGATGTGTGTCACATCAGTTCTCAGACAAAAACGCATAATTCCCTCCTTTTTTTCTTTCTTTCTTTTTTTTTTTTAACCGCACTAATTACTGTGGTGCAAATCCTGACTGCTGTTGTCATGGTAATTGCCTTTCAGGGGTTATGGCGCCACTAAAGCTCAAGTGACTGAGAGTGAGAGAAAATGAGAGGAAGTTAGGGGAAGATTGCGAAGGAGACACACACTGCTCATTGTGTGCCAACATATTTCATGTTTCATCTTGTTTCATGGCGTGTACTATTGGCAGTTTACCTTGACTCGAAATGATCTGACCACGGTGCTGCTCCGCGTCAGTGCCAGAAAATGAATTTGATGTGGGTGAGTGGGGATAAGTGTTCTTTCAGCACTGAGCCGAGTGCCAAGAGGTCCCAGAGCAGAGACCCGCTCCCTGCCATTTATCCACTGCATTAAACGGATGTGCTGGGTTCAAGGAGGGGTCAGGGAAATATAGGGGACAACATATGTCAAACAATACATATAGGTAGAGAAAAGTAGGATCATAAAAAGCCTTTTGTCATTTGGCAAACAGGGCTCCCGGCACAGGGAAAAAAGAGAAATGCCTCATGGATTGAAGCGCTTGATCATCATTATGGAACAACAAGAGGCACCTCTGACAGTTGGCACCGACATAATGCTGAAATGAGGATGGTTTAGCTTCTCCAAGGTCTTAAGGTTCAGAGCATCATTGTGTCAGTGTGTGTGTGTGTGTATATATATTTATATTTGTGTGTGCTTTGCTTTGGTTGTCGCAGTGCCCTTAGGATGTCCTTGTGTAGAATCAAGTGTCCTGCTGGACCCCAAGCATGACTGGCTTTCTGCTGTTCACTGTTGTTATTTAGACACTTCATCATAATGTTTCTGCTAATACCATTTTAATTAACTGCTGTTGTCTCAGTTTTTTATGACCAGTAAGCTTTGATTTATGTGTGTGGTTTTATTCTGTCATAAAGTACTACTTGCAAAAAATATGCACAAGACACAACAAACACAGATACAACAGGAAAACAGAAAATCAGTGACGCAGCCCTTGAGCTTAATTTATTTCTATAGTGGTTATGTTCAGCATTGAGGTGGAGCGACATTATCCAAGATCTTATTTTATCATTTAGTGAAGGACACTGTAAAAAAATCCCTTCCAGCTGAATTCTAACTTGTTCATATGCAAGTAATTGCTACAATTTGCTGCACGCACACAACACAACACAACGCAACACAGCACAACACCACGCAACACAACCCAAAACAGAAGCAAATTCAATATTCCAGCTCCTGTTTGTTTAGTCATGGACAAACAAAAGACTGTGCCAGCAGCTTGTTGGTCTGAATGGGATTTATTTCACTGTGTTCGAAAGGAATTGTCAAGAATTTATTTACAAATCTGTTCTACACACAGAAGATCTACTCCATGATAACACACACAAACACACACATACACACACAGCGCTCTCATACAGTTTAATCCCTTATGACTGGTGCAACCTCTGCAAACTCACAGCAATCATTTCATGCCAGATGCTGTAATCATGTATTGATATGTTCTTTGAAAATGTGTTCATCTTGTGAAAAACCTGGTTTGTGGTGTGTGACCTGCTATGCTGTAGCAGTGTCATAGTGTAGAGGTAATTTAGAACATTGGATGTGTTTTAGATCCTAAAGTAATCATCAGATTGTGAAAATGATCTTTGAGAATTGTTACAAAGCACATCTAATCCCTTATTAAAGGAAAATGATTAAGTGCTTAAACAGAAAATTGCATTGCATCATACTGTAGCATTAACTTATTATCTTCAGCTCTGGGAAGACAGATCACTGCAATACACTGTGGGAAAAAACATAACTCTCACTGTGTAAATGAGCAATTAATTTATACCATTTGATCAGTCAATCAGTTATAATCAAAGAGTTCTTTTTTTGTCATTATGATCTTACAGTTTTTATTGTGCAAAGTCAGACAGCAACTGGTGCTGGGAGCTTAGTGACATAATGATTACTTGCTCTTGTTAATAGTAGAACAGTTCAAAATTTTGGGATGTACACTTGTTAGTTTTCTTGCAGAGAAGTAGATGAAAAGATTGATACCACAAAGTTCAGAAACACTTCGCCTCCCAGCACCTCTAATGCTCACTAATTAACACATTACATGTTCCTTGTTTCATTCATGCGAACACAGAAATGTGAAAACAAGAAGTTGTGGAACATTGTGGTTTCTATCCTCCCATCTAACTCTCAATAAAGAAAAGTATTTCCCAAAGTGTAGAACAGTTAATTCAAGGAACCATCTAATATTCATACCTTATAACTGGTCAATCACACAAAGTCACATGTCTAAGTTCAACAAGTTAAACTCTGCACAAAAGTTCTACGCAGATTCAATTTGATTTCTTTGAAACAAACGGGTTTTGGTCAGGCCCATAATTAATTTCTCTACCTGACTGGATTACAATTGTCAAGGAGTTCTAAATATTCTAGAAATGTGCAGACTTTTAACCCAGAACATACCATATACATAGTTTAAATCATATGTGCCTGTAGCACCTACCAACCCCTGCACCCCTAACTGTCATTTTGAATAAAGATATTCATGACATTTAGTCAGGAGGTCATGTGTAGGTAATTTTTAACAAAACAGAACAATCACCACTGTAACTCTGTTGAGAAATGAAATTCTGTAACCACATTCAGCCCTCATGCATGTTTTGACAGTGTGTTAGAAATAGAGGCCAAGAGGAGTGTCATCCCTCACAACTGCCTGAGCTATCTCTCACTCCATGTTTTTCAGATTAATTCAAAGCATCCCACTGCCTGGGAAATGACAACACTGTGGAGACAGCCTGAAGTTACACTTTGATGGACACAGTGGTCTATCTCTGCCGTTGACTTCAGTGGTGAAATTGTGACCCCCTGGTCATTTTGGCGGGGCCTTATCAGCACCGGCCAAATGCAGGGAGTCTGATGGAAGGACTAAGGAGATGATTTGTGGACAGTCTAGCACACTAATGGTGTGATCGCTGCATGCTGTCCACATTGTGGCTGCAGAATACATTGTGAAAGTGGCATGGGGGGTAGGTGGGGCTCATATTCAATTGGACCAGCCTGAAATGAAAGACATGGAGGACAAATCCCACAGGATATTTGAATGAATCTTCTGCTGCCATACTTACTCACCTAAGACAAAATAAATCATTAACACAATGTTTTATGGTTGGAAAACAGGATTTCAGGGCAACCACAACGATAAATGTCAGCTTAAAGTTTATACAGTATAGTGCAGCCTTTTAGTCTGTGATCCTACTGAGCTGAGAAAATCCACTGGGTGCAACCTTTAGAAGCAGAGGATCCTCGGCCCTACCTAACTCCTCGAATCAGTGGCAGAAAATCTATATCCTCTTAAAGAGGAGGAGTCACATCAGATAATAGATATATGAAATCCATCTTGTTTCTGAACTCTGTCCTTTGTAGGAAACAGATCAATGGGAAATCCTCTCCTTGAATTGCCCAAAGTGACACACAAAAAAAGTTGACTCTGGGAAACACACAGTGAAGGTGGAACGTGTCAAGAGCTAAAAATGTGTGGGAATAAACATTACAGAGCACCCGATGTGGACTATACATTCAACCAAAAAAGTCTCTTTGTGTACTTCTACATAAAGAGCGTGAGATTTAAACATTTATTGTTTTTGCTGTTCATGTTTGTTTGGCCCAAGCAGGTAATCTCTGGTTTGAGGACAGCGACAGGCCTACAGCCTGTTCGCTCTGCTGCCATCTGTAAAGTGATACAGAAGTATCTGCTGCTGTTGAGCTTCTTCCCTCAGGCTGTGAGGCGCCTAAACTCCATTTGAACTCTTTCATAACGACACAAATAAGGACTGAGACTTAAACATCACTTCTCTCAACCATTGTACCTTCACATATTGCACTGCAAACACTGAGCTATCTGGATATTTATGTCCTTTGTTGCACATTTGAAATCATGAATAAACGCTGGCCCCTGTTATACACTGCAATATCTTTTACTAGCAGATGTCTGATGTTGGAGAAATCCTTTTTTCATCTTATAGTTCTCATATTCATTCAGAGCAGAATGCCACAATATTTATATGACACTGTAATATGTCAGCACTGCACAACTTAACAACAGTTGCTGTGCAGCTGCACTGTTGTTGAATGTTGACTTATACTGCTTGATTAGCTCGCAAGACAGCACTTTGGGCTTTTCTAAACTGCATCTGTTGCTGTTTTATTGCTACACTATATTTCTTACACTTTTTTTTCTCTCTAAAATACAGTTTGTTGCGTGTGGGGGGATACAACTGCATTTTGCTTCATCCTGTTCTGTTTACATGATAATAAAGCTGCCCATGACCTTGCCCTTGAAACGCCTGATAAAAACAGTGGCAGCGATGCAGCGGTGAATGACTCTCTGCACTCACTAAAAGTACTGGTATAGATAAAACATACGTTATATCTAAAATAAACATCATTATATCTGTAGTTTTTTAAACAAAGGTGCTGATATTCAGACATTCAGACATTTGTTGTAACATAATCTGTAATATTATACTCATTTTTTGCAGCAGCAGCAGCAGTGGCAGCAGTGAAAATGTTTCCTGTGTTTATTTTTGACTTGCCTCTCTAATGTAATCAAATTATGGTGATTTAGATGCTCTCCCGATAAAGTCCTTGAATTCAAACAGCCATTTATTGCGAGGCGCTGTTCTTTTATCCACTCAATCCTGACTTAAATGCAGATGAACAGGTGCCGTCTCAAGTGAGACCCAAAAATGCCTAAAAATGAAGTGTGGCAACTCAGAAATGTGCTCATATTTCTAATAGGATTAAACTATTCCATGTACACATGTAGGAGTGAGCTTTTATTTTCTGCATAATAAGTGCATGTTTGTAAGTGGAGTCGACAGAGCAATGCAGACAAGTGCCTGAGCGCCTGGTTGCTCTCTCTTTCGACATGTCAGGTGCCGTGTTTACGCAGCCTGTTGCCCGGCAACCCCTGCCAAACAGACTGGTGTATGAGGGGAATCTGTAAAGCAGCAGAAGTAGATGTTGTCATGAAGGT
This sequence comes from Toxotes jaculatrix, assembly GCF_017976425.1. Lineage (NCBI taxonomy): Eukaryota > Metazoa > Chordata > Actinopteri > Toxotidae > Toxotes > Toxotes jaculatrix. The sequence goes on along the minus strand of NC_054414.1, from coordinate 13,704,819 downwards.
GTCTGTACAAGTCTGTGTGTGTGCATGTGCGAGTCTCTGCATCCGCAAACAGGTACTACTGCTGCCCTCCATGGGACTTAACAAGTTGTTGCACCTTTCACATTATTAGCCTCCCACTGTCTAACAAGGCAATGACTGATTCTCAGATTAGTTTAGGAGGACACATAATACAGGAGAGGTCATCAAAAGGGCAAGGGGTTTGGTTACATTTGTTCTGGCTCTTGTTAAATAATGTTCAACCAAACTGTTCACTGTTAGGAATAATTAGAATCAGAGGCGTCGCTACGAACACAAAGGTCAGATTGGAACTTTCTAGTAGGGTCTGGTGGATTGTTCTTACTATAAAATTAAAAATGGAATCTGGTGCTTCCTTTGATTCCTGTCCCTCAGACTGACCTGCCATTTTTCACAGACTAAAAAAGATTCATTTATTTATTTTGTAGTGATATGTACCATGTGTACCTTTACTTCTAAATGAGTACATTGGACAAATGACATGATGCATTTCATGATCTTCAAGAACTTGAACCTTCTTGTTGTTTGTTTTAAAAGAGTGCTCCCCATGCTTTCCTCATAGCTTGGCGCCTACATTACCCACAATGCAACTTGACCACAGACAAGGTCCAGGTGTGTTATGCTAGTAGCAGCTGAAGCAGAGAAGAGGAGCAGGATACATTGGTCTGGTAAGCTCACTTCTTTCTAACTTCACAACCACAAAATTTTTTATTGCTCAGATTTGTTTTCTTCAGCTGCAGCTGATACTGTCTTATGTGACATCAGTGGGTGGTGGAGTTTCCCTTTTACAAGCATCCGGCCCAGGACCAGTGTATAAAGAGCCAGAGACAAAAGTGATATCAACTAATTTCAACCCTACATCAAACTCCCAGCAAAACAGCATGTGATCATATTACAGTGGTGTGTTACAGTCCAACAGCAGAGGTGCAGTATTCAGGCTTCCTCAGTCTAAGCAGAACATGTTGCCACTACAGGTGATCTGCCTCTGTTCTGTGCATTGTCACATCATTGTTAGACAAGTGTCATTTGAAAGATATCTCTGAGATTTGTTTGTAAACACGAGATCATCGGTGTACAGAGAAAACAGAGAAGGGGAGAAAAAACAGGCACCCCTGTGGTGCACCACTACTTTCAGCAAAAGATTCAAGCAGGTGAAAGCTCAGCGGCAAAGCGTGAAAAAACATCATCCTAAAATTATATTTCCCCTCTTTCTAAAACAAAGCTCTTGCATCTTCCATTTCTAGTCCCATTTTGTTGTTTGCTAGTATGTTTCCTGTTTCCTGCAAATAACGGGCCAAACCGTGATGTGAACGTCAGGCAGCTACAGTAGAGTTTGATTGCTGAAAATGTTTCAGTGCTCTAAAACATGAGAGGAAACAACAGCTTTTAGTGTCAGGTCTTTCAAAACGAGCCTGAGCTTCTTTCTGCTCTCACCAATTTACACCAACAATAACACAAGAGATATCCATTGTAGAAGAGATAGAGATACCAGTTTCTCAGTGCACCACAATGCAACAAAGCAACAAGACATGTTGCACTTTCAGTAAAGGGGCACAGCACTTACTTTTTTCTCTAATGGAAAAGCTCTTGCTCTGCTGTCAATATTGCTCCATCACCTACAAGCAAGACCTGCAGCAGGTTCACAAGTTCACACATGCCGTACAGGGATTTGGTGAGAGTTATTCTATGAAAAGTAAGAAATCACTAACTCACGGTGGATGTAGACTGGTTGAGAGGAGAGCAGATACACCAAGGAACTGCAAGAAAATTCATCCTCGCATCAGTTTCCAAGGTTGTATTTTTACTTTTCACCGTACAGTACATCTACGCTATGTTAGAACATGTATGTAGATATGTTGATACCTGTCGTAGAAGCAAATTATCATGAGAGGGAATCACTCAGCTAAGCTCCTTTGATGAAAAATAACTGAAGAGTTTCAACCTGACCTTAAAAAACATGTGACATTTCCCAGTTGAGGAGCTGGAACCCATACTCTACGATAAGGAAAGCATCTTACTTAAATGTCAGCGCTGGACAGACTCGCTCTGATATTGTTGAGGAACTGCCATCTTACTGAAATTCTTTTTTTTTTAATTATTATTGTGTATGAGACTGCAATGCAATTTGCTGTGGTGTCTCATTAAGCCCTATAATGTCTTCCCAATAATTAAACACTCACATTTAGCAGAAAATGATTCGGCAGAGTATACCACAAACCAGGGATTCTGACAAACATACTATGCTTTGAGTATAATTGACTTTTCACTCTGCCCTGGAGTTACAGGAGAATAATGGGCCTGGAAATAGCTAGTTAACCTCCTGTCAGGTAATACATAAAAGGAAAACAAAGTTTTCCCAGCATTGCAATACACCTGAACCTTTTCCTCTGAGAGGGAACAGAGGGATGTCAAGGTGGGAATTGTTCCACTAAGTGATTTTATTAAGTGGAACACCCACTGTGAGCCCAATCTGCCACGCAATGATTGTTTGACGCAAATTATACATAATTCCCAGTGCACGACTAAACATCTATAACCCCCACATACACTACGGTTCAACAGCAAGGCTCTGTGCCATGAAGAGAACAAATCACTGAACAGGACTCGTACATTAAAAAATAAATAAATACAACCATGTAATCTTTATTATTATTGTATTAGGTGAATCAAATATTTGATCAATCAATAGAAACTTATATATCATTATATCATAAGAAAAATGAGGAGATTTGAGTATACTGTGTTGAAAGTGCATATATTCACTAATTCATTATTGATGCAATTAATTATTGGCTTCAGTCCTATTGTGCTTTTCTTTAAATAAGCATTATTGTATTTGTGTATTGCTGTGAACTGTTGTCAGTGTTATATTTGTATGCCAGTGTTGCAGTGATCATGTTATTCCTCTCAGTATATAGTAGCAAAGGAAACATGTTGTCAACCCCCTCGCCTCTTTCTCTCTCTGCACTGTCTCTCTCTGTCTCTCCCACTTCTTCATTGCCCATGGCCTCAGGGAACAGTTGGCTTTCTGAATGCTCTTCCCCCTTTGTGAGCACACATTGATTGGCTCACCACTCCCCCAAAAGCAGAGCAGCATGGGATGCCAGCAGCCAGCTTTCTGCTGGTGTTGCTCAAAAAAAGTCTGAGGGAAAAAAACGAGGGGAGGAAATCATCAGGAGGCTTCACCACAACCTGTCTAGGTATGCCTCTTCTCTTTCTGTCTGCCTCTCCTGCTGTAATGAGAATCAATGGGGTTTAACACATTTCCCTCATGTCTTTTTGTCAGATAGAGAGCAATAGTCATCTCCTGTGTTTGCAGAGTCCTGTCCTCCTCCTACTCATTGTCCTGCTGAGTCCCTCCATCTTTTACAATCCTATTTGTTGACCAGACTCCACTGCTCACCAGGTCACACGCAATCCCATAACACAACAGACCCGCAAAAACAGAATTGTTTGGGGAAGGACGGACACATGAACCTAAGGGGCTTGGTTAAATGAAAGCACAGAATCTGTTATCTACAGCTATAATTTAACTCAGATTTTTGTGTTTCAGCTAAAGAAATATGCCAACACAGCTCTTGAACCTCATAGTAAGTAGACCCTTGGGAATTTAAGACTCCAACACTATCTGTCTCCATATTTTTGGACATACCACCGAGCGGCATGAGCTCTCTGTCCACAGCGGAGTAAAGTGTGCACTGTGAACACATTTGGACTGGAAGACAGCCAGTGGTTGGTTGGTTGTGGAGGATGTGGGCTGGTCTCTGGAGCCTGGCGGTTGTTCATTCATAAACCAGGTGGAAACTGTAAATGAAAACACAGACATCTCACTGCCTACACTTTCAAAGATCACATTGTGCAGTAAGGGGCAGCAGGACGTGCGCGAGTCCAACATCAGCAATGTGTTTTATAATTCTCTGAAAGAGTTTATCTACATGTGGCAAATATAATCTCAACTCAAACATTAAGAGAAGAAAAGCATCAGTGAGGAAAAGTACGAATATTTATGTCAGTGAAACTCACGTCATTTAACATAACGAGTGAAAAATGATATTATCCCTCACAGTTCATTCATCTTTATGACAGCCATCTGGACAAAGACCTAGACTACTAGACAGTATGGGCTTTCATGGGGTGTAACACCAGGTAAGTCCCTCTAATTAAACATAACAAAAAATTGGCACCGGCAGTAAGGAAGTCTAACATATTCACTGTGATGCTATCACCCAGCATGCTTTCAGAAAGAGGCTGGGAGATACAGTTATCAGTCCAACACCAACCCGTCTCCAAAACATTATGTTAATATCCCTGCATTTGATCATGTTTGGGCTACAAAAAAAAAGGTCGGGGCAAACATGGTGGTTTATGTTGAATATTGAAACAGTAAAGAAGTAATTTGCATTTTTATCAAGACAACCGTCTCTCCTTACCCTGCCTTAACAAGTGCTTTGACTTGTGCAATCATGCCCGAGTTGCCACAAGCAGGTATTGGAGGGGGAAGCAAATTAAATACTGCATGTTAACAGAGATAGTTTTGCAGAAAAATTCAGTACAAAGGTTTTACAGCTCTGCAGATTTGTGCCTTCAAAATATTTCCTCATTATCTTGATAAAAATGCCAGCATCACATTTCTTTCAAAATGTGTTGCAAATTAGATATAGAGTATGTTACATCAAGGTTAAAAGCTTACTAAAATACATGATGTTGTAACTCCGTTGCAGGGGTTTGCATAGATATTACCATTAGAACCAGTGTTTATGTATACCTACTTTTGTACTGAGTTAAACAAAAAAAGTTTCAACCAGCTACAGACTGAACCTACTGAAAATCAGGGACTGAAGAAAGTCAGAATCAAGGATCAACCTTAGCTTTCATAGATTGGTGGTGACCCAATTCACATTAGCCCTAGTTATTTTTTCAGTTGTTATACAAATATATTAGTGCAGCTTTAAATCAGCAAAGTGACTTGTAATCTCCACCTCTGCCGTCTGATCTCTAATCCACTGGTGTTGACAGGAACAGAAAACCAGAATAAACTATGAGTAGAATATAGAAACTCCATTCAGAAAAGACTGGCAATCAAACCTGCGTACTTCTTGCTGTAGGGTGACAGTGTTAACTGCTGGACCAGCACGCCCCTGCCAGTAAAGCATGTCGGATAAATCTGATGTCCCACTGAGTGTGCCCGAGTGAGCCTGCTGATGTTGCACTGCTGAACATCCCTTTGCATATCATTTTTAAAGAATTTCACTGACAGACCGTTTTTTGACTCAGTCTCCTTGACCCAGTTGTGATAAGGAAAATTCTCCTCTATATTTGGATCAGTGTGTCTGTCTTGTGCTGGCGTACATCACAGACGTCACATGATCTTGAGAGAGAGAGAGAGAGACAGAAGGTGTCACAATGCTGTGATCACAGGTCTGACAGGCCGGTCCTTTGCAAAACATCCCAGTCGAACAACAAGCAAGATGTTATATCATGACTGTTGATCACCATGTAGGAAATTAGTCATACTTTTTCATACATGAGCTGAAACATGCACGAGATGCCTGAATTCTGATGGAGCATGACCCTGGATTTTGACTGTTGTAGCTCAGCCCAGGAAAAGGAAAAAATCCTTGGGTGGTTCAAATATTTAACCATACAAGAAATTCATCACGAGAATAGTTCTTCCAGCTGAGTGTGACAAGCTTAAGTGGCCTGAGACAAATTGGTGATCGAGAGCTATTTTAAGCTATTTAATAGGCTACAATTTAGGAGTTCCTACCAGTGAGAGCACCGAAGGGCTGCCTAATTGCATTTAAAATGAACTGTATGGTATTAAATATAGATCTAAACTACTCAATCTTGTACATCATGCTTTCATTTGTATACAATTTTAACATTTTACCTCATACTGAAACAGGATTTTGGCTTTAAGAAGTGCAGTTTTAATTACTGGAAGCCAGTGAATGTATGAAAATAAACTGCGTGTAATAGGTTTTAGTTGAGGTTCCAAGTTTTTGATTTACCTCATGTGCACTTCAGCAGCTGCAGACTTTTAAGTAGCTTAAATATCCTTAGCTGCCTAGGCAGCTTTAAATTATAACAATTTTGTTAGTGTTTAGATGTAACTTTAGTTTTTGTCTGTTTGCCAATTGGCAAACTATCCTTTCATATAGTAGCTTTTGCACATATTTAAGCAATTTATGTTGCCACTTGCAACAATCAGCTATTGAAGATGAGAGGGCTTTATTGCTCAATAAAATTGATGGGGCTTTGGTATCAAAAGTTTGCTCCTGAATCTGAGGCAACTGCTGTGAATCACAATTACCTAAAATTTTCCAATCTCCATTAGAGGGAAATGTTCACATTAGCCAATTTAGGGATGGCTTACAAGCCTGGAACAGGCTGAAATCAATGCTTCCTGTCACCTTTTAGCAGGACAAATGGCGCCTATTGTTCCAGCCCATCCCTCCCCCTAACTTAGACAGCTGGGGTAGATACACAGGCCAGAGAGCAGGGGGCTCAGAGGAGTCCACACAAACCAGCAAGACTGGATCAGTTTTGTGTGGTGACATCTTCTATAAGAGATTGTGATCCCAACTTTGGAAAGTCGATCACAGCATGCAGGGTGGTGTGTCTCTAACTTTTGACATGGGATGCTTCCAAACAGGCCAGAGTGACAGGTCAGAGCGTGTGTGTGTGTGCGTGCGTGTGCGTGTGCGTGTGTGTGTGTGTGTGGAGTCTGGATGCTGCTTGGCACAGTCATGGCTCCTTGACGTCAGCGCTCAGCCCAGCCTGCTGCTGCTGCTGCTGCTGATGCCGCTGCTGCTCTCAAACATGTCTTTGTTATTCAGAGCTTTCCATCAGAGAGCGGCGACCTGCAAAACACGGAGGGTGGCGTCAGCTCCGAGGAGGATCACTGGAGGACAGCGAGAGCGCGTGTGTGCGTCCGTGCGTGTGCAGGCGTGCGTGCGTGCGTTTGCTGTTCTTTATTAGGCTGTTTATTTTAAATATTCTAGTTTATTTTAATATAAATACATTATGATAGTAAAATCTTCAGATTGTAACGATGTAGGCTGTTCACTTGTACAAGGATTAATGATGATTATTATTATCTTTCTTATAAAACATATGTTTACATTTTGTGACACTTTATTTTATTTTTTCTATGTATTATTCATTTACTATTAGTAACCTAATAACGGTTAGGTAGAGCGGTGTATTAATATTAACATTAATATTAATTTACTATTTTTACTATTATATGTTTTTATATTGATGTGGCATTTTATGTATTTATAAATATTTTTAGTTGTAGTATAATTCGCTGTTGTTGTTGTTTATGATGATGACAAGTAGTAGCCCACTAGTATTAAATAGTGATGTAATATCAACATTTCTTTGTTTGATCCCTTTATGGCAAAATAATTCATTTTAAATGCCAAAAAAACAAAACAAAAAACAATCATTTTATGTTTTTAAGTTATTGTAACCAATAAAGAGATGCGAAATAAAATACCCAGCATGCTCAGCTTCCACTTTGATGCGTGACACTACTTGTCAATAATGCGTATTCCCTTTTTAAAATTCCAAGAAATGAAGATTATCTCCACTCAGTAGTCAGTGAGCGGGTCGCTCCAGCAGATCCAGTGTACCAGATGGCTGCTGAGCTGAGCGACAGTCCGGCTCCGCTCCGGGCTCTCTCCTGATGGCTTCTCCAGCGCGTAAAATCCGCGACACATTTTGTCAGCAGCCACCGAGCATGGGTCCCTTTGGTAATAGAATAGCCAATGTAATTTGACACTTCAACTTACTGCGCTCTCTCCGAGTCTATTCAGTTACTCACCCACTGACGTTGAGCCCATTCTCAGTGGCCGTGAGGGGGGAAGATATTTAAAAACAAGAGGCGAAAATTACCGAGGACTTTCTCCGCTTATTAACCCGGTGAGTGGCTGCAAACTTAACGTTGCTTGTTCCCGGTGTCGCGCTGTGCGAGGCTCTTGTCTCGGGAAGGTTTTGTTTCCACTTTGGCTCAGATTGTTTCTCAACAATAGAGTGACCACTTGAACTGGCACTGAGGAGCACGTCGGAGCATGTAATAATAAACCGCAGCTTTTTTTTTTTTATTTATTTAGCGTACTATCACGCCGCTCTGTGCCGTCGGGATTGAACCGGCGGGCTGTTTAGCAGGTTGTGCATTTCGTTAGTAACAGATGCCGCGTTGATCTCTTGGGCTTGGAGGCTACACTGTAGCAGCCTGTATGCATTTTGCTTGCAGAATGAATCATGCCGCTGTGCGTGTGTCTGTGTGCGTGTGTGTGCGCAAGGTCTAAGAGGTAGGTCTTGCATTTTTTTTTTTAACCTTTGGTTTCTGATGTGCACATGGTTTGTCTAATGTGGATTTAATGCTGCTGATACATGCGACCTGCAGAATAACTGTGGACAAGGCAAGACAGCGGCCACTGCAGCGCGCGGACTATCCATTTAATGTCACGTTAAATGTTTATTTCTGAACTTTATAAACAGCAGCACGTGTGTATGGCATTAAAGATCATTGCATTCATGTCACAGCCCGGAGTTATCTTGCTGCTGTAGGTCATTATTGCTTGGTAAGGGCTTAACAAGTTGACTCCCTGCTGTCTGAATATGGAACCAGTTGGGACTGAGGGGGCCTCTAATATAGAACTGGGCTCCTTTTCTTGCTGTACATCTGTCCGGGAAGCCAAACAGCATGGCCAAGTGGAAAAAGTAAGCTAGACTCTGCTCCCTGATCTGCTTCCTAACCATTGTCAAGGAGAGAGAGGGAGTGTGTTTCTCCCACAGACCGTATACACGCGTGTTATTTCTGCTTCTAAAAATCCCAGTTTGGGAGCATCAAGCAGGCAAACAAAACGCACGTGCAGATGTTTCTCGTCTTTTTCTGGTGAGATGTCCAGGAGAGCTCTTCCTGTTTTTGTTATGTTGCTGAAAAGTTCATTCTCCTCGCGTCTGCTTTTAGCTGCTGCAGCATCCGAATTTGTCCTGCACAGCAGGCTGTTTGGATCCAGCCACTCATGCAGGCTCATGTAAAACTTCTGTGGTGATACTGGTTGCTGAGCAGGCTCAGTTACTTGTTTACATTTCTGTCATGTAATCCGTGGGTCTGTTTTGGTTTAATAGCTGCTGTCTGAACTGACAGGGTTCTTGACTCAGCCTGTTTGAAAACTTTTAGACACAGGCTTGGTGCAGGATGGGAGAATTGGTCAAACTTGGAGGCTGCCGTCTTTACGCACCTGGTTCTTTGATTGCTCAAATACCTGCATAGTCCGCCATTCTATCTGTCTGCATTACAAGAACTCGACGGCATGTGTGATTAAAATCTGATTGCGCTCCGTTTGTTTGGTGAAACTTCAAACTTCCTGTGGCTTCATAGATCAGGGTGTTGTCAGACAGAGGAGGAGGTTTTCTGTCCCGTCCCCTCTGTCCCTCCCTCCCAGTCACCCCATCACTGAGGGGCCCCAGGTTGGGCTCCTGAATAACCATGGGGCAGACCCCACCAGGCTGACCTTCTTCTATTCAAGTTGAGGATGTTGAAACACCAGCCGTCAAACAAAAGACACATTGAAACAGAGATCTGCAACCCAGCACGTGTGTCTGGGCGCTGAAGTAGACCATTTATTAACTCTGAGTTTCCTACTGACCAGTGAAAAGCATCGGCACATAGTGAGAAAGAATAAACCTGTAAAAGGACACTCAGCTGCTTCTGACTCAGATTGGTGAACAAAACTTCAAAATAAATACAGAAAATAAGTCTCATTAAAAAAAAAACATTCTCTTTAAATATAATAAAACATTGAAGCAAATCTTTTTGTTGTCTGGACTGCAGCCAGCCTGAGGTCTGTGTGTGTCACTGTGGACTGACAGTGGCAACATGTTTTCAGTGTAGGGTGGGACTTTTCGCTCTCGCCTTTTCCACCCACCTGACGAGGTGAGAGTAAAGGCGGAAGCTGGAAATGACTGCGCCACATGGGAAATTATTCGACTCTCAGATCAGAGAGGACACACAAGAGGCCTCATTACCTCCAGCAACACTGCTGGCCAGCCAGAGAGGAGACCGAGAGCCGCTGAAATATTGTCTGTATGCTGCATCTGATGCTCCTTTTGTCTGAAAATATTCCAGAGACACAAAATCACATGCAGTGTCATCATACATCCAGACAGTTAAAAGATAAATACTGCTTTCTGAAATATGACAGTCCAGTCTGCATTACAGCAGCTAAAGTAAACCCATTCCCAAAGGTTTGCAGCGTGAGCCTCCTTTTACCAACAATGTGTGCTTAAGTAGCTGGTAAACAGGGCTGTTAGATGGTGTATAATGTCATAATGTTATTGATTCGGCTTGGGAATTCCAGTTGCGGCGAGCAGCTCCTGCGTACCGAGAGCTCTCTTAAGCTCACTAACAGGAAAAAGGCGAGCGAGGAAGTGGCCGACTGCTCTTCCTCCACGGTCAGAGCCCGTGGGAGGTTTGTGTAGGTTTCACTCAAGGTCTTTTTTGTGTTGTCTTTGCTCAACAGAATAAACTCCTGGGATGAATCACCCCACCGGTATGGCTATTTTCAATGAGTTAGGAGCGTGTAGGGCAAGTGTTGTACTCTCAGTACTGAAAGTGTGTCACTGGGCAGTTGTGGCAGTTTAATCTTGGGGTTTACTTTGGTGTCAAACAGCACTTCATTTTTAATAATCCTATTATTATGGTACTTGTGAGCAATTAAAACATTGTAGAGGATTATTTTGAGACTGCAGTACCTCAGGCAGTGAGATTGTTTAATGGCAAGATGTAGCTCGAGAAAGAAACTGAAAGTACATTTACTCAGCAACTTGGAGTAAATTTTGTGCTACTTTAAGCTATAACTAAATAAAATATAATAACAGCTACATTTTATTACAGCTGTAGTTAAAAGTTATCTTAAAATCTTAAAAGTGATTTAAGATTCAAAACTAATGATAAATTTGATAAAATACATTGTATTTCTATAGATTAAATTTATTTTGTGTCCCCTCAGGTTGAGAACCACTCGATTAAACTACAGTAAACAGTATAAAGAAGTTCAAATTACCTCCACTCAGACCAGCTAGAACATTCAAATTCGGCTTGTATCAGTAATCCTTGTCATACTGAAGTATGTTTGCTGCTAATACGCCTGTATTTTTCCGTAATACGGTATTTCTACACTGTGGTTTTGCTAGTTTGATTCCAGTAAGGGATCCAAATGCTCCTTCCACCACTCAGAATAACAAAATAGGCGTATGTGTGTTATTCTGCATTCCTCATGTGTGTGTTTGCCGTGATTTGTGACGCTCCACCTTGGTGACATGGAGCTGCAGTAACATGTGTACTGAGCAGATATCCACTGAGGGGTTTTATGATGGAGGGAATGGTCAGACTGTACCTGTCAGCTTGACTGTTGACTGTTAATATGAAGCTTCTATTTTCAAAACACAGCTCAGGGAAAGGGAATCTGTGTGTGTTTGCGTTCTTGCAGGACGGAGATACAGAGCAGAGTGAGGGATGGGAGAGGTGCTGGGAGTGACGCCAGACCACACATCATTTAATCATGTTAGAGTGTGCAACCACTTTGTGCATTTTTTCGGTTACGTTGGTGCTAGGAGTTGTTATTTTACAAACTGTGCGCATAGTGAGGGCTTGACTGGGGGGAAGACGGAGTGACAGTTTGATGGCGAGAAGAAACATCACCCTTATTTTGGGGTTTGAGATTTGTCAAATCGTAGATTAATTTCAGTTTTATGAGCAGAATATGATAATAAAAGGCAGATTTTTGTTTCTGCTGCTGCTTGAGAAATGTGTTGAGAAATCTGAAACAATAACATTTGAGACCACTTAAAAGTTGAGTGTGTGGACGGGCGACCATTGTGCATATTAGCATTGGATTTGAACGTGTCCTTTTGGCTTAATCCCACTGTTGACTCGCCTGCTAAGTACCGAGTGTGTTATTTTTGCTCTTTTTAGGGAGCCCCTCTCTGCATAATCTCACTTAATCTAATCTATCCCCCTTTATAATAGACTGGCAATGATGCGACTTTATAGAAAAAGCTTTAGTTTAGATCCATACTAAACAGACTGGTGTGCCGGTTGCTTCCCCAACCCCTCTGGCAAAGCTCTTGTGAAAATGCAAGTGACCTCTGCGCCCCTTGTTAGTCTGAACAATAGGCCTGCCTCCTGTTACAGCTGCAGCCATGCTGAAGGGGAGGTTAGCCGGAACAGAAAATACACTTCTTGTGATTAATAGGTCTAAATACTGTATTTTTGGATTGTTCCCATGCCTGCTTTTCACAACGGGGAAATTCCCTCTTTATTTAAAATATCATTATGTGCAGGATTTAGAGCTGCAACCAATGGTTATGTTCATGAACGATTATTATGCCGATTATTTTTGTGATTAGTGGATTGTTTCTTAAAACAGTTGCCGATTAATTTTCTGTCAATCGACAAGTCGGTCAACTTACAGTTCTGGCAGAATTCGTTATTTATAAAGAAAAAATGTCAAACATTCTCTAGTTCCTGCGTCTGACGTGAGGAGTTTCTACTTTTCTTTCACTGTCAGTTGAATGTCTTTGGGTTTCAAACTGCTGATCGGACAAAGCGAACTCTTGGAAGGCGTCACCTTCGGTGGAAGTAGTGATGGACATATTCCGCTATTTTCTAGCATCTGATAAACTAAACAATCATTAATTAATTAATTGTATTAATTGTATTAATTGTTAATTTAATTGTGCTCAAACCTGGCTGTCATGGAAAGTAAATCTGAAATTGTAAATCTACTAATGCTGTTGTTTACATATCTGTTGTCATCAGAGGGGTTTGAGAGTTAAACAGAGGAGTTAGAGTGCGACATGAGTTGTGGAAAAAGATCCAATCTGTGATTCTTAACCCACGATGGATATAATTGGAGCTTTTGAGGCCTCCAGCAATCGCAGACTCATGCATGTTGAATGTGACATGCTGTGAAAAACACACGCAGATGATGTCACAGCGCAGCGCTGCAGTGTTAAGTGTAAATGAAAGGCTCTAAATCATGAATAACATCCGGCTTCTCCAAAGTCTCTGCTTCTATAAATTAAACAAGGTCCAACCCAGGAACCCTGAAGGGTTGTCAAATCTTACAGCATGTGATAGTGTTGCATGGCAGACATATTTCCCTCTTAAATTTCAGTGCAGACTGAGAAACTAGCAGCTGCTCTTGAAATCTGAAAATGTCTCAAGAGGTGTAATCTCACTATCAAAAAAAAACGGGCACTGAAAAGACTCCTGAGGGGTTCTGCCGAAGTATCGTGGTGTCTAGTGTGCGCTCTGGAGGTTTTTTTTTTTTTTTTTTTTTTTTTTTTAGGAGAGGGAGATCACACCACACCTCTGATGAGTAATGAAGGTGATTCTGAGAAAGTGGTGGAATTACATTCAACAGAGCCGGGGGTGGGGTGGTTAGGGTTGGGGGGGCATATCTCATTGTTCTCTGACAGGGAAAATTAACTGGGATTTACTAATACACAGGGAACGTCCTTCCCCCATTCTCTCCCACTCTCAAAGAAAAGGTCTGAGGGTAATCTCTTTCCCCGGCAACACCCCCCTCCTTACACTCCCTTACCCATCCATTCCACTCCAAACACAAATGTCAGATGCTTCCAAGTTTGCTATCAAGATGTAAAACACAGGTGGACAAAATCCCCGACATGTTGCACCATTTCTTATTCGTCTGTTGCCATATGCTGACACACGAGAGGCTTCTTTTTAAACATTGTTTTGCATTTCACCTGTTTTCCTTTGCGTAGTCGCTGCGGCAAAGCCTGAGATGACCCAGAATAAAGAGGGCTTGCTGGGTTTTTGTTGTTATAGGCTTTGATTCCAAGTGATGGTGCTCATTTTTAAAATTGCTTTTTATTCAGTGCATCCTTCTCACAGCATTTGGAAACTTGGCTTGGTCTGTTACTGGTTGTGATTACAGTTTAACACTCAAATCAGGTCTCTGTGTGTAGTTTGATTGCATTTAAATCACATGTGATCAGGAAAAATAACCCTTTCATCATATTCTGGTTCTGATTCTTGCTGGTTTCGGCCTCTTCAGTGTGACAATTTGCTGCTTTTCTGTTTTATATCATTCGTAATTGAATGGCTTTGAGTTCTGAACTGTTTGTTGAGTTAAAACAAAAAAGCTATTTAAAGATGTCACCTTGAGCTCTGGGATTTCTGCCATTACATGGAGGCTGCTATTTTGTTAAATTCTGACTGCTGGATGCAGTGAGCACGGACAAACAAACAATTACAGAAATCTCACATGTCAACCAGTCATTAAAACTTTAGAATCACTACGAGTAAACAGCTGATTAAGAAAATAGTTTCTCAGGGCTCTAAATGCAGAACTGAGCTATAAGAGAGAAGAAGGTATCTGTGCAATGCAAACTCTCTTCTAAACAACAGCCATGATTCATTCCAGAGAAAGCTGCAGGACACACCAGTTTGGGAAACACAAGCTACTGAGGGAGGATTAAATGAGTACAACAAATGAGTACTCTTATGATCTATCATCTATTTTTGGATTATTTGTTCAATAACGTCCATAAAATAACAGGTAAAAAAGGCCATATCTCCTTCAGAGATGCCTTTTTTTTCCTGCTCAAACAAAACTGTTGTAACTGATGATGACTCGCAGACAGCAGTGACACCACACCCACCGCCTGTGTGTCAGCTTACACTGTACCCTCATTCTAACACGGTGTCTGTGTGCGGTCGGTTACCCAGGTGCAAGGCATGCATCATGGACTGGAGCTGATACACTGACGTGACAGCTGTGGGCAGTGGAAGAAGACCATGAGACGTGTCTCAGCACTGGACTGGGTGGAATGCATTAACTCTCAGCGTCCGATTGATGCGTTTCGGGTCAAAAATCGCAGCCCTACTGTTTTACATCTGACTCTTTTCAGTAACAGCAATATTTCTTTTGTCCATACGGGATAAACATCCATAAATCTATTCAAGGTTATAACTTTGCATCTTGTTTTATTTGTGTTTTCGGTTGAAAAGTTTTTGGTTGATTAGGATTTTTGCATCTTCATCCTCACATACAGACCCTTTCGGACCAATACAGGTGTTTGTTGTCTGCAGTGTTAAGTCCTAGTCCTCCTAGTAGCTGAAGTAGCATGACATTTCATTTTCTGCAAAGTAAACAAACATAGACTTGAAAGGTGTAGCCCACAGCCAACTTTGCATCTCCATGGCAACATAATACTTCCTGTTTACGTCACTCAAAGTGTGATGGAAACTTTTGTGCCAATTTGACAAAATCCAGGAAAATTACATGTCAGTCATCAGCAGTACTAAGGCAAAGAACATCCCATCAACATTGTTCTTATATTCCTGGAACACTAACAATCTCCTCTATCCATCTGTGCACTGATGTGCTGTGTGTTGAACACCTGTGGACATAGACACAGGCTAAAACTTTTCAACTTTTGTACAATTATTATTTTTTTAGTCCTAGGACATGTACGGTGCAATTTCTGAATAGTCTAACTTATTCTGAACATAATAATATGTGACATCCCCAAAAAGGAAATATAGTGGCAGTGCCATAGGCATGGAAATAAAAGAGAGTGAAGACTGAGTAAAAACAGCTTAGTGTTAAAATGGTTTGGTGCTCGTGAACGCGTCTGTGAATGACCTGAAATTTCAGGACACGAAATATGCGTTTGTGTATCTGCACAGCATGTAGGTGACCAAAAATATGGCTTGTAGCCACGTGCGCTGCTGTCCCAGCGGTGACTTTAAATAACTCTTCTGTAAACACATCCTGTCTGTTTCCTTATGTTCCTTCGTCCGGTCGCTGGCAGGCCGTACCATCCTCAGCGGCGGATTCGGGAAATGAACATGTTACGGTCGCGAAAATTGTTTCACACACTAATAGTAACCACACATATCATAACAAGTACTACTTCTGATGATGCGAGGTAATTGGGCAGTGTTTTCTGGATGTAAACACACAAAGAGACACATATGCAGACACACTTCACACTCCTATTTATAGGTGCCGATTGCATAAGCTCTATTCAAACAACAGGGTGCTCTCACTTTGTCAGTATCAAACAGAGAAAAGCTGTAACTGACCAGATTATTTTTACACACACACTCACACGCTGTATATTGCACCCCTGCTCCTTCTTGGCAAACGGTGTGTGGCCCAACGGGTTCCACGGCTTACAAAAATGTTGACGGCGGACGCTATTTTTGACCATCTGCTCTAAAAGGAGGGCATGTTTGAGTCACAGACGCTGTGGTGTGAGGCTGTGCCCGTGATGTGCCTGGCATGTGGAGAGAGGGGGAGAGAGAGGGAGAGAGATGGCTCACCCGAGGGCTCAGCATCCTTCGTGTCACCATGGACATACACAGTGTGCGGCTGGTTTCACTAATGTGTGTTACATTAGCATGAAGGGTGATGGAAGGGGGGGTGTTGACGGGAGGGAGGAGCTGATCCTCCACATCTTGGATGAAGAACAAGAGTGAAGATATCCTTGTGCTTGACTCATGGTGTAAACATCGTCAGTGAGATGAAATAGTCTGAGGTCAGAAGTGTCTCAACAAAAGTGTGTGTCTCATTCCACCTCTCTGTCTCTTCTCTCTCTCATGATGTGTGTCTGTCTGTCTGTGTGTGTGTTATTTGTGAGTTAGGAATGTGAAACCTAATCTGGGATGGCTGGGGGGTGGGTGGGTGATTGGGGGGGGGGGGGGGGGGGGGGTTCTTTAGAATTACCCCTATGTGTTGTCACTTCTCACAGGGTTTATGACTTTGCTCAGGACAGAGGAGACTTGCTGTGACACAACTTTGTAAACATCTTTCAAATTTGCACTTTTCCCTTTTTACAGTTCTTAAAAAAATCTGTCAGCACAGGGACATTATTTCAACCTATTTCTTATATGGCTCAACTTGTTCCAAAGTATTCTAAATTTATATTATATATTTATATTTATAGTCCAATATCAAAAATATTTTACTTAATTCTGTTGCAACAACCAGCAATTTTTTCGAGATTCATTTTTAGAGGAAAAAGGTGGAAATGTTCTGCCTTTACTAAAAGATTTTCACAGTAATCAAATTTTTTTATGCAATCACTGAAACGATTGTTTATTTAGTTTTATTATACCGATCATTTTAGCCCTATTTAAAAGCATCCATCCTCAGAATTCTGTGTTGTGTTCTCTCTAATCATTAGCTCATTGGTTTCGCTTGACCTTTGATGTTTGAGGTCAGATGGCACTTCTTGGTTCTGGTGCCGCAGTTATTCTCAGGGACTTTCGTTGAGAAAATTACCAAGACCTTCCTACTTCAAGTACTGATGAATCCATGAGGCTTTGTGGCTTTGTTGTTTTTATTTTTTTTTTATTTTTTTTTTGGCATCAGCTGATCTTGAAGAGCAAATTGAAAAAGCAAATTACTCGAGGTGGCGTATCCTGCATCTTCTTTGTGTGGCATCGACAGACACTTCCTTTGGAGGAGGGAGGTGGAGAAGATCATGTGAGCTGTAATTATATTTATGTTGTGTCCCATTCAATCTGTCACAGTAAATTTTGCCTGACTTGTCATATTGTAAATCATTACAGCGGATTAAATGCTGGTTATGAACTCAAAAGGCCGGGGAAGGATTCCTGTTTTGTCCTTGTGATCGCTGTATTTGTTTGTTTTTGACAAGCTAGTTGTGATGATATTAGCTGTACAGTGTTTCCTGGATGTTTTCAATAAATTTTAATTGGGAGGAGAATGGGTAATGTCACCGGCGTTTGCTTTGAGGAAAACCCCTTTCAAAAGAGCGGGCAGCCTTCCAAGAATGGAAGAATGCCTCTGAAAGCCTTCATGTTTCCACGTCTTGTTTTCTTATTTGTCTGGGATCAAAGACGACGATGAGCGTGAGTTTGACTGTTTCTGGCGAGTGGCTTCTTCTTCCTCAAACTGGTGCAGTAGAAAGAAAGAAAAAACTTCCTTTTGATTCATCTCAATCAGCTGCTCAGTGGTGAAGCAGGAGGGACTTCTGGTCACTGATGAAAGAGTAATCGATCACTTCTCATACACTTGTTGTCCAAACTCAAGATAGTGATTGACTGTGCACTTGCTTGTAGCAGTGCTCAGCTGACACAATATTATCCATAAATATCCCAATGATTAGTTCAGTCCCTCATTCATTAGTGAGTGGCACGAATCGTTACTCCCAAATCACTAAAAAGATTAGTTCAGAATGAATGAACTTTTCATGCCGCTCGCACTTCCACTGCTCTCAGACAACAATACTATTGTTAGGCTTCATTTTGCTCGCCCCTCATGAATTTTTCGGCAGTTAAATCAACTTATGGTGGCAAGTTTTTGTACATGAGCTCTGCCACCTTGAGCACAAAGACTGGGTGCAAAGCCTCACATGTCTGAGCAGTTGCTTCATTTGTCTACAAAATCGCGTGTTTGGAGAAGCCCTGAATGTTGCATCCCTCGATTTGTATGCGAATCACATCTACCCAAATAAAGCCTCAAACATTTCCCTAATGTTCGCTGCAGCAAAATCACATTTCAGACTCATTTATGCTACTGTCTATACCTGCAGACATAATTTCATCCTTAATCTTTTATAGACACTCTAACTTGCTATATATTATGGATTTTCACATGCCAGGAGTTCTGAAAGTGAAAGTATGAATTATTTGCACCATTACTTTTGCTGCTGATAGGAAATGTTTTGCATAATAAACAGCCAAGACAAACAAGTGAAAAATTAATGAGCAATATTTTTCAAAGATATAGTTTATATTGCGTGTGGTGTGATGTTTGCTGATGACTAAAGAGAAAACACACAATTCCCTCTGGAATGATTGTCAACCATCAATTTTCATAGTTCAGCTACTGAGTATTTGTTTTCATTAATCTCTAGAGTTTGTATTGTCATGTTAATTTACTCTACAAGAGTCTCACTACAGTCTGAAATTTTAAGAACAATAAGGATTAAAGCCAAGAAGGCAAGGCTGATATCAGCGGAGTAGGATATTGGAGAGGAGTACTCTACACTTTGCTGAACTCCCAAAGCTTCTTTTTTAATATTTAGCTACTGTCAGTTAAAATCAAAAAGTTTCTCACTGCTCAGAGAGAGAGAGAGAGAGAGAGAGAGAGAGAGAGGGAGAGAGAGAGGGGGAAACTGCTTCACGGGTGAAAGCCCTTGCACATGAATATTTAATGGTTGCATTTTAACCAGAGCCATAAAATCCAAGAGGATGTGGCTGAAAAGAGAGCAGTGAGGAGTGTGCAAAGTAGGCTACATTGTTTCTGTATAGTCTGAGCTGGATGCCTGAAAGTCATGTAACTCTGCACAGTGAATCAAATATGTGGATTGCACGGGGCTAATTTAATGCCCGGGCCATGTTTAGCGACGTGTTGCAGCCTGTTTTTGCAGGGTAAGCAGCTTGTTGTACAGCAAGATGAAGAAATCTTGGACCTAAAGGGGCTAAATTGAAAATGTTTCATTCTGACACTTCCTCAGTGTACTCAGGAAAATGGATTTGATTCACTTAATCCATTTGGCCAGTTGACCAGATTCAGAGGCAACATCTATTCAATACGCATCAATTTTAGCTTAATGGAGTTTGAGCCAAAAAAAAAAAAAATACAAGGATATCTGTGGATATTTAATATGCAACCTCTCCTTCTTCTGCTCCTTCTTCTAGTCTTGTCATGCATTTTTAAAATTCTGTTCAGCCCTCCGCTGAGCCAGACTCGCAGCAGACAGACACTGAGCTGATTGTTAAGTTTGATAAAGCTCTGTGTTTGTGCGTGGCGGGGTTATTTTTGTGTGTGTAAGCTTTACTTCACCAAGGTAATCATTTGTCATCCAATATTGAATCAAGTTAAATGGACTCATAAATTGCAATCACTTAACTCAGCCCAACTATTACGTTTAATATTGCTTTGTGGAAAAGGTCAGTCGGCAGTAGATCAGGTTCCAGCAACACAGATAATTCAGCTGCCTTTTATGAGTCTTTTTGAGCTCCAGAAAAATCAGCCAGGCAAACTGACTGTACAGTGCTTAATAGCAGCAGCAACAGGATATGCAGTGGCTACTGTTTATGTTTTCTAACCTTAGATATACTTAATGCACTGTTTAAAGTGTGTGTGTGGTTGGCAGGTTGCAGATAAACCACAGTGGATGCCCTTAAGGGAAACACAATAAAAGGCTTTCCCCACTGAAAGGTCCAAAGTGCAGTTGTCCACTCTGCACAGCAACAATGGAGCGGTTGTGCAAACGGAGCCATCAGCGGCGCTGGCAAGCCTGGCAAACCAGCTTATCAGGAGGCAGGGTGCACTGAGCAGTGGGTGGGGTGATGGTGGTGGTGGTGGCTGGGGTAAGAGGAGGTTAGAGTGCATGTGTGTGTGTGTGCGTGTGGTGTTTAGTGGCACACAATCTCTCAGCTCATTTAGAAGCTGGGTGCTTGTTAAGGCTGTAGAAGCACAGCTGGGTGGTGATCTACATATAGCCCCTTTGTGTTCACATTTTTTGAATGTTTGTGAATATGTGTTTATTTATCTGATAATGCAGAATTACTTCATCTCTGGTTAATATGCTGATTATTTAATCATTTGTTTTGTCAATGAAATATCACACAAAATAGTAAATAAATGCTCATCAGGATTCCCCAGACACCAAGGTGACTTATTCATATTATTGCTTGTTTAGTCAAAACAAGTTGTCCAAAACCACTATTCCAGTTTCACAATTAAATTTACTATAAAATAAAACAGAGAAAAATCGTAAATCTTCACATCACACTTCGCAAAAAAGGCTGGAACCGCATCATGTTTGAAATGTTTCCTTAAAAATGACTCCACTGCAAAATGGTTATTCACTTAGATTTGGCAGAAAAAGCTCTGGTCCTTGAGGAAGCTCTCGAAGAATTCAAGCAGCAATAAGAAATGCTGGAGGACTAATCCCCCGTGAACATTTACATGACATTAAATCTTAGGTAAACAATGGCAGAATTTACCACATAAGGAGGAGGCCGGGGTGGCAGATCAGCGGAGTAATACCGAGAAGTAGAGCTGAAGTGTTGAACTGAATAATCAAACAGAATAATCGACAGAAAAATAATCAACAAGGATTTTGATAATCGATTAATCATTAAATTGATTTTTCAAACTACAGTGCCAAACCTGGTTTAAGCTTTTCATTTGAGAGGATTAGCTGCTTTTCTGAGTCTCACAGGCTCGTAAATTGAATATCTTTGGATTTTGGAGTGTGTTGGTCGAACAAAGCAATTTGAGGGTCACTTTGGAATAAAGAAATTGTTACAATCATTTTAAAAGTACGGCTAAACCAGCTGATTCCAGTCAGCTAAATGCAAGCACAGAGTCAGTCCTCTGCGTAAAGGTTGGCTCTGAAAACGTCTTTTTTCATTAGAATCCATTGTAACTACCTTTATTTTAGATTTTCAGTGGACTACTCCTTTAACCGCCTCACCTAGAATAGTACTGAGCAGATGTTAAATGGCTTTAACTGGAGAGGTGCATGGAGAGGACTATCAAAGTGTCAATATTGACATTACTTTGCCTATCACAGTAATACATTTACTACTTTCTGCTTTTTGGTGTAAAAACTGCAAATGCAAAACCAAATGCTTGTGTCTCGCGTCAGAGTGACACTGATTTTAAGCAGCACAGTTTGTTGTTGGCAGATATATATATATATTTTTTTCTTCCTTAGAGCCGTTTGAGGTGTTGGAGGAATGTGTTGTGTGCTCAGAGAGTTTACTCACTTGCAAGATAGTCTGTAGTGCTTTCACAGCATTTCCTTTGGGACACAACACTTGGGGAAAAAAAAGGAAGTCTCAAGGTGCCTGTGTTAGGCTTTAGATGTGACTCAGGGTTGGTAAATATTTAGAGAGCAAACATTTTGATACCAGCAGGGATTATAGTTGAGGGAAACATGTTTTTCTAAGAAT
Organism: Toxotes jaculatrix; assembly: GCF_017976425.1. Lineage (NCBI taxonomy): Eukaryota > Metazoa > Chordata > Actinopteri > Toxotidae > Toxotes > Toxotes jaculatrix. The sequence continues at coordinate 13,682,810 of NC_054414.1, read as the reverse complement.
GTAAATGTCAGCATATTGCAAGGCATAATGCTACAATTTTTATTTTAATGCCAGTCTCCAAAAAACAGCAGTTTAGTGACTCAAATCCCACAGAGGAAATCAGGTTGTTTTTCCAAGTCCAGCTTATTTTGATGTCGCTCGCCCACGGAAACTCATTCTCTTTGTTCAAAAACCATCCAATTCATCAGCGGGGATTGTTGCCGCCCACAAACAACAGACATATTTGTTCTGCTGCTTCACCTTGTTGGCTTTGTAGAGGGAAGGTGCCAAAGGTGGATGTTAAACATGTCAAGTGCTATCTGCCTCATTTACTTGGCCACTGAATATTCATGGGCCTTGATACTGGTGTCAGCCTTCAGCCAGCCGTGCAGGGAACCAGCAGCAGCAGCCTCTACAGTCATCAAGCAAGGCTGTTCCTTTGACATGCAAGTCCTTCCATCCCTGTGTCTTCCCAGAGTGGTGGTTTTGCCCCAATCTGACAATGTTTCCTGTTCCACTTTGCGTGGCTTTGGGGGTGGGCGGGCTCTGAGGCGCTCTGGGACGAGTCCGTGAAGGCACCCCGCAAAGAAGAGAAGAAGGAGGAGGGAGGAGGGAGGAGAGTGGGTATAACCCCGTGTTCTGCAGTCATGCCCATTTACTCCCCCTGACACCTCCGGGGATGCGCTTTGACCTGCAGGGATCTTGCTCCCTCTTTACTCGCACTCATGCGTTTCCTCTGTGCTCCGAGGAAACCGCACCAAATTCTTTGTGCATTGCAAGAGCTATCAGGAGGCCCCCATTGCAGCCCGGCCTCGTCTAGACTGCCGTGACTGTTGTTTGGCAGCACCACCAAGTTGTGGTCAGACTCACTTAGCATGGCAGCGGAGATTGCAGTGGTTGTCTCATTAAATATAAGTTTCCTGTGTTAACATGAAAAGCTCATGCTCTTTGTTGTTCCTTGCCTCAGATGAAAGGCACCCTCTACAGGCTTTCAGAGCCCAACACTGTCAACATGGTTAATGCTGTAGATTAATAATTTGCAGGATGTTGCAATGAGATTTGGGCAGTGGTGGAAGAAGGATTCAGATCCTTTAAGTAGAAGAAGAGCAATACCATAACGTTAAAATACCCCTGTACTTTTACATACAAAACACATAGCTCGTAGAATATGTTGCTGTTTTACAGACATTTCTCACAATTTACGTTTTACGAACCAATTAACCAATTAAGAACGAAAATTATCAGCAGTGTTTTCATTAGAGAACCTATAATGAAAATAGGTATTAGTTGCAATCCTCCACCTTAACAGCAACAGTAAAATACTGCTTACACATTGATGAATGAGTAGGAGCAACATAAACACTTATTTGGAGTCTTGCTTCTGTCCACCAGATTAATGTAAGTCCAATATTCTCTCTCCATGTAGCTCTGTTTGGTCTCCACCCCCTGAGGAAAGTATCTGTCTCTGCATCTGCTAAATGTTCATCAGCTAGTCGCTAACTTTTCCTGAAGTTGTCCTTACTGATGGCTTATTACTAATCTAAGAAGCATTAACATGTATTAAGAATGAATAAAGTAATTATTTTAAACCATCTATGCAGTACGCCTTATACAAAATTACGATGTCATTGCTGAGTATACAGTATTTGTACTTCAAGCTTTTGATTTGTGAGAGGAGAGGCAGAGAAATCCTGAGTGCAGACACTAAGTCCTGATACATGAGACTTTGGCTGTAGCAGAGGAAATTTCATCTCCTGTCATCTCCCCGTTGATTAGTATTGATTGGTTGGGCCGAATAGGCCTCTTGAATGGAAGTTACATCAAATAATCCCTCCTTCTCATTTCCCAAATCCATTGTGAGAGCCAGAGAACGATAGCATCAGTGGCTTTCTGCAAACTGAAACATTGCCTGTGGGGGTCAGAAAAAGAGGAGTTTTTTAACCTCAGTGTTTTACCTCTTAATGAGACTAGGGGAAAGTTGACCTACCGAGTAATTGTGACAAACACAGCCGAGGGGGAGCTGAGTGTTGCCCTGCCCCCTTTTCACTGTGGTGGTTTAAAAAAAAAAAAAAACAGAAAAGAAAAACTCGCTGCACCTGTGGTATCGACATGAATCTTTTCCCAGACAAAACGAGGAATTCACTGCAGCTTGGAGGGATCCCCCCGTGGTGCACGGATGACACGGTCTGCTGTGCTGCTGCCGTTGCCTCCGCTGCTGCTGGTTGGCTTTCGATGGGGGCAGCTTGAGTGTAATGATGAAATGGAAAAGTTCCAGCGCAGTGAACACTTGCACGCTGAAGGTAATTGGAGATTGCCACCGAAGAACTCTGCACGATATGCTTTCAATTCCACTCCACAGAGAGACGGACCACAAAGTTTGATTATGTTTGCTGTTAACCAAGCGTCTGCTGTAGTTGAGTGAAATGGGATCCTGTTCAGACAGGGTGCAAGGTGGGAAGATGGGAATGCAGTTTTTTTTTTTTTTTTTTACTAAACAAAATAGCATTTACATTATTTCAATCTGATTCAGTCTCAGGTTTTCACCTAGTGACGTGTTTTTAAAGCACAGAATAGGCCCTGGCACCCTATTCTTAATTTATGAGACCTGAGTGTCGTGTTTGAAGTGATTGACAGGTTACGGATTGGTCGGGATCTACCACATTAGCGCAGCGTTGTTGATCATTTTCAGAGCAGGTGTTTGAGGCTCACGTTAGCCTCGTTTAATTAAGGAAAGACTTTAAGATTGGTGGTTCTTCAGTCGCTTCATGTCTGATTTGACACTGGAGGATCGGAGTGTGTTCAATGGAAAGCAGATGAATGATTGATAAGAGAAGCAAAGCTGCTTCAAGTCCTGCTCCGAGGACATGAATAATGAAGGATACTTTGAGAGCCTCAGTGGCATATGGAAGACAAGAGGTTTCACCACCTCTTGGATCTAACACTTTCGTTTTGCTTTTTGCGTGTTTCTTTGTTTTTGGTTATTTTTATTTTTATTTAAATTTTGGGTGTAAGCAAATCCATTTCATGGTTGGTCTTCTCCAGTAATGACCAATACTAAAATTATACAAAATGCATGAAGTTTTTAGTATTGTAAACATTCTGCACCAGGGCCAGATCTGGCTCTTCAGGCAATTTAATTAGGTCCCTTAAATGTTTAGAATTTATTGTTGAATGAATAGTTTGACAGTTTGGGATCTATGCCTATGGGTTAGATGAGATATCTGTCTCTTAAATCTGAAGCTTACAGCCCCATATAAAAAGGCGTTTTGTTTTCATATGGATTAAATAAACAGGTTAATGAGTTAAGTTATAAGCTTTTATTTTATTACTGTTGGACAGAGCCAGGCTCACTGTTTCCCCCTGTTTCCAGTCTGTGTGCCAAGCTAAGCTAACTGGCTGCTTGCTGTTACTTTATATTTAAGAGACAGTTATGAGAGTGGCATTGATCCTCTCATCTGCATCTCGGCTAGAAAGCAAATAGGCACATTTCCCAAAAGGTTCCCAGAATTATTACTTCTGGTCAGCAAATTATGTTTTTTCTTCTCCTGTCTTTTATTTAGCTAAATAGTAAATAAAGTTGATGAAATGTACAGTATGTAAACTTGCTCATTCCCAGCTGTTTAGCAGTAACTCATTTCCCTCCAGAAGGTTGTGCTCATGATGGTGCTCAAAGTTTTGACTGTTCACTTTTGACTTATGAGTGCCAGAGGTGCCAAAACACATAAAAGATGTTGGAAGAGGAAAAAGGAAGACGAGGAGATGTTTTCTGGCAGTGCTGTTGCTCTGTGAAGCTGCCTCTCCTGTCTGTAGTGTAGATCCTGCTGCTCTGTGTGTGTCTGTCAGGCTCCATGTCATCCTGCCATTGTTCAGGCCAGAAATCAGCACAGACTCCCATTGTTCTGCACTCAGATCTGCAGCTGCAGCTTGTTCTGCCCAGTATCTCTGCACTTTGTCATGTTTGTAAAATAAAGTGTCATCCCTCAGCGATGATAAGGGGTCGCCACGGGTTCTGCTACTTCTGCTGTCTCTTTATGGTTTGGATGTTACAACAGCATTGGACCTTTCAAACTTGCCATAATTAGTTGACACTTATTTGGACTCAAAGTGCTACTGTGGCGAAAAATCTGCCTGAGCTTTTCCATAGAGTGGATGTCTCCTCTTCCACCGTAAACCCTAACCGGCTCTCGACAGTAGAGGAAGACATGCCTTAAAGTGGATCAAAGTAATTCCTCCCTCCCCCTGTCTAAATGGAGGAACATGTTGACATGGTCCCCGTCACAAGCTCAGTCATTTGTGGAGGAGTGGAGTGGCTGACAATTCCTCTGGCTCGTGGGAAAGCATTCTGGCTGAAAAGATGTCCTGACATTTGTTTTCCAAACAGTGTTTGTCTGGCTTCATGTTAAGGGGCAGTGAGGATCTTGGTCTGTTCAGTGGGTTTTCTGTTGTATGGTGGTGTTGATGCAGGCTGACTCTTCTGATGTGAGTTGATTGTATGTGCTTCTTTCATGTGGTTCTACTTTGTGAGGTACCTAACTAAACACTTTCGCTTTGCTGCTCCGTCTCTTCAGTCCAGCCAGGCTGCGTGTCCCATTCAATGGCAGCGCAGCATGGCTCCTCGAGAGGCTACAGCAAGTAACCTTTAGCTTAGAGGGAAAAATCGTTTCTTCTCACCAAGACATTCATGCTTATGCCACATACACTTCTTGACCCTGACAACATTCCCTCGCACACTGTAGTCATGAAGTGCTTTCAAATTGAGCAAAAATAAATCACTGTCCTATGGAGCTGTGCTTGATTGTGCTTGCTACCACAAAAGTAGTATATTTGTTGTTTCCCTGTGCACAGGACTCACTGTCATGTTGGAGGAGGAGTTACTTATGTTGTCCAAGGCTGTGGAAGTGAAAGTCTGATCATTTTCTCCACAGACACTGTTATGTGATTGGCAGTTGGAGCACATCCAAGGCTTGAATGGAAATGAAACTTGAGACTTTCCTGGTTGAATCATCAGTAGTGAACAGCTTGTTAGGAAACATCTTGTTCTTTGACAAGAGGTCAAAGGTGCAATCCTGTATACAGTGTACATAAAAAGTCAGCTTGAACATTTCATGAGAAACATCACAGAGATTGAAGTCCTGTTGCATGGAGCACTGAAGGCAAACTGCAGGCTTTCTCTTTGTGAAATTAAACCTGCACTCGTTATTTTTTTACATAACTAAATAAAGTTGCTTTATTTAGTTTATACATCCAGCATACACAGAACATCAATATAATTTATTTTGAGGTGTGTTTCTAGCAGTCAATGACCTCAAGTCCAATATTTACTCTTTTTTTTTAAGCTCTGTTTTGGTCTCCACTCACTGAGTGAAATATCTGCTTCTTCACCTGCTATATGTTCCATTATGTTCACAAGCTAGTCGCAAACTTTGCCTGTCTCTTACCGTATGTTAACATGTTGTGCATTTTATATTAGGATGTAGTATGTATGGAATCTGCTTAAAGCTTACATGTTTATTTTGGTTTTAACATCCTCATAATTCAAGTTAAAAGCCAAGGAATAGTTTGAATGCGATCGTCATCTTAATTTGTCCTTGATTGATGCCGAGTGTATAAGAACATATGGCTCTGGTGTCTGTAATGGCCTGTCAGGTTCTGATGTTTTGCTCCAATAAGCCGCCAGACATTTCTCAACCAACGTTGCCTTCGCTATGACACATGAAGAGACCGCAGATGAGAATCACCTGTCTGTGGTGAGCCCCGGGAAGCAGAGCCCATCTTCTCTCAAGGCAGGTTGTCACCGCAGCTATTAAGACTAATAGCAGCAGCCTGTGATAAGCACTGTTAGCTGAATTCATGACCCGAGCGGCCGGAGCGGCAAGATCATCTCCACTTGTGTGTTTTTCTGCTGATGCGTTTAATTTTTATCCTGTCCGGTGCTGTGACACAAAAAGGAAACCAGAAAGAGAGTGGAAAATAGAAAGGGAGTGATGGAGCCTTGGGTTAAATATTGATTGGTACAATCCCGTGTGAAGGCACAGACACAACAGAGGTACATTATACTCTCTCAAGACACAAATAAAGTCCTCTGTGCGGTGTTGATTGCACAAGACTCAAATCCATCCCTTCATATAGCTGACACTGTTCATCAAAGGCCAGTGAGGTGAAAATTACAAATTACACTGACAATACTCCTGTTTGCATGAATCGTATTAGAAGGAACAACCAAACTCAGGTGTCCAAGTTATTAAAGTTCACCAAAATAACAAAATGTAAAATTTACCTCTGGTAACAGCGTTCTGGTGCTATTTGTCTCAGTTGCTGAGATTTCTTTTGTGTGATTGGATGTGATTTGTGATGTTCAGAGAAAAATAACTTACCCGTTCAAAAGCAAAATGTCAAGTGTCAAGAAACAATATCTAAGAATAATTCACACATCAGGCTCAGAACACTATCCACTGGAACTACTTTCAACAAAAGAAACAGTCCCTATAAGGCCCCTTTTAACCAAATATTTTATGGAGCCACAGGAACTAAACCTTTTTGCACAATCCTGTTTATTTCTGTTTTAGTATTTAACAAATAAAGCTGTGTCGTTTCTTTTTCCATCCCCCCAAAACGTCTCTGGTCCAGCATTGGAACAAGTTTTTTCACAATTTGGGAGAACATGATCGACAGGATGTGGTGTTTATAAGAGAAGTCACTCCTCGACCTTTTCCTCTCTTCCCACATTTATTCTCCAACCATACCTCCCAGTAAAAACCAGCCAGATATTTGTCAAGCATCAGATTCTTGTTAGCCCTCCCTGCCCCCCTCTCTGCCACCACATGGCCGGTATTAGCCGATTTCCTGGAGATCACTGGAGGATGCCGTCGAGGCACTTGTGCTCCTCTTTCTCCCTCTCATTCGCTCTGCGGTGAGTGGCCCGCTTAATGCATTGTAATGGTTGACCATTATTTACGCAGGGGATAAACAAAGAGAAGCGAGGAATTGATGGAGTAATCCACTCTCGCAGTCATTAGGCATTGAGATGGAGGAGCTGGTGGGAGCAGCCTCCTCCATATGCCTCTCGAGTCGAGCAGCTAATGGAAATGGGACTCATTAAGACACCTTATACTCCGACGCACCCAAGATCATGAGCAATTGCTAATTGATTGTCGTTAGCGCTCTCGCAATGAGACGCTCTGCCTGTTTTCTCATTTGTTATGAACGGCTTTGTTTTCTTCCCCCCATCTCCTTCACTTCATTATTGATGTTGCTGTTTTTCTTTCTCTTCTCCCTTTTGCCCCCAGTCTCTTGCAACTGAGTCATCTTAACGCTATTATACCTGGTTAGCTGCAACAATCACAAGCCTTAGGAATCCCACATGGATGATTCTGTATCAAATCTGTAGTATTTCCTATTTAACTAGAAGGTGCCAATGTTCAAATCAATATTCTAGATTCACTAATGGCTGCATGTGCATGATCCACACATGCCATAGTATAAAAGGGCGGATGCAGGAAATGTGCTTCAGCCAGCATGGTCATGGTTGAATAGCAGGGAGAGGCAGGTCTCCCCGTGATGCTTCGCTTATTGGCTCTGGAAATTCCTTCCTCTTTCCTCTGGAACCAGCAGATTGTGTTCATCTCAGCCTTTAATCATTTTTTCCCTCCCAATAGTAATGTTCTCTCTTTCCCCTCCCTGGATTCCTCTGTGTATATGGTCGCACCCCCACTTTCTTCCCTCTCATTGCTTTTTCTTTTTCCTTATTACAAGAAGGGGGAAGAAAAGATAAGGGAGGGAGACGAAGAAAGGGGCTGAAAATGCAAATACAGGTCCATGGTTCTTTCTTGTGACAGATCAGGCCTCATTACACCCACCTCTCCTTTGCAATTGGCTGGACGATCTGCCCTCTGTTTCTCTGTCTTGCTTGTCTCCATTAGGCTACACTATGAAGTCTTTCACTTCTAAACCCGTCTCTGTTCCTGGGCTGGTGAAACAGTGAGAACAGCCAGGTGACCAAAGAGGAATCTCTGGCCGCAGGGCATGTGATTTGCTTTGCAGATGAAGCAGGACAGAGTAAGGGAGGCAGGAGGCATCATTTTTATGTCTGTGGTCAGACGGTGCAGCATTTCTTTGCTTTAGCACTCAGCCAGCAGCCTACACCTCTATCTCTATCTCCCTCGTGGGAGTTGCTACCACCTTCTCGCTCTGATAGGGAAAGACTGAAAACAAAGGAAGAAAAATACAGGCACCCTCTTGGGCTGCTCTCACTTTTGAAACAAGATATACTGTAGAGAGAGGAGGAGGAGGAGAAATAATATTGAAGCCATCAATTCATGTAAGACCTACATTAGCATCACCTTGCTGCTTTGAACTGGGAAAAAAAAAATACTTATTTAAAGTGAGATCTACATTCATACAGGTTCGCCCTTATTTTCATGATTTTGGCCATCACCCCGGTCAGTATTAATAATGAGTGAGCTACCTTTCCCAGCAAGCTTTTATTCCACACCCTAATATTTCTTTATTGAATTATATAACAATCCTTAGAGCAAAGGCTAGTGGGAGTAAACAGCACAGTGAAGAGCAAAGGTGCGGTGCGTATGACTGCGTGTGTATGTCTGTTGTGTATGCTGCTAGTGTTACTATATGTTCTATATGTTTTATTTATTTATTCTTTTTAATATTTTTCTTAATGCACTGACTGGAGAGCACTTTAAATTTCGTTGTACCTGTGACAATGACAATAAAGATCTATTCTATTCTATTCTATTCTATTCTATTCTATTCTAAAAAGAAAGAAGTTTGGAGTAATGACTGAATCACATGAGCCTGCCCCTGAGTGGCTGCATGTTGGCTGTTAGCTCACCAGCTAGCTTACCAAGCCTCTAACTGATAGAAACGGCACTCAAACCCATGAAATCAAAACCGAAGTTGTAAGAAAAACCTTTAACGTAACCTTTAAAATGGATCTCTTTTTAAAGAGAAACCTTTCTGGGATCACTTCATTCAATTGTTCCACTTGTTCAGGTGATACACAGTTTAAACAGCTGATGCTAGAGGGCAAACACATTGGGAAGTAATGCACAGCAGGAAGTAAATTACCTGCATTTGCATAAATAAGACACATAATTGGTAGTCGCTGTGATGCTGATCTGGTGGCACACAACATGTATACCACTGCACTGCTTTGCACCAAGTGTGTTTGCCCGTGTGTATTGTATAGGTTATGTGTGTGTGTGTGTGAGGCTCCACATAATTACAGCAGCGGTGTTTAACTAGGCGCCGGCATTTGTGTTAATCAGCAGAGAGTGAAGATTGGGGAGCTAACTGAGCTGGTGTCTCATGCTCTCTAAATGCATCACGCTAAAAAACCATTATCTCTAAACCTGTAATCATCACCAGAGCTCTCATTCACTTCAGTGATACACTCCATATTTATGGCTTTGGCCCGCAACAACATGTGACTTCATCTAATGTAATCACTCCATACGGATGTCCTTTGAGACAAGCCGCATGTGTGTTGGGAAAATGTTCAGTCCCTCCTCTGTTAACCTGGATTTGAGTGTCAGTCGGTGCAGCCTGTACAGTATTTGCAGGCATTACAACCTTAATTCTGTAAATTTCTAGATTGGGATAATACTTGATAAAAGGCTTTGTGATGGTTTGCAAAGACCTGACTTCCCCACTAATCTAAGATTTGGTTAATAATTGGCTTACAGGAAAGTATTTTGCTTTTGCCCCAAAAATTCATTTTCTCCCACCACCAGTGGCCTCAATTTGGTGCTTTGCAGGTCAAAATACATGTAGGTTAAAACCAGGCAAAATGTAATTGAATAGTGAATGTTTTTTAGACATCTGCATTACATATAACTACTGTTTTGACAGTATTCTAATGGAATTTTACTGTTGCTGAATTATAGAAATAGTAATTAAGAGATCAATCTATAGTTAAATTAAACATTAGTTGCAGCCTTACTTAAGTCTATACATGTCATTTGAAACATTAATGAGTAATCCACCTTTAGACTTAATTTTGATAATATAATGCAGTTAAAGTATTATGCGACGATTGCAGAAGTCAGAGTATCTCCTTAATTAATTTATCTGTAATCACACACATTAGTATACACGTAAACAGACTGGCTATGAGGCAAGATTATTACCAGCGTGTTTCCACACAATCCTGTTTTCCTCTTCTTAAAATGAAAACCTTCTTCTCTGCTGAAAATCATTACAAACGATGAGATTGTCATTCCTACATTTGCTGTTCCGCCGTTCCTCCTTTGGCTTCCAGTGTCTTTTGAAAAGCAGAGATGCGTATCTTGGTTGATCTTGCATGTCTTGAGCATATCAACAACAGGAAGCACCCTGAAGGAGGAGTTGTGATTTCTGTGCCAAGGTAACACCAAGTGGAAGTGGAGCACTACTTAGGGAGGTGAATGGAAGGTCAAATGTTTCAGAGCTGGTATTTACTAAGAACATAATGGTGCGATTAAAACTTCCTTTTCACACAGTTCTCTGTTGACTGGTCTTTAGACCTTTAATCATTGCTACATACAGTATCTGTCAAAAGCTATGTGGTAAAAAAAGGGGGGGGGGGGAGGGGGGGGGGGACTGTGCAAGAATTTTTTAGAGGTCATTTCAAGTTTTTGAGGAAGTATCATCCTGTCATTATTAATTTCACACAGCATATTCATCAGCTCCTAGTATTGCATGTTTATGTTTCTTAGCTATTTTAATACCTTAGCAGATTGTTTCCATTTTCTCACAGAGGCCAAAAAACCTCTTTCATCCTTTTCCGGTTGCAGTTGTTCACACGATTCATGTCCATGTACATACAAAACCTACTGTATTTACCAGTTAAAATGCAAATGTGGCCCACTGGGAATAATAGCCCTTGAGAGCTGGCTGGGTGGATGGACAGCCTGTGGTTCTCAAGAGCTTTTCCCACAGCGTTGAAAGCAGAGCCAGGTGAGAATTTCTCCCCAGGTGCCTCTCTCCTGCCATTGTCCGGGCTTAGCGGGTGGCGTCCAGCTCCCACCACCCATCTGATTCACCAGTGGGTTTCGTGACCACTTTGCACAGGAAGACTGTTCTTCGTGCAGTCAGTAAAACCTGGTGCTGACTGGGGAGGAATGAACCTGTCCAGCTCCGGTGGCTGCAGCGACAGTGGGAATTTTGACTCCATGAGGATCCAATTAAACCTGGGAGGGCCTCTCTGAAGGAATAATAACAATGATAAATGCACCTCTGTGGTCGGCTTAAAAGAGGCAGGGAGAAATGTTTTATTGTGCTGGCCTGTCTCGACACAATTTACTCCAGGATCCTGTTTTTTGCAGTATCAGGAGGTTTAAAATCTCACCTTGTGATTTTTTTTTTTTTTCTAGGACAAGCCTGGTGTCATCTTTTAAATATTCTGATGACTTGGCTTTATGCAACATCAAACCCTCTCTGCATGTGCTTTGAATTGGCTTGGGATGTAGTGACTCCGTGCCAAAAGCCCAAATAACGTGTGCGTGTGTGCACGAGTTGAACACAGATGTGTGTGTAAATATGATGTGGATTGGATGTTTTTTTTGTGTGTGTTTTAACTCAAAATTGCCAAATATTCAGCTTCTCAAATGTGAAGATTTGCTGCTTTTTTGTTTTATATCTTTGTAAATTAAATACTGACAAAACTAGCAGTTCAGTTTTCTCCTGCATTTTTTTTAAACCAATGTTGACAAGAATCATAAATGCTTTTTACTTTGAATAAACTTGTATGCAGTTGAGAAAAATGTAATTTTTCAAATCATTTTATAACAGAAATGTTTTGTAGTTTGTAAAACCCTATATTTAGGGTTTAATCTTTCTTAGAGAAGATTTTCTGTCAGTTAAGCCTCAAAGTGTACTTTTCTCTGTCAGGTGGTAATTCAGAGAAAAACTCCTTTAATTAGATAACAAGCTTCTGTATTTCAGATTTGCACTTTGCCAGCAGTTTATCAATTACTGCTTGTGGTTTCATACTGCCAGTCAGTCTTTGTCTGGGCGCTTGAGCCTCCTCCTCACCGCGCTGCAGAGCCATGTTATTGTACTTAAACAAATCAATTCTGTTGCAGTTGAGCTTTTTTCCCTCCATCCCCCGTCATTATGAACTGTTTGCAGTGCAGAGCACATTGATTTTTCACAGCCCTGGAAAAGCTGTTGATGAATAGCACAGAGGTATCTGGGGAGAATCTGGCTTTAAAAAGGAGGCACCCAGCGTCAACCCCTCCTCCTCCTCCTCTCTCCCAACCCATTGAGCCCCCAGCTCTCCTCCACTTTCTCTTTTCAGAGAGCGGCACTTCCAACAGGGGAGAAATGCTGCCTGAAAAATCTTCCAATGATAAAAAAAAAAAAAAAAGAGGATTAAAAAAGTGCAAGGCACAAGGGACTGCCTTCTCCTGCTGAATGTGAAAATACACCTTGTGGTTAGACAGTTTTTATATTTGGAGCATTAGCCTTGTCCTGTCAACCAAAGCATGAGCTCAGGAGAAGCCAGAGGAGTTCTGGTTGGGGACAGAAATGGCTGGCATGCTGTGTGTCACTAAGCAGACGCCTGATGAAAATGATACTCCAACAGGATACAGCTGTAGACTTTAAGGTAGGGGTGCTAAAGGAACGGGTGGGAAAAGCTGCATTTGTTACACACTTACATGCTCCTTACATATATTCACATAGCAAGAGTTAACACCCTGAAGACATTTTTATTCTTTCTTTGCTTCCACCACCTCATTCAGCTTCTTGAAATTTCCTATAGTCCTAACATTTGAGGAGTGAAGGGGAAAAAAAAGCACGCTGATGCCCTACAACTTTTTCTTTGACTCCATGAAAATTAGTGTCATGCCCTCTCAACAAAAGAGATAAAGTAAAAATTTTGTTGAGGAGAGGGACAAAGGCCAATAGTTTGTTTATACTTATTTACCTGCTGAGTGGCCTGCCACCTTAAAAGATGACTATCTAGAAACGCTATCTTAACCTAGACCCTTCATTCAACGAGGGGTCTAGGACTTTAATTTAGCTGACATTGGACTGACCCTCTCATGAAGACATGAATAATGTCTTTCAACATCCAAATCTGATGTTTTTCTTTATATTTGAGATCTTATGGAATTACTAAAATAAAGTCACAACACTCAGATATTCTCAGACTCCACACAAAGAAGTCGGCTCCACACATGAATTTGTTCATTCATTCATTCAGGTATTGAAGTAGTTATAAATGTATGTGGTCAAAGAATTTTTGGTTTGCTTTTTCTCTCTCAGATGACAGCAGAAGCACACATTATTTATGAAAAGGATAACACATGCTAGAATCCAGCCTATGGTTATTATGCTCGTAATTATACTACTAATTAAAATGATTAATTCATTAGGGAAAATTAAGTCTTGCAAACACAGATAAGACATGATTGTTAACTGAAAGATAAATCAAATTTTCTCTTTATTTCAAATTTGTTTACATTTTAGTGCTCTAATACAGTCCGGGTTCTTGTATGAAGTCCTTACCTGGCTTATATTTAATGCTTTGTCACACATTCGTTAACACCTTATTGAACAAAATAAATGACTAAAGTGGTCACTTTGAAGGGTCTGAATGTCACTGGGCACCCACACAAGCCAGCCGGGCTAAGTGCTAAACTGTGGTGAAGGCCTCTCTTAATAGGCTTATCTGTCAATCGCGAGTGAATTGTGAATGTGCCATGACAGTGAACTTACTCTGTGGTGGGTGTTTATGATGCCATACTGATCATGTGAAGTATCGGCTGCTCTTTTGATTTGTCCTTCATGGGCACGAGAGCGTGAAGGAGCTTATCCGTGCAGGGAAGAAGTGTATCACGTTCAGCAATGCGCAGATGGAAGCCACTCAGAGCCCAAAGGAATCTGCGAGAAGCGAAATCATTGAGTGTGCTTGATTTCCAGGGGAAAAAATGTAAATGTAATAATTCAGTGTTTGGAGATTGGTGGATAATGCAGCGGTGATTGATGCATTTTCTTTTTCTTCTCTGATTTCTCTCAGGGGCAGAAGACGTGAGGTGCTGGAGTGTTTCTCCTCCTGGTGTGTGAATGGGTGGGGGGGTCTTTCGTGGTGAAGAATCAAGGATTGAAGTCAACATAGGTGGGTCTTTTTCTTTTTCTTTTTTTTTCCTTGATATGGATCTCATGGAACCTACAGAGCCCAGAAGATATGAGGGGTAAAATTTGTTTCAAATTCTGCCCCACAAATTAGATATTGATGCTCTCAGATGAGTGTTTCTGCAGCAGCAGGAACTTAACAGGTTGCTGTGCTTACTCAGGTATTGAGGAACAGCCAGAATGTTAGTGAAAGGCCAGCAGCTGTGTTTTGGTTTTGCAGTGCATACAAATAGTGAATTCAGTGCTTCATTCTCATATTATTAGGTAATGACAACTTACCACTGTGTGTCGCTATGTAAAGGCACAGTTACTCTGAGAAACCATGCAGCAAAATCTAATTCATTTTAAACTTGTGCTGTTGACCAAGAGCAAGTCATTCTGATATTGCGAACAGAGAGTCGGAGAGTCCAAAATAGAGGAAGCTATCATAGTCTATTGGCTCTGTTCCACTTTTATTTAAACCCCCTCTGTCGCTCTATAAGCTGCTCCACGACAGAAACGATTTTTAGATGCTTATGAGACAGGATTTTATCATTCAAATGCATCTTTTGGAAGAACTATGTTGTAAAAAAAAATTTACTGTTACATTAGCAGCCAAGCTAATGAGCTTACTTACTGGTAGTTAGAAAGCTCGCTAGCTCGGAGAACATCAATAGCCCTTTTTAGATGTACAATCCCGAGAACAAAATGCCTCTGGGGGAGTAAGCGGCACAGAAGAGCTGTTGCACTAATCAGACTACTCGCAGGCTAGTTACCCAACTAACCCTGAGAGTAGTCTGTTTCACAACAACGCAAAGATGAAACAATATAGTTACCTCAATGTTCTGTAAATATGAGAGCAGGAATGGCTTATTTGTGCACAATAAATAAATAATTTTAGAGCGGAAATTAGCTATCCGTGTGCATAGACTTTTTTTTTTTTTTTTCCATCCCAGGCTCTGTAAGGACGCTTCCTAATTAACTGAGATGTCACTTTGCCTGAAATATTTCTGGAAAAGATGTTATGTCACAGCTGGAATCAAACAAAGCTTGTTACTGGAAACAGATATCAGCCTCCCCTGTCACTAATGTGATTTAAAGACCACAACTTTGTTTGCTTGGACATGCTCTGTCCTCCACTGCGCTCGAGTGTCTTTGGTAAACATGTGATGGCAGCAGTTTGTGTGTGGCCAGGGTCGGCTCACCTCGCGGAGCATGTTGATTTCATCAGGAGCTCCTGGGGGGCTCTGAGTAACAAAGTGCTGAGATGTTGCGTCTGTTTTTTGACCGCATCCAAGTCCATATGTAGTCTGACTAATATGCACACACACGTGTACAGAAGGTCATGACTCTCCGCTTCACCAGCAAGCCAGTAGTTCATCCTTATGCAATATGTAGCTCAGTGTACATTCCATAAAAAGGGAGAATTGTGTCGTGGAAAGGGAATGTAATTGGTTCATCCACTGTATTATACAATACAGCTATGGCTTCATGGATTAGGAATTGGGACATCCAGTATCCACGCGCACACGCTGGGTAGATAAGGGTGGTTAATCTTGATTAGAGCAGTGTGAATGCTGAGGAATATGGTGCCCTGACAAACATCTGCCCGCCACACAGCTGAGTGGGATAAACCAAAGTGATTATTGTGGAAATGTCAGGCGAGGTAGACAGTGAGAGCAAGTGAAACGAGGGGAATGTGACATGAACAGGGACATGACATGAGTGCTTCACAGTCAGTTCTCTCTCTCTCTCTCTCTCTCTCTCTCTCTCTCTCTCTCTCTCTCACACACACACACACACTCAATGACAGATTTTTTCCTTCTTACTGTCGATGTAGGGTTGCCTTTGTGGGGGGAAAATATAGCTGGGTTTGATGGAAAGGCTGCAGTCAAAGGAAATGGCAACAGTCTCAAATAGAGAAGTGTAACCTCTAAGGTTGATAGCCAAATACAGTTTCTAGAAATTAAATTGGTGTAGTGTTGTGACAACTGATTATTTTCTTCTTTTTAGGCTTTGTTTAGTCTATAAAACATCAGAAAATAGTAAGAACTGCCCATCATGGGTTTGTAAAGCACAAGGGGACAGCAGCAGCAGTCCAAAATCAAGAGACATATTCAATTAACAGTGCTTTTAAAACAGAGAGAGAAAAAGCGAATGTTCACACTGGAGAGGCTGAACATTTTGCTGGACAAATGATTTCAGTGATTATCAGAATTGTTGATGTGGTATTTTCTGTCAATTAACTAATTCATTAATCGACTAGTTCTTTAAGCACTGAACAGTTTTTAGTTTTATTACTTTGGGTTGATGTCTAAAGGTTGCCGTGTTGGTCTTTGTCTCTGTAGCACCAGTGTAAGCCCTAATGAATAATTGCTTTCCTCTGTGAAATGTGAGGGGTGCAGACATTCTGTTAACCTCGCTAAAGGAAAAAGGGGGGGGGGGAGAAAAAAAAAATCCCCTTCCTGTCAGTGGTCTCTCTTTCTCTCTGTTCTTGTGAGATCTGGAACTGATAAGTGTGAGGCCTCTTGTAACTGAACAGGAAGGATAGAGGGCCTGGCTCTGCACACATGTCCACCTCCCCTGTGCAGACAAACAAAGAGAGCAGAGCCTGCCACTTAACTTCAGGTTTCAAAATATCCAATCCTATTAGAAGGATTATTATCACTTGCTGGCGTGAACTCTTATTCTGAAGAGATCTGTGTTGAATATAATAACAGAGAGACATTTTGATAAAATAGACCACAGCCATGTTTTGTAGCAGCTTCACACCCGGGCACAATCACAGCTCCCTTGTTCAACTGACCGGTGTTGAGTCAAGTGGAAGTACTTAATTAAACAAGGACATGGCAGAGCAGTGAGAGTTTATCATTCAACCCAAACACCCAGAGGTCTGAATGACAAGCTGTTAAACTGATAAGCGTGATGAGACTGTTGTAGTGTCTATACATGGGGTGTTTCCTGAAGCAGCTGCTTAAAGGGAAAGAAACCAGAAGCATATTATATTTGAACAGAGGATGTAAGATGAGTTTTGTGATCAGGTATGT
Organism: Toxotes jaculatrix; assembly: GCF_017976425.1. NCBI lineage: Eukaryota > Metazoa > Chordata > Actinopteri > Toxotidae > Toxotes > Toxotes jaculatrix. The sequence goes on along the minus strand of NC_054414.1, from coordinate 13,665,669 downwards.
GAGCACTCTGTTGTGCTAACCTTCTTCTTAGTTCTTAGGAAGTACTTTGGTGAGCTTGTGGTGCAGACTAAACACCTAGGACATCATTCAGCATGTAGTCTTTACATACAGTTTCAACAGGAATCAAACTTTGTAAAGTGTTTACAAAGACAGAAATTACAGACATGCTAACTCTAACTTTGTTAGTTAGTGGAAGATAAAACGGCCTGGAAAGGAAAAAGAAGATCTGTAATCTGTAACAATAATTGTTTAGGGGACAAAGTCAAAATATGGTAGAAAATAGGAAAACGTACTGTTTAACCCATCCATGTTTATTTGATCCCAGTCAGATAAAAGATATACAGTATGTAAACTACATGCTTTCTTTAAGAATGTCATAAATTAATTCATGGAATTTAAGTTTCATTTTTGCATTTGTGGTTCTTGCATGCCAGATCATGTTAAGCCGAGTTGAGTTGAGATAAAAATCAGCGGAAATCAACCATTGGCAAGATGCTTCACCTTGAATTCTGGGCAATTTTGTTTTCTCTCTGTGCATTTTATTCCTGTAGATAACTGGCCAAACTTACAGCACATGATGTGCCATGATACCAGGATATTTTCAGGGCAGCTACCATGGAGAGTGATAGATTTGTCTTATTGTTACCTAAATCATCAGTGCCAACCGTGAGCTCTTTTCAGTGCAGTACATCACTATTTTAATTCCCCAAGAATCTAAGAGAAAGGTCATTTTACTAGACTGAAAATTTTGTTCCTACACAAACAGTAGCTTCAGTAATTAAAGTGCTGTGCAGCCACAAGGTGTGTTGCTGTTATAGTATGAGTTCTCCAAAGAATTCTTACTCTGCTTATTATCAGCAGCTGGATGTAACAAGATCAAATTCAGTCTGTGAGAGTGTCAAATCTCATTCTTTGAAATGCAGGAAATTACTTAACTCCATAATAATTACACAACCTTGTGGAATGAATAGAACAACACATATTGATGATATCGCAACGGTGAAGAAGTATCCAAGGATTTTACCCTTGAAGCTTTTGTGTCAGCAAGCGCAAGGTCCATCACTGATGTGTATCAGATGAGTGTATAGATATTTTCCTGTACACTACTGAGCGGCTAACTGGGCATGACAAGAAAGCACTTGAGTCAGGTTGCCGTCTCAAAACCTCTCCATCCACGTCCTTATCTTTCTGGGTTGAACCCAACTTATTTTCTTTACAATACATTTAGTTGTAAACTAGCTTTCTTGGCCACATCTTATTCAGGGCTGAGACTGTGGCGGAGATGATCCGGGGTGGTATTCCTCCCATGAGAAAGTGCGAGATAACGTGCCAGGGTGACAGCTGAATTATCAGCCCATTAGTCACCGAAGAGGGAAAGAGGTGGATGAACATGGCATCCGTCAAGAAAGTGCCTCTTTTTTGCAGATAGCCTCCCCTAACTGCCGCCCACGAACCTTGTAAGTCTCTCCCACTGATGTAGGAGCTGGATGGCCGGGGTCAGGGAGCAGAGCCGGAGCTATCCCGGTGCTCTCTACTGCTGCTGATGACCCGGTCGCCTGTCCTAGGAACAGAGCAGCATAACACAGAGGCAGAACTCAGTGTACTGAACTAAAAATAGATGTGGCGTCATCCCCTTTTTCCCATAGACACATACAAATGTAGATGCACACGCTCACGCACCCGAGCCAGTGCAGGCGCACGTCTTCAGAAGCAATCGCAACCGCTGGTAATAGTCAGTGACATGCCAAAACATGTTTGATTGACAGGGAGACTGTGGTGGTACAAAGTGTCTGTGTACTCAGGACAGATGTTTTCTGCAGCTCATACTGATGGTCTGAGTTGACATACAGCAGGAGGAAGCCATTAAGCAACACTTGGCTCAGAGATGAACTTCCCCACTGTCCTGTGACCCTGTTGAATCTCCAAGCCTCCTTCACATCTCATGTGTCTCTCTATGAGCTATCTGCCCGGCTCCACTCAAACAAAGACACTACAAATAAAACGAGCGGTATTGAACAAATGGAGTAGTGCTTGCTTCCTTTGATGCAAAATTAAAGCTGATATCCCTTTGACATGCCATCCACGGATAACTTGTCAATTTCCTGTTCATGATGAATAGCCTGAATAAGCTACGCTTCACAAGCCAACAGATTAATTAATGGCGTGGCGTAATATGTTATAAGAACACTTGGCATTGAGATGCTGTTGGCTTGTGAATGGTCTACCTCGATGCTGCTTCTGGAAATATGACCGCATTAACGGGCCTTTCTTCTGCCTAATGCTGCCATATTATTGCATTTCTCTTTGTCACTGAAAGCAGTTCCTGTGGTCTCATTAGGTTGATACATTCTTGTTGTAAACCACGACCAAGACCCGATGAGCTTGTCTCAACTCCACTCGGCTTCTTTTAAATATTCTATCTATAATGTGTCTGTGTAAAGCTAATGAAATGATGATAGTGGCAGCGCCACAGGGCCTTGAATTAGCACATCAGCTGATCTGACTGCCATTCAAGTGGCCCAGTTTGGAGATGTATTTACAGCAGGAGACAAATATAAGCCCAGATCCCACTTGCTGTTGCTGAAGTTCATCCAGCTCCAGCTTCATATCGAACACACTGATATGAGAGTTGTACCAGTCTTCTCGTCTGATTCTTGGGAAGAAAGCAAATAAGTGTATTCCTCAATTCCTTTAAAGTTAGCTCCACCACGACTCGCTGCAAATACAAATACTTTTAATTAACTTTTGCATATCACACATTTAATTATACTTGAGTATTTTTACATCAGTTAAAGGATCTGAAATTGATCCACAGCTCTTAGATATTTAGCCATGGAGAAAAGAAAAACAGATATTTAGCATTCAGCATTTACAGAACTTTGTCACCTTGACAAACTGTGAAATTAATAATTTGTTCTTTTGGTTTTTTTTCAAAGGCTTGATATAAAATATGTTGGATAGAACAAATTTATCTCCTTAAGCTCTGTAGCATGATTGAGCGATATACAATGAAGTCAGATCGGTTTGAACGCTCAGGAATTCATGGCAGACAGGCTGATAGTCATCAATTTCAGACTTGTTTAGCAATTTTTGGGATCAAAGGCGATGATGAGGATGATGATACTGATGCTAATCCCACTGAAGGGGATGATTGAGTCATCAAGGCAAAACAGCTGTCTTATGTGCTGCCTCCCCCCCCACCATTAATGGCTGATGATGACGGTAGCAGAGTGTAAGTGAGTGCAATTGACAGCGGAGTTTGAGCTTCCTCAGGGAGGAGGGAGAAAAGCTGAATCTGAGCAGAGGGAAGCAGGCAGCAGGGTGGCCATGAAACATTCATGCACCTGGGGACTCTTTGCATAAGGAGAGCAAGCTGAGCCAGTAATGAAGTAAAGAGCAGAGGACTTTTAATGGCTCTGTTTGTCCTTTTATGAGATTAGCTTTAGTCTGGCTTCTTATATAAACTGCATTAAAAGCCTAATTGCATACAGTGATTTAGTGATGACTTGTACCCACAAAAATGCACTGCCTGCTGCAGAGCCTTGCAGAGAATATTATTTACATTTGGAATAATCAAATTGTGGTTAGCTACAAGATAATTGGGACCACAGGTGTGCTGCTGGATATAGTTCAGTGCTGGACAGCAGAAGATGAGTTATTCCCAGCCCTCCGTCGCTCTGCCTCGGACTTTTAACATGACAACGGTGCACCAAATGTGGACATCCCCAGCTGCGCCGGTTGAACAGTTGTTCCTCCTAAACTCACCCTGCTCGGCGACTGCAAGCTTGCGCAGGGACAGAAAAGGCGAGAGAGGAGCAGAGGAATGGCAAGATGAAGAGGAGAAGAAGGGAGAAGTAATATTTAGACAGCTGCACGTGTAGTGTTGTGTATCACTGTCAGTGGAAGGGGGGGAGTAGAAGTAGAGCGTTATTTTGGTGTCCTCAGCTAGGCCTCAGACAAGCTCCTGCTGCAGTATTGATGTCACTGCACCCTCCTGACAGCGAGCTGTAAATCACAAGTCGTAGTCATCTATAGATTTACAAACACCTGCTACCTCTGTTCCTAATATGTCATAGTAGTATATTATCCATCTGAGCTGAATAAACTGAGAGAACTTGTTCAAACATGTTTTGAAGTTAATCCATGAGAGAAACCTATCTGAGAGCTCACTGTCAATGTCTCTGTCCTGGTAAGACGCGGTACAGTAACGGTGGTTGTGTGAGGCAGCTGGTCACATGTCTGCGGTCCTGTGCTAGACTGGCCCTGTGCCTTGAGGTGGTGGATGGCAGCTGACTGCTCTGATTCACTGGGAACTTGACTTGTGTGTTATGTGCCTCACAATGGATTGACTCATAGGGAGTAGACGCCAAGCTTGTTCAGTGTCCATCTCTGAGCCATTTTACTGGAGCTTTCTGTTTGACTCCTTTTATTGCCTCTGCGTTTTGATGGAGACAGTGGTCTTTTCTTATGGCTGTGTATGTATCTACATTGTTGTCCCCCGCCACCACCCTTTTTATTCCAGTGGGAACGGTCAGTTCCCTGTCACTGCTAACTCACACTGTTGTCCTGGGGAGGATGTGGACAGCCAGTCAGTCGCTAGCAGTGTCTTTTCACTTGACATGCACCCCATTGCACCCCCATTACCCCGTTCCATACAGTTTCCTCCTTAAACCTGTAAGATCCACTCACCATCCCTCCTTGGCTTTCCAGCAAAAACAGCCAATTGTGTCAGGCCATGTTCAGAGAAATTACATTTTAAAAGGAAGCTTTTGAAATTGTTTATTATTTAGCCATGTGATCACCAGTGACCAGTTGTCTTCGCGCTTTGCTCTCCAGTAAACCGTTTTGCTTGGCAACAGCATGCAGAAACACGACATTAAATCTCTACCGGTGGCCACTCTTGCTCCCCTATCACATAATAACATGTGCAACACCCGCACCACAGCCACTAATTGCTGCTGGATATTAGAGCGAGGTCTCTTAAGACACTGACCTTGCTTTAGCCAATCATAACAGAGCGTGTTACCAGGTTGAGCTCTGATCAGAAGAGCCCCCCGCAGCACGAACAGGAGGAATTAATTATTCAGACTGGCTGCTCGTACCTTTTGCTGGACACCGTATTTAATGACATTTATAATGACGTCTTTGTGAGAGATTAGCAGTGATGTGCTTTTGTGCAGAAAATGCACAAAAGTCCATCCAGACAGACTGCTGCGTGCCAGGTACAAACAGAAAGGGAATGATGGGTGAGAGCATTTCATGGCAGTACCCAGATGTTTTTTTTTCTTTTTGCTCACCTGGGATCTTACACATCTTTGTGCTTACCTTGTTTCTAATTCTGTGTAATCTGGAACATTTTGTTTCAAACCGATATGCATAAACCTATGGTAATGAGATTTGCTTAAATATTTACTAAATGAGGAAATGAAGAGGTAAGAGATTAGAGCCTTTCCTCATAATATTTACATCTCTGCCACCACTGTTTAGTTTCTACAGCTCTGGTAGAAGGCCAAGTTTTATAATGATCGGTGGTTGGTTTTCCACTGACCTTTTACAAGACGGGACAGCACTTTGATGAGTTGGAAATGTTTTGGTGTTAGTTACGAAAAGGGAAAACCCCCTTTATGTCCTCTTTATCTTTTTTGTTCATGGATGGCGACTTTAACACTATGGTCACTCAGCTGATAAAAACTTCAACTACATCGTTTAAATTGGTTCTTTTATTTGTGTCTGTTCCATGATCAAATGCAACAAGAGTTTCAGTCCCTTCTTGCCATAGTTCTTATTCACACACACCAATCAGTGCAGAAAATTAGTTGAAGTTCAAGAGCTAAAACTTGAGTCAGTGGACTCAATTATGTGGACATGTTCATAGTAATACTCAGTTTTAGACTTAAAGCTGAAAACGCTGGTGTCAGATATGCAAATCCAATGTCAGTTCAGTCTAACATCTTTTCATAAGTCAGGCTTCACATTCATGTGTTTTACATCAAGTGGTAAATATTTGGGCCAAATATGTTTCGCTTTCGTTTCTTTGAATAATTATAGAAGCAGTGTATGTAAACAGATACATGGATGAATTGATATAAGAGGCGTGTAGCAAGGAAAGTGGGTTAGTAAAGAAAAACTGTCAAGTGCTGCAGCTCTCACAGCTTTCGTGTGTATTTTCTGTAAATAGTGCTGAGCAACAGCAAGGTTACTGACTCTGGTTGCATCTGCATTATGCTAATGTAATGAGAGCAGGAAGCCAATGGAGGCTAGTCGCACTAGAACGCTACGGGGACACGAACGCAAGAGTCATCATGCAAATTAACAGGATGGCTGATAACTCAAAAACAAAAGTTCAACGATAGATAAGCAGCAAAACTGGACCACACCTCCAGTGGCAGGCCAGATTCAGATGTTCAGTTCTGCTTTGATATTTCTCTCTAACCAAATGGTCTTATCTCGGCCCCCGAGCAAACATGCAAACAATCTGGCCTGTGTGTTTCCAGTCACATGGGCCTGAAGTGCTGGAGAGTCAGCGTGTCTGTCCTGGTATTTCCTGAGGCTTCGTAAACATACAGTACGTACACGCTCTCTCCCGCTCTGCCTTTCTTTCTCTCGCTCTGTCACACACTCATGCACACACTGGAGGTTCTATTGAAACAGTCAACAGTAATAATGTACTGATAGCTTTTATTTGTATAGCAGAGCTCTACAGGGCAGAAGCAAGCTAAAACTAGTCAGTATAAAACGATTAGTTTGTAACTTGCTGTTATTGCTACCATTATTTAAAAAGGGAGAATTTAATCTCAAGCTATGTAGCCTGTAATGATGGTTAATTGTTCATTTTGAGCTTGCCTATCTATCTTTTTTTCCCCCCAAAATAAGACTCCCTAAATTATTCACTGTTGCAGTTGTGAGTAGAATAACTGTTTGATTCTGCTTCCAACTTGTGGTTACTCCTGGCTTAGAATAGAAACGAAAGACAGAAGGAAGTGCGACTTTATGTTGCACTTCTCCTTTTTAATCTGCTCATACTCATCAAGAAATCTATTTACAGCGAGCTGCACTCCAAACACTAATACAAACTGTACATCCAGGAGAGAAAGCTTCACTTCTTCTGCTTTCAGATCACAAAAAAGCGTATTTTTCACATTTACATCACCATTACTAAAACCATTAATGTGTTGCTTGTGAGTGAGTATGATTATTGTGCTGGGCCTTGCCAGAGGATGGCAATGCTTTCAATCATTGCTCAGTTTAACCAGTTGAAATGTTTGTGTGTGTGTGTGTGTGTGTGTGTGCACACTGGTTCATCTAATTGATTCGGAGTGTTAAAGTGCAGGGTTCAATGAATACTCTAATCAAAACCTCAGAGGCTGCTGCTAAATGGTAGAGAATGATTTAATGTGTCTCAGGCTTTTTTTTAAGCTCACAGCCTTAAGTGGATTCCTCTATGTGTTTTAGCTTTCTGTAGTAGTCTATAGAAGGTGTTAATAAACATACTGTAAACGCAGTTGTTGGGATCTGAGGCTGTCAAGTTGGAATAAAATTAAATGAACTGAAATCATGAGCTCTCAGCCCACATTTCAACCTCCAGATGCATTAAGGGCTGTCAGCATCTCTTGCCACTAATCTCCTTTTTTACCCATTTAGTTGCCATCTAACACAATTTCATGGTGTTGATACAGAATCTAAAAATTCAATAGCTGAACATGTATGCTGGGATTATAATTTTGAGTCTCTGTGGGAGATGTAGGTCAACTGAAAGACTCTATTTCCTCAAATATTGTAATCCCCATTTGTTCTGCTTTTTCACCAGAAACACAGCTTTGAGGTCTTTGTCAGACTACAATGCCCTGGGCAGGACAGTGGCTCTTGGTGCTGTTGTCTTGCTTCCAGATTATTTCTCTACTGAGTTTCCTTTTTGAAATTTCCCACCAAAAATTTCAGTTGCTTGCTTTACCTTTTCTAATAATTTGGACCAAATTCTGGAAAACACAGCCTCGGTATCTTGCGTTTTCTTTCCTCCCTTTTCAACCTTTACTTTGACCACTTGCTCCTCTGCAGTGAGAGAACCTAAGCAGCTCATGTTTATGGTTGAACTGGGGAACGGGGTCAGCAGGATATACCCATTTAACCTCGCTGGAGACCTGCAAAGCACAGAGAAAGGAAGTCATTCATTTAGTCTCCAATGATAAAGCCTCGGTGAATAGTTGACTCTGTCTGCCTTTTCATTGATAAAAAACTGATTTCACCATCACTTTCTCAGCCGGTTCCACTCATTCAGTGCATTAGCAGCCACACACCGCCAAACTTATTTCGTGCCTGTTTCTCTGGGTTGGAGGAATAGTTTTGTGAAACCATGCATGAACATGAAAAATTGATTTGTTTATATACTATTGCAGTATAATGGGTTTTTACCCTGATCCAGTGACAAAGCCTGATGTACCTTGTAGGAGAAAAGGAGAAGGATTATGCTACTCACTGGCATGTTCATATTCTGCTCCTGTGTTTTCTAAACCTGATAACAAGTATGACACGAGACAAGGTTGTCCATTGTGGAAGGAGCACTTTCCACAAAAGTCATTATGCTGGATCAATGCTCCCCAGAGAAACGGCAAGCTCAGGCTGTACACAGAGATGGAGGATTGCGTCAAAATATCTAACAGCCCTGGGCTTCTTCTTGATGGTTCAGCAGGCCAAGGTACATAGCACATAACTGCAATTACGTGAATGTTTTTATTCAGCTTGCAGAATTCATCTAATGTCTGTCATATCTTTCTGAAAAAGTGACATGGAATTGTTTTTAAAGGTATGGTTCGTACACTTGTGGACATTTCCCATGTCATTTCTACACATTTTATGCTTTTTGAGGGTCATTTAACTTCATATAACCTGCATGTCATTTTACACCTATTTGTTCAAGGTTAGGGTTAAGAAGCAAAAAGGGAAAAAAAAGGGGTAGTTGTAATGTAAAATAACTTAAAGAAATTGGCGTGTTATTCATAGGCCATTTAGTGAGACCAGGCTGCTTAGAGATATCTTCCTCCAGCTCCAATTTACAACTACAATTTAATTTTTGGTGTGGATAGCACTGAAAAAAAATAGATATATCCTTCCAGAAACAATGTCAGGGTTACTCAGGATAATTCGCTGACACACTGTCAGCACTTAGGGGGACTATTTCTTCTCCAGAAAATAGCTCCAATGAAAACAATTTACAATGAGGTTTGTGGTAGCCAAAATTTCCAAGAGGGATATATCAAAACCTCGGCAGATAAAACCAAAATGATCTGCATGGCTGTTAAAGGATAAATTCACATTTTTTTAAAAGTTAAAACAATACTCACATGTCCACATAAATATTTCAGGAGTCACTAGTTGCTGTAATTATTCTCATTGTCCATTCTGACTGTAAAGGGATCACTTAATAATTCCTTCCAGCAGTTTGAGGCTACATGTGTCGCGTTTCAAGCGCGACACATTCGGATCTCCGACCAAATTCTCTGTGGCTGAGTTGGGTGATGTAGGCGCCAGGTTTTGACAAGAGGGAAGAATTTGTGGAATAAAAAATACAATATTTTTCTGGTTGTGTTTCATTGATTAAGTTAATATCGGGCTTCAGCAGTGTGAGTAAGAGAAATCAAGTGAATACATTCCAAAGTTGCAGGTTTTTTGTTTTTTTTTTACACAAAGGGAGGGACACTGAACTAAAAAGACTGTAATTTTGGAAGATAGTCACTTGATTTGTCTAACTTAGACTCCTGAAGCCTCATAGTAGCTTCAGCTGAACTGTGGAATACATTTTAGCATGAAAAAAGGATTTCGAATTTCGATTTGTCCCCCATTACTTCTGTTGGAGATGCGTAAGGAAAGTTTTTCTTCAAGGATGATGGAATTAATGACTGATGATTAAAGAAACCAAAAATGTTTTCAATATGCATACAGAAATGTGAAGTGAGAAAATGTGTGTGTGTGTTTTTTTTCTTAACTGGGTGAACTGACCCTTCAAAATAGGGAAGCCTCACATCAGGAAATGAAGGCGCATGTACTCCAGTATCCTCCATTCATTAAATCATGTCTGCTGGTCTGTCTTTGTCATCAGCCTGCAGCCTGTCTGGGGCGGTTCCACGCGACAGCAGCATGTGTATGTATGGACAGCACATTTAGCCTCTCTGTCTTCTCTCTCTCATCTTGAATGTTTATACCCACGGGTCAGATAACATCTCATTTAAAAAATAAAGTCAGAAGTTTCCACAGTTAGAGAGGACAGAGCTGCATGATGTGAAAAGTCTCTCTCCATCTGTCTGCATGAATGCATGGTACATGGAGCTGTGTGGTGGTGGACCTGCTTGAGGGGGTTGTAGAGGCGAGTTGGGGGGAGCAGGAGAGGTGGCGGTGGGGTGTTTCTGTAAATAGCCCACCCTGCATTAAGAGGCAGCATGCCGGGACTGCTCTCTGTGCAGTCCTGACCTCACCAACCAAGCCGCCGCTCACATTTCCTCACCGCGCGGGAGGCTGTGGAAGTCAGCACCGACTGTTTCTCCACTTTATCCAGGTCAGATCTGATCTACTCTCGCTAGTAAAGCACTGACGTTCATGACCCCAGTGCCCCCCTCACTGCCAGCCAGTGTCAAAATAACACAAGCAGCTCTGTGGAGGGCCTCCGCTGCTCTGCCTGCTGTTATGAAATCGTGCTGCCCTCATTTGTGCTTCTAAATATCTACACTTGGATACATTTTCAGATCAAAACAAAGTGTCGGCTCGATTTGATTTCCGTCTTTCTCCGCATTAAGCTGTTAAAAGAGAGTTTGCCTCCCAGCGTATGTGCAGTAGATATGTGTGTGTGCCTGAAAGTAGGTCATTGATTTGGAACTTGGACACTGATTATGTGCTGGCCTAGAAATGGGCTATAATCGGTGTCTCTCATACCAAAACAGCTTTTCATAAGTGGCAGTTATTTCAAGGTCAGGACAACAGTTGTGTCTCATTGCTACTCGTATATACAGACTTTATTTATCTCTTTCACACTTTCAACAGATTGCTGTTTCTAGAATCTGTTCAATCTTGTGAGATTGCTCATTTTAAGATACACTACCTCTGGAAGAAAAAAAAAAACAAGACTCTGAATATCATGTTCATCTCTCTTTATAGGAACTAGAATGCGCCAAATCTGCAGGCATGCCCTGTTCTGTCCTTGATGGGGGTTTGATGTGCTCATTCAGATGCCATTTGAACCAATAATGTAAATATTCGTGGTTTTTGAACAAGCCAAGACGTGATCTAATCTGTCTCTGACATAAAGTCTCCAGCTAACTCTCTTGGAACACGTTTAAAAAGGGAGTTTTCTTCATGACCATGTTGGAGTAAATCTTGTGCTCAAAGCTGGGAATTAACTGTCAGCTAGCATCATCACAACTCCCTCTCTCTGTCTCTCTTCATAGCTTGAAGCAAGCACTGTATTAGTTTCTGCAGTGGATTTTCCTGAAACGCCCTCAGGTTGAAGTTTTGATATTGTTTTGTAAATGTGACTCGGTATAGGTTCAGCTCTGCTTACAGTATGAGCTGATATTTAGCTTGAAGAACTAGTTGTACTCTCTGAATGGTGGTTGTAGGAGGTCAGAAGGGCATGTTTATGTGCTTCCTGTTCTCTTCCTTAGTCTTGGCTAGTCTGGGTCGAGAATAAACACTGTGAGTGTGCTAGGATGAATGGAAATCTTGTTCTTGTGTTGCTGCTTAATTAAGGGAGCGTCTTTTCATAATGATACCAGGAAGGACTCAAAAGAACAAATCTGAGTTTGCATATCATCTCCAGTTTGCATGAGAGCAGCGCTGCAGTCGCTCGTCCTCCCCCCCGTGCGTCCCGTATGAAACATCCCCATGTTCGCCAGGGTTTTAAATGAGCCCTCGCCATGTTAGCATTTGTTTAGAGGCAGCAACCAACAAGCAGGCACAGTCAAAATCCTATCGAAAAATGACATCAGCCGCAACAGCTGCAGGCTGTGGCACTGGGAGGAGAGGAGGGAGAGAAAGAGAAAAAGAGAAAAGAGAGAGAGAGGGAGGAGAACAATTGACCAGAAGCGACACTGGAAAGAGAGGTGACCTGATTGCTCAGCTGGCCAAGAGCACGGGAAGGAAGCAGCAGGAAAGGCTGGTCCCCTCAGTCTGGCCTGGCTCGCTGCTGCTTCTGGTGGGTCCCTCTGTGGCCTTCCTCTCCTCCCTTTCCCCCTCCTCCTCCCGCCCTCCTTCCCGCACTGCTGCCTGTCACGGCTCACTACATCGGAACAAAATGATCAGCTCTCACCTCCTCATGAACACGGGTCATCATGGTAGCCATGCAAGGCCTGGGCCCTTTATATTAGATAGGGATCACTGATATGTGGGTGGAGGAGGAGCTGCTGCAGAAGGCCAGAGAAGTCAATACTGTTTTGGTTTTTACAGCACATATATGTAAGGGTGTTTAATTTTTATTATTTTATTTATTAGCAATGGCCTTGAGGTTGCCAATTTTGTAGCACTATTAATTTCCTCTTGCTGCTCTCGAGGAATTATTGGATGCGTGTGCGTTTATGATTCCTTTTTCCACAAGGAAGCACGTCAAGTACCTCTTTCACCGTTCCTGTAGCTCATAATGTAATTAATTCTAATCGCAATCATCGTAATAGCTTTTCAGATCAAATACCCAAGAGCAGTCCTAACAAAATAATCCATTCCTCTGAAAAACAAACACCCAAACTCTCTCACACCCTCTCTCTCTCTCTCCCTCCCTCTGTGTTTGGCTTTGGCTTGGAGAGAAGAGCAGTCAGTTGGATGGGGGGAAAAACATCAGAAAACAGAAGGACCTGCACATTTGCATACCTTTTTAGCATGTGGCTGAGGGAGCCTTTATTAAATTCAACCCCCCTGTGGGGTGGGCCCAACTGTGGAGGGGGAGGGGGCACAAGGGCTGAGAGGGAGGGAAAGGAGGGGTGGTCTCATCTTGGAGACAGGAGGCACCATCTGAGCCAGCAGACAAACAATGTTTCCAGACCCGAGAACAAGGTGGCAGCAACGGTAAAGTGTTTTTCAGCAGACCAGTGCAGTCCCTGTCTGGTTATAGAAGAAGGGGGCTGTGGGGGCCACATCCAGAAACAGTCTAAAGAAGAGGGTCTCTTTGGGAACTAATAATAATCAAACTATTAGAAATTAAATAATCGTTTAAGTCATCTATCAAGCTAAAGTGCAAAGCATTGGTTAGTTTTAAATTGAATGTTTTAGTGTTTGACTGTTTTTTGGGACAAAATAAAACACTGAAGACACCACCTCAGGCTTGAAGTTAGGGTGGGCATTTTCACTAATTTGTTATATTATAATTTACATTTAAATGAAATGTTTATAATAAATATAATATTAGAAGACTCAAAAATGCAGCAGTTTGCTGATGTGGAAAATCAGCCCTGCCATGTACAACTGCTGCATTAGAGAGGAATACAACTGTTTTCATTTTTATATTGACAAATTGGTTTCATGTTTCATTTTAGTGTTTAAAAGGTCACAAAAATCTTTGTACACCTTAGAAAACGCCTATTAACAAGTGATTCGATAGGAGCATAGAGATGCTTTGTGCTTACCCTTGTGTGTGTGTGTGTGTGTGTGTATGTGCTTGTGTGTGTAATGTATCTGAGGTGAAGTGGGGCAAGCCCAACAAGCTGTAAGTATCTGCTCAAGCAAGCTGAGGCAGCTTGTGGTTGTGCTGTACCTGGAAGGAGGCTGAGATAATGAACCAATGCGGGGAAGTGAGGCTTTCCCCCACCAGAGAGGGATGAGCTGTTAGCACACTACGCTAGTTAGCCTCTTAGCTCCCTTAATGAGCTATTTTATAAACAGCCCAGCAACAGCATGGCAGTGAAATTACAGGTTATCTATAAGCAATTATCGCCAATAACCCTCCGTCTCTTCCTTTTTGATAGCAGTTTTTAGTGATTTTAAAAATAGCATGTTTTTCTGGTTTCTCTTGAGAAGGCCAGACAAAGGCACGTGCACAGAAAACTGACACATTTACCTACCAGGTGGGAAATACTAAAACAATAGGATCTGAGAAGAGTCTCTTCTTCACATCATGGCCTGGAATTATCAATTACTGTTTTACTGTTGTAGTGTATGTGTGTGTAGTTTACCCCCTGTGCCAAGATCCAAGAATCTAATTTTCATACTTTGCTGATCATGAAACTGAAATTTGCTTCTTTAATAAATCAATGGAAAACTTTGCTACTACTGACTTTTCAAAGTATCTGAGCAGTGGGCTAAGCCAACTTTCTAATTTGCATGTCTGTTAATTTGGTAATGAACCAACAGGAAAACCTGTTTTAGCCAAACTGTCACTGCTGTTCAGCTTTTGGCATTTTAGCACCTCCCCATTCTCTAACTAATGTTGTTTATGTTCCAAGAAAAGTTTCATCTCCAAAAACTTGGGGGTTGGGGGCACATGGACATTGGTGGCAGCAGCATGAACAACGCTAACCAAAAAAATACCCTCGCTCTTTGCTGTTTTTGTAAGCCCCACCTTAGCATTTGGCACACCCAAAGCAAGGGGGATGGGAGAACGAGTATGAAGTGAAGAAATATCACAGATGTTAGTCTGCATGAACTCCTTCCCCTTTACAGCCTTCCTGCTCAATCTGGCCTCTTTAGCCTCCGTTTTTTTTCCTTGCTTTCCCTCCACAAAAGACAAATGACTTCTTCTAACCTAATTTCAGTTGCAGCATGCAAGAGTCTGCCTCGACGCCTGCCGGTCAACAGAGTTTGATTAGACACTGTGCAGATTCAAGCCAAGCTGGAGCCCGGTTGGCTGGTTTTCTACCCTCAGTACCCTGACTTTGAGAGGATTTACCGTGGAAAATTCTGTAAACAACTTACATTTTCTCACATTAACTTGTTTTTGTGTCTTTGTGTGCGTGCTTGCTTATTCATGCATGAGAAAGCTTTTTGCACCACATGCTGCAGGGCCAGTTGTCTGTTTGAAGAGTGCAATGGAAACAGCAGGGTTAGGGTTTCAACCTATGCTGCAACCACAGTGTGTGTGTGTGTGTGTGTGTGTCTGGGTTGTGACTGCAACAGGGATCACAGTTGTGTGACATGCCAGACCCATTCTGGTGGCGATGGTGGCGGTGGTGGTGCTGTCAGTCATCCGACCACGCAGGGGTTCAACTTATACTGTCGTCCGCAGCCTAATCTTGCTCGTGTTTAATTCGGTTAAAGTGAGGAAAGCATCTTAACCTCATCACAGTCCAGAACTGGGCTTGCTGAGATGCTCTGGACTGATAAAGGGCAGGAAGTGGCAGAGTGTCTTTGATTATTTGGCCTTTCTCTATTTCCCTGGGGACATGTTGCTGCTTCAAGCCTGACAGAGTCTTTGCCACAACCAGGAGAGACCTTTGATTGGTTCCTGATGTGTGGACAGCAATCATGTCTCAGGGGTCCACAGCAATTTATCCAGAGGATATTAAATGACCTAATGGCCATATTATTTGCACAGAACTAACCTGAGGAAACCTCTGTGTTTGTAAGGTGTTGAGATGCCTAGCCACTGTTCTGTCTCTGTGTTCACTTGTCTGAGATGGAATTTACCATGCTGCATTCAAGCAGGCAGCTGGATATGTTTGTTTTTTACCAGAATTTTAATGAACACACAGTAAAGTGGTTTCCTGAGCTAACATATAAGCACAGATGAGCTATGAGTCTGTGTGATTTTGGCTTCGGGATGTAACAGAGGCCTGAGAAGCTTTGTAGTAAAAACTGAGCTGCATTGACGCTGGCCTCTCTCAGCTCTCTTTCTCTTCCCCCAACAGGAACTGGCTAATTTCCTGAACTTGATATACCATTTGGTCGACACAGAGGGAAACATCTGAGAGAGGGGATCTCAGAGAATTCTCCACTTTAAAACGTTTAATGAGTGTTCAAATCTTTGGGTCAATGCTTTTTAACGTTTTACAGGTGGCGCGGGAGTTTTTCTCTCTGACATTGGAGGCACCTTAAACGGAAAACACGAGCAGTCAGGAAATGAAATTTTTGCAGGGTGAAGAGTAGGGACAGTTTTTTGGTTTCTCGGATTCCCCACAAGCCCAGTCGTTGCCTTATTAGCAGAGTTATTCACAGATTTCCTATGTCTGCTTTCACTGTTTCAAAAGGCATTGTATCACCTGTACAGCCTTCAGAGTATAGTTTTCAGTCACAGCTTCAATGAATCCGATGCTTATCTTGGCTCAGTCTTGGTTCATGGAGAGTGGCTCTATCTATTTCTTCAGCCTTGGTAGTGCTCTGTGTCAAAGGTCACAACCTCAGCTGGAGGTCATCTCTCTGGTCGGCTGCTGGTTAGCAATATGACCCTTTCTCCTGACGGCCTGACCTACTTCCTCTCTCTCGCTCACTTTCCTTTTCTGATGATCCAACAAAGTGGCCAACACGTGTAACTTCCTCCATTGATTTAGATAAACCCTTGACCACAGCATGATCTGCCCGCAACGATCCCTTCCCTCCAACAAGCCCAGAGCTTTCGTCATCCTCGTCTGTGGCTCTGTTTCTTTAAACAGATCTAGTTGCTTTTGTTTTGCTTTCAAACAGCTGTGCTGGTGCAATTAAAAAGGGAATAATTTCCAGACAAAGCACTTGTCTGCCTCTGTACAGCTCAAGCATTAAACTTGTGCAGAGTATTACTTGAGCCTATTGATCGGAGTCCTCTGCCGTAGAGAGGGCAGTGCGCAAAATCAATGCTTTATTTTCTCCTAGGCTAGCTTTCTTTATGCTTGTTTTTTTTTTTTTCCAGTGAAAATGAGAGGAAAACAAGTGAGAAACCATTTACTACCATTGTATTCCATCTTTTCCATTGATTTTAGTGACTCTTTTTGGCAAATTCAGCTTTGTTCCCTGTAATCTCTTTTAAACTCCTTATCTCCATTGCATTCACAAGCATGAATCCACCTCTTGATAGTGGCGGGTGGATGATGTCATGCTGTGTTTTGCAGTGATAGTACTGTGAGGTTTACGTGTGTCCCTTTGCCATTCTGGGGAATGTACAGTGGAGTGTGTGTCCATCCTAGCTTGTTTAAGGTTGTCTCTTGCTGTAGTCGTGTGTCTGCTCATGATGATGATGATGATATTATTTTCTTGACTCGCTGATGGAGCATTCAATCTATCAAATGTCACAAAATCGTAGAACACGAATAATCTGAATTTCAGATCCTCCTGTCTACAACAAAACCCATAAATTACTAATATAAGTTACTTTAAATTAGTAATTTTTAAATGACTAATACTAGCACATGTAATTGTAGCCTCCAAGTCCATCTTACCATTATTTTTAAGCTTTTGAGATAAAGTTAGGTCCCTTAAAGACACCAGAATATTTCTGGAATTTGTCCATTTCATGAAAAACAGCACTCTTAATCATCAGTTTGTAAAATACAAATGAATGTGGGTGAATATACAGATTAATATTTTCCTTCTGAATTCTGTTTTGAATCCTCCAACCTCAGTTGGAGTTCTTTGTCTTTCTAGAACGACAAAGAATACCAGTTCTTTAATGTGCAACTGAAGATCTTTAGCTTCAAGATATCCATGATGATAAAGGACCATCTTTTCACTAAATATGCATTTATGCCCTTAAATCTGTATTTTGACAGTATGTGTTCTGACCACATGTCCTGAAATGTGGATAAAAATGGATTTCTGTAAACATACTGTACAGCATATTAACCTCCATTGTGTACATCTGAGGTGCTGCCCTGGTTGGACGTGAAGTCCGGGAGAGGACAGAGAAACACAAAAAGGGGTCAGCGAACAGGAACATGGCTGGTGACAGGCTGCCTGCATGTGGGGTGGTTTCACTAACGAGAAGCCATTGTGCCCTCGGTGAAGGTTAACTCTCTGATTCAGGGAGGCAGGAAGTGTTAGCTGCCTCCCCTGCACTTTTCCCATCCGCGGCCTCTGCCAAGCCTCAGCAGAACAATCCAGCCCCTGTGACTGTGAGGGAGGGGGGTGGGCAGAGGGAGAGTCAAAGACAGAAAGAGGGAGGACCAGAGAGAAAAAAAAAAGATTAGAGAGGTCCAGTTCTGCAGGGTAACATCAGGCTCCTACGTTATGCAAGTGTTCCCTATTTGTTTGCCTCACCCGGGGTTTTGATACAGATTGCATGGAGCATGATGGTAATGCAGAACATTCAGTGTGTCCCCTCTTCACCAAAACAGCCTCCTTTTAAGGTAACTCAGGCAAATTTTCCTCTACAATTGGAGCTGAAAAGTGGCCAGCTGTAGCCAGGTTCCATCAAGTTTAAGCTCTACACACACACACACCCACCCACACAGACTCCACAAAATGCACTCAGAGACAAACACCCACACAGAAAATAGATATCTCAACATATACACACACAGACAAACACACACTGAGAAAATAGATATCTCAGAATATGCACACACACACACACACACACACACACACAGACACACACCTAAGTCACAACACCTAATACCGAATCAACATTCGCATCTTTGTTAAATTATCCAGGAAACTGTTTGTGGTGCTTTGATAACACAGGTGTTTATATGGTAATAGCTTCTGGAGGCTGGATAAGAATGAAACAATAAAGCCATTAGGGTGTTACAAGAAGAAATGAAACCAGGCTCCTTCACACACTACAACTCATCACACATACACACACACACAATGTCTCTCCCAGAAGAGGTTGAACTCTCATACACAAATTCATTTAAAAAAAGGCTTTTGTCAGCTGCCTTAATGACCCTTGATGTGTGTGAACCTCTGCCAAGCTGTCCATGGAAGGGCAATTTATCTCCACTAGTGTTGTGGTCATATTGAAGATAAAAGAAAATAGAATAGAATAGAGTACACACAAGATAGATTAGATCATTCATAGGGAGGTGGCCTGTTTAAGTCCACTTAAGGGCTTTTATCTTAAGTGTGGTGGTCCAGAGTTTACATAAGAAATGAGTGATATGAAGTGATCCTCGCTGTTCGCTTTTCTTATTGACATCAGACTTATTTCCCATCTGCCAACATTTTATATCCTCGGCCGTCTGCTGTAATTCACTCCATCCTCACAGGCAGTGACCTTTGCTGAGCTCCCACTATGCTCTGAAGTGGTGCAAGATGTCATTCATACACCTGTGGGCGTTTATAAGCTCATTTACATGATCATGCAAAATGGTCATGGTCTTACCTATAGGATATAACTCAGCTCAAGCTTCTCTTCACCCCTGGCTTGTACGATGTTTTTTTCCTTGTCTTTTAAAGCTGCACCAATTAATATTTTTATCTAAAAGTTAGAAAATGACTGCATGGACTGTGAGAGGTGTTGCTCGTAGTGACAAACTGACAGAGAGTTATCTCCAGGTTCTGTTCCCCTCAGCTGTGTTTCAAAACTTTACTGTTGTGCTTCACCCTCAAAATTCTCATCAAACGTGTTTATGTCCTTGCAGGCAGCTGTTCTCAGCAAAACATCATTATTATTGTCTCTGATAAACCCTCTAAATTCCACCTGCCCAAAACCAAGCAGAAGTCAGACACAGTTAGTAACTAGCTGGTGAACATAGCAGAGCATTTAGCAACTAATAAGCCAAATATTTTTTTCAGGAGTTGTTGGAGACCAGAACGAAGCTAAAAGAGAGAGAGAACATTACTAATGCTGCTCCATAACTGTTGGACGTGTAGATAGGTTTGCTAACACGTTCACTATATCAGCTTCATAAGGTGATAATGTCTCTGGTATAGTCTTCACTTAATTAGAAACTTAATATTCATTAATATTTGTATATATTTAACTATTTGTTCACATCACTGTAACATGCTACTGTCCAACTCTGTTCTGGACAAGTGGAAACCTCTTTTCCAGACTGAAAAAAAAAAAAAAAATAGAGATGCATTTTGTCTGTTTGCGTGGGTGAGGAGCAGTAAAGGGCGACAGACAGGCAGGGTGTGAACAAAGATGTCTATCCACAAAGGTGCCCTCTCTCATCTGATCCCGACACATCTCTCCTACAAAGGAAGGGCTGTGCACAGCGTGCAGATGCTGCTAGCCTGCCTCTGTTGGTAAATAATGAATAGGTCACACCTGGTGGTCTCTTAGAGGCCCGCTGCAGCCTCCACCCCTCTCCAGTGGTGGTTTGGGAATATGTGTGTGTGTGTGTACCTCTGAGTGTGTGAGGTCTAACATTAATCAAAATTCTCCTGCAGTCTTCATTTTTGTTGTGTTTTCTTTAACCTTTAGTTACATAGTGTCCTCTTGTGTCACACTCTCTAAAGTGCTTCAGCAGTGTTTGTGCCTTTAGTGTGTAGACCTGCGTGAATGTGTGCGAAGCTGTGACATTGAGAGCCAATAACAAGCATTAGCCAAGCCTCTGTGTTGGATATGACCATGTAAAGATGCGTTCAGTGCTACTACAAGGTGACAAATGGCTGACTTACATCTCTGCAGGGAGCTAAAATAGAGACTGCACTTAAATGTGTCCAACAATCCAGAGTCCGTCATGGGGACAGATGATTTCTTAAGAGATTTCTTTAATGCCTTGGGACCACAAATGGCTAAAGCCTAATTCAATATCATTATTTGTGATCACTTCAAAAGATAAAAAGGACTCACATAAAAGATTTCTCAAATACCCAGTTGAGATATAATACATCATCAGTCATGCCAGCAATCTCCCTCTACCATGAAGGATTGTCTCATTAAAAATGCATGCGGTGTATTGAGCTGAAGTGTACCAATCATGCAAGCTTTCCATAAAAACTCCTTGTGCTGCTTTACAATCAGCAGGTAATGATCAGCTACAGGCTGAAGTGGTTTCTACATTTCTCTGTGCATTTCGGGAAGGACTGGGTTTGGATTATTTTCATTACCTATCAATCTATTTGTATTAATTGATCAGTAATAGGTGTATAACATGTTGGTTAACAGTGAAAACGCATGTAAGTGGCTTCAAAAGCCCAAGGAAATGTCTTCAAATTGCTTGTTATCTCACCAACTGTCCAACACTCAAAGATTTTAATTTTGCAGTAATATAAAACAGAAAAAAGCTGGAAGTTCTTAAATTTGAAAAGCTGTCGTTGATTAATTTTCTGTGTATGATATATATATATATATATAACTGATTAATCGACTGATCATTTCAGGACTATCAAGGACTCAACGACTTTGATTTTGTCTGAATCTGCATTGCTGTCAGTCTCCTTCATGTTGACACTTGTGCCGCTTATGCTTCTGAAATCCACAAAGCGCCTCAGCGCTGTCAACGTAGATTTTTTAGAAGTAGTTTATTTATTCAAGAAGAAACTCTTCCAGAAGTGGTAGATATGACTGGTTCAGCCCTTCTTATCAGCAGCGCGGGCCGTGTGTGGCAGAGATAGCGTGCGGTGAGTGCGTCACGGAGAGCGTGTGATTGGAGCCGGATTCAGGAGTCAAACAGTGTTTTATCTCTTGTATATCAATCACGGTGCACTGTGGCCCCTGTGCACATGAGCACCAGAGCTCACCGCATTGTTTGTTGTAGCAACAAATCTACTCTGAAGTGGTATTGTCGTGTCCTTGTTATTTTTTTCTGTATGTTTTTTTTTTATTTTTTTTATAAAGGTTACTGTTGTGTTGTCAGGGAAGCGGGAGAACAGAGTCCCCAGACTGTAGGTTCACAAAACTTGACAACAGCAAGAATAGAAATCATAGGAATTCTATTGACAGCAGCTCCTCCAGTCAATAGTCTTTACAGAGTTTTGTGTTAACACAGACAACACACAAGGCAACAAGCTCCACTCTGTGAAATGCACTCCACTCTGTAAGATAAACTCTTGTCATCAAGGAATTAGAGTAACTATCTGCTTTGTGTGTTTTTGTTTGCGAGCGAACAACACAACAAATCAAAAGAATGTTTACTGGGCTGCAAAAGAAAAGAAGTGGAAGTGGAGAACAAGGCCATGTTTCCTGTCTAGTGATTTGTAAAACTCTTGAATTAATTTTGGCCTGGAAAGCTGGCTCTGTTTGCAGGGAGTTTTCCCTATAAACAGTGGAAAGGAGACTCCTGCCCCTGGAGTTCTTTCCATTCTTTCCATTCTCTCTCTCTCTGTGTGTGTGTGTGTGTGTGTGTGTGTGTGTGTGTGTGTGTGTGTGTGTGTGTGTGTGTGTGTGTGTGTGTGTGTGTGTGTGTGTGTTACACATGCTTTCACATATGCCCAGATATACAAACATGCACTTTATTCTTTGGTGGGATTTGACTTGTTTGCACCTAATACCTTAATAATAGTTAAAGAACAGTTCCTGTTTATCACAACTTGTGTCATTTTCATAGTTTTGGTTATTATTTCTTTCGGTTATGATAACATTATACTTAGTATAATTGCTGAGATCTGGGAAAATGCAAGAGTTTGACAGGGCAAAAAAAAAAACAAACGAGATCAGGCATAAAACACTGTATTTGGGTGTAAAAGCAGAAGTGAACACACCAGAAATGTCAGCAGTGACGCTCACCGCACAAAACACAACTACACTAATGAGAACCATGTTATCATTACTGATAGGTACCATGGCCAAATCCAGGTTGTGTGAACATGGTATTGGAGGACTTCTACTTTCCATTTGCCTGCCTTTCTTGTACTTTTTGTTTTGCTTTGTGATCTAGATGCAAAATTCTTTGCCCGAGGCAGTTCTCCATTTTTTGATGTTTCTCCCTGCAACGCTCAAGTCCACTGAGGCCGGGAAGAAAAATAACTTTTCCAAGTTTAGTTGTTGAACATAATATTGAATCGTGAACATTGGTATTGACTCGTGTCCCACCAGACCAATTTAATCTGTGATTCAGCTTGTACAGTGCATCCAGCAGAAGGAATCATGTTATTAAGCCCCCTTAATGAAACAGTCAGGATGGACTCTCCATATCTTCTTGCACTAAAAAAAGCTCATCTAAATGGAAAACACATTGTCTTCATTATTTGCAAGTGTTGAATGAAGGCAGTTGCCATGGTTACAGCCATCGGAGGCTGAAGCCTGGTTTGAGGCCAGAGGGGCTACAGGAACAAAGTGGCTCCTAATGGTGAGATTGTACAAATGGCTCTCTGAGAGGGTTATAGTATATCGCTGGCATTTCCATGTTGGCCAACACAGTCGCAGCGCAACAAATGATCAGTTTCACATCATACCCTCATGTCAGTGCTGGCTCTGGTTAATTAAACAAGATAAATCTCACCAACTTATTTGCTATTCTGCAGCAGAGTCTACTAAATATTCGTGGAAATACATTTCTAAATGGTTATTCTATGTTGTTTTCCATTGCATCTGCTTTTAAAGAGCCATGCGGAAACTTCCAGTGTACACCAATCAAAATGCAGATTGTCTACACAGCATGGTGTCCACCCAGGAGGATTACAGCTGAATACTAAGCAGGAGAAAGCTCGCCTTTCTGACTGCTGTTTATGCTTTTGAGACAGAAAGAGGGCGGCAAAATGAGAGAGAGAAACGGCAGCGCTTAATTCATTTTCTTGTCTGAATGTAGGTTAAATTACCTTTAAATCCCACACAGAATTGCACATTGCAGGTAAATGAGTCACTTGGCAGCTGATAAGCAGCAACGAAGACACGCTGGGAATCAGGGACAAGGTGCCTTTTTGCTTAGAGAAAGAGACACATCGCTAATAATAGAAGAAGTAGTCGTGTGGGACCTCTCTGCTCTCCGATTCATGTCAGATAATAATTGGTTTACCTGATACGACGGCCTGTGTTTGGACGGTGATGGGGCAGCGGTAAAACAAATTACCAGGGGTTGACCTTTGGTAGCATGGTGCTAACCCCAGCCAGGGAGGCTGCCTGACAGGAACACCAACATACCTCAGTACCATGCAGGAGATCTGGGTGTTAGTGGGGTAGAATGGGATCTGATACAGGCATCTGTAGACCCATGGGTTTGGTTCATATCTACCATTTAATAATAATAATAATGATTTAATAATAATAATAATAATAATAATAATAATAATAATAATAATAATAATAATAATAATACTATTTTCTGAATTTATATACATTTACATCATCCTAGAAAAATACACTTTATGCTGAAACAGGTTATCATGCTTTCCATAATAATGGCAGAAATTGTATGCAAATTACTCTAATGCATCAGTCTTATTCATTCTTGCTACTTATTGTATTTACTTTCATTGATAGAGACCTAATGCTAATACTAATATAGAGAAATTTTGATAACACACACATACATCACCTGTGGATTAGAATCTAGATTAAATTTTTTTTTTTTTAAATGCATTCATTTTTCAGCCCTGAGTAGTGTCTGCAGGTATTCTGCAATTCAAAGGACAGACTGTATAAGCTTATTGTACAAGCGAATGGTAACAAAGTTTGAGTCGATCAGCCTTTCTGTTAACACAGCCACTCTGTCATCTGGATTATGCCAGCAGGACAGTAAGAGGATGTTGTTTAGAGAGATTTTAGTGAGTAAATCACACTAAAACTGTAAAAGACTTGAGTGAAAATTATACCCGTGCTTATGGACTGGTAGGTGTCATTTAGAGCAAATTTGAATAGATGCAACAGCAGGTTCCTGATCGTCAAAATAAATACAAGCAAGCAGTTGAGTTTTGGTGTTTGCTGGGGCCTTAAAGCTCCTTTTTGTGGAAGTCTCACTGTTGCAAATGCATCAAGGTTGTGCATACCAGTGGGGCTTCACTGCATCCTATTTGTGCAAGGTTTATTTTACCCTTGCGAACAGGTTGTTCACACGTGTGAAAAGAGCTCTGTTTGTGCTGAAGTTGGCCTTCAAGTCCGTTTCATGTCTTTGTTTATCTGAGAAGAGAAGAGTTTTCAACTCTCAAGACTTGTTTGTCCTTCCTGGGCTCAGACACTCATTCATTCATGTGATGAAAGAGATCTAGGGCTTTCGAGGGCCTGGCATGACATCCACAATATCCATTTTTCTGTAGATCAAGAGTAGATATACTGCCAATTTGAATTTAAATCCCAGGGAATTGTCTGCAGTCTGCAAGGCACGTAGCACTGTCTCAAACAAGCGCCGCTCAATATTATAACACAATTTGTATGTTAAGAAGGTGGCCCCTGTTGTTTGGATGTGTTTCTAAGTGTGAGTGTGTTGGTGTGTGTTTGTGCGCATATTGACCGGTGGAGGATGTGTCGCTGACAGGGCAGCCTCTCTGGCCATTGTGTCGGGGAGGGGAGCCTGCTTGCTTTCAATCCATTATTGACTAATCTCATTAGCCGAGGATCCTAACGCTGAATGAGCCACAGAAACTGACTTCTCTCCCTCCCTCTCATTGAGATACACCAATCACGTGCGCACACACAAACACATTCACATGCAAACGTACTTACGCACGCACATATTGAAGCCCTCTGCCACAGAGAAGAGGGAGTCGCTTGTAATTATAGACAGCAGTTTTGGAAGAAGAAGTTTTTTTTTTTATTGCCCTTAATTAATCATTTTAATTAAGTGACTGCCTATCTGTGCTTTCTACTGGATTAGCTAATTATATGTTCAGCACTTTCTACTAGTGTCCTGATGTGTGTGCATGTACCACCCCCCCTCCACCTCACCTTTGTCCCATGGCTGCTTGCACTGTATCACCGTGACAGCCTGTTTGGTCTGCTGCTCATGGATCAGGCTCACCTGTGCATCTGTAAAAGCAACTGCTTTGCATATCAGCTCACCCCTGACAGTGTAAACTTTGCAGTCATGGAAAAGGAGATGCAAAGTGTCAATTTGATTTGCACAGAACCTTAATAATAGTCGGAGGTAACGCACGCAGCAGCAGCATCAGCAGCAGCAGCTCTGGCTTCACGCAGTTTTTTAAATTAATTTATTTATTTATTTTGTATAGGCGTTAGTTGCCGGCCAGGTGACTAAGGCCGCACACCTCTGCAGTATCACCGAGTAGAGAGTGAACAGACCACTGCAGAGAGAGATTCATGACCCAGCCAGCCTGTAATTGCTGATGGTTCAGCAGTTTTCGGAGGCTGAAAGAGGAGGATACAGAATTTTTCCACTTTTTCCACTTCTTGCAGCATGTATTTCCTCCTCCTTTCTGATCCAGTGCGTCTCTCTTTCTCTCCTTCAGTGTCTTGCTCTCTCTGTCTGTCTGTCTGTCTGTCTGTGTGTTTGTCTTCAGCTGTTTGTGTGTGTGTGTGTGTACACTTCTAGAAATGCTACTGCAGGCAGCATTGTTTATATTTACCTGTCAAGCTACCTCAACTTCCCTGATGGATGATGTGGAGCTGTGTTGTTTGCCAACAGCTACAGATGGGTTAGATACGAATATTATACTCAGCATGGCATAATAGGTAGAAAAGTCCTCTCTCTTCAAAAGTAACTTGAACTGGTGCTGAAACGATTTATCGACTTATTGAAAATTCGTGTAATATTCATTAACTGTCATCTGTCAAGAAGAAATGCTACACATGCTGGTTGCAGCTTCTCAAATGTGAGGATTTGCTGCTTATTGAATGTCTTTTGATCAATTTCAGTTTCATTTTATAAACTGAATAAACTGAATCACTTCTAAAGTGAAATTAATTATTAGATCTAACAACATGTCTAAAGAAACGTCTTTAGCTTACATTTTCTGTAGTTATGGAGAGTTTGGATGCTGGAATAGGTTTAAAGCAGCATTTGACGACATAATGTTTTAAATAAGCAACCCCTCACATTACAATGATCAGTGGAAAGTATGTGCAAGATTTTTTTTTAACTTATTTTTTATTGTATGAAAGAGATTATCTGTATGTGATGTTTGTGTGTGCATGTGTGAAAGGGTGGGGTTGCTATTGCATCATTTAACAACATAAGTTGAATTACATAACGCCTACAAACAGCCTCCTCTGTCCTAGCATTAAATATTCATTTGATGCTATTTTTAGCTCCCTGTAAGATTATATAAAATGAGACATACTGTTCTACAAACATGTGATCCGCATCACTGAGACTACTTCCATGTTCTTTGCCTTTCCTTTAGTTTTTTTTTTTCCGCCTTAGTGTCTTAACAAAGAGGGCCACACACTAGGATGGGTGAAATAATACACATTGAATGAAAGGCTTCAGGTTGCCTCCACTAAGAAGGAAAGATGTGCACAAAAAATATTGAATAAATGTCTGCAGTGTTTGATTGAGGACTGTGCTAAGTCTACTCCCCTGGAGAATCTCCTCTTACTCCCGAGACATCGGCATTCTTCACAGCCACATGTGAGATGAGAAGCTTCCCGATTCATTTACACAAAGGCAATCAAAACATGGCAGCCCACAATCTCTGGCAAATGAGAGTGCAAGTGGTGCGGTGTCGGCCCGAGCAGAGGCTGAGGAGAGGAGGTGGAGGTGGATCTGTCTGTTGCATGGGATTCATTTCATGCCCCCCCCCCCCCCCCCCCCCCCCACAGCTCCATAAGGAAGATTTGTGACAGAGATTTACGGCAGCCTGTTCTGCCTAACCTCTAAATCAGCCCCCCTCCCACACAGCAGACTCCCACCCCTCCTTTACATACAGACACGCTTGGACACAGACACACACTGCTTGGTCATGGAGCGGTTTGTAGGATGGCGGTGGTGTACAGGGGAAGGGGACGGAACAGAGGCAGAACTGCCACAGTCAAAAGCCTCCTCTCTGCAGATCAAGCGTCCGCCTGTCTGGTAATGTGTTGTCATTGACCAATTAGGAAATCCAGATCAAACAGGCGCAGGGAATGGCCCCTCGCTGCCCCTCTCTAAGCACTCTGCTCTTTTTAATTGAGCACATTTGTGGAATGAGAGGCTTCTCCCTGGAGGGACCAATGGCTGCAGATACTAGCAAGCTGTTAACACAGGATCAGTCTGCTCAGTAAGGTTATCAAACACTCTGCTGATATGAAAAAAATATAGCTTCACGAGTCACGCCAGTTAGATGATCCTAATGTGTGGAGTGATGGAGGATGATTTTCAGACGACACAGGTGCCTGAAAGTTTGAACACAAAACACGAGAAAGTTAATCAAAGAGTGAAAATTCTAAATTCTTGTTATCAATCATTCATTTAAAAAGAGACGGTACAGCTTTTGCCGAACATTGGCCTCTGTGGCCACTAGTGAATATTAAATGATAATAGTAAATAATAAAACATTGTTTAGCAGTAATAGTTAAAGACGAGTAATAAAGTCAGCCAACTGATTATAATGTCCATTATGCAGCTCAAACAAGTGAAATATTAGCTAATATTAGCTACCGTAAACTACCGGTCATACCAGACTAACTCCGTATGTAGCTGCAAAACGGCTGAGTGTATTCAATTTAGCAATGGTGTATTTTATTACTTATAAATTCAACTTTTTTTTATTTGCAAGAGAAAGACTGTGTCAGAGCATAGTCTGCAGATTATAACTTATTATGAAATATTTAAAATATGAACACTGTAATCAGGTTAACAACAATACAAATGAGGTCAAAAGGATAATGTAAAATTAACTAAATTACATACTGACATGCTGACCAAAAAATAATGGATTGATGAAAACAAAAATAGATAGATTAATAGATAATAACAGTAACCATTATATATAGTATCTCTGCTCATTAAATTTTAAAATGGAGATGTTAGTGGGGCCATCATGAGGTCTGGCAGTTTGAGGGTCTTTCTTCACAGGCTCATGTTGCTGCTGTCCATCAGTGTCTGGGCAGGTTGAGCTCATGCACTATTTAAAGTCTCTCGCTCTCACTCTCTCCTCCCATTCACTCAAAGTCACAAAAGGCCAAAGGTCACTGGCACAATGCAGAGACAGAGGACCTCCATCCCCCTGGCCACACCAATAACCCCATCAAATACACACACAAGCCAACAAACACACACAACTACCCCCTTATCACCACTGCCTGCACACCGTACACACTTGCAAGGTAGTGAACACACAAACATGCACACCCTCGTGTTCTGCTCTCAGCCTTCTTTGAATTCCTTCCCATGTATCTTGCAGCTCGCCTGTCACTCCTCCCCCCAGCGCTATCAGTCTCTCTCTCCCAGACCTCATAATGGCTCCTCCTGGGTAGCGGCTGCGTCTGCGGCTCCCGCTATTTCAAAGTTTTAGCTGGCCGGATTAAGCGTGGTATGTGGAAAATGAACAGCCACTCACAGGAGGGACACATGAGCTGAATGCATAATAAACCAGGAGACTGGCATGGAAAAAAAAAGCATAGAAGGAGAAGGGGGAAAAAAGAATAACACTCACAAGTTGTCTGAAGCACTGTCGGCACCTACACAGCAACAATATCACTCACCGAAATGGAAATAAAATGCCTCTTTGACTTTTCCTCTGTGCTCACAATCAAAGGCAATTTTTAAGACAAAGTGTTTCGGGGCGCTGAGTGGTAGTGGTGACGGCTTTCTTTGTGAGATATTGAGCGCGAATTCACATCATATCGCAACAATAGCTGCAGGTTTACACTTTGGCTCACTGGTTTCATCATCATCATCACATGCCTCCAAAATTCCTGGAGGATTGCGGAGGAGAGAGGGGAGCATGGCAGCTAGCAGTGAGGCTGATGGAGCACCACAGGCAGGCACAGAAAACGTGAGGCTAGCAGGCTAGCTGTTAGCTCCACGCTGCTGTGAATGTGGTGGGGCTCGTTGGAGGCGGCACGCACTCATGTGGCTCATCTGCGCTGCCTCCAGCACCCCAGGGGAATTGACCCCCCCCCTCACTACCCCTCCTCCCCTGCTATTAGCGTAAGGGTGGAAGGAAATTAAAAGAGTAGCTGTTTGGAGGAGGTGGTAGAGGGCAAACAGGAGAAGGGGAAACCACTATGATGCTCCTCATGATTGCGTGTGGCTTGGATGAGCTCCTCTCCTTTTTCTTGCCCTAGGAGCAAGGCGAGTTGGAGGGTGGGTGGGGGCTTGGTTGCGAAGAGAGACTGGCCACAATCTGCCTTTGTCCTTTTTCTTTCTTTTTTTTTTTTTAACTTTTTTTTTTTTTTATCACAGTCGGCGATCGGCCTCTGAGACTTGGTGAAACGTTACACTTGGTTAGAGAGGAGATATTGCATAGGCCCCTCAATGATCCCCGACCCTCTGTTTTCTTCTTCTTCTTCTTCTGTTGGGGGAGCGGGGGGGGGTGTAGCAGCAGCAGTGGTGGTGGGGGGCCTCTGCAACTACCCCACCCTCTTGCCCCCACCACCATGCTCCCTTTGCTTTTCTAATCACGCTGCAGATGTGCCTGATGGCTGAACAATCTCTGTGTACTGAACGTGGGGCTCCCGTAGGAATCCAGGAGGGTTGCTTATGTGAGCTGTCATGAAAAAAAAAAAAGTGAGAGGGCAGAAAGGGGAGGAGGGAGGGAGGGAGTGAATGTGGGTCTGCGTGAGAGAGAGAGACAGAGAGAGAGGAGTGGAGGGAGTTACAGGGAGAATGGGAGATGGAGAAAGACAGAGGGGAAGAGGGAGAGATCAGTGAACAGCGACCAACACAGCAGGGCTCCTTGGATTGAGTGTGTATGTGTGTTTGTGTGTGTGTGTGTGTGTGTGTGTGTGTGTGTGTGTGTGTGTGTGTGTGTGTGTGTGTGTGTGTGTGTGTGACTGAGTGAGTGTCACAACTGCAAGCCCGCCCTCGCTCACGGCTGCCACTGGAGCTGCAGACCAAACCACATTAAATAAAAGAAATCCATTCCCAAGCCTGTTAAGGAGCCATGTGGGGAGGTGTGAGTGTGTATGTGTGTGTGTACGTACTTCAGTGGCTGTGTGTGTCCATATGTGTGTGCAGCAGAAAAATGGGGGAAGGGAGGAGGAGGTGATGGAGAAGGGCTGAGGGGAGGGGAGGTAGAGCAGGGAGGTGGGACAGGCAGGAGGCAGCTCATATTATCCTCCGTGCCAGCTCTGGATGGAGCCTGCCGGGGATTATGGCACATTCTGTAAAGCAACAATGGAAGCGGTGCCGATTCGTACACATTTCCATCCTCTCTGCTTTTCCTCCTCTGTCGAACAAACACAGCTTTGTCCTCGCTGCCTGTCTGGCCACTTACCAGGCAGAGAACCAGGCAGACACCTGGAGTCCTAGAGCTGCCCTCTCCAAACTAAACACCCCTCCCTCAGTGCAAGTAAACGGCGTCTCTACAATGCTGAGATAATTAAAGGGGAGCTTTCACGCCGGCCTCAGCCGACAGTCGGAAGAAAACAAGACATATCTTGGAATCAAAGCTCATTAAAATCCTGAGGGTAAAGAGATGCTTCCTCCCCCCCCACCCCTCTCCTCCTCCCTCCCTCCCTCCTCCTCCTCCCTCATCTTTATCGCCCCTAAGCAAGTGCTGCAAACAGCCGAGCCCTAGTCAATGATGGCGCAGATTAGTCTTTTATTGCCTAATTCACCTACAATAGATGACACGCGGGGACACCGTCACCTTGAGCAGCGCATCTTGTTGAGTCCTCACAAGGTGCAAGAGTGATGCTGATTTCTCCGCTCAGGCCACCTTGTTCCGTTTTAATAGTGTCAGCAGTACGTTCAGCTTTCGATTAGTGAGGTGTGTGTGTGTGTGTTGGTTGAGGGGGATGTTTCACACAGCTCTGTGGAGGTGTAACACCCTGCCTGTAGTGTTGTTGTAAAGCACATTAGGAGTGACTGAGGGTGTTGTTATGGTATCATGATGCCGGTGCAGCACTCAAGGGAAGGTGAGAAGATCTGTGTGTCTCTGTGTGTGTGGTCGGGATGGTGGCCAGCGCGGCTTGCTGTCTTTCAAATCCTGCCGCCACCCTCCAACTCCCCGCCTGTGTGCGTCCATGGATGCTTCGACCGAGTCCCGCTTGAGGCAGGAAATGTCTTTATTCAGTGCTACATGTGTCTCCTGTAATGCTTAGGTTTGATTTATTCAAAGTCCCCCTCTGCTCAGAAATGTGTTTAGCTTACTGTTGCTTCACTTGGATATTTGACTTTCACTGAGTTTGACACTTGAAGGCTGTTTCAACATTTATCTGCCTAAGGGGGAAAGTTTCTCTGTGCTCACCTGAAATCTGATTTTAACACAAGCATAATATCCGTGATTTTCTTGTGATTCCATTGTTGCAATGTTCAGTTTATACAGTGTGTCATATGAAAACTTAAAATCTCCGGTTCAAATCAAACTTAAAATTTCCAGTTCAAATCTTCAGTAAAGAAGACAACACCTTAAAACTTTTCAAATTAAAAATATTTGAGTTTTCACAGAGTAGGTATCTTTTTTTATTTAAAGAAGGGATTGAACTTTTTGCAGAGTGAGAATATTTTTATGTTGTATGTCTTAAAACATGTCGGGAAGCGATCTTTAAACTTAGCCAATAATTCATAGGTTTTGGCAGCATCATCATTTCTTGCCCCGCTGGACTTTGTTGTAACGTTGTCATTGTGTTGCCAGATCTTAGCAGTTACCTTGGTGAGCACAATGTTATCATAACCTATGGCCAACACTACAAAAATAAGAGCCAAGTTGTAATAAACTGAAAATATCTTTAAACGACACTGTGCTTGGCCCCAGAGTAGCCTGACTGTTTTGGTTCACGAGCCATTTATATGAATAAATTAAATCTGTTTACCACTTCCCTGCGCCTTGACAGCTCAGCTGAGAGACTGTGTAAAGCAGCGAGGGTTCATGATCCATTTGTTCTGCTGTGATGGTGGGATAAAGCTAATCATTGTCTACTCTTCTCCCCCTCAGACTGTTTTTATCCTGCAGAGCAGAGGCACACAACTCGTCTATGTTACATTAACAGGCTAGACGCTCTCTTTGAAGATGCAGGGCTGGGTTTAGGGTGTCTGAAATAATGTTTATATTCCAAACTGTGCAATTGTGACAGTTCAAAAAGCAATCCCTTTTATTTACTGGAGATAATGCGCTGCTTTAGTGTCTTCATTCAATGTTATTTAGCATCGCCATCTTCCAGTCCATGCCATGGCACTATTTTGTCATCAAAATTAAATCTGTAGCCCTTTTCAAGGTACACTTATGTAACATGATCACGTAATGAGACAAACATGGACCCTGCCTGACGGGAGACGGTCCTGTCCTCTGCGGGGTGCCGTGTGGAAACAAAGCTTTTAAAGTGGTGGTACAGCGGGGAAGAAAAACATTGTTTTACCCTAGAGGTGGGCTGATAGCACTGTGAAAAGCCCATTTGAAGAGGTAGGCCTCATCTGTCACTGGGCAATGGAGGAGGCAGCCATGCAGAAGCCCCCTGATTATAAAGAGATAATTTCATCCAATCCTCCGGTGGTGCTCCATCGCCTTGCCGCCATACTCCACTGCCTTTCATATTTGTTCCCAGCCTGCATCTCCTCACCCGTTTCGTTTTATTACAGCTCCCACTCAATACATATATTTTAGCTCCCCCTTGAATAGGGAAGGAAAGCGGGTCTCCCTCCTCCCCTCCCTCCTCCACCCCCCAATGTGTCTTTTGTTGTGCAGGAAT
The DNA here is from genome assembly GCF_017976425.1 of Toxotes jaculatrix. NCBI lineage: Eukaryota > Metazoa > Chordata > Actinopteri > Toxotidae > Toxotes > Toxotes jaculatrix. The sequence goes on along the minus strand of NC_054414.1, from coordinate 13,632,236 downwards.
CCACAGCCCTCAACTTGTTGTGTAACGCCTGCCGTGCAATTTGCAGTAAATTAAGCTCAAGTAACGCATGTTTCTGCACCGATTTACGCTCACACACTCAAAAGCGTGCAGCAGGATTTCTGGGGTAACTAGCTGAATCAAGGCAAATAAGCTGACATAAGGTAATGGCGCAGAGAAAATAATAAATGATAACATCTGTAAGATAAAAAAGAGCAAGTAAATAGGGGCAGGCTCATAATTGCATCTGTTGTCATATCTCCACAGCATCGCGGGTTTAATCTTTAATTTGGCTCTTGTTAGTCATTATAGATATAACAAAGGACTAGTGTTTAATTAGAACAAGTGAATATCTGAAAATTAAATTACTCCCCAACTATGTCATCTCATACTTTTTAAAAATTATCTTGGGAAGAAAAAGTAAGTATGTAGACAGTGTGCGGGGGTCAGAAGTATTGTTACGATGTGTGTTTAACAGAAAAAAGCAGGGGAGGTGAACGGCAGCCCAGCCTCTCTTTTTTTCCCCTTATTTTAACTCGCTGTTGGAGGTAAGAGAAATGACATCGAGAGAGAAAAGAGGGAGAGAGAGCGAATGGAAGGGCAGGAGGGAAGAGAGACGGAGAGAGCAGGTCGACTCGCTCATCAATAACCACAAGGTCAGACAGGCAGTGCCGGGCTGAGTGGGCCCTGTTAGGAAGCAGCAGCTGAGGATTTGTAGAGCTTGTAAAGGCTTAAAGCAACACCGCTCCGCCTTCTTTGTGCCACTAGCCAGGCCTTTGAAGGGCCAGGGAGACACCTGCTGGTGGCTGAGGGGCACAATGGTACAGGGCCGCCCTCGCCAAGGATCAGCTCAGTATCAGCTGGCACAGAGAAGGGACTGGGGTGAGTGTTATAACAGCAGACTCCAGAGGCATGTATAAAAAGTCAGTGCATGGACATATATTATTGCTTAGGGTGAGGCTTTTGCTATTGTGTGACACTCAGGATGTCTACACTGAAAATACTGAGAAACCACAGTTTTTGTTTCTGTGCTTGCGCTGGTGGTGTGATATATTTTACAATAATTTATTAAATTTTTTTTTTTCACTTTATCTTTTCTCTTGAAAACAGTTTATTTCTTATTTGTGAAGGAATGTGTTTAATCAGGTTGATTGATCTTCAACCTACCAGTTCATAAAATTTAAAAATAATTAGCTCCCCCAGATTCTTCCAAGTCACAAAGGTGATCAGCTCACAAGGTCAGACCCCCTCTTAAGTTTCAGAAGTTTGCCTGTGTGAGGTTTTAAAAAACATCAACAAACAAGTGCTTTTCATCGGCAGAGAGAGTCAGAGTGGAAAAACTCCTCTGATGTCTCTTTTTTTATGAGCTTTCTAATTTATGGAGAGGAATGCACTACTGTGCCCTTCTCTCCTCTCAAGTACAGGCATGAGCAGCTCCAATAGGTAGCATAAAAGCTCTTTAGCTGTCTAGTGGAGTAGATTACTGGCCCTGCCGTTAAATCCAGCTAGAGACCCCTAAGTGAGTATTATCAGTGTGGTGCAGCATGCTGCCTGCTCTCTCTCTCTTTTCCTCTCCCTCCCTCCCTCATCTCACCGGTACTTTGTGCAGAGAAATTTCTCACTGCGTGATGGTAATGGAGAAAGATGGCGTGGGGGTGGGAGGGGTCTGACTGATGGGGGCGAGTGTTTGAGAGAGAGATGATGCACCGCAGGAGGAGATGCCCCTGCAGTAGCAAGAAGGAAAGATAGAGACAGGTTGAGATAGAGGGGGAGTGAGGTGGGGAGAAGATGGGTGAAGATGGAGGGGTACGTTTCAAAGCACCACACATATGTGTGCTTATTAATTCACTTACCCCTACGCTTGAAGCTGCAAGTCACTATGAGTTATAGCAGACACCCAGAGTTTGATATTTATTTGACGTTGAATGCAACATTAAATCAGACCCCCATGGGCAAAATTGATAACCTTTAATGTAGCTTGTAATACTTTTTAACTTGTGATAATGTTATGTAGCATGTCAGACCACGGCCCCATTGTTTGCCTTCCATGAAGAATTATTCCTCTGGAAAAAAAAAAAGAGAGAGAGAGAGAGAAAGAGGTTTTCCATAAGCTGCTGCTCCAAAATCAATAGTGTGCTGTAAGGGGTTTTGTTAGAGGAACTCTTATGTTGCTGTAGAGCAGTGGGAGGAGGGGGGAAGAAATGAAATGTAGAGCATGTCTGGGCCCAGGGTACAGATAATTGTTAACCAAAGATTATATAATGGCTAAGTAATGTAAACACAGAACCACATGCCAAGTTAATGTTCTCACAGGCCAGGATGGAGTTTTCTTAGGTAATGCTGGCAGACTGTGAGGCTCTGCGCAATGTGTGTGTGTGTGTGTGTCCCTTCATCGCTGTTCATTTTCACCCTGAGGTGCTTTAAACATGGTCAGACATCTTCCCTAAGTTGTCCAGTGTGTCCTCTCCGAAGGTGTGTGGCAGCGTTCAGGGCAACCGCCAGGGCTTGTTAAGGGTGTCAAAGGAGCTGAGAGAAATGTCATCCTTTGGGCTCTCTGAGGTGCTTGTCACCTGCCAAATCAATATCTCCCTGCTCAGCTCACATCACCACACACACACACAGACGCACACATACACGAACAGACACGCTAAACTGCAATATCCTGGTGGTGATGGGATTGGCAGCTTCCCTGGGAAGAGGCGAGCTTTAACACATGTCTCTGTTTCTGTTACAGAACGCTCCAGTTTAATGGCTGGCAGGTAGAGGCCAAAGAGGGACAATCAACATGAACTCTATTCCTTCGATGGACAGACACATACAGCAGACCAATGACCGTCTGCAGTGTATCAAACAGGTGAGACAGAGCGCTTTGGTTTCACCATTTGTCAATCAGTTGTCTGATTTACTGGGTGAGGGCTTGCCACTGTTACATATGTACAGAAATAGGAAGTAAAAAAGTGTTCCTCGCTCCATTAATATATTTCAAATGTTCCTCCATTACATTAATTCTGATGTATGCAGAGTTACTTTGCACATTCAGATTTTATATTCAAAATGATGTGGATAAACTGGATTTCACATAAACAGTAGTGATGTATTGTCATCGTTCAGTTGGTCTGAGAACTGGAAAATCCCCAAGACTGGACGTACAGTACAAAATTTCCCTTCAGAGCAACAATATGATGCATTCATGTAGTTTAATCTGCCGAAAAGTACAGTGCATTAGTCAGACTCACCCGGAGCAGCTACAGCACAATGTACCAATCTATTAATAAAAATACTTTTACTTTGCTACGTAATTGAAGCTGAGCGGTGTAAAAAAACGCTTTAGTATTACTGCCTTTATTTTCAGGTCAGCCGTGAGATGTTTTGTTATGTAAACATAGATTACATACAATGCTGATGTTTGTCGTCAAGGCTCTGACCTCGTCACTCCCCGCAAGGAAACTCTGCACAGCAGGGAGTGTGGAGTGACAATAATAACCTGCCCCCAGGGAGAACATATACACAGATCTTACAGGTGGATGCTGGGGTGGAGATGGAGCCTTTGAAATACTATAGAAACAACAGCAGCAGCAGGAGCACCAGCGGTGGCAGCATAATGATCTTCAGTGGGTTACTGTCTCACCTAAAAAAAAAAAAAAAAAGAAAGAAACAAACACAAAAACCTGACCATCCTTCAAGATAAAACAGGTTTTAGTAGTTGAAACAACATTTCAGGGATACATAGTTTTCACCAGTGCAATTTGTTCATTTGTTTGCTGTTGAAAGAAGGAACAGGGAAAATAACAATCTGTACTTCCTTTTCCAAGTTTGTGCTTGTACACACATGTGCACACGCTCGCTATCGTGGCCAGAATGCATCTAAGTCTTCCTGTTTGACTAATCTGTTTGGTCCCATTATCAGGCCTGTGGTGTGACTCAGGTTTCTGACTGGGGTCAAAGAGTGGAGGCTCCCCTCCCTCCCCCTTCATCACCCTTCTTTCTCCCTCCACCACTGCTGACTCCCAGTGAGTCCTTTTGTTCCCCTTTCACCACCATTTACTGCGGGACGAATCTCTGGCAGAATTAAACAGACATACTTGCGTAACCCCGGGCTACAGGGCTCTCCCTTTGATCTCTTCTCTTAACTGACGGCCGTTTTGTTTCTGGGCTCCGTGCTGAGGTCCACCTCCTGAAAAGTACATCAGAAGGCCTTTGGGAAAGTGTATGGGGCTCGCACTTATACGCAAGTGTGGACGTGGCAAATTGTTTTACCCTCGGCAGGGAGTTCCCAGCTATTACTGAGAAAGAGACAAGGTGAGGCCAAAAGAGAGACAGGGTGAGTGTTTAGGGAGCAAACAGAGGGAAGCCTCTATGTGCAGAGACAGACTTTGATGTTCTTAAGTAATAAGGTAGAGAGAGGTAAACACTCCCTGTCTTCATTCTGGTTACCTCCTTCACAGCAGGATATTAAATATTCAATATCCACTCCTTCTTTACTTATATGGGAGGTGAAATTGGATTCTATGAATGCACTGTATTGCTGATAGCTGATGGGTTATATTAATGGAAGTTCTCAGAACAGGAAAAGAAATACAAAAGTTTAAATAATTGAAATTTCATGGGGTTAACTGCATTAACCCTGCGAGGCAAAAATTTAAACAAACATGTTCCAGTGTTAGCGGCCGGGGGAGCAGCACATGGGTAAACATGCCAATTAGAGAGATCCATGGCATACAAGGAGGCCTCCAGTCCATCTAATAAATGGTTAAGCGCCGGGTCATTTCAAACCTACCAGTAAGAGCCAGCACCCTGCTAATAGAGGCAGCTTTGTGCCGCAGACAATCAGGGTTTGGAAGACCCGCATAATAAATACCATTTATGTCCTGCCAATTAGACTAGCAGTGAGCCCATTCAGCCGGCCGTCTATTCTCCTCCCCGCACACAAAGATGATCATCAGGGGAGATCAGAACAATTAACTCACTATCTTCTCCCCCTGCTCCCCATTGTCCAATATCTAAGCCATTAAAATAATTAAGAAAATATTGTAAACCAATCCAGCTGTTTGCTTTAATTGAAAGTGTGCACATGCTGAAATTTGGCATCTCAAAGGCAGTATGGACATGAAGCAGGAATATAAATGAAGGCTCCTCCATTGTGTTGTCGTTTTCTGGGAGATGTGACATGTCTGTCTGAATACTCCCAGCCAGTGCAGCGGACAGGGGAACAAATTGATTTTGTTGCTCAAATGATAAATTACTGCTGAGCGCGATGATAAAGTGGAGGAAATTGGAATCCGTCTGCCTGATTGAATCACGGGTTGAAAGGTAAATCAGAAATCATTACGGTGGTAATTTTTAAATTACTATCTTGTTGTGAAATTGTAATAATGTGATTTTTGAACAATAACTTAACCAAACTCTTCATAAACTATGAAATGGTCATGGTAATTTTTTCACCCCAGTACACAAATTTGATACTTACTAAAAGTCCATCGGATGTGTTGTTTAGTTCTGAATTATGTGACACTAATGTAAAAAAAAAAAAAAAAAGCAGGTTATTCTTGAAGAGAATATTTGTTTTAATTTCAGCTTCTAAAGTTAATTCTGCTATTTTAGGGAGAAATGATTAATTGATAAATCGATTATGAACAAACAGAAATGTATTTCTCAACAACAATTTTTATAATTGATATGTATGAATATGAGCATTTGCGTTGTTAAAGCTGTTTTATATCATTGTAATTTGAGCATCTTTGGATTTTGGACTGTTAATCAAAACAAATAAATCAATGATCTTATCTTAGGCTCCAGGAACACCACTGCAGGTGGTGCTAAATGCCCCGGGGGAACATACAGTATCTGCAACTTTTAAAAGTGGTGCAGTAAAATAAATGTTCACTTGTTTAACCTCCAAACAAACGAAGATGCTTAAAAAAGCGGTGCATAAAAACAGTTATCTGATTTCACTCCCGACACATAGTTTCTCAGTGGCAGTTTGTTTTCCTCTGGCGTCATAGAATTGCACCGTAGTGAACACTTTGGGGAAGATGGGTTCCGTGATGCTGCTGGTATCTATTTCAGAGACAGTATTTTTCCTCTCACTGTGGGGAAGCCAGTTAGCTGTCAGACTCTCCGCTCACTGATACGTACAGGGGTTTGGCGGAAACTATGAACTCTCCTTTCACTGCAGGAGCACATCCTCAGACTGTAAGTGTCAATATTTCAAGATAAACTGCAAGACACCACTCTCTGTACTGCTGCACTGGCTATGGAGCTGTTTTTGTCTGCCACTGTGTTCTTTCCAGGGTTAATTGTGTCCATTAATATGTTTTCAGTGCTCTGGGGTGTCACTGTATGTAGAACAACAGCAGCAAAACCAAAAGCTGTGATTCTGAAAGGAAAGAGAGTCTTTGCCAGATCGCGTGTGCTGTCACATTCAGTTTAGCTGCAGATGTGCAGATCAAGTTGTTTCCAGACGTGACTACAGAGGATGATTGTATCTGAAGATAGCTGTATTCTCAGGACACTGCAAGTCCTGTCCCTCTTTGTTTCCCTTGAACTGGGCCGAGCTTTAACTGGAGTGTAAATGTTGGAGGATCATTCTCACCCAGGGGACGAGGATAGGGGGGAGTGAGGGGTCTCTTGGCCACTAGTTTAGGTTTGATTGGTGGGTTTTGGCCAGAGAAGGGGGGAACATCTGTGGCGTGGCAGTGCCAAGCTCTCCCTGTGACAGCCACACTGGTGGGACCAATTGTTCTGAGTGCAAAGAACAGTAATCACTTCAAGCCCAAGTGGTTGTGTTGTCCCCTCTATATATTCTCCCTCCTTCCCCTTTTCCTCCCCCTTTCCATCCTGGGTGCGCTGATTGCATGTGTTGTCTAGTTTCCAGACTCATCTAAATTTAGCATCTGTGGATGTGTGTGTTTCTCCTGGAGACTTTATCCACCAGCAGAATTTACATTCTCACCAACCCCACCACGTCTCATCCTAGTCTCCCTCAACAAAGACACGTCGGGGCGAGTGGGGAACAGTCTCGGACAGAGCATAAAATAAACAAGACTGGTTTCATCCGGCCCTTGTCAAACGCTGGCTTTGTAAATTGAAATGAAAGCTGCCATACCAAATCCTGACCTCTGCTGCCCCCTAAAGAGCAAATATGAAAAAAGCACTGCAAGGCAGTGACTGTAAAGCTGTCACTTCCTCTTCTCCTTTATTCCCTGACAGTGAAATCAAAGCACACAGATGTGTTAAGAAGGCAGCCATTCACTTTAAACTGACAAACCTCTCTATTTACCTTTGATGCCGTGGAGTGGGAGTCCATTTGTGCCTGGTTTGTACAAGTGCACTACAGAGGCTTGTGTGCATAATCTCTCCAAAGGCAACAGATTACTGCAGAGTGGTGGTGGTGGGTCTGCTCTTGTATGTATAAAATGATTCATATTGAGGTTTGAAAGCTTTTAGGGAAGATCAATGACCAACAGTGAGTCCAATGTGGCGATCCAGAGAGGTCCATTTTTCAGTTTTCTGTGCTGCTTCACAGCAAGACAGACAACAGGGTTAGTGAGTGGGCTGCTGGCTCCAGTTGGGGAATGAATGCCATAAAGGGGTGCCTGTAGGTCAAGGAGCCTGTTGTCAGATAAAGTCACAGCACAGCTCAGGGCCGGCTGGTGAAATAAGGGCTTCCTCGGCTATTCATGCAGCCGCACAAGGAGATTTATTGCACTCAGTGGCAAGGCAGTGCTACACAAACCTGGGGAGAGTGAGGTGGAGGCATGAGTCTAATGGGGACATACCCCTTCAGCCCAGAGCATTAATACTTTAAGCATACAACATAAGTAATCTAAAAAGTCATAAACAAAATTTGGGAAATGTGGTCATAAAAGTGCTCTGAGTGCTTTTAATTATTCATCATGTTATTGTTGTGGCCCTCATGTTGGTGACAATTGATTTTCTCTATCACTGTCCATTCACTGTCCACTGTTTTCCATCTCATTGAATTCAGGGAGGCAGCAAAACTAAGCAAGTAGTCCTCCGTGTCTTTTGGCCCTACATCCTTTCAGTGTCGATTTAGAAGTCTGATATTCAGATTTGGTTTTTAAAAGCAGGTGTAAAACTTTTTATTAAAGGAAATTGAAAGACTAGAGAACATATTTAATATTTAAACTGTAGTTTATGCGGTATTGGTATTAGTACTAGTGTTTAATATGTTTTTATTTGACAGAGTTTTTTTTTAATCTACAACCCATATGTAATTAAATATTTTGAGTTGTTTGGGAGCATCTTTATAGTTTTTTTATTATGCACGTATGCATACATTCTGCTTGTATGGAGGATTGGTTTGGTTTTATGATAGAATAAAACCCAACCCAATTATCCAGCACCTTCTCATTTTCTGTTATTTTGCTAATCCACCATCAAAAAAGAAATAAATAAGAGGATAATTTAATATATATCTCAGAATATCTCTATTCCATTTCCTTGTGCCCTTTGAATGTTTCTTAACTCATATTCCTAAATTCTTTCCCCTTTGTTTTCCCTCCAGCACTTACAAAATCCAGCAAATTTCCAAACAGCAGCGACCGAGCTGCTGGACTGGTGTGGCGACCCCCGAGCCTTCCAGCGTCCCTTCGAGCAAAGCCTGATGGGATGCCTAACGGTAAGTTGCCAGTCACGACCCCCCTCTGCAGTCTCATACTCAAAGGTTCAAGGACAATGACAGGACCGCTAAAACAACTGCTGCAGTGGCTCTTTCCACAACCCCCTCAGGGATACCACGGAACTAATGTTTAGCTGCCTGATCTTCACTGAGGTCACAGGAAAATAAAAAGCATTTCAGCCTGTAGAAACTACTGAGATTTATTCAACTTTTAGTGACTTCAGTTACAGCTGGTGCAGTGGCTCATGAAATCGGCACACTGGAACAGAAAAGGGACGAGTGCAATAACGTCCTCAAACCACAAAGCAATCAGCGCTAATAAGGAAATATAGTTTCAAAGCCCTTAATTCCCCCACTTAAATGACTAGGGGCTTTTGATTAATTGAATAATTAGTATCCCATGACATTTGAAAAAAGACTGTTTTGAGATGTATACTGTAAACAAAGAAAAGATTTTGGCCAAAATGGAAACGTGTGTCAGAGTAATTTGCAAGAGGGTTTGCATATTTTGACTAGATTTAATCAGACATAGAGGGCAGAGCTGTTTGTGTAGAACGTTGCGCCAAACTGTCAAAAGAGGTAAATATTTAAATCCTTTACACTGTCAAGTTCAGTGTATATTCAAAGGAATACCCCAGCAGAAACCTCTTCTTGTGCATCAAACACTAACCCCCTGTAGGGTTGAAAGGTGGCCCTGAAAAGTTTGTAGCAGCTGTCAGCTTGCATTCAAAACAGCATCAAAATGTCCGTGCCAACTTCTCAAACCATTCTTAATTCAGTAGTCGGCTCCAAATCCTTTTCCCAGCGCCCTTTTTTTTTTTAACCAAAAATGGCTTAATACTTAGATTCTGTTTGTTTCTAGCTTGGGTAGCTGTTTACGTTTCTTATCCTTGACCAACTGGCTACTGTTTATTTAGCCATATTTTGGGGAACAGTGTTTGGAACATGCCAGGCAGACAGACAGACACGTCACTGTTCTGAAATGTTTATGGACGACAGTGGGGTTTTTTTTTTTTTTTGTTTGGGGGTTTTTAGTCTTCTTTGCCATGGGAATCCATTGTAACTGTTTTGAATCCAGGCTGACTGCAGCCTCCGCCTGCCACAAAGGAGCAAACTACAAACTGCTCTGATGAGCTACTTTTCAAACCTACAGGGGGTGAGCATTTGATAGATTTATTCATAGATTTTGAAAGGGGTATTCCTCAAATGAAAACCCCTTCAGAATTATTCTCTGCCAATGCAGACAGGAGAGGTACTAAATGGAGGAATTATTCTCCATTACCTACAAATTTTGGGCCAAGAGACAGAGCAGACAGTCAGCAGAACAATGGATGGACTGCAGATGTGTCATTCACCTGTCACCTTGGGCCATATTTAACATGCCCATTTCCATATTCCCTCCAGCAGTAGATAAGAGATACATATAGCTTCTGTTGGGTGCGATTTGTAACCCCGGTGAGCAAGCAGGGGCAAAGGAACCCGAGAGATTTGCACTTGAGCACCTCAGTGAAACCGCAGCGACACATCCCTCCATTCGAGTGATTGTTTGTGTTACTGCTTTAATGTGCAACAGCAGGTGACTTTTCCTCCATTTTGCCAATTCAATTTGTTTCCTGCCGTGAAAATCACAAGGCTTTTCCTTTTAGTTTATGGGTTGTATAGACCTTAGCGTGAACCACACTGGGGGGGAGCACAGAGAATCTAATGTGATTGTGAAATTACCCAGTCTCAGACTGTAATGGTAAACACTTCACCCTGTTGCCTGCATGTTTGTGTCTCAGTGCTGCCTCAGCGCTGGCATTTGGTGATCAGACAGGTGGCTACACTGCAAAAAAAAAACAAAACTAACTAAAACTAAAACAAAATATTCTGTCATCAAGAGAAATTTGCTATAGTACCAAACAAAACAGTCTGTTAATGGAGTAAGTAAAAATAGCTTGTGTAGATTTTTGTGTGTTTTTGGATTTGATTTTTTACAACTTACTGAAAAATGAACCCTTTACTAACAATTTACTGGTGAGCTTTAAAGCTTTGCAAAGTAGTTTCAGATGATTGGATTTGTCAGATAAATAAAATGTTGAGAGTAAAGGCACATGTTTCGCTTATGGTAGACAGTCCACCACAACTCCACTGGCTGTGTACAATTTAAGTCCTGAAATTAGAACTACTTGTTGTAACTTCTTACACTAGAATTACCATTTAGCAAAATGTCCCTCACGAGTTTAGATTCTAATTAGGCAGCCTATACTCGTATATCTTCCTCTTAATGGGAATTCCTATAAATAAAGGCCAGATATACATACTCTGTTTTGGTGTCACGTCAAGACTATACTTACACAAGATAATGATATGGTGCAGGCAGCAGTGTTCAGCTGTACTACCTCAGGGCTTGTCTTGAACTTCGGAGTGTGACAGCAGGATCGCAGCTATGAAAAGCCAGACAGGGAGAAGAATCTGCCTCTAGTGTGGCCCGTTGATGCACACAAGCCTCAGTATGTCCTGAAGGTCTAAATGATTTGAGCGGGTCTCTTTGATAATGGTGATGGTAAATCAAAGCAACCTGCGCCACATAATGGTGATTTACATCACCTCTTATGGCATGTGGATGTTTCTCTTAATGTTTCCTCCCAGTGGGCATGGATGCACTAGAGGCCACATTTTCCTCTCATCTTGCTGTCCACCGACTCATATGGAACTGATAAACTTGCTGCGGCTTTATCCTTTAAGTTCAAATGGATCTTTGGTCCTGCCAAGCTTCGCTCTTATGTAACAGAATCAGGAAAAATGTCAAGACAAAATCTTCAGCCATCTGATAAATTTAACCACTAGAATGGGTCTGTGTTCAATGTGTTTTTGTTAAATAATCTATATATGCAATTATATGTCTTTAAAAATTAGAATTTAAGACCCATTTCAGAACAAAATTATCACTTTGGCCAAGGAGATTATGTATCAGTTCCTGTTTATTTGTCTTCTTTTTTATAATTGCTCATTAGTTAGCATGTTATCTCAAAAACTAGATCACAAATTTTAATGAAATGGGATTAAAAAAACAAAACAAACAAAAACCATCTGCACTATATCTGTCATTATATGTATTTGAAGGCAAGGTAGTTTTATTAATATAGCAAATTTCAAACACAGAGAGAGTGCTTAAGATAGTAAGAAGAACATTTAAAAAATAAGCAATAAAAACCAGAATAAAATCAATTAAGACAGAATAAAATGAGATATAAAAAATAGATAAAACTTAATAAGATACATTAAATGAAAATGAAATGCAAATAGACAAAAAATAATAGTGGAGCAGAAATACAATTACAGTGCAGTTACAGTACACTAATAACTTGTAAGTTGCCCTAGTTGCAGCAAAGGAAATAAAAGCACAGTAGAGAAACCAATCAATCAAAAGCAGAAGAAAACAGCAGAGTTTTTTGATTTGAAAGTTGTTAGCGTAGGGGCACATCTAACATTATCAGGGAGCTGGTTCCATCTGTGTACAGCATCGTAGCTGAAAGCTGTTTTTTCTGACTCGAGGTTCTACCAGCTGACTAGTTCCTAAAGACCTAAGAACCCCACGGGGGTTTACAGTCTGTCTTCGAGGAGGTCAGAAATGTATTTTGTTCATTTGTATGTTTATAAGTGATTTACTCACTAGCAGCAGCACTTAAAAATCTATTTTGTAGGCAACTAGTCGTCAGAATAAATATTTAAGAACTGGGGTGACCAGTTCTCCTGGTTCTGGCTATTTGTTTGCAATGATAAATGCAGGTGTAAATTTATAAGTGTATTTTTTTTGTTCTGGAAATAAAGTAATACATTTAAATTGTGCAACCTTGGAACAGGTGAACACTTTCACATTGTCACTACTGTTATTTAGCTGTTAATTGAATTGGCATATTTGTGACCTTTTTCTTTCTAGAATAAAGAAACCAGCTGAGTTAATAAAACCTCCAAAACCTTTGCTAAAAAGACTGAAGGATTTTCTGTTAGTTGGCAATAAAATGAACTCTTCAGTTGGCCACAAATCCTAAAAGCACCATTTCCTGCAAGTATGTCCTTATTGTACAATGCATTAATCAGCCTCGTCTTTATTATTGACTTATACTGTATGTCGTCTTTCTATGATGTCAGGTATGTGCTCAAATAAATAACATATCTATCTTAAAAATTCTTTATTCTAAGAGTAGAATATCTGACACTGTCCTCACTGAGTGCCGCACGCTGTCGTTATGTTCAGGTGGTCAGCCGCGTAGCAGCGCAGCAGGGCTTCGACTTGGACCTGGGCTATCGGCTCCTGGCCGTGTGCGCTGCCAACAGGGACAAGTTCACTCCAAAATCAGCAGGTAAGACCAGAGTTTTCTCAACCACCGTCTCAGGCCATCTGGCCATGCTGGCCTGTCCGGGCTCAAAGTTCCTGTCTGCATTTTTGGCAGCTTTTCACGAAACCCACCCATGGCTACTTGACCGTAGAAGATCCTGATACTGCATAGAAGTACACCTAACTGTTTTGGACAGCATTTCAAGTATGCCAAATGGTCACTGGCATGTTTGAATTCCTCATTTTTAAATTGATTTTTTATTAGTTCTTTGCAAAGATTAAAAAAGACAAATGACGGTCTGCCATTATTTGATTGCTGTCTGAATGATAAACAGTCCAATCATCTCTCTTCTTTCATGGGTTTCAACAAAAATAGCAGTGCAAAATACCTTTTTCTCTTTCAGCCTCACTGAAAACAAAGCCTTACCTTCTGATATCTGCTTAAACTTTCTTTTCCTCATGTCACGTCTCACCTCTAAACTTGGTTACAAAATGGAAAACTACATCTATATTTTTTCTCCAAAGTTTTAGACAAAGTGCACACAGCAGAATATTCCATTTGTCACACATGACAAAAAAAAAAACAAACTAAACACTGTATCAGTGATGATGAGTTCCTGTTTTCATACATTTCCCTCATCTTGGTGCAGTGATAGATTATTGGGACAGATGTAGGCTGCTAAATGTTGTTATCAAGCTGGCGAAAAAGCATGCTGAAGCACGATGGGAATGAAGATGTATAGGCTGTCAGCAGCTCGGAAGATAACAGGAATATTTTGTGCTCTTCTACAGTTTTTGATTTGTGGTTTCCACCTGTCTTGGGTTACGAGGAAAACGGGGTTGCACAGTTGCTTCTGTACGCTCGGCCTCTCAGCTGAGCCGTCTTAAGTCACCTAGGACATGAAAGTCAGAGCCACATATTGTTTGAATTTTCACGAGTGTTTGGCTTTTATGATTTATGGAGTTCATGTTTTTTATATGTGGTTATATGAGGCTTCAAATCATGCAATGTCACTCTTGTGTCAGCTGCAGGAGGGGAATCATTCTCTGCCTGCAATTAACTTACACCGCCAAATGTTCTAATTCTACTTAATCCTAAATCAAATCTCAGGCCCTACTTTATGGGCTTAGATAAGATTGCCAATTGATTCTCTGTCTGAATAATTTCCTGCAACAGTAGTCATTTGGAAAGCTGCAAGTACTCGAGTCTAGGCAGCATCCCAAAGTGCATTTCATGGACAATTATGTACCTGTATATGCATAAATATTTTGAGAAGAGAGGCCTGTAAAGAGAGTAATAAAGTCAATGGAAACCACTGCAGAGACATTCTCCTCCTAAGCTCCCAGAAGCTCTTTAGAGTGGAGGCCCCAGTTGAGGAGATTGTTAAGGCGGTGAGAAAGCCCTCTCTGGCAGCCAAGGGAGATGGCTCTTAAACGACACTCCCACAGGGCCCCAGGGGCAGGACCCGCTCCACGACATCCAGCGGGGCCGTTGCCGAGCGACAGGGTAGGGAGTGGGTCACATGATGGGGCCAGTATGGCGGCAGCAGGTCAGCCATCCAACGCCAGAGACAGACGAGTCAGTGTCTACCGTTCACTGAGGAGACTTTTGAAAGCCTGACAGAGCCAAAAACAGAACTGAGAAGCCAGATTAGGTCTGTGCAGAGAGGACATCGTATGAGCTGAATTCCATGTTTAATTGAATACAGCGTCCTCTGCATAATGTTATTTTAATGGTAACTCGTTTAGCCAAATCTCGGTTTTCCTGAATGTGATTCAAGCTGATGTTTCTGCTCCGAGCTGAAAGTCCTTTTCAGACTCTCAGCTTTGTTATAAATACAGTCTGATAGTCACAGGCTTTTTATTATTCTGGATAAAGACAGAAAGAAACTGTTCCTTATATTTGTTCCTTATCTCTGCTAACAGAGGTTCTTGTGCAGGCCAAACCCTGGGAGTTTTCAAAGCAAAAAAAAAAAAAAGTGTCCAGGGAACATTTGGAACCAAATCTTACTCTCATAACCACTGACCCTCTCAGTCACGTCATGCATCTTGTAATCTGCTCTGAAAGTCTTGGTTTAAAGTAAGGAAAACACGGGGGATCTCTGGTGGTTGTGAGCAGGGCTGCCTGCCACAGAGGACATCAGGTCAATGGGTGAATGCTAATAAGTAAATCAGATTTAGTGTCCCATTTTAACCAGGCCTAACTTGTCTTGGCTCTGACACACAGCGTGGTGGAGCTATTACGTTTCTGTTATGTCATCTAAATTCCTCTCCTGAACATGGGAGAAAATTGAGGGGGAAATTGTGCTGAGGGGAGGGCAGAGCTGATTTCAGCAGAAGGAAATCAATGTTCACAGTCAACTTACAGCCGAAACAGGTTGTAGCTTTGACAAATTGATTCATCATGAAATGCTTCCAACAGTTTAAGGCATTAGTTTGTTAATTTTGTGAGAAAAAAACTTATGAGGGCAAAACCCAAAGAAATAGACCTTGATCCTAATGATACCAGAAATAGGTATCCTCTCACCCATTACAGGAACATGTCATTATTATGTCCTATTGATTTTATCAGTAGAATTTCAGCAAAGCAAGCAGTTTAGAGGTTTTAATGATATTTGTTGTATATTAAATGCCCCTCCAGCAGATTGGACATGGAAAACTACACACAGTGTGATTTAGTGAATTGTGCCACTGATCTCTTTAATCAATGTACTCAGGGGGATTGGCCAGTTGTAGTCCTTTTGCCTTTTTGCAAGCAGCCCACAATGCTCAGGCAGAACTGGGGGAGGGGCGTCTGTCTGCTAGTAGTGACCTCTTTGTGAATGAGATTAGCCTGCTCTATTAATCTGTGATTACTTGGACTGTCTTACTGCGGGGCAAAGCCACGCACCTAGAGCTGTGGTGACATCAAAGCAGGGAGATCACTCGCTCGGCGTGGATAAACTCATCAGGGCCTCCCCCTTCTCTCTCTCTCCATCGCAGGATACATTACAAGCCCTTTTAGGCCTATTTCATCAGTGTCACACCCCTCCTGCATGTCTGTAATGGTTCAGTCTGGTTTGAGAGCGTCGACAAAACGCTTAATCACGATTTTTCTTCCAAGAGGGTCAGAGTGGCACATTCCCAATTGTTTGCGCTCCAGCGGGCTCTTGGAATTCCTCAGCTCTAAAGAGTGAAAGGAGGCACCAACTTATAAAAGGGGGGGTGCCGGTCTAGGTTTTTCAGCTCCTCGAGTCGTTCATTCTCTCATGTAACAAATGCCTGGTAAACCAGCTATTCAGCACATAATTAGTTGGGCATCAGCTCTCGCTCTGTCAACCAGGGTTGTCTCTACACTCGTTTTACACACGCAGGACCATTTTCAAGTTTGATCCGTAGACAATGTGGGTTGCAGTTAACGGTGTCAGTGTGATGAAAATATTTAAGCCACAGAGCTTTTGTGCTTTGTTTCATTTTCTTTGGTTCTTCTGACAGTGGGAGTTTAATGATGAGATTTCAGAGGGTGGTTTCTCTAGTTTTCTAGCTAGTTCAAGCATGTAGATGCACAAGTGTGAGTAAGAGGGGATGTTGTGTACGGATGTTGTGTTTTATATATTGTCCTGAAGTAGTTGAATTCTTTACTATGCTAGAATGCAAATATGATGTACGTTTCCTCTAAATTGTCGTCTGTAGAGCTGATCATACAGCAGCTTCCAGTGAAGTGGTGCTCAAGATGTGGAGGTCAGACATGTTGCCTCTGAGCTGTGGAAAGGTCTCAGATTTGATACACAATGCAGAGACCGGATACACACACACACACACGCACACACACAGGCCTGCAGGGCTGTAATTTCTCTTCCCAGAGCTTTCCACACCAAAATGTTTTGTCTCCTCTCTTGGTGTACTTCAACATATAGTTTAGCTGTGGTTTTTCCTAAATAGAGAATAACACAGAATCTAAAAACATTGTTGGTGGCCTAAACCTCGTGTGACTGTCAGCAGTAGTTGGATTAAACTGAAGATTGTATTTAAGAAATAAACAAGTATAGTTAATCAGATTAAAATGCAGATTTAAGACAGAACTGGAAGCATACTTCATGTGGTGATGAGCCATGGTTCCTCAGGTGGTGTCTGCTATTATTTTGCTCCAACAACTGAGCGTGTGAGTGAGTTTCCTGACTCCATCTACTGTATAAACTTATAACTCTGTATTTAGTCTTGTTGAATCTAAATCTTCTCGGAGGGAGCTCTATACCCAACTCATACTCTGTAATCACAGTAGTTCTATACCTCCACCTCTTGAACTCAAAATTTCTCCCTTAACTTTCTCTAAACATTTTAAAATAATTTTAGATAAATATTTTTCAAGTTCACTGCAATACACTTGGTAAAAAAAAAAAAAAAAACGGAACTACCTAAACATGAGTTTCTAAAGCTGGATCCATCACTTTATGCTCCGGAGTTTAGCTGGTTAAAGGCTTACTATGTGGAGGTATGTGCACCTGATTCTTAGAAAGATATGAGTGTCACAGCATCTATAAATCTATACTTTTTTTTTTCCTCTGTTTTACACCAGATGATGTGTGAAGTCTACCAGCCAGCCATGATTGATGTGTTAACTTGCAGTAGGGGTGCAGGGCTGTAAGTCACCCACTGTGCACTCAGCTGATAGTAAATACCAGGAGAGCAAATACAGACAGGAGAGACCAGAGATAAGAGCTGTTCTGCTTGTCTGTCCTTCCTCCCTTAGTTGTGGCACTTATTATGTCTGTGGCAGCAGGAGATGATTGGTGGCATCTCCAGCCGCTACATATGCTTCGACAATTTACTGCGCAAAAAATCAGATGTGTGTATATTCAAATGAATTTACATTGTACCTTATGCCTCTAATTAGATGCTTATTATTGTATTTTAGCCACAGATGAGTTGCACTAATTTAACGGCTGAATTGACTCACTGCTGGTGAGTGCAAGTATTTTTATTTGCAGATGACAATAGATGCTCCAGACTGCCTCAGGTGGTGTGTCTACCCACAGTTTACATGTTTTATAGGTGTGTAATTATTTATCCAAAAGCTTAGTCGGGCTCATGTGTGCTGATAGACAAATGTGGTCTAATTGGCCCCTCCCTCTCTGATTCCAACCCTCTGCGCATCAGGAAGCCACAATACCCAGCCTCCTCCTCCCTCCTCCCTCCTCCTCCTCCTCCTCGTCCTCCATGCCCCTTAATTACAATGACTAGTTTGATGGATTAAGTCGACTGTATGCAAAGACAAGGTTTGGGGGCTGAAATTACTGCTTAATGTACCCACCTGAACCGTTTCTATCGCCACTTTTCTACAGGACTTGCGGTGCATAACATAACAAATGTTGCTTTAAATGAATTGATTGAGGCTTCTTTTACTCGTTGCTCTGGACCCAGGCCAAGATACAGGCTGTCTAGCACATTAGGCACCACCCCCCTTTGCAAGTTTGAAATGTGAGCTGCCTGCATTTTTTTTTTCCCTCTCCTCTCCTCCCTCCCCTCCTCCCCTCCCCTCCCTCCCCTCCCTCTCTCCCTTCTGGCGAAGTGGCTGTGGCTGCTTCTGTGTGATGTGTGTATTGGGAGAGCAAGCAATGGATCACTAGACAGAAAAAGAAGATACATCAATAACAGCTGCATACATCCGAGGTGAGGAGATAAGCATTTGGTTCTCTCTCTCTCTCCCTCTCTGCCTGTCCTCTCACCCCATCTTTCTTTCTCTCTCTCTCTCTCTCTCTCTCTCTCTCTCTCTCTCTCTCTCTCTCTGTGTCTCCCCCCTCTCTCCCCCTCCTCTCTGTCTTTAACCCTTTACTGCTGCAGAAGCCGGCTCCTAATTTTGCTAAATTATCTGTGACAATACGTACCTTTCTTCTTCTCTGACCACAAACGTGTATCCTCCTCATCTCCTCATGGCTGTTGGTGCTGTGTGAAGTTTCCTTTTTTTCCCTGCTTATCCCTGTTTTCCCTCTCATTGTCTCTGGGGTATTTGTTGCTTGAGTGCAAAGAAGCCGGTGGCAAGTACAGCAGGAGCCCATTAGCAATGACTCCATCTGTGATTGGTTTTGCCTGCGAAACGGAGAGAGCAGCCATGAATAATTGATGTGTATTGTGCAGTCAGTCACTGGACATGCAGGGAGAGAGGAGAGGAAAACGGAGAGAAGCTGCTGCCCTGAGACACCGAGGGAAACAAGGGGGAAGAGGAAGGGAGGGGAGGGAGAGGAAGAATGTTAGAGAAGAGAGGAAGGTGGGAGGGACAGAGAGACACAGAGAAAGAGCTTTAAAATAGCTGCTGGCTTTAGTAGTGCAGAGATTAAGGCTGCCCTGTATCGCCTTTGTTCTGCTGTTGCAGATTCATGCTCAAAAGTGTTTCTAGACACATGAGTCCCCCCTTTTTTTTCCTGTGAAGTGAAGAGTGAGCAATAAGCAGGGACATTGCTGGAGTTAGTCTGGTTGAAATGCGGGTGGCATTTTAGGGGGTTGGGGGGGGGGGGGGGGGGGCAGGGGAGTCTGTGCCACTGTGAATAGGACAGAGCTGCGAAGCTGTGAACTGTCAAAAGGAGGAGACAACAGTTAAGCAGGGTTGTGTGCAGGGGGCGTATTCAGTGACAAGCGAGAAGGTGAATCTGCTGCTACTGCTGCTGCTGCTGCTGAGAGGGACTTCATGTTTGATAGATAGATGGTTGATTCCTGCATTGGTGGGTGCAGGCGGGCAACCTGCCACGTCTTAAGCTAACGGAATGGGGTTTGACAGTATGACGAGTGCCTCGCAGCGCCCCGCGTGATAGAGTTGCAACAGCTGACTGCTGCATTTGACCCACTTACAGCTCACACAGAAAGGGTCAAAATGGCCTTGATTATCTCTCTGAGTCGCGCTGACCTACTTGAGGCGGCGTTTTCCGCGAGACTCTTGGCAGTTTATCACACCCACTCCTCTTGGTGCCACACAGCACAACCAGCCAGGGACACTGCAGAGACGTGCACAGATTTCCCCCCTATGTAGGAATTCACTGGTTTCAGTTCAGTGATTCAGTGTTTCTCATGTTCCAGTCATGTCTTAAGCTGAATGAACCTGATGAACAGACATTTTAGACATTTGTCAGAAGTGTTTCTGCTCCTCACAGCTAAGTAAACTACTTCCGCTGTCCTTTCTCACCTAAAACCTCCACCAGCACCTGAGCACCCATTGGCAGACCATCCTGACCACACAGACCAGAGAGGTGCCTCCAGGCAAAAGATGGGTTTTGGGTGGAATTTTCCTTTAATAAATGAGTTTTTGTTAAGACAGAAAGTCATCTGGTGTAATTATTTCTCCTACTGACCTCACTTGAGAATTATATTTGGCATGTTGGCTCCTTTATTAGCTTTGCTTTCTCTCCACTAAGAAGGGTTTTGTTTTGCTGTACAGTAAAGTCCTGCTTTGGGCAATTACTCAATGATTTTTTTCCCCTAAAATGTGTCTGTGGGACAGTTCCCAACATGCAAAGACACGAGGGGTTTTGCAACAGGCGGTGTTGGTAAAGAGCTGTCTGGCTTGCTGTACAATAGTCTACAGTTCCAACTATTCATTACTGTTGTTTTGTCATCTTCAATGAATCTCTTGTTCTCTGTATTGGAGTTTTTTTGTTTTGTGTTTTCACGGAGTTGTGAAATTGCATCGACCTTTTTCTTTGAAGTTTCTCTATAAAGTTCCAAGTCAAAATAACAGCAGTCTGCATGCAGGAGCAGTTGATCCCATTTGTGTACCTGCAGAACATGCAGGCTCTTTTCCTGTGGCTTTAATGAAAGAATGTCCAGCCAATTATCCAGTAATTACAGCATACTGTTTGTTTACGGCTCTTGTGATATTGTAATCATCCAATCAAATCCAAAATTGGATTTTAATCACATTTGCTACTGAAATCCTGCAAAGATCAGAATGTAAATTGTGATTGTAAGTACAGACAGTCTTTGTATACGTAGTGTAAAAGCTACAAAAGTAATACAGGCACTGGATAGTAGACACTTCATAATTAATGGGGTGGTCAGGGACAGCATCAGTGAACCATGAATAATGCTACTTTTAATGAACCTCAAAAAGCCTGCTTCCCTGGAAGTTAGAGTAAAAAAAATCCGGTGATATGCGGTGAAAGTAAAGATCGTACAAATTTGTCACCAAAATATCAGGGTGAGACGCTTTCAAGTGATTACCAGTGACAGTACTGGATGATGTTAAAGCAGCACACTAAAGAGGCATTAAGTGATCTGTGACCTTTATCAAACTCTATAGGTGAACAGCAGAGATACAAATGTCACCAATTTATTCCTCTTTCATGGGCATAAGGCACAAGCCACAACCCACTCACCCCCTTTGCACCATGACACAGTAAAACAGTGAAAGTTTTTTTTTCTTATTCCAGTTCCATTACATCCATAGTGTTGTTTATTTCAAGTATAGTATGTGCAGTCATTCTCTGCTCTTCTTTTTAGGTCCAGTCACATCATAGGTTTGTTTGGGGTCAACTTCTTATTAAATATCTGTTGTCATTCACTGAATATCTTAGAAATGTCTGTAAAGTACAGTAAAATGTAAAATTTGAACCCTACAGAAACCAGCTGCTGCAGGAGGTGTCAGTCTGACTCAGGTACTTTCTGTGTGTTGAAGTGCTGCACAGGAAACTCATAAACATTGGCTGAATCCAACCGACCATCCTCATCACAGTCCTTACATTATGTCCTCACATTGAACAGTGTCGACATACTGTACGTGGAATGACATCAGATGTGCTTTTTGGTTGGTCATTTAGAGAAGCTACATGGCTGCTGTCGTGTCGTCTGTTTGAGTTTTATAGTAAGAAGCATGTCACATGTTGTTTTTATCATCCTGCCTGCGGTCATGATTCACTCTGATGTTCTCGGCTGCTAAGTTTATACCTTGTTCCTCTTGGTGATTTGCATGTTAATCCCACCCCCACTTTTTCATTTCTGTGAAACAGCAGTTAGAGTAAGAGTTGTGAACAAAGCTTGCGTCAGAGTCAGAATAATGTGATGAAACTTTAATGATCGCTGTAAGGAAACTGGGACAACAAGCATAGTTGAGAATATAGCAAATTGCTTGTTATTCACAGTAAACAAATGCAAGTATTGGTACCAGACTCAAAACATAGCCATTTTATATAGAATGGCAAAACAAAAATTTGGAATATGAAATGATATGTGGATATTATAGTGTAGATTTTTATGTTATTTGAATATGGATAAAACACCAGCAACTTCACTGAGAATAATAACGCATAAAATAAAATAAATGTTCTTTTAAAAAAACTTTTGAAATACATTAAATACAGTATACAAGACATTTAAAATGATGAGGAGATTAATATAAATCAAATTTAAATCACTGATTGGACTATGTGAAAATGAAAACATACACATTATCTGCAAAATGTATATTGTTTTATGAAATCTGCCTAAGGCCATGCATACTTATACATACATGCACAGAAATGTTCAGTATAAGAATGATCTCAGCTTTCTCAAAGAAGTGAATAAAGCTTGGGTTTCATTGGTTTGATTTAGCCTGAGTGTTTATCATGAGGAAGCCTTTTTATTCAAATCCTGATCTGTTGCACATATGGATGACTCTAATGAGCCTAGAGGGGTGCCAGGACCCGACCCAGGCTCCTCCAGTGTCTGCTTCTACTGTACTTCTAAAGGGAGGCTTTGACGCCAGGCCCACTGTGAAAAGGTCACAGGTGAATCAGCCACCAGCGTATGCCGCCATGACACTACCGGCCCTGCCCAGCACCCTGAGGTGGGCACTAGTCTGGGCACATCTGCTCTGTGCCTAATTAGTATCATTGTAGACAAGGGCTTAAGGCTGGGCCTTCATTAATAGCAGCCTGTTGCTTGGGGAAACAGTCTGGCTCCCATAAGCCGCTTCTTTGCAGGTCTGCTCATCTGATAATCTGGTTGCAGAAGTGTGTGGTTAAAAACACACTCTGTGCTGGTGCAGTTTGCCTCACAGGGCAGTTGGCAGAGTCTCAGGAACCTCAGCGTGGTCTGGTGAAAGGGTCATTGCTTAGACAATCTGAATTCAGAGTTTTTGTACTGATTTATCTTGTACAAGGTAGAAGACTCTCCTTTATTCCGTATTAATCAGTAAATGTGATTCCTCCTCCTTAAAAGCCTATACCTGTGTTTTTGCATATTTCAGCTTAACTGCAAAACATGTATGGATTATTTTTATATATATTTCCATTGGTTTCCACTCATTTGGTGCAGATCAGTGCCTTAAGAAAAGGTTGAATAAAACAATAAAACAAGGAAAAAAGTATAAAAATGAATGGTTGCCTGACCTGGTAGGAAAAATACATCAAAAATCAGCATGGTTTGTGAAAAGGTGTGATGATGTTTTTTTTGTAAATATGCAAAAACCACTGATGTATGGAAACATTGACCTCAGAACCTTTCACAGAGTGTTGCCAGATTTCAGCTCTTGAATTAAGACATGAAGATGTAGGTTTGGAAGGAGTTTTGCTGCCAATCAGCTTACTGTAGCAGGGAGCAACATACAGCAACAGATTGAAGATTGGATTTCGGTTGGGGGAGATGTTTGGCTTAAATGCACAAGGAATTAATTCTCACCGGGGGATGAAATACTATAGATTTCCACCTTCATACTTTACAGGGACACTGAATGGCATGCCCTGTTTTGAATGAACAGATTTGTTGCATGTGCCAAGAGAGATTATCTTTTAAAACACTGGCCTGCTTAGGCGAAGGTTGGTTCACGGGTAACCATGACCAAGAAATGACAGTCAGAGAGATGAGATCTGACTATCTGATCATCTAGAGATTGTGGCATATATTGTATCTTGTTCCAGTCGGGTATTCAGTTTGTGCCAAGTGGATTTTCTTAAAGATATGCAGTATTGTCTTTATCTCGAATTTGGGAGCACAGGTTTTATTTGAGGATAAATGTCTTATCTGTGACATTTCTGATTTTTATTTAGAAATCCAGCATTTTTATGCATATATACATAGAAATTTGCATCACAAAGTGGGTAGCTGGATATTTTAATACTGAAGTTATTATGACAGCAGAAGTGGGAAGTTAAGAGGGATGAGGGACAGCTTTTCTGTCCCTCAGTAATTCAGTGTTTGGATGTTTTTGATTTTGCAACAAAGAAGGCAGAGTGTCAAAAAAGCAACCCAGAAACACCAAATCCGTAGCATTTTCGTTTTCTCCTTGTGCCGCTTGCCTCCACATGGACACATATGCTTGTGGCCTCAGTAAAACCTTTTTGGCACCCGTCCAACCCCCCCTTCTCCTTGCTGGATGGACATGGCACGACATTGCGGCCATGTGGCCAGCAGGAGGCTGTATTTAAGCTGGGGCAGCTCTGAAATGGGCCATAAAACCTAGCCAGCAAGTCTGGCTCCCCATGAGGCAACGGGCCTAAGTACTCATTGACAAGACTCCAACATCACTGACTTCCCAGAGAGAGAGCAGCAGAGGAAATAATGCAAGGAAAAAAAGCAGCAGACAAAGATGAGGTGGAGACAGGAGGCAGTTGTCTGGCCTAGATAGACAGGCTGTTTTATAACTGTTAACGCTAATGCTTTCAATCCACAATTTGTAGCCGCTTTTCCACTGCTAAATACTCACTTTCTTTTTTTTTTTTGTCTTTCAGCTTAAAATGAATTTCACTCAATGACTTAGCTGCTTAACTGCATATATTCACAGGACAGCAGGGGAAATATGTCAGATGTTGATGCCACATGGCAGCCATGACATTCACATGTTCCCACCTCACGCATCCCTCCCACTTCATCAGCTTTCTGGAAACATCACTCACCCTGAAATATGTCACGAAATGACTCACCCAACTTTAAAATCTTAGTAACTGAGCTAATGAAGTCAGTTTACAGACTTCGTTTTACAACATCCAGTTTGCACTTGCTGCCATGCCAAAGGTGTTGGCGAGCTGAGAGGGTGACCAGCGAGGTAAAATGTGTACCATGTGTTTAAGGCGGTACACCTGTGAGTTTCAACTTAATTATCCCTCTATTTGATAAGCAAGTAGCACAGTTCTGGCCTGTCATAGGCTGGCAGGTCCTTAACCTGTTATAACTACTCCTCTTTGGTGAGAAAGACTGCATGATGGACGACTCGCTTCCATTTCACTCTCAAATTGGCATCGATGAATAATTTGTGGCATCTGTGTGAGGACAAAGAGAGGTTTGATGGCTGCCAGGTGGGCATCCATGGCTCTGTGGTGACTGTGTCTGAGAGCCGCGAGGCAGAGTGGGAGATGATTTACAATCCAGCCAGTAGTTTATACAAGATAGTTTGGCACCGGCTGGGCCTTTGTAAACAATGTCATAGCAACCAGTTATTCATATGGCTTTATATCATATTATGAGGTAAATCCCAGTGTTTTACAGTTCCAGGAGGCCTGCATAAGTGGGAAATTCTTTGGCTAAAACTAAACGTGGCTGTTTTGCATGGCCTCTTAGGTGTTTTCAGTAACTAGGGATACTAGGGCTCCCAAGACTCTCTCTTATTTTAATTGACTTTGGCCTGCAGGAGGCTTGTGTCCATTCAAACCTTTCTGGACAGAGAGAGAGAGAGGGAGAGAGAGGAGGGAGTTGTGGGGGACAGAATGTGAATAGCACTCCCTCAGAAACTAAAGAGTGCAACCCACTAGAGCCGTTCTTGTTAGTTTGCTCATGGTCTTTGTTCTCCTTTCAGCCCTTCTGGCTAAATGTCTTCAAACAAGCAGTTTGGGGGACATGATTCTCTCTGACAGCTTTACAGCAGAAATTGGACTTTGTTGTTACAGTTCACATGGGAATAAGTGAGGAAGTACTGCTGATAATGTGAGTGTGATGTGATGACAGGATGTGTACTGTATGTTTGTGTGGACGTTAGTGACCAAGCCATGTGGGACGATGCCAGGTGGGAGTCCACAGTTGACAAGGGAGCAGGTGTCTATTAGATACAGAGCAGAGAGGGGAGGGAGGGAGGGAGAGAGAAAGAGAGGGAAAAGGGGGCAGGGGGAGGGATGGGGATCATAAGAGCTCTTGGCATCTGCCTTACCTGCTGCCTCCCCTGCAGTCCCCTGCCAGTAAAGGGAGGGAAAGAGAGAGGGAGAAAAGGAAAAAGACGAAGAGAAGAGGAAAATATTTTGGAGGAGTGACTATTTTTTTCATGGCAGCCATTCATGTCGTGTTTTTAAGGTTATCCATGCCCACAGGTTGTTCTCACGGCACCTAGTCACTATTCATCATGGTTAGGTTGCATTTGCTGTACATCTGTTTTAAAGTGTCAGCTCACCCAAGCTACACAAAAAAACAACAACATTTATTTGATTTCTGCCTCCACCACAACACAAAGGAGGGGAATGGAATTTTATTTTTTGTGCTCAAAGTATTGAAAAATAAAGATGTCTTTCTTGAAACAGTGCCTCTCTTACTTTGGTTCATACACAAAACACACTGTCAGTTTTTATAGGGACTATTCCTTTGGTAGGATGGATTTATAGTCAGCACAAGGGAATAACACGAGTCTCAGCGTAGATACCTAGAACATCCATTTTTGATTTATCACCACCTCAACCGCAGACAGATATATTGTTAACTAGCCTATATTCTCCACAGTAACTGTGTTTACATTCTTTCAGTTACTTTGTGATCGGAGCGATGGTGGGAAAGTCTGCCTTGCTTCATAGTGGGCAGAAGGTTTGCAGTGGAGATGACAGCTCTTACGGTCCCCACGCGGTACATATGCATAGCCACTATAGCCCTGACATGTCGCTGCAGAACCAATGCACATAGGTATATGTAAATCCCGCATTACACAACTATATAACCACCTCTGTTGGTGGAGAGAGAGTGAAAACTGTTCCGCAAAACTGTTTAGACTAAAAAGGAGATTGTTTCTGGAAAGACACATGCCTGAAGATTTCTTTTACTTAAATAAATCAAATTTTGAGCAGCACAATGAAAATTCTATTCCGTTATATTTGAGGACAAGCTGATTTCCCTGACACAGATATCTCAAAAACGGGCAAACCAAAATCACTAAAGACCATTACAGATAAGTGAGAAAATATGTTCGTTGCAGACTTTTTATTTTGGGAGGGGAAAAAAAGACAGAATCAAGGTATTTAATCAGCCCAGTTTATCTGTCTGCCTCCTGTCTGTATGTGCAGTGAAAGGTGGGGCCGGTGAGCATTATCATTGGAAAGAGCATTGAACAACTGTCAGGGATGCCGTCCGTGTCATTTGTCATGAAGCTGGAAGCTGCAGGCCCATATACTGAACCACCCATCCAGTCCCAACAGATGCATTTACCGCCCTTTGCCGTGGCTGACCATAAGGCAATGCAGCTGAGCACCAGAATATCAATACGGCTCAGACTTGGCCGGGCCCTAGGGACTATCTGCAAGGCAAACAGAATAGGCTCCTCTCCTTATGGAAGACAGAGACCAATCGCCGCCAGGGAGAGCAATGTAAACAAGGCAGAAAGATGCTCTGTAGCACCAAACGGCAGTTTGATTCAGTCCAGAGAAGTCATTGTGATTTGGAAGAGCTACACCTGAGACGATTATCTCCAGTTTTGGCTCTTCTCAGGGAGGGAAACAGATGAGTCTATTGAAGGGCCGTCTGTGGGAGGACAGGAGAAGAGAAACAGTAATCCTTTTGTGTTCATCATCCACACTGTCCTGAGAGACATTTGGGTGAAGGAGGAGGAGGGAAAGACTGTGAGGAGTAAAGGGTTGGCTGTTCCTCCTCCTGTCTGAAACCTGAAGTTTATCCTCTGAGTCAATGACAGAGCGCTTCTCCTTTAAACAGGTTGGCACTCAGTGGAGGTGGTAATTTTGTGTGGTGATAAGCCCTTTATCTAATGGTGGGGCAGAATAATTCCTCTTTACGTGACAGCGCTGGTGCTTCCCTCTCTTTTCTTCTCTCTTTTTTCATTCCTTCTCTCAGATATGTATTGTCATTTCTCTGCTCGGCTCATCACTGTTGTTGTTTTTGTCCCGAGGCTGTTGATGTCGGCCTCAGCGTGAAACGAGGATATCGTCCCCATAGCCAGACGGCCTCTCTGTGCCACAGTTGGGAGATAAATTCTGGAGACATGTTTATCAACATAGAAGAAGTGCAAGTTACCCCTTGTTGGAAGAGAATAATGGGACCTAATTGAGCTGTAACATGCTGGCTGGTCGCCAGGTCCTTGAATTCAAAACTCTCTCCATCAGAAGGGGGTCTGGGAGAGGGAGGGGGCTGTTAAAACACTGCAGGACATTCTAATATGTGAAACTCATAAACCTATTAGCCGCGCTTGGACCCAGTTGCATTTAGTTAAAACTGAACTACAAATCTGCGCCTCTACCTGCAAGTGTAATGTTTTTAGGAGAAGAGTACCTGAGAGGCCTTTTCTGTCAGCCAAAGCACCGCCACGGTAAAGTCAGATCAATCCTCTGGAGGAACAGCACAGCCTGTCTCCTGGCACCTGCCTTGCCAAGAAGAGGAGGGAGAAAGGAGGAAGGGGGGGGGGGGGGGGGGGGGGGGCATGAGGAAAGGAGGAAAAACCCAGCTGCCTCTGCGCCTGAGCCCCATGCTGCTTTTAAAGGAGTGGGAGGGAGGGGAGGGGGAGGAGAGGGGGGAGGCAGGGAGACTGCTGGCACCATCTGTACATGTCTTTTGTATTCCAGCCCTCATCTTTACACAGAGCGAGGCTGGTGTGCTCAGTGTTCAAATGAAAGGAGAGGAGGTGCCTTTTGGGGCGCGATGCTCTGAGAAGAGAAGGTGTGTGTTTGTGTACTGATGCTGAAATCCTGTTTTGTCCTCAGCAATCAGGTGCACTCAGAGGACATCTCGTGTCCTATTTATGTTACCTCTGTGTGTGAGTTTGTGTTAATATAAGTCACCGTGGTATCTTTCCTTAAGTGTGTGTCTGTGTGTGTATGTGTGTGTGTCTGTCAGTAGGCTTGTGCTCTGTTTGCAAGCACTCATGTGTGGTCAAATCTCTGGGTTGCCATGTTTGTGATGGGAGTCAGAAGCTTTTGTTTGTTCCTTCCTCCCATCAGCCCCATTAGCCTGATGTCTCCTCTCTCACTGACTCACTCAACCTTTTTTTTATCACTCTGTCTTTCTCCTCCGATCTCACTTTCACTCTCTCCATCCCTGTGTAACATGTGCTGTGGCGGCCCGTCTTTGCATGTGGCAGCAGGGTGGATCTGCCTGCGAGGACATCCTGCACTGTCTGCTGTCATATTGACGTGGCTTTTTGCGCGAACCGCAGCTGAAATCACCAAGCTCTCTGTTCCCCCACCCTGCCCCTCCCTCGCTCCTCACTCAGCCTAGAAGTGCTGTGAATCATAAGAGGAGGTGGCTGCCCTGCTCTTTGATTGAATCCACATTCCCTTTCTCCTCTGACGCCGCAGAGAGCGGCTAGAGGGAGGCAGGGGAAGCGAGAGGGAGAGGAAAAAGGGAAAGTGAGTCTTTTGTAGTTGGCACAGTACAAAAACATACACTGCAGATGAAAAGCATATGATTCGATCAAATGCACTCTGTGGTAGCTACCTAACCGAGCGGTAGGTAGGAAGGTGGAAAGAAGGGAAGGGCTAGAGACCATCTGCAGGCCCAGAGTGAACCCTAGTGGCCAACAGCAGCAGTGGCATGCTGGATTGACGCTGGTGTTTTACATTGCTGCATAAAGATGCCTCCTTTTGTTTTCTTACTGTAACAGGGATTTTCTTTTGTGTGTGAAATACTGCAAAACCATATTTTGTCAAAGATTAAGCTTTTTAATTTTTGACTTATATGTAGTATAAAGTTTCTTTGTATGTCAAAATGTTGAATTGTGAGCTGCTTTTACCCAGCAAATTAATCTGTGGCAACATATTTTACAGGCTTTTCCCTATGTTTTGTATTTTCCATGTTCAAACTCCTGCTTATTGGTTTAGTTGTCATTTTTTTCAGTGCATTACAAGTTAGTCCACCAAAGAAAATGGACAGAGAGGCTTTTGATGGATGAAAAGTGCCTTTACAGGATGGACGGACATACTTTTGGATATTGAGTAACTATGAATAGTTTGAGATGACTGGTTCCTGCCATCAGGTTTGAAACACAGGGAAACAGAGAATAAGACTTTCTAATAAATAACTATGAAAAAAGAAAGAAAGAACAAGAACAAGAGTCACTCAATGTGTATAAGAGGCACAAAAGAGTAGAAGGAAATGCGTTTTCTGTTCTTTTATTCTGTTTGATTCATATGTGAAGGTTAAGTCTCTCACTTCACCGTATGCATTCATCTCCCCACAAAAAAATCTTCACATCATTTTCCAGTAAACAGTAGTGAATCTGTTCAATATGTATCTTGCTGCTAGCATGGATATAGGTAACACATTTAACCTCTGCAATCCTGCTCCTATGTGAAAAAGCTTAATTTAAATTCTTTAAGTCCAAGAAACATAAACCAGCCCATAAATAAACTAAAAGCTTTTGTCTAAAGTAAAATAAATAAATAAATAAACATCTCTTAAATATTTCATCTAGTTAACTGCCTAACTAAAAAATTAACAATTTTAGACATTTGGAGTACAGTCTTACTTTTATTTAGCAGATAATTTCAGTGAAGGTCCTTACATTTTAAAATTTTTAAATTTAATTTAAGTTTCAAGAAACGTCTTATTTTGGCCCATAGGATGTTGCTTTGTTAAGAGGACTGACATATTGTACACTTTTTCTGTTTTGGAGGTACCTTTTACAGCACAGGACTCTCCAACTTGTCACAAGATCTTTTGCACAATGATTTTATGCACTGTCCTGTCAGTCAGGTCATTGCTTTTCTATTTTATGTCCAGTTTTGCTCAGAAGCTTCTGTTCCTAAGTTGTTTCACCTCCCTCCCGCTTTCACATAATCGGTTTTTGCAGGTTTTTGCAGCGCTTGCAGTGAAGGGCTGTTACCTCTGCAGTTATTTCTCACAGGAGTGCGACGGCACTGACACACTCTTCCTCTGCTCTCTTTCCAGCTCTTCTGTCCTCTTGGTGTGAGGAGCTGGGACGCCTCCTCCTTCTCCGTCACCAGAAGAACAGGCAGAACGAGCCTCCGGGAAAAGTGCCCATGCAGCCACCAATGAGCTCCATGAAGCCCAGCCTCTCACACGGGTCAGTGTTCACACGGCTGCGCTTTTTGGCATGTGTGCGAGGTGTGTTTGCGTGTGTGTTGGGTGTGTGAACAGACAGACCAGGCCCTTGGGGAAAGCCCTTCCTCTCCACATGAAGCCCAGTGTTCCTTATGGATCAGTGGCCAGACAAACTGCCAGACTAACTGCTTGTAGCACAGTCAGTGGGGACAAACAGTACCGCCCACCCCCTAGTACATGTAGTTAATAATTACAACACAGGACGAAGAACGTGCGTTTATTTTATAATCCAAATAATAAAAACCTTTGCCTTTCCATATCATTCAGCAAATGTAAATATACTTACTACGACTGTACTGTGCAAATATTTGTGCAGTGACACAAGGCACATTTTGTTTTGCCTTCATGATGCGTTTTTGTCCATCCCCTGCAGAGATGGGTCTTTTCCCTACGACTCAGTTCCCTGGCAGCAGAACGCCAATCAGCCTCCAGGTTCGTTGTCTGTGGTGACGACCGTCTGGGGTGTGACCAACACCTCACAGAGCCAGGTGAGATCTTTTACCTGTCTGAGGGAGTAAAAGTGCATCTGAGTGGATCGCATCTGATGTAGAGGGTTTCTCATCAGGAGACAGTTCAAAATGGGGCTTCAAAAGTGGTTTTCATATCTTATTTTTTCCAGATTGTGTTATTGTTAGGTAATGGAAAAATTGATGTAGCTCACATCCTAATGCATACACTGATAGATGTGGTTTATACTAAGTATCTCTGAAGTGTAATTTGATATCCACCACCATGATGTCCTCTGTGTATGCTGCAAAGCAATTTGTGGAATTTTCCACCTTTTAATTCTATTAATAACAACTTTAAAAATGCAGTTTCTTAGTTCACTGTTTCTCCAGTGAGAAAACATCACACACAGACCTGTGTCCTGAGTTGTTTTGAACATCATCATAATGCAGTCAGTATTTACTGTTCCTCATGTTTATGTTTATGTCTATGTTTATCTATGCCCGACAGGTGTTGGGGAATCCCATGGCCAACAACAACAATCCCATGAACCCTGGCGGTAACTCTATGGGCTCGGGCATGTCTGGTAACA
The DNA here is from genome assembly GCF_017976425.1 of Toxotes jaculatrix. Classification (NCBI taxonomy): domain Eukaryota; kingdom Metazoa; phylum Chordata; class Actinopteri; family Toxotidae; genus Toxotes; species Toxotes jaculatrix. Next base: position 13,600,040 of record NC_054414.1, on the reverse strand, counting down.
ATCCAGGGATGAACTCGCCTCAGTTCCCTGGTCCTCAGCAGCAGTTTCCCAACAAAGGCAACTCCAACCAGGGCTACATGCAGCAGGGCATGTATGGACGACCCAACTACCCCGGAGGAGGAGGCTTTGGTGGCAAGTAAGTGGACAGTGGATTAGTATTGGTTATTGCAATATTTAAAACAACTTCAAAAGAAGTTATTCATACTGTTGCTCCTTACCATAGCTATCCAGGAGGGCCTAATGCTGGACCTGGTGGAATGGGCATCCCACCACACTCCCGTCCTCCTTCGGACTTCACCCAGCCAGCCGCTGCTGCTGCTGCCGCTGCAGTTGCTGCTGCTGCTGCCACCGCAACTGCCACTGCCACAGCAACTGTAGCTGCCCTGCAGGAAACCCAGAACAAGGACATGAACCAATATGGACCGGTAGGACCTGTGAGATAGCATCTCAGTTCATGAAAGAAATAACTGCATATTTTTGCAATTATTTCTTTATTTGGGAGTCTATTTTTCAATCACTGTCTTTCAGTACTATCCTTTCATTAATAACAGGGAGCTGAGAGAGTGTATTAAAGCTTATTGTTGAACAAGGCTAAATCAAACTTCAGGGTGAATAATAAGCTGAAGTAGTCTCTGAGCCAAAATAGCACATTTCACTATAGCAAAAGCTACCAAGCACATATTTGTTTTCAGAGGTTAGAACATTTTTGTGTTTTGTTAGTCAGAGGATTTTTGTCTTTGCCGCAGAGATGGTTGACTTAACCCGTTTTGTCTTCCAGATGAGTTCCTCTTTCCAGATGGGACCAAACCAGGCGTACAACAGCCAGTTCATGAACCAGCCAGGACCCCGCGGCCCTCCTTCCCTCCCAGGGAACATGGGCACAGGCATGAATGCATCCAACATGAGCGGGCCACCCATGGGAATGAACCAGCCTAGGGGTCAAGGCATGGGGCCTTTCGGGGCACACGGCCAAAGGATGCCCCAGCAAGGTTATGCCGGACCCCGGCCTCAGAGCATGGGTATGCAGGGCATAAAAAGACCGTACCCAGGGGAGGTGAGTGGATATGAATTCATCACTTTCACTTTCAAGATTTATCTCCTTTGCTGTATGTCGAATATGTTTGTATGTATGTTTGCATGCACAGCCAAACTATGGTGGACAGCAGTATGGACCAAACAACCAGTTCCCTAACCAGCAGGGGCAGTACCCCACACCCAACGCCTCAAGGCCACTGCCTTCCCCCAACTACCCCAGCCAGAGGATGCCGGGACAGCAGCTGCAGGGCCAATACCCACCACCCAGCGGTGCCATGGGCCAGTACTATAAGGTGCAGTATGATTGTTATATCACCATTTAGGATTATTTGCCATTTTAGCAAGATGTAGGCACCAGTTTGGTGCAAATAATTGTGATTAATGTGGAGAAGAAAATAATTTCTGAACATGTTTTATGGAATTACAGCAAGAGCCACCTTTTAATGGCCAAACAAATAACTTCTCTGGAAGTGGATATCAGTACAGCCAGGGTAATATGAATGGGGTAAGTCCATTTTTGTGTCTTTTTTTGATCATGTTATCATGCTCTGGCTGTGTTGTTTGCAGTCCTATGAATTATGATGTACTAATTTGAGTGTCTTCATTATAGCCACCCAGACCAGTGGGTAACTACCCTCATTCTCCAGTGCCAGGCAACCCCACTCCTCCAATGACCCCAGGAAGTAACATCCCTCCATACTTGTCGCCAAACCAGGATGTGAAGCCACCCTTCCCTCCTGACATCAAACCAAATATCACTGCTCTCCCTCCACCCCCAGGTCAGTAACTGGTAAATATCCAAGAGTTTACTCCTTTAAAAGTTTGCAACTGTCTCACTGGCACTTTTCTCCACCCATATAGCCAGCCACAACGAAGAGCTGCGCCTGACATTTCCAGTGCGGGATGGTGTAGTCCTAGAGCCTTTTAGGCTAGAGCACAACCTCGCTGTCAGCAACCACGTCTTCCACTTACGGCCCTCTGTACACCAGACGCTCATGTGGAGGTAAGGCCCCATGCACTGAAGCTGTGGTTAAAGTGAAATCAGTTTGTGTGCTGTACTTCAGTTTAAAGCCCAGCTGTGAACCTTACTGTTCTAACAGCCTACATGAAAGACCTAAGTTCCAGGAGTTTTCTCTGTTTCTTCTCTCTGATCATTTGACACTCAGTCAAAAGGGAATTTAGCTTCACATAAGAATCCTGCAGTCAAGAACCAGTGGGTATTCTTCCATTCAGCTTAACCTTTGTCAAGCAGATTGAAAAGGTTGTGCAGTCATGCTGTCTGCAGACAAGAATTATCCAAAAAAAATCAAACTACTGTTTTCCCAGCTAACTTGGAGAAGGTCATTCATGCATTCATTTTCTGATTTTGTGATTTTATTGTAATTCCGTTTACTCCCCTCTCCAGCAAAAATCACTCTCATATCTGCAGCTTATCAAGAGTCCTGATATAAGGATTCCTTTTGGTGCCAAATCAAGAGAGGTCGCATCATCCTAAATTTAGCCTCCTAACACCCTGTACGGCATACATCAAATGCTAAAGAATGAACAGCCTAAGGAGCTGTTTCTCTTATTATTACATATACTCTAACAGAATCTGTATTAATAAAGTTTGTCTGTACACACGTGGAATCACGTATGACCAACTGCCACAAACTCAGACAAATAAAACTTTTACATCAGAATCAGTTTAAATGATTTGTAGAAATGGATTGCTGCTCTTTTTCCTTTATGTGCTTCAGTACACTTTTCTTTCCTTGTCTGTGCAGATCGGACCTGGAGCTGCAGTTCAAGTGCTATCATCACGAGGACCGTCAGATGAACACCAACTGGCCGGCATCGGTCCAAGTCAGCGTCAACGCCACGCCGCTCACCATCGAGAGAGGCGACAATAAGACCTCCCACAAACCCCTGCACTTGAAACACGTATGCCAGCCGGGAAGGAACACAATCCAGATCACAGTCACTGCCTGCTGTTGTGTGAGTACACAAATCTCCAGAACTAATATAAAGAGGTTTATACAAATACTGACATAAAACGTAGTTACCAGATAAATAAAAGTCACTTTGAACAAAATAAGAACTTGTTCTGTCAGATTTCTTCTGGATTTTCATGTTGAAGCAGTAAAGAAGGCAACAAACTAAAACAACATGGGAGGATGTTTGCGATAGTGATAGTGATGTTTCTTCCCGCAGTCGCACTTGTTTGTGCTGCAGCTGGTCCACAGGCCCTCGGTTCGCTCTGTCCTCCAGGGCTTACTGAAGAAGAGGCTTCTGCCTGCAGAGCACTGCATCACCAAAGGTATTCACACAAGAACACTGTCACATTTTACTCCCTGAAATCCCCGTCATTGTCAGAGTCCTTGCTTAGACACAATATTTCTCTCCTTCTGCTTTGAAGTTAAGAGGAACTTCAGCAGCGTAGCAGCGTCATCTGGCAATGCCACGCTCAACGGAGAAGATGGCGTGGAGCAGACGGCCATCAAGGTTTCCCTCAAATGTCCAATCACCTTCCGGCGAATACAGCTTCCAGCGAGAGGCCATGACTGCAAACACGTTCAGGTAAACACCAAAGGGAAAAATAAACACACTGGGAGTCAACAAACTGATGCCTTCAGGGAGAAGGCATCAGAATTTTAAAATAGTTCACAGGAAAAAAAGCATGACTGTTTTCTCTCTTGTCTGTTCTTGCAGTGTTTTGATTTGGAATCATATTTACAACTGAACTGTGAGCGGGGAACATGGCGATGTCCTGTATGCAAGTAGGTTTATCCTGTTTAGATACCTAGTAATATTTGCCCTGTTTATAGTATTTGACTGTAAGCCACATAATTGTCTCTGTCATCATTTTAATCCCAGTCTCTCTTGTCTCCTCAGTAAAACAGCTTTGTTAGAAGGACTCGAAGTGGATCAGTACATGTGGGGAATCTTGAACGCCATTCAAAAGTAAGTTGAGACAAGAAACAAATTTGTAACGCGTATAATATTACTCTTAACTTCTGTGTATCTTAACCATTTGATTCCATCTGTATTTCACCAGCTCTGAATTTGAGGAGGTGACCATTGACCCGACGTGTAGTTGGCGGCCGGTGGCTATCAAATCTGACATCCACATCAAGGAGGATCCAGATGGGCCACTGGCCAAGAGGTTTAAGACAATGAGTCCCAGCCAGATGATCATGCCCAATGTGATGGACATGATAGCTCAGCTTGGCCCGGGACCGTCACCGTACCCATCCTTACCTTCTCAACAAGGGGGCAACAACAGCGAATACGGCAACCAAGGTAGTAAACTGTTCAATCATACAAATCTCTGAATAGATTTGTAGATAAAGTCATGGGCAGTCATTCTACAAAAACCTATGAATTCTGCAGGAAGTTTAAGTGTAAGAAATGTACACATGTATTTAATGTTTTTTTTTTATTTTATTTTGTGTGCTAGGTAACAGTTACCAGGGGCACGGGAACTTTGACTTCCCTCATGGCACCCCTGGTGGTACGTCGATGAATGATTTCATGCATGGCCCCCAGCTGTCTCACCCACCTGATATGCCTAGCAGCATGATGACCCAAGATAAGCCACTCTCCCACAACATGCCTGACTCAGTGAGTTCTACTTTTTTTCTTTATCCTTATATTTTCCAGTCTACTGCACATGTGTTTTTATCCAGTATGATCACAAGAGAAGGAAAATGAAACATGTATTTTGACATTATGGGAACTGTTCTTGCTCATTTTCTTGTAGACAGCCCTGGTCTTAATATATTTTCCCGCTCTGTCTACAGATACCTCACTCTGCCGGCAATGACCAATCGCATGGTCCATTGCAGCAGAGCTTACATGCGTCTCCACACCCTGGGAGCCAATCAGGGCAGCAGCTACACCACAGCGGGCCTCCGCAGCCCTCGCGACAAGTTCCACCTCCTCAGCAACAGCAGCAGCAGCAGCAGCAGCCTGGCCCCAACAACCATCCCCACAGCGACCTGGCCTTCAACCCCTCCAGCAGTTTGGACAGCCAAGCAGGGTCGGACATGCCCGAGCCATCTTTAGACGTGAGTCCTGACATACAGCAGATATTTTGAAAGCCAATCTTTTGTAACCTGTGTTCACATGAATGCCTAAACAAATGCCATCATTCCTTCTTCTTTACAGCTTCTTCCAGAACTTGCTAACCCAGATGAGCTGTTGTCGTACCTGGATCCCCCAGACCTTCCCAGCAATAGCAACGATGACCTTCTATCACTCTTCGAAAACAACTGAGGCGATTCAGACACACATAAACTTTTCTGACTGCCTGCAGTTTACCTGAGAACCCTGGGCGGTCGCTCAGTACTTGATAAACACAAAGATGCACTCCCTTTCTCTTCTTCCTCTTGTACAGTTTTCATTCGCCAGCGCAGATTGACTGAAAGAGGTTAAAACTCAAAGACACAGCGGGATGCTCACCCCGTGGCGATACTTTTGAACTGTGCAGCTATACTCAGTTGATTTTTTTTACGCCACACACAGGTGTATGTGTGCACATTAGAAACGTGTTGTAGCATTTTTTATTCATGTTTTGTTTCCTTTTAAAAAGAAAAAGGAATTAACTGTAAAAAAAAAAAAAAAAAAAAAGTGAAAAATAACTGAAAAAAACCTGCGCTATCTGGCCAGTGTGCGTTATGTCCATATTGTTATTCCAATCTGAGAGGCCACAGCTTCCTGGTGTCACAGCTCCATTCCCCGACTGGTCTGGTTAGTCGCACTGTTTTGTCCACTACACATCATTTAAAAGCACAAGAGATTTTGGCAATGCAAAAAAAGAATTATCTGTCTTTACAAAAGAAAAAAGATCAGTTGGATCGGTGTATGTCTGTCCTTGACAAAGTGTTTTTTTTTTTAATTTTTCTGCCAACATTTAAAAAAATTTTTGGGGAACAATCGGCTTCCACTTTGTCTACAATTGTGATACATACATATTTTTGTCAAAAAGAGATATCCCTGCTTTTCAGTCCTCTATGGGTTAACAGCTGGAATGCAGAAGATTTTGGCCCCACTAAAACAAAAAAAAGTTTATATCACATATGGAGAATAGCATACACGTTCTTTTACATATTGTATAGTTATCATCCTCTTATACAGAGGACTGATTTTAATGGAAATGAATGGTACAATATGTGAGGTTGGGGTTCCTGTGACGATCCTGCTGCATTTATTGCTTCCCGCTACTACTCCTTCCATGCCATCTGCTCTGCATGAGCCCCAGTGTCGCTCGTGTTAGCATTTTTGCAAAGTTGCATCTCTTTCCCTGTTAAATGATGTGCTGTTTAAGTAGTCTACAAAGTGCATGTGTGCCAAGCCCTTGTCTAGTGCTGTTCCAAGTGGTGAAAAAAAAAGATAGTGTGGTTTTTATCAGTTGCTGTTCGTTTGTACGTTTGTTTTTGATTTCTGTCAGATTTAGTAATGATTTATTTAACACTAACACTGAAGGGATAATGCTGATATCAGCAATACATTTATCATGTATTTGCTGGATATACTGTATTATGTTTTTTGTTTGTTTTTCTTTTTTTTTTTGTTGCTGCATAATTAAACTATCCATGAATCTTTTGGGAAACTGCTCAACATCACCAAAGTTAGAGGGATGAGAATGGAGATGTTTGTGTTTGCTTGGTCCTGTGTAAGACTGCAAATGTGTGTGTGGGTGCGTGTATGGGTGTCTGAGTGTGTGTGTTTCTATTGGTGTGATGGGAGGTAATATTGATTTCAAAGATATAGGGGAGGACAGATACAGTTTATCCATCACTACTGTTCAAGAAGTGGTTTTTAAAGCAGTATTGGTGCAGACCTTTTGCCACATTTTGTTTTCAATTTCACTTTTTGAGAAGAGTGCTGTTCAGTATGCAAATGTATTATTTTTTAAGAAATGCTATTTTACTGTAAATATCATTGTGAATATTTTTGTATCATCTTGATAATGTTTGTCCTTTGATCATTAGTCGTCCAACGTAACCACATATGCTCCCAAACTCCCATCTGACCACTGACTTTGTTTGTAACCAGCATATGACGGCTGTCCTCCTCATTGTGAGGAGGCCAGTGCAAACGTCTCATAAGCTATATCCTGCAGGTCATCGTGCTTTCTAGTCACTTTCCTCCCAGCGCGCTCTGTCTCGCATCTGTCGTTTTTAAACAGGTGTCCCATTTTTCTGTGGTCTCCTTCCCTGCATCGGCTCAAGGTGATTGCGTAGCGTCATTTCAGTTTTCCGATGCCAAGCTTGGTTTGAAGCAATATTTTTCCTTCACGGTCAGATGTATTTGATTGAAAATGATCAATGTTGTCTACTCCTGAATTTCTGTTAACATTTTATCAGTGATACTGAACAGTAATGGTTTAAAAATATGTGGCATCAGCTGGCTTTCAGTGTAATTAGTGAGCTATGTGAATATCATAATTGTTGCTAATTGTCAATACACAGTGGTATTTTAAAGATATATCACAACCATATTTTAAAGAAAATCATGATATTGTTTATATTTTTGTTATAGAAAATGTGGCTTTTTTGAAAGCACGAGACCATATACATTTTTATCCCCTTTTGTTTTTGGTAAATTATTTTGTACTGGTTTTCTTATTAATCTGTAAGGCTAGAAATCCAATTTCTTTCAACTGTAGCATTGTGCTGATTTAACCACCCTGGTTTTGTGTAAGCATTATTTTAAACGTCATTTAAGAAATATTATTTGTTCCTATTCAGCACACTGACATGTTTCATATTTAAGTCACAAGCAGACATCAAATCAAAAGTCTTTCAACAGTTCACCATTACACTTTACTTTTTTACTATCTGAATTGAAACTTTTGATAAATCCCATGGAATTCATTATCATTTCATATTTTGTTCTTATTTTCTAGTGATCCAATTTGGTGTATTAGGCAGCACCCCAAATCTGTAGTTGCACAATCACAATAAAGGGCCATTTTCTGGGGGAAGTTGTTTCAAAAATAAGGAAAATAAAAACTAAAAAATACAGAGAGGAAGGGCACGTTCATCACTCTGGCCTGGAAAGGATCCTGAGGGCAAGGCTAGATCAAACGTCCCAAGAATGCCTGTATATATGTAAATGACTATAGAGACATGTGAACAGAAATGTATTCATTTTCCCTGGGAATGTGCATTGTTTCTTCAGAATAATAAAAAGCTTGCAACCCCTCTACTGGAAGTGGCTGAATATGGAAAATGAAACTTGTTAGTTAGTGTCTGTGGGTATCTCAGCATTTTGTTCCCCCTCTGTAATATACTTTCACCTCTTTTGTTAGGGGAACTGGGACAGCTATGTTTTACATGTAATATTTAGCCTAAGTGTTCTAGTCTGTCACCTGCATACTCTGAGGTGCTAAAAAAAAAAGGAAACAAAAAAACAAGGTTACAAAGAAAATTGCTTGGCGGGGTAGGAGAAAGGCAGCGGGAGGGACGGGTCCAGAAGATTGTAACCAAATCCATAGTTTGTACAATTTTTGATATCATGAACAGTTGGAAAAATGATACAATCTAAGGTGATTCATGCAATGTGGCCATTGTCTCTATGTTTGTACATTGTATGTACAATCATTTCATATTCTAAACTGGTCAGAAAATAAAGGAACTAATTGTGATTTTTAGTCTTGCAGAACTGTATGTAGTTAGATGATGTGACAACCTAATATTTATCTAATAAATATGTATTCAGACGATACCTACTGTGGTCTTTTCTTTTGTTCACTTGCATCATAGTGTGACAACGAGACCTGGCTAACTCCCACAGGCTGTTTATCCAAGCAGAAGGTGTAAATTATGGGTATCAAATTTCAACCACATTTTGATTAACATAGCTTAAGGTCAGCTTGGCCTTATGAGGAAAAGATATGAGCTCACATTAATTAACACAACAGAGTAAAGGAATTTAAACCTACTCTTAGGAATTACACTGAGGAGTTGAGAGGTTGCCATGCCATCGGTCACTGAGGACAAGAGAAAATAAATGGAAAAGATCAGTTAGAAAATAGATGACTTGTACACTTAGAAAGCAACAGAAATGGAAGGTTTTTATACATGTTTTGTGTTTTTCATACTGCAGACTGCTGCGCATTCGTGCTGCCAGTCTCCCGTTCAACCACGTCCCAAAGATGCTTTATTGGATTCAGATCTGGTGACTGGGAAGGCCACTGAAGGACACTGAACTCATTGTTGTGTTCATGAAACCAGTAAGAGACGACTTTTGCTTTGTGACATGGTGCGTTATCGTCCTGGATGTAGAGGCTGTTAAATTTTGCCCATACGGGCATGCATGCGGTCAGCAGCAATACTCAGAAAGGCTGTGGCATTAAAAGCATGATTCACAGATATTCTTAAAAAAAAAACAAAAAAAAAAACTACAAGTTATGACTCAGTTTTGAATCGTCTTTTTTTCCTGTGATGTTTTCTAGGCGGGTTAATGGACATTTATTTGTGAGGCAGAGTCTTCAGCTCACATCTTTGGACCTCCCTAGAGGTAGAAAAAGAAACCCCAAATTATAACACAGATCAAGTGTAATCTCGCGAGATTTTGACAACCTCGGAGAACGTGTGCTTCCGGTTGTGTAAGAAAAACTTCCTCGTCTCCCATATGTAAGCGTGACTTTCAGCGCCTTCCTGACCTGAGCCGAACAACTGAGCCGCGTTAGCTTTGAAAAATGTTAATTTTATCAAACAGGATAAAGTTATGTTCTCTGGCGTTTACCGCCGCGCGTATGTACAGCAGCGGCCCAGCAGTTGCTAACAGCAACCCGACGGTTTACTTTGACATTGCTGCAGACAACGAACCTCTGGGCAGAGTAACCTTTGAGGTGAGAGAATAAAAATATTCTGTTAATATTTTCCTTTAGCTGCTGCTCCTCTAGAACGTGTCCCGCTTCCTTTTGATAACGTTTACATGCAGTCGTTGAGTGAGTTTTCCTCTTCACATGTGACAGCAGGTCTCTTTTCTCTTTTTGCAGCTCAACTCCGAAGTTGTGCCTAAAACCGCAGGTAAGCAATTATTTTCAAACGCCTCCATATCAAACACCACCAGACGGTTACAAGTTAGAACCAGAGGCTGATCGTATCAGGGCCTAAGGAACCTTAATCTTAAATCAAGAATTATGTAAGAGTATGAGCTTGGCAAACTTATGTGCTTGGTTTTCGAAGTGAAGAGAGTGTAATAGTAAGTCCTGTTACTTTTTCTGTTATTAACTTAAAAAACAGGATGAAAAAAGTAATTGCATTAATGGCATGTGCAAAAGTTTGGGCGCCATACCAAGTCAGTACTTAGTAGCCTGCCTTTTGCCAATTGTGAAGCACTGGAGTGGAAGTATTCTGCCTTGGGGATGTAGATGTTATGCAGTCAGTCAAGGCAGAGAATGAGAAGAGTCTGGCTTCTACAGCAGGACAGTTATCCAAAGCAACGCTCAAATCCACCATGAGCTACTTCAAAAAAACACAAGCAGAAGCTTTTGGAGTGGCCCTCTCAGTCCTAATTGAATTTACTGTAATGTCAAGATGGGGGAAAGCAGTAAATTTTGAGAAGCTGGGAGCAGAAATGCTTGACATTTTTGCTTTAAAAATGACACAAGCATCACAAAAATATAACGCCCAAATGAGTAAGTAGATGACTACTTAAGAGGGAGGCAGCTGTAAACTGAAATATCCATTTTTTGCTTGGGACACCTCCCAAAACTCACTGAGTGTTCACAGACCTATGTGGATTGTCAGAGGCAGAGTCTGACTCAAGCTCTCTTTCATAGAAAACTTCAGGGCGCTGTGCACTGGGGAACATGGTTTTGGTTACAAGGGATCAATTTTCCACCGGGTGATACCTAACTTCATGTGCCAGGTAGGCTTCTCTCTCTCCCTTTTTGTGTCCTTTAATTGTCCGGCGTGCTGTTTTAGTGTAATTACAGTGACGTGTTTTGTGTTTTCAGGGGGGAGATTTCACAAACCACAATGGAACTGGAGGGAAGTCTATCTATGGATGGAAGTTCCCCGATGAGAACTTCAAACTGAAGCACACTGGACCTGGTAATTACTCCATATCCCACTGTCTCTGTGTACACTGACGATGAGGACGCTGCCTGGTCTGATTATTCCAGGGTTTCCACTGTTCATGGATTTTCAGGAAAAGCTGAATTTTTCAGAGGCGTTCCCAGACGTGGAGAACCTGGGAATTTGATCAGTTGTCCTTGAAGGTCTGGGAATTTTAAGGGAATAATTATAATAGCTGGTAGTTTTCAGTTGTTCCTCTTCACAGTGCAGGGTTTGAAACCAGGCTGGTGAACACTTATTGTCCTGAGGCAAAAATAAAAACATGGAAGGAATGCATTATTAAGAATTTGATGTTTTGGTGACGTAATTCATCGCTGCCTTATTATTACATTATTGTTGCTTATTTTTAGATTGAAATATTCCAAACTGCTCTCTCTTATGACATGATTCTTCTCACTCATTTTCACCACCAGGTGGCAGCATTGTGAAAATAGTGTTTAAATAACAGGCCAATAATGAATATGATAGATGATTCCTTACATTGACCATAATGATTGACTGTGCTTTTTTTGAATGTACGTAATTGATCCTTGCATCAAATTGATCTGTTGAATAAATTTGTGTCTTGTGATTTAATGCATGTTAAAGTCATTCTGTTCTGTAAAGCCTGTGTGAAAACACTCTCTACATTTATGTTTTGTTATTTTGACCCAACTGAATGCGAATTTGTTGCATTGTAGGGATCTTGTCCATGGCCAATGCTGGACCCAACACCAACGGATCCCAGTTCTTCATCTGCACCACTAAAACAGAATGGTATGTACTGACAAACACTACACTCCAGAGGCTAATGAAAATGTAATGTGGTTGTTCTTGTACTTGGATTGAATTTATGCCTGTTGCTGGCTTTCATTTAAAGTTATTTTTACAAAGCTCTGTTTATGGGCTGTCTGGAAAACATATTTTGTAATGTGATAATTATTCTCCTTTTTCACACAATATCCGTTTCACCAAACAACTTTTTGCTCACATTCAAGGGTTTTAACCCTCCAAAATATCCCTTATGAATTTAAAAGCATTGGTAGATATCATATGAATGCTGTTATTTCTGGTGATTGGTGGAAAACAAAATAAAAATCATAAACAAAACGACATAACTAAGCCTTTTGAAGGACAATAAACAGGAGGAGTTCCTGTGATTTTAATTGTGACGAAACAAAGTAACTTGGTGGTGGTGGCAGCGGTGTACAGCTCTGATCCCATCACAAAAGCACTACAATCCACCACCAGGGGCTTTGAAGTTCAGGTATCAGCAAGTACCTGTGTGTGTCAGAGGCTCCTCACTCTTGAAGAAAGTAAGAAATAATTTAGTAAAAATAATAAACTATGAGTAAAAATAATAATCTGTAATGGCCCAGAGATCCCATGCAGTTGCTGGCTTTAGAAACCTGCTACTTTTGGAATGCTTGCTTATTTTAGATTTTTTAAATATGGATGAGTCGAGTCCAGTTAATGCTGAAATGCTGTTTCAGAGTGTTGTGTGTTCCACCCTGCTGAGAATAAAATTCTTGCTGAAAGCAATGAATTCTTATGTTTTGGCAAGAGAGCAGAAAAGTGTGAAGATTTATAAACAGCCTAAAATAGCACAATCATTTCATAAAAAGTGGCATCACCCAACAGAAAGCCACAAGTCAAACCCAGCTGGGTGCATCATGGATCGTCTCACTGTCTGGGGCAGTGATAATAAACTTCGTCTTTCTTCATTCAGGCTGGATGGCAAGCATGTTGTCTTTGGCAGTGTGAAGGAGGGAATGGATGTGGTCAAGAAAGTGGAGTCTTTCGGTTCACGGTCTGGGCGAACCTCCAAGAGGATCACTATCACAGACTGTGGAGAGCTCAAGTAGACTTCATGTGAGCAGTGGACACGGTCCTAGTCTCATCTCCTGCTGTAATTTCAATGTGAGAGTGAAAGAGGCTCTTTCTTCAGTCATGGTGCGAAGTGCTACCTCTCTTTGCTGACAATAGAAAATCTGAGAGCCAGTCTCAGTTTTTTTTTTTTTTTTTTTGTTAGTACTTGAATTCAGTGACAACTAACGCACTTAACTATGTCATGCTATAAAATGTTCTATTTGAAAGAGAGAAATTAATGCATTCATATTCAATTTAACAGGTTTGGAAAAGGGTGTTTATTTGCAAAAAAAATAAAAAGTTTTTTTCTAAATATATGAGCTTGTTCTTAGCATCTGTTTTTATACTACAGGAACGTAGATGTCAGAGCATTAGAAAAATCCCCAAAGGAAAAGTTTTGCACTTAAACAACTGGCTGAAATAATGTTTGAGGTAAAGGTGTGCCCATTTATTGGTTGAAGGTGAGTGTTTTTCATCACCAGCTGCAGGGTGAGATCAGTTTTTTTTTTTTGGTCATTTTTTTTCCTCTCGCCCTTCTGCTTTCCTCATCAGCTTGAGCTGACTAATGATCTTATTCCACTTAAGTATTTATTCTGCTGAGGTCTGTCAAGAAGAATTAAGGTCTGCAATGTCAGATGTAATTAGTTCCGTGCAGGGAAATGCTTCTTTTTGGGGGTCGAGCCATTTTGTATCAGAGCGTACTGTGAGTTCTGCCAGTGCTGGTATTTAAGAAGGTAATGAAGCCAAATCTGATAAGTCCATTTTCCCAGATGCACAAAAAATACTTAGCAAGATCCAGATTCTGTTTTTTTTAATGTTGTGGGAAGATAAAACTGTGTAACATCTGGATTAGTTAATGTTGAAAAGAGTGTGATGTATTAGTTGTGTATATATACAGCCTTGTGGACTTTCACAGGTCCCAGATCCATACTGCGACATGGATGAATGAAAAACTATGATCTGATGTACATCTATTGTTATTAGAGACAAAGCCAATTTTGCTGAGCAGTGGAGGAAACACGAACACAGTGCAGAACATGTTTAAATACATTTTAATAAAAATCATTTTAAGAGATCCATCTCATGGGTTACTCAAACCAAGGCACATTAAATGGCATGTAAACAGCTGAAAATCATAGGGTATTTCTTCTGCATATAATTATTTACCACCACAATTTCACTGAAATACAAAAACCCTCTAAGACAACATGGGCATACTACCTTCCACTTAATCCTGTCTGATCTTTGGTACATTCAGATTTTTATTCCTTTTTTGTCTCGTGTTAAATAAGTGACATTACAACCTATGACCCTTTTTTTTTTTTTTAAAGCACTTTGGTGAGTCTCTTAGCACTGGGTGCCAAAATATAAGTGTGCTGTAATTTATCCTAGTTGTCAGGAAATCAAATGTCTCTACTATGTTAACCATGTTTACCAACTTAAGAATAACAAACTATCCACAAGGTATTTTCACAAATAATTGTAGGCACATAGCATATAAAGAATAAATGTTAGTTGGCTAATATTTTCCTTCACAAAGTGTAATAATCAACAAAACAGTAATGGCTTAAAAATATATTCAAAAATTATGTACCCTCCAGTACTAATAATACAGATAATAATGCAGATAAACATTAATACTGCATATCCTTCTTAGTAAAGACTTGTTGCATATTTTATACAGAAAAAAATCATTTAAGTTATTTCTGGAATATACAAACACGTAAAAGAAAATCTTCATCTGGAAACTTCACTCATGAGTTTTGTTCCCAACATGTTGGACATGAGTGAAGACAGATGCAGAGCTAAAGTTTCTTGATTCACAGTTGGTAAGATTCTTGGTTCATAGTTAAGACTTTAAATGAATATTCACATAATGATAGCTGAGTGACTTGCAAGCACCCAGCAAATGCAAAGTACTCGTCTCCAGTGAGAGATACTGTAGAAAATTTCCACTACAATGAGCCTCTTACACTAAGAGTCACAGTCTCAGAGAGAATGTTTCATGAAAATAAACCGTTAGATGCATTGCAGTATGGTAAAGTTATTACCGTGTATTTTTAGTCTTCCTTCATTTTGGATAAAATGAATCACTTCCTTCATATTGGATAAAATTAAGGAAGTCGAACAGAGCGTGTTATTGCATACGGCGGCAGTAGTAGCCAAGGACTTTGCATTTTTCACACAGGTGTTGTGGGTGCTCCTTGCTCTGGTCCGACACATCCAACCCGTCCGGTTTCTCCAGAGGTCGCTGGAACACCAAATAAAATGAAATAAAACCAAAGAATTAGTCTACAGCATCACAGGTTTTGTCCTCAGTATTGTTTCTGGGACTGTAAAGGTTTTAGTGACCTGTAGAGAAGCTTATATTCCACAGTCACACACAAGATACACATGATGTTTTGTTTAATAAAATCTTAAGGGTATATTTAAATTCAAGTTCAGGTATTTTTGCACATATAAAACATTTTATCTACAATAGTACGTCGGCTCTACAGTTACACAGGATTTGATTTCCACAGTTAAACATGTTAGTTTGGGCCATAGAGAAAGCATAAAGCAACTATGGGCCTTAAGGGTCAAACTGCAAGGAAATATACTGTAACAGAATGTAGTCACAGAATAGGTTAGCTGCAAACAGTTAGAAGGGCCCTTTCAAAACTTTTTGAGTCTGAACAGGACTTGATCTGGGGGCTCTCTCGTAGCTGAGGGGCCCCAAGCAGCCATCCTGGTTTAGTGATGCCTTCTATCTGTTATTCGGTTATACTGTTACCTGCTTATGAGGGTAAACATTGATATGGCACTTGATACATTCTTGTCCCATGTTGGCCCAGGAGTTCCCGCTCATCCACTTCCTCTTGCATTTAGGGCATTTATATTCACCGAAACACCTCTTCTTTCCTTGATACGGGGTCAGGCCTTCACCTTTGGGTCGAGCCTGAACAGAAATTTATAGCAAAAAAATATTTTTACATTACTGACATTATATGCAACCCACTTTCAGCTCACTTCTTTACTGAAATGCTTAAATACGACATATTTGTCAAAGTGTAAACCTCAACAGCTTTGCAAACATTTTGGCTTTTGCCTCTCAACACCTTTAGCTGGAGACAGACTGACCTATTTGGTTTCTTTGGACGACAGCCAATTCTAAGCTCTGCGTGATTAGGACGGGAAGTGATAGCAGCCCTGTTGGTGGTCAAGAGAGTTGGGTTTATGGAGTAGTTTTGTCTCAGGAATGAAATTATTATTTATCGTTTCTGTCAATACAAGTCGGAAAAAATATAATTTGCTTTGATGCTTAATTAATCTTTACAGTCCCGGAAGAGCGAGCCACACATTTCAAAGAACTTCTTATCTTATCTAAACTTTAGGTGTAGAAGGATGGTGTAGAAATTAAGAAGACTCTTTGTACTATAGAGAAAAATGGAAAGGTTTTAATGCTCTAATGGTTTATTCCAAGGAAGTTGGAATATATTGTAATTTTTCTGTGTAATTTATTTGTTGGAAAGAAAAGAAGGAGTCTTAGCTTTCCCATTAAAACTGAACTCCCTCCCTCCAGCTGTGTTCCCAAGGGACCATAAAGGAGGCCCCAGTCTGTGGGGGGACCAATGGGAGAGGCCTCCCTGCTATAGGACAAATACCTCAGGCTATCAGTCATCCCTCTCAGCTGGCCCCAACCCACCAATCAGGACACAAAGATCTTAGCAGGGAGGAAATAAAACCCAGATGAACTCTGCACTTGTATAACATGACAAAATCCAAAACCCATCACAAAGAAATCATCTCGACAAGACTGGTTTAAATTAAAAGCACCTCAGCTAAAAAGTAGGGCAAGTCAAAATTGAGACGGAGTCGGCACCACCAGTGGAGTTCACATCAAATCTTGTTTTGATTTCACAGCAGGAACATATGTCAGGTTCAAAACTTCTAACAGATCATTTTATTCATTTCCAGGGCTACATCTGTTTAAAAAACATGTTCCAACAGCCAAGTCTCTAACTGTTAAGACCACTGTGAAGCATTCTGAGGCTTGTGTTTGCATCATTTAGCCACCATGAGGCACTGTGGGAGGTCACTTTTGATGGCAGCACCATTTCTCAAGCTCCTACAGAGAGAGCGGGCAGAGCATCATCTTCCTGAAGGAGGAAACAGCTTTCAATCTGCAGAACAAGCAAAACAAACTCTACCTAAAGTCTGGAGCCCACAGGGCAGCAAAGGGCATGGTGCACTCCAATGTTTCCACTGGTCCCATCAAAGATGCCACGCTGACGGAACGACAGATGAAAATCACACTTTTGACCTGACTGTGCATCAACATTCGAATGGAAAGCAGGAAAGTTTGATTGAAAAAAAAAGTCCTGGGATCTCCAGAGTCATTAGAATGACATTCTGACAAAATTGTTGAAATATTTCATTATCATAGCTAAAAACATGAAGACATAACATAAGACTTGGTCAGTTCCATTTTCTCCCAAAACAGATTCTTCACATTTGATCGCAGATCTGACAACATGTGTGAGAAACTGTTTAGTTTTAAGACAAATAGTTTTTTATTCGTTTCTTATGTGCATTACAACACACCCCAACCAAAAGCCATAATTTAAGTTGTGTAACTTAAATCAGCTCCACAGTGCATGGGCCGATGTAAAGCCAGATTTTTAGGCTGCAACAGATAAGCCTGCCCCAGATCCTTGTAGCCTGGTGAGAGAGGCCTGGGAGGTTGGCTGCCTCCCTCTGCCATCATCTGGAATCCATCAGGATAAACAATGGACAACCCCCCCCCCCCCCCCACCACCCCCCAAGCACCTTTTCCTTTCTCTCGCCCTCATTTACTCTCTTCCCCACTTCCATACTCCCTTGAGACATTCAGCCTGGAGAACACAGCAACACCAAACCCACTGGATACCATGTGGTCAATTACTCCACACTAACAAACCCACAGTGCTCTTTCTACATTGCTGAGTTTAATTTGTATCAGACCCCCACAGCATCAGGGAGAAGCCCAGCTGTTACCAAAGCAAAACAACACAGTAATGCCTGCACTCAAATCCACTGCAATAGGTCTCAAAAAAGAGAGTATTCTAGGTAGGTTTATTTATTGTAGACAGTTATTACTGCATCCAAAAAGAGGTGAGATGATTAATTTAACTGGCTACAATGATCAGTGATTTGCTCATGTCATTTATCGTGCAAAGATGCCAAACATTTGACTATGGTATGGTGACTTTATGTTTGAAACAAATGTCCTGATGATAGACTTCAAATGAAATGGAGAAATAAGGCTAATAACAATGGATTAGTAAATTTAGATAATTTCGTGTGAAGTCAAGAACAAGTATAAGTGAACATATTCAGGAAATCTAGCAACTTTGATTAAGTAAACAGCAAGTGTAGTCAAAAAATATTAAGAAAATCTGTATCTGTGTAATGAACATGTAATTTTCTTTCATTAACACTCTGGTGCTAACACATAAAAAAAAACACTGCTCTCTTTAAATATTTGTTCGTGCACAGCTGCTCTCACTGTGTCATTGGTGCTGAACTCAGCATTCCTAAGTATTCCTCTGCATTTAAACATAGGTTAAAATGCACATGAAGCTTCTCTACCAGCTTAACCACGCTGATAAACACAAACCCCAGAGCTGTGACTCAAGGAAACAAGATATGAGAAGCTCCCTGGCCAATGGAAGCAAGTTTATGTCCTGTTTTACACAATGGGGCTTCCTCTTTTCCAGAATTTATTGGGGCCAAATGCTCCACTTATAGAAACACTGAGATTTCAGATGATTCCTTTAACAACATGAAGCTATAATCCTTCCACAAAGTCTTTCTGTAAATCTGGCACATCTGAAAAACTGAATGGATTAACTTTCCCTACCTCCAAAATAAACGTGATTAGATACAAACAGCTGAAAGCCAAAGAGCAGATGATAGTTTTTCTATTTTCCTAGATGGCTCTCCAGATTGTCTTCCATCAAGCCCATTGTTCAGATCATGTAGAGCCATTAAACCAGCAGAATTATGCCCACACACAAATTCACAGACATCATGTTTCTCAGCATCTAATTCACACACAGTGTTGCTTTCACAGGAGTCCCAGTCCTGGCTGTGGTCAAGTTGATGACATGTACAGCTGTAAACTGGCTTTACGTTTCACCGCGAGTGAATGACAGGGGCAGGCGGGCTGGCAGGCAAACAAGAAACACAACAGAAAAATATTCCCAGCTTTAGTTCAAAATATTCCCAGCTTTAGTTCAAAATACAGCTGAGTGAGATTCAAGAAAGCAAACTCTTCTGACACTTGTGTGAGGACTAAACTTGGGGGTGACGAGTTGTTGTTGTTCTCATGTTCCCCAGGAGATCACTAACAAGCCAACAGTGAGTTTAATCTCATTGTCATGTCCAATAATTGGTGCCAGTCAGTGTTGCACTGTAGGAATAATTGAATCATGTGCTTTTATACCTCTTACTGGTGTCACAGTCTTAACAAGGGAAACACAAGAACCTAAATTTCTGCAGTTAGATTTTGAAGTGGCAGTCAAACATTTCTCTAGTTGATGTACAGTAGCCATAACAGCAGTCCACAGCATGTAATAATGAATGTACTACCTTTTTACTCCTCATGTCTCAATACAGGTGCGGAGCGCAGAATGGAGGGTAAACACAAGCAACTCGAAGAGGAAACAAGAAGATGTTACAGACAGGATGGCAAGAGTGTTTTGACAAGCCTGGGGCATAAACAATTTAGACAATCTGGAAGGAAGCAAATGCCTGGTATGAGAGCTCAGGTGATGACTGGGGAATGAGGAACAGCTGAGCAGGTGAGTGTGGGAGTCAGGTGATTTGGACCGATGAAGACTGAGGGCATCTGGTGGATGGATGGAGAATGGCAGAAAAAAAGTGAATGAGCATGCATGTGAGGGAAGTGAGGCATTAACTTTAGATTCCAAGGCTCAGGAGTAGATTCTGTTTCCCTTTACCTTAACCAGAGCTTTACCTTATCCTTAACCCTTACCCTAACCAGTGGTGACTCATGATTACCCCTTAAATCCTACACTTTGTTTGGCACCCAAAAGCTGAAAAATTTGTTGTGGCACCCATAAATCCTAAACTTTTATGTAATTCTACCAAAATTTACTTCTTATAATTCCAAAATTTGTTATAGTGCCTTAGGAAATGACGCAGTGGATATACTGTACACATAGGTGAGATCTCAGAAAAATATCTACAATTCCAAGACAACTGAGCAAACTCAATCTGCTGATGAAGATCATGTAATATGATAAAAAGCTCCAGAAGAGCTAGAAACTGGTCCTTGAGATGAGACTGTTTTTTCAGCTGCTGTTTCCAAGGTCAATAATGAACCTCAAGGGAGAACACTATTTTCGTAGGTACAAAGGTAATTACAATTACATTTAAAGCCACACAGAGGGAAACAGTTCCAGCTCGTTTCCCTTTCCTTCCCCTCACGTGTCCTCGAAACGGGAAAAACTGTCATCTAAGACCAGTATTTCTCTTGAAAACATGCCACCACAGAAAAACTCTGCAGCATTCTTCTGCTATATGTTCATTAACTTTGAGCAGATGACTGCCACTGTTTATCAGAGGGAGTCTATCTACCCCACATTCCAGGGTTTCCTCTATCTTGCTCGTCCTCCTTGGCAGATGATCCAGCCAAAAGCAACAGACAGCAAACTGAGGACAGATAAGACGTTTATCAGCAGTGAAAACAAAAGGACCAGAGCAACAGTAATCAGACAGTGCTGCTTGATATTCACCAGCTACACGTTCAGCTGTGAACTGTGCAGCTCCACCTGGACAGAAGTACAGCGTCTAGTCCTAAAAAAACACTGACAACGTTATCACTATTTGAACTGAGACATCAGCAGAAACATTCTAAACTACGAGATCAAACATCAGTAAAAACATTGATCACATGCCATCCCTAGTCAATACCTTTTTGAGACATTTATTTAAAAAAATAGAATTTCACTATTTGGTGATATCAGGGTGAACTTTTGTGAAAAATTGGTCAACTCAGTGCTGATTGATAGGAGTTTCCTCCCTGACTGTACTTGGAGTCAGTTTACAAAACCTACATTGTATTTTTGTTGCATGTTATTCTTTCATTCAGTTACTCAGTTGTGTTTTTTTTCTTCATGGTGACACATTCAAGAGCTTTTCCTATTGCTGGAATAAGGTTAGTCACCTTGTCTCTGAAGAGTAGTGTTGAAGTTTGGTAAATACGCTTATTTTGCTCCACTGCCATGGTTTCGATGAAAGGATTGATGCCACTTTTATATCAGTCTGTTAAAAATGAAGCTGCAACCAGGAAACTCACTAGTTAACGCTGTGTATCTTGACTGTTTAATTTATACTAAAAAGGCATAAAAACAACAAATCATAACTGTAGAGGGGTTATGTGTCAGACTACTTCTTGGTAAAATGTTTAAGTTTTCCTTTAATTATACATTATATTTTTACAAAAAACAGTTAAGGACAATGAATCATGGAATGAAATGCTGGTTAGGACTTAAGCAACTTTTCAGCTTTCAAAGGACAAACATAAATCAGGGAATTCACTCTGAAAGCCTTGCATCTATCAAATGTTCCACTGCCCATAGTAATTATCAAAGCAGGCTTTTTCCCCTCCATTCAAACATGATTAAACTGTGACTGTAAAGACATACACCCATTTCCTGTGCTATCCACTGTTTCCAAAAACAAGTTCTGGATGCAGACATCTCTGGGCAGCTGCTCACTGGCCCTTTAAATGAGTGTCCCATAGCTGCTTCTCTGCACATACTGGCAGACGGACGGAGAGAGACAGAGCTGACTGTAGCCAAGCAGAGCTGAGTGAACAATACAGCCTGACTTCCTGACCTTTGGTTCCACAGCCCCTCTGGAGAAACAATACTCTCCTTATTTAGCCCAGGCCCTTCCCACCATAGACCCATTTACTGTCAGCACCCTGTCACTTGTATATTCTCTTTACAGTAACCTGGATCAGCTACTTAATTGGCAAGGGGTCATTAAAATGTTAGGTTAAGGAATGAAAGGTGTTAAACTAGCATATTTTGGTCATTTGGCTGAAATTCAAAGTACTAGTAGTTTTTTTTTTAATCAAAATGGTATAGAGGACAGATTATTTTCTATTTTTAGTTAGAAATATAGTAATTTTTCTGCAACCCAACATACAGTAAGATATCAATGGCGTACCAAAAGTGTATATTTTAATTGTCTAGAGCTAAAAATGCCTCAGATTCCAGCCAACAAGAACAAAAAGCAGTTTGTTCATTAGTTACAGCTTCAGAAGAACATTCAGCTCGGCATCAACTGAAGAGGCCTTTTGTCATGACGACAGCTCTGTAATCATTGCTTTGGGTCTGAAATATTAGCAACACATGATAAAATCTGACATCATCTTTCTAAAGCAGAGCAAGAGCAGCCGAGAGCCAAGCCGACAGAAATGGTTTCCAGATTTTTGCACATTTTGAGGGGCGTGGCTGCAAAGAAGAATCGTAAATATCTCTGAGTAATCCTTTGACGTTTTAACCTCCGGGTGAAGCAAGTAACCCAACTCTCCACTATGCTGTCAACAGGATGTCTATCACTAACATGCCAAGCACGGCAAGGATGGTAGGCTATATCTTATACGTTTAAGCAGCCCCAATGCATGGCTTGCAGTCTTGTCTCTTCGTCTTTCATTGTTTTTCATCACCTAAGGCTTCCACTGAGGTGCCATGTGTTTCTTTATCAAAGAAGCAGACTTTTAGAGTTGACGTGGGCCCCAGTCCACCCAGAGAGAGAGACTGTTAAAGGCCCCTCAGACCAACTTCCTGCTTCTTCTCTCATCTTACTGAGCTTTGATTCTTTGATTCTTGTCCATGCTGCTCCTCCAGTCCAAACCTATCAGCTATATTTCTGAAGCTGATGAACTGACAATCACACCTGCCTTTTGCAGTGATTGCCAGGTGTGTACAGATGTGAAATGTGAATGTTAAGAGTTATAAGCCGACTGCAAATTATTTTCTCTGCATTCCACACATTGCTCCACCGCTTTTGTCTCTGCTCAGCTGCACCAATCTCCTCTGTGCTCGTGGTTGTCGAGGTGATGAGCTTTCACAGAAGAAATATTTTGGGAAACATAGGGTTTTTTTTCTTGCTTTGAGTTAGGTGAAAAGATTGATATCACTCTCAGGTCTGTACAGTAAATATGTCGGATAGCTGGAGCCAGCTGTTGGTTAACTTAGCTTAGCATAAAGAAAACAGGGAAAAAGCTAACCTGGCTGTATCCAGAGGAAACAAAATCCCCTGTCAACTCTTCTAAAGGTGTCTTGTTAACATGATATATCTTATTTGTTTAATCTGAACAAAAATCAAAGTGTAAAACCAACAAGTAAAAAATGTTTTACAGGGAGTGATGTACCTGTTCACAGAATCCTCCCAACAAAAGGTAGTAATTACACTTTATAGGCTTCTCTGTATAACAGACCAGTAAAAGTTTACTAGCTATTTGAATTTTTACTTTTTGCTACCTTGCTTCTCGGATACACCCTGTCCATTAGTTATTTGATTATTTCCATTACACCTAACAAATGTCAGGCATTTCCCTCTGAACATGATCAATGGGGAACCGCAGCTGCACATAATGCAGCAGTAATATTTCTTTCGTGTTTGGAGTAGAGGTCGTGCCTAGTTCCACAGAGGAACCTATCATCTTTCATTAAGGCCAGCTCCGAGATCCAATCTGGCATCTGCTGCTCATTACCAACCTGTGGTGGTACATCTAACTCAAATATGTGCTGAGGAGTCTATTTTACACTGGAAAAAAAGAATATAAACATAATATTCTAACCTGGAATTTATTGTTTTAATACCATTAAAAAAAAGGCGGTGAATATAGGTCTAAAGCTCTGATGAAGCATCTGGATGTGATTCGAGGTTTAGCTCAAATAAGATCAAATGTCACCGTATTCATTTTATGAATTTCTCTTTTTCAGACAGCACTTCATATGTTCTTCAGAACATGTTGATGCATTTGATATATAGCTAAATGGTCACCACACTGCACAGCTGTTTCAGCTGCCTCCATGGATCTGCACCTGACTGAGGGAAAGCATCCAAGACTGGCTCACCTGAGGGCAGTCTTTGATGTAGTGTCCTTTGTTGAAGCAAAGGTGGCACAGGTAGTTGGGCGGTGGCCTTTTGCTGGGTTTACGTGTCTCGGGGGACAGGGAGAGGTCTGAGAAATGGTCCGCCAGAGAGCTGAGGCTGTCCACGATATTGTTGAGGGACTCGTAGGGCGAAGAACTCTTGTAGATATTGTTGTTCAAGGCCTGTCAGAGAAAAACATAGACCAAGATGATAAATCACTGGCAGTGGACCTGTGTGAATGAAAAGACTGAAATATATGGTAGATGCCTTAAAACACTAAAGCAGGGCTGCAGCTAACATTTATTTTCATTCTCATCCATTTCAGTAATCTGTTGATGAATCCCTAATTGGTTAAGTAGTCTATAACAGTAAAATATGACCATCACAAAGCAAACATGGTGTTTTTGTCTGATAAATGACTTCAAAGATTATTAGAAATATTGCCGATTAATTTCCCATTGATCCACCAATTGATTTATGGACTGTATTTTTTTAGCTTTACACAAAAAAGTATCTCTCATTTCACAAAGACACAGAAGAACATTGTTGTGACCCTACAATGAAAGAGGATTTCAGTCGGCATGTCAGTCCATCATCCTGATTGATTCGCCTGTTTGTGTCTCTGACAGAAGCCGACATTATTTCATTTCTGCAGATGTGCTGCCTTTACTGCATTTACTCTGTGCGCCAATAGTGTCCATTTCCTCGTCAGAACAAAATGCCTTTGTCGTGCATTCTTCCAAATGGTCCTATTGGCACAACACAATCAGCATCATTGTGTCTCTGGAGGAGACGGGTGCTATGGCACCGCAGGGCAAACGTGAAGAACAGCATGCAGACACTGGCTGTTTACTCTGAAGGAGTCACAGAAAGAGATTTGTGATCAGATGCACTTGTACATGGCAGTGGGTGATGTTCTGCATGAGGCATCAAACCACTGCATATCTGTTGCATGTTTTTACAGGTTAAAATACACTAACCAGAGAATTTTGATCCTAATACGAAAACAAAAAAACCCACTTTTTTAATGTTCTCATTCCATCTGCCAGCATTTCTTGAACGGGTCAGTATTAAATTAAGCAACACCAAGTCCCACTGAGTCAGGCCTGGATATATATCTGACCAAGCAGAAGCCAGCCAGGGTGAACCCTCACATTTTTAAAACCATGTGAGAGGTCTTTCTCGACCTGCCATTCCTCCACCAGCTGCACACTGACACCAGAACAGTCTGAACACACTCAGGCACTATACCAGGATACAAAACGCATATTCATATACTACCCACTCACCAGAGTGCAACCCAATGAAGGTATGCAGGTGAGGTTTACTGTGTGGGCTACAAAAATAACCTAGAGTGAAATATGTGGGTATAATATCCATGGACACCCTAGGAGAGAGATTTTTTTCAATATAAAGTTAGTTTCAACAAAGCATGAATATCATAAAGTACCAAACTGCCATGCAGAGCGTTAGTCGTTACTCTAAGCCCGTAACATCATATGAATTCTACCTCGCTCCTCAGATGGAAGAAGTTGTTGAGATAGTTGGAGCTCAGATCTGCTGCGCTGCGCTTGGAGTTGTTCACGTCCTGGAGAGAGGTGTCCGATTCGGCTTTGAACGCATCAAACGCGCTGGTCTGGGTGTCTTGTAAAGACATATAGACCCAGTTGAGCAGCTGTGCAGGTTGGTACACAGGGGCACCAGTCTCTATAGCGGACATCATATTGTTGTTGGAGGACTGTGCCTCTTGGAACAGCACCGTCAGAACCGCCGGATTTTCTGGATTACCCAACTTCTTTCAGTCATCCCCCTGCTCCGGCTGGATGGGTGTGATCCTTGTGTTCACCTGGGGCGCCCTGGAGGAACCCAATAACAGGACTACAGTCTCTTAGGGAGGGCGCAGTGGAAGCATTAAGCGCAAAAGCCTGAATGCCCGTTTGGAGCTTGAAGCGGCGCTCCGGCCAGGACTCTGGGTTGCGTCACAGCCAATAGGAAGTCCCACATGAGCCTGCATCTTTCTGCGTACGTTTTCTATACATGCTCAGCTGCTGCAGCTGGTATATCTGAGAGGAACCCGCATTGTAGAACATTATCAACTAAAAGGAGGAGTTATAATGGAGGAGAAAAGAGAGACAATTATATGTAGACCTCTGCTTTTGAATCATTGTCACATGACATAGAGGCTATTGAAAAATATGATGGTATATATCAAAAATTGATGATCAGGAGTGTTAAAAAGTAATAAAAAGAGGTGTAGCTCAACCAGCCAGTGGAGTACTGTGATCCTGCACTGATTTTGAGTCATTAGGTCACATGACCTGAAAGCTATTGAGCTCAAATGCTTTTATTTACATTAAAAAATTAAAAATAAGAGAAATGTTAAAAAGTAATAAAAAGAGGTGTATCTCCGGTCAGTATAGTACTATATATATGGTCCTGCAAAACCAGTACAGGATCACACTGACACGTCTCTTTATTGCCTTTCAATAACCCACATTTTTATTTTGAAAACCGGAAGTTGGCCCACGCTGTATCATCCTAGCGCTGACTTTCTCAACCGCATCCGTCTATTTACCGTAAAGTCTGTAACACGGGAGCACTTGAAATGTTGGAGCCGCTGGCCTGACTTCGCAAAAAGGAGAGACGGCTGGCTTGACCGCGGTTCTTCCACTTCGTAGCCAGAAAGTAACAACTTCCATTCCGAGGCTTTTACATTTGTGTTGCGGCTTTTACATTTGTATTGTGGCTTTGCATTTGTGTTGCGACTTTTGCTTTTGTTTGCATTCGGGTGGCCTTTCTCGGCCACCGTAATACATAGCTTCGGTTGTAACGTCACTTTGGACAAGTGCATCACAGCGGACGGACAATGGCATGTTGAGCTGCTAACGCTGCGGGACGCAGCATAAGCCAATACGAGACTAAACACCTCCCACAGGTACACACACACTCCAAGTAACTGAGTACAATGAGTGCACACACAGACTTTGTGAGCACACCAGTGTTTGGATACGGTTTTAAGCAGATCTACTGGTTAGTTCATACAAGACGTATTTTGAAAATGCACGTGTTACAGCATCATGCTGAACAGAGAGTGGAATAGTTAAGAGAACTCACGTCTGTGATTCACTGTTCAGTTTTGCAGTTTTTACTTTAAAGAAGAGAGGACTGCAATGCTCAGGTGGTATTACACATTAGACTACAGGGTGGCAGTAATGGTTTGTTATCATGCCAGTGGACATTAAACCTCTGGTATTAGAGATGCCAGAATTAACTTTCAGAATTCATTATATTTGTTTTGAGCATAGATTAGAGCATAGATTTGTAGAGAATAACAAAAGGATGATTTTGCCTGTGTGTGTGTTTTATGTAACTTACAGTCAAACATTCTCCACAAGGATTAGACTATTGATGGTTTAATTTGGCTGAAAATGACTGTGCATGACGATTCTTTGGGGAGGCGGGTTACTTTGTGTAGTTGGCAGGTTGAGTGCAGCACTTCTGCATTTCAGTGTGTGCACCCCCGTGTGGATGAAAATTGGAGTGTGGGGCAGAGTAAGAGAATATGGACAGTGTATGGGAGAGGGTGAACGGATGAGTGTGTTTGTCTGCAGGCTGTGGGAGACCCCATTGAGCCCAGTGCATTTAGGAGGGTGGGGTGACTCATTTCACCCTCTGGCTCTGCTCTCAAAATACATCTCTTTCCCTTTCTCACCTTTCTTCCTCTGTTCATCTCTTGCCATCAGCAAACTTCGCAAGACATTACAACGAAAAGTGTGTATCTTCAGTCTCTGATAGAAGAGGGATGAGGGCTGAGGATGATGGAGAGTGAGAAAGATGGGCAGACAGGCTGACAGTGTTTATGGCACCAGTCAGGGGATCCTAAAGACAAAGGGAGACTGACTTTGACCACTTAGATTCAGATTCAGAGAACTTTATTGTCATTTACTTTACGTCCCAAGTACGTATAATGAACGAAACTTCTTGCAAGTGCTCGGAAGCTCACAGAAGGCAAAGAAAAAAACAATAAGGTACAATAAACTAGAATAAGGAGCAAACTAAGAATAAAGAAGGTAAAATAAATTACCGTAAAATAAAATTAAATAAACACACAGTAGTGCAAAAGTAACCAACAGTAACTGTTTATCTTTAATAGCAACATGGTGGATTTAGAGGAAGAACTGACCTCTCACAATGGACTTTGAGACAAACAACTAAACCTGCACGATACATTTTTCCATGGCGATGTTTGGCCCACCTAACATCTAAAACCACAGTGTCAGTTGGTTCCTGGGGAGTCTCAGCTATCTCACAGCTCCACTCCATCAAATTTAAAGACAACATGTTTACCTGGACCACTCTTCACTCTGTTGGGGTCAAACGTCTGGCAACTGTATGTTATTTTACTTTGGTGTTTCTTTACCAATGTTTTAGTGACATTTTGTAAGATTTTGAATTGTTTATTAAAGAAACTGTGCTTTGCTTCATGGTGCATGCAGCAGCTTTGCAAAAAGTGGTCCAATTTTAAGAATACATGTGGGGTACTGCACCATAAAATGATGTTTTGGTAGCAGCTTTTTGTTTGGCAAACGAATGTACTTGGCCATTAAATGATATCTAAAAATCTTGGAAACGCCATTAATATTTCTGAGGACTTCATAGGTAGATGCAGGTAGGTGCAGGTCTGCTTCATCAGTGCTATGCCCTCGCAACACAGGCTCCCCGTGGTTAGCCAGTTTTCCTCCTTCATTGTTTGGACCGCCGGTAACAATGGTGGAACTTGAATTAAAAAGGTTAGAGAAAGACTAAAACCTGTTACTGGATTTGTTGTCAAAATGCCAAATATCGGCGCTGATAATCGGTTTATCTCTAGTTTTTACAGCTGAAATTGTACCTGTTCCTATCAGATCCTATCAGCTATCAGTTAGTCCTAGAATTACAAGTATGATAAGGAAAAGGTCCTTTTTTTTTTTTTAACATGACGTTCATGGGTTCCGTACACTG
This sequence comes from Toxotes jaculatrix, assembly GCF_017976425.1. Taxonomy (NCBI): domain Eukaryota; kingdom Metazoa; phylum Chordata; class Actinopteri; family Toxotidae; genus Toxotes; species Toxotes jaculatrix. The sequence goes on along the minus strand of NC_054414.1, from coordinate 13,570,920 downwards.
AAGACAACATTTCCTAAAGTGCTCACATCTGAGATAAATAAATAATTGTTAGGGAATCAGTATATTAATCCTAATACATTACACTTTTAATCACAATAAACCTGAGTTTAAAGGAAAGACAACATAAGTAAGAAAAAAATTTTTGAAATTATTTTTATTTTTTTTTGGGTGGGCGGGGAACCGGAGCACCCGGAGTAAACCCACAGTAATGGGGGAGGGAGTGTTGGGGTATGGGGTGTGTTTGGGGCGGGGGGTTCATGTCTTTAAATGCCAATTTGAAGCATAAGACATGGTTTTAGGGTTGGGGCTAACGGAGGGGTAATTATTCTTCACAGTGGGGCTTGATGCGGCTCCGGAAGGGTTTTGTTAAAGCTGAGAAGAACCTGGCAGCTAGGGACTTCTTTCGGTCAAGGTAGGTACTCAGATGGAGTTTTAGATACTTTACAACAGCATGTTCAAAAGATGTGTCTTTTGATGCCATTGCAGCCTCTAGTAGTTTCTCTAGAGAGCCAAACTCCGTTTCAAGGTCTTTCATCAGAACCTTGTTAATTTTCTTCATGTTCTTCATGATTTTTCTGACCTTACAGTCACTGATGTTAATCTCGTCCAGTACCTTGTTTGACAGTTGCTTGATGATGTTATTTAAATCTACTGTCTGAAGAAACCTTTTGCCTTTCCCCACTGATTTGATATGAATCCCCAGGATAAGAGCAGTGATGAGGGCATAGGTCATGTCCTCTGATTGAGCAGAGGATCCCTTATTTTGCTGTTGCTCGATTGACACTGGATTTTGGGAGGGGACTGGGCTAGGCTCAGAGAATATTTCAGGAGTTTTGTCACCTGAAGTACCCACTGCTGTGATCGCAAGACTGCTGGAGCTTTCACTGTGTGAAGCTTCATCATGAAGTGATACACAACATGAGTGTACTGAAGTCTGACTGTGGCTGGCTTCAGGGGACTCTGGCCTCGTGGTGTTTTCTTCTGGTGTGGTGAGCATGTTTATGATGTCACCTAGCGCACCACACACTTCCTCACTGTGACTTGCTGTTATTGATGGCTCCCATTCCATCCAGAGAAACCCCAGCTTCAGGAACTTTGCCACTGCATCCTCTGTCATGGCATACATAACTTGAGGAGAAAGGTGTGGCTCATTGGCATCCACCTTCCTCACATATGCTGAGATGACGGAGTCAGAGAGACGTCTGTTCGCTTGAACCAGGGGCATCTGATATGTCTCAGTAACCATCATATGATCATATATGTTCTTGGCGAGTCTCTGTGGAAACTGTTGGAGCTTGTGCTTTAAATTATCTTTTTCCAGCATTTCGCTGGTATGTTTCAGTTTGAGCAGTGTGTCAAACAAGTCATCAAACTCAGATTTGATGATGCCAGAAGTAACTGAGCTCATCAGTTTTGTCTGAGTGATCAATGGTGTACCTGTTTTCTGAGTGGCAATCTCAGGTGTATGTACAGGTGACCCTGAATCCTGTTTGAAACTCACCAGGAACTCTGATTCGTTTTTAGAAAATGAACTCTCCAGCTTTGCTATCATTTTGTCAAATTGCTCTTGGACAAACCTGATAAAACGTTCTTTCTGTCTGGCAGTGGTGGGGGCTTTTATAGGTTTGGAAAGTTCCAAGAAAAAGCTTTGCAACCTGTCAATAATTAACAGCATATTAACACAACATCTTGAAGATATTAAGACATTTTTCTCACTGCCAGAGGACAAATGATGTAACTCCTCCTGAATGATGTGACTGATGTGCAAAGCAGTATGATAGGTATCTAGTTCAGTGAGGGTCGATAGGCAACGTTGGGCAGATCGTCGGGAAGGTATAATTAATACATAGGGTTTGGGGAGTGTGACGGGTATGTGGGTAGTTTCACCCTCCTCTGCCATGTCTAATATCCCACGGGACCATTTCAATAGAATATCATACACAGCTTCAATGAGATCAGACTTCTTACTGAAGCTGTGTAACTCCATACTGGTTAAGTCACAGTGCGTTCCCAGACAATGGAAGCTGAGCCTACCAAAACATCTGTTCAGATATTTGAAAGCTTCATTCACCATTTTATGGAGGTTTGGTATCTCCACGCGGCTGCTGACAAAACATCTGGGCTCTAGTGGTAAATGCGGGGTTGTAGATACAAGGTCGACAAAAAAGTTCACTTTATGTGACACGTCCATCACAATAAGCTTTGCCAGTTCTTCAGGCCTCTCACACTGTGTATGTGGGATGTCAAGAGCATCAGCAAAACTTACATTGAGGGAGTCTGCCAGATGTGAGTCCTTCAATGCCCCTTCAACATCTTCTGGAGAAACTCTGACAAAGCCTTCTTTAGACCATGCCGTGGGTTTTGTCAGTAAAGATCTGACACAGGTGTGCACCAAATCAGTTATCATTTCAGCAATGACAACTAGTGAGTGCTCTTTTTGTAAACCTAACGCTATCATGTCGCGCTCATTTTGATCAAATTGCTCGACATATTTCTTAACCACAGGCCGAAGCTCGTCTGGTGTGATCATCGGCCATGGAGTTTGCGCCAGTTTTGACATTGTGGCCTCGATTGTGGTTTTGAGTGTGGTCTTGAGTGTTCTTGAGTGTGGACTTCTAGCCTTTGACAGTTGCCTGCTTTTCTTTGGTCTTGATGTCACTCTTTGAGTGGCTGAATACAGGTTTTACCATCTATTTATAGCTGGTGACGTCACTTTGGATAAGGAATCATCAAAGACACACACGTGCACACTGTACACATTCCCGCGCACAATCGCGCTGCAAGTCTTGGACAGATTAGATCAAACGTGACAGCCAAGGCTGTCAGGTCAACATCAACGAGACTGTCACTGAAATACATCTTTTATTCATATCCGGAGCTTATTGGAAGCCCGCACAGTCTGCGCGCTCATGACGCTCAGGAGTTACAATGAACAGGTGGTATCACGCATTAGACTACAGGGTGGCAATAATGGTTTGTTATCATGCCAGTAGACATTTAAGTTCTGGTACGAACGCCGGGTGGTAGGATACAGTCAATGCGATAGGTGGCGTGGCAGGAACGTGAAAGAATGAAGTAGTTAATGATGTAGTTATCGACGTGGAGGATTAAAATGGTTAGAGAAAGACTAATGAGAGAAACGGAGTTGACTCTGGAAGGTGCTATCAATATTTGCCAGGCGAGCTATCTGTTCCAGGTGGATGTGAGGACGTTCAGCCAGATCGCGGCCGGCGCACAGATGAGGATCGCGCAGCGGACGGACGGAGGCATGTTCAGCTGAAAACGCTTCAAGATGCAGCATAAGCCAAGACGAGACTAAACGCCTCCCACAGGTACAGGCACACACACTCCAAGTGAACATGTATTGAGAGGATGCACACGTAAGATTAGAAAATCTGACAGCCTCAGCTGTCATTAAGAGACTGAGTACAATGAGTGCACACTGCACAGACTTTGTGTGCACACCAAAGAAAAAAACAATAAGGTACAATAAACTAGAATAAGGAACGAACTAAGAATAAAGAAAGAAAAATAAATTACCGTAAAATAAAATACAAAAGTGCAAATGTGCTCTTTTTCAACAAAACTCTGTGTTCCTGATAGTGTAGGTTGAGGGTTGAAGATGTCAAAATACAATGTGGTATATGCTGTACTTATGGTATGGTGTGAGATAGATAGATAGACAGACACACACACACACACACACACACACACACACATACAGTACCAGTCAGGAGTTTGGACACACCTTTTCATTCAGTGGTTTTCTTTATTTTTATTACTTTCTACATTGTAGATTCATACTGAAGAAAAACTAAGAAGGAACACATATGAAATTATGTAGTCAACAAAAAAGTGTTAAACCAACCAGAATATGTTATATTTTATATATTTTAGATTCTTCAAAGTAGCACCTCAGATTAGAGATTAAATGCTTCACAGAGTTCAAGTAGCAGACACATCTCAACATCAAGTGTTCAGAGGAGACTGCGTGAATCAGGCCTTCATGGTCCTTTTGCAGCAGCAAAAAAAAAAAAAACACTAATGAGGAAGAACAACAAGAAAAAGAATTGTTTGGGCCAAGAAATCATTTGTTTTTCAACAGGACAATGACCCCAAACACACCTCCAAGCTATGTGAGAGCTGTTTGACCAAGAAGAAGAGTGATGGAGTGCTGCATCAAATGACCTGGCCTCCACAACCACTTGACCTAAACCCAGTTCAGATGGTTTGGGATGAGTTGGACCACAGAGTGAAGGCAAAACAGCCAACAAGTGCTCAGCACCTCTGGGAACTCCTTCAAGACTGTTGGAAAACCATTCCAGGTGAGTACCGCATGAAACTGATTGAGATGCATACATTCACACGTAGGCTGCTCTCCTTGACCAGTTTTACCTCCTCTGTGCAGGCAGTGAGGGGCGCTAGGGAGCCATTTAGCAGTCTGTTCCAGTCACAATACTGGTCCCTGAACCAGGACTTTTTTTTATGTTTAACCAGACTTTGGTCTCTTTACCCAACATCTGAAGGAAGAATTTGTGGTGTTTTCACCTCTTACCGGGAATGTGTGGGTATGTACACATGTCACATCAGTTCCACCTCAAACTGAGCAGAGGTCTAATCACACAAACTGAAGAAAACACTGTGTACAGGGCTTGAACACAATTCCTAAATTTATCAGAGTAAATTCTACTCAAATTGAATTAAATTTTACTCTAAAGAAAAGATAACATTTGTCAAAACAGAGTAAAAGTTACTGCAGAGTTAATTTTTCAGTTCTTTCTACTCTGTTTAGTGTTTAACAGTACATGATGATAATTTACTATATGTGGCATTTTCCTCAATATAGACTCAGATTTCCCCCAATATGGAGTTTTATTTCCTCCACTAAAGAGCTTACTGTTTCAGAGTTTTTAAATCACAGCAAACATCATGGGACAACAAACTTGAATCATCACAACTATTTGACATCTGTAGATCAAATGCTTTGTAAGAAAAAAAGCTCTGTGACATCAACTACATGAGGTCAGTCTGTTGTGGACTCAGTTTTGAATACATTAAAATGCTCATCAAGACATATTGTTTTGTAGTGCAAAAGTAACCAACAGTAACTGTTCATCTTTAATAGCAACATGGTGGATTTAGAGGAAGAACTGACCTCTCACAATGGACTTTGAGACAAACAACTAAACCTGCACGATACATTTTTCCATGGTGATGTTTGGCCCACCTAACATCTAAAACCACAGTGTCAGTCGGTTCCTGGGGAGTCTCAGCTATCTCACAGCTCCACTCCATCAAATTTAAAGACAACATGTTTACCTGGACCACTCTTCACTCTGTTGGGGTCAAACGTCTGGCAACTGTATGTTATTTGACTTTGGTGTTTCTTTACCAATGTTTCAGTGACATTTTGTAAGATTTTGAATTGTTTATTAAAGAAACTGTGCTTTGCTTCATAGCGCATGCAGCAGCTTTGCAAAAAGTGGTCCAATTTTAAGAATACATGTGGGGTACTGCACCATAAAATGATGTTTTGGTAGCAGCTTTTTGTTTGGCAAACTAATGTACTTGGCCATTAAGTGATATGTAAAAATCTTGGAAACACCATTAATATTTCTGAGGACTTCATAGGTAGATGCAGGTAGGTGCAGGTCTGCTTCATCAGTGCTATGCCCTCGCAACACAGGCTCCCCGTGGTTAGCCAGTTTTCCTCCTTCAGTGTTTGGACCGCTGGTAACAATGGTGGAACTTGGATTAAAAAGGTCAGAGAAAGACTAAAACCTGTTACTGGATTTGTTGTCAAAATGCCAAATATCGGCGCCGATAATCGGTTTATCTCGAGTTTTTACTGCTGAAATTGTACCTGTTACTATCAGATCCTATCAGCTATCAGTTAGTCCTAGAATTACAAGTATGATAAGGAAAAGGTCCTTTTTTTTTTAAACATAATGTTCATGGGTTCCGTACACTGAAGACAACATTTCCTAAAGTGCTCACATCTGAGATAAAGAATTGTTAGAAAGGAATCAGTATATTAATCCTAATACATTACACTTTTAATCACAATAAACCTGAGTTTAAAGGAAAGAAAACATAAGTAAATTAAGAAAAATAATTTTTTAATTATTTTTATTTATGTTTTGGGGGGTGGGGAAACCGGAGCACCCGGAGTAAACCCACAGTAATGGGGGAGGGAGTGTTGGGGTATGGGGTGTGTTTGGGGCGGGGGGTTCATGTCTTTAAATGCCAATTTGAAGCATAAGACATGGTTTTAGGGTTGGGGCTAACGGAGGGGTAATTATTCTTCACAGTGGGGCTTGATGCGTCTCCGGAAGGGTTTTGTTAAAGCTGAGAAGAACCTGGCAGCTAGGGACTTCTTTCGGTCAAGGTAGGTACTCAGATGGAGTTTTAGATACTTTACAACAGCATCTTCAAAAGATGTGTCTTTTGATGCCATTGCAGCCTCTAGTAGTTTCTCTAGAGAGCCAAACTCCGTTTCAAGGTCTTTCATCAGAACCTTGTTAATTTTCTTCATGTTCTTCATGATTTTTCTGACCTTACAGTCACTGATGTTAATCTCATCCAGTACCTTGTCTGACAGTTGCTTGATGATGTTATTTAAATCTACTGTCTGAAGAAACCTTTTGCTTTTCCCCACTGATTTGATATGAATCCCCAGGATAAGAGCAGTGATGAGGGCATAGGTCATGTCCTCTGATTGAGCAGAGGATCCCTTATTTTGCTGTTGCTCGATTGACACTGGATTTTGGGAGGGGACTGGGCTAGGCTCAGAGAATATTTCAGGAGTTTTGTCACCTGAAGTACCCACTGCTGTGATCACATGACTGCTGGAGCTTTCACTGTGTGAAGCTTCATCATGAAGTGATGCCCAACATGAGTGTACTGAAGTCTGACTGTGGCTGGCTTCAGGGGACTCTGGCCTCGTGGTGTTTTCTTCTGGTGTGGCGAGCATGTTTATGATGTCATCTAGCGCACCACACACTTCCTCACTGTGACTTGCTGTTATTGATGGCTCCCATTCCAACCAGAGAAACCCCAACTTCAGGAACTTTGCCACTGCATCCTCTGTCATGGCATACATAACTTCAGGAGAAAGGTGTCGCTCATTGGCATCCACCTTCCTCACATATGTTGAGATGACGGAGTCAGAGAGACGTCTGTTCGCTTGAACCAGGGGCATCTGATATGTCTCAGTAACCATCAAATGATCATAAATGTCCTTGGCGAGTCTGTGTTGAAACTGTGTGAGCTTGCGCTTTAATTGAATTTTTTCCAGAATTTCGCTGGTATGTTTCAGTTTGAGCAGTGTGTCAAACAAGTCATCAAACTCAGATTTGATGATGCCAGAAGTAACTGAGCTCATCAGTTTTGTCCGAGTGATCAATGGTGTACCTGTTTTCTGAGTGGCAATCTCAGGTGTATGTACAGGTAACCCTGAATCCTGTTTGAAACTCACCAGGAACTCTGATTCGTTTTTAGAAAATGAACTCTCCAGCTTTGCTATCATTTTGTCAAATTGCTCTTGGACAAACCTGATAAAACGTTCTTTCTGTCTGGCAGTGGTGGGGTCTTTTGTAGGTTTGGAAAGTTCCAAGAAAAAGCTTTGCAACCTGTCAATAAGTAACAGCGTATTAACACAACGTCTTGAAGACGTTAAGACATTTTTCTCACTGCCAGAGGGCAAATGATATAACTCCTCCTGAATGATGTGACTGATGTGCACTGCAGTATGATAGGCATCTAGTTCAGTGGTCGATAGGCAATGTTGGGCAGATCGTCGGGAAGGTATAATAAATACATAGGGTTTGGGGAGTGTGATGGGTATGTGGGTAGTTCCACCCTCCTCTGCCATGTCTAATATCCCATGGGACCATTTCAAGAGAATATCATACACAGCTTCAGTGAGCTTAAACGTCTTACTGAAGCTGTGTAACTCCATACTGGTTAAGTCACAGTGCGTTCCCAGACAATGGAAGCTGAGCCTACCAAAACATCCGTTCAGATATTTGAAAGCTTCATTCACCATTTTATGGAGGTTTGGTATCTCCACGCGGCTGCTGACAAAACATCTGGGCTCTAGTGGTAAATGCTGGGTTTTACATACAAGGTCGACAAGAAAGTTCACTTGATGTGACACTTCCATCACAATAAGCTTTGCCAGTTCTTCAGGCCTCTCACACTGTGTATGTGGGATGTCAAGAGCATCAGCAAAACTTACATTGAGGGAGTCTGCCAGATGTGAGTCCTTCAATGCCCCTGCAACATCTTCTGGAGAAACTCTGACAAAGCCTTCTTTAGACCATGCCGTGGGTTTTGTCAGTAAAGATCTGACACAGGTGTTCACCAAATCAGTTATCATTTCAGCAATGACAACCAGTGAGTGCATTCGTTGTAACCCTAAAGCTATTATGTCGCGCTCATTTTGATCAAATTGCTCGACATATTTCTTAACCACAGGCCGAAGCTCGTCTGGTGTGATCATCGGCCATGGAGTTTGTGCCAGTTTTGACATTGTGGCCTCGATTGTGGTTTTGAGTGTGGTCTTGAGTGTTCTTGAGTGTGGACTTCTAGCCTTTGACAGTTGCCTGCTTTTCTTTGGTCTTGATGTCACTCTTTGAGTGGCTGAATGCAGGTTTTACCATCGATTTATAGCTGGTGACGTCACTTTGGATAAGGCATCATCAAAGACACACACGTGCACACTGTACACATTCGCGCGCACAATCGCGCTGCAAGTCTTGGACAGATTAGATCAAACGTGACAGCCAAGGCTGTCAGGTCAACATCAACGAGACTGTCACTGAAATACATCTTTTATTCATATCCGGAGCTTATTGGAAGCCCGCACAGTCTGCGCGCTCATGACGCTCAGGAATTACAATGAACAGGTGGTATCACGCATTAGACTACAGGGTGGCAATAATGGTTTGTTATCATGCCAGTAGACATTTAAGTTCTGGTACGAACGCCGGGTGGTAGGATACAGTCAAAGAGATAGGTGGCGTGGCAGGAACGTGAAAGAATGAAGATGCCAAGTTAATGATGTAGTTATCGACGTGGAGGATTAAAATGGTTAGAGAAAGACTAATGAGAGAAACGGAGTTGACTCTGGAAGGTGCTATCAATATTTGCCAGGCGAGCTATCTGTTCCAGATGGATGTGAGGACGTTCAGCCAGATCGCGGCCGGCGCACAGATGAGGATTCAGAGAACTTTATTGTCATTTACTTTACGTCCCAAGTACGTATAATGAACGAAACTTCTTGCAAGGGCTCGGAAGCTCACAGAAGTTAAAGGCGAAGAAAAAAACAATAAGCTACAATAAACTAGAATAAGGAACGAACTAAGAATAAAGAAAGAAAAATAAATTACCGTAAAATAAAGTAAAATAAAATACAAAAGTGCACTTGTGCTCTTTTTCAACAAAACTCTGTGTACCTGATAGTGGAGGTTGAGGGTTGAAGATGTCAAAATACAATGTGGTATATGCTGTACTTATGGTATGGTATGATGTGAGACAGACAGACACACAGTACCAGTCAGGAGTTTGGACACACCTTTTCATTCAGTGGTTTTCTTCATTTTTATTACTTTCTACATTGTAGATTCATACTGAAGACATCAAAACTAAGAAGGAACACATATGGAATTATGTAGTTAACAAAAAGGTGTTAAACCAACCAGAATATGTTATATTTTATATATTTTAGATTCTTCAAAGTAGCACCTCAGATTAGAGATTAAATGCTTCACAGAGTTCAAGTAGCAGACACATCTCAACATCAAGTGTTCAGAGGAGACTGCGTGAATCAGGCCTTCATGGTCCTTTTGCAGCAGCAAAAAAAAAAAACACTAATGAGGAAGAACAACAAGAAAAAGAATTGTTTGGGCCAAGAAAGCCAAGAAATTGACACCAGTGGAAATCTGTACTTTGCTCTAATGAATCCAAATCTGAGCTTTTTGGTTCCACCTGCTGTGTCTTTGTGAGACGCAGAAAAGGCGAGCGGATGGTTTCTCCATGTGTGGCTCCGACTGTGAAGCATGGGGGAGGAGGTGTGATGGTGTGGGGGTGCTTTGCTGGTGACACTGTTGGTGATTTATTCAAAATTCAAGGCACACTTAACCAGCATGGCTACCACAGCATTCTGCAGCGACATGCCATCCCATCTGATTTGCGCTCAGTTGGACCATCATTTTTTTTTCAACAGGACAATGACCCCAAACACACCTCCAAGCTATGTGAGAGCTGTTTGACCAAGAAGGAGAGTGATGGAGTGCTGCATCAAATGACCTGGCCTCCACAGCCACCTGACCTAAACCCAACTGAGATGGTTTGGGATGAGTTGGACCACAGAGTGAAGGCAAAACAGCCAACAAGTGCTCAGCACCTCTGGGAACTCCTTCAAGACTGTTGGAAAACCATTCCAGGTGAGTACCTCATGAAACTGATTGAGATGCATACATTCACACGTAGGCTGCTCTCCTTGACCAGCTTTACCTCCTCTGTGCAGGCAGTGAGGGGCGCTAGGGAGCCATTTAGCAGTCTGTTCCAGCCACAATACTGGTCCCTGAACCAGGACTTTGGTCTCTTTACCCAACATCTGAAGGAATAATTTGTGGTGTTTTCACCTCTTACCGGGAATGTGTGGGTATGTACACATATCACATCAGTCCCACCTCAAACTGAGCAGAGGTCTAATCACACAAACTGAAGAAAACACTGTGTACAGGGCTTTAACACAATTCCTCTGGTTTCCACAGCACACATTGCTTTTATCATGCAGCGTGTTCTATTAAGTCCACAAGTGAGTTGTTCTTAATTAACTAGTCTGTTGTTTGAAGAAATACATTTATCAGAGCACAGTAAATTTATCAGAGTAAATTCTACTCAAATTGAATTAAATTTTACTCTAAAGAAAAGATAACATTTGGTCAAATTTAAAGACAACATGTTTACCTGGACCACTCTTCACTCTGTTGGGGTCAAACGTCTGGCAACTGTATGTTATTTGACCTTGGTGTTTCTTTACCAATGTTTTAGTGACATTTTGTAAGATTTTGAATTGTTTATTAAAGAAACTGTGCTTTGCTTCATAGTGCATGCAGCAGCTATGCAAAAAGTGGTCCAATTTTAAGAATACATGTGGGGTACTGCACCATAAAATGATGTTTTGGTAGCAGCTTTTTGTTTGGCAAACGAATGTACTTGGCCATTAAATGATATCTAAAAATCTTGGAAACACCATTAATATTTCTGAGGACTTCATAGGTAGAAGCAGATAGGTGCAGGTCTGCTTCATCAGTGCTATGCCCTCGTAACACAGGCTCCCCGTGGTTAGCCAGTTTTCCTCTCGGAAGGGGACTCCTTCAGTGTTTGGACCGCCGGTAACAATGGTGGAACTTGGATTAAAAAGGTCAGAGAAAGACTAAAACCTGTTACTGGATTTTGTCAAAATGCCAAATATCGGCACCGATAATCGGTTTATCTCGAGTTTTTACTGCTGAAATTGTACCTGTTACTATCAGATCCTATCAGCTATCAGTTAGTCCTAGAATTACAAGTATGATAAGGAAAAGGTCCTTTTTTTTTTTTAACATGACGTTCATGGATTCCGTACGGTGAAGACAACATTTCCTAAAGTGCTCACATCTGAGATAAATAAATAATTGTTAGAAAGGAATCAGTGTATTAATCCTAATACATTACACTTTTAATCACAATAAACCTGAGTTTAAAGGAAAGAAAACATAAGTAAATTATGATTTTTTTTTTATTATTATTATTTTTATTTATTTTTGGGGGGGTGGGGGGGTGGGGAAACCGGAGCACCCGGAGTAAACCCACAGTAATGGGGGAGGGAGTGTTGGGGTATGGGGTGTGTTTGGGGCGGGGGGTTCATGTCTTTAAATGCCAATTTGAAGCATAAGACATGGTTTTAGGGTTGGGGCTAACGGAGGGGTAATTATTCTTCACAGTGGGGCTTGATGCGGTTCCGGAAGGGTTTTGTTAAAGCTGAGAAGAACCTGGCAGCTAGGGACTTATTTTGGTCAAGGTAGGTACTCAGATGGAGTTTTAGATACTTTACAACAGCATCTTCAAAAGATGTGTCTTTTGATGCCATTGCAGCCTCTAGTAGTTTCTCTAGAGAGCCAAACTCCGTTTCAAGGTCTTTCATCAGAACCTTGTTAATTTTCTTCATGTTCTTCATGATTTTTCTGACCTTACAGTCACTGATGTTAATCTCGTCCAGTACCTTGTCTGACAGTTGCTTGATGATGTTATTTAAATCTACTGTCTGAAGAAACCTTTTGCCTTTCCCCACTGATTTGATATGAATCCCCAGGATAAGAGCAGTGATAAGGGCATAGGTCATGTCCTCTGATGGAGCAGAGGATCCCTTATTTTGCTGTTGCTCGATTGACACTGGATTTTGGGAGGGGACTGGGCTAGGCTCAGAGAATATTTCAGGAGTTTTGTCACCTGAAGTACCCACTGCTGTGATCGCAAGACTGCTGGAGCTTTCACTGTGTGAAGCTTCATCATGAAGTGATGCACCACATGAGTGTACTGACGTCTGACTGGGGCTGGCTTCAGGGGACTCTGGCCTCGTGGTGTTTTCTTCTGGTGTGGCGAGCATGTTTATGATGTCATCTAGCGCACCACACACTTCCTCACTGTGACTTGCTGTTATTGATGGCTCCCATTCCAACCAGAGTAACCCCAGCTTCAGGAACTTTGCCACTGCATCCTCTGTCATGGCATACATAACTTGAGGAGAAAGGTGTGGCTCATTGGCATCCACCTTCCTCACATATGTTGAGATGACAGAGTCAGAGAGACGTTTGCTCGGCTGAACCAGGGGCATCTGATATGTCTCAGTAACCATCAAATGATCATAAATGTCCTTGGCGAGTCTGTGTTGAAACTGTGTGAGCTTGCGCTTTAATTGAATTTTTTCCAGAGTTTCGCTGGTATGTTTCAGTTTGAGCAGTGTGTCAAACAAGTCATCGAACTCAGATTTGATGATGCCAGAAGTAACTGAGCTCATCAATTTTGTCCGAGTGATCAATGGTGTACCTGTTTTCTGAGTGGCAATCTCAGGTGTATGTACAGGTGTCACTGAACCATGTTTGAATCTCACCAGGAACTCTGATTCGTTTTTAGAAAATGAACTCTCCAGCTTTGCTATCATTTTGTCAAATTGCTCTTGGACAAAACTGATAAAGCGTTCTTTCATTCTGGCAGTGGTGGGGTCTTTTGTAGGTTTGGAAAGTTCCAAGAAAAAGCTTTGCAACCTGTCAATAAGTAACAGCGTATTAACACAACATCTTGAAGATATTGAGACATTTTTCTCACTGCCAGAGGACAAATGATCTAACTCGTCCTGAATGATGTGACTGATGTGCACTGCAGCATGATAGGCATCTAGTTCAGTGAGGGTCAATAGGCAACGTTGGGCATATCGTCGGGAAGGTATAATTAATACATGGGATTTGGGGAGTTTGATGGGTATGTGGGCCATGCCTAATATCCCACGGGACCATTTCAAGAGAATATCATACACAGCTTCAGTGAGCTCAGACTTCTTACTGAAGCTGTGTAACTTCATACTGGTTAAGTCACAGTGCGTTCCCAGACAATGGAAGCTGAGCCTACCAAAACATCTGTTCAGATATTTGAAAGCTTCATTCACCAGTTTATGGAGGTTTGGTATCTCCATGCGGCTGCTGACAAAACATCTGGGCTCTAGTGGTAAATACTGGGTTTTACATACAAGGTCGACAAGAAAGTTCACTTGATGTGACACTTCCATCACAATAAGCTTTGCCAGTTCTTCAGGCCTCTCACACTGTGTATGTGGGATGTCAAGAGCATCAGCAAAAATTACATTGAGGGAGTCTGCCAGATGTGAGTCCTTCAATGCCCCTTCAACATCTTCTGGAGAAACTCTGACAAAGCCTTCTTTAGACCATGCCATGGGTTTCGTCATTAAAGATTTGACACAGGTGTTCACCAAATCAGTTATCATTTCAGCAATGACAACCAGTGAGTGCTCTTTTTGTAACCCTAACGCTATCATGTCGCGCTCATTTTGATCAAATTGCTCGACATATTTCTTAACCAGAGGCCGAAGCTCGTCTGGTGTGATCACCGGCCATGGAGTTTGTGTCGGTTCTGACATTGTGGCCTCGATTGTGGTTTTGACTGTGGTCTTGAGTGTCTGCTTTTCTTTTGTTGTTCTTGTTTCTTGTCTTGGTGTCACTCTTCGAGTGGCTAAATGCTGGTTTTAAAATCTATTTATAGCCTAAGTTGTGACGTCACTTTGATTAAGTGACAAAGAAGGGACATCAAAGACACGCGCGCGCACTGTACACATTCGCGCGCTTCTTGCACGGCTGGTTATTTTACTATGTAAATTAATTTAATGACTTACAGAAATATTTTCCAATGTCCCCTGTGGGCGCAACGAGACATCGCAGCCCGCTGAGTCAACATCAGCCCTCTGTCCTCTGTGGACAACAACTGAGCAAAGGTTGTTGCTGCAAGGCGGAGACAATGCTCAGGACCCACCCACCGTCCAGGCTGCACCTCTCTGCTCGTCTCTTCCTGGATTTGACTTCGTATCTGTCTGGTAAGTTGCTTAATTTTCTTTTTATCATTTGGACCGTACAAATGCTGGCGTATTAAACCCTGCACTGCGTTAGACGAGCCGACGCAGTTAATTAAAGTAGTTTGATGAACAGGAGATTAGCCTCGCCTAATTAAACAGACAGAGCCGCTGTTCAGCAGTTTAACGGTACCGCAACAGCACCAACCGTGGGTCTTTTCCCGTTTTAAACACTTACTAATAACAGTAGTTGTATCTTTATCTATCTGACATGCTCTCTTTTCTCTCCCGCTGTGTGTTTTGACTGGATGCTAAACGCTGAACAGTAACTTCGTCCGACAGTATTATGTAACGTCGGCAGACGGCAGGGCCAGTACAAGCTCTTTGGACGTCAAAGAAGACGTAGGAGCTAAATGGCACATTAAGCATCACAGTATATGACTTTATATACGCCTTACTATTTTATAGGTTACTGTGTGAAATAAGTATTGTGAGATTTTAGCTTTATAACTAGTTAGCGAGTTGGCAAACCGCAGGCCTGCGGATATCGGTCAGATTCCGCTTCTTTCCTGTGCTGCTTTGTAAAATCGTAAAAGTCTAAAGCAAGATGTGTGAATGTGCACATAGTCGCGTTTTCTTTTAAATTGGTGTCATAAAGTAAAAATAACGACCAGCGTAACAGCAGCAGGACGCCGTTGGTTAGCAGTGAATCTGGACCTTCTCGCTCACATTTACTCCATCTTTGGGTCGTAAATGTAAATGCAAATGATGGCATTTCCGATAACACTTGAAAGCCTCACCAGTGCTTTCAAGGGACTAAAGAAAAAAAGCTGGAAAGCAGCAAGGGAGTGTCAACATTCAAACGCCCTTCAAGCAGTCTTAACGCAGTCTGTTAAGGTCTGCTTAAGTTACCCAGTGGTGCATCTTTGAATTTAGAATAATTAAATCAAATTTCTTACCTATACTAAACTCAATAAGTGAGATTTTAACAGCCAAATTGTCTTTGTTTGGCTGTAAATGCTTGTGATATTACAGCCAAACAGTGGACTATTTGTAAAAAAAAAATAGTTGCATTTTCACTGTGAGGACAAACTGGTTTCACACCAGACCTGGTTTCTTGTTTGCATGTAAGCAAAGTAAATTTACAGTTCGCCGGATGATCAGTCATTACTACTGACAGACCTGCAGCTGTAATGAGTGTTTTGCTGAGTTATGGGATGACAGTGGCACCTTAACAGTTGTGTAATTCCAATAACAACTCTTCAGGTGAATGGGATGTCATTAAAAGGCTCTTTAAAAAAATTTTTGGGTGGTCTAATGTGTAACTGGGAAGATTCGGGGGACACCTGTCTGCTTGCATTATGCAGTGTTTTCTCTGGTAGTTCTGTGAAAGGGGAAGGAAAACTTAAACTCAAATAAAAAACAAAGAGCACACTCGAAATAGTAGTGGTGAGTTTCTCATGTTGTAATGCGATTGAACAGTCTCATTTTGTCTGTCTGGGACTTCATATAAAATCGAAAACGTGGATTTAGCATTGGCCATTTTATAAGGATGAACCAAATGAATAGAGCATGAAGGAAGCAGGTTGAGGGGTTGGGTGTCAGTTTGTGTTATTTTTAGGAGACTGTTTGAAAATTCCATACTAATAATAGATAAGTTTTTTTTTAAAGAAAGTTAATAGCATTTTTGCAGCTCCTAGTTTAGTGTTTTTAGCTTGTTTAAACATTATAAACCTGAAATAAAGCAAATAAAGTCATGACAAAACAAAAATATTAGTTGTACACAGTGGCCCGAAACTGCTCCAACAACTAAATCAACAACTTAAAGTCCCCTTTAGCATGTTTTTCTGTTTGTGTTACATCTGTAGAACCATGGTGATAAAGCAAACACAAATGAAGGAAAGCCTTAGTGTGAGACAACAACAGCCACCGTTTGTTTGCAGTCTGAATGAATGTTGTACACGTGGTAGTTGCCAGTCTTATGTTTTGCCATCAACATTCAGTATAGCAAAGTCCACCCTGACAGCTCCCGGACCACTGAAAAGAAATACCTCTGGAGGAAGGGGATTTTAAGGCGTTTAAATGTGCATCACAGTAACAAGCCATAACTTCACTTCAGGTTCTGAAAATGAGCTACCCAGGATACCCTCCTCAGTCTGGTGGATACCCACCACAGGCAGGGGGTTACCCACCTCAGCCAGGAGCATATCCACCACAAGCAGGCGGATACCCACCGGCAGCAGGCGGCTACCCACCGGCAGCAGGCGGCTACCCACCGGCAGCAGGAGGCTACCCACCGGCAGCAGGAGGCTACCCTCCGGCAGCAGGAGGCTACCCCCCACAGGCAGGCGGATACCCACCCCAAGCAGGCGGTTACCCTCCAGCAGCAGGGGGCTACCCTCCCCAGGCAGGTGGCTACCCTGCCCCAGCTGGAGGCTTCCCTCCTCAGGCAGGAGGATACCCACCACAGCCTGGAGCAGGAGGCCATCCTTCCATGCCTCCAGCAGGTGACTGTGATTTACAGGCACCCCCACCTAAAGTATTAATAAACACAGCCAAAATATATATAATTTGTTTAAAAAAATGTCAATATTTTCTTTGCAGGTGGAGGCTGGGGTGCAGCACCAGGTGGTTATGGCACGGTACATAAAATCTTATCTCACTCTTTGTGTCTTTGGTACTGCGTCACTAATGACATATGGACTGACTTAAGCTAAATCTCTTGTTTGTTTAAATCGCCTTATCTTCGCCAGCCCTACTTGAACTTTATTTGCTCCATAGGAAGTTTGTCACCATGTGCTTAGCACTTAGAGCTGTTATCTGTTTGCAGCCAGGAGGAGCTCCGCAGGGATACCCAGGAGGCCCTGCCCCAGGCCAGCCCATGCCAAATTACCCTGCTGCCCCCTCAACTAACCCCTCAACGCCTGGATATGGAAGTGGAGTTCCGTCCAACCCTCAGGCACCTGCTGTTTCTGTAAGATGCATTTGTCTTCATTCTAGGACTTCTCTGAAACTATGTTCCAATGCACATACAGCTAAAAACACCTTTGTAACTATCTGTGGTATTTTATTTTCTAATGTTTTTATTTCTTGTGCTTGTTTTTTTTGTAATTTATAGAAAGGGTACAGGGGATCTATTAAAGACTTTCCAGGGGCTGATCCACTGAGGGATGTTGAAGTTCTTCGAAAGGCTATGAAAGGTTTTGGTAAGTAAATGGCATTTGAGTATGCTAAACCCATCAGATGTATTGTCATTCGAAATTAATGAGCAGTTTAATGGCTCGTTACCCTTTTTACACCAAATTACTTCTAAAAAAAAACCCATCTTGAATAGGCACTGATGAGAACGCCATTATTGAACTTCTGGGAAGTCGTAGCAACAAGCAGAGGGTTCCAATGGTGACTGCCTACAAAACTACTTATGGGAAGGTATGCTGTCTGATATTTATTTGATTTAACTTTCATTTGTACTGTTTGAATTTTACAGTTGAAATTGCTTTTCCTGCCCCCCACATGACCTTGCTCTCATGTTTTGTATTTTTCCATTTTAGGATTTAATCCATGATCTTAAGTCTGAGCTCACTGGAAACTTTGAGAAACTGGTTCTTGCTATGATGATGAGCCCTGCGCACTTTGACGCTGCTGAACTCAGAGAGGCTATAAAGGTTGGCAGCTTCAGTTATTGTCTCTGCAGATGCTTCATATGTGGTTTTGTAGTCCAAACCGCATTGCACATTGTGTGACTCATTTTGTAATAGGAAAATGAAAGCAAAAAAAAACTCTTATATGCAAGCTAATGCCTTATGTCCATTTTTACTCTATGAATTAGGTGATTCTCTAAATTTCTTACTCTGGCTTTTCTACATTATTTCAGGGTGCAGGAACTGATGAAGCCTGTCTGATTGAGATTCTTTCATCACGCTCCAATGCAGAGATTCATGAAATCAGCAAAATCTACAAAGGGGGTGCGTTCTGATGTTGACACTTTTACTTTTGATTCAGATTTTTGTAATAAATTATGTGAGCCCTGTACCCAGTCTATCAGCCCTCGCAGCATGAGAGAATAATGTTTGAATGCGACAGTAATCTTGAAATTGAAGGTCCTCATTTAGGTTGTTGCCATAGGCTTTGCACATGACCATTTAGAACTGTAGTATATTATCTTATTCCATCCTATATATTTTGAAATCATTTAAACAATTTTAGCTTTGTTACTTAATATTCTGAAAAGGTCTGAAAAAGAATGAAAATAATGTAATTATATAAATTATTAGTTAGCGATAGAAGCTTAAAGCATGTCAAAATGTTTTGTTTTGCCTTTTATTTAAACCTGGATAATGGATTGTGCAAAGTGATGACTAAATAAAATGCAAATGATGCGTAAATGAGTGTATTTTCCTAAAAAGCCGCACCTTCCTTTCAGAGTACGGAAAGAGCCTGGAGGACGCCATCAGCAGCGACACCTCTGGTCACTTCCGCAGACTCCTGGTTTCTCTCTGTCAGGTACCGGCTTCATGTTTTACACCTGATTTACACCTGAACGAGTGCTCACAAAACACATTTTAACTCATGCCAACAAGCTTTGACTCTGCCAATATACTCCACCCACGTAACGTATTTAGTGAACACTGCGTGTCTTCCTCTATCTAGGGAAATCGTGATGAAAGGGAGACTGTTGACATCTCTCTGGCCAAACAGGATGCTCAGGTACTGGTCTAGAGTTGATTCAGCATTGTAACATTTTTGAAAAGTATTTAGCAGGTCTGATCATGTTCCTCTTTTTAATGTGTGTGTGTGTTTATGTGCAACAGAAACTGTATGCTGCTGGAGAAAATAAAGTGGGAACTGATGAGTCTCAGTTTAATGCCATCCTCTGTGCTCGCAGCAAGCCTCACCTTCGGGCAGGTGTGTTATTTTAACATTGTTATACTTTCACAAGATTATTTTTCTTCCTTTTTTGAATTTCCTAATAGAACTTCTGTTTTTTCCCCACAGTGTTGTAGCTGCACATGTTGACATTTTGGTCCATGTGTTTTTACGTTTTAAAATATTATGATTATAACTATCTTGCATGTGATTCTTGTCTCTATTAGTCTTCCAGGAGTACCAGCAGATGTGTGGGAGAGACCTTGAGAAGAGTATCTGCAGGGAAATGTCTGGCAATGTGGAGGACGGCATGGTGGCTGTGGGTATGTTCTTTGAGTCTTTTTTCCGTGGCTCAGCCAAACTGACTTGGCTTTCCAAAAACATGTTGAAGCTTTAAGTATATATTGAAGTCATTTGTCAAGATGTTTATTTTGCAAGGCTTTCCTGGAAGGACTAAAAATATCTAGCAGATGCAAACAGGCTGCTGTTTGACCTAAATACCTTTTTAAAACTCAATGATTGATCAAAAGCAAATGATGGATTGGAATACTAAAGCCTGCACAGTCCTCTAAATGTGTCAGTTTAAAAATAGAAAATGTTTAGAAAACCACCACATATTAACAGTTAATCAGACTGAGATTTCGGCAGAAGCAATAACCTAAAACAAATTAATTAAAATATAGTTATCTCTCCTTATGTAATGTAGTTATTGTTGGGCTGCATTAAACATAGTGTCTAATGCTGTCAGCCTCAAGCAGTCATCTTTTTGACTCAGTCCCTTTATCTTGTCTTTTCCTTTATCATTTGGAGAATTGACGTGATTTTGCATATTCATAAAAGACATGATCATTTTTTATCCAGTGACTCACATCAGTCTTCTCCTTTTTTCTAGTGAAATGCATCAAGAACACCCCTGCCTACTTCGCTGAGAGGCTCCACAAGGCCATGCAGGTAACTGTTTCTTTAATCATCACATTTTATTTCATACCAGTTGTTTCCTGCTCTGATGTTATCGTGAAGCAACAGAGGAGAAGACTTTACTGGAGCAGACAATGAAGTGTCATATGTTGATGGACTGACAGGGTGCAGGGACCAAGGACAGAACCCTCATCCGTATCATGGTGTCCCGCTCCGAGATTGATATGTTGGACATCAGACAGGAGTATGTGAAGACCTATGGAAAATCCCTGTACACCCACATCTCAGTAAGTTCAGCCAATCACATTGTTGTTACAATTGCAATTAGTAACTTCTTTTTCCATCCATATGTCATAAATTGTTGTGTGTTTCTCAGGGTGATACCTCTGGGGATTACAAGAAGCTGCTGTTGAAGCTGTGTGGGGGTAATGACTAAAGAGAAAAGAAGATAACCTATATATATGTCCACACTGAACCAGTGTCATAGGACCTTATATCACCTCTGATGCATGCAGTTAATGTTAGTTTTCCTATAACAACAGTAAATCAACATTAGTTTTGTATTCTCTTCCTAGATTATTGATTTTTCTTTTTCCTTTTTTTGCCACTGTATGATCGCCAAATAGTAAACATATATTAAGATGAAAACTTTTATGGACACAGTAGAATGTTTATCATTATTGGATAGAAGGTGGAGGCCTAAAGCAAAAAGTAGATGTCTGAAAATGGTGTCTACACTATATTATTGTGTAAACTAAATTATAGAGTAGTCCAACAAACTGCTGAACTTAAAGTACTTTTCAATTTGTAATTATAATAAAATAAAACCTCATTTGGATGAACAGCAAATTCAGAGCAAGGCAAGTGATTCAATTTTCTAATCTTTAAAGTACATATACAAGGAATCATGAAAAACTGTACTTTATAAACATTTCAGTGTTACTGAGGAAAAGTTTACCTCACTTCCAAGCATTTCAACTGTGTAGAAGAAAATACAAAGCTGCTTGAGACTGTTTTAGCAAACTGAACATAACTGAATCTCATACAGCATAGATACAATCATTTGATGCCTGTTTAACAGGTCACAATTAGGTAATTTTTGAAGTAAGAAATAAAGATCTGTAAAGGGCGTCTCCTCCATCTTTTAAATATCCATGCCAACTAACCAGAGTTTTACTTCTGCTTGAAAGTCTATGCAAATTAGCTTTTCAGTTTATATTCTTTATATCAGTTTTACAAAGCTCCTCTGTTTTGTTCTTGTAAATGCAAAACTTTTCAATCATTGTGCAACATTTACAGACAGTGTTGCCTATCACTGAATGTTGACAAGCCAAAGCCTAAAGACAGATCACTTTGTGCCTTTTGTCGGGGCTGCTGTGTTGTTCAGTTAGTCAGTGTTTCGCTGGGCAACTGTCTCACAATATGTAATTATACTTGCAGAAATGTAATCCTTAAATTGTTTAGTTTTCAATATTTTGTTTACATTTGCTTTCATAGTGTCCTTTACTGGTGTGTATGTTATACAGCCAGTAGAGGGCTCTTGGCTCACATCAAGTGCCATTTCTTATGCCTATGTGATTGTTTGCCTGCTGACTTGGAGTTTGGCATGAAATGGAATATCTATTGCACTAACACCACTTTTGCAATTATCCTTATAACATGATGATTAAAACTGAATGGATGTCTTTTTAGTTTTCTAACATTTTATTTGATAGTTCCAGTGTCTCCAGAGATTTACAAACAACCACTACTCATTTCAATAAAAACATTTTGGCATATTATTTTTCGTGACCTGGGATCATGTGTTTTGCATGAAACATTGCCTGTGGATTTTCTGCTCTGAGGCAGCACACAATGAGCAATTTGCATTTCAAAGCCAGTCTCATTTTCACCACCTTGGTCTGTATTACAACCCCCCCCCCCCTCACAACCAACCCCCCGACCCTCAGCATCACGAGCTGTATGTTCTGTTAAAAGGTGCGAGTAATGTGGCTTACGTAAGTAATGTCTCTGTGCGTGTGCTTTGCTGTATAATCTGTGGGGAGAAATGTTCAGGTTTGCATTGCAATTCGAGTGATATGGCACAGAGAGCTTTTCTCAAGGCTATAAATAGTGTCCATATTGGAGACACGGATGTCCTAAAGTCTTCTTTCTGTTGTGCTCACTGGCCTCAAAGTGGAGCCTCAGAGGGACTGTGATGGGGAGACAAATGACTTTACTGAGCCTCACTTATTGTACCCCTTTTTCACTTCACTATTACTCAAATGCACTCCAAATGAAAAGCTCTCACCAGCCAGGGGACAAAGGGGGATGAATATTTGATGTTGGTATTTGTGTATTTTCTCTCTAGTGCAGACTGTTTGCCGTGATACCTCCTGAAATATATAGGTCAAAAGGAAATGGAGGGGGTAGGCCTCCCATTTGGCTTGCTTTTACTTTTAGAGACAAAACAGAACACTTCCCTGTTCCTGATTTCTAGACAAAGTGCTTTAATTATTAACACGTGGACTTGATAGCAGGATGCTGCACCCTTTCTGGGATTTGATCACACTTAAATACACACACAAGGTTACACTGGCTTTTTGGAGATGCCAGACACATGTGCGGATGAGAGTTATGTCAATCAATAGTATCTGCCCGCGTCATCAGTACTAGTGGGAGATGGGAGCTGTGAAGGTCAGCCTTTCATTAGCTCTTGGCCCTCACACTTCCCATCACACCCCTGGAGCGTTCTCTCCTTCTCTCAAATGACAATTTAAAGGACTTTGATTTGAATTTTGAGTGATTGAGTGATAAAATCTCTTAAACCTTGTCATACCAGAAAGTGAAATCAAATAGTGGTATGTTTCTTTTGTGAGACTTTTCAGATTCCATGTTTTAGATAGATAGATAGATTTCATTGACAGATTATACATAATATGAATGAAAAAGTCCAATTCACTAAATCTACTGAGATTAGTCAGTGTTTTACCTTAATTCACGTCCCCATCTAATATTAATACTGTCTTATAGACAATCAGTACAAGTAAGTATTGACCAAAATGTTGATTTGCAGTGGATTTTCTCCAGCCATCCAATAAGGAATGTGAGGTTAAGTGACATTTGGTTGCCAGGGACATAATCCTGCTTTAAACTTCATGAGTGCATATGAGCAAATTACAAACCCGAGGATTAGATCAACAACACATAATGAGATGTAGCAGCAGATATCACTAGCCCGCCTGCAGAGCTGCAACCTGCACAGTTTGAGGTTCATCCTCTGTTATTTGACAAAATAAGAGAATAAAACCTGTTTAACCTGTTCTTTTTATTTGTGTGTGCCGTCTGCATACATCCAGCTAAAGAGACTTTGAAGAAGAGCAGCACACTGCCAGAAGACAGCATATTATTCTTTAAATCACTGCAAAACAGCCTGAGTTTGAAATCTTAAGGTTGTAACAGCCCCCATTTCAATCTAGAATTTACATAATTCCTATACATTCCAACTAGTTTTCCTGGTGATCTCCAGATGGATTTTCCCTTCAGGGAAAAGAAATTAGTGCAGTTGTTATGTAATCACTTACATTGTTAAACTTGTTTTAAACTTAAGTGGGTAAATGTATAGGCGCACTGTGTACTTTATTAAGCTTTAAAGCCAGGCCCTGTGACCCTGTCCAGCAAGCTCCAGATGAGAGTCACAGTCCTCATAAACCAATACTATGATGCCCCTTAATAATATAGAGCACTGTCAGCGATTGTGGTAAACAAGCTCAAAGTAGATTTCCACATTCAACATATCTCTAGTTCAGTTGTGTCTGTATTGAGGCTACAGATAAGAACATGATTTCATTGTCTGCTTTTAGATCATTTGTGTCTTAAGGATTTCAGCATTATGTGATGTTTGCCTCCTTTGAGATCTGATGGATTATGTGGAGCAGAAGAAAGCTCACAGAGCGGGGCAGATGTGTCAGGGGACAATCCAGATGAGGAAACTGGCAACTATACTATCTGGAGGTATACAGTCTGCTCTAAAAAGAGCTCAGGTTTGACATAAAAGCCATTAGAATTGCCTCAGAATTAATCTATAACCTATTTAGAAGTGCACAATGCATTAATGCAATAGCTGGATTCACTGTACAGATCAAGCTTTGGGAAACAAAACACAAATCAATATATGCATGATTTCCAGTGTTGTAATATTTACACAGCTGTAATATTTACACTGTTGTGGGGGCTAGCACTGAAAAAAGAAAGTATATCTTTGCAAACACACCACTGAACACAGTGGTGAACATTTAGTACTGCACTTAAGTACAAATCTGACGTACTTTGATTATTTCCATTCCATACTGCTTTATACCTCTTCTCCACGACAGTCCACAGGGAAATTATGTACTTTTTACTCCATATACATATATTTGACAGCTTTCGTTACTATTCACAGATTCAAATTTCTCCCAAAAAACGTGATGATCTCGTTAAATACGATGCCCTACAGATTAAACCTCCCATTTTACTGCATGAGTCAATTTTGCTAATAACGCTTTTTTTTTTTTTTTTTTTTTTTTTAAACTTTAGTGACAATGCAAGACTTAAATACTTGAAATGCAGTTTCATAAGCCACCACTGACTGAACTAACTGAATAACAAAATGTTTTGGAAGTAGGCTTTTATATCTTAAATTTTTGTGTATTTTTTTGTGTATTTTAGCATCGAATATTAAGTTTCTCTTAAAGGAAGTTAAAACGGCGGGGAGCCAGGTGCGTCTAAAAAACGAAGCCCCGCCTACTTTTACCTTAAATGTCCATAGCACGGAAATGTGATTGGCAGAGGGCTACAGCTGCTTGGACGGTGAGACATGGCGGAGTTTGTAGTCTCACGGAGAGGGCTCCTGAAGAGTTTTTACACTTTTCAAAATGTCGAGAGAACTTGATTTTAGGACGACAATGTCTTCGTAGCGTACGCACAGCGGAGCTTAAAGAGGCAGCGGCGTCTGTTTTTGTTTTGTTTTTTTTGTTTTTTTCGGGAAGGACGGAGCGGTGGTTGGGAAAATGTGTTGTCATCTCCGTGCAGGCAACAGCCTTGGGCAGCAAACATGGCTACTTCTTGTGTATCCTACAGTTCGGGTTGAAAACCGTCCTAACCGGGCCGTGCGGGATAGTTTCGGGGAGTCGCGACAGTAGTCCGAAGCGAAGTTGACCACCGGAAAGATTAAGAAGCTGGATTTGTCCCGAAGCTGGTTTGGTTAAAGCGAAGGAGGGGAGCGAAACGGAGACGGGGAAGAGATGGAGCCCAAGCATTTAGAGTTGTTGGAGAAATGTTACCAGAACTTGGTGGAGTCGATAACAGATGCGGACCGAGTTGCGGATGTTTTGGCTCACTGCGGGACCCTCACCCAGTCTGAACGCTACGAGCTGGGGCACAACTGCTCCTCCAACTCGGAAAAAGTGGACCTCCTCCTGAAGATACTCACGAGTAAGGACAGAGACCATTTCGCAGAGTTTTGCACGGCTCTGGAGAAGACGCACCCTCACCTGCACTCAGTGCTGCTGAATGGCATTGGACCAGTGGATCACACGACTGGTGAGAAGCAATTAGAAGGTTAATTCATTGATCTTAATTAACAGTTTTTAACTGTGACTTATTGCAATCGCCAAAAATAACATGTATAAAAGTAGATTAGCGTGGAGACATCTGTAGCTTTATTAAATTGGTGTGTAGTGTTTTCAGAGGTTCTTGGTTATGATCCAGCTTGTTTTCGATCCTGCTCTGAGCATGATCTAACTAACATTAGGAGTATTGACCATATGACAACTTGATGAAGGGCATGACTTTTCCTTTGGGCAAGTATAAAGAGAGACAGGGAGAGGGCTGCACAATCATGGGACCTGATGCTTATTTACACTCACACTGCTGTGCTTGTTTCCTCTGCCCTGTCACTAAAAGCACAGCCTGCTAGCCTTTTGTGAAAGTATTTAATGGACCTAAAAAGACAGAAACAATCAATGTAGTGACAAGCAGGGCTGCCTGAAGTGTGTGTGTGTGTGTGTGTGTGTGTGTGTGTGTGAATCAATAATCCACTGTCAAAGTGAAATGAGTGAACTAAGTGAAGAATTAAATGTGTGTTAATGTACACAGTGGGTGCAGTGATGTGTAGGGGATACAAAGGAGAGAATGAAAGATGTCGGTTTCATTCGTGTCTTGGTACAGAACAAACTGCAACTAACAATTATTTTCACCATCTGTTAATCTGTAAAATACTTTTTTTTTTATTAATTCAAAACTGATTGGTCCTTAAAATGCCATGTAGTATTGAAAATGTCCACCACAAATCCCAAAGCCCCAAAGTAATTTCTTAAAATCTCTAGTAGATCTTCAGCTAATGATTATTTTCATTATTGATTCACCTGCAAATTACTTTCTCAAATAATTGTCTTGGTTCAGTCTATGTGGTGATGTCTTCATATCGATGGTTTTGTCCAACCAATAGTCAAAAACCCAAAGACACTAAATTTACAGTCAGTCTCATCTAATCTACATTATGCCAGCTATTTTGTTTCTTGACATACGAACAAACAGCTGCTCGTAGATGTTACAGTGATAAGGTGGCACATATCTCAGCCTCCTGTCTAATCGTTCTGGGATGTCTTTACTCTTCTCTGGAGTTCATTCAGGGTGATATCCGGTTATTTTTATCCTATGTGCTCACAAAAATACTCCTCCATTTCCCTCTCACTTATGAGTACCTCGAAATATGTTTTTCTCCATTCTCTTCACAGCTGAATTCTAAAGCCACAAGAATATGGTGCTCATAAATTTGGCATAAGATTCAGTATAAGCTGATCTGGTCATGATTTATGTCCCAAAAAGTCCAAATGTCACTTTGAGCACTAAGTCCTCAATTCATACATAGCATATAAACATAATGTTCAGCAGCAGTAATGCATGCACACTCCTTCACGGTCCTTAGTCAGCACCTCTACTGCACCTTTGCATTTCAAAAGCACTATTAGCATTGGTAGTTACTTTGTTCACTCTCAGCTATCGTGTCATACTCAGTGAACTGAATGGTGAGGTGTTAATTATGCATTTATTCTATCCTCATTATTTATAAGAGACCTGAAGCTGCAGAGTGAGTCAGTTTTTCCAATCTTTTTCGTTTTTGCGCTGCATTTCACAATCGTGCAATGAGTCTAAAACTGAGTACTGATACCGAATGCTCACTGTTTCTTCTGCTGAAGAGGTTTGTACATGAACACGGGCTGGTGTTAGTAGTTTGGTGTAGTCTGCAGCTCCTTGTTGGTAGTCACACGGGACACAAATGGGCTGAGCCGCTTTTTGCTACTGGGCGGACAGGTTCCTCCACTGCACCGCCAAAAGAAGGGCCTTTCCCCAGGAAAACCATAGCTTGTTACAAGCTATGGGTTTAAATAATATGCACTGTCAGCAGCCTGACCTTTTACTCACCAGTCACTCACACAAAGAGCTAGATCACCTATAGAACCAAAACAATGTTAACAAATGAGCGCTTCCCTGGTTAACCCCCCAACAAGTACTCTCAAATCAAATGTCAACAGCAGAGATGCTAAGAGATGCTAAATGTAGCTTATTGATCACTGAGATGCAAGAATTTTGCTGTGATGTGCATGTGATTCATGCTAATACAGTACTTAAAAAGGTGTATATATCTTTATTTGCCTTTATTTGCTTTTTTTTTTTTTTTTTTTTTAATTAAGAAAGCTAAGAAAGCCCTTCTTTAGTGTTTATGTAACTGTAGCTTCAGGGCTTGACAGTAGAGACCTTTTTGTTTACAGATTGTTCTTTCCCTTTCTTGAAGAACAATAAAGTGACAGCAGCATATCAAAAGGGTGTGTATCGTGGCTGATGAGTTGCCACTGCAGAATAAGACTTGGCGTTGGGTAGTAAGAGAGTAAATTGTTTGATTTCTCTGGTTTTCTTTATTAGGGGGAGAGAAATTTAGAGTATCCACCATTATTTCAAGTGGACAATTATCCATGGTAATAGCTAGTTTTTTTTAGCTTTTTCATAGTCATTATTGAGCTGCATTAGACTTTATATAATGGAAGATTTCCAACAAGAAAACAAGACTAAGAGTCTGCAGCCACACAAGTAGCTCTGTGATGTTGTAATGCTAATTGTTACTGTTAGATAAACCAGAGTACTGGACAAATTGAAATTTTGACATGGGGTTGGTTGAATAGTCAGAGGATCACCAGATTTCACAAACTCAGTGTACTGTATGTCTACATCAAAGTGTATGGTAATCCATTCACCAGTTGCCAAGACAGAACCACATATATTAACAGCATTGGTAGCACTTGTTTTATCGCCCGGGGACCATAAATGTACTAAACTTCAATAAACCCAGTAGTTGTTGTGATATTTCAAGGTTCCCTGTGTAGTTTTCTCCAGGTCTAGAGGTGATGGTAACACACCAAGATATACAGCAATGCACCAGCAAAGGCAGGGAAGAAGGAGTCTCCTAGCAAGTAAATATGGATGCAAACAACACAGGATTTAAAATACTCAGAAAAACTGGCTTTGCAAATGTTCACATAACTTTTGTTAGTTTCCAAGAAATCTCCCTCAAGCATCTTTAAGTCTGGACCAGAGTGGTGGACTGACCAACCTAACAACCGACAATCGCCATCCCTTGAGCCATATCATTATTATGACAACAAAATTGAATTTAAGCTTAAGGATCTGACTTTCATTCATATATGTCCTGGTATAATATGTGCATGTATGATCAGATGTGATTTTAGACAATATCAGAACTCAGTGTCGCTGCTCCTGTTTCCAGCTCTGAAAGAAGTAGTGTTCCACCGCAGACTAAACTCTCCAACAAAAGACAGCAGTTTCCCCCCTTTCCATCTTGTTCTCATGAACGTTTTCAGTAAATTAGAAAACATCCAAAGGGCACTGAGTGGCTCTGACTGTAGCAAAGAAATCAAACTAAATGAGATACTTGAGTGGTGAGGGTCAGACCACAGCAAGGTCCAGGTCACATGACTTTCACGAAGCAGAAAAGTGAGTGAGCTATGACACAGTGAACCTTGCCCATTGAGACACTCTCTGCTCAAACAGAGTCATGGGAAACTTAAGCTAGAGCGAGAACAAAGAGAGCTTGATCCATGGGATGCCACGGTTCCTGAGGCACATCAGTCTTTTGTTTTCTTTCAGTTCTTTGCTGGGAAAAAGAGGGGTGAGCCATGTTAGCTGGGCTCCTTCCAGTCTTAATCAAACTCATAGTCTCCTTTAGCTAGTGGGAACTCAGCCAGCAAGGGATTGATTTAGAGTACTGGGACGTGGGTAAATAGAACCGTTTGTCATGCTCCTGCTCTGGGTTGAGCGCAAGACTTTACATCAGGGGCTGGAAGTTGCTGATTTAACTGAACTATAAGCTGATCATCCCACGGCCAAGTTAGATCTCAGTAAATGTGCACTCCTGGCTGTTTGATCAAGACTTCAAGATCTGTGGAATTTCTGAGCTCCAGTTTTGTGTTACTTACTGGCTGCCATACTGTATATGCTGATGTATTTGCAAGAATCAGCTTTTTTTTGGCACAGTGGGTCTAGCTCTGTTTCCGCTTTTGGCTCCCACTAGTAGTAACACAAACCACACTGTGGCAGGCAGAAATGCCCATTACGATCCTTAAAGAGTGAGTATGTTCCATCAGAAGTGCTTGTCGGATAACTTCATAAACCCTCTTGCACACCTTTCCAGTGTCCGGCTAAGTGTGGCAATTTCTGTAACTCTTCTGTAAGCATAATCTGTCCCCCAGTTTTTCACTGATGCTGTAAGACATAAAAATTCTACACGTAGTGGCTTTATCGCTTAACTGGAAAAATAATCAACAATTTTACCAAGGATGGAAACAGTTGTTAGTTGCAGGCATTTTAGATTCTCTTCAAAAATTACTTTTCCATTGGTTTTTCAAATAACACCATCTTCTTCTCCATAATGCTTACAGTGTTGTACTGAGGCTTCCTTTCTGTACAGTTAATTATGAATCACTGTAGGCTATAAAAGACGGGGCTTTCACAGGGGGGGCTGTGTGATGTTGTCAGAGGAGATAAAAGGAGAAGCTCTGAGGCTGCAGCCTCTTTGGGGCCCTGGCTAGTCAGTATTCAAGCTCCCTGCCCAACTGATAATTAGCCACACTCTGCTGTCAGCCCACAGGCCCGTCATCCCAAGTTGGGGAAAGTCCCACCTTATTATGCCCCCAGCTGGCCTTTTTTCAGTAAAGGCCCCTGAATGTAACCCAAGCTGCAGAGCCTTGATGTACCATACAATGCTGGAGATAATCATCTAACTATAATGCAGACATGGTCGAGTACACTCTGAGCTGACTTTTATGTTTTTGTTCGCCTCGCAGGGTCCACTTACAGCGTCTTGTCCACCATGCCGTCTGACTCGGAAAGTAGCAGCTCTCTCAGCAGCTTAGGTGAGTGTAGCGCTCATGGTGGTGTTCAGGCGTGAGGTGTAGAAATGTCATAAGAAAACTTCTTCCAGGAAAAAAAACACAATGAGCATGTTCTAAGGAACCAACCACAGTTTTACAAATAATAGTCATTCACTGGTTGCTGCATGTTTACACTCAGAGCACATGCAAGTGATTACACAGATGTGAGAAGGATTTAGAAACCCTCTACCCACACACACACAGACCTGTTTCATTTAGTCATTCTCAGAGAAAGAGAGGAATTGACTGGTTCGTGCCACTGAAAGGGAAACTTTGATTTGGGGGGATTTCTTAGTGATATATTCACAAGCACTAAGGTGAATGAGTAAAACAATAAGGTAGATTATTAAATGCATTTTAGCATCAAAGTTGTAAGCGATGATTAAAAATGATACAGTAAGATAATAGAGGTGGTGGAGGTTCTAGTAACTTACTGTAAATGAATGAGTAGATTTTTGGTCCTGTAGCTGCAACAGAGAGATCTTGCTTATGACTGGTTAATATTTAGACCAGTATAGTTCACTCTGAGACTAATGAACCTTGTAAGTAAAGCACATGAATTCGAGTTTAGTGAAAACACACACTAGCTATACACTTTGATCCAATAAGCTGTTTTAAAGAAATTGATGGAGCTACACTAGCACCCCCATCATTTAAGCTTTGTGAACAGCCCATGCCACCAGTGACATGCTGACTCACACAGGTACGCCTGCCCAAGCCTCCTCCCCTCCGCCCGCCCACATGGACAGCCACCAGGTAAACGAGAAGATGGAGACGGTTCTGTTCCAGCTCAGACATGTGACCCGCGAGAGGGACGAACTGCGCAAACGTCTCGCTCTCTCTTCGCCTGGAACCACCTTTGATGACTGCAGGTACTGTTCTGATCTCATGCGCCTACCTGCCTGTTTTCCAAAACAAACATTTACCGAAAGGTGCAGTGATCCTATGTGAACCTGCACTCAGTGAATATTAAATAAACTTTGCCTTGTTCCGCTTTTAAAAGCAGCAAAAATACAAGTGAGCTAAGGTTTTAGGTGACGCAACATTGCTTTAAAATATGCTCAACTCTGTAAAACAAGGGGTAAGCATACAATTTTAATGGCACCTGTGTTCCCTCGTGCTCTCATGAGCACAAAGTTTGTATGATGTTTATCTCGATCATACTTATGTCATCCTCCCGTCTGGCATCTTAAAACTCAGTGTTGATGCATTTTTGTCTCCCTTCTTCACTCTCTGTGAAACAGACCAAACTCAAAAGCAGGTCATGATTATGAGCGTCTGAAGCTTCAGTGTATGAAGGCGATGGCAGACCTGCAGTCCCTGCAGAACCAGCACAGCACCACCCTGAAGAGGTGCGAGGAGGCTGTGAAGAAAGCAGATTTCTACCAGTGAGTGGAAAGCCTACTACAGGGCCTTTTGTAAATTTTTTAGCAGCCGGCGCATTTGTGTGGTATACATTTGTGCTCAGCCTGCAGGGTTTTAGCTGGTATTTCAGTTCCTCCTCTGACATATTCACAGCAGATTGCATAGAACAGATTTTATTTTTGTGAGAGTAATAGGGATGAAGCCTTTATACCAGTCCAAAAGCTGATGAGTTAAGCCATGAAAAAATCCTTGCATCCTTTCGTCAATTTAATTTAATCTTTGTGATTGTTTAAAAAAAAGTTTTTATTGTCTTCTTAGCAGAATATATCCAGAGTCGTCTTTTCAGACCAAAGGTTGTGACTAGAAACTGAGTTACTTTTCGATAAGTAATGCCGGTCTTGAAGAGTTCATGCCAAAGCATGCTCTGCAATCATCATCTGAACCCTGTGTTCGTGGCACGGCATCTGTGCCATGAGGATAATACTATGAACAGAGCATTTGTTGTCCCGTGATATAAGCTGCGTCGAGTTGACGTGAAGGGGAGGCTGTTCCATTTGTGTGATTTAATGATGCCATACTGTCTCCAAAGTGTAGGCAACTAACATCTGGCCCCACTGCAAACAGACAGATGAAGGATTATTGCCATGTTTAAGCCTCTCATACTGGGCTCTGTTTGCACATCACAGAAAGTCTTTATTTATTACTGTTCTGTCTGCCTCTGCACTTATTCATTGACACTAAACACCATCCTCTGTGAATGGAAAATCACAGTCATGTCTGACCGATGAATTGTACTTGGATCAATAAGTCACTTAACAGATGGGGAGGCATTAGTCGTCAGTAATCATGGAGGATTTTATTTGTCCCCTTAGTGATTCATGTACAGATAAGCAGGATTACATAAGAGTCTGTTTTTACTGTAAATATTGGAATAATAGTAATTAGCATCTCTGAAATGGTATGAAGAAAGACCTTGAGTTTAACATTGAGACAGTACTTGAAATATTACCATGTAGAACGGAGCAAGAAAGCTATTAAGAATCTTCAGACTACAAAGAGAAACCCAGAGTGAGCTTAAACTTGTCTATGGTTGTGGCCTGTGTTTAATTTTCTATTTATATGTTTGGTTTGAGTCCTGTAGAGTAAACAATTGATCAGGACATTACATTATTATCTATATTACATGAAAATGGAAATAATCATCAGTTGAGCATTTGTTGTTCTGTATCACATAAGGTATAGTTATGTTTTTGCCTAGCTACAAGTGCTATAATGCTGATTGTAATCATGGCTGGCAGCGCCCGCGGTCTGATGGTACTTGTGGTGGTATCTCCTCAGTACACTGCACAGCCGTCTGGCGAGCGAGCACACCCAGCTGAAAGATGAGCTGGAGGCTGTGAGACAGGACAACATCCAGCTGGTCAGGGAACATAACCACGTAAAGCAAGCCTGCGAGGAGCTGAGGAGACTGCATGACGACGATCAGAGAGAGGTGGCTGATATGAGGATGCTGCACCAGCAGGTACCTGTGCAACTGGCAGTCCCATCTGTATTTATGCTCATGCACCAACACAGATGCATTCACAAACACAAACAGGTGCATACTGTCTCCGCATGCTGTAGTACTAGGACACTCATGTCCACTTTTGATTGCCCTTGAGATGCAATCATTTGGATCTTGACATTTGAGAGAGAAATCAATTTATTTCTCTCTCGGTGACCATTACGTCCAAGAGGACGACATCATTGAGAGAAATGGGGTCAGATGATGGGTCCTTCCATGTCTCCCATCGATCAAAACATGCTTTCACATTAGACAAATGACTTAACCTATGTCTTTTACTGTTACTCTGTCTGACATATATTCAGCCTCACTTCAGTCACAAGGTCAGATCATTACATGTTAGCAATACCTTACATAACCATAAAATTGACTTGACTTGAACCATTGGGAATGTCTTACATGGCTCTTTGATAGCAACAAGAGATGCCTCATTGTCTCCAGAGTTTGTGTCATCATTGGGTAAACTACTGTCAAACTACAGTCAAATTAGCTCTGTGATGTCAGGCCAAAGGCCGAGGCCAAACTTAGTTATGTAGTTGTTAGATGCCAGTGACATACAACATACTGTACTTTCTCTTGTGTGAGATGTGTCCTTTTGTTGTTGTTTTTTTTAATTTTTTTTTTTTATATGAAGTCGTATCAGCTGACAGGCGTCTTGTTCACAAAGAAATGTCGTTAATTGTGAGGATTATTAGTCAAGACTGCAAATTGATCTCATATGTTCTAAATAATAACAGATAGAAACACGAAAGGAAACGTAGGTATAGACAGAGGGGGGTAAGATACTGTTCACAATGGAAACAAACTGCACTGGGTCTGATTGGACGTGGACCAAGGCCCACTTTTTCAAGGGAATCTTGCAAGTTTTTACAATCAGTTTTACAATGCTCTTATATTTTAATCTTTTTCCATGGCACTAAGAGTTGCAGACAGTCTAACCTTTCTGAAAACAAAAGCACTGGTTTTTTGACTATTTTTGTATATTTTCCCCATTAAACTAAAGCTCTTCTCTCTGCAGAATCTGGCTTTAAGTCTTGCTCTGGCCTGCTACCTCAGCACACAGTGGAGTGCCTATGCCTTAATTGATTACTTAAGAGATGAAGTTACTTTTCTGTGCCATATACTGAAACAGTCCGTTGCATTGTTTTGCAGCATCCTCATTCTGCTTAGGTAAATGCACCACCAAACGAGGTGTGTCACTCTGCCTGTCTAATTCAGTAAGACACCTGAATAATGTCATTTCCAGGTGATGAGAGAGGGGTCATCTGATGTCCTCAACAAGCTGTATGACACAGCTGTGGACAAGCTGGAGGCCTTGAAGGGTGACTATGAGGCTCTGAGGAAGCGCTACAATGAAAAGACGGCCAGTCACAATGAAGACCTGAGTCGTCTGGACCAGGCAGAGGAGGAGAACCACCGTCTGCAGAAACAGCTGGACATGCTACTGAAACAGAGAGACGCTGCCATCCACTATCAGCAGC
Source organism: Toxotes jaculatrix (assembly GCF_017976425.1). Taxonomy (NCBI): domain Eukaryota; kingdom Metazoa; phylum Chordata; class Actinopteri; family Toxotidae; genus Toxotes; species Toxotes jaculatrix. The sequence continues at coordinate 13,535,631 of NC_054414.1, read as the reverse complement.
AGTACTCCTCGTCTTTAAGAAGGTAAAGCTGGGAATAGCATGGACACACAGAATCAGTGGCTCTAAAAGCTGCACAGACGCACACACTCGGCAGCTGTAAAAAGTGGAAGGATTAACAGCAAACTTTGCTACAAACTCAGTACTTGAGTTGGATGCCAAGGTCAAATCTGCGCAGTACTTAAAACATTCTTAATCCAAGGCAGATGAAGCTTTGCAGATGGGCAGATGCTTTCCCATTTTAACCTTTTTTTCTTTTATGACTCTGAGACTTAAAGCTTGGTTCTTGCCTGCCTCTGTTCTTACTAGTCATGTTTTGTTTTTGCACAACAGAAAATATTAGTCTGCAAAGTGTAAAAATTTAGAAAAAGCAGTAAAAGCGCTCTCAATTTGTCAAATAGGTTTGACAGCACGCAGCAGGAACTGTCCAAGGCTGCAGCCCAGAACAAGGAGCTGCAGCGAGAGATGGAGCGGCTGCAGTCAGAGGCGACACGGCTCAAGACCCAACAGCTCAAGGCGGTGAAGGACTGTGAGAAATACAAGGAGGAGCGGGACTCTGTGATCAGCGAGTACCGTCTGATCATGAGCGAGCGGGACCAAGTGATTAAAGAAGTTGACAGGCTTCAGACCGGGCTGGAGATGGCAGAGGCCAAGCTGAAGAACACTTCCTCCGAGAGACGGGTGGCCAACGAGGAGCTTGAGGCTCTCCGACAGGTAACAGCTGAAACAAGGGCCTCTTAGTCTCATAATGCAAATTAAATTAGGCTCATCGTTTTATTTGGAGAAGTGGGAGAAGAGTTAGACTTATTTCGGTCAGAGCCTTGAAAATTACAGCATTGCACCGGCATGAAAAACAGGCCAAAGTAGCAGATTAGTAGAAGAGACAATGAAAAATAAAATCATATAAAAAATGAAAAAATAAAAATCCTCTAGACATTGAAATTCTCATCGAAATGAATAACAAACACTTATTATGTATCACTTTGGAATGTGAAATTCAGGAAGTTATGAGTATTTGCTTTTAATCTCTATCACTGTTAATGTTTTTGGGATGTGAAGGAGTTGGCATCGGCACTGGTGGACAGGGACCGGGCCATCTGTGAAAAGAACGAGCTGCTGGAGAAATACTGCCACGAGGTGAAGGACAAGGCCGAGGCCCAGAAAGAGCTGAGCCAGGCCTGCAAGGACATCGAGACGGTGCGTGAGGAGAGGGACGTGGCCCGCAAGGAGAGGACAGAGGCCATCATCCAGAGGGACCAGCTGCTGCGGGAGTATTACCAGGCCAGACAGGTAGCCAGACAGATGGGAGATTTATCATTACGAATGGAGGGATTGATTTATTCCACTGACAATAATCCCTTCATCCCATCTCATATAGTAGTAGTAAATGTTTTTTTCAGCAGATGGCGGGTTTCCACACATTGATTTTGTTGCGAGATGTGTGTATCACACATTACACTATGCTTTAGTGTGATTGTCAGATTAATTGCAATGAAAATCCTGAGATTCCTGCATTAGGAGATTACCAGCAATTACAGTGAAAAGGTTCTCCCTGAGTTTGAAGTGCACAAGAAGACTGCAGTATCAAAAATGGATAATTAACCCAAACAACAGCACAGTAAAGTCTAATGGAATTAACTTAGCTATGGACTTAATTAATGGTCTCGCAGCACTTGACAGTCTCCCTGTTGTATAGTTATTTAAAGAGAGAGACAGAGAGAGAGCATGTGCTACAGATACAAAAGCAGACTTTCTGTGAGACGTACATTCATTATACTATATCTGACCCACTTCAAACCACACCACCTAATCCAATCTATGACCGTTACGCTTCAAACTACCTTTACAAGACATCATGGGAGGAAGTTGCGTTTTTAGTTTACAGCAATTTATTTTAGGTTTTTATGGTTAAACATGATGAAAAATGTCCCTTGGGTCTTCTTTTGAAAAATGTTGATTTCTCTAAGCTCACCATGTGCTAAATGCAGATCCTTTTTCCTTAAAGGCATCTAGTAAACCCTTCAGATTGCATAAAAAAAATGTAAGGGACATCACTGGGGTGGATGTCCGGAGAAGAAACTTAAAAATAAAGTCAATGGGTTTGAAGACTTAACACACACTGAAACACTGCACAGCTGCAAGAGTTCATTGCTGCAATGTTACCGTGGATGGCAATTGCAAGGTTAAAAGAAGAATTACACCATTCAGGTTACAAAGTTCTCTACCAGTAATATGTGTGTTTCCATGTATTTGATTGGCAGACGTTGCTGGATGATGTTACAGTGTGTTGATGCAAAAGTTGAGCTAGGTTCACACAAGTATGTGCGATTTTTGCCAGAGCTTGTGCATCAGGACCTCTTCTTAGGAAATGCTGTTGGAATGAACACAGCTGCAAGTGTCTCGTAAATGTGTGGGAGAAAAAATATTTGTTGCCGGGAAAATGGCTCATAAATGATGAAATTGATCTTAATCCTTCAAACTGTGTCTATCACACAATCAAGGACCATATTAGACTAAAGCACTTATCTGCTTACATTCTGTGTGTACTCCAGTCATTTTATCATACCCTTCACCCCCTCCAGAAACAAGACTCTGCCACTATGGACATGGAACGAGCCAACAAGGAGATCGAGATGCTGAGGAAGCAGTACGAGGCCATCTCTCAGGAGCTGAAGGAGGCCCTGCAGGAGGCTGAGGTAGCCAAGTGTCGACGGGACTGGGCCTTTCAGGAGAGGGACAAGATAGTGGCAGAGAGGGAGAGCATACGGTAAGGGCTTGGTTCAAAAGATATCTGTGTTTGTTATTTGGAAATATGTTATATTAACATTACATGATAGTGGAGAGACACTTCACCTAAAATAGAACTGTTTGCCTTTTGTGCGCTTCCTTACGAAAATTTGTTTATCAGCACGCTATGTGACAACCTGAGGCGAGAGAGGGACAGAGCTGTCAGTGATCTGGCAGATGCTCTGAGGAATCTGGATGACATGAGGAAGCAGAAGAACGACGCTGCACGGGAACTCAAAGAACTAAAGTGAGTCATTCCTTAACGCTTTTTTTATGTACTTGCCAGACTTATGCCATCTGCTCTAAATTTAGGTTTTAAAGTTGAATGTTATCCTTTAAGTTCCCCATGTGTAAGAGTCTGTGGTCCTCTTGTTTGGGGATCCAGGGTGTAGATGTCATATCTTTGGTGCCACCCAGTGGAGAAATTATCTCACTGACTAAATAAAGTTCAGAGAACTCCTAAAGGTGACTATACTTTATTTAAGAACCCCAGACTTTATGTTTCCTGCAGAGAAAAGATGGAGGACCAGTTAGAAGACGAAGCAAGGTTTCGTCAGCTGATGGCTCACAGTTCACACGATTCAGCCATCGACACGGACTCAATGGAGTGGGAGACGGAAGTTGTTGAATTTGAGAAGCACAGAGTAAGAAACATTGTAATCTTAACATTTTCCCTGGCATATTTTATATTACCTTTAAATTAATCAAATACTCAATGTGCAGCGAAACCATTATAGTGTTAATATGTTTCTTTTTTTTTCAGGATATGGATTTGAAAGCACTTGGGTTTGATATCGCTGAAGGGGTAAATGATCCCTATTTACCTGGAGACTGTGGCATATTTGTCAGTAAGGTGGATAAAGGAAGTATTGCTGAAGGAAGATTAAGGTAAATGTCTTACTGCTTTGCCACCATCAAATTTTATCATCACAGGGTGTCATTTGAACCGTTGCTTTTACACATTTTGGTCAGTACTCAAGAAACATTAAGGTTTGAAATCTAGTCCTGCTTTGTATTTTGTGTCATTATTTTCTTTTTGAGAGCTTGATTCATCAAATCATCCCCCTGTTCTCTCTTCGCAGGGTGAACGATTGGTTGCTGAAAATTAATGATGTGGACCTGACCAATAAGGACAGGAAGCAGGTGATCAAAGCGGTGCTGAGCGGAGAGGGGGTGATCAATATGGTGGTTCGCAGAAGGAAGTCACTAGGAGGACGGATTGTCACTCCGATCCAGATAAACCTGACTGGACAGAAAGGTCAGCTTCAAGCTCCAATTAAGAAATAAACTTTACCATTAAAATCCCTGCTATAAGCAAGAAAATAGTGATGAGTATACTTACTGCAAAATAATAAGTCAAATTGACAGTTGTTAAACTGTATATTTGCTCATTATTTTGGATAACCAACAAATATATTTTCTCTTTCTTACCCTGCAGATTGCGGCATAGGCCTTGAAAGCGGAGTGTTTGTTGCCACTTTGGCTCCAGGCAGTCCAGCTGCTAGAGACTGTGCTCTTACTGTTGGGGACAGACTGTTAGCTGTGAGTATGCTGCCCAAAAACCTGGTTAAGTTATATGGAAAGTGATTATTCGCATTCAAAAACATGAGAAAGATACTGGGCATTGACAATGGCCTCTAGTGCCCTCTACTGACCACAAACATGTTGTTTTTAACCAACCCAGTACAACCTGTGTCCCAATTCTGCACTTTACGCTAATACACAGATTGCTGTCTTGGTAGTTAGTGTTCAGTGACCAAGGTTTTTCTTAAAGAATGACAGTTAAACTACGACTTTCAAAAAATGTTACTATTTTGTTTTCTTAGATGTGTATGAAACTGTGTTGCCACCATCACAGCCCCTCCACCACTGCAGTGCAGTAATGTCCATGGATATGTCCAGTATATTTGTCATGTTGTCCTAGGAAGTGAGTTGTAATTTCTGGGATTTTCTTTTACTTGCGCTCCAGATCAATGGAATCGCTCTTGACAACAAGCCACTCTCTGAATGTGAGTCTCTTCTGAGGAACTGTCGCGATTCTCTCAGCATCTCCCTCATGAAGGTAATATTCGTAAGCAGTTGTAAATCTTCAACAAACTCTGTGACACTGAAAATTGTAAAGTCAATTACTCTTTTTGTGTATAATACTCACCAACAACAAAGTTTCATATAACAGCTACAAATTATGTTTAAAAATAAAACATATCTTACTGGACAAAAGTCTACTGGGAACTTTTAGTATAAGGATTATCTTTAGCTTTTTGCATGGTGAATATCTCACACACTGGGTTGGAGCATCAGTCTCACTTCCCACTGTGAGTCACTGAGGTTTTGTTTGCAGAGATGTTCACTTTATTCTTTAATTTCTTAATATTTCTAAAATAAGTAAAGTAAAATAAGTTTTCATTTATTTACTTCCCTCTCTTCCTCGACAGTTCCTCCCACAGAGCTGTTCTGGTCAGAGTTTATTTGATGGTTTGAAAGACTCGGAGAAGATCTCTCGGCTCCAGTCCTGTGAGGTCCACTCTAGGAACTGCAGGAACTCCAAGCACAACTGCTCCAAGCATAACTGCTCCACACAAACAGACATTTGCAGCTGTGACTTGGGTGGCAGAGGGGAGGAGGTGTGTAAGGACACAGGTGACTCTCTGGACAGCAGCAGCAGTAGTGCCCATTCCCACCACAAGCCCTTTTCCAACAGCTCTCTACACTCCCGCTCCCTTTCCACCTCGCACACTCCCTCCGAACCCCACCCGGACTTCTGCTACAGGAGGCAGGAGCTCCACCATCGTCCCTTCACCTTCACCCCTGTGCTCTCTGACTGCAGCTCACCTCAGCCAGCTGTGGACCGAGTGCAGGGCTCACCAGCCAAGCCAAGCGGAGGCACGTGGCCCAAAGTAATAGTGGGAGCTTCGATTCCTGAGTGCGCCCAGCTGTCCATCTACAAAAAACCAAAACAGAGGAAATCCATCTTTGACGTGAACACTTTCAGGAGACCTGAGGTCCCCCCGAAGTTGGACTACATGTCTGTCTCCCAGTTGCCCAAGCACTCGCCACAGAGCTCAATATCTGAATCAGCTCAGACCCCACCCACCCCGCCCGCCAGAAGCGATTCGTTCAGGTTCAAACATCGGCAGCAGAACAGCTCAGCATCAGACTCTACCATCACCACTGGCACTCCCCCGGCCTCCCCAGCTCAAGCTAAAAGCCCACAGGACGAGGGAGAGACAGGGAACCAGCTCTATTACACCGATGCTCCTCCAGGAGAGACCAAGAGCGCCGCTAAGAAGCCTGCTGAGGAGGAGGGGAGTCGACGCAGGGCAGAGGAGCGCGAAAAGAGGAGGTACCGCCCCAAATCAGCACCAGCACTGCGGAGAAATGTGACTCCATTGCACATCCCAGTTCCCATGCAGGTAACTGAGACACAGGCCTTATGTGATCTGGCATCCATTTTGACACATGCATGTCTCCAGTAAACCGCATGCTTCTGTCTTCCCTTTCTGAATCCCTGGTAGATCTTATTCAGTGGTGAAACAGTTGGCTGATTTACTGATTTTATTTGATCAGCAAATGGAATCACCAGCAGACAGAAATGCCAAACAGGATGATTTCTGTGAGGATTTGACTGTTAGTTGAATAAAACCAGTAATTTAAAGGCACTTTTGAGTATTGGAACTAGTGATGGGAGTGTTACTGTTTCCTGACCTCAATTAATCATCTGATTAATTTAAAAAATCATTAGGAGAACAATTGACAGTTGCAGCCCTAAACTTATTAGCTGTTTGATTGCTTTGTGCAGGTACAGAGTTTCTCTAATGACGAGCACTCCCCAGAGCCGATGGACTTATTGCGCTTTTCTCCTATGAGAACTAATCGGTACAGCATGCCCTTTGCACCTCCCAGCTACGGCAGCATTGCAGCACGTAAGTCATCTGAATAAGTAACCAATGAGCCAAGGTGTTTTCCACCACCATCTGAACACAACATTCGTGGATCAAAGGATGTTAAGAGTCTCTATACTCTTTCATCTTCCTGCTTGGGAACTGGAAGATGCACTTGTGATTGCCATAATTTATTTATATTTCATAATTATATGCATTTGTACAGTTTGTTTTTACCACAACTGAGAGTTTGATCTGATCTTTTCTTTTTTTTTTTTCTTGTCCTTTGTGATTTTCCAGACCCAGCACAGCGAGGTTTAGCCCCATGTCCTGCTGTGACGGCTGTAATGAGGAACCCGGTTTACACGGCCTGGAGCCATGAGATCCAGAGCAACAACTGTCCTCCAGCTCCCAGCTCGGGAGTCCACCCACATTCACACACAAGGTGTTTACACCTGTCAGTCTGCTCATCACACTAATAGGTCTTTTTAACAGCAGACATTTTGACTTGTCATAGGAGGAAAAGCACAGGTGTTTCTAATATGATTTACATAATAATAGAATTAATTCTCTTCTATTCAAGTGCCTCAGTAAGCCATGACAGTATGGCAGTGAGCCAGCATGCACAATAACAGGACCGTGTAACTGAAGCAGCTAAATGAAATTCAGCCATCTTTAATTTTCATCTTTTTTTTTTTTTTTTTACCTCTGTGCTTTTCCTCCTGTGGCATGTCAAAATGTTCTCTGTGAAAAAGCCCCCTATATCCAGTGGAGAGTTAGTCCAGCTCCTCCTGTGAGCAATCAACAAATTACTTATTCACTTTCAGCCCGTATTGTTGAGTGTTCAAACAACTTGTTGATGAATAAATAACAATTTTGACAGCTGATGGTTTTTCCCAATCAAAAGCACATAACATTTTCTGTTTAATATTATATTAAATGGAATATTTGGGGGTTTTTGATTGTTAGTCAGACGAAACAACAGTGTTTACCCTGTCCTAGATCTCATGAACAGATGGCATGTAGCAAATCTTGAATAATTGACTGCCCAGGGACTTACTGAGGCCTTTTCCTCCACTTTTAGCCCCCAACATCAAGGTCGCCTAAGCCTGGACCTCAGCCACAAGCGCGCTGGAGAATCGACTGAGACGAGCTGCAGCCAGCCACCTCACACCACCAACTCCCTGCCCTCCAGCGCCAGACTGGGTTTGTATGGAGTCCTAGTTTTAGGCAAATCATAACGCATAAAATGTGCTGTAAAGAATCTGCTGCATTTTCTCATGGTTTAAGGGTCTGTTTACCTAAATTACAAAAACATGTTTTTCCTCTTTCTTCTAATTGACCACACGAATAGTTTGAAAAGGTCAGCAGTATTACTGTATATCACACAGCAAAGGCCACATATTTAATCAGTGTGTTGACCTCTATCATTTAAATTGACCAAGCAACAAGATGCAACACAATCTGTCTGACTCAGCTGAGGTGATGACAGTGAGTAACTGACCACATTAAACATTTGCTCTGTCGTAATTAATCAGAACAGTGTGTCACAATGGAAAAGCTGCCCACCACTTTCGCTAAGCACCTTCACAGACTTAAGTGAGAAAAAGTTTTTTTTTTTGTTTTTAATTTGGGTGAACTGACCCTCTAACAAAGTTCCTTTGTTTGTTTTCTTTAGGCTCTTTGAGTACTTTACAGTTTAGGGCAGAGCGTATTAAGATCCCTCCGACTCGTTATCCACGCTCCACTGGATCTGACAGAGGTACAGTTGTGTTTGGCAGCTCCATCGTCTGACAGTGAGCATTGCAGCAGTAAACAGCATGTCTGAGTTCATACCTTTCTTTCTTGCCTCTCTAGGCTCACTCTCACATTCGGAGTGTAGCAGCCCGACACCTCCAATGTCCCCTGTCAACCTGGAAACATCGTCTTTCACCAGTAGCCAATCACAGAGCTCCATTTCCACCCAGCCCAGGATATCAGTCAGCCCTGCTCCAGTTGGTGACAGGAGGAAGGATGGGTAGGCCAGCCCCTCGTCTGGGTTGTTATACTGCCATCATTCAGCAGTACATGACTTGTTTTCCACCATTTGTCTGTGCTTCTGCCTGGTTCATTGTGATTAAGCGCTTGTAAAGCAGTAAACAAAGCCGAGCTTCCATCTCATACCGTTACAACACAGACTTACCATCTATCATTTTGTCCACATCTCTTTCCTCTCTGCTGCTGTTCATTATAACCTGAACTCTTTCTCTCCTGGTTTGGGTGATCACACTCTCTCTTTCCTCTCTTCATTTTTTTTTCTCAGATCTGTCTCTTATAACACTTCCTCTGTCAGACTTCCACTGGCAGTTAAGCCCAAGTTCTTCTCTTTAAGAAGCTTGAGGTTTGTCCTGTGCTGCTTGTAGCATGTGCAGTTTATGCACCGCGAGATTGTTAGAGCACGGATCTCAAGAGCTTCTGTCTAAAATATGCAAATGAAAATGTTATATTCTAGCCTTGCTTAGCTGCAGTGATCCTGGATTTGTTTGAAAGTTTAATAGCCCTAATAATAAAGACTAATGGATGCCTGTCCCTTTAAGTCATTGTCTTTTGTCTGCTTGTTATTTATTCAGAATGCTGCTGAATTTTGTATTATGGCATGATGCTGAGTTGCATTCTGAAACGCACTTGGCATGCCCTCCACAAGTCCCATATCTTGTTGAGATCTTTTGTAATGGCTAGCAATGCATCTTTGATTTAAATGAATCTTTATAAGTAAATCACTGTACAGGGAGCTGCACTGAGCTGAAACAGCAGAATGCAGGCAACAAGTTTATAGAATTGCATGTTGCATCCTGCCAACAGTCTTCATTGTTTCCCACAGATGTCAGCACATCACAGTTGTACAAAATGTTCCTCTTTTTCCCCTGAAGGCCATACTTGGAGGAGCCACGCAATGTGACAGTACAGAAAGGAGCTGAGCCACTGGGGATCTCCATCGTCAGTGGAGAGAACGGCGGAGTGTTTGTGTCCAAAGTGACAGCAGGCAGCATCGCACACCAAGCTCGTTTAACGTACGGAGACCAGCTCCTTGAGGTACAGCAGCCACGACGCCTCAACTAAATGTCTAACTGTGGTAGATCATTTCTTTGTGTGTCTCATGAATCACTGCTGTTTCCAGTTTAATGGAATCAACCTTCGCAATGCCAACGAGCAGCAGGCGCGGCTGGTGATCGGGCAGCAATGTGACACTGTCACCATTCTGGCTCAGTATAATCCTCACATGTTCCAGCTGGGCAACCACTCCCGTTCAGGGTAAGAAGGAGAGGAGGAAAGAACACGACAACACTGACTTACACAGACAAGGGTTATGAATTTTAGATAGTTTGAACCTTTTACGAACCAAAGAAATTTGGTGATGCAGTCCTATTGGTATTTGTTTCCAGTATAATGTGAGAAAATTAATTTGAATAGTCCTGCTACATACAGTTAATGCATGAACACCAAACACTGCGTACACAGAAAACTACACCTTATGAGTACACAACCAAACAGATCACATGCTGCACTGCCGAAACTATCCTCAGGCAGAATGAGTGGATTATGTGACTGAGATTAGCAAATGCAAACAGTAAACAAAGAATAAATATTCAAAACAACACAACGCCACACCTCTTCTGCTCTCCTCAGTTCTCGGATGGAGTCCATCAGCAACCAACCAACACCCCAAGGCAGCGGAGCCACCACCCCAGACAATCACTCTGTTGCTGATACCCTGAGTGAGCAGGATGAGGGCACCATGACGCCACCGTCCAAACAGACCACTCCTGCCACCAGCCCTCACAACTCCTTCAGGTAGAACTGTGAAGTCATATTGGTATTTTTATTTCCAGGGGCTTTTCATATTTTGTATCATGATGATTATTTTGTGACCATTTTGCATTGCATAGACAACATGGTGGAGTCTATGGTGAAATTCAAAACCTGACTGTGAGGTTTTTCTTTAGGCTTCCTGGTTCAAGCTCGTGCAGGGCGGCAGAGCCTCGACTAGTGCGGCTGAAGAGGATCCAGGTGGAGCTGGGAGTTCAGATCTGCGGAGGAAACCTTTACGGCATCTTTGTGGAGAGTCTGGACGAGGACAGCCCTGCTAAGAGTCCTGATGGCCTGCTTCCTGGAGACTTGCTACTGGAGGTACCTGCAGTGTTTATCAATCACTTTAATCCACTAAGAATGTGATGTATACAATACAGATTATTTGGGCAGTTGATGAACACATGATTGGACATAATGTAGGAATAATATCCTCTGTGTGAATGAACAAAAGCGGTTACATATTCAGTTCAAGAGGTGCTCCGTTTTCGCAGATTTGATAGCATTATAAAGGCATAACTAACTCTTGTTTTTTGTGCATTGTTTTATGTTTTTGACTGAAAAACACCTTTGTGTAACTGATGTCTTCTAACAGTACAATGGTGTAAGCATGAAGAACAAAACTAAAGAAGAAGCTTACCTGGAAATGTTGAAACCAGCTGAAACAATCACATTCAAGGTCCAGAACTGTGTGGACAACCTCTCTGCGATCAGAGAGTCCCCCGGAGATGGATTTTTTATAAGGTACCCTAAATATTTACTGTATCAAACAATCCAAACCAGAGACAAAGTTTCAGCTTTAGCCATTGTTGGTGCACATTTGGTTTTATAACATTCAACCAAGGAAGTACACAAATCAGTTACAGTATTAGACCTGATCATAACCATAACCACAGTAACTTGATGTTTGGTAATATTAGGCTTAAAAACAGGCTTAAATGAATTATCTTATCATGTTTTGGTAATTTGTGTCTTTAGTATAATCTCTTAATATAGTCTGTTGCTGTCTGTGAATTTGTCTCTCAATCTTCTCATTACTGCTTCTTTGTTTATCTGTTGTCAGAGCACTTTATGAGAGGGTTGCTGAAGTAGAGCAGGAACTAAGCTTTAAGAAAGACGACATCCTTTATGTTGAAGATACGCTGCCAAATGGCAATTTTGGCTACTGGATGGCCTGGCAACTTGATGAGAACGCACAGAAGCTGGAGAAAGGACAGATACCAAGTAAATACATGTAAGTCTTGTCTATAGTTTACTTTTGCATACTAGAGGTTATTTAATCACCATTCTCGTTATCTCCATAAATCTGAATGAGCACTTCCAGCATTCATCAAGCTTATCTGTAAAAGAACAAGAGTGTGATTGCAGTTTATGTGAACATGCTTATATATCTCCTTAAGGGTGGACCAGGAGTTCTACAGGAGACACAGCATGGCCGATATGAAAGATGATAACGGCACCAACAAGACTCTTTCTGCTGCTGCACGGAGGTCCTTCTTCCGTCGGAGGCTGAAGCACAAACGCAGCGGATCCAAGGATGGGAAGGATCTGATGGCTCTGGATGCCATAAGCACAGATTCTTTACCCATCGCAGAAGGTAAGAAATGCACAAGCAAAATATAATGCAATGAGTTAACAAGAATGGAGAGCAATGAATGGAGAGTTTGGGACAAATTATTCAGATTGTTTATTTAATTGCCATAGTATCCTGCTTTCAAAATTTAAGAAAGTTAGTAAAAGGAAGAAATATTTGTAGGAGGGTAAACTCAAAGATGAGCAAAGTTTGAATTTTTTTATTTTTTATCCACAACAATGAAATATGTCTAGTAAGAAAATGAAAAGAATCTTAATATGCATGATAACATGTGTTTGAATGTATTGTGTTTCTGTATGTTCTGCTCAGATGGAGTAAACCTGATGTACCAGAGGGTCCAGAAGGTGGAGTGCTCATCCCCCAGAGCAGTGCTGATCTTGGGTCCGTTAGTGGAGGCCAGTAAGGACATGTTGGTGAAGGAAGCTCCTTCCAAATTCTGTCGTTGTCTGCCTGGTGAGCTTCTGTACACATAACGAGTCTGTAATTAGAGTTTATTTATTGAAGAAGGATTGTGTCCGTCAGGTTTGTGTCACTGTAGAAAGTCTGACTAAAAGTGTTGTCCTGTAACAAGTAGAGGGAACTAAACCAGTGTGAATAACACTATATAAAAAAATATATATATATATATTTTACTTCCAGAGATTATGAAGGCCTCTCAGCAGGCAATAGAGCGAGGAGTGAAGGACTGTGTGTTCATCGACTACAAACGGAGGAGCGGCCATTTTGATGTGACAACTGTTGCCTCAATAAAAGAAATAACAGAGAAGGTAAATTCATCTCAGCGTGGGTTATGCTCCATACCAGAGCTGTCACAGTGGCATCTGTGAACCTGAACACTGATAGTAATTTGTCTTTGTTGAGTATTATAACTGCCAAGCAGTGCCCCAGCATCTTTACAACCTTTGACTGAAAACTGGAGGTGAGTCAATCTAGGCGTAGAAGTCACTGTATTAAAAACCACATATGTGCATCAGTACAAAGATGCCATATTAGTCTGTGAAAGGGTTAAAGTTGGTGTGTCATGATTGGCTGAAACCCATTTAAGGATCAACGTTAATCAAATGTAAACTAACTAACTGGGTAGGTACTGAATCAGGCAACATTTTGGATGATTTTTCAGAATTGGCTGCCAGGTAGCTGAGTCAGCTATGTATCTAAATCAGGAAATATGAAAAATCAATGTTACTTATTTGGTATATTTTTTTTGCAACTTGCTGCTTTGAACCATCCTCCATTTCTCATGTAGTCTTTTACTGTCATTTTCTCTCGTAGGACTGTCACTGTTTACTTGACATTGCCCCTCACGCCATCGAACGTCTTCACAGTGTTCACATCTATCCAATCGTCATATTCATTCGCTACAAAAATGCCAAGCAGATAAAGTGAGTAATCCCATATCTTTTAAAAAAAATGGTTGTTTAGAAAATATGATTTTACAGAAAGTAATATCAAAATATAGATCATTTACACGACTAAGCCACCAGCATACAGTGAAGTCTATGTAGCATATATTTTACAGTCAAACAAATGTAGAATGTTATTTGGCATAAATGGTGTCTTTGCATTTTTTTCCTAATCAGGACAATGTTTTGGTTGAGAAAATGGATGTTAGAGTGACTCAGCTGCACATACCCCCCCCCCCCCCCCCCCCCCCCCCCAAAAAAGCTCTCATCTGTTTTGATGCTAGATCTCTTTCCAGGAAATATAAATCTCAATTACTCTCTCTTAATTTTCTCTCTGTTGAGGCAGACACTCAGGAAATTGACACATGCAGATTTCTTGCTGCTTCCATAATCATATTCATCCTGCAGACACAACTAAAACTAATTGATCAGCCTGATTTGATCAGTGTCATTAGTTCAGAAACCACAGCCTGCCCTCTCCCACCACCTGTTGAGATTTTGATAGGATGATTGTGATATCTCAAAGATCCCTCTGCTTTTTCATTTGTAATCACATGGCAAGATTAAATCTGCTGTACCCTCAGCGTGGTACTTTACACACATGTACACACACACACACACACTCAAATAGAGACACACACAGGTCTGGCAGAAACAGGCTTTCTCGTACACACCCACGCCTACAAATCTATGAAGCGGTGCAGCAGGCAAACATGGTGGAGATTGATTCCTGCTAAGCCTTCGCTGTCATCAGCTGAGTGCCAGCTGTCCAGGGAGAGCTCGCAGGGCCTGTGGCTCCACTTCATGGCGTGGGTGGCTAAAACACTCTGTGCCCCCATCCGCTACAGCTGCCACATACACACAAACACACCTCCCACTGCCTGCCTGCTGCAGCGATTGACGGAAGCTGAAGCTTTTTCATTGGTTTTTGTCCTGTGGGAGGCATCATCAGACCAAAATGTTGACTGCATACAGAGTGCCAGGGAGACATGGCAGTGTGATTCTAGGTTAGGTCAGAGGCTCCCAGTGGGTGAAGAATGAAGACACATGGCCTCCCCTTTAGACTGTGCGCAGATATGGAGTAAACCACTGGGCTGGAAGGCTTTAAAGAAGAGAGATTTCACTGAAGCTATGAAGTTGTTTGTCTGTTAGACCTGTTGTAGGTAGTACGTTAGAGGGTTCAGGGATTGTGCTGTACCATATATATTAAACATTTCTTCTGGGATAGTCTCTGGCTGTTCTGGTCTGTTGTGGGCAATGTTACAGCCCAGTGAGATGTTTTTGTAAATGAATTTATAGGGTTTTGCTTCAGTATGCATTTTGAATTTTCAGGTATTAGTAAAAAGGAGACCTTTCCGTCTAGTTATTATTAATAGAAATTCCAAATTTATTTGCAGTCTTAAAATAATGAGTCATCACAGTAGGTTTTATTCATACCGTGATTAGAATTTTAGGAAGACATGTTGAAATCCAGCTGGCAAACATGTACCACAAGCACAATGTTAGCTGAGTTATTAAAGCAATACTTGGTAACTATTTTAATGTGTGAGCATTTAGTATAATATTATCTGATCTCAAGAAGTAAATCCTAAAAAAAATATGTAGAGGTGTCAAACTGTGTAAACTGTGAAGTGAGATTTTCTAGGATGCTGACAGGTGCTGATGTTGTCTCATCAGAGAACAGAAGGACCCTTTGTACCTGCGGGATAAACTCTCACAGAAACATTCCAAGGAGCAGTTTGAGGCGGCACAGAAAATAGAGCAGGAGTACAGCCGCTTCTTCACAGGTTAGTGGAAATGACTTATTTTATCTCTGATGCACAAATGCTAGAATGGACACAAGGATTACATAATAGCAACAATTATCTTGACCTTGCAGAAGCAGCTTTGTACACAGCTAATGGTAATAAATAGAATTTTGTGGTAGTCAGAAATTTTCATAAAAAAAGAAAAACTATCTTTTGGTCCTGCTGGACATACAAAAAACTTCAATGATATGCTGATATTTCTGTCTGGACCTTGTGAGTCCAGAGAGTAAAAATTAAACACGTCCGCATTGTAAATAAAAACAAAGACAAAACTGTTCACCCTAAAGAGTCAGCTCAAATCCCATTGATTACACCAAGTGATTTCTATCAGTGCAGAGTTTTGCACTGTAGGGGTTGTGCTACATAGTGAGGGTCCATTTTAACCAAAAAGGAAACCAAAATACAAAAATAATCTACAAAAACCATCCAGAAAAAACTCTTGGAATAAGTCATGGTAGCAAATATAATCTTTATATTAATATGGTTTATCCAGTGAGTCTCTTAACAGCCCACAGGTCATCTGAGGTTTTTGGAGCACAGTATCTCTGTGGTCTCTAACAAATCAGAGTTAAAGTTTTGGTATCTGGAGCAGCAACCAGTCTGAGACACCCAGCTGTCCAGGTGATTAATGACTCTATAAAAGGAGGCGATTTATGGGGAAGGGCATGGAAATGAACACATAGCGCCACTGATCCCTTCTAACAGGGAGAGGTGGCTGGCCAACTTCTGCACACAAGCCACGACGATGTGAACTATAATTATCAGCAGTTATAAATCTGAGTGTTGGGTGGTGGACGCCATGAAATGAGGCTGATCACACCCCTGTAGTACTGTTTATCTGCAAATATTTTGGCTGCACAGTCCTGTTTGTCCATGAGAATGTTAATGTTGTTTATAGCACTGAAACGACTTTTGATGCTTTCCTTGGTTTTATATTAATGTGAATTGAACATCTTTGCCTTTTTGACTGTAGGTCAGACAATATACGCCTAATGAAGAGGTCGCATTTTGCAGGCTTAACGATTAAAGGAGAACTCTGAGAATTTCACACATTAAAATCTGTTCACTGGTCTCGGGGAGTACTACTGCATATGTGAAAAAAGCCTTTTGTGACTCTGGATCGAGTTGCGTCAAGTCTGGTCAACTGCCTCCGGTGATGTCAGTTGGGTCAGCATTGGCTGAGTCTGAAAGCTGCAAGTTTGAAAAAAAAAAAATCTGTGGGTGTGGGGTTAGAAAGAAGTCAGCTTACCAGACCTCAGTAGCCCAGTCTTCATTTGTGCTTGAGGCTAGCAGCTAGAGGCAGTATTTACCTCTATAAGCATAACACACACGAATCTGTCTGCAGTTGAGTGACATTGTGGGTAATGCAGGCGCAGGGTTTTGAAATGATCAGAGGACTAATAGATAATGAAAATCATTATTTAATAACATTTTGTTTAATGGCTATCAATCAATTAACAGTCACTAGCAGCAGCTCTAGATGTTTATATACATGAAGTAAAACTTCATGTAAGCCAAATCTTCAGACATGCTTAACACTCCCCGTGTAAATATTCCTCCCCACCCCCCACTGTGTTTCAGGCGTTGTCCAAGGAGGCAGCGTCTCCTACATTTGCACTCAGATCATGACCATCGTGGAGCAGGAACAGAGTAAAGTACTGTGGATTCCAGAGGGAGCACCATAGAAATTTCACCTCTCACCTCATGTCACTCTGATACATTAGAGGATTATTTTTTATTATGGGGCACGCAGTGAATCGGTACATCTAACAGACATCATGGTTAACTCCAATACTTTTTCCACATATGCCAATATCAGCACTGATAATTATGTAATATTCCCACTACAGTAGTTATGTACTGTACTGCAGATAGATTTGTTTACACTAGTATTTAATACTTGAATGTTTTATTTTCCCTTATGTCTAGTAGCACTCCTTTAATCCCACTTTGTCCCATGAATATGTCGGACCACAAGAAGTCTGCATAGATGCAAACTGAAGACTTTATTCTTAAAATGAAGATAGAATGGAGCACTGTGTTCCCTTCTCTATATTTATACGTATTTTCCTGCCATTTAATTTATCTAATCAAATCAAAGATGTTGGTTATGAACCTTTGGTATACAAATGTAGTTGTCTAGTAGGAGGGAGGATATTTTCCATTTAATGTTCTTATTTATAGAAGAGAAATTGGGGCAAATCTGCTTCCTACACATTGTGTCGCAGTCTTCTGTTCTCTTTTATTGTCTGATGCTGCCATTTTTCTCTCTGTTGACATCATTTCAATACTCAAAGATAATATTGTGCCAAGCTAAAAAAATATTTAATCACTATACATTTTTGGATCTATTAACACAACAACTCCTATGATAAATCATACTGCAGGTATGTTAGTTTCACCACAGTTTGTCTGGTTTGTCTGTTCTACTGGTATTGCCAATGCTGTTCCTCTTTGTCAAGTGGATTTTTCTTTAAGAAGGGATATTTTATTTCTGGTTCATGGTTGGCTGTCAATACATTTACATGCACCTTGGACTTTCAGTAGATCACGTCAACATTTCATCATCAAGTTGGATGAAACGCTTTAGGTCAGGTTTTTGCCTAATGAAGGTTAATATTTCTACAAAATATTAAAAACACGAGTACAGTTAATGGAATACATGATGTCTGTGCCTTTTTTTTTTCTTTTGAAATGTAGGTTGTGTTTAGTTGAGTAATTTCCTCATCTTTTGAGCTGTTACTGCAAAATAATTCTCAAATAGGTTGATGCCACAAGTTGGACCTCAACGATCAATGCGCTTTTTGTCCACTATGTGGAGCAAACCACCGCTGGAGGTGAGAAATGGTAAGATGTCCTTTCTTCACTTTTCATACCACATTCTGACAGCTGCCTTTTGTAGAAAAATACTTCTGTGCATGGGCTCGCTATCATTTCACGTTGTCTGTCCCACAGTGATCAACAACTCTGATGCTTTTGATAAGTGTATGAGCTGAAATATAGTTGAGATGCTGATTTTTAGGAGCATTAGTTCTTATAAAACCTTCATACATACAGACGCGTTATTAAAAAAAAGTTTATACTGTAATGAATCGTTTAAGAATAAAAGTTGACATGCCTTTTTTTTAATTAGTTGTCGACTTAAGTATAAATGTCAGAATTTAGAGGATACAGAAAACATATTTTAGCCTGTAACATGTAAAAACAGACTAATTTTTTGACACCAATATGAGGAGAAAAAGAATAGGTATCTCGCCATTTAAAGTCCCTGTTTGAAAACTGGTTTTAATTTCACTATATGGATGTCATTCGTTATCAAAATGGAAAGCGTCTCCGTGGATCTGTAGCTTCAAAGTAAGACGGCGGTGACCACAAAGTTACAATCATCAAAAATTGACGAAGCGGTCACTATAAATAACCAAAACATCCTTATAAGCATCGACGTCTGCTATCGATGGCTCCTCCCCCGCTACCTGTAAATCTGAGATGCCATCTTCCAACTAATGGATGTGACAGGCGGCAGCGCCGGAGCCCGGAGCGCGAGAATTACCGAAACCGCTCGTCAACACGTGAAACCGTCGTTTTGATTCTTTTTTTTTTTTTTAATATATATTTTCAAACGACATCTCCTCAAAGAAGATCGATAGCATGCGACCTTTAACGTGAGGAGCGCATTCAACAGTGTGCTTTGCGGAGCTCAAGTAGCGGACCTGCTGAAAGCTGCGCTGTTAAACTAGGTGGAGGAGTGAGTGCATCCATCGACCGGCGAGGACAGCATCGCCTCTTCACTGTAATAATAACACTTCCTCTGTTTCGTCCATCGGGGCTGTCAGTGAAATCGTGAGGAGTTTTTGAGGAGTTTGCAAGAAAATGTGATTTTTCTTTTTCTTTTTTATAACGCACAGATCAAACGGACGATGCGCAGTCGCAGCCATGAACGCGCATCGTGAGACGCACGACTGATATCTCGATTTCAAAGGAAGTTTTTATTATTGTGCGTGTGTCTGCTGCCGACTCAACTTTTACGTCCTTGCTTAGTGAAGCCAGATGAGAAGGCAGAGGAGCGGAAGGTGGTTGACTCAACATGGCTGAGCCGCTAGGGCATCAGGGGGCGCTGGCTGGAGCTCCCCAAAGCGCCTGAATCCCAGTTGAGTTGATTGTTTTTTGGGGGCTGGCAGGTGACCACGAGCCGATTATGCCGAAAAACAGGGAGAAATTCAACCCGGACCCGTCCATCCACATATCCAAGATGAATGTGATCATCCCGTTTTCACCAGATGTGCCCTGTGACAGTAACGGTCAGCGGATGTGGTGGGCTTTCCTCGCCTCCTCAATGGTCACTTTCTTTGGGGGTCTCTTCATAATCCTCCTGTGGAGAACTCTCAAATACCTGTGGACTGTGTGCTGCCACTGTAACGCCAAAAAGAAGGTATGTCGGGTCGTTCCACAAACCACCACTCCTCAATGAAATGACTTATTTATCATCGACTTTTTGTATAGCACCCGGTGCGTGACAACAACGTGTCCAGTCAGTTTGATTTATGAAATGGGCTCGTAATTAAATCTGCGTTACGGCCCCATCGACAGAGAACACGGCGCGTGACTCTGAATAATGAACTCCGCTACTCTTGGCTTAATGTCACATACAGTAACAATGAGATGCCATTTTACTAAAATTATTTTAATCTTGGACTAGATACAGGTGAAGGATAGTGTGTTTGGGGAGGTGTACTTGTTCCTGTAGGCTGACTGCTTTTCCTTCCATATTTTAACATGATATTTACCAAAAAAAAAGTCATTTTTAATAATTTTGGAAAACAGTGAAAAATACACCTACATCTGTGGCAACTTGTCTTTCCAGAATTAATGCGCGGGTTACTCTGGGTAATCCACAGACCTCCATATGAACATTTGGTATTGGAACTATTTTCTGTTGAAGAATGAGTCCATATGAAAATAGTTCACGGTGTGTTCTGCGGATTAATCAGAGTAACAGGTACACCTTGTGGAATGAGATGTTGCATGTTGAATAGGGCAGGAAGGGGGCAATATTATTTTATTTTTTGGTATTTTGGGTGTCACCACCCTTTAATATTTTAGGACACAGATGCAGATGAAATCCACTGGAGGATTTAAAAGCTACAAAAGCTGAAAAACTGAAATTCTGGCTCTAAGACTAATGTCAAATGTAACTTGAGAAACTGGTTGCCTAGCAGTTGTCCAAAAAATCTCATCCTTAGCATATTTTTTCATAATTTATGTTCCCATCAACATAGTCTGAGGTCATCAGTATTTGCTGCTTGAAAGCCTCCAGTGAAGCGCATGGCACCATTTGTTTGACTCATTTCCAAAAGTCAGGAATAGTTTTCCCCCTGTTCAGGACACACAGAGCCCGTCAGCTGCTGCTGCTACATGGGTCAGACATTGTTGGGAGATCTAATTCTCTCACCAGTGGTGTGTATCTGAGTGTCTGTGTGGAGGTTAACACTCATGCCACAGTGTAATCCCCAGAAATAATTTTCATAACATTTAAGGCAGACTGCCACTAGATTTTCTGCTTTACAATTGTTACGACACCGTCTGCCCGAGGCCGCGTGCAGTCCCGCATTAGGGGGGAAAAAAATAATCATGCAGATTTTCTGCTGTACTGAGCGTCGATCAGGCTTTGTTTTAGGTTTCTGAACTGTGAAAAAAGATAAAGTTTGTGCCCTTCCTCATGTTCTGTAGGACAAAGATGGACTAGCTGATAAAGGTTACAGAGATGGAGCGGTTTATCTTTTTACCTAATGTATGTGCAGTCGTCTCTCAGACAGACAGGGTGGAAGAGAAGAAATGGCAAAGGCTGAGTGCGGGGTGGTGCTGACCTTTTGAAGACAGACGTCTGTATCATTTCCATGCTTTGGTCGTTGCTGGTTACAATTAGGGCTGCAACTAACGATTACTTCATTAGCTTATTATCTGCTGATAAAATATAGCAAGTTCCCAGAGCCCAAGGCCATGTCTGAATTTTGCTTGTTTTTTCTGACCGACAATTCAAAGCTCAGATACATTCAGGTTGTAATTATATAAAATGAAGAAAAGCAGCAAATCTACACATTTGAGAAGCAGGAATCATCAAAATGGAATATTTTTTCTTGATAAATGACTTAAAAGATCAGCTTAAGCATCTCAGCTCTAGTTGCAGTGTCTAAAACAATCCGTCAGCTTGCATCTGAGTTTTATTTATAGGTTTGTAGAAATGGAAAAGAAATGCATCTGTGAAAAATAAGATCAGTCCACAGTCGAACACTGTTCATGTGTGAATACCGGAGAGATGTCAAGTTTTGTGTTTTTGTTCAGATTTTGCCAAGTGAAGCTGGTGAGCTCCACCAACCTGTTGTGCTACTCTGTGGGAGTCAGCCAGGGACGGGTCATCCTTTCACTTCCAATCTTCCCCTCTCCTCCTTTTGCTCTCCTGGCATTGATTTCGTAACTCCTGCCCTGTCTTCTTCTCACACCTCTTTCTCTCATCCAAGAATCAACCTTCCTCCAAAGTGTCAGAAATGCAGTGTCAGGCGCATACGGTATGTGCCATATGAATCAGTGTTTTTGTTGCTAAGCAACTAGCAAGCAAAGGATTTCATTATAAGAGTAAATCTCTCTCTGTTATGCAGTTGTCGAGGCTGTGAGATGTGGCAGGTTGTGTTGGAGGAACACCTCCCCACCCCCTCCCAGTCTGTGCATGTCATTAGCAACCCAAACATGGAGCTTTCAGTGCATTGTTCATAGATGGGAGATGATAATCAGTTTCCTCCTTTTCTGATTTTCAGTTTGTTTTTCCCCTCTGCGGGGCGTTCGCTGCCCCGTTCTGTTCTGACAGCTCTCATGTCTCTGAGACTGAGCCTCCATCTCTGTGGTTCTGCCTTCCCAGTCTGATGGCAATCGATGAAGCTCGTCGTTTGTGAGGTTCTGATGAATGACAGCTATTATCTGTCTGGGAGGAAGAAAGAAATTGTGTTCATTGTAAATGGCACTGTACTCACAATGGGGAGATGAGTCGCTGTGGCAGCTTCTCAGTCAGGTTTCAGACTTGTAATGTGCAGGGGTATTTTTTTGTTGTTTATTTGTTTGTTTAATCTATGTTCAGCTGCCGGAAGTTTGAGACACCACATATCCAACAGTGGACTGGATGTGTCATTAAACTGATATGTTGTCTCTTCAATACGTTGAAAGAGGGCCCTCACATGCAGGTAGTAATTACTGGTGGCAGTGTTCAGTCGCCCGATTCTGACTGAGCAACCAGTGGCCATGAACTTTGGTACAAACATTCATGGTTATTACAGGACGAATTGTAATAATTGTCATTTATTATCTGTTCACACACCAGCTCACAGGAAGAGTTTTAATTGTTAAAAAACACATTAATATCTGTTGGATCTGTTGTTTGGATGATTTTTATTTTCTAAAGGTTATCTAAAAACCTGCCTTTTCAGATAACCTTTAAAAAATAAAAATCAGAGCAGCCATGGTGCCTTGTGCGTCTTCTGGCAGTGACTCAGAGTCCTTAGATGTGTCAGGTGCACAGGGTGGGTGTGGGTTTGGGGGTGATTTGAGGACTCAGATGGAGAGTCACTCTTATGGTGCTTTTAAGTGCCATCTGAAATATTGTAATTATCAGACGAATGCTCATGATGTACGAGTCAGAAAGTCGAAATAGCTGAGTGGCACTTTGCTGTTGTCTCTTTCACGCAGACATGCACAGGGACACGCACACAGAAACACACACACAATGCCGGCAAGTCAAGCAGAGTGAATATTAATGCAGCACAACATCAACTACATCAGCTATCATAAATTATTTTAAAAATTAACTATTTTTGTTCTCTGATTCTGAAATGAAAATTTGCTCTCGGCTGCAGGATTTTATAGTAAAATACAAGAGCCTGATTTAGTTAGTGTCCATTTCATTTTATGTGTAACCGGGAGTGCTTGAACACATGACCTGTTGTACTTCAGTATGAAGTCAGAAGAAGAAGAAGCTCTTGAAGGCAGCATCAGGTCTTTAATATCTAGACCCTCAGTCCTTTCTCTACATTTTCTGTAATGTAGTTTGTCGGTCTTGTTGTAAAGAAAACATATATATCCCTTGTAGTGTCTGTTTAATTGGCGGTGTGATTAGTTAGGCAAGTGTTAGCTGCTCACATTGCATAATATAAGCAGCATGTTGCAGCTTGGCTGTCATTGCACCATCTGGGATCCAACAGGTCTCAGATTAACACAAATGTTAAACATCTCAACAGTGCCAGAGCCTGCTGCTTTTTCTCAGTCAGAAAGACAAAAGATGCACTTGATGCCATTGTAAGACAGGTGTGGTAGAAAGTGTTTTAGTTTTACGTATGTACAGTATCTCAATTAGAGGAAACAAAGAAACGGTCCCAACTTGTGCAAATAGTCTTTAATCTGCCATTTTCACTCATTTTCACAGCCACATTTCATTGTTTTACTGATGCATAAACTTTTAAGTTTCACTCTTCACTTACCACTGGAATTGTTCCCTCTTCCCTTAAAACAGCCGCTATAACTCCAATACTCAAGAAACCTGGTTCAGATCCCAACAATTTCAATAACTTTCGTCCCATTTCAAATCTTCCCTTCATCTCGAAAATTCTTGAAAAAACAGTTGCTACTCAACTCCATACACATTTATCCTGCAATAATTTATATGAACAATTCCAGTCTGGTTTCCGCCCCCTCCATAGTACTGAAACTGCACTTCTCAAAATCACCAATGACCTCCTCCTGGCTGCTGACTCTGGTTCACTATCCATTCTCCTCCTTCTTGATCTGAGTGCGGCCTTCGACACAATCTCACACAACATCCTTCTGGACAGACTCTCCTCCATTGGCATCACAAACACACCCCTCAACTGGTTCCATTCATACCTCTCAGGCCGCACTCAGTTCATTCAGCTAAAATCATTCACCTCTCACTCAGTCCCAGTCACTACAGGCGTGCCCCAGGGCTCTGTCCTGGGGCCCCTGCTGTTCATCATCTACCTTCTCCCTCTTGGTCACATCTTCCGTAAACATTGCATTCATTTTCATTGCTACGCGGATGACACCCAGCTCTACCTTTCAACTAAACCCAACATTACACTTCCTCCCTCCTCCCTTACCAATTGCCTCCTTGAAATAAAATCCTGGTTCACCTCAAACTTCCTCAAATTAAACAGTAACAAAACAGAACTTCTTCTAATAGGCACAAAACACACCCTGAGCAAACTCCATAACTTCTCCATTCCCATCGATAACTCCTTCGTCTCCCCCTCTCCCCAGGTAAAAAGTCTGGGTGTCATCCTCGACAGCACCCTCTCATTCACCTCCCACATCAATAATGTCACCCGGTCTGCCTACTTCCACCTTCGTAATATCAATCGTCTCCGTCCTTCTCTGACTCCTCATTCCACTGCCATTCTGGTTCACAGCCTAGTTACCTCCTGTCTAGATTACTGTAACAGTCTTCTATTTGGCCTCCCTCATAAAACCCTCCATAAACTGCAACTGGTTCAAAACTCTGCTGCCCGTATCATCACACGCACCCCCTCCATCCAACACATTACACCCATTTTGCAACAACTCCACTGGCTCCCCATCACATACCGCATTAACTACAAAATACTTCTCCTCACTTTTAAAGCCATCCACAACCTCGCCCCTCCATATCTCTCCGATCTCCTCCATGCTGCCACACCTGTCCGCACCCTCAGATCCTCTTCCTCCATCCATCTCACTGTCCCCTCTGCCCGCCTTGTTACCATGGGGAGCAGAGCATTCAGTCGCTCTGCCCCCCAGCTCTGGAACTCTCTCCCACCTGACCTCCGTAACACTGATTCACTTCCACATTTCAAATCTAAACTCAAAACTCATCTGTTCAGATTAGCTTACTCTCCCTGACCACAACTGCATTGTCTATTGTCTATTTTAAACTGTACTGTCTCTTTTGTTTTTTACTGTTTTCTTATTGTGTATGTTTTTATAATGTAAGGTGACCTTGAGTGTCAAGAAAGGCGCCTATAAATAAAATGTATTATTATTATTATTATTATTAAGTTTTTTTTAAACAGTTTGTGATGATGTTTATCAACAGGTGAGTCATTCATTAACTAACTAACTACTAGAGTCCAACTTTAGCTTCTGATCCCACTTAACATTCATGTCCTCACACCTCTGATGTGTATACATTCATGTAGATATTAACCAAATAATTGTGTTCATTCATTGAGTGATTCATTGATGGGAAAGATGTGAGGCTGAGCGTCATATGTGATACAGACCCAGACTTTCTTCAAACAGCTTAGGGGCTGTAGATCAGTGATGAGAGTCAGATATTTCAGGAAGTTTTTCCTCCTCTGAGAATGGAGATCCATTATTAATGTGATTAATATTAATATATTTTTAAATTATTTATTCACTTTTGAAGAAATTGTGTCACGAGCCACATGTTCTATTCTAGCTTAATGTACTCTCCCTTTGAGAAATGATCATGGTGGGTCGTGAGAATAGGCTTACGGTGTTGATCAATGACCCATGGTGTCAGGAGGACTAGATTTAGGCAGGATAGTCAAACCTAAATTTGGAGGCTTAGACTATTGATCAAAATGACAAAGAGGACATGTGCTGCCTTAGTGGCTTTAATGACTACATGTACTTTTCTGGTGTCTGTGCCTATTAAAAATGTATCTTATCTATTTTAATTTTTTCATTAAAATCAAATCCAGTGGAGGATTGTTTAACCCTCCTCACATTGAAGGTATCTTCCTGTATGTGACCGTAAGATGAAATCAACTGTCAAAAAAATAATAATAATAATAACTGGGTAGGGGCATATCATGAATCACAGATCATTATTCTTTGAACTCTGCCTTTACTGGCATTAAAAAATATCATCATATTAGATTTGGTCATTAAAGTGCTGAGGGATGCCAACAGCGTGATGCCAATTAAGACTGCTTAAAGGCTATCACTTCCCCCAACACAGCCTGCGTCACTTCACACGGAAGTGAACTGGCATAAATACATCAGGTCCAATGTTTCATAGAGTTGTGTCGGTCAAAAAGACAGGGCAGAACCATTCACATGAATTTTGGAAGTGTTTGTGAAAGTGTTTTCAAAAGAAAATGAATTGTGCACAAAGTCCATCACTTTTAGTTTACTGACGACCTTTCAGTCCTCAGACCTTTATCATGCAAAATTCATATAGGCAAACAACTCCCCAGATGATGGGGAAGACGCGGCGTTATCATCCATTACTACCAGTTTAGCTTTATGTTCCTTAACAGTGAAACACCCTATTGAACAGGCTGCTGTCTGATGAGGCAAACAGCATGTTCTTTTCCCTTTCAGTCTCTAACCCACAGTCTGATCCACACACCCTGATCCCCTTAAGGGGATTCAGAATTTAGATTTGACTTAAATTCCCCCAGAAGCTGTGTTTCAAGGCCAGTCTGATAAGATTTTTTTTTTTTTCAAAATAAATCATGTAACCTTCGAAGGTCTGTGGTTTTGGTTCACAGTGTACAGTGACTGCTGCAGAGGAGTCTGTTTGCCCATTTTATTACATCAAAACACGTTTCACTCTACCTGAACTAAAACTGCACTGAGTGTAAGTCTCAGCTAAATAATGGAAAACCCACTGTCTGCTTGAAAACAGCTCATACCTGTTGCCTCTCATTTCTACATCGCAGTTTCACAGAATTTTCCATTCCTGTATCTTGTTGGCTGCGTGAGCTACTAAGTGAACTGGACATGTTATTATAGTGTTATGAGGTTAGTGCTGCAGGGCTCTGGACAGGCTGTAGGAAGTGTAACATGGTCTGCTGGTGGTCTGCTTGTCTCTGACTAATGGCTCTGAACATGATTGAATTTCTTTGTGCAGCCAGCTATTTAGTAATAATAATGGTGGTTGAAATCTTTGCTGTGTGGGTTGGCAAAAGCCATTTCTCTTTAAAAAGGTGTAAAATAAGTAGAAAGACCCAAGTAATGTGCTGTAGAATTTGACTAAATCTATTTTCTCATTTATCTGTGCCTGTGTTTCTGAAAATATTGCACCTTTTACTATTTATCTCACACTCTTAGTTTTTACCCTGTTTGTCGCTCTCAGGCACAAACCCACTGGTTTCTACTGCAGACATAAATCTTTACAAATGCATCACAAATATGTGAAGTTTAATTTCTTTAAAAGGCTCAGTCATTTCCTAAAACAGCTGGGCACTCTAGTTTTTAGTAAGTGTTGCTCATATAGATATAAGTAATTCATTTGTCAGATACTATTTGTAGTAATTAATACAATTTGTTTTTCGCTCATGTATCTACAGCCTTAGGAATGTGGCTCACTGATAACACAGAGGAATCAGTTATGTCAGACTTCTGGCTATACTTATTAAAAGTTTTGGTCTTTTTCATAGGATTCGTTTACAGTGAGAAATATTTTTGATGAACATGGGAACTGTAGTTTATTTTGAGTCGATCGCTTATCCACTGACTCGATGCCTTAAATATCTGCTGGTATAAGCATAATCTGCATCTGAAAATATTCCATAACAAATAGACTATTTACTCCTGTCAGAATAACATTTGTTAGTAAAACGACAGTGACAGTTTTTCAGGAATGTGTTGACATTAACAAAAATACAGAATATAGCCAGGCTTCTCCTTTAAGTAAATTAAAGGATTTCAATTATTTTCCATGTCCCTTCTCCCTAAACAAGACTGCGGGCAAACAGATGCTCTTGTCATCTAATCACAACTGTGTAGCCCTTAGCAGTGTGTTGCAGACCATAATTATTCATTCATTCACTTACTTCAATAGTGCTGCACCCCCTCCAGCTTTACAAAGATTTATGGTGGAGTGGAAGCACAACACATGTTGCATAGCTGCATACCAGGAGTTCTTTGAAGCTGGCTACCCTGTCGCTGGGACACACAATAGTCCATCCTACATCTGGAGAATGTGGCATGCTGAGATCTTGGGTGTAAGCACCAGAACAAAATGGACCGCTGCAACAGTGTACACATGGCACTTAGCTTAATGGAAACCATATAAACAGTGAGCAGTTATTTTTTTCCCCCTTCAACTATGTAAACTGCATAAACTAATTCCACATGATGAGCAGAGCTGTAGGAAAAAGGCTTCAGAGCGAATGATGTGTGACACCATTAAGGTAGAGGGGAAGTAGGATGTCACAGGGTAAAGAGTCCAAGCCATGTTAGCCTCGAGGCTCTGGGGTGTTTCATTGGGGAGCATGGCTAACCTCTGCATCCTGTCTCGATTTCCTGCTTTCTGAATCATTCCAGTCCCAGCAGACAGACAGACAGGCAGACGGGCAGAGAGACAGACAGGCAGGCAGGCAGCCCACTCACTCAGTGGAGCAGAAACACCAGGAGCTCAGTGGCTGCCATGGATACAGTCCTGGAGTCTCTTTGCTGCTCTCACTCTGTAGGCCATGTTTACTGTACGCATGTGTGCATGCATGTGCGTGGGTTTATTTTGAAAGCCTTGAGCCTGGTCACTATATTAAGAATGATCCATTTGGGTTCTTGAAGTGGTGATTTTGTGGTATTTGACAGTTGCTCGTGTGTTTTAGCACAGCTGCTAATCACAAAACCCAGGTAATATTTTCTGTTAAGTTTGGATTTCTGTACATGATGCTCCTTTATGTTTATATGCAAATGTTCATGTTAATTATGAATATATTTATCAAGAGAATTTTTGAACACACCCAGTAGTCCTCAAGAGCATGTTAACTTCTCCTCACATCTTCTAATACTACCATGCAGCTTGACCTGTTGAGACTAGTATAGCAACAATCAAAAATAATGTTAAAACTGACATTTCCTTGTTATACTTGGAGTGAGTTTCTATATGGATCATTAGCTCTGGTCAAGTGTGAGATTTTTCATTATGTTACCTTGTCCATCTTCGTTTCTATTAGGAGGTCCATCGGATCACCACAGGCGATGGCATCAAACGTGCCGACAAGGACGACGCGGCGGCCAGCGAGGTGGGCTGGATGACCTCGGTCAAAGACTGGGCCGGAGTCATGATATCCGCTCAGACACTGACAGGAAGAGTACTGGTGAGTTCACACTCAGTTATCATCCTTTGTTTAATCTTTGATTGACATCTAGAGCTACTTTACATGTTGCAGGCCGTTGGTTAAAACATCAGTGAGATGGAGCGTGACAGCTGATCACGATCATCCCCAAACTTCCTCATGACAGCTCAGCACTCGGGTTGGACTCCCTCATAGTATATTTTTCTGCGAGGGCGCCTTGTGAAAAATATTTGTTATTATAGGACAAGCCAGAAACCTTGCTCAGGAGGAGCTTGCATCTGACAAGCCACAAATCGGGCACGCCTGAATGTTCTTTGAATTTATTTCTGCTTGTCAGAAACATAAATATACCGTTTTGAAGTGCTTATCTTGCAAGCTTATCTCTCAGACAGGGGGGCAAACACATCAAAACAAAGTCAGGCCAACAAAGAGGAGAGATTTAAAGAGTGTATTAAGGTCATGTACCCCATAATGCCCTCAGACAGCAGAGAGAAACAGATCCAGAAGGGACGGAGGGACATGTGCAATTTACCAATTGCATTTGGTCAACTGAAGTGGTTGCCATGGCGCCTGGTGTGTCTGTTGACATTGTCACGTGGAGATCACAGGCCTCTTTGACCACGTTATCATCTTTATATTGTACGGCAGGATTAAAAGAATGCATGAGATCCTAAACAGTCTCTTATTTTTTTGTAACCTGCTGTAACCTGATTTGGTTATAAATGCTTGGCAATGGAAGTAGTAAGAGTGAGGAGTGATAAAATGAAATGGCATGAGCGGGAGCACCATGCCAAGGCTTGCCGCAGTGCTCGGGGCTTGATCCCACTTTCAGCCAGCCCCCTAAATGTGGTGCAGCATTTCCAGTTGGCTCATCATGTGGGGGCTGTTAATCAAGAATGCTGGGTAGGCAGCCACACTCCAGTATTTATGGTTTGATGTGGAATATTAATGAGCCAGTTACTTCATGTTTGTGGGACAACTGGACAAAAAGATCTACTGACCATGTTGGAAAGATAAGAAGATAGAAGTCTTCATTTAGATCTCTACTTTTAGATTTATGTGTAGCTGTTGTAAACAATTATGATTTATTTATAATAATTTCTGGTCTCTGACTGTGATAAACTCTTTGTGTCAAGTGTTTAGTCATGTGCTTAAAAAAAGCCATGTTTGTATAATCATTTTCCTTCTCCTGGTGGATGTAGTCATTTAAAACCCAGTCAAGTGAAGCATTTGTTGTTGTTTGGAGATGATGTGTCTAGCCGTAAGCTTCTGCAAAGAGCTAATTAATACCAGGAGTGGAATAAAACACTTTTTTTGCTCTCGATTTTGGGCAAAAAACAGCACATTTTCTTCATCTTCCTCCTAATGTCATATGAAACTCTGATGACTCAGGCTGAACTCAGGTCGTCCCCTCGGCATCTTCTATTAGTTCGTCCTTAGCACAGACGCTTAATGGTGACAGCAACATATTGCTAACAGAAGCGTGACATCAGCTCGACTGCCATCCTGCATTTCCTTGTTTTTCACTTTGAACCACCAACGCTCACCTCAACTCATTTACGTGTGTGTGTGTGTTTGCAGCTCAAGTGCTCTGTCTCAATGATGGCCTGACACACAACTGTTTAGCGAGTGCTCGTCTGTAACCATGGCAACTACAGCTTACCTAAACACGGCAGATGTGTGTTTTCTATGTCAGCCTGTTTAGGGGGCACATTAAAGCCTATTTCCAGGCCAGCTGAGAGGGAATTTTACAGGCTAGTAAGAGCATGCAATGGCTTAAATGAAAGGCTGGGTGTGGTTCTGTGTGTGTGTGTATGTGTATAATAGTGTGTGTGTTTTTTTTAATACATCTATCTGTCCGTGTTTAAGTAAGGGTGAACTGCTATTCCCACATCCTCACCCATGTTGTTTTTTCTTTGAAAACATAGTTTTGTAAGAAGCCTATTTGCTCTCGAAATAATGTGAAAGCATTTCACTCTGGATATCATTCTTTACCCGTTTTACATTTGTTGTGTTCATTAATAAAGGCCAGTGGAGGGTGGATCGACTGGTTTTTAACGCTACTTCTCTGTACCCAGGGAGTCGCATGTGCTACAAGTGAAATGAATGTCCTGTAATTAATTGTACCAAATCAATCCTTCTTAAATTATTAAGCAGAGATGTTGATGAAGACAGGGAGAGAATAAATCTTAACCCTTAAAGACAATAGAGACAGGGATTATGCAAAGAGGAGGCTCAGCTGCAGAAAGCCTGCAGTGTTTTGCAATTTTGATGTAGGTTTATGGATCTTGGTCAACCGCATTTGTTGATGTCTCTACAGTCAATTACTTATACAGCTCTTTTCTGTTCAAAGCACTGGTTACAAAGTGCTTTGCAGGAGGTAGAAAAGACAAAGAGGCAATAAACCAAACACAACAAATAACAAAATATAAAGTTGTAAAATCAAGAAAACAAGTTTTTAAGTTGCTTTTAAAATAATGTGCGGTATCACCACTTGAACCTTAAAAAACCTTCCATGTGATGACAAATCTCAAAATGTAAACCCATAAGTCATACATTTCTGTTGAATCTTTCTCTTTAGTTGGCTCTATAAACGCAGGGTACAAAGGTTAGAAGCTGGTTAATGTTTTTAGTACAAGATACAAACCTCAGACCTCTGACTTATGAGATCTTCTCTGAGCTGAAGAGTCTTTTTTTTTCACATTACACAAAATTAATTTCCCGCACATCTTATAATCTGTAATTTCAAACTAAAATTAGGAGTATCAGCCTCAACAATTGCAGCATGACACATTTCAGCTAAATATGACATGCTGCACAGTGGTCCTAGCTGCACACTGAGCTGTATGTTTACCTCTGACGGTGGATGTTGAGTGATAAACAGGTGCAGGCTGCCCCGTGGAAAGCCCAGAGGGCTGATGTTCATTTGCCCGGCTGGCCTCACATCTCAGCAGATTGTAAAAGATCAAACCTTGCCTTTAGGGCTATTTGATTAGCAGGGAGGACACTTCCTGATGACCTTTCAGTCTGTAAAGGTTTATCTGCTGGAGATCAGCTCTCTACTCTTCGTGCACTCAAATGAAACAGAGAAGGTGAGGCCTCGTGTTTACTTTTCTAATTCCAGGTCAGCAGCATGCTGCATGTAAGGACATGGTTGCCCCCCAGATTGGGGACACAGAAGGATCCCATCTGTCAGTTTATGCATTATTGCATTTCCCCTCCCCCCAGTCACTTTTGCATCATACAAGACCACCCTCCCTATTCATCAAAAATGTCATCACTTTACTGTTTGCTCTCACCAAAACAAACAAAACTCGCTTTGGGGGCTGAACAGGTGGCTGCAGCTCGTACCTGTGCCAAAAAAAAACTCCACCAGGTCTCCTGTAATGCGTCTTATTTCCTGTTTCCTGAGAATGTAATGCTCAAGAACCTGTAACATGGGGAGAGGGTGACAGAGCAAGTCTGAGGTTAGTGTATTCTGGGGAAAATGTGATTTCTCTTAAATGATGGGACCCTGCTGAGTGACATTTAGCTTGGTTCTAGAGGTCCATGGGTGGGTGGGTGGGTGGGGGGGGGGGGGGGGGGGGCGGCTTGGGATGTCGCAAACCTATTATTCTGGCCAAAGAAAGGTTTTCTATTAATGGAAACACAGAACTGCCCTCTGGCACTATTCATTTTGCAGTCTTTTCCCCCTAACCCCAATTTCAGTCACAAGTCGAACAGAGTCAGTGGGATTAAAGTCAGACTTGGATGAATTGTCTGCGATTGTTTAACATTGCTGGTTAAACTCTACACTGTTTTTGCTCGATGTTCACTCCCTTTATTTAAGTGATTCTGATGTAGTCATTGCATGTCTTTGCAGGCCATACATTGTTACAGGCAGGATAAGCTAGGCTACTTGGAAATGATACCATTTAGCAAGCAGATAGTGCCATATATGTTTGAGGAACTATTTTTATGAAATGAGTTTTATGCTATTTAAAATGACTTGGAATTTTTTACCTGGAGGAGAAGGAGGCTATGATGACGTTTTTTTTTCCCATCCCAAAGATTTATAGGTTAGACAGTGTCCAAAAGAATTCACTTTGAGTTCATCATGAGCTGTCAAACAACAAGTGCTGCAGATTCAGAGTTGTCTAGGATTACCGGAGACAACATGAGGAGGAAGTCCTATTGGATGACCGGGTGAAGGAATCGTCTTCTGTCTTGACCGCTGTGGTCTAGATTTGATGTCACCTGGGAGCAGCTGCAGGGGGAAAAAAAAGCTCTGAACGAAATTATAGGTGGGCCAGAAGGGCATTTTCATCAGGCGGACAAACTCACCTCCTCCTCCCTTGAGAGAGGCTTGGTGAGCAACGCCAATTGTACCACTACATGGAAAAGCTTTTTGTCTGATGAGAGTGAAAAAAGCGAAAGGGTAGAAAGAGTCAACACTTTTGTGGGGACTTGCTCTCTTCTCTCGGAGGCAATCGCGGCGCTGCAGCAGCAGAAAATGTACGAAGTGCCATTCACAAGTGATGGGAGCACTTACCCTTTACATGACTGAGAATTCAGCTTAGTGCTGCTTTGTTAACGCATTTTCCACAGTATTCAGCTCAACATGAAAGGATTCAGACAGCATTTACTGTAGATGCCCTTTTCTTGACATTCCCAGTTGACACTTGGCTTCAGATTAGGGCGTCAATGTTGTTATATGTAACGGATATTCTACCAACTCGCCTGTGGCCTTGTGGCAAAGACGAGAGGGTGTTTGCCACCTGTGGATTCCAGTGCCAGCGGGATCGTGTGTGACTTTCACCGCGCCCAGTGCAACAGAGTGAACAGCGTCACATGGCTCCCTGCCCGCCTTTAAGTCTGCCGCTATTTTCGGGTGGCAGCAGCTGCCAGGCCTGTTTTGTCAGGGCCTTCCAGAGGGAAACAATGCCATGTGAGACTGAAGTTATTTTGTTGCTTTTGTGTTCCCCAGTCAAAACAAAGTGACTAATTGACTCTTAAAAATCTGCCACTACAGTGACTTCAGTGATTAACTTTTCATCTTGCACCGTATCATCATGCCAAAATGTATATTCTTTCAACTCTTGTGTTTAGCATCATTGTGAGAATGTTAGAATAGTGAAGTTGGGATGCAGATGAAAGTAACCTGTACAAGAAATGCAATAGCTAAACTAATCTCATATATACAGTATGCATGGAGCGTCTGAAGCTGAATTCATTCAGGTCTTGTAGTTTCAATGCAAAGGATGAAGCGGTCTTGTTCACTGGTTCGCTGTCTGGAGCGTCTGGAGTCTGTCTAGATTTATAACATCATTAATATTTGCCCTCGGTGCAGCACACAGACAAATCTGAGTGTTGCTTTGACACATTTATTTGAGGTTGTCTTGACCTGTGGCCATCTGTGCCTGCAGAGTCTACAGATTGAGAGTTGCATGATGCTTAAGTCTGTGCTCGTGGGGCCAAATTCTTGCAGCAATCATACCATTAGTTTTGAACACAAGCAAGTATCAGGTGTGATAATTGCCACCACTGCGGGAAGGAGGGGGGGTGTTTCTAATTTGAAACTTCTCTTGGCCGCCACATTTTCAGCAGGATCTCATTTGGCACAAACTCTCAACGTAGTATAATTAGTTTGGTAGACTAGCATCACATTCAGACAGTCAGAGAGCAGGGAAAAACAGTGGTGAGGAGGGTTGCGATAACATTATTCCTGTCCCCAAAATCCAATTCATGAGCAGTGTTATGATAAGAACTTCACAGCCATCACGAATTTGGCCCGCCAGATTTCATTAAAAATCATTAGCTGCACAATGACCCAGCAACCGCTGCGGTATTAGAGTTCACATAGTCTTCAAAATTCATCACAACCTTTCCTTTCCTCTCACAAGCCAGGCATAAAGGAGGTGTAAATGAGGTAAGTCTTGATTTTTGCAGCTGGCACTTTACATCAAACAGGCTTTTCCTTGGCAAGTTCCGTTTTAATTAATTAACACGGCCACTTAGAGAAAATGAATATTTGGAGGTTAATAGATGTTGTTGCAAACTGCTCACATGACGGGTTATAACTTTGAGAGTTCACTTTAAGTTCAGCTCTCGCTCTGTGGGCGTAATTGCAATCAAATTGTCTCCAACTGCAGAATATGAATCCAGTCATATGCATTAATATATCAGAACCGTTCTATGCCACAGACTACTGTTGATGTTCCTGCCTCTGAGTTTACATCTCATGCATCCTACATCCCCTCAATCCTTAAAAATACATGCGGCTGCACTGTAGGTCCACCGTCCCAGATACAGAACATGATTTACATTTTAACACATGATGGGAATTTCCATTTCCATTGTTAGTGCAGGGCACAGTTTCTCTTTCTCAGTGAGAACCGCTCCTCTCTCTGAAGAACTGCCAGAGAGGTGAGTCACCACTTGTTCTCCAATCAGACTCTTTCAACAAGATTTTTTCTCGCACATCGATAGACATCAGAGAAGTTATTTTTTTTAAAAACATAAATATCTTTTTTTTTTGTCAGCTGCTTTCTCTTGTTTTCAACACTCAGATAGCTAGTGAATCACAAACTCATATTTCAGCTGAGACAGACCCAGAGAGAGGCTGGGGGAAGACACTTCCATCCCCTCCCATCCTAAGCTCTTTATGCCTCACTGTGAGAGCGACTGGGCTGCTTCCAGGATGGCTTAAATCATGGCTAAGCCACTCTGGGATTTGGGGTTCGACACTGCATGTTTTGATTGTGGGAATTTTAATATCGGAATAATGGCTCGAACTGTAGTAGAATAAGGAATAAGTTTAAGTCTCTTATTTATAACAGACTGGTTTGGTCGAGGGGGAGTAGATTTCTGGATCAATCCTGCTAAAGGAAAGGTTATTAAAAGCGTGGAGAATCCCAAATAGACCTTCAAGTCAAGTGAACAACATGACACTGAGAGATGTTCCATCTGGCCTGACCGAAAATGTTTAAGGATAGCAGCATTGTTTACGTCGTCAGTGCTCATAGATCAGATCGCTCACTATATACAGTGACCAGTGTCAAACAAACAGAAGATCAGGTTTCAAGCCGCGGGTAGTTACAGTGCAACCTATACAACATGAAACACAAACTGTGCACTTTTGTGGGGCTGCCAAGGCTTTAGGGAAGGATCCTGTTTCTAAGTGCTTTAATATCTCTGCAATATGGCTAATGGTTAGACGCCAAGCTACTGACTTAAAGCTTGAAGCATGTAATTGTTTTAACCTTTACTGATAAAACAAAAGCCTACCACTAAACACTACTATCACTATAATATTAATGAGCAACCTGCTCATTAATATTATAGCAACCAATTGTTTTTCACACTTTTAGCTTTTGTTTCCCACAGAGGCCTTCTCGGTCTTAGTAAATATGACCCAAAACTGAAAACTTCTCTTGATGCAAAATATTGTGCCCCTGATGAACTGAAAAAATGTCATGGCCTCTAAATGTCTAAAGGACATTTTCAAATAGGAAGTAGAGAATAACCCACTGGTTGAAGTAATTTGCTCAAGTTACTCAGTTAGTGGCCTTGTTTGTAAAAGTCAAATGGACTCAGGATACCTTCTTGTAACCTTTCATGGTGTTGAGATAGATATTTTGTTTTGAGACTCCAAAACGTACGCATGCCCTTATTTGTACAATAATTGGGTCGGTGTCATGAATTTTTCATCCAAACAGAAAGTGGTTGCTCACCAGAGATTTAACATTGTATAAACTGTTTAAAGGTGATCAGAGTGTCCTGCTGAAATGGTTCCATTTATCAGCCATTATACCTTCAACACTAGTCAGGCCTCCTCAGCAGAACTCTATGACTCACTGCTTTCATGGACTTACTCCACTTTTCTGTCTTTCCCTTGCTGCCACTGTCGTGTGCATAGAAATGTATTGTTAAGGATTAACAACACATGCTTTATCAGCACAGCAGTCATGTTCTTTACTCATTAGACCTGGCTGATGAGCATAGCTTTCTAAATATAATTTGGTTTTATCTAATCATGCACTCATAAACCTCTGAGCCTGTTCCTTTTTTCTTCCTACATGTTCAAAGTGAATTTTCTTTATTTTTTCCTTCATTTTTTTTGATTCCCAGTATAAACCTGCAGGAGCCCGTTACTCCACGCTGGGTTCACTGAGCAGCGCAGATTAGAGCGAGCTGTGTTGATGTTGGGTTACAGAGTGAATCAGGAAGTGTGAGTGGCTGTAGACACCCTGCAGGCTCTTCTCCAGGCAAACCTCAATTCTCAGGAGTATCCTACTTCTTGCTGACAACAACAGCCATTTTCCTCTGTGGCGTTCACTGCACCAGGAAAGGAATTATGTTTTTTACATGGACAAAGAAAAATATATGACTGATTTTATTCCAGATTTCTCACAATTGCAGTCTTGATGAATACGTGGCACATCCAGAGAAGGTATTATTTATACTAAATCATAAATCAATGTGCATCAAGCTGCCACATACTGTAATTTGGACAGCAGCTGTTGGGAAAGTTCACCGGTTATTTTTGACCTGCTGTTTTCAACACCACAGACTGTTTGCTAGAACGGTGTTAATAATTATAATGTCATCGACACTGACTCTGACGATGTGCGTTAAAGAATATAATAACAAGTAACATACTTTTAAAAATAAAAATAAGTATTACTTAACTTTGTTGCTCAACCTTGTAATATTAGCTTGGCTTAAATTTATTCAAAATTCCTGTAAAAGAAATGACTTTAATTACACCTTAAAGTACATCAGCACCATAGAGTACATCAGTGTTTTTTTTTTTTTTTTTTTACTCAAACTAACACCATATATCAAGCAAAAAAAAAACAAAACAAAACAAAAAAAACAAAAAAAAAAACACAAAAAAAAAAACACACAACCCAGGAAGTTAATTTGTGTAGTTTGACCTGCTAATGTGGCCTGTTTATCAGTTCCGTCACACAGCTCATATAGGCAAAATAAGGTTCTTTTATTAGTGCAATTTTCATCAAAATTTGTTCTCCTTCTTTAAGTCATGACTGACAGATCTGAACACACAAACATGTTGCACATATTTTTAGATTCAGCTGTTTTTGTAGTGTGTGGTAATGTGATGGAGTCAAGTGAACAATGTTTTTTTTTTTTTTTACTTAACATCACCTGAGTAGCTGTGGTGTGTTTTCATCTGTGCCAAGGGGGACGGTAAATCAGGGCTCCTATAGGTTGTTTTTGACTGCACTGACAAACATCCCTTCTTGTTTTATAGGTGTAAGGTCCTGCGAGGATTGTTGTAACACCAAGGAGAGCGTGTGTAAATAGTCTAGCCTGTTTTATACTGGGGCCCTACTGTGAAACAGCCTTCCATTAAATATCAAGTTGACAAGGACTTAATAGGTGTCTCGGGTGCAAGATGACATGTTCCTAGAGTTGTTGTTGGTTTGTAGCATTTCGATATGGGTAATTATTTCTGGGTTAGTGCCTGGTAACGGTAGGAAATGAAAATGCATAATTTGAAGGTCTTGTGAAATACATGTAGGTGGAGCTGGAAGCTAAGTGACAACCTCCAGGTCATGCAGTGTTGCAGTGGGTAATTCTGTTCATGAAGAGGAAAAGAGGAAGGCTGTTTGGCCACTGTCTCTCATTCAGATTCCTCCATTTTGGACTCTCTGGTCTCTCCGTTCCCTCAAAGGGTGAGATGGTTTGCAATTAGTCTACAACTCAGAATTTCCTGTGAGAGGCCACCAAAGATCCAAGAGTTGTTTTATTTATAATTGAATTATGTTTTTATAATTGAATTATGTTTCATCTTGGTTTCAAACATCTAGCATGGTAACCTTTGGATTGAATGTGTTTTGTAGATTTATGAATAAATCCAATCAAAATATTGCTGTGATATGGCTGTGGGCCAAAGGCTTTTATTAGTAAAGGTCTCTTAAATGTCAGATGAGACATTCATTTCCAATTTTAGGTAAGAAAGACACATTAAACTCATGTTAAATGAACGTACAAGTTATGTGCTATGTATACATACATTTTCACTGCTGTAGTAGTCTAGTAGCTGTGCTAAATTCCAGTGTTGGTTCCCTGTAGAGGCAAATGCAACCACATTTGGGAATTATGACGTTACCACCGAATAGCAGATCTGTCCCCCTGGAAATGCTGTAATGCTGATAGTGATCCCTAATGATGTGGAAGCAGCTGCATGCAGCTCCACGGGAAGCCGGCAAGACAAAGGAATAATCTGCTTTTATTGACAAGACGAGAGAGAAATCCCTTAAACCCACCGGCTATACTCTTGAGTGTGAAAGTCACAGACACAA
Organism: Toxotes jaculatrix; assembly: GCF_017976425.1. NCBI lineage: Eukaryota > Metazoa > Chordata > Actinopteri > Toxotidae > Toxotes > Toxotes jaculatrix. The sequence continues at coordinate 13,495,912 of NC_054414.1, read as the reverse complement.
AAGAAAAGCTTCTGATGAAGGACTACTTAGGATACTATACTGCTTGCACATTGTCTGTACTCATCCAGGGAAATGTTCTGAATGATCCAGTCATTGTGGCGGCTGAATATTACATTCAGCTGCTCCAGACACCCACCGGGTCTGTACTATTCTATTCATACTGTATGTTGTCCTCTAGTATCTCCCCGGTTTCAATGTAAGCAATGTAAACTTCAATGCTGAATTAATTAGATTAATGTCTATATGGGATTCCAAACTGTGAGCACGCCCTCGCAGGCGGGGTGTGAAAGGAAAGCTGTGGAACAAAGACAGCGCATGAGGTGAGAGAGACTGGTGCTTGTCAGTGTTATAAAACCCATGGGAAGTTAGTTATTGTAGTTTCGTCTGTTGATCTGGGGCCGCTCATCAACATAGGCAGTAACTGGAACTGCTGCAGTTGGTGTGACACACGGCCCATGGAAGCTAATAAAAATCCTTTAAAACCTTTAGGCCTTGATTGCCGCGTTTTGTGTCAGCAACTTATTCCTTCTTGGAGTCATAACTCAGTCTGAGCACAGACGTGAACATTCATTGTGACTTGGACTTTATTAGGTTGTAACTGTTTCTGATGTCCATTGTGAATAAATATTCATAAATTCTCTTGGAAATTAAAAAAAAAAAGACGCTCCTTTAGAACTATAGAACTTGCCCAGGAATCATTATGTTTTTAAGTTTTCTTCAGTATCAGATAATCCAGTAGTGATAGCTTTCTTTATTTCCATGGGTACAGTGCAAACAGAGACTGCTAATAGCTAATTTATCATACTTTTAATGGTGACAAAATGTAAACAAATAGGCTCAAGATGCTAAGTAACTGAATCCATAGCACCATTATACTTATTGTTTACTGTTCCCCAAAAACGTTATGCGAACTGTAATTCCAAAAATTAGATCATGATTATTCCTCAACAATAGTAACACGTCAATTTAATGCATTATCAGATGCCTAAACGCTACAAAGAGGTTTGTAATGATAATCACGTGGGAGGATTTTATAACTCTGGAAAGTTATCACAGTGATAATGATTTTATCTTCTCAGCTGCCAGGTAAACAGCCCATATACAGCTTTCTTGGTACAAAGTAATCTACTCAGAAATTTGCACTTGCACATATTTGATTCACAAACATAATTAAAGGAAGTAATATTTTCTCTGGCATATGCCCCCCTCTTTTTCTTTTATCCCTTCCTCTTGTGTTTTTTAGAGAATAAAATTACACCAGGCTGAAAGGCAGAGTCTAACTGTCAGGGTCTGTTTCAGATGACTCAAGATACCTTCACTGCACACCAGTACTGTGGTGAGAAGATTTTCCAGTAGGTGTTACATTACTCTCTAAGTGATGTTAGATTAGTTTGGTTTAATGTGAGAGAGAACCATCCACTGGAGTTTGTGGTTTCTTTGTGGTTTGTTCCTGGAGGGAAAGCTGATCTACAGTATAATCTCCAGTTTGATTTGTTTATTCTTATTGTTCATTTATCTGTAAATCATAAAAACCTGGAAAAAAAAGAGTTTTTTCATAAAATGGTACTCGATACTTAAAACGAAATTTAAGAAAAGGAAACATTAACCTAATGTCTTCATGTTTTAGGCTTAGTTCCATGTTTCAGCACAGTCATTCAGTTGTTCTGCTGCTGCTGATCAGTCAAATGTCCTTGATAAACCAGTCCGGAGGGTGGAGAAATAACTCTGGCAGGGTCACTGATCCGGCAGCTAGCAGGTTGACACGTTGAACCCAATCGGCTCCGTGTCCTTCAGTTTTGCCTCAGCCGTGAATCACTAGATTGTCAAAGCAGCTTGGGCATGATCAGAATGACACAGGATGAGCTAATTTCTAACACCACACACGTCTGGGGATTGTGTAATATTTATCATCCTTCTGCTGCTGCTGTCGTCAGTGACTGCAGCCCATTATGCAATCTGATTGTTATCTTGTCTGATGATGAGTAATGTCACATTTTCTGCCAAGCTGAGATTTAGGTTTTCAATTAGATCTGATGCGTACATATATCTCAATACAGCACTCTACACGAAGCTTCCACTGTCTGCAGAAAACAGCTGCCTGCTGCAGCTAAAAACAGGGTTGATGAGAGGTGAATGCAAACCAAAGCCGTAAAGTTGTGTGCCATAAAACCAAAGGCTCTATGCTGATACACAACCCAATAACCTAACTGTTTAACCTAGTAATACAAGAATAATAATTCTGATCCTTGGCTCACATCTAGCAATGTAAGTGTAATTTTCATATATGCAAATATTGATTAGTGCAGCTTTAAACTCCATTGATGTTTTGCGTGAAACTTTATGATTTTGTTTATGTCATGGGCATTTCTCTCTGTGAGAAGCTTTAAAGAAGTAACTCTTAAAATCTGGGATTTTTTTAATGAAAATCTGTAAAAAAAAAAAAAAAAAAAAAAAAAAAAAAGAAAGAAAATGAATTATATGTATTGGTGAATATAGCACAACACAGTGATTATGGGAAAAAAAAAAGTGATTATCAGAATTAAGTCCTGTGCCATTAATGGTTAAGTAGTGATGCTTTTAAGATCCTTTTGAGATATTTTGGTTTTGACCTTTAAACTGTGAATGTGTGTTTGTCCTTCCTGCCTGTGACCTTGTCAAAAACATCAGAGTGGCACAGAACACAGAAAAGCACCTTTCCACTGATTTAAGCCGTTCAATCATAATTTCTGGTTCAGGCAGATGAGGCTGTAGACTGTTTATAAAACACATGCTGGGAAGGTTATATTAAGATCATGCTTGAGGAGGGTGCCAGGCTTCAGGAGCACCATCCAAGACCCCATTAGCATGCATGTTGTGTTTTTGCCTGTCACCACAAGCATGGGGCACATGCAGACACAGGCAGTGAATACAGGTTGGAGCTGAACAGGGACACAGCTGTCTCTTAAAGGCTCAGTTTGTCATTTTTTAACCACAGAATTTACAGGTAGATCCTATATTTCCATGTATAATTGAACATTTTTGCATGTATAATTGAAAAGTTGACTTATTGATGAAAAGTTTTTTTTTTTTTTTTAGCAGGTTATAAGTATGCATGGGGCTTTTTTTGTGTGTGTTTACGGATAGGACTGAGCTTGACTTTATCAGCATCAGAAATAATTTATAACTTGGATTTAGCTGTCCTCGAGTGTCTGTCATATATTAAAAGATCTGTCAGTCAGTTTGCGAGTGATAACAGGTCTCTAGTCTTGTGTTTTTAATTTTTGATGGTGGGCGACCCTGATGTTTACATTTGGAGCAGAGATTTTGCCTTTAAGATATTATTCTTTTTATGTCTGTCACAGACAGATAAATAATCCTCTTTGAGTATATCTTTGTTGATACCACTTTATTGGCTTTAGTTCCTTTTTTACTTCGTTCATTGCTTTCATCTTAAATTCTTCATCCACTTCCTTCCTTTTTCACTGTTTCACTTCCTATTTTAGTTTATTTAGTTCCCTTTTTACTTCCTTCTTTACTTCCGTTTGCCATCTAAAAACTTCTGAGAGAAATGGTTACTCTTTGCCAGCACTTTATTATAATAGATTATTTGATCCATTGATTACTGTAGCTTTAAGATTGCGCTGCCGTAGTTCAAAATAGCCACAAGGCTGATACACAAAACACCATTAAATAATTGTTTTCCCTAATCAGCAAAGACTAGTAATTCTGATTGACAATCATCGACTCACATTGAGCAGTATAATCAGGATTATTATTTTAGCCATAATTGTGTAGACCCATGTGTGCCAAATGCTCTGTGTGGACTGAGGACCATCAAAAGGTCATAATGAGGTCAATGGGTATCATCATCTATCATTTTGCAACCAGTGTTTCTGTCCTAAACTGTGAAACAAAAATAGCAGCATCTTGAGATCGTGGGGCTGACGTTGCATCCAAGATGCCCTGTCACATGTCTTGTCAGCAGAAAAGGACTTGGAGTTCAGCAGTAACGACACTGTACATGTCTCAAATGTTCATTCAGTGTCTGTGTGTTTTTCAGGGCTGCAGTCCATCACCTTTACGGCTGTTGTTGTAAACATGCTAATATGCTGTTATCACCCTGGGCGAAGGATAAACTGTGCAATAGCCCTGTAAACAAAGTGTAGTTAGTGAGGACAGCAATGATGACCAAGGTGTCTCCTACAATTCAAGGTCCATAACACAAACATTTACAGCTGCTCTAAATCTAATAGAGGCACACCAACATCAAATCTAAATACATGTAATTCAATTATTTTGTGGTAATGTTAATTTATAGGGTCATTTGTAGCTTTTGTTTCACAGCCAATCTAAAGAATAACAAAAAAATACAAAGAATTAATGATTACTCTGATTATGATTACTCTTTAAAAAAAAAAACAAAAAACAAAAACCTGTTCTCAAGTTCTGAAGAAACAAAATCTCAAGAGGAAAAATGGATATTCACTTGTGTTGCAATTCATATCACAGATCACAATCTGTAATTGCTCTATTCAGCTTAAGGATGGCACATTTTTTCTCTACTGTGTAGTTCTATATTTTTTCCTCTGTCATAATGTGCAAGGTGTCTTATTAATCAGTGTAGCATCTGAAGAGGGCAGACAGATGGGCTGGCTGGAATTCACCAGGATAGTCCTTAAGTCGTTTTATTTTGGAAAGCCGCACTGTGTGTTCCTGGGGAATCCGCTGAGGGTTAGAGAAAGACCAGGTCAGGGACTTATGCTCTTGTGAACTTTTGAGTTGCACACGCTTAAAGTGAGAGATGCCTGAATTGGATGTGACACACAGGAAAATGGATCTCAGACTGGACACGTTTACCTTAACAAAGACGATCAGTTGACTGCACTCACAAATCTCTGGCATCCCACTGTTGAGAGCTTTGATCCCACGGTGACCGCAGGCTTTAAGGGAATATGGAACAAACTGACCCCTGGTTCTTTTGAATCCTGTTTTAGATACTGTAGCAGCTCACAGAGTAGCACAGCCCCCCACTGCAGAAAACATATTTCTACCATAACTGAATCTCAATGAACCCTGATTCTTTTTTTTTACTGAAACACTATAGTACTATTAGCTTAACTTCGTATTTTTAACACACTAGTGATGATATTTGCTAAACTAAAATTCTACTATTGATTGTCTTTATTTTTTTCCTTTTACCAGTATTGCATTTTTTAAAATTCTCAGCAGCATCTTTAGTTCTGTATTTTTGTGTTAGAAACATCCTTTGTTCCCATTTTGTTACTATCTAGTTTGCTGCTATATGTCAATTAGTCTCTTTCCCCAACTACAAAAAAAAATGTTTATCTGAAATATCAGTGAGGGTGAACTCGCTCCCGACAGTAGAAGGTATTTTTCTGCCCAGGCAAAGTTCCTGTTTCTTTCTCTGGTTATTCACACTCAACAACGATGAGTCACACTCTAGGAAGAGTAGAGGAGCATGAGTGGGTTCTCTGATGTTTACAGGTTGACTTCTGAATGTTCGAGACCTGCTAGTGCTCTCTGCAGAGCCATGATATACTGCACATCCTAGACAGGATCATTGGTGACATTATGATCTCTTGTCAAAGTGGACCTAGAAGAAGTTTAATTGGGTTTTTTTTTTATATATATACACATATGAGTCAGTTTTAGCTCACTGTTTTCAACATTTCTCAGCTGGAGTTGGAATTTTCTGTGAAATGTCAAGTTTGAGGTCAGGCTTGAAATGTAACCTGGACTTGTTTCAGATTACTTGAGACTTGACTCTTCTTCTTTCAAATGGGACTAGAGATTTTAGAAAATATGTGACATTTTCTTTTATTGCGATGTGATTTCCCTCCTACCTTGTAATTGGCGTCAACTTTAAGTGAAAAGTGTGTTGGTAAAAATAAATGCAAATTGGTCTTGGAGTATGTCTTGGCAGATCTTTCGGTCATCATCACCCCATCCACCCCACATCCCACCCCACCGTGGGTGTGAGCCATCTGCCGGCAAATGACTGAAGGTGGCTGAAGATACAGATGTGATGCATCATTATCCTGTGACTGAGATGAATGATGAGCACTGGCCCTGTATGCTGTCACCTCGTTGACAGACCCAGTCATGAGTGCCCCCTCTTTGTTACAGCTAGCGTGTTGTATTTACTACCATGACTGAATCTTCCTCTGCCGGCGGCATTAGCATTTCTAGGGTTGCACCAACATTGTTTCCAGTTTCTAAACTGGGATGGTCAGAGGCATAAAGAGATTTCCTGGCTTTCAAAGAGGAAGGGTCGATTAAAAATGCATGCAGGTGCTTTTTGTCATCACAGAGCCATCAGTGGTTGCAGGCTGACAATACAATTTCACATCATGGAAATGAATTAGGCTGAGCTCATTCATTATGGATGACCATTGGTTTCTTGTTCAGGATAGCCATTGTGTCATTTCTAAATAGATGAAAGCCAGGTAGGGTCGCAGATAACCCGGTAGTGAATTTCAGGATGTAAAACATTTGTTCTGCTGTCTGGTAGAACGCTTTCTGTTCGCATCAATGTCTCTCTGGGTCAAGCCCTCGTCTACATTAGCACTGGCTTTTAAAAGAGAAAATCAGGACAGTCATTTTGCAGTGGTATTAATGAGATGCTGTGCTTGTTGACTTTTAAATATCAATGATACTGTACAACAATTAACATTATGTTTAAAGAATTAAAAATCTAGGTCTTTTGTAACCCAAATGGGAGAAAACTTGTTTTGTAACAGCTGCATTACAAAATGCGAAACGTATAAACTCATGAACTGTGTTGTGGCTTAGTTGCTTTTTAGCCCGCTTTGTAAAAAGTACGCTCTCGTTAGGTAACAGAGATTTTGTCCTCTGTCCTCCATTTCTGATAATCTTCAGCGTTCTTCTCTGGGTTGACAAATGTGACGTGACAGCAGTCGCTTTTGAGTTTTACTGTGTGATTCTCAGTGACAGTAGCGTCGTGTCAGGTGAGAGCACAGGTTGTTTCCTGCATGTAACATTGACTGAAATGAAGGAGCGGTCACCTCGAGCTCTGTTTGTCCTTTAAATTTCCAGATATGCCGATTGTTGCTGTGTTGATCCCCCATTTAACCGTTTACAGTTAAGTCTGATTTCCTGTGGCATTAGGGACAGTGATTAAGATTCACCTGAGGTCTATCAGTGTCAGAGCTGTCACCTGACGACTCTTGCTTTGTTCACTAACAACCCTGGATCTCATGTTTATTACCCCGCACCCTGCCTCCCAGTGTGCTCTGAAAGTCGATCAGCTTACTCCAGGGTTCGGTTTATTCAGCAGCGTCTCCTCCCGCTGCAGAAAGGCAGAGTGACAGAGTAAAAGTGATGCCCTGGTTTTTATTATCATGCTGCTCCGCTGTGTCCACCGAAGCTTCAGATTCAGCTGTATCCTTCCTTGTTTGTGTCTGTGAAAGCATTCTGTCACCTCGCCCACTCTTCCGCTGCCAATTTACATGAAGAGCTGAGCTCTTGTGTATTTATTTACACTGTCAAATATACAGTAACTGATGAGTCTATTTGTGACACTGCTGTTCAAAACTGTGAGTCTTTCTTTTTGGTTTGTATAACACAATTATAACATGCTGACGAGATGTATCAAGGTCTCTGTATCAATGCTCATTAATAGGCATTAAACATTAGCTGCCTGTGAGAAAACCTTTATCAGTTATAGAACAAAAGATCTAGAGCTGCAACTAACATTTATTCTCATTATCAGTTTATCTGTGGATTGTTTTGTCAGTTAATTGTTAGTCTATAAATGAGGTCACCTCTTCAAATGTATTTTTTTTGTGTGACCATCAGTCCAAAACCCAAAGATATTCAATTTGCAATTTTACAATTCAGAGAAAAGCAGCAGCACCTCACATTGGAGAAGCTGGAACTAGAACTGGAGGTTTTACTTCAAAAGGAAAAGGATTATTGGATTATCAAAATAGTTGCATAAATTATCTGCCAACTGACTAATGGATTAGTTGGCTAATCGTTTCAAAGAATCTTTTTTTTTATTTGTCATTCTGTGTTTCTCTGTGCAGTTATTGAATTATTGCTTGTAATGTCATCTGCAAACATTTTACATTATTTCACCTTGATCCATTTTCTTATTTTATGTTCTGTAAAGCACATTGACTTGGTTTTGAAAATTTGTTCCTGTAAACTCCTCCACATCCCACAAATAGTTTCGAATATTAGGACAGAGTGCAGAGCATCTGAGGAGTGAACATCTACTGTCCAGCTCTCACCAGTTTTTGAAGTATCAAATAAAATGTAGTAAAATTGTCCTTTTTTTTCTTTTTCACAGGTGGTTCTTGTATTTGCTCTCAGCATTGGAGCCCTTGTAATATACTTCATAGATTCCTCTGAGTAAGTATTTGTTTATTTTTTTTTAACTCAAATAATAATCAAATAATTATATTTCACTACTGATGCTACTCTGGCTTATAGATCACGATTAACCCTGTTTTATCCTGCGTGGCTCTCAAGCTTGAAATGTGGCTGTGTAAATTTTTAACACTGCCATCACAGGAATGTAGCCTCATAACAACGGAACCATCCACAACAGGTTTGAAGATGGATGGATGAAAATGAGAAATGTCTCAAACCCTGCTGTCCTTGTCTTCTGAGTCCTTTTGCTCAAAACTTACAGTAGCTTTATTAAAAAGCCTTATTGCAGTCAAAATCCCTAATAAAATAACGTTTTCTTTTTCAGATTATAATGATTCATTTAAAAACTGCATATATTTCAGACATTTATGAGTTAGATTAGCCTCAAAAACCTCTGCCATTCAGTCAGCCTACAGTACACTTTCATAAATCCTCATTTAGTCTATACACCATAGCTGTGCCTTAATAACATTGAGTGCTTTGTGCTCTGTACACTGCAGTATATATGCTATTTGAAAACACTAACATGCTGGCTGTTTTTATCCAATCCCTTTCCAGGTAAACTGCTCTGGGCTTACTCACAGATGAAATTTGCTTAATCTCTGTAATGAAAGGATCAGACTCTCAAACAGGCAGGAAAGACCAAGGTTCCTGCACAAAACAATCACCATCACTCATCAAACTAGAGGAAGCGGAAGACCCTTTTAGCTCCATGTGCGACAGTGTACTGTTACTGCAGCCTGGTGGTGTTTGGACAGGATGTGCCATTAAGATGTAGGGCAAAATACACCAGGATAAAAGCTTTTATCAAGCCCAAACGGAGTCCCCGCTGGGAGTAATGTTAAAGCAGAGATGAGAAAATGGGCTGTAAACTCATGTAATCTGGCTCATGGTCCTGGAGGCAAGCATTTGTTATTTCATAAGACCGCATACAGCTGAGGTCTTGGCTTGCTCTGATGTGGTTTGTGAGCATGATCTCATTTCATTATCTGGATAAGCTCAGGTAGAGTTACATCCTTACCAATGCCATCTGTGGCCTCCTGTTCTCAGAACTTGCTTGTAGCAGCGCCCGATACCTTTTCACCTGATGAAGGATGACCTTTGACCTGTCTCTTTAACCTTTTCACGCATAAGAACGAGCATTGTTAAATACACAATGAGTAATGATGCTGCAGCACCTGTTCAGTGACTTATTTTCATATCCGTCCCACAAGCTCTTTGTCCCAGTTTTCATTCAGCCTTTTCCAGGTCTTTTTATTATTCAGACAGTATTTTTTCATTACCTGTCAACCCAACAAGCCCAGTACTTAAAGCCAAAGAGCAGCCAGTTAGCTGCTCTCTTGCATGCTTCTAAGTGGCAGCAGAGTGTAACAGATACAGCCCTTCCTGTAATTAGTCCTGTGGGGCTGGGGAGGCTGTTATATGATGGACAGGCTGACCTGGCTGGAGGCGACACAGAGAAAGACACCAACACAGCAGACCCACTTACATTTGCTTTAGTTGTGTTTTACTTTACACCCCATGCTTTCATGTAGTTCCATATAATTTGTAAGTCAAGATGAACGTGAAGAGTGCCACACTGTTCTTTGTTTCATCAGTGTTAAAGTAGATCTTGCGCTTCTTAAAGTTTTGTCTTAAAGTTAACTTATCGCGGATAGTGTCATACATAGTTTCTTCATGACAAATCAATGAGAAAATAATTATTACATTGTGGAATTTCCCATTCAACAGGTATCTTGGTCAAAATTCTCAAATTACCCAGTTTAAACCAACATTAAATGACTTTTGCCACTTGGGGGCAGCACAGCAATCTGTGAAGAAAACATTGACCTGTTATCACCTTATAAAACTGGCATGGCTTACATGTAGGCAAACAGTTGCCTGTTTACACATGCCGCATGAAGGAGAACAACATTATCATTCATTCAGAGTCACGTTTCTGTCCATCTGGTGAATGTAAGTCTAATATTCACACTACTTTTAGCTGTGTTTCCCACCCAGATGCTACACTTCCTTCACTAGCAACCACTAACTATGTGTGTCTGCCTTTTACTGCTGGGCAGGGAGCTCACATTGAATTTAAAAGAACCTTTTTTTTAACTGTAAACATGTGTCTGCTGTATCTGGAAATGGTTTCAAAAAGCACTGAGCTTAAGTCATAATGTTATAGTGAGTTTGTAGAGAAAGCCATGAGCTATAAGAGGCTTCAAAACTCTGTAGAACTCTTTTGTTGATATAATATTCCTCAAATTAAGGTATCAAAAATACTAAGAGCATGAACTCATGTTATACAGAGTTCTGTACCATACCCAGTTAAAGTGATTTTTCATCCGAAGTGGATTCAGCTACTGTGGACTGTGGACATGGAGGGTTTATGATCCATAACAGCCTTAGACCTGTAGCAAACAAGGTGTACTGGAATTATTTAGTGCTGCAGGTCTGCCTCTGCGATATGGTCTGTCACCCTGCTATGACAGGGATTTGCTGGGCTGACGTGTCATTACCTTGAATGAGGGCACAACTATCCAGAACATGGAAGGACTATTTTTAGAGGTGCCAAAAAGAAGATTGGTTTGATTTTTTTGTTGTTGTTTATTTTGAGAAAAACAAAACAACATAGATGCAAAAAAGCTGAATTTAACAATTTAATGAAGGGAACTTCTGCTCAGTGTGTTCACCGGGGAACAGATACACTCCAGAGCTTGTTGTTATAAAGCTCAAAAACCCATTATCGGACCACTTTTTGTAGAAAGTTGATTATCTTTCGATACATCCAGATGCAGTAGAACAGCAAGTCCAGTTTACACTTCAAGGTTAAAATAATGCAGCCTTGCTGGAGTAATATACCGCCTGCTGGTGAGGTCTTATATAAATACTGCCTTGATTATACTCAGGATGAGATGTGATGGTTGTGTGAAGCTGTGTGCCTCATCACAGCACCGACCTCTTGACCATCAGCCAGAAGATCAGCCGAGTGTGCTGTGCATCAGATCGCTTCAAAATAATCCCCGAGGTATTTTAATGTCACCTTATGAACTTCATGAGGACAGTATTTTATCAAAGGCAGTATATTAGATTTTTTTTTTTTTTTTTTTTACATAACAAAAGCAATTTGCTTTAATCCGAGTGGTATTAAACAGCACGGGGGAGATTGTAACTGCTGAGTGGTGTGGTGTGCATTAGTGAAGCTTGTGAATGTGAGTGTAGAGATCCTGCAGGTAGAGAACTAACACAGAAGCATGAAAACAAACTATGTGACAGTGACGTTGCTGGCGCTAACATGCTGCAGAGAAGTAGGGACTGTACATAAGGAATAAAAATCTGCATGATTTACAATAAGCTAAGCTTTACAGCAGTGGGTCCCAAACCTTTTTAACTTGTGACCTTATTATCTCACGGAAAAGGTCAAATGATCCAGTTATTCACAAGGGAAAAAAAAAGCTAACATTATAGTTAAGTCAAAATGTAGTCCAGCAACACAAATGATGAAAAAATAATTTGTGTGAGAAATATTTTTTATGTCTTCTTTCCTATCCAGTTAATGAGGATGTTTTCCATCCACAGTCCTGACCCCTTGCAAAGGAACCACTGTTTTAGGGCTGAAAATAAGGAATATTTTCATTATCAGTTCATCTTTAGATTATTTATTTATTTGTTTAATTAATTCACTTTTTTTTAAATAGATCAAAAAACAGTAAAACAAAATCACAAATTCCAAAAATCCTGTAGTGACAAAACCAGAAGAAAAACAGTAGATTCTCACATTATATTGAACCAAATGTTTTAGTTTAATAAACAGCATAAACAATTAATCAAACGTCGAAATTGCTGCACTTTCATTTTATGTCAAACAACTAATTGATGAATCCACTAATTGTTTCAGCACTAACGCAATTAACCAATCACTGTTTCCATCATGAAGATCGTGTGTTGTGTTTTTATTCGTGCAGATGATTTATTAATACAACATAATATTTCACATCACAGCTTACACTAACATAACTAACTGTTTTCTGCAGCACTTTGATGAGTTTTGAATGTACAGTAAACCTATGTTTTCATTTCAGGTGTGAACTATATTTTGAGAGGAGATTTTTTTTTTTTTCCTTCCAGGTCATGACTTTCATACTAACCTATTACACTCACATTTACATGGTTAATTATTTCTCTTTATTTGAATTCTTACTGCCAGATACAAGCTTTTTGAGGGTGAGACTTCACTACATTGCTAGCATTTGCTTTGGCTGCCTGATTTCATTAAAGAGGACGTGAACCCTGCATGCATTTAACCCTTAAACTACTGCTTTGGCTCTGCATTTCCATCATGTTAATATTTAAGTGAAATGTTGTCTATGAGATGGGAAATGCAGGCCTTGAAGGAAAACAGCATCTTTTTCATTATGTAATTCTGCACTTCGGAATACAGCAGACTGTTTTGCAGTTATTTAAGGGTTAATCAGGTATCTCGACAAGTTATTGCTTGTGGGACAATAAATGCATGTTGTTTCTCAACAGAAAAAAACATTGGAAAATATCAACTATTGCACTTTATTTAATACTTCTGTTCCTCTTCTTTTGGGAATCTTAAAAATGCATTTTCAGGAAAAGAAGAATGCATCTTTTACGCTTTATTGTGCGTGAAATACTGTTGTTTTATATCCATTTTTACCAAACCTTTCTTCACTCCTACTGTCAGTTCTTGCCCTTGGACATTAACATACTTTGTTTCTGTCTCTGTCTAATAGTCCTATCGAGTCCTGTCAGAACTTCTACAAAGACTTCACGTTGCAGATTGACATGGCATTCAACGTGTTTTTCCTGCTCTACTTCGGCCTCCGTGTAAGTAAAGCTGAAGTTGTCGATGTGCACTCCTATCTGAAACTGAATTCTACCAATCTCATCTTCAATCCTTAATTTGTACAGTTTATTGCTGCCAATGACAAGCTGTGGTTTTGGCTGGAGGTGAACTCAGTGGTGGACTTCTTCACGGTTCCTCCCGTGTTTGTGTCGGTGTACCTGAACAGGAGCTGGCTCGGTAAGGATGCTCACATTGCTCACACAGGTCGATTAGTGGACCAAGCATTTTACAGTGGATCCCTTGAGTTTGTATTTCCCAGCAGCCTCTGGTGCCACCCAGTGGATTTACTGTGTGTAAGTGTTGTCGGTGAACTCGCCAGATAATCTCAGCACGTCACTGAAGCTTCAAAAAGGGAACTTGTTGGTATTTTGCGGTCGTTTACGTGGGCACACCTAATATATTAGCCATATAAGTTTGATAATGCTGTCATGAAATGAAGTTTATGTTGGGACCTTGCATGTCATGCATGAAAAGTTCGAATGATGCTCACTGTTACTGAGGAGATTAAAATCTCTGCTACAGCACAGCATGAAAACTGAAACTGAAGCATGGTGACTCAAAATCTTTATGAGCTTTACTCCTCAAACTGATGCTCGTTTGCATGACAGCACTATCAAATATTGTATGACTGCCAAGGGCGTGCCTGTTAAACTGGCATTTTTAAAAGCTGGTTTAAATGGAAATGTATTTTCCGGTGGACTTTCGTGTCTTAGGCCATGTGTTGTGAGCAGTGGACATTGTGCTGCAGATGTCTTTCATATGCCCTTCACCTCTCTAGGGGGCACTCCAGCACACCTGCAGTAACACTCAAATGAAATCACGCTCTGATTGAAAACTACACAAATGGATAAAAAAAAAAGGTAATAGGCTTTGTTGGGAGCTTGAGCGCTAGAATAGAAGTCAATCTGCTAAATGTGTGAAGCTCATCACTCGGAGAGGTCTGTGGGGAATTAGAGGATTAAAGGGGATCATTTTTTTCTTTGCTGCATTACACGTTTTTATAGCTGCTTTTTCTTCTCCTGTCAGCTGAGGAACAAACCTCTTTCAGCAATGAACACCCTCTACTTTAGAGTCAGTATGACAGCTTGATAACTACAGTTGCATGACTTGTGGTGTGAAAAAAAAAAAATGAAAGCAGAAGGACGTGGTGGTTGCTGGTGCCATCTAGTGGACATGCGAGAGCATAGCTGGTATTTGAGTTAGTCTGAGTATTTGTTTAACATCATATCACTTTATCTTTAGTTGCATTTTCATTTATTATTCTTGCTCCTTGGTCATTTCGTTTCCATGGTTGTTTTGAGTGGCTGTTTTAAAAATGAGTCATTTATTTTCAACTTCATCTCCATCTCACCACATCTGGGTTTGTTTAATATTTTCTTGCTCTTGCTCTTGCAGTAATGTGATTCTGTTGTTACTTTTACCGTTCTGTTGTTGGTGTTGGTGTTTGTGTAGGTGTATGTGTTGCTCTTTTTGTTATCTGCTCAGTCATGCTTGGCTCTCACTGCTCGTTTTAACTGGGGAGTTCTTCTTCTTCTTGCTGTATATCACAGAAAACACATTACGCTTCCTGTCGCACACCTGATACTGAAAGAGCACAGCACATATACAGGTTTTCATGCACATAGATTGACTGAATATTGGTTTAAATCATTTTCATATTAAAATGAATTGTGTACTACGACAGGTTTTTGTAATAAAATTAGTAACGGCTGAATTCCATTTAGCTGCTTCAGTTTCAGGGTCCGGACATTGTTCATGTTGGACCACTGTTGCACTCTGATGACTTCCAGGGACAGGTACAGAATGTATTTTGTGAAAAAGATAAAAAGATCCCTTTGTGTCCAAACTTACAGAGTAATTACAGAGTTATTGAAATAAAACATCAAAGGTAAAAAAAAAAATGTATTCAGAGACTTTCTGTGGTTTTTAGAGCAAATTCCTGTGGAGCATCTTCTCTGACAGACATAATCTCAGTCAGTATGGTCACCAGTTGGTGGTGATGGATTAGCGACTGATTTTAATGGTTAGTTAAACTGAGGTTAAACAGGTGATGAGGTCATAACAAGCTCAGAAGCGTCTGCTCGCAGCTGTTGAACTCCCTCCTCTGATCAACACTCCATATTTCACAGGGCACCCGGCCAATCGGCCAAATCTGCCAATCTGCCAGTCCTCCTGTCTGAACATTTTGACACAAATACACACACAGTGTGTGCTGATATTCTATCAAACTTAACACTCTCACTGATGCATGACAAAGCGTGCAGGTGTGAGCAGGACACACATTTTGGATGTTGTTTTGAAAATGTCTTCATGCAGAAACACACACACAGCGACTAATCAACACCACAACAGTTTTTATTGCAACGCCTGAATTTAGTTCTAATTCTGACCTGCTGCAGGTGTGAAATACAAGCAGCCACCTAAGCAGCGCATTTATCTCTGACACTGAAAATAATCCAGTGCATCTCCATCAAATATTGTGAGACAAACAGAGCATTACTCTTCCAGATAAGATGTTCATGTGTTGGCAGCGAGCACATGTTGCAGCTTTTTCCTCCAGAGTAAAACAGAAAGAGGCTTTTAGTATTAAACTGTACACGGAAACAAGATGTCCTCAAAAGCAAATCCTCTGAAGTACTGGTTCCTAACTTGGGTGTCAGGACACCCAAAGGTGTGAGGGTCGCAGGGTGGTTAATAGAATTGTGTTTGTTTTATTAAGGTTTAATTGAGGTCTATAATTTTGTGGGAATTTTACTGAAATGAGTGATGTAATCTCTGAGACAGTTACTTGTGTTTAGTGTGCTGAGTTGAGTTTGGAGACAGTTGTTGATTTCTGACATTTCCTTAAAAGTGAAGCAAAGAAATATTGAATATAAAATAAAAATATTCAATTGAAACACTTACTTGGATTCACTTCCAACGGTCTGCAGACATTTGACAGGAAATAGTTGACAGTGTTTCATTTTAAATTGAAACCTTTGGGTTTTGCTGACAACAGAAGTGACACATATCTTAAATTGTAATTCACTTTTCAGACGGCATGGGCTTTGTAGACTTAAGCTCAGTCAGCTGCTGCATTTTTTTTCTCTTTGCAGTGACATTTTTCATGCTGCGCATTTCCTTTTAACGTCAACTACAATAGCAGTTATTACATCAGCTGTGATTAATTTAAGGATTATTGTAGAATCACTAAATCCACAGAAAAACACAATGATTGCCAAAGCTTTTCATTTTTCCATACACAGCCTTGCTGGTCGTTCACATGACTTGTATTCTGCAATAAACGTGAGACGAAGATACACACTGTTTTTTTTTCTTGTCTAAGATTAGAGAGTGAAATTTGCTTTGCCAAGAGCAATAGCGGGGTTATAGGGATGAGATGTGGGTTACATTGTGAAGCCAGCTGATGGACAAACTCGCTGTCTGGCCTCTTCCTTTCCCTGGATGAATCCTAAAGGAGCTTACACTCTAATATCCTGATGGGAAAAGGGTTTGCTTTAAGCTGAACGCGCCTGATCGCCATGAGGATACCATGAAGGTCTGAGAGCTATTTCTGATGCTGCCAACCTGTTGGGTGCAAATATCATGAAAGCACCTGATTGGTTTTTGCCTTTTTTTTGGTTTGTTTTTGGAGGAGTATCACAGTTTTTCTACACGAGATGTGACAAGGTGGATGCAGAATAGTGAAACATTGGAAGGTTTTGCAAGTGATTTCCAGTCATGATTCCCACCAAGATGTTAGTGTACAGGGGGCCTGATGGAGGCACACACTCTCAGACAGTGTCAAATACAAGAAGGCGCAAGAAATCGACCGGGGAGCTCTTCCAGAAGGGCTACAGGGTCAGGATGGGCCACGGGCCGGTCGGCGACAAAGAGGACCAGGACAGCTTCTGCTACAGCTTCGGTGCATGCTTCCATGTAATCTCCTACTGGGGTAAGACCTGCAGGAACGTGAAAACGAGGGAAATCTCCACTAAAGCTGAATGCTGGCATGTCCAGAATTCTTTGGACTGTCTGTGTGTGTCAGCTGGAGCAGGTTCAGATTCAGGATTTGCTCTGTATTATGCTCCCCATCTGGCAAATGTTCACTTGAAATGAAAAATGAGCTTTGGCGAGGCACACCGCAGTCCACGTCATTTTATAAAAGATTATTTATTAATATATATATATATTTAAGCTGAATGAGTGCCTGTAACATCTTTGATTTGTGTCATTTGGCATTCACACAAATCTATTCCAGCATGGAAATTTGTCTGCCCGACTAATGCATGTGGAGATGGATTTGACTTCATCGCTCTTACTTGGCTGAGGTGGCTTTTAATTGTTTATGCAGCGCCGACACTGCAGTGGATACTGCTTTTTTTTTCTTTCTTTTTTTTGTAGAATGAGCTGGATCTATGAATCATTTGGGTTTTAAACTCAGGTGGGAGTTTCCTTTTAGCAGGTAGTTTACTGCAATGCATCCAAATGATGAAGCACGAACAACAAAATATGTGTTATTTTGCTTCGTCTGATGCTTTTGTAGGCGATGATGATTTATGTTTTGATTGTCTGAGCTGTTTGGACAGAAGTGGCAGAAACTGGTTATAATCAGGCTGTGAATAAACATATACGTATCTTAAATGATGGTGTGATATAGTTAGTTAATAATCATGTACAGGAGCTCAGGCTCGTACTGTCAAGGCTGATTTTGTCTGTGTTATGCTGTCCTTGAACTCTTGGCAGCAGGCTCCATTTTTTTTCTCTTCCAATAAATACTCTCAAATTTAGGATTTGACGTCACGTCTGTTTACTCGTTCAATTTGGTGTGACAGCGTCCACCTGTATTTACTCTAATCCAGGTCTTCATCTCTTCCGCGTTCAGAGTTTTATCCAGCAGGAATGGAACTTGTATCAGGTAGATGCCGGTGCATTGCGAGGTTCCTGAGATTAAAACAGAGTGTTATGAGTTGATGAAGAGATACATGGGATGTAAAGCTTTTTTTCTTTTTCTTTTTTTCCCCACATATTCCAAAATGTCCCTTTTATGACACAGTAAGTGCTTAGTACCGCTTGATCAGTTGGCGTTTATTTTTTTTTTCATCAATATGAATCCGATGAAGCTGATTAATATGGATGAAAGTATGAAAGGTACGGTGTTCTCGTCAAAACCACAGTCGAATGCTGTTGATGTATGAATTTTTATTGATCATGTGTGGTAATTTCTTTATGATGTTTTTTTTTTCTCACAGGCTTGAGGTTTTTAAGGGCCTTAAGGTTGATACAGTTCTCAGAAATTTTACAGTTTTTGAATATACTAAAGACAAGGTAAGTGTTTAGATATTTTATCTCTGTTTTTGTCAGTGTGGCTGTTTGTAATGTGAAATAGTGCATGTGGAGCAACCCTTGTCAAACAGAAGTTTGTCTCCTCGCTGCTTAGAATTAAATCTTTTTACGCAGATGTCATGTCAGGAAAAGCTTATAGCTCAACAAAATGCTTTAGAATAATCTCCCCGCTTGTTCACTCAGATGAAGGTAAAGTCAGAACATGTTCCACAATAAGACTTAAACTGTAATATTTAAAGAACCTCACACATATTACATTCATAGGGAAGAAAACCTTTGCTCACAAAATGCATGTGTTATCTTTTGTCATGTAATGAGAAAGATTAATGGTGGAAATTCAAGTGCTGCAAATTTTGTGAAAGTGCATGTTTAAATAGAACGACATGTTACTACGTCTTTTTATGACTAACCACACCAATACAAGCAAAGCATGAACTATAAAAATAAGAAACAAATGTCAATCAAAGTAGATGCAGCAGTTTTAAGGGACTTCACTGTTTTGTGTTGCATGTTACTGTGTTTCTGTTGAATCTTGTTTTGACATCTTGGACTGTGTATTTTTCTGATATTAATGCAGTGACTAATAACTCACACATTGTTGTCTGGTTTTTCTTCCTCTTCTTTTTTTTTTTAAAGCAACTCTATAAAGCTGGTGAACCTGTGCTCAATCTTCATAAGCACATGGCTCACTGCAGCAGGCTTCATTCATTTGGTAAGTTAATGTGAACCCATGCTGATGATGATGGCAAATAGTTGCTCAGTGATAGTATGTACTGTACTTGCCTGTTTTTGTGGCTGTATAAATCTCAATCTCTGTTCCAGGTGGAAAACTCAGGGGATCCTTGGGAAAACTTCCAAAATTCCCAGGCACTTTCCTACTGGGAATGTGTCTACTTACTCATGGTTACTATGTCCACGGTTGGCTATGGAGACGTTTATGCAAAAACCACTCTGGGCCGCCTGTTTATGGTCTTCTTCATCCTTGGTGGTTTGGTAAAAATCCCTCTCATTACTTATTCCTGCTTTAAATCCTCCATGCAACCAATCATCACACTCTGCCAGGTGTTAACAAACGCTGGGACGCTGTCAACTCAACTCAGGACACCCTTCACCTGTTGTTTACACTGAGGTGTTTTTGTGGCTCACCACTTCACCAGAGAATGTTGCATGTCATGTACTGTATGAGTTGTCCACAACAATGCAGCATTTATTCAGGTACAATGCTGAAGATTTGTTTTGTTACATATTCATTTCAAATGACATGTAGAAGATCTGAGAGTTTTTGCACCTGTTATTAACTATAAAGTACTGCGGTTTCAGGTGGCTCCACCCTCCTGCCTCCCCTCCCTCTATTCCAACAAACACAGTGATACAAGGATGATTTATTATAGCCCGGTTTTATGGACTTAGCAACATTAATGCATCTCACTTTCTGCACTGATATTTAAAGGCATTTTGAGGAATAAACATTTTATAGAATGATAAGATGATTATGAAATAAATTCCGCTCACGGAAAACATCCTTTCCGGGATTTTCCACAGACCCAAGTTACCTGATAAAGAAAGTAGCCAAAGATCATTTAGAGGACACTGTTATCCGGATCATAAAGTATTATTCAGAGGTGGATTAAACAACATGGTGACATATTATAATATGGTAAAAGAGCTGAAGATAAAAGTGACATTTTGTTTTATATCTCTTTGGAAAGCAAGAATGTCATTCACAGTCTTTTTGATGATCAAAATAAATTTGTAATCTATAAAATTTCAGACTCCAATGAATAACTTAAGGCAAAAGAACAGCAAAGAGGCTTTAAATAGTCAGCACTAAGTCAAACTCCAGGAACTTTGATTGTAGGAGAAATCACTCATAGTAACCATCATACAGCATGATAAACAGTATATATATATGATACTGTCAGACAGTTTAGAGTAAAGGAGATTTTTTTCCAACCTAAAGAGATTTAAAGAGGGAAACTGCTGTTTGGGGTTTAAGATCCCCTCATAAAACATGTTATAATGTTTTATTATTACAGATCAACTGCAAAAGGATTTGCAATACACCTTAAAGCTTTTTCTTGCAGTTTATTTTCTTTATGGTTATTGCAGCTCTGATGTAACAGCCTATAAATGAACCAAAGCAGGATACTTACACCTTTTGTTAATAAACAAGCAAACAACACGGAAATAGTTGTTGCTGCAAGCAGCAGATAGTGTGAATGTTTGCCGTCCATTCAGCTGTGCTATCTAAATCAACCTGACGTGTGTTTGTTGGGCAAAACATGGCACATAAGGCTTTTTCTTGATTCTTATCATTTATTTTCCGTCACAGATTGACATACCACTCATCAGCTGTCATTTTTCTCCTTTACTCTGCTTTTCTTCCAGTATCCGTAAATATTGACCTTATAATTTCCTTTTTCATTTTCTCTTTTTTTTTCAATATTTACATTTAGTCGATAATGACTAATCTGAATAAATTTAAACCTTCTTATTTTCTTCTTCTTTTTTCCTGTTAACAAATAAATATTAATATTAACGCTAGTGTTCCTCTTTCACACTTTACGGATTTCTTTAAAGCAAAAATAGAGGACCTGCTCTTCTTTGCCTATCTTTTTTTTAGTCTCTTCTTCTGTCTTCTATCTTCTCCTTAGGCCATGTTTGCGAGCTACGTCCCTGAAATCATAGAGTTAATAGGAAACCGCAAGAAATATGGTGGTTCCTATAGTGCGGTTAATGGGAGAAAGTAAGTATTCAAGGAGGCTCTACTGCCTCCACCGCAGTAGAACCTTCTCTGCATGCATTTTTCTTTTTCTTTTTCATGCATGTAGGCCATGTTTGCTCGCTACGTGCCAGAAATTGCTGCTCTCATCCTTAATCGGAAGAAATATGGCGGGAGTTATAACTCAACCAGAGGCAGAAAGTAAGTCAAACAAATGAAAAAACAGCAAACTTTTAATGGTGTGGTTTTGTGTGACTCAAGTGGCCCTCTCGTAAAGAGGTGACATACTCTGATTTTTTTTTTTGCTTAAATAGACGTCATGAAACTGTCATTTGAGATGTAATGATCTCAATTAGCACTAAAGTCACACTGTGACTGAAGAACTTGGCCATGATTAATGTGTAGACTATTGTATGTGTTATTGTATTGCTGCTGCTTTTATATGTGTGCAAACTGTCATCGCTGCTCATCGCGAATCAATGTTTGCTTACACACTGCAAAAAATCCCCATCTCAGCAAGTGATTTTTGTCTATTACTAAGTGCTGAAAGTCTTATTTATGTAAAACAAATGAAAGAAAATCTGAGTGCATTTTGATTATTTTGACCTCTTTTTTAATAAGAATTCATTTGTTTCAAACATTTTGCCATTTGAAACCATTGTCAGCATCTTGTAAAAAAAGTGAATTTTAAACTGTCAGATTTTTTCATTTGTTTTAAGTAAATATGACTTTGAGAGCAAAGACAAAAATGATCTGATAAGACATGTTTTTGCAGTGTAGTCATATAAATGTTCTACTGTCATGCTTAGAGATGACACATGTTGGATTCTCTCTCTGGGATATAAACTGTGGGGGAAAATAAATAAATAAATAAATAAATAACAAGACTGACATAAATAAGAAGCTCCAATGGAATAATGATCTTTCTCTAGCACAGGAGAAAAGCCAATCATGGTGTATCTGTTCACAGTGCAACCAAACAAACACACTTTGTAGGTAGAGTACGTGTTGGCAGAGAAATTAAACCCAGGGTGGGAATGGCAGTCTCTGTCCCTCAATGAATAGGAAGGTAAATACAGAATGTAAATACACTGAATGGCTATTGCGAGAAAAAAATGTAGACCACAAATAGAATCAAAAATGGGGTTTTATTTATTCATCCAGTTTTCTACCTGGAGCACTGATTTATAACAGTGGTTATTTTGATCAGTATTGAAGCTCAACTTGCAAGATCTTTCCAGTGAGCTGCTGTGCATACGCTCCAAGAGCAAAGGACTAAAATTAGAAAGTGCCACCTCTTCTCCACATGAGGGTAAAGTGTGGGGTTACTGTAGGACATAACTAATGGGCACAGAAAAATCCTGGTTAAATAAACACACACGAAAAACATTTATTCTAGTATGAAAAGGACAGGAACAGTCACCTCACCCCAAGTGTATCACAGTCTTTATCTTACCATGACCCACTGAGAGAAAATCCTACATGTTCTGTGGAGTCTTAGGCTTCTTATTGTCAACATATATCTGTGTCTATTTTGTGTTTGTAATTCAAGTATTCAGACTCATTCACACTGTCTTATTTTTTTCACCAATCTCCCTTCACACCTGTCTACACTTACATTTCTGTATCAAAAAAAAACTGCATAAATAACATAAAATAAAGTGCATGTAAGGAATAACTCAGATCAGTGCTGTATGTAGTTACTCTATCTCTGATTTAACAGAATCCAGGAAAAATATACACAGTTATGATTTAACTCCTTATGAATCAAAACACACACCGAGGACACAGAATTGAATGAGCTTGTGTGCATATGTTTTCTCAAAGGGTAACAATTAATAATAGTTTATATTAGTATACATGTATATTCATATCAGTGAGTAATTCAAAATAAAATAATGTACATGATATAATTATATTAAAAGAAAGAGCCTTGTAGACAGCACTAAAACCATGACAAAATAATAAACTCAAACTTACCCCAGTTCAGTGTCGAAGAAATGACCAAACTCATACATCCAGTCCTGTTTGTCATTGCTTGCTTCATGTTGATACTTCTGAATTTTCAGTTTTTCTGTGCTGGAAAAACTTTTTTTTTTCTTTGCTCTGCTATGCTTGTCTATTTTCCACGCTTTGCTTATAAACATTCCTGGCCTTTATCTTCAGTCTGACCTACACCCTCAGGACTAAATAAAATCTTGAGTCTAAAGGAAGAGTTTGACACTTTGGGAAATACATTTATTCACTTTCTTGCCAAAAAGAACAGTTTGTCTGAGTGTTAAATATAGAGCTAGAGCCAGGGGACTCTTAGCTTGGCTTTGTGTGTAACTTATCATAAAACTACAACTTGAAATTTTTTTACATTTGTTTTTGGGCAGCTGTTTATCTCTGCTAAGCTAATTGCTGTCTGGCTCCAGCTCCACACTTAATGTTACAGACATGAGAGTGACACTGATCTTCACGGCAAGAAAGCAAATAAGTGTATTTTCCAAAATTTAAAACTAATACAAACTAACAAACAATTTCTTAAACATATTCACGTGTCCGTGACATGTGAACTTGTGTCTCAATCTCTGCAGCTGTTTCTAGAGATAGTGAGAATCGGGATGCCTCTAAACAAAGTACGGCTTTTTGTAGCATGCTTTTGTTACCTGCAGTCGTTCACTTAGTTGTGAAGAAGTCAGACTTGGTTTGGGAAATGTTCTTAAACCAAATCTTTGCTTCTTTTGTTCAGTTTTGTAGAAAACTCACTATTTAAAGTCATTTTTGTGTATCGTCTTTTGTAAGGTTTTATATTTTATTATTTTGTCTATTTTTTTCTGATTTTTGATGAATTGAACATTTATCAAGTCTTGTTTATTTATATGAGACGCAGGAGCTGATGCCAATGGCCAGCTTGTGTACAGTTCTAACAGCTAATATTGTAGCTACATTTCACCAACAGTGGACAGTTTTGAGAGATGTAGAAAATCTCTGGATGCCATTTTGATCCCTATGTAATTTTACCTTCAACTGCCCTCAGTTAAATATTAAAGCATAATTATTTTTAATGTCTATTTTAGCTTTGGATCAAATTATTAGCATCATTATTCTTCTATTTCCCTTTGTCTTCTTCTTGATGTCTTTACTTGTTGTCATTACTTCATTCTCTTAACTGTTTCTTTGCAAATTAGCAGAACAAATTGTGCAACATAACAATGATTCTGATGCATGTGTTGTAGATTAAAGCCATGAAGAAGCACTGCTGTACAGTGCAGATTTCCTGCTATTGCAGCTCCTCCAGACAAAATGTTTACCTGAGTAAACATCTGAAATTATTTTCTAAATAGTTAAAAATAAAGATGTAATAAAGACAAATAGGAATAAGTCTAAACTGGGTTCATTACATAAAGGATCTGTGATATGTGGAAATGGAAATACACCGTGTGCTGATTTCATAATCTCCATCTAAGTAAACTCTGATCCTTTATAATCTGATGCTGAAATCCACAGTGCTCTCTGACCTATTCATTCGGTCCTCACTCGTCACGACAGGAACATCAAACATCTCTCCTGTAACATAGTTTTAATTATTTTTCCCACACAGATCTCAAATCAATCACCTGTATACATCAGTACTGATTACCTCTCATCCCCATCGCACCCCCTCTCATCTCAGATTTACCTTTTGATTCCAGGACAAAAACGAAGATGAAACAACGTTTTGTGTTTGTGTGTGTTTTGTTGTTGACTTTGTTCTGCACCTCGTTTTGTAGGCACATCGTGGTCTGTGGTCATATAACACTTGAGAGTGTGTCCAACTTTCTAAAAGACTTCCTACACAAGGACAGGGATGATGTCAATGTAGAAATTGTTTTTCTCCATAAGTAAGTACAAAACAAACCTCTTTTTTTAAACTTGTGAGCCTAAAAAACAGCAAATTTAATTGCTCAAGATAAAATAATCATCTCTTCAGTAGATTAGGAATAGTGTTTCTCTCTTTTTCTTGTCAGTATTTCCCCTAATCTTGAGCTGGAAGCCTTGTTCAAGCGCCACTTCACCCAGGTGGAGTTTTACCAAGGGTCTGTCCTAAACCCACACGACCTGGCCAGAGTCAAGGTAAATGGCAGATAACACTTCTTCTCCTTCTTTTGGTGTCTTTAAAGTGTATACACATATAACACTGCAGAGATTTGATTTGGTTAATTTCAGTGTGTTTTCTGGATGTGGTTTTATTTTTAGATTGAATCAGCTGATGCCTGTCTGATCTTAGCCAACAAATACTGCGCTGACCCTGACGCTGAGGACGCATCTAACATCATGAGGTAAACAAAAGCAGATTATCCAAGATTTATGTCTTTCTCTTGTTTTTTAGTTTCTTCGTTTGGTTTGTTTTTGAACTCTGTGGCCAATTATTTTCAGTCGTGTTAGCAAAAATAATTCTGTTCGATAAACTCTTCAACAGCATGTTCTCATGGGGTTCTGACAGGTGTTTGTAAATCCAGATACAATAGGCTGAGATACATAAAGTGTTACCAAATGCTCATACCTCAGAAAGTGATGCCAGTGTTTGATATCAGATCCTGGCCAGGACTCAAATCAAGAGTGTAAGCGAGCGTGTCGGAGCTGGCTCTCACAGCAAGCAGACAGACTCTCAGCGTGAACAAACTCCTGGTGCTCACTTTCCCTTTTGGAAAATTATCAAGAGCCAAGAGAGAGAGAACATGAATCAGTTATAGCAAACAGTTTTCCTCCATTAAAAGAGACAACTTATGGTTTAAAACTTCTTAAATCTAAAAGTCAGCTGTTGAACTGTAAACTGTGCCGTTTGAAAATGCCTTTTTTGGGAGTTGTTGGAGGTGTTTTAATGTTTATGAATGAAGTGTTCTCAGATTATTTTGTCCCTTTTGTCCTGCGTCAGGGTTATATCTATCAAGAACTACCATCCAAAGATCAGAATAATCACTCAAATGTTGCAGTACCACAATAAGGTTGGTATATTATTTTTATTGGCGTCATCATCTGCAAGGATCATTAATTGCATGTTTGTTCTTGCTCTATTTTAGCATTTAATTTAGGTTTGAAAGATTAAAAAAAACAACTGAATAAGTGTTTACAGTTTGCAATTCTGTAAATCAACTGTATAACTTTATGTTTTGTGTTTTTTCTTTCCGTAGGCCCACCTTTTGAACATCCCAAGCTGGAACTGGAAGGAGGGGGATGATGCCATTTGCCTTGCGGAGCTGAAGCTCGGCTTCATCGCCCAGAGCTGCCTGGCTCAGGGCCTCTCCACCATGCTGGCCAACCTTTTCTCCATGAGGTCCTTCATCAAGGTAGCCACAGCTAAGATTCATCCATCTGTGCTCACTGGATTAAGTTCAGAAGTAAAGTTGGCCATAAAAATAGTCTGAATACATAATAATGATTATCCCAGATGAGGCCCATATACAGCATCTGGTGAGTGGGTGGGGATGAACTTGTAAAAAAAAAAAAAAAAAACCTGAATTATTTTGTTTCCAGTATTTTTGTAATGGTACAAGCTTGTGTGTCTTTTGTCTTTCAATCTTTGTCATAGATTGAGGAGGACACGTGGCAGAAGTATTACCTAGAGGGAGTAGCTAATGAGATGTACACTGAGTACCTGTCCAGTGCCTTTGTGGGCTTGTCCTTTCCTGTAATTTGCGAGTAAGTACACTGAAACATCGACTTTGTTAAATTAAAGGTTGTCCTGTGTGGCTTACAGCTTTGTTAACCTTTCCTCTACCCATTTTTTTTTCCTGGATTCAAGAAATTTAAGCTTTGAGGCATTTAGCATTGGTCTGTTCAGTAACTTCATCTTTTTAAATGAAGAGTCATAACTAGGAGGGTGAAGATATGCAAACAGCAGTGTGGAGGTCTTAGAGTATAAAGATAAAATAACATTTTATTTATCACAAGATCATGTGATGATTATTTCGTTACGCTCTTTGTTAACTTGAGAAAAGGCTCTCTTATTTTTTCATTTATTTTGACTTAAGAAAAAAAAGGGAACAGGAAAAACAGCTGCTAAGACACAAACCTAAGATGATTTTCTGAAAATTACAAACGTTTAGCATGCATGAGGTCTAATTATAATTTTGTTCTCTATTACAGACTCTGCTATGTGAAGCTAAAGCTGCTACTGATAGCTATAGAGTACAAGTCTGATCAAAGGGAAAGCAGGTAAGTGGATATGCTCACAGTGGATTGCTGGGAGTCATTAAAATTCATAGATGCAAAAACTTTAATGCGCAGGTGTGTTTGCTGTCAGTATTTGCTTTCAATGATGAAGCTACTTTGAATCAGCTTCTCTGTTTGACTACAAACACAAGGCGCTTTACAAAATGTGCTAAATTAGTGTCTAAATTGGTTTGTTCACAGACATCACAATGCTTTCTGATAACATCCTGACTAATTACTGGAGGAGGTGGCAGTTGGTTTCTTTAAACACAGCTGAAGTTTTGTTTTAGCGTTTTTTTTAAACAAAATGCACTTAGGCTCATTTTATACCATTTGAAATGTCGTTCCTCTCTGTTTTCATCAACTTAATTTAATAAACAGAGGCTAGTCTGCCAAATGAGTTGCGAAAACTAATCCTGCCAGCGTGTGCCAGTGCCAGTGATAAGTGCAAAGCCTTGCAAATTCTGTGATATAACTTTCCGCTCTGACATCTTTGGTCTATAAATCTTCGCAGCACCCTGATAAACCCTGGGAACCACGTGAAAATGCAGGAGGGGACCTTGGGCTTCTTCATTGCCAGCGATGCCAAAGAAGTAAAGAGGTAACGAATGGGACCTGAGATTAAAGAGTGTCTGAAAGTAAAGTCCAAACTCTGATGAAAGCTCTGTCAGGCAGTTTAATCTGTCAAATAAGTGTGTAAGTACAAAGTACAAAGTACAATACATTATGTAAATATAATGTAGCATAAAATCTAGTAAAGAATAAGTACTTCAAACGTGTACTTAGACCTCAGTGCTGTACTTAAATAAATGTACTTAGTTACATTCCAAAACTTGTTGCAGACATAGGGAAGATAAAATGTGTGTAAAAACTTTATATCAGGATCTGAGACATCGTCTGCTTACTCATGTAGAGTCTTGTTACATGGGATTCTTGTTTTTCTTCTGTAGGGCGTTGTTTTACTGTAAAGCCTGCCATGATGACATAACTGATCCCAAAAGGATAAAGAAATGTGGATGCAAGAAATGTAAGTGACTACATGTAAATACATCCTCTAAGTTTGTTTGACTTCATTAACATTCCTTCACAGACTGAAGTGAAACAGCACTGAGAGAGCATATGTGTAGCGGTGTGATGGTGTATTTACATGACCTACGTAGCCACATGTCCAAATCATTTAGCTCCTGCATTAATTATTCACCTCATGAAACTCTGTAACTTGTGCGTGAAGACAGGTCACTGGATTTATTTTCGCAGCCAAAACAAACAGGTGCAGTTTAAGTTTCCCTCATGAAACCACATGTTTCAGCCTCTGTATGACATGAATACCTGCCCTTATTAAAGGGTCAGTTCGCCCAAATAACAAAACACAGCTTAACAATTTTATCTATTCATGCAAATAGTTTTGTTTTGTTTTTTTTGGATTTGGGTGAACTGATTCTTTATTTCTTTATTCCACTACATCTAATGGACAGTAATTAGTGAATAGTGGATAGGGTTTATAGCACATTCTCTTTTCCATGTAATTCCCATTTATTATACACAGAAAAGTGAGAAATCAAGCAGGTTAACTGTGAATTCAGTCTAAATGTGCACTTTGTCTGTTTGCTTGTGTGGTTGTTTGCTCTGTTTTCTTTTGTATAATAGCTATATGTGCTGTTACAGTTCATTGATAATTTTGTGATGTTAACAGGCATTCACAGAGACTGTTAACACCACAGGTACCCGGATGGATCATGTGTTTCTAAACGTTAAAAACATCATGTGCCACTTTGTTGTTCTTTCACTCCAGTTTCCTACAGTTTGACTTGTCTTAACCGTTACAGCTAACACTGAATCTTAACATGTGTATTCTTTTCCTGCTGCTTGGGAACTTGGCACACTTTTCTTAAAAATTCACTTTATAGTGATATATTGTGAGTAACGTGGATTCATTTCCCCGCTGAAAGCACAGCCTGCTACCCTTGATTGAAGCAAATGTTTGACTGTACTGTAAATGTTGCATGTACGATGGTTGATGCTGCCTGGATCCCTCCCCGTTGTCACGTGCACGGTGCTTTCAAATTGAAGAAAACGTTCAACAAAAATGAGCAGCAGTGACAGTTTTGGGAAATTTTGGACCCAGAGAGACAAAAGGATTAACATGACCTACTGAACCCATTTATTCTTTTATTTGGAAAATGCTAAAAATGATTTATGGCAGCATCCTCAAAGTTTGGTTCATGCCTGCTTGAGTTAGTAATTCTCCAGATCACCGCCAGGTGTCCCCACAGTCTCTTGACAAACACATCATCCCTGCAAGAGGAGCACAGCTGGAAAGTCACCAGGATGAGAGATGAGGAACATTTTTCATTATAACTGTTTTGATAAAAGGAATAAATCATGTTACTCGTAGCTCAAAATGATATAATTCACTGACTCGACTGCACAGTTTCTCTCAGCACATCTGATATCAAGGATGTTTTGGAACAAATAGCAAAGTTGTGCAGGATGTGTTACTTGAGGTTGTCAAATGAATTTATGGACTTTATACAGTTTCGCACAAGTGTTTTCACTTGTTTTTGTTTTTGTCCTTTCTGGAACCACTTACCAATTTATCTAGAAGCCCAGAAAACTGTTTTATGTGAGACTCTGTCACATTTACTTTGACCTTTTATTGAGTTTCAATACCCAGAACAAGGAACCAGGACAAATAAGAGTCATGGTATGAAATATAACACATGCCCAAATGATGCCCATTATTCATGTTCAAATTATTGTTCTTTTGCGAGTGAAGAAATGTATGCCCCCCCACTCATGCCATATTTGTACCTCCAAAACCACATGACCTTAGGCCCTCATGTTATTTCCCCCCAAAATTCAATCTAAGATTTGCACGCTGTCAAGACAAAGTGTTGTGCATCCCAGCAGCAGCCTTCCTCTGTGCCCTGTCTTGCCTTTGTCTACTCTTCCTCCAGAACGACCCTCAACATTAACCTGCTCTTCCTCTCCTCTCGTCTGAACCCATGACTGTAGCCAAGACGCCCGCCTACAAGAAAATGAGACTGGCATGTTGTTTTGATTGCGACCGCTCAGAGCGAGACTGCTCTTGCATGCCGGTTAATGTGCGTTGTAACACGGACTCCCCTCAACGCGACATCCCACTCTCTGCTGTCTCTGTTAATGATTGCTCAGCCACTTTACGTGCCTGTAAGTTGTCGCCATGACATGTGCTCTTCAGTGTTTGTAACATGCACTGTGTTAACTGTGCAGTGTGTCTTTAGCTTGTGTGCTGTCTAGCCCTAGCAGCTGTGTCGTCACTGTCATGGATATAGATGTTGCTTTAGTGTTGTAGCTTTATGATTTTCAGTCAGATGGTGCTGTTCCCCTCGTGTTCTTACTTTTGGAGGTGATTTGTAGCTGTTGTGAAGCATGCTGGTTTACTGTTTTGCTGGTGCTTTGTCAGAGAATGTGAATTCAAACTGACCTGTAGTTTAAATTGGGTCAACAATCACTAATGCAAAGTTTTTGCAGAGTGTGAAAACTAATAATCCCCTGAAAATGATGTGCTTCCCCCTCCAGTGACCTCACCAACATATTTATTAACAATTAAAGCTGAAGCCATAAAAAAAAAATGCACAGCTGCGTAGCCCCACCACAAATCTCTTGATGGACACTCAAACTCGGGAATCCTGGTGGAGAATTTTCACGCATTTCCTCAGATTAGTGTATAAATGCTATAATGATGTCACTGGTGAGGGTAACTTCATCTTTTCAAGAATAACCCAAATAACATCCATGTAATCAAAATGTTTCACTACCATACCCTCCAGAAATGGGTGAACAGGATAGGATTTGATTTATTTGTATGTGTAAACGCCACTGACAATTAATTAAAAAAAAAAAAAAAAAGCACCTGAGGGGATAGCTTTGCGTATTGAGGTTAATGTATTATTTTTATTCAATTAAGATCAAAAGCTTGAACAAACACTGGGGGTAAAATCTCCAAAACATATTCAGCACACATGCCAGTGTCCTGCTCATTGCCACCGGAGAAGCTCTGGGTTGCAGTTTCTTGCTTTGCGAGTTTTTAGTCTTATGATATGGATTGAATTGTGCAATAAGATTAACAGAATACAGTGGAACATAGCTGGATCGGATTGGATTGCAAGAGGAATAGACAATAAAGCAGTGCTGGATTGTATTGGAATTGACTGAATTGTGCTGAACTGAATTGGGCTGCATATGAATTCTTAATTCAAGTGTGATTCCCCAGAGGGCATGTTAAGTTGTACTGATTTATTGCAGAAGGCATGAAGAATGTGTCTGAGTTTGCAGAGTGTTAATACAATTTGCTGGAAACATTGTAGTCTGTCATACAGTTTTAGCAAATGTCTCTTGATCAAAGACCATGCTGTGTATAGTTGAACATCTCTGGGCGTTTCCACCCCTCAACATGTCTTCCAGGGTTGTGTGCTGCGAGCATCGCCCGACTAGCTAAGCTCGAGCAGAGCTCCGGAGTTGCTGTCGACACAGTGCAGGAGATGCGCAGAGCGAGGCCTTATACGGCCTGACATGGAAATTATGTTTGCATTTTCATTTTTGGAGTGCTACCGGTTGTCATGAAACTCAGCCTGACAGTTCCTAACCACCAGGCAGCCGAGTGCCCCCACCCCTCTCCTCCTCTTGCGTTGTGGGACAGATGCTAGCCTGTTAGTCCGGTGACTCTGTTCGCGCCCTCCGATTGCAGGCGACAGATGCCAGGACCAGCAAGGTCCCTGTTTGAACATTGCTGTCACTGTCCTGCCTTAAGCTCAATGCATGACCTTTATTGTAAGGAAGGGGTTGAAATAAGGTACTAATGAGCATGTGTGGGACTCACGGCTCCAAAAAGTGACTCACACAAACTTCCGTGCAGGTTGTGTCAGGCAGTGCAGAGGAGTGGGAAACAGCTTTTGGGAAAGAAGAGAAAAAATAGACACAATACTATACACTCAAGAACAAGAACACATACAGTATTGTCATAAATTATAAGTCTTGTTAAATGCATCACTCCTGACTAAATGTTAATGGAAGAACCACTGAGTGAGCACTGGTGATTTTTATATCAAAACATCCAGGTTAAAACCAGGCTAAATTTGGTTTAAATTTTTATGGTTAAACCGCATTTTAATGTCTATATTTCAGTGTGGGCTGTAGTGAGGACCAGCTTTATGCCGAAATAGAGTCATCCTGCTAAACCAGCAGTGATATGTAACATTAATGCATTCATCAGTTTGATAATTTATTGTTTTAAAGTCATTTTTAAAGCAAAAAGATCAAACATTCCCTTGCTCTGCCTTCTCAGTTGTGACAATTTGCTGTATTTATTTGTCTTTTAATACTAAATAAATCCTTTTGGGGTTTTTAACAGATGATTGACAAACAAGCTATTTAAAGACACCAACTTAGGATTTAGGAAACTGTAACAAGCATTTTTCATTGGTTTCTGACATTTTATAAACCAAACAATTAATGAATTAAGAAAATAACCAACAGATTTATCACTGATGAAAATAATAATTTGTTGTAAAGTTATTCCTAAACTTTGATGTAGAAAACTAACTTAACTTAAATTTTTACCAAATTTAGTTTTAACTTAGGAATCCAGACATATTTTGCCTTACAAAACACTACATCAGTGTTTACTTAAACGCCTCAAATGTGACTCTTCTTACTCAGCAGATGACCATCTACAAACACTGACAATGATCCACTGTTTAAGCTTACTGACCACATTACTGAAAATCATATTCCTAACTGACCTGTGTTTTATTTCTCATTGCTTTGTCCATGTTGTCTTCAGGGCACAGCTCTATGTTTTTTTAAAGTGCCTTATAGAGAAATATCTCAGCCTTCAATTCCCAGATGTCATTTATAATTTGCGTTCATTGCAACCTGTTCTTCCCTGTAACCTCTCATCTGTCTTTGCATTTTTCTCAGCTAAAAATAGCTATAATGGATATATCAAATCAAGTAAGTTTTGATTTCCATTCTCTCTTCTGTAATTTGTTTCTAACCCCTCCACTTGTCCATTCTCAGTTATCATCACTTGAACTATCTCTAACCTGCTGTATTTCACTGTTTGCTGCTCATCGCTCTGTCCAGTCTATCATCCTCCATCATTATATTTTATATGCAAAGCATTAGGAAATTGTTTCTGTGTGGTTTGTGCTGGGTGTCAGTTATAGCTCGGCAGTAGATGGTGCTACTGCTTCACTGTGAGAGTGGATGAATTAAATCAATGTACACTAAACACTAAAACGTTTAAAGTAAAAATGTGTATATAAAAGAAAATATATGTAAGATTTATAACAGGGATTTACTTTTAATGAACAGACAGTTGTAACACTTAAAAGTGAGTCTAATATTTTCTTAGTTCTCGTCCAGCCATTAGAGGAGTGTGAACCTTTTGGGCCATCCACTTTAACAGGATCTGTGATAAGCAGCAAATGTGCCACAATGGTGTTGTCCTGGAGAAGCGCTGTGCATGTTTGACATGGGGCAGATGAACAGTGGAGGTCTGCAGCAAGAAGGATAATCTGCTAGACAGCTGACTGTTGAAATAATCATCTCTATTCTCCAGTTTTAGCTCCCAGCCATTTTTTGGAGTAAGGGGACCATGTTCTTCTGCCTCCTTTTGTCTATTTTTATCATGTTATCAGTTTTACCTCCATTATAACACCAGTGGAGCTGTAAGCTTTCATATTTCAAATAGTCAAGTGGATACTGAATTCATTCCTCCCTCATCAGGCATAAACCGCATACAGCAGCTAGTGGTTGTTAATTCACATTGTCACCTCCTTGTTCTTATGGCATAACAATAGCTGGAACACCTGAAAGCATGTTTATTAATTAATGTTTATTATAAATATAAAATTAAATGTCAAATCCAACATTTCATTGGTGGCCATACCAAGTGGTTAAGTGGTGTTTAATAAAAATGAGGTTTTTCAATTATTCAGCTATTAGCATTCTTGTGCCAGAAAGAATTACCCCCCAAAACCAGTGATTGTGCTTTAATTATGATAAAAGTCACAAGATGTTTTATTAACATACACACTGCAGGTCTTATTGAAGTCAGTTTAAATCAAATCCTGTCTTGTGATTAACGTGAAGAATTAAAGGGTCAGTTCACCCAAATCACAAAGCAAGAATTTTCTTACTTCCCCCTTGTGGTATCTAGACATGCAGATTGTTTCAGTTTTATGCACTCATGTTTTGAAATATCTGTCGCTAAGATTTCTGCCTCCACCTAATACAGTTGATGCTCACAGCATAGAAAAACCTGATTTAAAAAGAATTAACAGCAACATGTCCTAGTTAATCTAGATGATCTCTGAACAGTTTTCACAGGGACTATTTCTTCAGAGTTTCTCGAGTGTAATGTTTCAGTATTGGGAGCACCACAAATGAAATTTAATTCACCTCCATCATAGTGGGATGGAGGCAGAAATGTCAGACGACCGTCTTAAAACCTCAGCACATAAAACCAAAGCTCTCAACATGGCTAGATGCCACCAGGGGCTGCAGATTTGGGTGTAATGATCCTTAAAAAAAAAAAGGCAATAACCCAATAACTTGAATAGTACAGCTGCTGATTTTGACTCCTCTTCATTTAGCAGCAAACGATGGCCCCCTAATCCAGTCATCAACTTATCAATACAAGTCAGCCAAACTGAACCACAACTCAGCTGAGGTCGGTAGGGGGCCCCGTAGCGGAGTCGCTGCTGTGTCGGTCCCATTGGTAAACAACCGCAAGGGAAGCCTGTTGCCCTCCACCAAGCCCTCCGCTCTGAGACTGAGCTTCATGGGCTCCAGGGACCTGGGCCAGGTGGGCCAGCAACCAAGGGTGGCAGAGGAGGCCAGGCAGCTCCAGCGGGCACGTAGCCTGCCGGTGAAATACAGATACCACCCCAGTCACTCCAATAATGCCACTCTCAGTCACAGGCAGTGTAAGGGCAACCACACCCCTCCCCCCTCCAGGCGTGTTTGGCAGGCCTGTACTCAACAACAGCACAACCAAAGCATGTGCTTGCCAGGCTGAAGTGGTTGCATGTGTAGCATTCCTTACTAATGACCGAGTGTGTGCAGCTGTCAGCTGTGAAACATTAAATATTGAACAGGCTGAGCAAGATGTGAAGGGCCAGTGTATTGGAGCTTCCCTCTCCGCTAGAAGCCCCCCTGTACTTCAACATTTTCCATTATGGTGTCACTCTGAGACATGTTAGCAATGCTTGAAATCCTGCGTTCATCTGCAGAGGAACATGATCTTTGAGACCATTAATTTATTTTAATGAGAGCTCTTTTATTTTTGTTGTTTAATTAAAAACAAAAAAACAAAACAAAACAAAGAAAAAAAAAAGGTTGACAGCTTGACGGTCATCTAAAGATTGCACCAAGCTATTCACACTTTAAATAATGGCTGTTAAAATGTGATTAGCAAAAACACTTTCCTTTCTGCATGTGTTTATTTTACCAGCGACGGCCACAGAGCAGAGTTGTTTTCCTCGACTCTGATATTAGCTTGTGAAAATATTTGCCTGATTACTTTACTCGAGGGTAAAACTTGTAATTCGTTCCCTATGAGGGGCTCAGTGCAGTTTTGTGTGGTGATAAAGACAATGTCCAAGGGGCATCTCAGCTGTACATAAATCACTCTGGCACAACGACCAACCTAATTATATGAGCCAAGGGCGTCACTCCCAAGATGAAGAAAGACCAGCAATCCAGACAGGATTCAGTACTGGCACAAAAGGAGCCTTATTTATGTTGTTGGATGCTTGATATTTAAAGGTTATTACCTTAATTAAATGAGATTGTGCGTGATTAGCATGGCCAACAGAAAAGCTATTCAAGTCTAAGTCTAAGGAAATTTGTTCTAACAAGGGATTTGAAAGTATCCTAACCCCCTTTGAGGTAACTGTGGTACTAAATTATCTGAATCATAAAATTTCTATATTTCTATATTAGTAATTGGCATGATGGTCGATGATGGCACAGTTGCATGTTTGCATCTTCATACACAACAGTGCAAATGATGTGCTAATGTATCCTGTCATCGTCATGCAAACATTGGACTGTTTTGCGTTGCACACAAGTTAAAATGTCCTGTCCTCTCCATCTTGTTCACCCAACCTCACTTTCCACTCTGTCTCTCTGTAACCGTATTATCTCTTTGAATTCACTGACCTCAGATTGTGCTGTGTTGTCCTTTTGCTGTTATTGACATGTGGCGTTTGCATGTCCTCTGATAATTTCCTCCCTCATACCGCTGCGTTTTGTTGCAGTTGAAGAGGACCAGCAGTCGGCATTATCGCCCAAAAAAAAGCAACGTAATGGAGGCATGAGGAACTCTCCGAACTCCTCACCCAAGATAATGAGGTAGGATATCACAGATCATATGCCTGCTTTGTGTTTAGTTTATAAACTGTATATTTAATTTTTTTTTGTTTATGTACATTCACAACACACTTCAGCAGCTAAATGCTTCACTGTGTTCACGAGCTAGCCACTAACTTTGTCTGCCATTTGGTACTGTGCAGGTAACCTACAGTAATTTGTTAGCTGCAAAAGCTGCCTGCTGTGGCTTGAAATCAGGTTGATAAGAGTAAAGCGAGCCGAAGTTACAAGCTATAAAACCAAAACAATGAGTTCAAAGACACTAAAAATGCTAAAAGTTGAGGGTAACTGACACAGGTGATACTTCACTGTGGGCTCGACCTTTCACACTGTGCCTAATCAGCTGAGCCACTGTTAAAATAAAAATATTGACTAATGCAAATTTAAGGTCTGTTTTCGAAAATGGATGTTTTTTTTTATGTGTTTATATTAAAAAAAAAACAAATACTATATTATGTCTTTTTTCAGATTTTCAAAACTCGCAAATATTGAGGCTCAAAAGTCCATATTGGTCAATATCTACAGTATACATTATGGAAAACATCTGTGCCCCTGTTTTCATGGAAAACATGTCAGACTTGCAGAAGGGCTCTGCGCCACAAGGTTTCATGTGACACCCACAGACTACAGCTCTTAAACAGGCCTGGCACTAATGACAGCGCCAGGCAGTTAGAGAGGCTCTAAAGGATAGATAGCCCAAGGCTATTCATCTATTGTCGGATCCCTCTGAGTTCTTTTCAGCACGTAAGGCCACAGATGATATGTATCATCACAATGAAAGGCGAATTCAAATGCTACCTTGCTTTTATCTTGTCCTGTAAAATTAAACCTGGGCTTATTGATTTAGACTGGAGATAACACTGTTATTCAACAAGAGGCCATTAGAAGGATGATCATAGTAATAGTCATTGTCATTAAGTGCCATGTTATAAAGAAGGCAGGCAACAGGGAAGTCCTGTAGCCTGTCGTATACAAAGTGGAATTGTAGAGATGACATTAAATTAAAAGATGACAGATGACTTTATTTTCCCATTGTTAATTTGGCTGGTATTTATTTGGCACTTAGAAATTAGATCCACAAATTTGATACTATGAGATACAACACAGACCAACGATGTACAGTAGTTATAAAAATGACTTTGTATTATATCTAAGAGGAGTGTTTATACGCATAATATTTTCCTTTGATCTATGTCCTTTGTTTTTTCAGGTGGGCGTTTGCCCTTGTTTGATTTGGTTCAAAGTGGTGTCAAAGTTGAATTGCTCCAGGTGATTTCCAGACTCTTGGGAATCAAAACCAGGCTTTTCCAATGCTATAGCCATCAGCTAAATATCCATCCACCAAATCAATCCATCTACTTGCCATGCTAATACATGGAACAATACAGGTGGATGTGTTATTTCATCCAGCGTGTCTTCTGCCTACACACTGGAGAGGGATTCGCTGCAGTAGCCTAAGGGATACTTCATTGCAACAAGCGGAGAAAAAAACATCTGGGTGTATACTATATCAAATATGTTTTTACAGGACCTGCGGCCTCAAGGCCTTTGTAAATAAGTAATGATCAACAGATTGGCTGTGGGTTTTGAAGATCAAGCCTTTGTCAGTTTGCATGAAGGAAAGGATTTTCAAAGACTTTGCCTGCCCTCGCTGCTTGCGTTACAGTAAGCCAGTGCAGTGATGCTGAAATAGAAAATCTACATAATATGCATGTCTGGCGTTGACTTTATGTCTCTCTCGGCTGTCATTACGCTCCTCTAGAAGACACCTGGCCTTATGTTTTGTGGTCGTGGCATGTGAAGTCTAGTCAAACGTGTCATCTTACGACTGAAGTAGTGGAATTATGGTGCTGATCATTTTGAATGTTTAGAAGTGTGCTTACTGAAATGCCACTCACCAGGGCGCCTCTGCTCTGTGTATTGAAACAAACCTCGCAAAAGAGGAGAGCGATCGACTGTGGAAGCAGAACTGTGTCCTGTTTCTGTTTCCAGATGTATCAGCAAACTAACACATCCTGTCTGGAACTTAGCAATGACGACCTCACTGAAATTAACA
The DNA here is from genome assembly GCF_017976425.1 of Toxotes jaculatrix. Lineage (NCBI taxonomy): Eukaryota > Metazoa > Chordata > Actinopteri > Toxotidae > Toxotes > Toxotes jaculatrix. Next base: position 13,456,957 of record NC_054414.1, on the reverse strand, counting down.
CCATTTCCACAGGCTCCTTGATGGGTCATAAGACACATCTAATTGTGGGATGTCACAAGGAGTTTGGTCACATCGGACCGTGCGGTGACATACATGTCATGTCTGCTACAGCACTGCTGAGGCAATTGGCAGTGCAGGATAGTGACAGGCCGTCAAGGCTGACAGTGAGCGATAGCTATCCTGGCAGAGCTCTGCCTCACCAGTCATCTCCACAAGGACAAACTGAAGTGACAGCGGCTCCACTGAGTGAGTGGTGAAACATTCGACTTCTGATGAAATATTTAGCCGAGGTGTAAAACCACTAAATGCTTTCAGTCTTATTAGAAGTGGAAAATTTCAGACTCCAGCAGAGGCTGATGATACAGAATCAGAAGTTATGGAAGATGATTGTCGTGGACAAGCAGGCTGCATTTATAGATTAGTTTATTGACAGGGAATTAATCAGGCTTATAAAATGTGTTTGGTTGGCTGGTTTATTGTGTTTAATATTCTAAATGGAATATGTTTAGTTCTGCTGGTCAGATGAAATCTGAAGACATTATTGACGTCTGGAAAATTGTAATGGGCAAGTTTTGCTACTTTCTGACATTTTATAGATGAATAATTGTAGTATAACCGATTAATCGCACAGATAATCTACAAACTAATCGATAATGAAAATTTAGTTAGTTGTAGTAATAAAGAGAAAAGACATGGAGTTTCAGTGTGTTAGACTTTACTAGGTGATATTTAATCCCACTGCACTGTACATGTGTTCTCAGGTTTTGTACATAAAAAAAAAAAAATATATATATATATATATATATATATATATATATATATATATATATACCTTCAACCACAGACTGTAATTTACACAAACTGTGTCCTTTCAAATTAAAATTGCTTTGACAGTTTGGAGTCTGAGAGGTAGAAAGTGGCAGAGAAGACATTTCCTTCTCTAACTACTTCCATTCTTGAAAGGACATCCAGGTCTTGCCTAGGGGTATGTAAGCCCAAAGGCAGGCTTTTTTGGCTTCAGTCTCTTGCAGCCTGAGGGATGGTAGTTTCAGCTGACACTTTCATGCATACTTAACGTGTTACTTAAGGTAGCATTCTTTTAAAGTACTCACACGGATTAAAGCGATGCTCTTCTTATGGGAAGAAGACCTGAAGTATTTAAAAGGTTTTAGACAGAGACAGAAGGCTGCTGTCTGTGTTTTCGGAAGATAACATCTTCAACTGCGATCTGAATCTGACAATGTTGATTTAGTGCAAGGGGAATTGTGCTGGGCAGCACACGGCTCTGTAGTTACCACTGTGGCCGGTCGTCATCGACCGCATTGGCTGGTTGTGGTGGTTCCGACTTTTATGTTTCCCATTTGTCTGTGTTGGTTTTCCAACAGTTAAATGACATGCAGGTTAGGTACGTTGGAAACCTTAAAATCAGGCAGTAACTGAATATTATCATGTATTGACAATGTGTTTTGTTATCGTTTTGCTAAATTCTGTTGTCTAAATTAATGATTCTAGTAGATTAAAGTTCACTACATAGATAAGACATCAATGTGATTTTATATTGTGATTTAGATTGTAGCTATATTGCTCAGCCCCAGTTGCCTGAAAGTGTAAATGTGTGTGTGTGTGTGTTTGTTTTTGTGCAGTATATGTGTGTTTTATTCCTGTAAGCGACCAAGGACTTATTTAAACAAATATTAATATATTTTTTATATTTTTGAGGAGGGCTGGAAAGTCAGATCATGTTTTTGGGCACACAGTTATAATATATCCATAGGAGCTCTGTCAAGGAATCATATCACCTTGACCAGAACAAGCATGATCCAACCGCAGATACTCATGTCTGGAGACCTCTTTAGTGGTCAGTGTTGGGTTGGATGAAGCTCACCACTGCGCTCAGTGAAATTAGTTTATGTAGTTCTGATGCTCTGTTTAAAAATTAATACGCTTCACTTTGGAAAGCAAATATGATTGGGCAAATTGCTGAAATATTTAAAGTGTGGTCTGTTAAAGCTTTTACAGTGCAGCACACAACGTCGGAAGCTGTATGCAGTAAGGGGGCGTAATTGCATCTCTGTGCTCACGCCAGTCAGCGCAGTGTGTTGCTGCCATCTCCTTCCGCCTGGCTGCCGCTGCTGATGTCACTCTGCTTGATGACATGACAGTGTTGTTGGCATTTCTGCAGATGGCCTCTGACAGGAATGAGCACAGAGAGGAAAAAGGAGAAAAAGCTGCTTTTTGTTTTTTTTTTTTTAAATAGAGATCCGTAAATATTTGGATGGCCTATTAATGAATGTTTTTAACATTTAAAAATGTATTTATCTTTTTCAATGTATTTATCCCAACTTCATTTTTGCACCTCATTGTTGTCACTTGTGATCTTGCACACAAATCACCTCTACAATTTTGTCTTGAATGGTACTGTATAAAAAAAGCTTCTCTTAATATTATAATTTGTCTGCCTGCAAACAGTATTCTCAGGTTTATCGTTCTATATTTTAGCTTTTTTAATCAAATGCCAAGAACTAGGTAATTTAATCCACACTTACAGTGTCTTGTGACGTTCTTTCATTTCCCCCTCCTGTCTTTTGTTTGATTAGACATGACCCACTCCTCATCCCCGGGAACGAGCAGATTGAGAGCATGGACGAGAATGTAAAGAAATACGACTCCACGGGGATGTTTCACTGGTGCCCGTCCAAAGACATCGAGAAGGTCATCTTGGTGGGTTCTTCTCTTTTACGCTGCACACGTCATTTTTCCCTGACACTCTTCTCCTCTGTGACAGATGTGCCATGTCACAAAGCACCATCAGAGGTTGACAGGGCACTTAAACACTCTAATGAGGTGTTTGACTTGTCATTTGGTATATGGGGGCCCAGTACATAGAACATGTCTTGTACTAATACATATGCCATTTTTCAAATTACTTTCATAGTCCACTGCAGTCATAAACTGCATGATATATTTTACTGGTCAAGCAAGCAACAGAGAAGAGCACATTAACATTAGTTTAAAAAGCCAGTCCATGCAACATTTCAGTCATAAACATCTTTGTTTTTATCCCTTGTTCTTCTTTTCCTTCTCAGACTCGCAGTGAGGCGGCCATGACTGTTCTGAGTGGTCACGTGGTCGTGTGCATTTTTGGAGATGTGAAATCGGCGTTGATTGGTCTCCGAAACTTTGTCATGCCCCTAAGAGCAAGCAACTTTCACTACCATGAGCTGAAGCACATCGTGTTTGTTGGCTCCCTGGAGTATCTGAAGCGAGAGTGGGAGACTCTGCACAACTTTCCAAAAGTTTCTATTCTGCCAGTGAGTAAAGCAAAATCACTAATTTCAAATATTTATCTATAGTTCTGCAACAGGTTTGACAAAATGAGACTTTGTTAAAATGCAACTCTTCTGCATTAAGAAATATGTTTTGTAGGAAACATAATATAATGAGGAAATATTTAAATTGATTGTATCTGCAAACTATTCACTGCTCTTGAATGTATCTTGAATATGTTCATTGTCAACATATTTCGTGTATTTTCTCTGACATGACTAACATTTTCATGGTTAAGTTTAAGCAACTCAAAGCACTTGGTTAAGATCTGGGGAAGAACATGGTTTTAGTCAGTAAGACTAAAAGCATCTCACCTGTGGGATGCTTTGGCCTTGGTAGGATCCAGATGTGATTTAAGATTTTTTTTTTCAGTGCTGACTTGCAGCACTAGACAGGACAATATTTCAATCAATATTTAATATTTAATCAATATTTCAATATTTAATCAAAACCACAATCTTTACTTAATCAGTTCAATAGTCTAAATCTAAAAACATGCAGGACGCAACCTATGAAGACCGATAATCTATGGTTTAAAAGTTCAGTGCTTTGTTCTCTGTATAACTTTATATGACTTTTGATCAGTGTAAGAATGTCAGACCTCCGGACTTTGCCAATGAAGTAATGAAGTAAAAAGGCAGCAGTGAAATGTCTTCCAGAACATATCTGGCAAAGCAAATCACTGGTAGTATACAAATATATTTTGTAGGAGAAGGGGCTGAAATAAGTCTCAAAGATAAGAACTGCAACTACATAGGTGAGATAACAAATTCTCTCCTTCACTTCCTCTCAAAGGGCACACCGTTGAGTCGGGCAGATCTGAGGGCTGTCAACATCAACCTCTGCGACATGTGTGTCATTCTGTCAGCCAATCAGAACAATATTGACGATGCATCACTGCAGGACAAAGAATGCATCTTGGCGTCACTCAACATCAAATCCATGCTTTTTGACGACAGCATTGGGGTCTTGCAGGCTAATTCCCAAGGTAAGGAGTGCCCTATCATAGTTCACTGCACTGCCTGTAAGGGACAGGGCCCTGGCACAGAGAATATCCCTCACTGGGTGCTGCCTGGCTGACCTGGTGTCACTGCATTTGACAGTAAACCCTACTGACTATTCCTCAGGTTACTGTAACAACGGCTTTCTTCACAAACCTAATTGGTGGCAACAAGCACAGCACTTGCACAACAGCCTCACCTGGCACATGCATTTTTATTTTTCAATATCTGGGATTGCTTTGGAAAAAAATAATATTTAATGTGTATAATTTATTAATAGGGCACATTACAGCTTTCAAACCAGCAACTGAAGCAATCAGCTTGAGATGGCCTTTAGTAATGGTCATTCTTTGGCACTGAGAGAAATGCTTTTAGAAACCTTTTGACCTGAGAAGAAAAAGAAAAAAAATCCAATGCCAATTTCATTATTCCTCTAATACATGTATGACCTCAAATTTTTTCCTTAGTCAGCAGTAAGTGATGGATGTCAACACATGGCCTATGTATAATACATACAGCATCACTGATTTAATGTGCTTACTTGTCAGTCTGAGGAAAGCAAGGAATGTCAAGTCAATCTGAATTCAATCTTGCGTCACTTATTTTCTATTTCATGGCTCCATACTGTACATGCTTTTCTTTGTGTGTGTGTGTGTGTGTGTGTATAAAAGGTTTCCATCTCCATGCACACACAGTCTAAGGCAAACAAATTGAGTAGTATGTCACATCTATTATATATAGACTAATATCGGCCCTTGTCAAAAATACGGTAACATCGCACTCAGCAACTTTATGCTTTAGCAGTGGCTTGGAATGGATGAAATAGTCCCAGTGTATTAGTTCTGCTGATATGCCTGTTTGTAGCCTCTGATGAAGTATTGAATATTGCATTAACATGTGCTTTATGTTATGTGTGTGTCCATTTAGGCTTCACACCACCAGGGATGGATAGATCTTCTCCTGAAAACAGCCCAGTCCATGGATTAGTTAGGCAGACTTCTGTCACAACTGGAGCAAATATTCCCATCATAACAGAACTAGGTATGCTTGATGCTGTATATCTGTGTCATATGATTGATAAACTAGCTCTGCTGTTGTTGTACTGCATGTTTTTTCAGTTAAGTAGCTGTAAACAGATGTGAAAACACAATTTCTGCAATTATAGCCTGTCAACGCTTGATTAACCATACTAAAAGTTGAGTTTTTATGTTTTTCTTTGTCCCCCGTTGACGTTCTCCAGTAACTGTTTTTCCTCAACACTTGTCTAGCACCATTAGCAAAGCCAGGCAAAAAACTGCCTGTGATTTCATTCAGTCAGGATAAAAGCAGTGGGACCAGCATACAAATGATAACTGAGCTGGGTAAGAAGTGCCTCTGTCCTGTTCTGCAGTGTTGTAACTGCTGCTGCCTCCATATCAGCTTTCTTTTGATTTCTCTCGCTGCACAAGAGGCTCAGTCCATTCCCATAGCATCACTTTGAGCACATTTTACCCTTGGTTCTGGTTGAAATTGCCTGTCTTGTTTTGGCCCCTTATCTCAAAGCAAAATTTTTCCTTCTTATTTTTCTAAGAATTACAAGGCCTTTGATCCCTCAGAAGTCCTTGTGGCTGTTTTCATAGCATCTTCTGTCAGATCACATTCTCTGGCCCTTCTTTCATCTCAGCCCTGTCGATATGACTGACATTTATTTCTGTCCTCACAGAAGTAGCAGTTCTCCAACTAAATTTTACATCATTACTTTCTTCCAGCTACTGCATGTGTTTTTGTGCTCAAAGACATCTTCAAAGAAGGTTCTGGGGCAATGAGATACTTTCATTTGTTTTGACATGCAACTACAAGTAATTGGAAGTTCTGTCTTGAATTTACAAGACAAACAATGGCATATTGGTGTTACTGATATTGACCTTAGGAGGACTTTGAATCAAGGCCAGGAGCTTCGACAATATGCATGTTGTCATGATTGTGCATGAATGGCCTGGATATGGAATGTGGTGGAGGCAAGTTGGCCATAAGGCCAAATACAAATACCAGACATGGTTTTATTTCACTCAATTGAAAGAAACTACAATTTTGTCCAAATTCAGAACTAATATATTAAGGAGAATTTGCCAAACACCGATTCCTAATACAGTCCATATCTGCAGCTACTCACTGCTGTGCACAACCACTGTACTTTTGTGTCCTCCTCTTCACATCAATCAAGTATTTGCCTGATGTATGCTTAAGCACACGATCCATGCTTTTTCAAACCACAAATAAATCCATGAGATCTGGGTTTAGTGTGGAGAAAACAAACAAGCAGAATTTAAATAACTAATGAAATGTATGTTTTATTCCCATAGTGAATGACTCAAATGTTCAGTTTCTGGACCAAGATGATGATGATGACCCAGACACGGAGTTATACCTCACTCAGCCTTTTGCCTGTGGGACAGCCTTCGCAGTCAGTGTGCTGGATTCCTTAATGAGTGCTGTAAGTCAGAATCAATTTAACTTACAGACAGTTCAGTAGATATAAAGTGATAATGATAGAGGTTTTTGTGCAGCCACATATTGTATCTGTTAGCGATCTGAAATATGCCAAGATATCTTGTGTTTTGATATCAGGGCGTATAGCACAATACCTTTGGGCCCCCCAAAAAATTTAGGCGCACTCTGCTCCTGTTAACACAATAAATGACAAGACTGGAACTTGTACTAGGTATGATGGCTTCATTTGTCTGCCTTTCAGTTTTAGTGAGGTTAGAACAAAGCTGCCTTCAAGTGCGCTCCTGTGTAGACAAAGGTAATGCTACCTAATGGACAGCCCTCATCCATCATCTTAGTCAATAGTGCTGTCAGCAGTCAAGGGAGTTGTCACTGTGCTGTGAAAGCAGGGGGAGAAAAGACACTGCAGTGCAGAGAAAAGACATTTGCCCTTGTTAAAAAAAAGTCATACTTTAGTATGGCCACAAAATGTAATAAAAAAGGTCATAGTATAGTAAGGCGTCAAAATCGGCCAAAAAAAGTCAGAATTTTTTTTGACCTCAAAATGTCATAAAAAACGTCATAGTATAGTAAGGCGTCAAAATCGGCCAAAAAAAGTCAAAAAATTTTTTTGACTTTTTTTGTCATAAAAAACGTCATAGAATAGTAAGGCGTCAAAATCGGTCAAAAAAAGTCAAAATTTTTTTTGACCTCAAAATGTCATAAAAAACGTCATAGTATAGTAAGGCGTCAAAATCGGCCAAAAAAAGTCAAAAATTTTTTTGACCTCCAAAAGTCATAAAAAAACGTCATAGTATAGTAAGGCGTCAAAATCGGACAAAAAAAGTCAAAAAAATTTTCGGCCTTAAAATGTCATAAAAAACGTCATAGTATAGTAAGGCGTTTTTTTCGGACAAAAAAAGTCTAAATTTTTTTTGACCTCCAAAAGTCATAAAAAACGTCATAGTATAGTAAGGCATCAAAATTGGACAAAAAATGTCAACATTTTTTTCGACCTCAAAAAGTCATAAAAAACGTCATAGTATAGTATGGCGTTTTTTTCGGGCAAAAAAATTCAAAAATTTTTTCGACCTCCAAAAGTCATAAAAAACATCATAGTATAGTAAGGCGTTTTTTTCGGGCAAAAAAAGTCAAAATTTTTTTCGACCTCCAAAAGTCATAAAAAACGCCATAGTATAGTATGGCGTTTTTTGCGGGCAAAAAAAGTCAAACAAATTTGACCTCAAAATGTCATAAAAAACGTCATAGTATAGTATGGCGTTTTTTTCGGGCAAAAAAAGTCAAAAAAAATTTCGTCTTCAAAATGTCATAAAAACGTCATAGTATAGTAAGGCGTTTTTTTTTCGGGCAAAAAAAGTCAAAAAATTTTTCGATCTCCAAAAGTCATAAAAAACGTCATAGTATAGTATGGCGTTTTTTTCGGGCAAAAAAAGTCAAAAAATATTTCGACCTCAAAATGTCATAAAAAACGTCATAGTATAGTATGGCGTTTTTTTCGGGCAAAAAAAGTCAAAAAAATTTTCGATCTCAAAAGGTCATTAAAAACGTCATAGTATAGTATGGCGTTTTTTTCGGGCAAAAAAAGTCAAAAAATTTTTCGACCTCAAAATGTCATAAAAAACGTCATAGTATAGTAAGACGTCAAAATCGGACAAAAAAAGTCAAAAAATTTTTCGACCTCAAAATGTCATAAAAAACGTCATAGTATAGTAAGACGTCAAAATCGGACAAAAAAAGTCAAAAAATTTTTCGACCTCAAAATGTCATAAAAAACGTCATAGTATAGTAAGGCATCAAAATCGGACAAAAAAAGTCAAAATTTTTTTTGACCTCAAAATGTCATAAAAAACGTCATAGTATAGTAAGGCGTTTTTTCGGGCAAAAAAAGTCAAAAAAATTTTCGTCTTCAAAATGTCATAAAAAACGTCATAGTATAGTATGGCGTTTTTTTCGGGCAAAAAAAGTCAAAAATTTTTCGACCTCAAAATGTCATAAAAAACGTCATAGTATAGTAAGGCATCAAAATCGGACAAAAAAAGTCAAAAAATTTTTTGGCCTCCAAAAGTCATAAAAAACGTCATAGTATAGTAAGGCGTCAAAATCGGACAAAAAAAGTCAAAAATTTTTTCGACCTCAAAATGTCATAAAAAACGTCATAGTATAGTAAGGCATCAAAATCGGACAAAAAAAGTCAAAAAATTTTTTGGCCTCCAAAAGTCATAAAAAACGTCATAGTATAGTAAGGCGTCAAAATCGGACAAAAAAAGTCAAAAATTTTTTCGACCTCAAAATGTCATAAAAAAACGTCATAGTATAGTATGCCGTTTTTTTCGGGAAAAAAAAGTCAAAAAAATTTTCGTCTTCAAAATGTCATAAAAAACGTCATAGTATAGTAAGGCGTCAAAATCGGACAAAAAAAGTCAAAAATTTTTTCGACCTCAAAATGTCATAAAAAACGTCATAGTATAGTATGCCGTTTTTTTCGGGCAAAAAAAGTCAAAAATTTTTTCGACCTCCAAAAGTCATAAAAAATGTCATAGTATAGTAAGGCGTCAAAATCGGACAAAAAAAGTCACAAAATTTTTCGACCTCAAAAAGTCATAAAAAACGTCATAGTATAGTATGGCGTTTTTTTTTCGGGCAAAAAAAGTCAAAAAAATTTTCGTCTTCAAAATGTCATAAAAAACGTCATAGTATAGTAAGGCGTTTTTTTCGGGCAAAAAAGTCAAACATTTTTTCGACCTCCAAAAGTCATAAAAAACGTCATAGTATAGTATGGCGTTTTTTTTGGGCAAAAAAAGTCAAAAAATTTTTCGACCTCAAAATGTCATAAAAAACGTCATAGTATAGTAAGGCATCAAAATCGGACAAAAAAAGTCAAAATTTTTTTTGACCTCCAAAAGTCATAAAAAAACGTCATAGTAAGGCGGAAAAATCGGTCAAAAAAAGTCAAAAATTTTTTCGACCTCAAAATGTCATAAAAAACGTCATAGTATAGTATGGCGTTTTTTTCGGGCAAAAAAAAAGTCAAAAAATTTTTCGACCTCAAAATGTCATAAAAAACGTCATAGTATAGTAAGGCGTTTTTTTCGGGCAAAAAAAGTCAAAAATTTTTTCGACCTCAAAATGTCATAAAAAACGTCATAGTATAGTATGGCGTTTTTTTCGGGCAAAAAAAGTCAAAAATTTTTTCGACCTCAAAATGTCATAAAAAACGTCATAGTATAGTAAGGCGTCAAAATCGGACAAAAAAAGTCAAAAATTTTTTCGACCTCAAAATGTCATAAAAAACGTCATAGTATAGTATGGCGTTTTTTTTGGACAAAAAAAGTCAAAAATTTTTTCGACCTCAAAATGTCATAAAAAACGTCATAGTATAGTATGGCGTTTTTTTCGGGCAAAAAAAGTCACAAAATTTTTCGACCTCAAAATGTCATAAAAAACGTCATAGTATAGTATGCCGTTTTTTTCGGGCAAAAAAAGTCAAAAAATTTTCCGACCTCAAAATGTCATAAAAAACGTCATAGTATAGTATGGCGTTTTTTTCGGGCAAAAAAAGTCAAAAAAATTTTCGACCTCAAAATGTCATAAAAAACGTCATAGTATAGTATGGCGTTTTTTTCGGGCAAAAAAAGTCACAAAATTTTTCGACCTCAAAATGTCATAAAAAACGTCATAGTATAGTATGGCGTTTTTTTTGGGCAAAAAAAGTCAAAAAATTTTTCGACCTCAAAATGTCATAAAAAACGTCATAGTATAGTAAGGCGTCAAAATCGGACAAAAAAAGTCAAAAAATTTTTCGACCTCCAAAAGTCATAAAAAACGTCATAGTATAGTAAGGCGTCAAAATCGGACAAAAAAAGTCACAAAATTTTTCGACCTCAAAAAGTCATAAAAAACGTCATAGTATAGTATGGCGTTTTTTTTCGGGCAAAAAAAGTCAAAAAAATTTTCGTCTTCAAAATGTCATAAAAAACGTCATAGTATAGTAAGGCGTTTTTTTCGGGCAAAAAAGTCAAACATTTTTTCGACCTCCAAAAGTCATAAAAAACGTCATAGTATAGTATGGCGTTTTTTTTTGGGCAAAAAAAGTCAAAAAATTTTTCGACCTCAAAATGTCATAAAAAACGTCATAGTATAGTAAGGCCTCAAAATCGGACAAAAAAAGTCAAATTTTTTTTTGACCTCCAAAAGTCATAAAAAAACGTCATAGTAAGGCGTAAAAATCGGACAAAAAAAGTCAAAAATTTTTTCGACCTCAAAATGTCATAAAAAACGTCATAGTATAGTATGGCGTTTTTTTCGGGCAAAAAAAAAGTCAAAAAATTTTTCGACCTCAAAATGTCATAAAAAACGTCATAGTATAGTAAGGCGTTTTTTTCGGGCAAAAAAAGTCAAAAATTTTTTCGACCTCAAAATGTCATAAAAAACGTCATAGTATAGTAAGGCGTGAAAATCGGACAAAAAAAGTCAAAATTTTTTTCGACCTCAAAAAGTCATAAAAAAACGTCATAGTATAGTATGGCGTTTTTTTCGGGCAAAAAAAGTCAAAAATTTTTTCGACCTCAAAATGTCATAAAAAACGTCATAGTATAGTATGGCGTTTTTTTCGGGCAAAAAAAGTCAAAAAATTTTTCGACCTCAAAATGTCATAAAAAACGTCATAGTATAGTATGGCGTTTTTTTCGGGCAAAAAAAGTCAAAAAATTTTTCGACCTCAAAATGTCATAAAAAACGTCATAGTATAGTATGGCGTTTTTTTTGGGAAAAAAAAGTCACAAAATTTTTCGACCTCAAAATGTCATAAAAAACGTCATAGTATAGTATGGCGTTTTTTTCGGGCAAAAAAAGTCAAACAAATTTGACCTCAAAATGTCATAAAAAACGTCATAGTATAGTATGGCGTTTTTTTCGGGCAAAAAAAGTCAAAAAAAATTTCGTCTTCAAAATGTCATAAAAACGTCATAGTATAGTAAGGCGTTTTTTTTTCGGGCAAAAAAAGTCAAAAAATTTTTCGATCTCCAAAAGTCATAAAAAACGTCATAGTATAGTATGGAGTTTTTTTTGGGCAAAAAAAGTCAAAAATTTTTCGACCTCAAAATGTCATAAAAAACGTCATAGTATAGTATGGCGTTTTTTTCGGGCAAAAAAAGTCACAAAATTTTTCGACCTCAAAATGTCATAAAAAACGTCATAGTATAGTATGGCGTCTTTTTTGGGCAAAAAAAGTCAAAAAATTTTTCGACCTCAAAATGTCATAAAAAACGTCACAGTATAGTAAGGCGTCAAAATCGGACAAAAAACGTCAAAATTTTTTTTGACCTCCAAAAGTCATAAAAAACGTCATAGTATAGTAAGGCGTTTTTTTCGGGCAAAAAAAGTCAAAAATTTTTTCGACCTCCAAAAGTCATAAAAAACGTCATAGTATAGTATGGCGTTTTTTTCGGGCAAAAAAAGTCACAAAATTTTTCGACCTCAAAATGTCATAAAAAACGTCATAGTATAGTATGGCGTTTTTTTCGGGCAAAAAAAGTCACAAAATTTTTCGACCTCAAAATGTCATAAAAAACGTCAGTATAGTAAGGCATCAAAATCGGACAAAAAAAGTCAAAAAATTTTTCGACCTCAAAAAGTCATAAAAAACGTCATAGTATAGTATGGCGTTTTTTTCGGGCAAAAAAAGTCAAAAATTTTTTCGACCTCAAAATGTCATAAAAAACGTCATAGTATAGTAAGGCGTCAAAATCGGACAAAAAAAGTCAAAAATTTTTTCGACCTCAAAATGTCATAAAAAACGTCATAGTATAGTATGGCGTTTTTTTCGGGCAAAAAAAGTCAAAAAATTTTTCGACCTCAAAATGTCATAAAAAACGTCATAGTATAGTAAGGCGTCAAAATCGGACAAAAAAAGTCAAAAATTTTTTCGACCTCCAAAAGTCATAAAAAATGTCATAGTATAGTAAGGCGTCAAAATTGGACAAAAAAAGTCCCAAAATTTTTCGACCTCAAAAAGTCATAAAAAACGTCATAGTATAGTAAGGCGTTTTTTTCGGGCAAAAAAGTCAAATATTTTTCCGACCTCCAAAAGTCATAAAAAACGTCATAGTATAGTATGGCGTTTTTTTCGGGCAAAAAAAGTCAAAAAATTTTTCGACCTCAAAATGTCATAAAAAACGTCATAGTATAGTAAGGCATCAAAATCGGACAAAAAAAGTCAAATTTTTTTTTGACCTCCAAAAGTCATAAAAAACGTCATAGTATAGTATGGCGTTTTTTTTGGGCAAAAAAAGTCACAAAATTTTTCGACCTCAAAATGTCATAAAAAACGTCATAGTATAGTATGGCGTTTTTTTTGGGCAAAAAAAGTCAAAAAATTTTTCGAACTCAAAATGTCATAAAAAACGTCACAGTATAGTAAGGCGTCAAAATCGGACAAAAAAAGTCAAAATTTTTTTTGACCTCCAAAAGTCATAAAAAACGTCATAGTATAGTAAGGCGTTTTTTTCGGGCAAAAAAAGTCAAAAATTTTTTCGACCTCCAAAAGTCATAAAAAACGTCATAGTATAGTATGGCGTTTTTTTCGGGCAAAAAAAGTCAAAAAAATTTTCGACCTCAAAATGTCATAAAAAACGTCATAGTATAGTATGGCGTTTTTTTCGGGCAAAAAAAGTCACAAAATTTTTCGACCTCAAAATGTCATAAAAAACGTCATAGTATAGTAAGGCATCAAAATCGGACAAAAAAAGTCAAAAAATTTTTCGACCTCAAAAAGTCATAAAAAACGTCATAGTATAGTATGGCGTTTTTTTCGGGCAAAAAAAGTCAAAAATTTTTTCGACCTCAAAATGTCATAAAAAACGTCATAGTATAGTAAGGCGTCAAAATCGGACAAAAAAAGTCAAAAATTTTTTCGACCTCAAAATGTCATAAAAAACGTCATAGTATAGTATGGCGTTTTTTTCGGGCAAAAAAAGTCAAAAAATTTTTCAACCTCAAAATGTCATAAAAAACGTCATAGTATAGTATGGCGTTTTTTTCGGGCAAAAAAAGTCAAAAAATTTTTCGACCTCAAAATGTCATAAAAAACGTCATAGTATAGTAAGGCGTCAAAATCGGACAAAAAAAGTCAAAAATTTTTTCGACCTCCAAAAGTCATAAAAAATGTCATAGTATAGTAAGGCGTCAAAATCGGACAAAAAAAGTCACAAAATTTTTCGACCTCAAAAAGTCATAAAAAACGTCATAGTATAGTAAGGCGTTTTTTTCGGGCAAAAAAGTCAAACATTTTTTCGACCTCCAAAAGTCATAAAAAACGTCATAGTATAGTATGGCGTTTTTTTTGGGCAAAAAAAGTCAAAAAAATTTTCGACCTCAAAATGTCATAAAAAACGTCATAGTATAGTAAGGCATCAAAATCGGACAAAAAAAGTCAAATTTTTTTTTGACCTCCAAAAGTCATAAAAAACGTCATAGTATAGTATGGCGTTTTTTTTGGGCAAAAAAAGTCACAAAATTTTTCGACCTCAAAATGTCATAAAAAACGTCATAGTATAGTAAGGCTTCAAAATCGGACAAAAAAAGTCAAAAATTTTTTTCGACCTCCAAAAGTCATAAAAAACGCCATAGTATAGTATGGCGTTTTTTTCGGGCAAAAAAAGTCAAACAAATTTGACCTCAAAATGTCATAAAAAACGTCATAGTATAGTATGGCGTTTTTTTCGGGCAAAAAAAGTCAAAAAAAATTTCGTCTTCAAAATGTCATAAAAACGTCATAGTATAGTAAGGCGTTTTTTTTTCGGGCAAAAAAAGTCAAAAAATTTTTCGATCTCCAAAAGTCATAAAAAACGTCATAGTATAGTATGGAGTTTTTTTTGGGCAAAAAAAGTCAAAAATTTTTCGACCTCAAAATGTCATAAAAAACGTCATAGTATAGTATGGCGTTTTTTTCGGGCAAAAAAAGTCACAAAATTTTTCGACCTCAAAATGTCATAAAAAACGTCATAGTATAGTATGGCGTTTTTTTCGGGCAAAAAAAGTCAAAAAATTTTCGACCTCAAAATGTCATAAAAAACGTCAGTATAGTAAGACGTCAAAATCGGACAAAAAAAAGTCAAAATTTTTTTCGACCTCAAAAAGTCATAAAAAACGTCATAGTATAGTATGGTGTTTTTTTTGGGCAAAAAAAGTCAAAAAATTTTTCGACCTCAAAATGTCATAAAAAACGTCATAGTATAGTAAGGCATCAAAATCGGACAAAAAAAGTCAAAAATTTTTTCGACCTCAAAATGTCATAAAAAACATCATAGTATAGTAAGGCGTCAAAATCGGACAAAAAAAGTCAAAAATTTTTTCGACCTCAAAATGTCATAAAAAAACGTCATAGTATAGTATGGCGTTTTTTTCGGGCAAAAAAAGTCAAAAAAATTTTCGTCTTCAAAATGTCATAAAAAACGTCATAGTATAGTAAGGCGTTTTTTTTCGGGCAAAAAAAGTCAAAAATTTTTTCGACCTCAAAAAGTCATAAAAAACGTCATAGTATAGTAAGGCGTCAAAATCGGACAAAAAAAGTCAAAAATTTTTTCGACCTCAAAATGTCATAAAAAACGTCATAGTATAGTATGGCGTTTTTTTCGGGCAAAAAAAGTCAAAAAATTTTTCGACCTCAAAATGTCATAAAAAACGTCATAGTATAGTAAGGCGTCAAAATCGGACAAAAAAAGTCAAAAATTTTTTCGACCTCCAAAAGTCATAAAAAATGTCATAGTATAGTAAGGCGTCAAAATTGGACAAAAAAAGTCCCAAAATTTTTCGACCTCAAAAAGTCATAAAAAACGTCATAGTATAGTAAGGCCTTTTTTTCGGGCAAAAAAGTCAAACATTTTTTCGACCTCCAAAAGTCATAAAAAACGTCATAGTATAGTATGGCTTTTTTTGGGCAAAAAAAGTCAAAAAATTTTTCGACCTCAAAATGTCATAAAAAACGTCATAGTATAGTAAGGCATCAAAATCGGACAAAAAAAGTCAAATTTTTTTTTGACCTCCAAATGTCATAAAAAAACGTCGTAGTATAGTATGGCGTTTTTTTCGGGCAAAAAAAGTCAAAAAAATTTTCGTCTTCAAAATGTCATAAAAAACGTCATAGTATAGTATGGCGTTTTTTTCGGGCAAAAAAAGTCACAAAATTTTTCGACCTCAAAATGTCATAAAAAACGTCATAGTATAGTATGGCGTTTTTTTTGGGCAAAAAAAGTCAAAAAATTTTTCGACCTCAAAATGTCATAAAAAACGTCACAGTATAGTAAGGCGTCAAAATCGGACAAAAAAAGTCAAAAATTTTTTTGACCTCCAAAAGTCATAAAAAACGTCATAGTATAGTAAGGCGTTTTTTTCGGGCAAAAAAAGTCAAAAATTTTTTCGACCTCCAAAAGTCATAAAAAACGTCATAGTATAGTATGGCGTTTTTTTCGGGCAAAAAAAGTCAAAAAATTTTTCGACCTCAAAATGTCATAAAAAACGTCATAGTATAGTATGGCGTTTTTTTCGGGCAAAAAAAGTCACAAAATTTTTCGACCTCAAAATGTCATAAAAAACGTCATAGTATAGTAAGGCGTCAAAATCGGACAAAAAAAGTCAAAAAATTTTTCGACCTCAAAAAGTCATAAAAAACGTCATAGTATAGTATGGCGTTTTTTTCGGGCAAAAAA
The DNA here is from genome assembly GCF_017976425.1 of Toxotes jaculatrix. Taxonomy (NCBI): domain Eukaryota; kingdom Metazoa; phylum Chordata; class Actinopteri; family Toxotidae; genus Toxotes; species Toxotes jaculatrix. The sequence continues at coordinate 13,440,438 of NC_054414.1, read as the reverse complement.
AGTCAAAAAATTTTTCGACCTCAAAATGTCATAAAAAACGTCATAGTATATTAAGGCGTCAAAATCGGACAAAAAAAGTCAAAAATTTTTTCGACCTCCAAAAGTCATAAAAAATGTCATAGTATAGTAAGGCGTCAAAATCGGACAAAAAAAGTCACAAAATTTTTCGACCTCAAAAAGTCATAAAAAACGTCATAGTATAGTAAGGCGTTTTTTTCGGGCAAAAAAGTCAAAAATTTTTTCGACCTCCAAAAGTCATAAAAAACGTCATAGTATAGTATGGCGTTTTTTTTGGGCAAAAAAAGTCAAAAAATTTTTCGACCTCAAAATGTCATAAAAAACGTCATAGTATAGTAAGGCATCAAAATCGGACAAAAAAAGTCAAAATTTTTTTTGACCTCCAAAAGTCATAAAAAACGTCATAGTATAGTAAGGCGTTTTTTTCGGGCAAAAAAAGTCAAAAATTTTTTCGACCTCCAAAAGTCATAAAAAACGTCATAGTATAGTATGGCGTTTTTTTCGGGCAAAAAAAGTCAAAAAATTTTTCGACCTCAAAATGTCATAAAAAACGTCATAGTATAGTATGGCGTTTTTTTCGGGCAAAAAAAGTCACAAAATTTTTCGACCTCAAAATGTCATAAAAAACGTCATAGTATAGTAAGGCGTCAAAATCGGACAAAAAAAGTCAAAAAATTTTTCGACCTCAAAAAGTCATAAAAAACGTCATAGTATAGTATGGCGTTTTTTTTGGGCAAAAAAAGTCAAAAATTTTTTCGACCTCCAAAAGTCATAAAAAACGTCATAGTATAGTATAGCGTTTTTTTCGGGCAAAAAAAGTCAAAAAATTTTTCGACCTCAAAATGTCATAAAAAACGTCATAGTATAGTAAGGCGTCAAAATCGGACAAAAAAAAGTCAAAAATTTTTTCAATCTCAAAATGTCATAAAAAATGTCATAGTATAGTAAGGCGTTTTTTTCGGGCAAAAAAAGTCAAAAATTTTTTCGACCTCAAAATGTCATAAAAAACATCATAGTATAGTAAGGCGTCAAAATCGGACAAAAAAAGTCAAAATTTTTTTTGACCTCCAAAAGTCATAAAAAACGTCATAGTATAGTAAGGCGTTTTTTTCGGGCAAAAAAAGTCAAAAATTTTTTCGACCTCAAAATGTCATAAAAAACATCATAGTATAGTAAGGCGTCAAAATCGGACAAAAAAAGTCAAAAATTTTTTCGACCTCAAAACGTCATAAAAAACGTCATAGTATAGTATGGCGTTTTTTTTGGGCAAAAAAAGTCAAAAAATTTTTCGACCTCCAAAAGTCATGAAAAACGTCATAGTATAGTATGGCGTTTTTTTTGGGCAAAAAAAGTCAAAAAATTTTTCGACCTCCAAAAGTCATAAAAAACGTCATAGTATAGTATGGCGTTTTTTTTGGGCAAAAAAAGTCAAAAAAATTTTCGACCTCAAAATGTCATAAAAAACGTCATAGTATAGTATGGCGTTGTTTTTTGGGCAAAAAAAGTCAAAAATTTTTTCGACCTCCAAAAGTCATAAAAAACATCATAGTATAGTATGGCGTTTTTTTCGGGCAAAAAAAGTCAAAAATTTTTTCGACCTCAAAATGTCATAAAAAACGTCATAGTATAGTATGGCGTTTTTTTTGGGCAAAAAAAGTCAAAAAATTTTTCGACCTCAAAAAGTCATAAAAAACGTCATAGTATAGTATGGCGTTTTTTTTGGGCAAAAAAAGTCAAAAAATTTTTCGACCTCCAAAAGTCATAAAAAACGTCATAGTACAGTAAGGCGTCAAAATCGGACAAAAAAAGTCAAAATTTTTTTCGACCTCCAAAAGTCATAAAAAACGTCATAGTATAGTAAGGCGTCAAAATCGGACAAAAAAAGTCAAAAATTTTTTCGACCTCAAAATGTCATAAAAAACGTCATAGTATAGTATGGCGTTTTTTTCGGGCAAAAAAAGTCAAAAATTTTTTCGACCTCAAAATGTCATAAAAAACATCATAGTATAGTAAGGCGTCAAAATCGGACAAAAAAAGTCAAAATTTTTTTTGACCTCCAAAAGTCATAAAAAACGTCATAGTATAGTAAGGCGTTTTTTTCGGGCAAAAAAAGTCAAAAATTTTTTCGACCTCAAAATGTCATAAAAAACATCATAGTATAGTAAGGCGTCAAAATCGGACAAAAAAAGTCAAAATTTTTTTCGACCTCCAAAAGTCATAAAAAACGTCATAGTATAGTAAGGCGTTTTTTTCGGGCAAAAAAAGTCAAAAATTTTTTCGACCTCAAAATGTCATAAAAAACATCATAGTATAGTAAGGCGTCAAAATCGGACAAAAAAAGTCAAAAATTTTTTCGACCTCAAAACGTCATAAAAAACGTCATAGTATAGTATGGCGTTTTTTTTGGGCAAAAAAAGTCAAAAAATTTTTCGACCTCCAAAAGTCATGAAAAACGTCATAGTATAGTATGGTGTTTTTTTTGGGCAAAAAAAGTCAAAAAATTTTTCGACCTCCAAAAGTCATAAAAAACGTCATAGTATAGTATGGCGTTTTTTTTGGGCAAAAAAAGTCAAAAATTTTTTCGACCTCCAAAAGTCATAAAAAACGTCATAGTATAGTATGGCGTTTTTTTTGGGCAAAAAAAGTCAAAAAAATTTTCGACCTCAAAATGTCATAAAAAACGTCATAGTATAGTATGGCGTTTTTTTTGGGCAAAAAAAGTCAAAAATTTTTTCGACCTCCAAAAGTCATAAAAAACATCATAGTATAGTATGGCGTTTTTTTCGGGCAAAAAAAGTCAAAAATTTTTTCGACCTCAAAATGTCATAAAAAACGTCATAGTATAGTATGGCTTCAAAATCGGACAAAAAAAGTCAAAATTTTTTTTGACCTCCAAAGGTCATAAAAAACGTCATAGTATAGTATGGCGTTTTTTTCGGGCAAAAAAAGTCACAAAATTTTTCGACCTCAAAATGTCATAAAAAACGTCATAGTATAGTAAGGCTTCAAAATCGGACAAAAAAAGTCAAAAATTTTTTCGACCTCCAAAAGTCATAAAAAACATCATAGTATAGTATGGCGTTTTTTTCGGGCAAAAAAAGTCAAAAATTTTTTCGACCTCAAAATGTCATAAAAAACGTCATAGTATAGTATGGCGTTTTTTTCGGGCAAAAAAAGTCAAAAAAATTTTCGACCTCAAAATGTCATAAAAAACGTCATAGTATAGTATGGCGTTTTTTTTGGGCAAAAAAAGTCAAAAAATTTTTCGACCTCAAAAAGTCATAAAAAACGTCATAGTATAGTATGGCGTTTTTTTTGGGCAAAAAAAGTCAAAAAAATTTTCGACCTCAAAATGTCATAAAAAACGTCATAGTATAGTATGGCGTTTTTTTTGGGCAAAAAAAGTCAAAAATTTTTTCGACCTCCAAAACTCATAAAAAACGTCATAGTATAGTATGGCGTTTTTTTCGGGCAAAAAAAGTCAAAAATTTTTTCGACCTCAAAATGTCATAAAAAACATCATAGTATAGTAAGGCGTCAAAATCGGACAAAAAAAGTCAAAATTTTTTTTGACCTCCAAAAGTCATAAAAAACGTCATAGTATAGTAAGGCGTTTTTTTCGGGCAAAAAAAGTCAAAAATTTTTTCGACCTCAAAATGTCATAAAAAACATCATAGTATAGTAAGGCGTCAAAATCGGACAAAAAAAGTCAAAAATTTTTTCGACCTCAAAACGTCATAAAAAACGTCATAGTATAGTAAGACGTCAAAATCGGACAAAAAAAGTCAAAAAATTTTTCGACCTCCAAAAGTCATAAAAAACGTCATAGTATAGTATGGCGTTTTTTTCGGGCAAAAAAAGTCAAAAATTTTTTCGACCTCAAAATGTCATAAAAAACATCATAGTATAGTAAGGCGTCAAAATCGGACAAAAAAAGTCAAAATTTTTTTTGACCTCCAAAAGTCATAAAAAACGTCATAGTATAGTAAGGCGTTTTTTTCGGGCAAAAAAAGTCAAAAATTTTTTCGACCTCAAAATGTCATAAAAAACATCATAGTATAGTAAGGCGTCAAAATCGGACAAAAAAAGTCAAAAATTTTTTCGACCTCAAAACGTCATAAAAAACGTCATAGTATAGTATGGCGTTTTTTTCGGGCAAAAAAAGTCAAAAAATTTTTCGACCTCCAAAAGTCATAAAAAACGTCATAGTATAGTAAGACGTCAAAATCGGACAAAAAAAGTCAAAAAATTTTTCGACCTCCAAAAGTCATAAAAAACGTCATAGTATAGTATGGCGTTTTTTTCGGGCAAAAAAAGTCAAAAAATTTTTCGACCTCCAAAAGTCATAAAAAAACGTCATAGTATAGTATGGCGTTTTTTTTGGGCAAAAAAAGTCAAAAATTTTTTCGACCTCCAAAAGTCATAAAAAACGTCATAGTATAGTATGGCGTTTTTTTTGGGCAAAAAAAGTCAAAAAAATTTTCGACCTCAAAATGTCATAAAAAACGTCATAGTATAGTATGGCGTTTTTTTTGGGCAAAAAAAGTCAAAAATTTTTTCGACCTCCAAAACTCATAAAAAACGTCATAGTATAGTATGGCGTTTTTTTCGGGCAAAAAAAGTCAAAATTTTTTTTGACCTCCAAAAGTCATAAAAAACGTCATAGTATAGTAAGGCGTTTTATTCGGGCAAAAAAAGTCAAAAATTTTTTCGACCTCCAAAAGTCATAAAAAACATCATAGTATAGTATGGCGTTTTTTTCGGGCAAAAAAAGTCAAAAATTTTTTCGACCTCAAAATGTCATAAAAAACGTCATAGTATAGTATGGCGTTTTTTTTGGGCAAAAAAAGTCAAAAAATTTTTCGACCTCAAAAAGTCATAAAAAACGTCATAGTATAGTATGGCGTTTTTTTTGGGCAAAAAAAGTCAAAAAATTTTTCGACCTCCAAAAGTCATAAAAAACGTCATAGTACAGTAAGGCGTCAAAATCGGACAAAAAAAGTCAAAATTTTTTTCGACCTCCAAAAGTCATAAAAAACGTCATAGTATAGTAAGGCGTCAAAATCGGACAAAAAAAGTCAAAAAATTTTTCGACCTCAAAATGTCATAAAAAACGTCATAGTATAGTATGGCGTTTTTTTCAGGCAAAAAAAGTCAAAAATTTTTTCGACCTCAAAATGTCATAAAAAACATCATAGTATAGTAAGGCGTCAAAATCGGACAAAAAAAGTCAAAATTTTTTTTGACCTCCAAAAGTCATAAAAAACGTCATAGTATAGTAAGGCGTTTTTTTCGGGCAAAAAAAGTCAAAAATTTTTTCGACCTCAAAATGTCATAAAAAACATCATAGTATAGTAAGGCGTCAAAATCGGACAAAAAAAGTCAAAAATTTTTTCGACCTCAAAACGTCATAAAAAACGTCATAGTATAGTATGGCGTTTTTTTTGGGCAAAAAAAGTCAAAAAATTTTTCGACCTCCAAAAGTCATAAAAAACGTCATAGTACAGTAAGACGTCAAAATCGGACAAAAAAAGTCAAAAATTTTTTCGACCTCAAAATGTCATAAAAAACGTCATAGTATAGTATGGCGTTTTTTTCAGGCAAAAAAAGTCAAAAATTTTTTCGACCTCAAAATGTCATAAAAAACATCATAGTATAGTAAGGCGTCAAAATCGGACAAAAAAAGTCAAAATTTTTTTTGACCTCCAAAAGTCATAAAAAACATCATAGTATAGTATGGCGTTTTTTTCGGGCAAAAAAAGTCAAAAATTTTTTCGACCTCAAAATGTCATAAAAAACGTCATAGTATAGTAAGGCGTCAAAATCGGACAAAAAAAAGTCAAAAATTTTTTCGACCTCAAAATGTCATAAAAAACGTCATAGTATAGTATGGTGTTTTTTTCGGGCAAAAAAAGTCAAAAAAATTTTCGACCTCAAAATGTCATAAAAAACGTCATAGTATAGTATGGCGTTTTTTTTGGGCAAAAAAAGTCAAAAATTTTTTCGACCTCCAAAAGTCATAAAAAACGTCATAGTATAGTATGGCGTTTTTTTCGGGCAAAAAAAGTCAAAAAATTTTTCGACCTCAAAATGTCATAAAAAACGTCATAGTATAGTAAGGCGTCAAAATCGGACAAAAAAAAGTCAAAAATTTTTTCGACCTCAAAATGTCATAAAAAACGTCATAGTATAGTAAGGCGTCAAAATCGGACAAAAAAAGTCAAAAATTTTTTTGACCTCCAAAAGTCATAAAAAACGTCATAGTATAGTAAGGCGTTTTTTTCGGGCAAAAAAAGTCAAAAATTTTTTCGACCTCAAAATGTCATAAAAAACATCATAGTATAGTAAGGCGTCAAAATCGGACAAAAAAAGTCAAAAATTTTTTCGACCTCAAAACGTCATAAAAAACGTCGTAGTATAGTATGGCGTTTTTTTTTGGGCAAAAAAAGTCAAAAAATTTTTCGACCTCCAAAAGTCATAAAAAACGTCATAGTATAGTATGGCGTTTTTTTTGGGCAAAAAAAGTCAAAAAATTTTTCGACCTCCAAAAGTCATAAAAAACGTCATAGTATAGTATGGCGTTTTTTTTTGGGCAAAAAAAGTCAAAAATTTTTTCGACCTCCAAAAGTCATAAAAAACGTCATAGTATAGTATGGCGTTTTTTTTGGGCAAAAAAAGTCAAAAAAATTTTCGACCTCAAAATGTCATAAAAAACGTCATAGTATAGTATGGCGTTTTTTTTTGGGCAAAAAAAGTCAAAAATTTTTTCGACCTCCAAAAGTCATAAAAAACATCATATTATAGTATGGCGTTTTTTTCGGGCAAAAAAAGTCAAAAATTTTTTCTACCTCAAAATGTCATAAAAAACGTCATAGTATAGTATGGCGTTTTTTTTGGGCAAAAAAAGTCAAAAAATTTTTCGACCTCAAAAAGTCATAAAAAACGTCATAGTATAGTATGGCGTTTTTTTTGGGCAAAAAAAGTCAAAAAATTTTTCGACCTCCAAAAGTCATAAAAAACGTCATAGTACAGTAAGGCGTCAAAATCGGACAAAAAAAGTCAAAATTTTTTTCGACCTCCAAAAGTCATAAAAAACGTCATAGTATAGTAAGGCGTCAAAATCGGGCAAAAAAAGTCAAAAATTTTTTCGACCTCAAAACGTCATAAAAAACGTCATAGTATAGTATGGCGTTTTTTTCGGGCAAAAAAAGTCAAAAAATTTTTCGACCTCCAAAAGTCATAAAAAACGTCATAGTATAGTAAGGCGTTTTTTTTCGGGCAAAAAAAGTCAAAAATTTTTTCGACCTCCAAAAGTCATAAAAAACATCATAGTATAGTATGGCGTTTTTTTCGGGCAAAAAAAGTCAAAAATTTTTTCGACCTCAAAAAGTCATAAAAAACGTCATAGTATAGTATGGCGTTTTTTTGGGGCAAAAAAAGTCAAAAAATTTTTCGACCTCAAAAAGTCATAAAAAACGTCATAGTATAGTATGGCGTTTTTTTTGGGCAAAAAAAGTCAAAAAATTTTTCGACCTCCAAAAGTCATAAAAAACGTCATAGTATAGTAAGACGTCAAAATCGGACAAAAAAAGTCAAAAAATTTTTCGACCTCAAAATGTCATAAAAAACGTCATAGTATAGTAAGACATCAAAATCGGACAAAAAAAGTCAAAATTTTTTTTGACCTCCAAAAGTCATAAAAAACGTCATAGTATAGTAAGGCGTCAAAATCGGACAAAAAAAGTCAAAAAATTTTTCGACCTCCAAAAGTCATAAAAAACGTCATAGTATAGTAAGACGTCAAAATCGGACAAAAAAAGTCAAAAAATTTTTCGACCTCAAAATGTCATAAAAAACGTCATAGTATAGTAAGACATCAAAATCGGACAAAAAAAGTCAAAATTTTTTTTGACCTCCAAAAGTCATAAAAAACGTCATAGTATAGTAAGGCGTCAAAATCGGACAAAAAAAGTCAAAAAATTTTTCGACCTCAAAATGTCATAAAAAACGTCATAGTATAGTAAGACGTCAAAATCGGACAAAAAAAGTCAAAATTTTTTTCGAACTCCAAAAGTCATAAAAAACGTCATAGTATAGTAAGGCGTCAAAATCGGACAAAAAAAGTCAAAAATTTTTCCGACCTCCAAAAGTCATAAAAAACGTCATAGTATAGTATGGCGTTTTTTTCGGGCAAAAAAAGTCACAAAATTTTTCGACCTCAAAATGTCATAAAAAACGTCATAGTATAGTATGGCGTTTTTTTCGGGCAAAAAAAGTCACAAAATTTTTCGACCTCAAAATGTCATAAAAAACGTCATAGTATAGTATGGCGTTTTTTTCGGGCAAAAAAAGTCAAAAAAATTTTCGACCTCAAAATGTCATAAAAAACGTCATAGTATAGTATGGCGTTTTTTTCGGGCAAAAAAAGTCAAAAATTTTTTCGACCTCAAAATGTCATAAAAAACGTCATAGTATAGTAAGGCGTCAAAATCGGACAAAAAAAGTCAAAAAATTTTTCGACCTCAAAATGTCATAAAAAACGTCATAGTATAGTAAGACATCAAAATCGGACAAAAAAAGTCAAAATTTTTTTTGACCTCCAAAAGTCATAAAAAACGTCATAGTATAGTAAGGCGTCAAAATCGGACAAAAAAAGTCAAAAAATTTTTCGACCTCAAAATGTCATAAAAAACGTCATAGTATAGTAAGACGTCAAAATCGGACAAAAAAAGTCAAAATTTTTTTCGAACTCCAAAAGTCATAAAAAACGTCATAGTATAGTATGGCGTTTTTTTTGGGCAAAAAAAGTCAAAAAATTTTTCGACCTCCAAAAGTCATAAAAAACGTCATAGTATAGTATGGCGTTTTTTTTGGGCAAAAAAAGTCAAAAAATTTTTCGACCTCCAAAAGTCATAAAAAACGTCATAGTATAGTATGGCGTTTTTTTTTGGGCAAAAAAAGTCAAAAATTTTTTCGACCTCCAAAAGTCATAAAAAACGTCATAGTATAGTATGGCGTTTTTTTTGGGCAAAAAAAGTCAAAAAAATTTTCGACCTCAAAATGTCATAAAAAACGTCATAGTATAGTATGGCGTTTTTTTTGGGCAAAAAAAGTCAAAAATTTTTTCGACCTCCAAAAGTCATAAAAAACATCATAGTATAGTATGGCGTTTTTTTCGGGCAAAAAAAGTCAAAAATTTTTTCGACCTCAAAATGTCATAAAAAACGTCATAGTATAGTATGGCGTTTTTTTTGGGCAAAAAAAGTCAAAAAATTTTTCGACCTCAAAAAGTCATAAAAAACGTCATAGTATAGTATGGCGTTTTTTTTGGGCAAAAAATGTCAAAAAATTTTTCGACCTCCAAAAGTCATAAAAAACGTCATAGTACAGTAAGGCGTCAAAATCGGACAAAAAAAGTCAAAATTTTTTTCGACCTCCAAAAGTCATAAAAAACGTCATAGTATAGTAAGGCGTCAAAATCGGACAAAAAAAGTCAAAAATTTTTTCGACCTCAAAATGTCATAAAAAACGTCATAGTATAGTATGGCGTTTTTTTCGGGCAAAAAAAGTCAAAAATTTTTTCGACCTCAAAATGTCATAAAAAACATCATAGTATAGTAAGGCGTCAAAATCGGACAAAAAAAGTCAAAATTTTTTTTGACCTCCAAAAGTCATAAAAAACGTCATAGTATAGTAAGGCGTTTTTTTCGGGCAAAAAAAGTCAAAAATTTTTTCGACCTCAAAATGTCATAAAAAACATCATAGTATAGTAAGGCGTCAAAATCGGACAAAAAAAGTCAAAAATTTTTTCGACCTCAAAACGTCATAAAAAACGTCATAGTATAGTATGGCGTTTTTTTTGGGCAAAAAAAGTCAAAAAATTTTTCGACCTCCAAAAGTCATAAAAAACGTCATAGTATAGTAAGACGTCAAAATCGGACAAAAAAAGTCAAAAAATTTTTCGACCTCCAAAAGTCATAAAAAACGTCATAGTATAGTAAGGCGTTTTTTTCGGGCAAAAAAAGTCAAAAATTTTTTCGACCTCAAAATGTCATAAAAAACATCATAGTATAGTAAGGCGTCAAAATCGGACAAAAAAAGTCAAAAATTTTTTCGACCTCAAAACGTCATAAAAAACGTCATAGTATAGTATGGCGTTTTTTTTGGGCAAAAAAAGTCAAAAAATTTTTCGACCTCCAAAAGTCATAAAAAACGTCATAGTATAGTAAGACGTCAAAATCGGACAAAAAAAGTCAAAAAATTTTTCGACCTCAAAATGTCATAAAAAACGTCATAGTATAGTAAGGCGTCAAAATCGGACAAAAAAAGTCAAAAATTTTTTCGACCTCAAAATGTCATAAAAAACGTCATAGTATAGTATGGCGTTTTTTTTGGGCAAAAAAAGTCAAAAAATTTTTCGACCTCCAAAAGTCATAAAAAACGTCATAGTACAGTAAGGCGTCAAAATCGGACAAAAAAAGTCAAAATTTTTTTCGACCTCCAAAAGTCATAAAAAACGTCATAGTATAGTAAGGCGTCAAAATCGGACAAAAAAAGTCAAAAATTTTTTCGACCTCAAAATGTCATAAAAAACATCATAGTATAGTAAGGCGTCAAAATCGGACAAAAAAAGTCAAAAATTTTTTCGACCTCAAAACGTCATAAAAAACGTCATAGTATAGTATGGCGTTTTTTTCGGGCAAAAAAAGTCAAAAAATTTTTCGACCTCCAAAAGTCATAAAAAACGTCATAGTATAGTAAGACGTCAAAATCGGACAAAAAAAGTCAAAAAATTTTTCGACCTCCAAAAGTCATAAAAAACGTCATAGTATAGTATGGCGTTTTTTTCGGGCAAAAAAAGTCAAAAAATTTTTCGACCTCCAAAAGTCATAAAAAACGTCATAGTATAGTATGGCGTTTTTTTTGGGCAAAAAAAGTCAAAAATTTTTTCGACCTCCAAAAGTCATAAAAAACGTCATAGTATAGTATGGCGTTTTTTTTGGGCAAAAAAAGTCAAAAAAATTTTCGACCTCAAAATGTCATAAAAAACGTCATAGTATAGTATGGCGTTTTTTTTGGGCAAAAAAAGTCAAAAATTTTTTCGACCTCCAAAACTCATAAAAAACGTCATAGTATAGTATGGCGTTTTTTTCGGGCAAAAAAAGTCAAAATTTTTTTTGACCTCCAAAAGTCATAAAAAACGTCATAGTATAGTAAGGCGTTTTATTCGGGCAAAAAAAGTCAAAAATTTTTTCGACCTCCAAAAGTCATAAAAAACATCATAGTATAGTATGGCGTTTTTTTCGGGCAAAAAAAGTCAAAAATTTTTTCGACCTCAAAATGTCATAAAAAACGTCATAGTATAGTATGGCGTTTTTTTTGGGCAAAAAAAGTCAAAAAATTTTTCGACCTCAAAAAGTCATAAAAAACGTCATAGTATAGTATGGCGTTTTTTTTGGGCAAAAAAAGTCAAAAAATTTTTCGACCTCCAAAAGTCATAAAAAACGTCATAGTACAGTAAGGCGTCAAAATCGGACAAAAAAAGTCAAAATTTTTTTCGACCTCCAAAAGTCATAAAAAACGTCATAGTATAGTAAGGCGTCAAAATCGGACAAAAAAAGTCAAAAATTTTTTCGACCTCAAAATGTCATAAAAAACGTCATAGTATAGTATGGCGTTTTTTTCGGGCAAAAAAAAGTCAAAAATTTTTTCGACCTCAAAATGTCATAAAAAACATCATAGTATAGTAAGGCGTCAAAATCGGACAAAAAAAGTCAAAATTTTTTTTGACCTCCAAAAGTCATAAAAAACGTCATAGTATAGTAAGGCGTTTTTTTCGGGCAAAAAAAGTCAAAAATTTTTTCGACCTCAAAATGTCATAAAAAACATCATAGTATAGTAAGGCGTCAAAATCGGACAAAAAAAGTCAAAAATTTTTTCGACCTCAAAACGTCATAAAAAACGTCATAGTATAGTATGGCGTTTTTTTCGGGCAAAAAAAGTCAAAAAATTTTTCGACCTCCAAAAGTCATAAAAAACGTCATAGTATAGTAAGACGTCAAAATCGGACAAAAAAAGTCAAAAAATTTTTCGACCTCCAAAAGTCATAAAAAACGTCATAGTATAGTATGGCGTTTTTTTCGGGCAAAAAAAGTCAAAAAATTTTTCGACCTCCAAAAGTCATAAAAAACGTCATAGTATAGTATGGCGTTTTTTTTGGGCAAAAAAAGTCAAAAATTTTTTCGACCTCCAAAAGTCATAAAAAACGTCATAGTATAGTATGGCGTTTTTTTTGGGCAAAAAAAGTCAAAAAAATTTTCGACCTCAAAATGTCATAAAAAACGTCATAGTATAGTATGGCGTTTTTTTTGGGCAAAAAAAGTCAAAAATTTTTTCGACCTCCAAAACTCATAAAAAACGTCATAGTATAGTATGGCGTTTTTTTCGGGCAAAAAAAGTCAAAATTTTTTTTGACCTCCAAAAGTCATAAAAAACGTCATAGTATAGTAAGGCGTTTTATTCGGGCAAAAAAAGTCAAAAATTTTTTCGACCTCCAAAAGTCATAAAAAACATCATAGTATAGTATGGCGTTTTTTTCGGGCAAAAAAAGTCAAAAATTTTTTCGACCTCAAAATGTCATAAAAAACGTCATAGTATAGTATGGCGTTTTTTTTGGGCAAAAAAAGTCAAAAAATTTTTCGACCTCAAAAAGTCATAAAAAACGTCATAGTATAGTATGGCGTTTTTTTTGGGCAAAAAAAGTCAAAAAATTTTTCGACCTCCAAAAGTCATAAAAAACGTCATAGTACAGTAAGGCGTCAAAATCGGACAAAAAAAGTCAAAATTTTTTTCGACCTCCAAAAGTCATAAAAAACGTCATAGTATAGTAAGGCGTCAAAATCGGACAAAAAAAGTCAAAAATTTTTTCGACCTCAAAATGTCATAAAAAACGTCATAGTATAGTATGGCGTTTTTTTCAGGCAAAAAAAGTCAAAAATTTTTTCGACCTCAAAATGTCATAAAAAACATCATAGTATAGTAAGGCGTCAAAATCGGACAAAAAAAGTCAAAATTTTTTTTGACCTCCAAAAGTCATAAAAAACGTCATAGTATAGTAAGGCGTTTTTTTCGGGCAAAAAAAGTCAAAAATTTTTTCGACCTCAAAATGTCATAAAAAACATCATAGTATAGTAAGGCGTCAAAATCGGACAAAAAAAGTCAAAAATTTTTTCGACCTCAAAACGTCATAAAAAACGTCATAGTATAGTATGGCGTTTTTTTTGGGCAAAAAAAGTCAAAAAATTTTTCGACCTCCAAAAGTCATAAAAAACGTCATAGTACAGTAAGACGTCAAAATCGGACAAAAAAAGTCAAAAATTTTTTCGACCTCAAAATGTCATAAAAAACGTCATAGTATAGTATGGCGTTTTTTTCAGGCAAAAAAAGTCAAAAATTTTTTCGACCTCAAAATGTCATAAAAAACATCATAGTATAGTAAGGCGTCAAAATCGGACAAAAAAAGTCAAAATTTTTTTTGACCTCCAAAAGTCATAAAAAACATCATAGTATAGTATGGCGTTTTTTTCGGGCAAAAAAAGTCAAAAATTTTTTCGACCTCAAAATGTCATAAAAAACGTCATAGTATAGTAAGGCGTCAAAATCGGACAAAAAAAAGTCAAAAATTTTTTCGACCTCAAAATGTCATAAAAAACGTCATAGTATAGTATGGTGTTTTTTTCGGGCAAAAAAAGTCAAAAAAATTTTCGACCTCAAAATGTCATAAAAAACGTCATAGTATAGTATGGCGTTTTTTTTGGGCAAAAAAAGTCAAAAATTTTTTCGACCTCCAAAAGTCATAAAAAACGTCATAGTATAGTATGGCGTTTTTTTCGGGCAAAAAAAGTCAAAAAATTTTTCGACCTCAAAATGTCATAAAAAACGTCATAGTATAGTAAGGCGTCAAAATCGGACAAAAAAAAGTCAAAAATTTTTTCGACCTCAAAATGTCATAAAAAACGTCATAGTATAGTAAGGCGTCAAAATCGGACAAAAAAAGTCAAAATTTTTTTTGACCTCCAAAAGTCATAAAAAACGTCATAGTATAGTAAGGCGTTTTTTTCGGGCAAAAAAAGTCAAAAATTTTTTCGACCTCAAAATGTCATAAAAAACATCATAGTATAGTAAGGCGTCAAAATCGGACAAAAAAAGTCAAAAATTTTTTCGACCTCAAAACGTCATAAAAAACGTCATAGTATAGTATGGCGTTTTTTTTGGGCAAAAAAAGTCAAAAAATTTTTCGACCTCCAAAAGTCATAAAAAACGTCATAGTACAGTAAGGCGTCAAAATCGGACAAAAAAAGTCAAAATTTTTTTCGACCTCCAAAAGTCATAAAAAACGTCATAGTATAGTAAGGCGTCAAAATCGGGCAAAAAAAGTCAAAAATTTTTTCGACCTCAAAACGTCATAAAAAACGTCATAGTATAGTATGGCGTTTTTTTCGGGCAAAAAAAGTCAAAAAATTTTTCGACCTCCAAAAGTCATAAAAAACGTCATAGTATAGTAAGACGTCAAAATCGGACAAAAAAAGTCAAAAAATTTTTCGACCTCAAAATGTCATAAAAAACGTCATAGTATAGTAAGACATCAAAATCGGACAAAAAAAGTCAAAATTTTTTTTGACCTCCAAAAGTCATAAAAAACGTCATAGTATAGTAAGGCGTCAAAATCGGACAAAAAAAGTCAAAAAATTTTTCGACCTCAAAATGTCATAAAAAACGTCATAGTATAGTAAGACGTCAAAATCGGACAAAAAAAGTCAAAATTTTTTTCGAACTCCAAAAGTCATAAAAAACGTCATAGTATAGTAAGGCGTCAAAATCGGACAAAAAAAGTCAAAAATTTTTCCGACCTCCAAAAGTCATAAAAAACGTCATAGTATAGTATGGCGTTTTTTTCGGGCAAAAAAAGTCACAAAATTTTTCGACCTCAAAATGTCATAAAAAACGTCATAGTATAGTATGGCGTTTTTTTCGGGCAAAAAAAGTCACAAAATTTTTCGACCTCAAAATGTCATAAAAAACGTCATAGTATAGTATGGCGTTTTTTTCGGGCAAAAAAAGTCAAAAAAATTTTCGACCTCAAAATGTCATAAAAAACGTCATAGTATAGTATGGCGTTTTTTTCGGGCAAAAAAAGTCAAAAATTTTTTCGACCTCAAAATGTCATAAAAAACGTCATAGTATAGTAAGGCGTCAAAATCGGACAAAAAAAGTCAAAAAATTTTTCGACCTCAAAATGTCATAAAAAACGTCATAGTATAGTAAGACATCAAAATCGGACAAAAAAAGTCAAAATTTTTTTTGACCTCCAAAAGTCATAAAAAACGTCATAGTATAGTAAGGCGTCAAAATCGGACAAAAAAAGTCAAAAAATTTTTCGACCTCAAAATGTCATAAAAAACGTCATAGTATAGTAAGACGTCAAAATCGGACAAAAAAAGTCAAAATTTTTTTCGAACTCCAAAAGTCATAAAAAACGTCATAGTATAGTATGGCGTTTTTTTCGGGCAAAAAAAGTCACAAAATTTTTCGACCTCAAAATGTCATAAAAAACGTCATAGTATAGTATGCCGTTTTTTTCGGGCAAAAAAAGTCAAAAAATTTTCCGACCTCAAAATGTCATAAAAAACGTCATAGTATAGTATGGCGTTTTTTTCGGGCAAAAAAAGTCAAAAAATTTTTCGACCTCCAAAAGTCATAAAAAACGTCATAGTATAGTATGGCGTTTTTTTTGGGCAAAAAAAGTCAAAAAATTTTTCGACCTCAAAATGTCATAAAAAACATCATAGTATAGTATGGCGTTTTTTTCGGGCAAAAAAAGTCAAAAAATTTTCGACCTCAAAATGTCATAAAAAACGTCAGTATAGTAAGGCATCAAAATCGGACAAAAAAAGTCAAAATTTTTTTTGACCTCCAAAAGTCATAAAAAACGTCATAGTATAGTAAGGCGTTTTTTTCGGGCAAAAAAAGTCAAAAATTTTTTCGACCTCAAAATGTCATAAAAAACATCATAGTATAGTAAGGCATCAAAATCGGACAAAAAATGTCAAAATTTTTTTTGACCTCCAAAAGTCATAAAAAACGTCATAGTATAGTAAGGCGTCAAAATCGGACAAAAAAAGTCAAAAAATTTTTCGACCTCAAAATGTCATAAAAAACGTCATAGTATAGTATGGCGTTTTTTTCAGGCAAAAAAAGTCAAAAATTTTTTCGACCTCAAAATGTCATAAAAAACATCATAGTATAGTAAGGCGTCAAAATCGGACAAAAAAAGTCAAAAATTTTTTCGACCTCAAAATGTCATAAAAAACGTCATAGTATAGTATGCCGTTTTTTTTGGGCAAAAAAAGTCAAAAAATTTTTCGACCTCAAAATGTCATAAAAAACGTCATAGTATAGTATGGCGTTTTTTTCGGGCAAAAAAAGTCAAAAAATTTTCGACCTCAAAATGTCATAAAAAACGTCAGTATAGTAAGACTTCAAAATCGGACAAAAAAAGTCAAAAAATTTTTCGACCTCAAAAAGTCATAAAAAACGTCATAGTATAGTATGGCGTTTTTTTTGGGCAAAAAAAGTCAAAAAATTTTTCGACCTCCAAAAGTCATAAAAAACGTCATAGTATAGTATGGCGTTTTTTTCGGGCAAAAAAAGTCAAAAATTTTTTCGACCTCAAAATGTCATAAAAAACGTCATAGTATAGTATGGCGTTTTTTTTGGGCAAAAAAAGTCAAAAAATTTTTCGACCTCAAAATGTCATAAAAAACGTCATAGTATAGTATGGCGTTTTTTTCGGGCAAAAAAAGTCAAAAAATTTTCGACCTCAAAATGTCATAAAAAACGTCAGTATAGTAAGGCATCAAAATCGGACAAAAAAAGTCAAAATTTTTTTTGACCTCCAAAAGTCATAAAAAACGTCATAGTATAGTAAGGCGTTTTTTTCGGGCAAAAAAAGTCAAAAATTTTTTCGACCTCAAAATGTCATAAAAAACATCATAGTATAGTAAGGCATCAAAATCGGACAAAAAATGTCAAAATTTTTTTTGACCTCCAAAAGTCATAAAAAACGTCATAGTATAGTAAGGCGTCAAAATCGGACAAAAAAAGTCAAAAAATTTTTCGACCTCAAAAAGTCATAAAAAACGTCATAGTATAGTATGGCGTTTTTTTTGGGCAAAAAAAGTCAAAAAATTTTTCGACCTCAAAATGTCATAAAAAACGTCATAGTATAGTAAGGCATCAAAATCGGACAAAAAAAGTCAAAATTTTTTTCGACCTCCAAAAGTCATAAAAAACGTCATAGTATAGTAAGGCGTCAAAATCGGACAAAAAAAGTCAAAAATTTTTTCGACCTCAAAATGTCATAAAAAACGTCATAGTATAGTAAGGCGTCAAAATCGGACAAAAAAAGTCAAAATTTTTTCGACCTCAAAATGTCATAAAAAACGTCATAGTATAGTATGGCGTTTTTTTCGGGCAAAAAAAGTCAAAAATTTTTTCGACCTCAAAATGTCATAAAAAACGTCATAGTATAGTAAGGCGTCAAAATCGGACAAAAAAAGTCAAAAAATTTTTCGACCTCAAAATGTCATAAAAAAACGTCATAGTATAGTATGGCGTTTTTTTCGGGCAAAAAAAGTCAAAAAAATTTTCGTCTTCAAAAAGTCATAAAAAACGTCATAGTATAGTAAGGCGTTTTTTTCGGGCAAAAAAAGTCAAAAATTTTTTCGACCTCCAAAAGTCATAAAAAACGTCATAGTATAGTATGGCATTTTTTTCGGGCAAAAAAAGTCACAAAATTTTTCGACCTCAAAATGTCATAAAAAACGTCATAGTATAGTATGCCGTTTTTTTCGGGCAAAAAAAGTCAAAAAATTTTCCGACCTCAAAATGTCATAAAAAACGTCATAGTATAGTATGGCGTTTTTTTTGGGCAAAAAAAGTCAAAAAAATTTTCGACCTCAAAATGTCATAAAAAACGTCATAGTATAGTAAGACATCAAAATCGGACAAAAAAAGTCAAAATTTTTTTTGACCTCCAAAAGTCATAAAAAACGTCATAGTATAGTATGGCGTTTTTTTTGGGCAAAAAAAGTCAAAAAATTTTTCGACCTCAAAATGTCATAAAAAACGTCATAGTATAGTAAGGCGTCAAAATCGGACAAAAAAAGTCAAAAAATTTTTCGACCTCAAAATGTCATAAAAAACGTCATAGTATAGTAAGGCGTTTTTTTTGGGCAAAAAAAGTCAAAACATTTTTCGACCTCAAAATGTCATAAAAAACGTCATAGTATAGTAAGGCGTTTTTTTCGGGCAAAAAAAGTCAAAAATTTTTTCGACCTCCAAAAGTCATAAAAAAACGTCATAGTATAGTATGGCTTTTTTTTTGGGCAAAAAAAGTCAAAAAATTTTTCGACCTCAAAATGTCATAAAAAACGTCATAGTATAGTAAGGCATCAAAATCGGATAAAAAAAGTCAAAATTTTTTTTGACCTCCAAAAGTCATAAAAAAGGTCATAGTATAGTAAGGCGACAAAATCGGACAAAAAAAGTCAAAATTTTTCGACCTCCAAAAGTAATAAAAAACGTCATAGTATAGTATTGCGTTTTTTTTGGGCAAAAAAAGTCAAAAAAATTTTCGACCTCAAAATGTCATAAAAAACGTCATAGTATAGTAAGGCATCAAAATCGGACAAAAAAAGTCAAAAATTTTTTTGACCTCCAAAAGTCATAAAAAACGTCATAGTATAGTATGGCGTTTTTTTGGGGCAAAAAAAGTCACAAAATTTTTCGACCTCAAAATGTCATAAAAAACGTCATAGTATAGTAAGGCATCAAAATCGGACAAAAAAAGTCAAAAATTTTTTTGACCTCCAAAAGTCATAAAAAACGTCATAGTATAGTAAGGCGTTTTTTTCGGGCAAAAAAAGTCAAAAATTTTTTCGACCTCCAAAAGTCATAAAAAACATCATAGTATAGTATGGCGTTTTTTTCGGGCAAAAAAAATCAAAAATTTTTTCGACCTCAAAATGTCATAAAAAACGTCATAGTATAGTAAGGCGTTTTTTTCGGGCAAAAAAAGTCAAAAAATTTTTCTACCTCAAAATGTCATAAAAAACGTCATAGTATAGTAAGGCGTCAAAATCGGACAAAAAAAGTCAAAAATTTTTTTGACCTCCAAAAGTCATAAAAAACGTCATAGTATAGTATGGCGTTTTTTTCGGGCAAAAAAAGTCAAAAATTTTTTCGACCTCCAAAAGTCCTAAAAAAAAACGTCATAGTATAGTAAGGCGTCAAAATCGGCCAAAAAAAGTCAAAAATTTTTTCGACCTCCAAAAGTCATAAAAAACGTCATAGTATAATATGGCGTTTTTTTCGGGCAAAAAAAGTCAAAAATTTTTTCGACCTCAAAATGTCATAAAAAACGTCATAGTATAGTATGGCGTTTTTTTCGGGCAAAAAAAGTCACAAAATTTTTCGACCTCAAAATGTCATAAAAAACGTCATAGTATAGTAAGACGTCAAAATCGGACAAAAAAAGTCAAAAAATTTTTCGACCTTAAAATGTCAGAAAAAACGTCATAGTATAGTAAGGCGTCAAAATCGGCCAAAAAAAGTCAAATTTTTTTTCGGCCTCAAAATGTCATAAAAAACATCATAGTATAGTAAGGCGTCAAAATCGGGCAAAAAAAGTCAAAATTTTTTTTTACCTCAAAATGTCATAAAAAACGTCATAGTATAGTAAGGCGTTTTTTTCGGGCAAAAAAAGTCAAAAAAATTTTCGACCTCAAAACGTCAGAAAAAACGTCACAGTATAGCAAGGCGTTTTTTTCGGGCAAAAAAAGTCAAAAACTTTTTCGACCTCAAAATGTCATAAAAAACGTCACAGTATAGTAAGGCGTTTTTTTCGGGCAAAAAAAGTCACAATTTTTTTCGGCCTCAAAATGTCATAAAAAACGTCATAGTATAGTATGGCGTTTTTTTCGGGCAAAAAAAGTCAAAAATTTTTTCTACCTCAAAATGTCATAAAAAACGTCATAGTATAGTAAGGCGTTTTTTTCGGGCAAAAAAAGTCAAAAAATTTTTCGACCTCAAAATGTCATAAAAAACGTCATAGTATAGTATGGCGTTTTTTTCGGGCAAAAAAAGTCAAAATTTTTTTCGACCTCAAAAAGTCATAAAAAACGTCATAGTATAGTATGGCGTTTTTTTCGGGCAAAAAAAGTCAAAATTTTTTTCGACCTCAAAAAGTCATAAAAAACGTCATAGTATAGTAAGGCGTCAAAATCGGACAAAAAAAGTCAAAAATTTTTTTGACCTCCAAAAGTCATAAAAAACGTCATAGTATAGTATGGCGTTTTTTTCGGGCAAAAAAAGTCAAAAATTTTTTTGACCTCCAAAAGTCATAAAAAACGTCATAGTATAGTAAGGCGTCAAAATCGGCCAAAAAAAGTCAAAATTTTTTTTGGCCTCAAAATGTCATAAAAAACATCATAGTATAGTAAGGCGTCAAAATCGGGCAAAAAAAGTCAAAATTTTTTTTGACCTCAAAATGTCATAAAAAACGTCATAGTATAGTAAGGCGTCAAAATCGGCCAAAAAAAGTCAAAATTTTTCTTGGACTTTTTTTTGTTATAAAAAACTTCATAGTATAGTAAGGCGTCAAAATTGGCCAAAAAAAGTCAAAAAAATTTTTTACCTCAAAATGTCATAAAAAACGTCATAGTATAGTAAGGCGTCAAAATCGGCCAAAAAAAGTCTAAATTTTTTTTGACCTAAAAATGTCATAAAAAACATCATAGTATAGTAAGGCATCAAAGTCCGATTTTTTTTGGGTCTCAAAATGTCATAAAAGTGGTCATAGTATAGTAAGTCGTCAAAATTGGCCAAAAAAAGTCCGATTTTTTTTTGGCCTCAAAATGTCATAAAAATGGTCTTAGTATAGTAAGGCGTCAAAATCGGCCAAAAAAAGTCCTACTTTAGTAAGGCCTCAAAATGTAATGGTATAGTAAGCACGAATGTGTACACTGACTTCCTGTGTCTCTCCCAATGGTAGTGAGAGTAACCTGCAGTAATTAGATTCTCCTGTCGTTTTGCTCAGTGTATAGAGCATTGTGACGTGACAGAGAAGAGTTGCCTGACTGGCACTTTGAGAAGCTTCAGTTATGACTTTGGTGGCATTTGCCTAAGGATTTACTCCCCCTCTACCTTCATTCCTTCAGACATACTTCAATGATAATATCCTCACCTTGATCCGGACGCTGGTAACAGGCGGGGCGACCCCGGAGCTGGAGGGGCTTCTGGCAGAGGAGAATGCATTACGGGGTGGCTACAGCACACCACAGACCCTGGCGAATAGGGACAGGTGTCGTGTGGCACAGCTGGCCTTGTACGACGGGCCCTTTGCTGATCTTGGGGTAAGTAACTCATCTTGTCACCTAAGGGCTAAGCACATCTTTGTCTGCTTGTATTGTGGGATCTGACTTTAGTGAAAGGCTTCAGACTAACAGGGACGGCTGTGATTCAGAGTTCAGATAAGTAGCAGGGATTTTATGCCCAACAGTAGGTGAGTTCTATGACAATGAAATTCAGAGTTGTAATCCAGTTCAGTCATCACCAGATAAGTACATCTAGTGAACAAAAACAAAAATATTACATTTCATTAATGACCTGCAAAGACTTTCAGTTTCAAGTGAAAGTAGCCTGCAGCCATTTATAATGTCATCCAATTTAAGACATAAAAAAACAAAATAAGCTTGTTTATCATGCATACCTGTGCATGCTTTTGATTTGCCAAAGAACAAAACAAAGAAGCTGTGAATTCTTGCTTATTCTACAAAGATTTTCTAAAATGGCCTGGACCATATTATTGGCACTTAGAAGTGGTGATTGCAGTGATATTTCAAGCAGCCTGTTGTCTGTCTGTTAGTCTCATGGGTATCATGGTCTTACAGTCAGAAGAAGACCCAGGAAAACACAGCTTTTGGAAGAGAAACATTAAAAAGCCCAACCGGCGTTTGCTGAAATGCATGTTGACAAGCCACAGTGCTTCTGAGAGAATATCCTTCAGACAGATGAAACAAATCTAGAGCTTTTTGATAAGTCACATCAGCTCTTTGTTCACAGAAGAAAAAATTAAGCTTTCAAAGAAAAGAAGATCATCCATACAGTAAAACACGGAGAAGGCCAAAACATGTAATGGGGTTGCTTTGTTGCTTCTGGCAGGCACAGGGTGCCTTGAATCTATGCAGGGCACAATGAAATCAGAAGATTATCGAGGCAATGGCTCCTCCAGCTGGATAATGACCCAAAACATGCATCTAAAGGCACAGAAGAATTGATGAAAAGAAAACATTGGACAGTTCTGAAGTGGCCTTCTATGAATCCTGATCTTAATCCAACTGAACATCAAAAAAGCAGAATCTCACAGTTGGACGAAAGCGTCCATCAAACCTCAGAGAACTGGAGCAGTTTGCTCAAGAACACAGGGCCAGACTATCAGTTGAGAAGTGTTGAAGTCTCATTTAGAGCTACACATAGAGCTTGTATTGATTGCCTCAAAAGGGCGTGCTACACAATGTTAGGTGAAGGGTTACTTCTCCCCGGCATTTTGTTCTCAGGATCATTTTTTTCAATAAATGGCCACTGAAGAGGCAAAAAACTAAGCCAAGCTATCTTGCATATTGTAGCTCATTAGCTCAGTTGCTAACAGGAAAATACGTTAACACAACTTATTCAAAACCACTTATAACTACCTAAAAAACATGCTCTTGAGGAGCAGTTAATACTCAGTCAGAGGAGGATTAAATAAAGCTGAATGGTGCAACACAGCCAACCAAAGGAAGCTTTCTCTACTCCCCAGCTCTACATTATTCCCTGAAAGGTCCCTGTGAGTGAATACACTGATTGCACTGATTCCACTGCATTTAATTAACTGCACTGCGAAATTTTGCAGTTTTGGTGGAGAATTTGCTCATAACAGAAATCTTCCATCACCATCATCACCTGCAGCAGATAAACACTGATAAGTTCAGGACTAATTTTTAATGCTGGAGCTATATTTAGTCCAAGTAAATAATTATTATGATTTATTTTTAATATTTTTAACATATACGTGAGTGTTGGATTTGTTAAATTACACACTGTGAACTGCACTTTTGTCTCTGTCTTGCAGGATGGTGGTTGTTATGGTGACCTGTTTTGTAAAGCCCTGAAAACATACAACATGTTGTGCTTCGGTATCTATCGGTTACGAGATGCACATATAACACACACACAAAGCCAATGTACCAAACGGTGAGTCCTTGAATTTACATGCTCAGAACTGGGATCCATAAAATAAGTCTATGTCAAAAAAAATCACTTCTACCTACTCTAAATTTAGAACTGGGCTCCCATCTGTTCCCTCTCTCCTCTAGGTATGTCATAACCAATCCACCATATGCGTTTGAGCTGGTGCCCTCAGACCTGATATTCTGCCTGATGCAGTTTGACCACAACGCTGGCCAGTCTCGAACGAGCCTCTCCCACTCTTCCCATTCGTCCCATTCCTCCAGCAAAAAGAGCTCCTCTGTCCACTCTATCCCGACCACCAACCGCACCAACCGCACCAAAAGCAGGGACTCACGAGACAAACAAAAGTATGTGCCCCTCTAAAGCTCTCTGACTTTCTATATCCGTAAACAGTGCCTGCCAACAGTGTTGTCCTGTCTGTCCTTTTGCAAGGTCCAGACAGACTGTAACATGTCTGGCTGGTGATGTGTGTATGCTTGTCTGAATGTGTATGTATGTGTTACTTTTATGTCTTAGTTTGCATTGAATAACATCATGCAGTACAGAACAGTTACTCCTTGAGCAAGACCATCCAGTGGCATAGGGCAAAGTAACCAACCACAAAGGGCTTCTGTCTTTCCTGGGGGCCTCCATGCACTGAGGTTTTTCTTGGAGTTTCTTTCCATCAATTTGTTGTTCCTGTGGTTGTGAATTTTCGATTCTTTTAAAATTTTTATGCCAAGAATTACAGTAGACTTTTGGGGGTTGTGAATAATTCTGTTATTCTTGAGTACAGGGGTAATGTTGCTCATGATTTAACAGAATTTTTCTTGATTTTCATTTTAGGACACATTTTTGATTTCTGCCCTTGTTTTGATCCTGGTTTTATAGACTTTACTCTAAAAACGTAAGGTTCACCTATTTCACTGTCTTCCCCATCATCGTCATTTAAATTTTCATTGTTGAATTCACTGTAGTCCTCTTACCTGCACACAAAGGGCCAACTTCAACAAGTGATTAGAACTCTTCCAGTTTGAGATGATGCCATCTTGACTGAAGGAAGGAAGGGCCCTAAAAGCAAAAGAAAGCATATTTTTTTATGTGTGACATGGCCCACAACAATATATAATAGAACAGAGTAGGAATCGGGCAAACATTTCAAATGTTTTACTTTTCCTTATACTGTACTTTGTTGTGTTAACAGCTCTCACTTCTGTGATGATGGTCACCAGGTCTTTCCACCTTACAGCATTCCAAGTTTTGCTTTGTTGGAACATGTTTCTTTGGTTTAAATTAAAGCTGAACCTTCTTGTACTTGAACTGCACTTTAAATGACATGTCTTAAAAGTTCATATTTTGTCATGTCTTTGAAATACTGAACATCATGTCCTCTTAATGCCTTTTGATTTCCATTAACATTCAAATGCTATACTTTCACTTATTAAATGTTATTTGCCTCCATGAAGTATTATGACAAGATATTTGCAAGCAGAAAATGTTACAGTTATTAATAAAGTTACACCACCATTATAATTATACTGTCTTTCCATGTGAATATCACATCTCAGTGTTATTTTATATTTGTTAAACTCTTTTTCAAGGCATTTTAGTGAATGTTTGGCTACTAGTAATTAGATTGTTTTTGACATCAAGTAACTGCCACAAACTACCCCGGTGTTTGCTGAAGGTCATGGGTCAGTAAAGCAAACAGAACTACATCATCTGCAGAAAGGCAGAGATTCAGACAAATTGGATTCCCTAAACTTCTCAGCTGCACCTATAAATTATTTCCATGAGGACAACAAAAACAAATAATGCTCCTCATGCAGTACATTCACATACCACTACAAGGGAAACAGTCATAAACCTTCACAAGTTCACACAATACATGCAGACCAGATAAGCAAGATCCCATGGCCACTCCCGTACTTCTGCGAATGTAAAGAGCTTCTCTATTGTTTCATGACCAGGATGGAATCCATCATGTGATACCACAGTAACTGGAGCACACTGTCAGGGCCTCTTACTCTAAAAGGAGAACCATCCCCGCCATCTGCCAGTCCACAGGCACAATCCAAGTGTGCCATGGGACACTGAAAAGGTGTGTCCAAGACACCTTAACAATATTCAGTGTATCCAGAATCTCAGGGCACTTCTAATCCACCCTTCATATATAGTATTCCCAGACAGGATGTAGGTTTGAGTTACTAAGCATTACTGTCTGTCATTGTGTGTATTTCAGTTTACAAAGATCTAAAGATGTTCTGTTATTAGCACATTTAGAGGATTTTGCAGAACTGGCAGAGGTATGCGTTCTCCAATTACTTTCTAATATACTACTCTTTCTATGAGAAAATATTCACACTTAAATATAGATTGTTCATTCACAAAAATGAATGAGCACATTTTCACAGCTGCTGAATGAACACTACAAGCTTTCTATGGTTAGTAATCTGTGCTAAAAAAAACATGTTCAGCTGCACAAACTCATTTACATTGCATATTTTAGAGAACTACATTTATGTTCGACATGAAGTTGCTGAGAGCTCTTGTTTTGTGCTGATACCAAAGTACATTATACAACACATTTTGTAATGTTAGCTGCATGCTGCTCATTGGGTTCTGAATTACATCTGAAACATGGACAACATCATCCCCCCAGCTGTTTTGGCAATAGGCATGGATACAGTCTGGCTGCTTCACACATGCTACATTGGCTAGATGCATAGTAATGGCACTTAAAGATTTTCTGACATGATCCATATTCTGTTTTTCTTTATTTTTTGTTGTTATTTGGTCGCACCCTTCTGTTTAACCTACTCTACATCCATGTGTAATGAGAGCATCTGCTGTTTTTATGCCTCTGATCATCATGCTGTGCTGTTTCTGTTATTAATGGTCATATCAGTGTTTCCCATTTAGCTTACATTTAGTGTACTACTTTCTTTTTCCAAAGTGCAACAAGGATGAATAGAGTGGGCCAAGGTATGGAAGTGAATGATTATGCATGATGTTAAATAATGCATTGAACACGGTCATGTC
Source organism: Toxotes jaculatrix (assembly GCF_017976425.1). Classification (NCBI taxonomy): domain Eukaryota; kingdom Metazoa; phylum Chordata; class Actinopteri; family Toxotidae; genus Toxotes; species Toxotes jaculatrix. The sequence continues at coordinate 13,414,050 of NC_054414.1, read as the reverse complement.
CTTGCTGACATTTTGCCCTCTGAATGAAAGCCAAGTAGTATGGTGTTTCCAAATGACTGCATCAGGAGCGCATGGTTATGACCTGTGCAATACTTCTCACTGTAGGTTTGACTGTGTGGTTGCAACTGACTGGTTTGATGCTACTTCACTTTATTCTGTCAGAAGTCATGTTTGATGTTTTATTATTGGCAACATGTAGCTACTGGCATATGTGTTAATGTGCTATAGCAACACAGCCTTGAGTCATGTTGATGAAAATGCATGACCACAGACATTGCCAAGTGGATGAATCACCACTGATATACTATGCCAGACTATCAATTTCTTTCAATAAGAAAAGAAAGTTGCATCAAGCCAAAAGCCTGAAGCCCCTCAAAAAGATTTTTAAAAAACCTTATGTATGAATTGTTAAATTAAAAGTATTAACTTCTAATTTATTACAGTGAAGTATGAGAACAGATTTTGTTTAAGTGGTGACTTGCATGACTGATGACCCAACAAAACAGCATGCTTCAATGGCAGTATGGTATATATGAGAAACCTTTTGACGAGTGACATGACAGAGGTGAAAACTGGGACAATGGGACACTGAGTGATATGTACCTGCTATTTAAAGTTCAACTTGGATCTTGATTTCATCATGTCAGAATTTCTTACACACTATCAATTGACACGACAATTTCTTGTCCTCCCAATGTTCTGTGTGCACTTAAAACACAACTGAAAACAAAACACAACAAAACTGAATTAACGTCCATGTAGCATTAACTGTCTGATGTCCCTCCTCTTTGTCTCTATTTGATTTTGGCTCTTTCTCAGAAAAGACATGGTTTACAGATGAACCAGAGAATACCCACCTGAGGACCATACAGATCAAGCCTGTGAATACTCTCGCCGTCAACCAAGTCAGTCAATGTAAATCCACAAGCAGCTTGATTCCACCCATCAGAGAAGCAGAAGACGAGTGCTGAGCTATGGATCCACGCTGACACCTGGACGTTTGGACTACCAGAGGACTTGTCATGTAGGTGTCAGACTGGGATTCGGGACATCTTCTCATCTGCAAACATAAATCATCAGTTGACATTAGATGAGATGAACACAAACTGCTTTCCTCATCCACTGCTGCAGAAATCTTATTGTACAAGCAGTCATACATGAAATATACATAAGGACAATCATAGTCAAGTATCGCAGTCACTCAACTATTAGTTTGCACAGCTAATCTGTAGTGGTGACCAGACTCCATGACTTTTTTGTTCCATTTTGGGGAATGTGGGTCACTTGAAGGAAACAACCAATGTAAAAATGACTACTACTATTAAAAGAGGGAGATATTACTGGATCCAATTTTGCAATTGTAAAAGTTGCCTTTTTAGCTGTCAATGAACAACTACTACTACTGCATTTACTTTACCCAGTGTTGCAGAGTTATTCTGTACAGTATGTTAAAATGTGTATTTTACATCCAGCTGCGATCCCACCACAATGGCATTGCTAGTGACTGACTCTCAGTGATTCCTTTGCCATTTGGAGCTAATTCACAACATTTGTGACAGTTACGATGGCCAGTGTCCATGTGTAAATGGCATTTGGCTCCAGCCTTATCTCTATTCATTTATATTTGTCTTATCTTGCCTTTTTGAGTCAATTGTTATAAATGTTTTCATGTCACCGTTTGGTTGCAATGTCCAAAATCCCCTAAATCTTACTGAGTAAAGCTTTTAAGAAAAAGAAAGTTGCTACAGGGGTAAAACGTTAGGGACAGTGTTTTTTCTTTTCTTTTTTTAATGTTAATAGCCAAATATGATGGAGCTGTTTTGTTGGCAATATTATCATATAACCAAAAATCTTGCACAGTTTCTAATACAGTGACAGTTATTCATTTATTTAAGACACCATAGACAGCAAAGTCAAATACTATGACATAGCATGGCGCCATATTATAAGTCTGTAGGTGAACTGAATATGAAAGCCACATATCGCATGAAGTGGGCATCTTTAAGTCCTCCTTTGGCTGTAAGCACTGCCTGACACAGGATTGTCTTGGAGGCCATTAAGCGCTTGTATGTACTCCATGACCAATCTTAATGCCATAATCAGACATGTTCATGCTTTAAAAAAAACAGCTCTATCATAAAAAGTGCTTTTGGTTATTTATATGTTCTGAATTTGTTCTGTTGGTAAACCATCTTGGTGATCAATTACATATCTGAAATATCCATAAAACAAACAATTTATACACGTGATAAAGCATCAATGATTTGTTTCAGTTAGTGAGCACATGAGGCCAGAATACAGAGCTAAGAATGGTTATTAATCTTATCTGAATAATAAATCATAGCTATATTGGCACTGTTGTCACTTTACTTCAGAATCAATGAAGGAGAAGAAAAGTTTAAAAAAAATATATATTAATAAATATAATAATAAAAACACAAGAAATCCATAAAATCCTTAATCTACTGAGGTTGCGTCACTGTATAGCTGAGGATTCATGTTGGATGTAAAAAGAGAAAGGTTGTGACATTTTTACTGGCACAGAGAACATCCAAGCCATCCATCCCCTCAGTGCCAGTAATGTGCCAGGCAGTGCTGAAGCCAACGGAGGACTCCAGAAGACCCACTGCTGCGAAAAGAGGCTTCTAGTTTAGCTGGATTTAAGCAAAATTTAACTTTGCTGTGAGACTGAGAAATGTACTTTCCTCTTTGTTTTCCATCTTGCCAGCTTGGAGACCATTCTTAAAAAAACTAGTCTTTGAATTTCTTACTATGAGGCTGTAATTCCCTGGAGATTAAACAGAACTGTAGTAAATAATTTGAAAAGTCTTAAAACTATTTTTGAATGATCCATCATCAATAGCAGAGCCTGATAGCAGTTCATTTTGATGTACTCCTCAAAGAAATCTGTAAAGCTTAATGTAAAATATTTCTTTCTAGTGTGTTCTTGTTTGACAGATATTCTTGTTTGCCAGTACCTGTTGGGTTGAGAGACATTCGGCATTGCAGTCTAGTTTGTATTATTTTGTGCATTTTTTTTTTAGCACACTGACTTGTGGATACAATGACAGTGCTAAGTTGATATTTCTGACATTATGTCATTATACCCAATAATAAATACAGTTTATTGTCTTGTACAAATAGGCTTGTACATAAATTGTACATGATTTCATTTTGTATTTTCACAAATTAAAAGCTGATGTATTGTGTTCTACAGTATGTTATGTCTTCTATTTTCTGAGACTTATCTAGGAAGTTACTGTTGCTGAATGGACACACGGCACACAGAAAACAATAATACAGAAGCTCTAGGCCACAATTTACACATTTGTTTATCAGAGAGGGACTATATACTGTATGAAGTCTTCTTCTGTGATGATGATACAAGGCACTTTCTGATAACCACACATATCATGTGACATGGGACACCTCGTTGCACCCTCAGGATAATGGCTGATAAAAACACCCTCCACATTCTCACCTTGGGGATGGAGAGGGTCCATCATGTTGCTTGTTAACGATTTTACACACCATGGCTCTGTGGGAGATTGTCAGCATGCCAATAATATTTATAGTCTAACACCTCGCAGAGAGGCCGCTCATTTCCCTGATCCTCCTGCCAGCCACAGTGTCACCTCTTCTTAACATACACATGTAGCACCAAAAACAAACCAAAAAAAAAACCCAAAACACTGATTACAGTATATATTAGCTGTAAGGAAAGCTGTAAAGCTTTCATGGACTTAAATACGCTGTGATTTAAAGAGCGTAATTAGAAATGTGCTCTGTCAAATTACGATGGCAGTTGTCTCAATAATTAAGCAGGGATATACAGATTCCAAACAGAGGGACATTGTACCCCAGAGGGTACTTATGGAGTTGGGGTGTGGGGTATAAGATATTGCTAATACTGGATTCACACAATATGGGCAGAAACAGAAGAGCAAGAAAAATACCTCCTATATCAACTTCAGAGTGTTCACTTATTATTTCAAAGTACTTATCGCTAGCACTAACGTTGAACCAGATAAACATCCTAAAGTAGCTTCTTTTGCCCTGTTACGCATTTGTAGCAGTTACCAAGTGAAACCAGATGCAAACAAACAGTGTATAGCTCCTTTACAATTAGCTGAAGCGATGCTATTAGTGTTAAGGTTGGATTTTCTTTTAATGTTACTGCAGGTAGCGGTGGTGCATTTGTGGCCATTCTGCCAATAGTTTGTTGACATGTGTCTGTTCTTTTCAATAAGTGGGAGATATGGTTGGTGTCAGAAACTGGGGGAAAAAAACTATGATTACATACAGTAAAACAAATACATACCCACATATCTGTGTTTGTGAGGAAAATAGGATAAATAGAATTAAAATCTGATATGATAATCTTCAGTAAAATTGTAGTCATAATAACCAGTGACCCTCCAGTTCCCCATCGTCAGAGTCAATTGTAATGCTTTAACACCAAGTCCTGCGATTGAGAGTGCACAGAAACTAGTTAGCAAGCTATCAACTTGAACCAGATAACCAGAGGCGATGGATAAACAGCTGCAACACCAGCTTCTGAAACTACAAGAGATTTAGCACAGCAGCAGCGATTCTCCTGCGGTAAAGTTCCATGAAAGCCTTTCCAATCTATTGAAGGGGTATGATGAAGAGCCTTTAGGCCAGTCTAAAGGCTGTGGGATCATGTTCAACAAAAAAGACTGGAAACCACTGGCCTAGCTGACGTCTTGGTCAAACTAATCATAATGACCTTAAGTGTTGACTAGCTAGCCAGACACACAGCACTGGGGTCCTGATTGGAAAGGGAGAGGGTCTCATCACAGGTCTTCAATTTCAAGGAGAACCCACGAAACATGCAAAACAATAAAGCAAAGCAGACTCCTCTGCCTTCACTGTCTTTCACTAGCTGTCACATTAGATACCTTATCCCTCACTACTGAAACATCAGCATTAAGTCCCCATAGAAAATAGAACATAGCCATTAATCTAGAAAAGACAGAGTCTGTACGAGTAAGTAAAAAGAGTAAAATACACATGCACACACACATACACACAAAACCCATGGTCCCCCTTTAAAGACAACTCTTGTCCAGCTGCACAGACTTGGCTGGTGATAATAGTTTCCATGACAATACAACACTCCAAGTGCATCAATGCCAGTCTGGATAAACAGTGATCCTTTACCAAAACAAGGGGGTCATTACGGCAGCTTGTCAAATCAATGTTGAGAGTGTCCTGGCTGATTAAGGCGTCCCCTCTCAGTCCTGACACAGTGTCAATACTGGCTGGCCTGTGGCGGCACACTCCCATGATTGGACTGAAATGCCTATCAGTCAGGCAGCTGAGCTGGACTAATGATTCCCTGTGCTGCCTATTAGAGGGACATGACAATTTAATCCTGTGGGCCAGGCAAGGAAAAAGTGACCTTGGTGCTTTATATTGAGGCTGAGGTAAATTGACAAGAGCAGATAAATCTTTACCTTGGGCTATTAACAGAATTAAAGAACAACAACAAAGGCAGAAGGCCCTCTCTTTTTTGTTCTGTTTGCCCTGCTTTTCCAAACCCTATTATATAAAAATCCTTTAAATTTGAAAATAATCTGGCAAAAAAACAAAAAAAAACCCAAAACATAAGATATAACTGCATCATTAAAACTTCTGTATTTTTATTTCAAAAACACCTTTCCACTCAATAGTGGTAAGATTGATCCAAATGCTTAGAACAACAAAGAGTCAAATAAAAGCCATAGGTTGAATTCTTCTATACCATCAAGCTGGAATATTGAAAGTGGATATTGCTTGAAGCTCAAGGTTTTTCAGATGTTCAAAGCCATTCCAGCATGGCCCCAGGGCAAGGTATATTGCCTTGGACATCTATCTTAAGGCTATGAGAACATTGTCTACATGGTTGGAAGAAGGCCATGTGTTTACACAGATGTTTCAAGCTTTTAGCACACAGATCTTCCTGTACCGAGCTGCACCACCATCCTTTGTGCCAAGGGCCATATACATTTTGCATTAGCCTTTGATACAGAAATAAAGGGCAGGAGAGCTGGTAGACTTGCACACAGTGTTTAAAACAAAGATTCTCGGCACCATCACTTGAATATTTCTCTGAATGTGATTAAAATTGAGGAAAACTTTACTGTTAACATTTCTGTCACTACAGAGAAACACGGTGCGTTCCCACATTTCTAGAAACCAAAACATAAAACAAAACAAAATAAACGACAACAAAAAAAGACACAAACACACACACACATGAAAAGATAAGAATTTCATCCCTGTTGTATGGATAGATCACTGGCACTGGGAGGCAATTTGCCTGTAAGGCACAGTTGCCGCACTGACCCTTTATGTTCCCTGTAAAGGTCAACATTTCCTTTTCTTTTGTTTCACTCCATGCACGCATAAATCAAAGCTCTTGGCTATTTTCATGTTTGAAGTGGGAAATACCAATCATCAAAAACTAAATCTAACCTGTGTAATCATAGAATATATCTGCCTTAATATAGCATGAAATAAAATACCATCGGCAGGTGTCAAAGGCAAAAGTTTTGAATTTTTGTTGGTTGTTTTAAGAAATAAATGCTTAAAGTAAATATAATTCAACATCAGCAATCTGATTTTCCCTGTATTCAAAACACCTTCTCTTTTGCCTCTGTGCGAAGAAATTAGCAGCAACAAACAGCAAACAGATGGCACTATCCCATAACATCACTTCTCAGCCTAAGTTGTAAACATGATTTACAATTTGCAAGATATTATTTACTGTGATTCACGTTGTGTGTCAGCGCCACACTGGAGGTTAATAGAAATGCCAGCATGCTCGCTGATTTACTTAGTAAAATTTTCATCCCAAGGTTCAGGTTCAGAAGATTGGAGTCAGAGAGAGTTACAGGATTCATGCATTATGCAGAAGAAGCTGACACGACCTTCAGCCATCACAGTCTTCTCTATATATCACACTGGGCTTGACCCTCCCAAGGCCAGAAGGAGCATTTGATATATTTAACCACTACTGCCATTAAATTACTCACATTCTTTATGAGCTGTAGCCATTTTATACAGCCAGCAACATGGAGGCAGTATAATTTTGATTAAAAGTGGTTTTACACTTTGTATTTGCTTTTTATCGCGGGTGATGCTTCAGCAATAAGGAAGACATTCATAAGTCAAAAGCAAACTAAATCAACAAATAAATCTACTGCATGGCCCTTCTGATTTTTATGTCTCACATTATGACTTCGCCATATGCCGGCCATATGTAGAAATAAAGAGGAAAATCTGCTCCTGCTGTTTGATATCGAACACATCATAAAATGATAGGAAATAAAGTGCTGTTTTAGAGGGTGAGGTCCATTTTAATATAATTGGCTTTAGAATTATTTATGACATTAATTGCCACAGTATCGACTGGCTGTCAGCTCTATGGGCTTGCAGTCCATTCTTCTTCACAAAGAGCACCAGCTCAGCCTAAAGTAGAGTGACAAGCTAATTATACCATCTTCCCTCTCAGTGATAAATGTCACTAATGTGAGTCTGGCCCAAAAATAAGACTCTTTAGTCACCTCAACTGCAAAAGTCTCCCACTCAATCCAGGATCTTTAGATAGGGAAGCTTCACTCTGCTTCATTTCCTCCCGAATCAAGACCCAAATTGTGAAATTGCTCTTATTAAGTGTATTATCTGTTGATCATTCAGACACACTTGTATCTGCACTTATTTATAGTTAAGGCACCAGCATGCTTCATCAGAAATGCTTGTTGGATGCTTGAACAGCTCCACCCATAACTGTCCCACATCAGATTTGAGTGGGGGGGGGGGGGGGGGGGCTGTGTCCAACAATTTCTCTAACTTTCCAAGTCCGACATTCACACCTACTTCAGGCAGTGACTGACCAGCTGTGCTGACGTAAGAAGGGAGCCAGGGATTGATCTTTTCTCTCTACCTGTCTTTTTTTTTTTTTTTTTTTTTTTTTTTTTGTTACACAGCTATTTCTGGCACTTTCCGAACGAGCAACTGAGAGCAACATCACGAATACCTTCCGGGAGAAAGTGGCTGAAAATGTGCACCATTATCCCCAAATCTCACCGATATTGTGACAGGCTTTTTACTCTGCCTTTGAGTGTGACCATTTGGAACAACAATAAACATTTTTGCCTTCCTACATGCTTGGACAACACATCACAGGAACCAGTTCTTTTCTAGCATAACCCAGCTAACTCTGTCAATCAAATATATCAGGAGTAAATACAGTCTGCTTTACATGACTCATGCATATTGGAGAATATTTTCTATTTTTTTCTACAGTATCCTTTGTATTGTTGTAGATGTCAGGAGAGCGAGGGCAAACTTATAAAACATTTTCCCATCACTCCTCCAAAACGCTTCATATATATTCCCTTTTTAATGAGGCTGTTTACATATTCCGACTTCACTTATGATGTATCCTGACAACAATGAGAGCTGACACATACCAAACTTGGTATGTCCCAGAGCCATCTTCAATGGCTGGGATGCTGTCAGCTCCACCTACATCAGTGGCAGTGTCTCAATGGTAGTACGACACATGTCAGAAACGTTTAAATGTCTGCTCTTTTCAGCACAACGCTTCTGCAGCCCAAAGATGGCATTTTATGTGTATTAATGTGTGTATGAATACTGGTCAAAGAGTAAGCAGTATGTGCTGCAATACTGGCCAGTAGGAAGTTTGTATTTTATTATGGTTCTGAGGCTCAGTTGAACTGTCTGGATCAATAAATTCAAATATTCTTGACACACACACACACACACACACACACATATATATATATATATATATATATATATATATATATATATATATATATAGAGAGAGAGAGAGAGAGAGAGAGAGAGAGAGAAAGCATTAAAAGCTTACGTCTGATAAATTCCCAATAATTGATGACATTATTACTGTGCAGCTCAATCAGGCAGCTATCAGCAAAATCTAAAATTCAGCCTTACGCTCGGGTGTTTGGACAGGAAAAGCCATCTCTGGTGATTGCACATGCCTAGTGCAGCCAGACACACATCTGAACTTCGACCTCCTTTGATCAGCAGTTTTGGCAAGGCAATCCATCATGGTGCTCTTACTGTCAGAAGAGGTGCCTGGCTGCAGCTGTGTGTCACTGGCTAAGAGGGGCTGCTTAAAGGCAATCATGTCAACCTCCACGCGACTGCTCAGACTTCCAGATTGAAGGAGGACTTGACAGGGGCAGAAGAGTCAGCTGAAGACACTGGAGGGCTGTGTCTGATTGCTCTGTGGCCATAAAGTGATGGCTGATTTTATCCTCTGCGAACAACCAGCTGAATAAACTCAAAAATGGTCTGACCTTTCTGCTAAACCATGGCTTTTGTCCTGTTTTGCTTTTGATGTGATACATGCATTGTACAGTATGATGATGGCACTCTTTATGAGCAAAAACTAATCTGTTTTAAATTGAAATTTTTTTTTTAAATAAATACATCTCTCTGTCAAACTGCTATAAATGAACAAAAAAAAAAAACATTTCAAAAAGACAGGATATGAACAATTTTTCAAGTCTGACCTTCAGAATATGGTTATGCCTCGAGACAATGTCTAGACAGGCAGACTGAGCACTCTTTAAAGGGATCACTGGCTGAGCAGAGTATACTGCTGAGCCGTGACTTTAACATAAACTTTGCAATTGGAGGAAATCTAAACTGCTTTGTTATTTTTAGGTTTCTCTCCAGCAAGGTTTCAGGGTGAGCTGACCTTACACCAACACACCAAAAACAACAAACCCAGCGGGAATGAAAATATATTTACATGCTAAGGAAAAATTGGTGGAGGAGTGCGTTTTTGCCAAGGGCAGGAAAATTATATGGATGTATAGCGCTGACATATACATTATAGATATTTGAAAAAAATGGGGACTGGATTCTCATAAGAGACCTCCTGAGCAGCAGGTTAGGCCCTTGTCTTAAATCTGTGCGCAAAAAATACCACTTGTCAGACTGTGGAGAACGTAGCTACATCCTGGTGTAAATAAGCTGAGCGGTGAGTGATATTCCAGTTACGCTGCCAATGATTTCCTGACGGGAAAGCAGAAAACGTATTCCAGTCACTTTTATACAGGCAGCGAGTGCATTAACTGCAAAAATGGGCCTGACTTTCAGACAAAGAAGCTGAGTGACGGCTTGCTGACTGCAGCTCAGAGTGTGCAATAACATGATGTGAAAGGACATTGTCAGGAGCCGAGGAGACGAGCCCAGATTGTACATAGTGACAGAAAACAGAGATGAGGACAGAGATACTGGTGCCATATTAGTGGCCAGCATATTCAAACACCATCCTTGAGTCTAAGCAAACTTGACATCACCTCCAATGGCTTCAAAGTGTTCACTCCTCTCCACCACCACCACCACCCCCCCTTCTGTCTGCAGCCAGCTTTCCCCTCTGATGTGTCTCCAGACTCTGCTCTCTCTTATGTAGAGAGTTACCAGCAGGCCTGTTCTGTCAGGACAGGAGGATAGGGGCGCCGCGGCCTGCGGATACCCTCAGTCAATCTACATTTGGTCACCGCGGTGGGAAGTGTGCTCATTTTTTCCGATATCTGAGATACTTGAGGTGATCCGAACACTGAAGTGTGAGGAGCTGTCACCTTGCATAAAGCTCTGCGCCAGTGGAAGATGTACGGCCCCTGATATGTTAAGAGGGGGGAGGGGGTGGAGATCTCTCTGTCCTGATAGGCTGTGAGGACACTGGGGACTATAAGAGAGAGGGGGGAATGAATTCCACTCTGTCCGCCTGGGGACAAGAGGTCGGCAGGGAAGGAGGCAGCTCATCACCAGACCCCCTGCAGTCTCTGGACAGATTTATGCTGTTGCCAGGCCAAACATAGGGGAGATATTTTAATTCTGTATCCAAATATCAACAAGAGGCCAGCAGAGAGAAGCAGCAACAATTGATGCATCATTGCTTTTGCAGAAAGTTAGAAGACAAAAAGAGCACTGTTAAACCCTGCACAACATGATTTATTTACCCCGCAAAACTCTGAATGGTGGCGTTTGTTTTAGTTTTGTGTTTTTACCGGGAGGTGTGCTGTAAGCCTGCCCAGTGGCAGTGGTGGGCACCGCTGTTTGTACTCTACAGGCCATTAACAGTTCACCCCACCTTCTCCAGCAGGGCAGCAGCTGGGGAGAAAGAAGAATGCAGCAGTGGTGCAGGATCTCACCAGCAAAGAAAAAAAGAAAAAACATGGCCAGAGGCAAAGAGGCTGGAGTACGGAACGAGTAAAGTTGGCAGCTGTGCGGCTGTGTGTGATAAAGTGCAGTTCGCTGTAAATACACTCTGGGGCTCCCTGCACAGCTGGCGACTGTAGGTTACAGTTCTGAAAGATGGAGAGCAGGAAAGGGATAGTGGGAGGAAGAGACAGATGAGGGAAATGCAAATCCTGCATCCACACATCATCTTTCTGAGGTGGAGAGGAGGATCATGGCCAAATTCATGAGAACAAGAAGATGAGGAGGAGGTTAATAAAATGCTATTGTGTCAGTATAAGAGAAGAAAAGAGCACACTTGTCTGACATTCATTGGTGTCTGCAGGCAATTGAAATGGTATTAGCTTGAAGGAATGGAAGCAATTCGGGGACTATATACATATATATATGTGTGTGTCTGCATGCAGTATGATGCTACACCAGAGTAAATAAAAACAGTTTGCCTTTTGTGCATGTAGTAATCTTACACTGTAATAAAACCCTGATTATGAAATGTGGCACATAATAAAGTCATACACAGAAGATGTATTATCCATTACCTCATGGAAGAAACAACAAAGATACTTGAACAAGCCCTGCCAATGTGTCAGGAGGAAGAACTCACAGTGAATTTAATAAATGTTTTTTTCACTGCAATGAGCTTTTAGCCTTTCAGGATCATTATTGTGCCAAAGGATGAAACTGCCAAAGGATGTGACACTTTGTATTGAAGCTACCGATCTGCTATCTCTGTTGGCTCTTCTCTTTCACCGAGCGAAACAGAACAATCAGCAATGGTTATAACAGTTTGCAGATTTCATTTGTTTGGGATATTTTACCCTCTACAATGATAAATTGCATTTTCATAGATTTTTAGTTTATTTTATAGTAAACACTATTTTTTACTCAGTTGAAATACGTAATTTCTCCATAAAATTGTTTGAATAATGAAACAATTTGTTCACAGTTTTGATTAACGAAAATATAATGGAACTATTGCGGTTACATAATGGTGGCGAATTCATTCAAGTTGAATAAACAGTGTTTACATACAGTAGAATATGTCAAGACAATTTAAAATGCAAACTGACATTTAGATGTCACTAAGTCATGTAAAACTTAATGAAATGTTACTTTGGCCTCAATATTTATATACAGTACATATTTCATCATAGATTACCGAAAACAACCAATATGAGCGGACTGGAGTGTTAGTTTAGATCATAAATCATTCATTTCCACTAGTGTTTTTGCTGATATCCTTCCGCTCCCAAAGGAAACACGAAGGCACAGCTGATAAAGTTATGCAGACATTTATTTTTCACTTCCAGTGATTTAGCGTGACTGTGCTTGTCACCATAATTTAAAGGAGGCTGCAGTCTGCTTTCTGTTTATTGTGACCAAACAAGTGCAGCGCCTGCACGCTTTCAACTTCAGGATTATTGATTAAAGTTTTAAATGGCTGCCATATTACCCAGGGACTTCTGGGAGATTAATTTGTGTCTATGTTCATCTGTGATTCATTAGCCATTTAGACAGCTCAACCACAAGGACTCGCACAGTGGAGGGATGAAGGCAAACTAGATGCTGCAAACAGTGACGTTGTATAGATTTTGTATTGTAAACAAAATTCAGTACCAGAATGGGAAAGATTATGTTTGAGGTTTTGCGATAACAATTTCTTCAGCATAAAGATAATCTTTTGCACATTTCCCTCAGTATCATAGTAAAGTTCAACTACTACATATGCTGACATTGAACAAATTATTTCATGCAATGTCAAAGGAGCTGCTAATAGTGATGAGCCCACAAAGAACTGTTCAGTAACACGAAACTTTAAAGAAAACCAAAGCTGGGAAACCGAAGTCCAGAAACATTAAAAATCCTACTGACAACACAAATAACTACAAATTCAGCCTTAGAACAAAACCTTACTCAACAACATGTTATGTGGTTCATTCTACATGTCTCGATAGGGATGGCAGCCAGAACACCATTTCCCATAAGCCCTGGACAGTCATGGGTTAAATGTCACTAGCTCAACAGATTGTGTACTTTTCTTTGTCTGTGAATAAAGCATTAAAAATTGTTGTTTATGTTTGTTAGATTCACAAAGGCTTCATCTTTAAATGGCAATGGCTATAGTGGAAGCCAATTCATCTTAGAATATGGGAAGAAAACTTCTTTTTGTTTGTTTGTTTTAGAAAAACAGAAAGAAAACGGGTGGAACAGAGGCTAATATGGGCTGTGTCTCACAACTCATGTATATTCTCTTTCATTACAAAAGAGGAGGTGAAAATAATGCAATGAACAGTTAACGTGGCAGCTAGAGAGATATCATGACTCGAGTTCTTGAAAAATAATAAATTGCTATCTAGTTTGGATATGAGACTAAATAGAAAATAAGAAATATGACTGTGAACATGAAAACTGAGCTGGCTCAGTATGAAGGCAAGTTGTGTCCTGAGGCTTTGGGTCAGCAGTCAATTAAATTATCACACTAAACTGAAAGACTTTTAAAATCCCCTTACTGAATAATGGTTGTCAGACACTCTGTATCCTCCATGATGTTCTGTAAAAAAAGGTTGCTGCAATGGGATTAGGGCTTGATCCTCAGCTACTGCTGTGCCCAGTCTAAAATGACTATCCTCTTATCTCAAGGCAACAGAGCTACATTATGTTATGTACTGACTTCGTCAAGATAGAATGGATGTCATTGAAATTAATTTAATCTTCCTTAAATTAGCTTCTGACTATGATCTCTCCCAGTCTGAATTTATGTCCTCCAGAATTCAATTTCCTCCGCAGTGTGATATGCTTTTATCAGTTGGTAACTATTCGGTGGCCTCCAATAATGAGAGCTGTCACAGAGACCAGAAGCGGATAGTGTTTGATGGCGACCATCTTGTGACCACTGGAACTGTCGCCCACATCTACCAGGCATTTAAAGCAAAATAAAAAAAAGACTTGAAGGTTCCCAGACTTTACACAGCAGCTCTCACTAAAGGAAGAGCAATTTTAGAATTAGGCAGTGATCAATCTGGAATCACTTTAATCCAATTATTAGTCATTAGACCATAAGAGTGTATCAGCGCCTGATTCATGAGTGCTGAAATGAAAGAAAGGGCATCTGATGTGGGAAATGTTTTGAGTGCCGACAGCAAGATAACAGCCTGGAAAGATACCTTTAAACTCGTTTCCACACCAGTTCTTGTACAGATTTATACAATAAATCAATTAACTGATAAAGCTCTATTGGATGGTAACGTTTATTGGATGTTTAACTTGTCGAAGCATTAGGAACCATTATAAAGATCTGAAAGTTATCAACGTGACTATAGTGGATTGCATTCATGTAAAACTGATACTAGTTGTCATTTTAAAGAAGAGTGAAATGATCAGTCAGTTGATGAATTAAACTACAAAAAAATGGATTGACAGCCATTTCCTCAACAGACATCAAGTCATTTAGAAAGTCACAAGACTAAGAGTCTCCATCTCTAGCAGCTCTATAAGAGTGTACTAAGGCACAGCGATGCTTTGAGCTAAATGCTAACTTCAGCATCCTAACATCCTCAGAATGACAATGACAGCATGTTGTTGTTAGGCAGGTATAATGTTTAGCATTGTCACCATCTTAATTTAATTTTGTTAGAACAGAACAGAAAGTAAAGCTGAGGCTTTTGGACAAAGAATTGCATATATGCATATATATGCAGCATGTTAAGTTTCTGTAGCCAAATATACTAAAACCCATTACTGTTTAAAAAAAAAAAAAAAAAAAAAGAGGACTAACTTCTATTTGACAACAGAGGCACTTATGCATTTTGAAGCCATATAAGCTCTGCCATGAGTTCCTTTCACCAGAAAAATCCCAAATGTCACTTCCTACCTGAGATGTAAGGTGCCCACCCGGCTGTCTGGTCCCCATTATTACTTTCATCTTGTCTCAGCTCCTGATGCTTAATAAGCTAGTACCTGAGGGTCCTGCCTCCATCTCTAAACTCTGATTTGATGTGGCAAGGAGACAGAAAACAGGGAAGAGGGGGGACAGAAATAAAAGAACAAGGGATCAAAATAACTGTGCCTGGCTGGCTGAGTGGAGTGGGGCCCATCAACACCAATAAGCGTTAGCCGCGAACACGTGTGTCACAGCGAGACAAGTGTCATATCACTCAGCCCACCGCTTCATTTGACTGGAACACATCAATCACTCAGGGAAATCCACACAGACGTGCTGAGATGGGCCTCACCTCTGGCTCCCTCATTACGTTGCGTCAGTGTTAGTGAAACCTCGGCCTGTCAGGAATTCACTGCCGTCTTTCTCCAAAAGAGCCTCTCTTGTCCAATTGTTTCTATCAACCACGGGGTGAGAACACCAGGGCGAGATGCAACAGTGCATGGGAATCTCACAGCTATTACATATATGTCAATGTGTTTGGTGTTTAAGCTGACCTCTGCTACAACCTGAAGAGCAACACATTTGCATGGCTGCACACGTCTATGCCCATGAGCTGAGCCAAATCCTCAGCGCAAATTACTCGTGACAAAGACACGCTCACCAGTATGACATTAAAAACTCTGTGGCTGCTCAGGGAATCAGACACTGTCCAATAATTTTCAGTTGATCGACTACTTGATTGAGTAAAAACTCACTTTTCTGCAGCAGATATCACACATATTGACATCCAAAATAATATGTGGGATTAATATTATTAATCTAACATCCATGGCACTGCAGTGCTCTCATAGTACAACTCTTTATTTCAACTCAAAATCTCTATGTGCAGAGTGAAAATGAGAAAGTGTCCCTCAGTGGCAGGCTTTAACAAAGGATTAAAGGCTTATTAACAAAGGCCTCACTTGAAAGCCCGGTTCTCTCCCTGGCCACCGCCATGCTGCACCCAGCTGTGTATACAACTCAGACAGGTAGAATAATAACGGTTATACATCACTGCACCTGAGAGCCCAATCATCTAAATCTTCCCCTGCCACTGCCTCCCAGACTCCATTACTTTATTGACACGCAATCTTAAGAAGGAGAGAAATATTGCACATGTAAGGTCACTTGGTTATGAAGACATATTATCATATTATCTGCATGAGGGTTGTAGGGCTCAGGCCTGACAAAGCTAATTATAATTGGACATGATACAGAGCTCAGAGCATATTACGTGCTTGGCTGCATGACAAAGTCGCAGCTGAGATATGAGGGGAGAGAGGAGTGGAACATGAGCTGAAACTCAATGCGAAGAGGGTGAAGCTGTACAATAACAGCAGCAAGCTCTCCGATGATAATTTATGGATACATCCACTATAAGCACCGGGCCAAACCTGTTCCTGCTTGATCACGAGGCATGAGATGGAAAGAGCCAGTTGTTCAAACACAAATTTCTTATGTACGCTGACTTGAAACAGCTCTAATACCCAAATGTCACATTTTGTTAGTGACAACAAAAGTGGCCCTGTGGCTTCTTATCTCCACTCCCAAGGTTATTTCAGTATCGCCAGACACAAACAACTGTTTCTGTTTTCCTTCTTAAATGACTAAATCCCTGCGCTGCCTCCTTCAAACAGTGATGCATTATTCTCGCTCAAACTTGAATCAGTCACTGAAAAATCTAATCAACCTCACAGAGTAACAGGCAAAAAAAAAAAAAAACTAAGTCAAGTGATATTGTACATCTGTTCTCTTCTAGTTTCCGTCCAGTAGCTTTATAATCTCATCACTGAGGTCGTGGTCAGTGCTACATCAAGTAGCTGCGATTTGTGAGCAGACCCAGGGGTCAGATGTTAACTTTAATGTAATAGTAAAAAGCACTAAGACAGTTTTCCCAACTCATTTGAAGTGATTCATCACTTCAGAGGTCTATTAATATAATATGCATTCACTTATTCCCATGAATGACTATTTTTACAACTAGTCTCAAGCCTATTACTGTGGTAACAGCACTATTTAACTTCTCGCTTCTTAAATAGCTGTCATGTGTGCCCTAATGGAAATGTACTGAAATGGAAAAAATTATGATCATTTCAAAGAGCTGACTTTAAGGTTAATTTGAGGAGCTACATTTGCATAATGTATGATGTTAGCAGTCAGTAAGCTGTAACCCCCATGACTCGGTTGATTACCCTCTCTCAGCAAAATGTCAAAAGATACACTATGAAAATAATTGTATTTCTTTCTAATCCCCTGTGGTATTCAGCCATTTTCCATTAATTTAATTAGGAAATGTTGTTAATTAATGTATTTGGAAAGTTGGAAAAATGTTGTTGAATGTATCAGAAAAATTTTAACTGACAATGTATTTGTTTTGTGGAAAATTGTACGATCTTGCAGTACAATATCCACTTGTAGTTGACTGTCAATAGGAAACATGAAACAACCAGTGGTCTCTTGAGTTACAGTCCAATGTTTTGTCGACTCATCCATCCACCTTAACCTTGTCCCTATGAGGACTTTGTCCCTAATAAGGTCACCTGACTTCTTTTGGTCGCAAAATTAGTACGGCTGCCATAGGGCAATGTCACTTAGTAAGTGATTCATTTCTGAATCTACTGATGCTGTCGTTCTTTTTGGGAGGACAGTCTCCAAGAAAGGCCACTTGTCTCCTTATGGTGGGGGACAGAAGAAATCAAAACAGCAGAGTTTGTTTTTATAATTTGGGTGAAATGACCCTGTAAAACAAAAAGGAAATGTTTTCATTTTTGCTTTGTTTTAAAGAAAGCAGCTCAGCTTTTCTTGACAGAAAGCATGGAGAATGTAAACTCTCATGAACACTGGAGACCAGACGTGTGGAACATCAACTGAAGTTTTTGGATTTAGCTTAATTAGCCCAAAGTATCTGAGTAACACAATGTGTATTTGGATCTAATCTACTGCACATGTTTCTCCTTAAAAAATAAAAATGCAGCACAACAGTGCTGTAGACATTTCGAACTTTTCAAACATGCTCTCTCTTTTTCTGCAAAAGATACTCAAAACATCTGGTGGTCCATCTGCCAATAAATCTCCTTGATAAACGATGGTGCTTCAGAAATCCGAGGAAAATAATGAGTGCTGCAACATCTTGGCACAACTAAAAACATACTTGAAATACAAGACTACATCTCAGATGCTCTGCTCTGAGACCGCAAATCACAAAGGCTCGGCGGACTAGGAATTTATTTCAAAGCACATCATGTCACACACACATTTGCGACTGTATATCTTTCCAGATACTGGCGAGTGATGCTGGAAGTCTGGTAATGCTCATAGGTGGACTAGCTTACATTGCAACAGCACATCTTGAATTTGCATGGCCCTCCGCCAAGCATATTGTTAATAAATGGCACAATTGTTTCGGTGTAAGCTGTTTCCCCAAATGAGTGCAGCAGGAGTGAAAGAAATTAAGCTGTAGATCATTTTCCTCACTTGAGATTGGTCGATATGTCTGAAATTAATCAAGAGTAAGGACGCAATAGCAATCTGCCTTTAAATTACTGATAAATTACTGAGCGTTTAAGCCGTGCCTTTTGAGCATCACAATTTTGCTTTGAACAATTAAATTTAATTAACAACTATTAAGCCTAGCGGTTCTGTTTGGAAACCCTCCACACCCAGTTGTCCAGCTTTGTCATCTGGTTTTAGAAACTCGCCATGACAGGCCATTTTTCATGATTTCTCTTACACTGGAAGAACACCAGTATTTTAATTAAGAGCCCTAAATGTCCAGATGCTTACCTATTTTTTTTTTTAAATGATTACTGATGGGAAAGCCACGAGCATAGCAGCCAAACATCGATGAAGGCAAGCAAGGTACAAAGTGAGAATTCTCTTGTGTGTGAAAATTGACGTTTAAGGCTCTTTGAAGCTGAGGCCGTGCTGTTCACCATTACAGGAACTGTGCTTCTCAAACAGCACACAGTTATCTTGATACTGCTAAAATACTTTGGGCCCCTTAAAAGCTATTAGATAAGAAACTCTCTTTGGACTGTCGATTATGTAATATTGCACCCACAGCATTAAATTAGCATAAATTAAATCATGTTTTTTTTTTGTTTTTACAAACTGTGGTGAGGAAAAGGTCAGTAGAGGGTCAGGAAGCAAGTCTGAAGTTTGTGCTGCTATGTGTGGATAATCCAACAGGTGGCATGAGACTCCTGCCCTGCTCCTTCACTTCTTTCTTCAATAGTAAAGGAGACACAGCTGTAGGGGACTGAAGCCTCCTTTGTTGTGTTGCTATTTTTCTTAATTGGCTACTAGACAGAGACTGAGACCAATTTTGTAGAGAGGAGCCACATTGTATTTTCTAATCTAAGAAAATACATATAACATGTTTGACTCAGTTAGTGCAGTGTCTTTTTTAGTAAGTCCTTAAGTGGACTAAAGGAATATTTTTACTCTTCACAGTGTTTTTGCTCCTTTGCGCGTTCACATTAACACAATGAATATTAACGATACAGGCCTCTCAAGAATGTCAACAATTTTCTGGCTACTTATTTCAATATCCTCTTTGCACAAGGCTTTCATTTCCTTAGGTACGCTGTTAAAAGGCAGCTCCAGTCTGCCCTGACTAATTTCCTCTCAGCCTCACAGATCACAGGCCTTTCCCACCCAGTGCTCCCTTTGCTCCCACAAAGACCCTCGTAATCCTGCTGCTTGTCCACAATTAATCTTCCCAGTTGCCACATTATTAACACAACCACCCATGGGCAAAGGATGCAAATGTAAAGCCAGGAACAGGCCTCTCTGTGTGTAACCCCCCCAACCCAACTCGGCCCACAGCGGAGTGGCAGAAGTGTCAATCACTCCAGGGGTTTAAACCGCTGCCCACTATCAGCATCAAGGGCTTTGCAACCTCCCCCTTGTCTGCTGATCAAACAACATGACCCCTCCCACCACAAACCCCACAGTTGAGTTTTTTTCTGGATTTTTTTTCCCCTGTCTGTCTTTTCTGTTTGTCTGTTTCTGTCTTTGTAATGTTTCCTGTGTTCCTCCTCAGCAGCAGATCACTGATTAGGTGGAGGCACTGTTCATATAGGAAAATATTGAGGAAAAAAACCCTTTTCCTTACTAAAACATTGAAAACTAATCAAAAGCTCCATAATCCGATGTTTGATTATGGAATGTTTTCAATTGTGGACAGTGAAAAGTTTTACAGTTTTATTTTATTTATAAGAGCCTTTTAACATTTGGCCAGGAAGGCCACATGAAAACAACAGTGGATTAATAGAAATAGTAATGAACAGATTAATAAATAATAGTCATTTGCAGTCTTATTATTGCTTTTCTGAGTGTGGAGCAAGATTGAATTGAATTGAATACTCTCCTGTATGGGAACGATGAGAAGTCTAAGTCATGGTTATAATACCAAAACAATAAAACCAACATGTTTTGGCTGATGTGTCAGAACAAATTGCTTTCCTTAAGGCATGCTATAATGTTATTAATGTACCGTATTTGTTATAAAAGTAAAAGCATAAAGGCAGTAGTTTCTTAGGTCCTGGAGCTTTGTCATGTAAATATACAGGAGATAAAACAATGTTCTCCTTTTGTTTGCCTTGTGTTAAAGACATGTGATCACTGTAGCCATCTACCAGGGTGAGCTCTACCAGTCAAGTCCTAGCCGTTAGCATATACTCTACAAATCATAGTCTTGATCAAAGCTACTGCTGTGAGAATAGCTTGGCACCACTTTAAAAGCGTATGAAATAATGTCCCAATACAGCAATTCTGAAAGACCAGAGGAGAGAAAGGGAGAGCCTAAGAGCTGAATGTGTGGAGGCTTTTTGAGAAGTTGGTCACTCTATTGCCTTCAGTGTCACTTGACATGAAAGTAATGCCAGTTCTATGGAGATCCAAGCTGTTCCCCAGTGGCTGAAATGCTATTGTGTGTCAGACAAAGGGCATGGTTTCATAGCACCCCCTTGTTTGCATGCATGACCAGCACTTTCAAATAAGGCCTTTAGATCTAAATCTCAGGCTCCACTCAGAACAGAAGGCAGCAGGCAGCTTTGTTAGTGGTGAGAAATTACCGGGGATGTCCAAACTGAAAACTAGGCGTTCACATCTCCAAACAAGAGCTTTGATTATGTTGAGGTCTACAACGAAGCCCCACTGTGAAGACAGTCCTGCTGAGCTGCGGCATGTTGTTTACCAAAACATCATACTGAAAGATACAAGACGGTCTTCTGCTGCTGCCTTTGGAGATTAAGCAGTGAATCATCACAGATTGAAGATTTAGCTAAACAAACATTTCTCAGAGCCAGAGCTGTACTCTCTGCAGAGTGAAACCTCAGTGGGTGGAGCCACAGGAAACAGTTTTTTAGAATGAAGCTACTGTATAAGAACTGGCAAACGTGAAAGAATTTCAGTGAAAAACATAAACAAAATCTGAATGAGGAAAGATTCACTAATTCTATTTTCTTGACTTTGCAATGCAGGGCTTATTACTGTACTTTAGTAATGTACTAAGCAGTATTACTGAGTATATTACTAATATTAAACCTATGAAAATCCATATATTTATATTAAAAATGGATCATACGACTTTGTGTATATGAAAGGGGTTGTCCATAGTAACAAATGCACAGGGACTCATCACCTGACTCCTGCCTCAGCTCTTCATGGCATTTTTGTATTGTTTCAGTAGCATCAGCATTTAAAAACCCTCTACGATGCTACCTGCCCAGTATCAGACAGACAAAGTTAGCGCCTAGCTGGTGATCACAATGGAGCACTTGGCCATAGAAGAGCCAAATATTTCCCTCGGGACTTGGTGGAGATCAACAACAGAGTAAAATTGAATTGAATATTGGAGTCACATTGGTCAGGTGGTCAGACAAATGACTCCAAATAACCCACTTTGCTCCATGTCTGCTGGATGTATAAAAATAGGCAACTGTGGCCAAAGAATCCAAAGTATCAGTTACAGCAAGTTTAAGATATTTATTATTAAACTATTAGACAAGTGGTTGCCAAAGTCCTTTTTTGTATCTTGTGCTCTACAAACACAAATGTACATTTATAAACATGTGACTGTAGTTGACATGCTACACATTTCTGCTAAGGGCTTCAACCTATTGCACGGATGGACAGTTGGTAATGGTAAAAAAAAGAAAGCACCAATGAAATGTAGTGATGTACAAACAAAATGTAGATAAGAAAAAGACTGCCAGCTCGCAAATACGGATGTAAACCATGCAGGTTTATTTTCAAAAAAGCTGTCTGAACACAGAAATGCATTCAACACAGGAATCAATGCGTTCTGCTGAGAAGCACTAGATGTAAACATAAGTAGTGTTTGTTTCCAAGAAAACTCCACGCGGTACCTTGAAGCAAGAAACAATGAAATGTCACTTGTTTCTTGTCAGTTGTCTGAGCTGTTACTTTAGTATTATCCCTCAGCCTTGCCTTTATTTTGCTTTCTTCACATCATAATAAAAAGATGCATTTCTCACATTTCTCATGCATGAAGCACATCGTCACATTTCACTGAAATTCTGCAGGCCAGGCTCAACTTTCTCAACTCAGCAATCAAAGTTATTATCAGAGAAAATGAAGAAACCATTTTTCTGCAGAAAGAGAAGTTCTCACAGTGATATATCAAGGCGTTGGATTTGGGAAAAGATTGCCTGTCAGTAAAATATGTGATGGTGTTTAAAACTTGAAATGTCTCCTGGGAGCAGGAGTAGACAATGTGAATGACAAACTGTATCTGATGACCTGAACCACAAACTATGATTCAGAGGTAGAAAAAAATGAGGATGCACGAAACACTAGACACGTGTTTTGTTTAGACATGTACTGTAGGACTCGTTAACGCAGATTAATAAGCTGATAGTAAGGGCCACAGGCTCAGCAACAGCTCTGACTCAATAAATATCTGTGTCTGGCATGTCTCAAGGCCCCTATCCAGCAGGCCCTCTGAATCATTCAGGATTTCCCCCCGAGAAGTCCCTCAAACCAGTAATGTCACTTCAGAGAACACAAAATACGGTTGAAACAACATCAAATAAATTGTGGAAAAAATTCTTTGTTGAAATTATGAAGGGGATTAATTCATGATTGTTGTCAGGATGATGATAACACCCTCAAACATGTATTTTTATGAGAAAGGATCACACAGTTTGTCTTCTTAAATTGCTGTGATAGTTGTTGACAGTACTTTTTACACAGCTCCCAAATCCCAAGTAAGGCTATTTTGATTTCTGTTACTGGAATTTTACTCATAGTTTGTTTAGTTTGTTTGCAAGAGGTCTGGGATCTAATTGACCCTAAAAGGTCAAAAGAAATGGAAAAGGCAAACTGTAATTGACTTTGGAAGTATTCTTCTTATGGGGGGTCGGAAGTAGGAAGTAGAGCCAGTTTCAATATATATATTGAAACTGGCATGACTCACTTTTAGCCCACGGTCAAACACGAGGACGGTAGTTTGATTCTATCTTGTCCCTTCAGGGAAACTCCTGGGGCTTTGCCAAGATCGGACATCTCTTTCACAGACATGTGGCCGAGGACAGAGTGGGCTGTCTGACAAAACACAAAGAACAAGCACTTCTGCAGCTGCCCGATTCCCATGTGAGAGCAATGAGAACACACAGAGTCAGAGCTAGCTGGAGATGAGCAGCATGGAGGTAGGCCAAGGAGACATCAAGTGTTGCTTTACAAGAAGCATTACACACAGTGAGAGATATTAGTAGCATTGTACTGGGGTTCTACTAAAGACATGTGTTAGCTAGCAGGTAGCCAGTGAGTAATCTGAAAGTTATGGTAAATACAGAACTGAGGACACCAGTAAACTCGCAGATTTTGAGGTGACATGATACGCACAGTTATTAACATGCAGTTATTATTAACATCACAGGACTTTACAGCCGAGTGTTCTGCTGAAAGCAAAAAGTCTGCACAATGCTGAGCCAGCAGTGACTGAAAGTGAATATATATATTTTTTTCTA
Source organism: Toxotes jaculatrix (assembly GCF_017976425.1). Classification (NCBI taxonomy): domain Eukaryota; kingdom Metazoa; phylum Chordata; class Actinopteri; family Toxotidae; genus Toxotes; species Toxotes jaculatrix. The sequence continues at coordinate 13,389,867 of NC_054414.1, read as the reverse complement.
TGGTTAATTTTGGAGAAAAAAATAAACATTGCCTATAATTCAGTTTCTGTGGTCATCATGAACAGCAGACACCACGTTGGCCTTAAAAGAGTCTGACATCAGATTTCAAATGCCAGCTGGTAAAATCAAATTAAGCTGCTTTGTCAGACCTCCCCCTATGATCCACCAATATGTATGTCTCACATCACCTGAAAAATCATGAGCAACACAATTTAATTACAACTTAAAAAAAGTGTAAACATCACTCTCTTTCATCCCTTTATGTGTGTGGACAAGAAGACAATGTGTTAAGAGGAAATAAATCTGCCTTGACAGCCACATCAAAGGGTGCAGTGAGGGGCTTACTGCTACTTAAGGCACAGGAATGCTGTTGCTAAGCATCAGTCCAAAACCTATCAACCCTTTAAGGACTTAAGGGGGGCTGAGCAGGTTACTAGAGGCCAGAAACTCCACCGTGACACCAATGTGAGAATTTATAAATCCTTAAAAACAGCTAATTTAGATATAAATCATATACAAGATTGACTATAATGCAGCATGGACTCAAATTATTTATCTTTTTTGGGTTTGTTACAACCTAACAGGGGTATAGGATCTCTGAGTCTTGACTCATAAATAAGTAATTATTTGCTGTCTATAAACTTCCTTTGCCCTTTTAGGGAGGACATGCTTGTTGATGAATTAGGATATGCTCCACTGCATAAAGGCTATGAGTCAGTGCTAGCCACCACCTTCCTGTGAATAAATTCAATTCCCCTCATCTTGCCTGGGTGAGGTACTAAATCACTGGCAGCGTTTGGGAGCAGCGGGGTGTCACTGGATGGCCGGGTAGCCAGCCTGTTATAATTCTGTCCATCAACCTAATTCATTATTTCAGCAGCTGCAGATTTCGACTCTAAATTAGAGAAAGTGACAAGTCTGAGTTCAGTTCAAAGGAGGAAGCTTTCAAGTCAGACTTTGGCAAATTATCTGGAGTAGCATGCAGACTACACCCTGTCATTCATCACTTTGACATGTAGTAAATTTTTGGGTCTCGCTTTTAGGAAATAGAAGCGATAGGTGACCTCTCGCTAACTTGTAATCCACAGAGTATTAGTCATAACAACAGTGGATAAATCCCTTTGAGAGAGTTGAGCCGTCTAAGCATGGCATGGGGCTGCCTGACCAGCAAATCTCCTTTTTTTTTTTATCTCATCGTTGAGATGAAAGAGAAATGGTGCTGCAGATTACAGAGAACAATCATGCATTATTAGCAATAAAAAAAAAAAGGAAAATACAGAATCGGCTTTGTGAGAGGCCACTCATTACCAATTACCCACTATTTCTGACAGCTTGGAAAAATTACCCGCCATCGCTTCAGATTCCATCCATTTCGTCAGTGTTCACAAATAGCCACAACAAAATAGCTGTTCTAGTTAGAGTCATGTCTTGTTCACAAAATGCAACAAATTAGTGTAATTTGTCTCCCTGACTTTAATGCTGTCAGCAAACTTAGGTTTCTTGATGTTGAGTTATGTTTTCTCTTTCAGCATACAGTACTCAAGAGAGAGAGATACTTCTTGTTATGATTGCTAAAATATTCAGAAAACAAATCTACAACTTTTCTGATAATTAATCATTTTTCATTTATCAAGTAAAGAGATTAAGAGTCTACACCCACACTAGCAGCTCTGAGAGGCTGTACTTAGGTGCACAAGTACTTTTGCTTTTGCTAAAGTTAGCAAGCTAACAACTACCAATCACAATGCTACAGTGCTGATGTGTAGCAGGTAATGTTCACCACCTGTTGACCACCTTCGTTTAGTGCTAACATTTGCTAATTAGCACTAACCAAGCTGAGAAGGTAATTAGTTTTGCAGGTGTATGGAAGATCAAGTGAAAATAGTTGTTAGCTGCAGCCCCTGTTGATAATTTTCTAAATTTCTATATTCATTTGAAGTGTTATGGTTTATATATGTATGTTTTATAAACTACTGCACAGTGTTGCTTATTTAAGTCATCAGATCATAAACAGATAAAAGCATTTCATCTCATTTTTTGCTTATTTACCAACTCACATCATGGCATTCAGTGGGTGGAAGCTTCTCTCTTTATTGTAATCAGCTTTCATTCCAGCCCTTTTGATCCTTTGCTTTCTTTTGTGCGACACACCTCATCACCTTTATTTTCTGCCATAATTGCATGGGAAAGATCTCCCCTTTGATACTGTCTGCATGCCAAATCACTATCGGGGAAAGAGTGTCGAAAGGTGCCATGTGCGCTGTCTGCTGGGAGAAAAAAAGAGCTCATACACCTGTGGAAGACAAACAGGGTTTTCAGAGATATGACATATCTATCATCCCGGCACAGGATATGAACTGTTCTGTCATCTTAATGGTGAAGGGGGCTTTGCATAGTGGAACAGTAGGTGCTGAGAGACATGTGTTGCACATGGTGAACTGTCTGGCAGCTGGCATTCCCAGGTCTGCACCACCCCACCACCCCACCCCTCAACCCCTTCCAGGCCCCTGTCTCATCTCCTGGCTCTAATCTGTAGACACAGTCCCCTCCTGCAGGCTCATCACTGGGCTGCTGAGTGGAGCTGAACAGGATCCTCTGCTCACCCTCAGGCTTCCCCCTTGTCCCCTTTACCACCACTACAATGTCAACACCCACCCCATCCACCACATAACAAGTGTCAGGTGAGGTTGTCTACTACCTCCTGCTAACACAGCTGCAAACTAAAGAAATCTTTAATCAGCTTCCAAGGAAATATATAAGCAAAACAAAAAGGGAATGTGTCAAAGTGGGGAAAGAGTTTTGACTGGGATGTAGAACAAAAAGCATTGACACTCTTGAATGCTCACTATCAGCACAGCAAATAAAAATGCAATTTAATCAGGCAGAAATATTCTTTCTTCATAAGTAGCACACAGGTTATAGGATGAGTTTTGAAACTCTGTAACTTCATCACCTGATAAATTAACTGCTGCGATCGTTATTGGTCAGTAAACTGCAGACTTATTAGGGTAGCTTTGTGCAAGGGACAATATAATTGTGTGTTTTTACACACTGAATTTCCTGTCCATCTTGCTTTGAAATAAGATATTTTTTGTATCAGTCTCATTGCAGATGTCATCAAAGCCTAAATAATTCAGACTTGTTGCTTCAAAGGAAAAAAATGCATTCATAAAAAAAATAATAAAATTTTAAATTAAACACTGAACCAAATCTCAAAAGCCTGCAAAAAAAAAAAAAAAAAAAATGCCTGCATTGCATCTCCCCACACTGAAAGGCAGCCACAGCCTAACAACATAGCAGCGAGATAAGCAGGGTGGATTCTACTGAGAGAATCTGTTATCAGGGATGGTGTTATGCACTGACATTAAGGATAATCATATCTATCAGCACACTGCCAAACATCCCCAAGTGAGCCTGGCGGAGAACAAAGCCTGCATCGTCTCTCCAAGCTAAGGTTACAGGCGGATGATGATGTACTTGTCAAAGGGGTGCAAATGATCCTCTGCCCGGCCAGCTCCGAGTGCAACGAATAGAATCCACACAAAGATATGGATATCAGCTGAACAGTTTAGATATCTGCCCATTCCTCTGCTTGATAGTTACAGCTGGCTTGCTTGTTACAGTTCTCAAACAGGAAACTGTACAGACACTCCACCAGCATATAATGAGCTGCCTTAGATAAAATGCAAAAAAAAAAAGAAAAGCAGTGTTGGAGGTAACAACGGAACCCGGATAATGCAGTCCTTCATCGCCTCAGCAGACACACCTGTCTGGGCGAGGTCTCCTCAAAGTCCCTGTTTGTTCTGGATTATTGTTCTCTTATTTCACACACACGATTTGAATATTATTTTTTGTGTATGCTTAGAGTGATGTCATTGTTATTCCCACTCGCTTTACAAAGGAGGACTGAAAACGAAGTTGCACAAAAGAAAATGTATTTTGCAAAAGTAGAAAAAATGTCAAGGAATAGAATGTCAGGGAATAGAAGTGTGTTTATGGTAAAACTCCATACAATGCTAAGGATTACCTTTTTTTTTAGACCTATTATACCAATAAGACCATGGGTTAGCTATTATAAACGTACTCTGAGTATCTCATTACTGACGAGGCACAAAAACCAAAGCAAAACAAAAGCCGGATGAGCAGCGTGTTTTGGCAGCCGTGTCAGTTGCTGCAAGTAAGTGCAGATCCCACGTTTTGTTCAAGGCCATGAGAAAACCAAAACAAAAAGAGCTGGCAGGACAATTTGAATCTGACAAAGTAGTTGAGGATGAGTCAGTGAATGAATCACTCTCAATATCACAGACCAAAGCACAGCATTTGGAGAGAAATACACCCTTAGCAGGGAAGTGCTCCACTGGCAGTGATAAATTGCTTCTCTCTGCAGTGTCTTCAATGTGGTTCACATCAATATCCTATTCATTATGATGTATTGACTCACATCACAGGTATTGGTAACGTATATATTTTAGGACATTTCCAGCTGATTGAACTAGTTTGGAAAAAAAATATCCACAGGCTATACAGTATATACGTTCTGTAACCATTTACATCTTCATCTGTGTTGAATGTATAATGTTTTGAATGCCATTAAAGTTGCATTAGTGATTTTTGACCACTAGGAGGTAGTAATGCACAAAAACAACAACACACACACACAGAGCCCTGAGATACCATCATTTTATAACGTTATTAAAGCTAACGTATTAGCAAACAATTTTCAACTTATTGTCATGCCTGAGTCATTTTTCTATCTATAATTGGGCTATTATTAGTAGATCAATTCATACCAGTATTGTTTTTGCCTTTTAAAAAGCTGGCTAGGCGGGCTCCTGAGCAACACTAATGCCCTCTGGGTAAACCACATCCTGTTGGTTTTAGTATTTTTAAATTGACAAAGCCAGGTTTTACCCCAGCCCCACTCTTTGTACTAAGCCAGATCTTGCTATCTATCTATCTATAATAATGATCAATCATGCAATCTATTTGTTCAGTCAAAAAAACAAAACAATTAACTATTACACTATTAGACACTAAATCTGCATAGAGCTGCACAGCTGGGTGTAAATTCTCAGTGGGTTTGATACTATGAGTGATCTGATTACATGTCCGTATCAAAAGTGTTCCTTAGTGCCGCTCAGATTTAATGTTGTGCATGAAAACTAACCCATTGAACAACTGCTCTGTCTCTGAATGAACAAACTCGTGTTTTACATCTTTGTCATCTGCCCCCTAGAGCCAGACACACAACCGGAACAACCTCACATGGCTTCTTAGGGTCACCACAAATACACACACACACTCAAGGTGTGGGCAGACAGAATGGGTGTGGAGTCCTCAGAGCCAGACAAGGCAGCTCGTCTTGCTTGCAGAGAGAAACAACTATCAGTAGGATCACACCACTTCACTCCACATGCTGGAGTCTAAACAAGTCTCTGTTTTCATTTCCATAAAGCCGCGCTCTGTCTTTTGTTCTGACGGAGATAAGATGTATAAATTATGAGCAGCTGACAAAGTATACTGGGGCGCCTCGGGCAGCTCATCAGTCATGCTCGGCCTGTCAGCAGGTAACTGATGGGGGCCCTACAGGCATAAAGCCCCCTTTTAAGCAAAGGAGGGGGAGGCAGAGGAATTAAAGCTGTTGTTGGAGTCCCGAGCACAACAGCTGACTCATATTTAAAGGAGTGAGGCAGACGCCAAAAGCTTCAAGCTTCAAGCTTCAGAGTGTGTTTTGTGGCTCTCTCCTCAGGAGTGTATGTCTTGCTGTTGTGCTCTGTCGGCATTATACAATGGCCGTCAAGCAGAAGGCAGGCACGCAGAGAAAGTCGTCTTGAGAGACCACCCAAGAGGAGCCAGAGAGGGGTCTCTGCTAAGAAGACTGTGTGACTGTGATAATCTTCAGCTTAATCAAAACTACCAAATACATATAATCCTCTCTATGTGTCTGCAGAGAATTCAACTAAACTCCTTGACACTGTAGCCCGTTTCCATAATGGATCATTGAGTTTCATTACAGTACTAAAGCCCAACTTGTAAAAGAAGAGGATCTGATTTACTGGAGCTTTATGCACTGTGTGTATTTGAGAGATAATCGTAATGAGACAGTGTACTGGGGTGAAGATGACAGGTAAGAATTGATGTGTCTTCCTGCAGCCATGTGGGTGGGAATGAGTTGGCTTTATTTCAGTCAGCACTGTAGCTCTTATCTCCCCCCGGTCACTGTCGCTTTCTGTCTTGTGGACTCTAATCTAACTAGGTGGATAAACCGACCATAACACAAGAGAGAAAGTCAACTTTGTGTCCAGCACTGCCCGAAGTAAAACAACAGAAGTGCTGGCCTGTGCCCACTGTAAGGGCTGATTAGTGCTACTCCTGCACAATTTTCTCCGGATTACCATGCATGCAGGTATCAACTGCAAAAAAAACTCAACACTGAAAACAGTAATTTGGCTATGAGATTTCATTCTTACGGATTGATGTTTCATTTGAAAAAAAGCTACAGGACACAAAGCTCTTTTGTAAGAAAAGGGCAGCAAGTTTGACTGGTTTATGTCCTCTCATCATATTTCTGCAAACCAATCTCCGTGGCTGTCTGATGTCTGGAAGGACATAAAGTATCACACCTTCATTTGGGTCAGACAGCTACTTTGCTGTATCAAATGATTGGGAGTATAAAATTCTCTGACTAGAGTCTTGATACCAGAAAAGGAAAGACACCGCTGCTGCTCATGAGATGTAAAATAATACAGCTTATCTCTGATGCCCAGGAGGAAGAGACTTGTCCACCGTTGCCAAATAATGGCATATTTCCATATGAGTCATTCAACTCGACTGTTAAAGCTTGAAAACATCTTGGGTTCTGCTTAGAGCTAAAATAAAAACACACAAATATTTGAAGTCCTTTTTTCAGTGAAAATGCAAATGCAAGATCTTACAAATTTTTTGAAATCTTTAAAAATTTTCTGCAAAAAAACTGCCCAACAAGCTTGCTTTTCGGATGAAACAAATCCAACTCAGAACTTTAAAGAGTCAATGTCAAATAAAAGTCAAGTCCCAATCTCTACAAACAAACTTCCTTGTAACTACCAGAGCAGGACGTTTCCCTATGGCTTGTTTTCCGAGGCAGCACTTGACCCCGAGCTGTACCTTATCACTCTGCTCAAACTTCTCCAATTGACCATTTTTAAAGTTATCAAAATTGTCCATGGAGTTTGCTGTCAGTGCCACAGGGCACCACAGGGAGCACCAAGGTTACCTTAAATTCTCAATATGGGGGAAAAAAAACACAGAAGTACCTACACAGGCTAGAGGCTACCAACAAAAATGTCCCTGAACGGAGCATTCTTGAGATACTAAACTAATGAACTTTCACTTTCACAATTATCACTGTTCTTCTTTTTTTTTTTACAGCAAAATGACACAAAAATGTATACTCACAATGCAGTCACAATAACAATCCTCTGTGAATACAGTGTAACTAAACTGACATCTGAATTGTTCAATGACCAGAATATGAACCCAGGAAGAATATCATCAAACATCTGGAGGCCACATGAAAAAGTGCACGTGTTTGTGTGTGGACACATCTGTGAATGTGTGGTCATCCAGGTGGACATCCCAGATTACGGATGAAAGTGAGAGACAGATGGGCAACGGGAAACCTCCAATAACAAAGAAATTCAATACAAATGGTCAATGCATCAATCTGAAAGGGCTAATTATAACTCACGGGCTGATGTTGATTGATTGTTCCAAAGCACCAACCTGCCCGCATTAAGCTGATGTATGAGTGCTCCTGAAAGTTTAATACATTTCTCATTAGAACAGTTTTGGTACTATATGGTGTGTGTCCTTTGTAGGCCTGATTTAGAGGTGACATGAAACTGAGAGAACACTTCAGTTCTCTAGAACATTTATTATATCATTGAATATATTGCGATCATGATATAAAATTGGACTATACAATACAGTGTTAGATGTGAAGCACATATCCCACCCATAGTGAGCATCTCTAAAGTGTTTGTAGCCTACTGAGAAACAGAGAGCGCAGAAAGGACAGAGGTGAACTGCTATGGAAACAGAGAGGGAAAGCAAACGAGTGTGTGCTTGTGTGGGTTTGTACCAAAGCACCCACTCTATTCAGATCCAGCCCAAAAGAGTTGTCTCAGAAACAACAATAGTGGGTAACATGATCTTTCATTACACATTGTGTAAACAGTGTAACCTATCAGTGCTGTCAATCAAGATGATTGATTGTGGCCTGTCACGGGAGAAGAGTGACACGTCAGGAAAAAAAAAGTTTTTTTCTAACAAAGCGCAGTGCATTCAGGCTGCCACAGAAAGTGGTGATTAATGTGTTCTCACTGGGTAATCCCACACCCCTGGCTAATGAAGGAGGAATCTATCATCTGCACTGCGGTGGCAGATGTCGCGAGGACAGCAATCCAAGTGCCTGGGAACAATTTACTTTCTTTTCTCTAATTGTTCCTGAAAAGTGTGACAGGTTTGGAGAAAAACACTTGAGTCGACAGCTCCTCGGGGCAAACACAACAACGCACAACGACCGGCACTTCAAAATACAAACCAACCATTCTCCACCTGAAAGTATCATTTACTGTGTACCGGAAACACTGAACGATAAGAAAAGCCATCAGACCATTCTCTACAGCTACAGTATCTTTTATTATTCTTGCTCTATGCTGCTTATAATGGTCTGAAAGGCGGTAAAAGAAGCAAGCTACTAAAATAAACAATGTGTGTACTGTATTTCAGTGTATAAACTAACCTTATGCTCCTCCGTGCTAACAAGAGAAAGTGCACAGAGTTCATAAACAACTCATCTGTGCTTCATTAAGCTGGCTACACCTTATAATCAAAGCAAGAAATTAAACAGCAATTAGAGAAAAAGGGTTGAAGCTAAGGGATCATCATTCATGTCCCTAAAGAATACCATGTCTTACAAAACAGCCAGTGGTGCAACATCAGGCAGAGGAAAAACAGCTCTGGATTTACTGTTGTTTGTAAAGCTGTTGTTTCCATTGGTTATTTTACTTTTGTGATTTATTTCAGGCAACAGAAAAAGCAGACAAACACTTCCCACAGCTTCTCCTGGCAGGCCGTTTTAGCACACTGATTAAAAGCAGTGTTAGGTAGACCAGAGAGCGTCTTTTATGTTTGGGAACATAAGCTGCTATTTGCACAAAAGGGGGAAAGCAGCAAAGTCCAAATGTGTCACAGCTGTCTGTCCTCACATCATTTAATTTAATCTGGTTTCATGCCTGTTCACATTACAGGCCTGATAAAACAGCAACACTTTCAAACATCTGTTTGCTCGTGGAGCCTGTTGATTATTCATTCAGCTGGAGGTCAGATGGCATTCGGCTCACACAGCCTCACACCCGAGCTAATAAATCAATTTCTGGAGCAATTATGAGTAATCGCATGTGCTTTAAAGTTTAACAGTCTGCTTTATGAGGTGCAGTTCTGTATGAATTATGCAAACAAGTTGAGTCACTGCTCTAATTGCACTTGTTTTTGTGAATGACGACCTAAGTATAACCTCCACACATACAGTACACCCCTCCCTCTGGCACTATAGGTTACAACACGCGGGGCTAGATTAAAGGCCCAAGCTGCAGTGTGGACCTAAATCTTCACACATCCACCAAAGTGGAGACACATCAACTATTCTGCTGACTTGTTAAAAAAATATTTAATAAGCGCAGATGTTCTGTTCTGTTGCTGCAGCTCAGCAAGGAAACACTATCCATAGACATAGAGACACGAGGAAGGTATGGCCTACACCAATGGATAGTGGTTGGGAACAGTGAAATGAACTGATGGTAGAAAAGTATAAACAATTTAATAATGATGTATAAAAGTGACAGAAATCCTAATTAAAACTGGCACCCAAGAGCTGAGATGGTTAGCAGATGGCTATGTCCCAGTACAATATCTTCTTCTACTTTGGGCAAATGACTGTAATCCCAATATGTGACGCTAGCAAGCAAAGTATTTGAATTTCAGAGAGGATGACATAAAGTCAAAATGCATAATAAATTAAGTTCTGTGCCCTCAAAACCATTTTTTAACTAAATTTCACTTTCATCAAAGATCATTGTGCAATAAAACAAATGTTGCATATTTCTCACTCTAAAGGACAAAAACAAAGCTGAGGCTTCAACAAATGAGACCACACAACTCTATTTAAACTTGTGCAGACTGTTTTGTCAGGGACAATTAGTTTGTGAACACAGTTTAACACAGAGTTGTTACATGGGAAAATAACTGTAAGCACTTTAATTACAGCCACAACAAAGGAAGGAAAGTCCTTTAGTGCCAGTGTCGACAAAGATAAATCCTACAGTAAGCGTCAGATACAATATGTGCTGCTGAAACGGTGAAGAGGGCATAAAGATGATGATGAAGTGAGCCTTTGACTTTGAACATGGCTAACACCCAGCTGTTATCATAACCAAAACAACTGGACACGCTGTCCTGATGATCTCATCGAGGTCCAGTCAGATAAACACCGGTGTTTAGATTAAGCATCAAAGACCTGCCACAAAGACTGAGTACCTAGCAGAGGTGCTGAACTGTGGGCTTGTTGTTTGAACAGAGGGAGCAGAGCGAGGTCAATGACTAACTTCAAATAGCTGAAAAATGTGCCTGCAGAGCTGGCAGGTGGTGCTCACAGCGTTTTAGGTCAGGTGGAGCCTGAGATTCTGCCAATCCAAGACGTGTTGTGATGTGAGTCTCATAAATATGACTGTTCAAACTTTTTGTCACATTGAAGGCGTTTACAAACACCATCTGACTGAGACTGGTTGATGAGCTGTCACTATACAGCAGGATCGCAACTGCTTTAGGTAGTGTTATTGCTTCTGTACCAAAACCTTGCCCGATCTCTCGGTTTGGTGTAACAAGACATAAATATATTTCACAGAGTGACCTCTGTATGTGTATGTACAGTTAACTTTTGGTGTATAGTGTGGTGTGCGAGGCCTTTACGCGCTCCTTCTCAAGGGAGTCAAAAGAGTGTATTTGTACTTAGGGTTGGGTTGTAGGGGGCAGTTCTAGTCTGGACCCTGTCTCAAGTTGGTAAAATACCTGTATTCATTGAGCTCCAAGTCCAACAAATTAGTAATCCAATATGTTATCGCCTCTTATTTGTAGCCACACAAGCAGCCTTTTCCTGTAGCATCAGCATTTTTTCCTGTAGAGGAATGTCTAAACCACTGTCACCACCACCGCCACAATGATATTTAGTTCAGACATTCATGGTTCCCAGAGGACCAGTGTCGGTCAAAACTAATGACATTCCTATCTGCCTCAACTGTATTTTAAGTTAAGTTATAATTATAAATGGTTAGCATGCTAACACACTAAAGTAAGATTGTGAACTTGGACTATATCCTGTAAACAGTAATATGTTAGCATTTAGCTGAAAGCACCACTGTGCCTCACAGTGCCCCAACATGGCTGTAGACTCTTAATCTTGTTATTCAAGCAATGCTAATGCTAATATAGCAAAATACAAACATCTATCAGAACACAAAGATACAAATTTAAAGATTACTTGTATTTTACAGTACAACTAGTTTCTGTAACTGATAATGTTACATGAGTACATGAAAACACATAACATGGTAGAGTACATTAAATACTCCAAAGAGGTGAGTACACATCACTAAAATCAATGAAAAAAACAATGAAACATTTACATTATACATGAAGTTAAAGACTAGCTGCATTTGTCACCTTTCTAACAGCTGATCTTTGCGAGTAGCACAATGCTACATGGCTGAAATGATAAAGAGGAATTAAAATTATTTCCACCAGATCATGTTTACTTTAACTTCCATGGCTACTGCAGCTCCAGCTCAGCCTCCCAGCATGGACCAAACTGCATTTTTTTTTCATCACAGCAACAGGAAAAATTAGTCCGGACAAGGTCAAAGTAAGTCACGGAGCTGATAGATTGGAAATAATTCAGATTTGAGAAGCAGACTTGACCCTTGGTTCAGATTTGATAAACTGTTATAGTAATATAAATTGTAATTTCTCTAAGCAGTGGAGATTTCAAGAAGTACTTTAGATAGACAATCCAATGAACAAACTAAGACACAGATCTCAGATCTCTCAGAGGTGCCCTTTACCATCTAATAATGACTGATGAAAAAGAAAATGGTAATGTAACTCAATCTAATCATAAGTTTCTTTTAGGGGAGCAGTGGTCCTCCTCATACAAGGTCAACCCAAGGTAAAACTGCAAGGCTTGAACCTAATTAAGCAATTACAAGCTCCATGTATGTGCTTTGTCGCTGCAATGTGAAAGACTGTCAAGTGGAAGAACGTTGCACAGACTGGACGGATGCTGTCTACTTTGATGTAGGCTTATGCATATGAAATGAGGTCAGATCCTGGTCATTAAAAAGAACTCCTTTACATGGGATATCACGCTACGAGAGGCAATTTCTTCAAAGGGCTTTTACTTTGGAGATTTGTAAGGGATTATGACAGGAAGGCATGTATAAACAAAGCAATGTGAGAAGAAAAGGAAAATGGGTCAGATAATGCCCTCTGTCACAGTTATTACACATCTCAATTACTCAGGCCGAGGAGAATGTTGGAAGTTATGGGGATCATTTGCCTGAGCAAGAACGACGGACCAGTTCCACGGCCCGTCTGCTCTCACACCGTTTAGTATTTCTTTTGAGACTATTTGAACTTAGTTGATACTGTTTCACTTTGCTTGCAGCTTCTCCTCTGTTGTCAACAAAGAAGCAGCGTTTAGTCCCTCTGAGGATCAAAACTCTGTGACTACATAAAGTGCATGCAGCACAGGGGAAAACAGTAAGAGAGATGAGCTGGAGACAAGTAAATCGAGCAACTGAGATTATGCAAATGAACTGTCCACACAGCTAAAACCACCAACTAAAACAGGAAGATAAACTAAGTAATAGACAATAGAAGAATACACTGTTAATATAAGCCTTTTCATGTTCTTACTGTATACATTAACAGCTGAGACAACAGGAATCATGAGAATATGTTTTTGCCCAGTTCCACTGTACCATGGCTTTTTCTCTCTGACAGCAGCAGGAAATAAGAGTAGTACTGTCCTGAAATACAGTTTAATGTACATGTACTTGGTTATTTCTATTTTATGTTACTTTATGTCCTTGGAGCTGGACTTTTACATGAAATGAAGAATTTCACTGTCACAACTAACAATTACTTTTTCAATTGATGAATCAGTTTTTAAATTAATCTAATAATCATTTAGTCATTAAAACTAATGAACTCAGCTAATGAATCAATGGACTAATGATATCTGAAAGTATCAGTATGATGTGGTATTGCTACTTTTAAGCAGGGGCTCTGAATCCACCACTGGGTTTAGATCATTTTATAATTTGCTTTTATATTTTATGTGTTCCAAAAATACCTTAATGTCTGTGCTTGCATTGTGCAGTGACTATAGCTTTATATTTGCTTTGGCCCAACTATCCCTGACCTGCCTCTGCCCATCCATTGTCAGTCCCTTGTGCATAACATAGAAACAATGGCCCATTCTTGGCCTAATGCACGGCTATGTGACATATGATAAATATTTCATCAGAGGAGCCCGCAACACTGTCATTCAGGAGATAATGCCTTTCGTCAGCATCAAACCAACCACAAACATCTCCAAAGCAAATGATTCCTTTAAGGTATTCCTGTATGGTAAATGATTAATAGTGCCTGCATTGTTAAAAACAGCACTTAAGGGGGGACTGGTTAAAGTAAATATAAGTCATGGTGAAAAAGCTTGTAGCATTATCCAGGGCTGTCTGAAAGCATATTAATGCCCGGGGTTGTTAATGGATACAAAGGGCCCAGGAGTGTTTTTGTTTGAACAGATCTGTCCTGGCACCCTTCAGAAACTTTGAAAGGTCAATTAACATGACACAATAAGTCTTTAAATATTTTTAATGACATTATTCCCCTTTGCTGATTCTGTTTTTGAAGAAAAAAAAAATCTTACAGTCAAGTATAACTGAATTCTAGCATTTGCTTGAAGGGTAACACGTGTTTTATGTTTTGTTTGAAATACAATCAATGCTTCAGTTTAAAAGTTAATTTAACTTTTACACCACTGTTTCAGACAGGAAATCAATACTCTTCTCCAAAGAAACAGGAAATACAGAAGAAGTGCAATATGACTTAACTGCTGATTACGCAGTTTCGTGAAGTCGATGGCGTCAGTTTTCATTAATGTTGTAAGTGTATTAAACTATATGACATAATGTCAATGTAATATAACTGTCATGTTGCATGTAGTCATCTGTCATTGGAACAAAAGAGGAATGAGTGGACATTTATCAGAACAACAGCCTTTGGTATGGTGTTAGCTATTGAATAGTAACTTGAATAAGACCGTGAACTCATATTGTTCAACCTATAACCCATTTCCTGCCATTCAGAATTCACAAATTCTCTCAAAATGGTGGTCACAGACAAAAGGAGGGAGGCACAAGATAGGTTAAAAATCTGGCATGTAGTGAAAGCAACCAACTGCTTTGTCTGTGTTACTTTCCTCTCTGGGCCGAGGTTGTATAGGTCCAAAACATTAGGGTGTTGACAAAATGATGGATGACGTATGGTAAAGTGGTTCGTGGTTGTAAAGGCACTGAAAACTTCTTCCAAAGAACAAACAAATGACCACTTCACATTGTATCCATCACTGATACATTGTTCTAATTGGAAAATGAGACCCTTTGTATCAAAACACAAAACCACAGACACAATGCGTTGGAATACAAATTTCCCTCAGCTAGATTCCTACATGCACAATTAACCCTTTAGCCATGGAGCCCCAAAGTGTTCTAAATTTGTCAGTAATTATGACATGAATTAATTGTGTAAAATATATATACATACAAATTAATCAATAAAATGTTAAAAGGTTGGCTTTTATGTAATAATGGTATTTTTTTCTGTGATACTTTTCATTTCATAATGTTACCTGACAGAGGTGCTGTCAAGGCCGTGTGACCTATCAAACAATCCCATCCCGCTTTAATTAAGCTTGCAAGCTCAACAACTGCTACAAGATTTTGCCAGTTAGCATTTGTTAGCTTGAGCAATAACAATGCTACAGAAGTAATAATATTCTGATTTGTCAAACTAGAGACTGCTGCTGTAAATAAACACATTACAAAGACTGAAATAATCATCTGGCTCCTGCCATTATCACTGGATGTTGACTAAAAACCCAAGCTCACAAGGCTTAGTCTTAGTTAGCTGGCTATTGAGATAGTGTGTGCAGTCTTGGTGAACTAAAAAAACAAAAACAAAAAAAAAACAAAAACAAAAGTAGGTCGGTTACTGTGTTAGTTACTAAAAGCCAAAAGTTGATTCAGAATTACTCTGGCATTGTTGTTAGCTAACAGCAGATAACACTAAATTTGTAGCAGCTGTTGAGCTTACTTAAGAGAGGCTGGAGACATGATTACTACTGACAGCTCCACTGTCATGAAAAGTAACATTATGAAATCAAAAGTGAAGTGAGATTTAAGTTTTAATGCGTCATTGTGAAATATGTACAACAAACTTTTGAAAAAGGGCATTTTAAATTTCCAGTGTATACAATGAAATAAATGAGCTTCAATGAAACTGTAGAATGAAAAGTTAGAGAGTTATGATTGTTGCTTAATTTTTTTTTTTTTTTTACAATTTATTGATTCACTTATGGATTTTACACAATTTATCCATGTGATCATTAACTGTATTAAGGTCTCTATTTATTTAGCATTGCATGGGCTCCATATTTAACATGTGAATGTGACATGTTAACCCTGAGTTTCAGCCAGTGACAACTGTGCTTAGCAAAGAATCTGCATTATTACACAACAGAAACACAAATGTACCCACAGTGACTCTAAAATTAATTAGATTATTCATTTGTAATAATGTTGACAGCTCAAAACATTTCAGAACTGACCGTGTTCCACACAGTAGCCATATTTGCTATTTATTATTAAGCCAATTCATAAAACTTCCCAGTGTAATAAAAAGCTCTGTGCCCTGGTAGAAAGTGTGAAAAAATAGTTAAGACACTGATTGACTGTATCTTGTGCACATTACAGTAACAGGACTCTTAAAGCATGCAAATAGATATGTACAAATCATTGAAATGCACTGCTGTTCTCAGTTCAGTAGCTCTAAATGTATCATTATTTTTAGCTTATAAGGGCTGATTGCTCACAGACAGCAACTGAAGTAACATTATATGGTATACAGAAGTATAATAGATTCCTTGTCAACCTTCATAAGGCATGTTCAATCTCCACTAGAGGTCTCTGTGGCTCACCCCCTTCTCTCTATAGTATATCCCCATACAGACACATGTAAACATAGTCGTCTGCGTCAGTACTGTAAACACTGAGGACAAAGCAGGAAAACTGTGAATTTGAGTAAATAAAGAGTCACATCAACATACACTGAGTAGAACTTAAACTGAAACAGAACAATTCAAAGCAAGCTGAGAAGCTAAAAAAGAGAAACTTTGTCATCTAAAATATTTCTGAAGCTCTGTGTAACTTTGAAAAATCAAATTAACCCAGTGACCCAGAATCATACCCCAAACAAACATGGTTCAAAACGAGTCAAAGATTTAGGCCTCACAGAAGAATGAACTACAAGCATCAGCAGAGGTAGGATGCCTGGCATGGCAGGGCATTCTTCACACACTGGCAGCATGAGCGATGTGGGTCACTTAGCGAGTGGCCAGGATTCAAAACAAAGAAAAGGCCCAAGCAATGGGGTCCACTGGATAAATTTGTCAATGTCTTGTGCCTTAAGGCACCCAGCCTCGCCTGACCCCAACCTCCATTCTCAAGATAAATACCTCTGTCACCATTCACCTTCAGTCCCTGGACACAAATTTAACTTGTCATCCATCATCCTTGTGCGAAGGTATAATTCCCCCCCCTCCCAGTAATGAATTTAAGACCTCCGAACAGGCCAGGGATGGGACCCCTCCACTGAACATGACAAAGCATTTTGGAACCCTGATTTTTTTGTGGTTATTATTTGTATAAAATGACTTGATCTCACACTCCCCACTGGAAAGCTTGCCAACTGGATAAATGATTGACTGTGACATTCATTGCAACTGTGGGTCCATACAAAGTTCAAGCCGTGGAAGGTGTAAAGCTCCGGGTATTTGTTTCCCTCAAATGGCCACAGCTGACAACCTTGTATGATAATGTGCCCACTGTATATCAACTTAATTGACACTTAAATCTGTCAGTAGCCTTACAAATGCCGACCTTCTTTGGGGAACAAATCCTTTTTAATGTGCATTCTTTGTGAGTGATTGTGTGTGTGTGTGCATGCGTGCGTGCGTGTGTGTTGGGGAGGGATGCTTTTCAGGGGGGAGGGAATGAGGGAGTGAAGATACGAATGAGATAAAGAGAGAAAGCTGTCAAGATAAACAGTACAGACAGTAAAAACAGAACTCTTATCTCTAGTGTAAGTAAAGCAAGCAGCCTCTTTAGCACAAGACATAACACAATATCAAGCTAAATATGGTGCGGTGAACATTCTATAAATAAAGTCCTTAAATGTTGTTGGCCATGAACCTACACCCGAAAAAAGAAAGTCAAATTGCTTCCAAATCCCTTTTCACCTGTCTGATTAGAATATTTTTGCCATGTAATGTTATTAGCAGCCTGGTTAAAATGGAGCCGCTGTGCACTGGGGGTTGGCTTATTAATTGTTGTTTTCGTGTCACCACTGCTGTGTGCACCCATTGATTTAATCAGCTAAATTCACTGCCATGGGAGCTGCAGCCCGAGCCAGGTTTAACGCTATAGGTGTAATAATAATATATTGGCAATGAACCTGTCATTACAATTCATTTCTGGGAATGATTTACATATATGTGCGCTGAATAACACTGATTAGCCAAATGGGATGAAGTTATTATCTCACTTTTTCATTGCGTTAATGCTGCCGTTTCATTAATTCAATTTTCACTTACTCCTTGTAGCCCCTAAATGTCTGCTCATCATGAAAGATTGCTTTGACTGGCTGACAGTTTAGGGCACAATAGTAACCCTATTATCCCCTGGACATTGATAAGCACTGAGTTGTGTGTGTGTGCCTTCTACTTCCTGCTCTAAGGGCAATAATGACCTGAGGGCAGCAGCTTCTATCTCCCTCACAGGTACAATCTTGTTTACCTCAATCCCCCGTAGACTCGCACCCTTCTCTCCCCAGAGACCTGATCTGTCTTCTTTATTTTCACCTCATTCACCTACCCGGTCCCTCTCGCTAATCACAAAGCATCTCGCTGCTCTAAAGCTCTGTGTTATCTGTAGGGGCAAGGCCTCTGGTACTCACCACAATTAACTTGGGGCCTTGTTACCAAAACACTCAGTACAGAGAGTCAGTCTCCATGGGCAAATAGTGCAAACGAGGCCTGGCGACCTTGCATCTATTAATGATGTTAACAGTGATGACAAAGACTTTAGATAACACAAGTACACTGTACAGAGTCGACTTGCATGTTTCCTGCAAGGTGTGAAACTGACTGCTGAATAAAAAAAACAGAAATCTAATTTTCTGCGTCCACAACATAAAGGTCAGGAGAGATTTCGGCATGATGTCACAAAATGACGCCGCCATTATTCTAAGACTCTTTCCTAAGGTGGAAGGATTGCAAATTTAGGCTCCTGGAGCCATCTCTCCTCACAGCCAATCCACTGAATGACAACAGACAGCTACAGTGATGCAGAGACAGGCGGACAGAGATGGATGGATCGATAGACGACTGCATATGCAGACGTGTCTATTGATAAACTCCTGCTGACAACGGGCGAACACTTTGGGCTCATCGGTGGAAATGTCAGTCATGCTGGCCATTAGTTTGCATGCATTTCAGGTCGGATGTCCTCAACCTGTGACCGGGGGGTACCAAGGCCAGCCCACAAGGCCCGTAACATGCCAAAACACTTTTTTATCACTTGTCAGATTGGATTTCACTTGGTGTCAGTCCAGGCTTCTCTTCTACTGTATGTGACAAGGAATGAGGGAGTCTTGATATTTGACAGTGATGAACAGATAATGTATGTGAGCAAGTGAAATGGGTCTGATGTTGCTCCTCTATGAACACACTGTACAACAAAATGAAAAATTTTGTTGAATTAGACTGGCAATGAATAAATAATAATAGTATAAATTAATCTTCAGTAGAGTTTATTTAGATTTTTTGGTCAAATTTAAAAGAACAATAAATTGGAATTTTAATAAAATTATAAATGCTGTTGCCAGTTTCCGGAGTCTAAAGGAACATTTTCAACTTGTTTAGAAGAAGAAACCAACAAATGTTTGGAACTTTTGCTTTATAGATGGTGTCTATAATCAGTCTTCTTGTAGTAACAAATAGGTCACTGCTAGCGATGAACCCACAGAGAACCGTCACCAGACTCTGCAGTTCCCCTCAGCCTTACAGAGCTTTATTGCATCTCATTGGTTTGGTTCTCCACTCCGACTCTTTTGCTTTGGTTCACTCTCATCAGCACTGTTTTGCAGCAGGCAGTTGTTTTCAAAAAGGCTCTAGAAACCCACTGTACACTACCTGTTCAGCACTGAAGCTAAAGAGCTGCATATTTCTCTCAGGAGTTGGTAGAGACCAAAACCAGAGTAAGGAGAGTGAATATTGAACTTACATTCACTAGTAATACGACTCCAACTGTCTTGTACATTTTCACCGTATCACCTTAAAAGGTGATAATATGTTGTGTTTAAAGCTGATTTTTGCTGGCTCGAAAATGTG
The DNA here is from genome assembly GCF_017976425.1 of Toxotes jaculatrix. NCBI lineage: Eukaryota > Metazoa > Chordata > Actinopteri > Toxotidae > Toxotes > Toxotes jaculatrix. The sequence continues at coordinate 13,370,039 of NC_054414.1, read as the reverse complement.
TTATTGTAGGATTAAGTGAATAATGGTCTATCAAAATTGGACTATTTTGAGCACTTTGTACATTGGCAGCACACTTAATTTAAGGTTTCATTATAAATGCACAATAACTTAGCTGTCCTACTTACTACTTACTTTGCGCTTCAAGTAATGCTAGATGCATTTCTACTGGACATTGTGTTGTACTTGACAAATCAGTGTATACTCCTGGGTCATGCTCTAACCGCTGACAGGTAATGCCTCATCACTGTAAGAGCTCCCAACTAGCTCCAGAGCAGAGGAGTCATGTTTGTATTCTAACAAGGCCATTCTGAGTTGGGAATGGCAGTCAAATCTAAATTCTGCTCAGGGAGCAGAGAGAAAAATGCCTGATGAATTTGTCAATACTACAGGAGTGATGGGCCTCATATGTGTGTAATGGACTGGATGCTTCTCGGTACAGATTGCCTGTCGAGATAGGAAACTATAATGAATGGCATGGAGGAGCATGGTCATAAAAAGACAAGGCTTTTTACCTTCATTTAAAAGACATGACATTGTTGATTTAAGTCCAAATCCACACAAAACACATTTTATTTCACCAAGAAAATATGGGATAAATTCAGTTATAGAATTGTTATGTAGAGAAAGTTTGTCCTAATGATGGACAAAGGTACTGATGTAATGAAGCTTTTAACAGCATCAGTAACATAGTGTAGATGTAGCTGTTGTCTGTTGTTAGTCCCTGACTGCAACAGAGGCTCCATTGTGTCATCATTTTTGATTGTGGGATGACCCTTTTGTTCAAAATGGAATCAAAAGAGACAAAATTAAGCAATAAGTCTGTACAAAGAGCTGAATGCCTGGATTAATATCAGAAGCAAGCACTGGATGCCTTCATGGCAACAGTTTTTGTAGGAAGGTTTAACAGAGAGACAGGTTGGGAAGAAGGGTTTGAGTAAAACCTTGGATGAATAATAGACTGCTTCCCAAGCAGCAGCACTCTTGGTGGTAGGAGGTTAATATTCTCACATGTCATTAGGTCTGCTGGCTCGACTGATGGCTCATTGAATCGGGCAGCAAATGATTTCCTCATGCTGCAGAGGACAGAGCACTTCAAAGGGAAGGGGCTGAGGTCAGGACAGCACTCCGCTTTGATTAATGACCGGGGCTCAGCAGAGGTTGCCTGTAGGTAAGAATGTGACGGTGAATTGGATGTGAAGGGGACCGACTTTTAAGCTAGATTTGACCCACCTCCAGAAAAACTTGCAGATACCATCACACGGGTTGGGTTGATGGTTTGTGACTGAAAAGCTTGCTGACCCTCTGGCTTGTACAATCATAAAAATGAAACTTGCTGGCTGACAGGCTTACCTGACATCATTGTGGTATTTTAATCGGTTTATATAATGAATACAGAAATACCAGCCATCACCTTTATCCTAATGTGAATTTCTCTGCTTTTAGAGCATTTAGTTCAGCTCTTGGTTGAGTGATCTGAATTTTCTTAGACAAGTTCATCCTTGATCCCAATGTCTTATTAAAGATGTTCCATTCAAGTAAAATTTTATTCTCAGAAGAATAACAGAAAACTGAACCACCTGATTGTTTAAGTGGAATTAGGCTTGACTGGGGATTAAACACACCACCACCTGGGTTGTCATTCTCCTGGGCCCCATTATCACCCTCCTTATTAGTTTTTGACTCAGCAGAACAAAACGTGACCGCTTCAATCTTTGATCTCTCACGCAAAGACACAAATCCTTTCAAGCCTCCCGACGTTCCTCTGCTAACGTAATTAGCACTAATTAAAAGGTTTCCAGCTGCCTTGTGTGCATTTTTTTGTTCCCCCATCACACATTGTCCTCACAGGTGCATTTCCTATGTTTACTGTGGGCACGTCACTCACATTCCTCCCCACTTGTTCACAGAGCATGATCAAGGAGATTAGGACTATTGTTTGGGGATGATAAAGGAGAGAAGTCCCCAAATTATTACCAGTGGGAAGCTGTTATAGGACTTCAACACATCTGGAAAAAAAAGGTTGGGTTTTTCTATGACTCAGCCTCAAGCAAAGGTCATGCAAGACAGGGGAATGAGTTTGACAAGAATTTTAACTTTATCTATATTTTAACAATATAATCCAATAATTTTTTTTGCATCATTGCCTTTTATTAAATGATCACAGTTTTATTTCACTCCAGAACCTGTGCATGTGATGTTGATAAATTTATTGGCATGTTAATATCTTTCTTCAGAACTAATTTTGCCTTTCAATGGTAATTGTAGAACTGATTATGGTTTTGAAAAAAGATAAAACTTCTTGAGTGACTGAGACGTTTCCTGTTGCTTTACCTCTCTATTATTTAAAAAGAACCAGCGAGCCACATGATGGCCACTCTTGTAAATTCACTTGCAAGTCAAGGAGCCCATAAACATCATTAACCATCATTTCCCAGCCCACTTCAGTTACATGTGAAGTGTTCTTTATTGTGTAATGACCCAAGAATCTGAAAAGATTGCCACTTCAAAGCCGCTCTTGAAAGCTGTTGCTCATGCAGCCTGCTGACATGTCAAGCTGGGATTAAACGTACCCCCATAATCATTTCTTTGTTTTCAAATGAGCCAATTGTTTATCTGCACCTTGGGTGACAGCCATCAAGGGAGCATAGTGCTTTGGAGGCACGGGAAGTGGTGACACTTCATGTGCTTGCAGGAGATTCACTTCAGCCCATGTTCAAAGTCTTTTTTTCTTAGATTTGGAGATGTTCATAGCTCTTGGGAATTCTGATTTAGATTTGTACCACTGCCAGACTTTCCTGCCAAAGCCAAAAGCCAATTTAAGAGATTTAGGAGAAGGAAATTTTGATATGCATACAGTTTTAGACTGGATGTAGCAGATGTATTTCTGAATATATACCCCACTTTATCCTTCTCTTATATCACTTTTTCATTACTCAAACTCAAAGAGAAAGACAGAAGAAACTCCTTATGTACAGCATACAACATTCAATAGTCTTCTTTCTTTCTTTTCTTTTATGAACCATTTAAGCTTGATTTAGAGTCCACAAGAGTGACTGTAAGTCTTATTCAAGTCTTGCCTCAATTGTTATGCAGGGAGATGCTCCCTCCATCTTGTGTTAGAAAAACAGGCCTTTGTCCAAGACCAGCAGTGTGTCATCAGTGCTGGGCCTCCTGTGAGGCAGAGACATTGAGCTCGGGCAGCAGGGGGACGCTTCTCAGGGCCTTTAAGAACTACAGTAAATCTTCAAACAATTTATCCAAACAAAGGCCACTGTGTAAGGAGGGAGAAAAGACACAGGAAACAGATGAATAAGCAACATCAATTACCAGGCCCTGACCTTGAGAGCCCTGGACCAAGACGCACATTTCACACCAAATGACTGCAGATTGGGGCTGACAAGCCTGGACTGGAGGTTACTCAACATGCATTTCTTGGGGGCCAAGGCAAGTAGGGGAAGAGGATGCAGAGAGAGGTGGAGGTGGGAGGTAAGGGAGCTACAAATAAAAGATCACCATAATAGGTGTTGGTTCATTTTAAAGTGAGACAAAATGGCTCAATTTCAGCACTTAGCCTGACAAAATGGTTGCTAGTGAGGTACAAGAGAAACATGGAAGTGGACAGCCAAATAAGCCATTTTATAAGTAGCAGCCTGTGAAGGTAAATGTCCAAAAGGAAAATAATTCACACCGGATCCAATCAGATTTGAGTAGCTTCTAACAGATATCCTTATTTCTTATGCCACACACAGGGGAGCTATATAGCCTTTACATTGTGTTTATGCCTGGTAAAACTTAAGTATCGCTACAATATTATAGAAACAAAAAATTAATTTCCTGGCTGGCAGAGGGGGTAACAATCTCCCATTTTGTAAAAATAGATTTATCACTAATTTGTCAAGTCCTTGTCATTTCTGAGTAAGAGATATAAAGCTAGTCAGTGTATGGTTTAACCAGTCACACTGTCCATACCATATCTGTTCCTCTTTTAGATCCATGACACATAAACATCAAACTTATTGAAAATGGCCGTCATCATTATCATGGTTGGAAAAACAAGGTGACATTGAACCACTGAATGGTGAATGTCCACTTGACCTCATAACGCGCTCTGTGAACACTGTACTAATTAACTGCCCAGCAGCACACCCAGCACAATGACACACAGTCCTCTTGGACAGAACAATAGATTCCTACTTTATGCATACCACACACAGCACACAAGATTAATTCAGTCTGACTTGCCTTCAATTAGCCAGAGAAACAAGAGGTGCAGGTCCCACTCTGACTACTACTTAGAGTCACCCAAACTAAAGGAGGGAAGGTCCAGTGAAAGCGGGTGTCTGGATCATACAGACAGAGTATGAGAACTTAAACAATTTGTTGGTTAATCGATTAAGTAATTTATCAGTAATTTATTTTCCTGTTTTGTATCATTATGGACTGAACACCTTTGCATTTGGGATTTTAAAAACAACACGTTGAACTCTTCAGCATTTTCTAAGATTTTATTGACAAAACAACTAATGGATTAATTGAAAAATGAAGTGAAAGATTAATGCAGCCCTACTGACTACTTAGCTGCCTTATGAGCATTTTAATTAAATAATAATAAGAATAGTCAATATATTAACTAACTGTCTTATGGTAGGCATAGCTGACTAGTTTCAGTATTGATTGTTTTTGAGCCATAGTAGTATGGCTCAATGAACAAGTGAACTGCTAATAAAGTATCTGAGCACTGCAGCTAAACCTGAAGCCATTAACAGAGTCTTTGCCCCCCAGGAGCGTAACTGAAGCCCCTGACTGAATTACTGCACCCTTTAATTACGAAGCACCTTAAATCAAAGTCTTGAATTGCAGAGAACTTTTTATGCGCTGCATGCTCTGTCTCAACAATTTGTAGTGAAAAACTGAATTAACAACCTGCCTGTTTCTGCATTGATTGTCACAACATTAACAGCGTCCCCAGACTTTCTTCTGCTGGAGGGGAGCAAAGTGTAAGGCATTACTCACAATAATGCATATGTTATAATCACAGAGAACTTACTTAAAATTCAATCCACTTTGGCATCATTATCATGTATCAACATAATGAATGACTCCTTCAGAGTATGGTAATTATAATTTGATAAATCATCAGCAGAAAATTAACTAGATGTCAAAACATTCATTGGGAAGGGTGATGAATCGAGGATGATTGTGGTGATGAATTGTGTTAATCTGCGCAGTATGTATCCAGTGAAATGGCTAAACAGCCAAAGATGGATGGGGCACAGAAGCTGCAAGGTCAGACCACAAAGCTGCAGGGAGAGAGGGAATAAAAGAAAAGCTACGCCTGTGCGCATGTTTTACTTTGGTCAATTCTTTCCCTGTGTTTGCTTCATACATGCTAATCTATTGAAGTTAGCGCTGAAACAATTAGTCAAGTGGTCCACTGGTGGACAGAACATTGATCAACATTGAATTTTGATAATCAGTTAGACATTTTACGTCCTTTATTAAGCAAAAATAAACATTTTCCAGTTCCAGTTTCTCAAACATGAGGATTTGTTGCTCTGAATTTAATGTGTTTTGATTTTAAAAATGCCAGCTGGGGCTCTTGGTACTTGCAATAGGCATTTTTAGCTGTTTTCTGACATTTCATAGACGCGCTAAGTAATAATAGAGTATATATATTAAGTAAAGTATATTACGGCTGACTTCATTTTGTTGTGCACTTGTTCCTGCTGCACTAAAATCATAAGATATTGAAAAAAAAATACTGCTCCTGCAACCTCCCTTCCACACAGCCATAATGGTGACTCCCTCTTGGATGTTCCCGATGTGAAAGATGTGTCTGCTAAGTGAGAGAGGTCAAACATGAGTCCAGATATTTATTACATGTGCTGGAACCAGATGGAGGCAACACATTCATCACAGCACTGTGTCACTGAAGTAACACCCGTTCCCCATAAAAAGCGGCTCCCTCTTCCCAGCATGAGCACTGGCCTCGACTGGTGTTTACAGCGACCAACCCTGGGTTAGTCCGGCAGCCGGTCGCCTTAATCATCCCCACCTCGCTCCGCCTGGCTCTCACCGACCATGGTTATTTTTAAAACTTTTGCTTTTATCAATACTTTCTGCTCTGTAGCTGGGGGAGATATTAAAGCCACAGCAGGGCAAAGAAGGGCGTTTCTGACACTTGCTCCCTCATTTATCAGTCCCCTTCATAGGCCCCGTCAGTGACAATGAAAAGATTTCACAATACCGCTAGGCAGAAACTCATTCCACCAGTCATCCATCATGCTCAGCCCAGCGGCCGTTCCAATGACCTAATCGGTAATGCCTGGCTGCATGCTAGAGACTTCTTAAAGCTCCCCCCTTCATTAGGCCTAGTTAGAATGAGGCAAGTCATAGGGCTAAATCCTGTTACTGGGTGGGACCTACATGCCTTGCAAGCACTTCCCATTTGGACAATATGAGCGACATCATTGTTTTAAAACGCCTGATGTCCATGGCCCTGAAGCCCAGGAGAGATTGAAGTATTTCCATCTGAGCATCAAGACACTCTTGGAAAGGCAATAAGAATTTCATATTTTTCATGGTAAAAAGATTTATCCTTTCATGTGTCCTTGGAAAAAAAAAAAAGAGTACAACAAACGGGCGGAAAATACACACCATTAACTATCCAATACACAAATGGCACATAAAACCACACCAACTGAAACAACAGCAATAAATATTTCACGGCACTCCCAACAGAGATAATTTGTGTTTCATTTCAAAGTTGTATTTTAGCTGGGAGTGGGGTAAATCTGTCTAAATCAGCCTCTTGCTGGCTCAGAGGACTTCTTCAGCAGTCACCCCCTCCCCCTCCCACTGGGGGGTGGTAGGTAGAGGTTCAGCCAGGTCGCAGAGCTGCTGAGAATTTGGATCCCACTCTGTGGCTCTGCCAGCCCTGAGTTCAGGCAGAACTCTGGTGAGCATTAGTTAACACACAGGAGGACAGCAAGGGGGTCCGGGAGTGCTCTCTGACCCAACACTGGCTATTATAGAGAGATTATTCCCAAACCCCCACAGCTGAGTTTTCTGGCGCATTTCCCTTATCTGCACAACTCCTTTTGCTGCTCCATCTATTACAGCTGTCTAATGTGACCTGTCTCTGTGTTAAGTCACTCATCTCACCGACATTTGGGTCAAATTAAGTTTCAACAAAGATCTTCATTGTCTTATGTTTTAAGAGACTGTAAAACACACAACACTTATCCTACCAATGTGGTGCCAATACCATTAGAAAGGGAAATCAAGAAGCACTTGGGGCAATAGTACAACTTCACGTAAATGCTCAACTTTGGCTTTGTCATTCCAACTAATTGGGCTGAATGGATTTAAAGATGTCCAAATTAGCCTTAAGACAGACCATTGAAAGACCCCAGATGAACTCTCAGCTACAGTCTGGGAATGTGAGGATTCTGGAAATCCTGTCAATAAGAGACGCAGACCAGCCAAATCTCCAAAAAGAAAACAGTGTGCATCGTGTCCACTGACTGCTGCACTTTAGAGGTTACAGCTGGCTCTAGTCAAGGATCAAATAATGAGAGAAAAATAACCTTTGACTTAAAGTGGGGGTGGAGGGAGGGGAGTGAGGGGGGACCTCAGCTCCTGGTGAGTTTGAAATGGTTCTGTATTGTGCTCTGATGTGTCTTGCCTTGTTTGTAGCCACAGGCAGAGTCGTTGTTTGTGGATGCTGCTTGGCAGAGGTGTTGAGGCTGTGTGAGACCTGCTGATGGGCCAGAGGGTTCTTGCCTGACCCTGTGGATGACACTCTGGCAGATACAAGAATGCGTGGGACTGTCAATGCATGCCATACAAACATTTTCATTGTGATTTAACAACTTTATGTAGGACATCTAAAAAAAAAAAAAAAAAAAAAAATTATAAAAAATATAAAATTCTGCTCTCAATCATAAACACTCGTCTGATTGTGTTACTCCAATTCCTCTTTCTACATTATATTTATCATTCACCTCCCTGCCTTTATTGTTCTTTTTTGTACTTTTAACAGGTTCAGTTGTGTCTCCACTCCGGCCAGCTACAGGTGACGGGTTGCATAGGTGGGGAGAAAACACAGAGACTTGCAGCACATTTTTCATCTGCATATTTCCTTTTTGTCACCATTGCAGAAAAAAAAGGTCAAAGCAAAACCCAGACTGTTGGGATATCAGCATAAATAATTACAAAACATTCTAATTCTGCCAAAGTGTTAACACGATAACTAATGTTTCAGCAGTGTAATGAAAAACATCTTGCATCTTTAGTTGATGTGTCAGTTGTTTCACAATGATTAGGTTAAATTATCTCTGTGTAAACACAGTCAGTACTGAAATGATGTGGGAAAATGTGTTCTGAAGTGTGAGCAACAAATATTCCCTAAACCCTGTGCGGCTAGTAATGCTCATATCCTATTATTCTGCTAACTATCAGCAATTATCTCCCTGTCAAAGCTGCAGGTGACAAATTCTCCCCATATCCCGTCTGGCAGTATCATCAACCGGACATGAGCTTCATGTGATGGAAACTAAATCACTGGCGCTGCTCACAGCCCTGACAGACAAATGGGGTGCCTTGGAAAAGCTAGGCCCATCACTCTGGGCTGGGGAAGAAAAAAAAAAAGTCTCTCCCTCCCAGCTGACCTTTTTTTTATTCGCTGAGAGAGGAGATTAAATACCACAGATTCTGTATGTATGGTCTGTTTCCAAAATATGAGAATTATTAATGGCTTTTGCGGAGGGCTCGTTTAATCTTCTGCCAAGTCGCAGTCATCGTTTTTACCTTGGGCTGGTTTTTTCTTACAGATGGTCCCAGAAAAACAGGAACTGTGCTTTATCCTTACAGCAAAGGCAAAGGAAGTGTGTGGGCAGCATCTGGGCGGCAATAATATGACAGAATAATCATCCCTCTTGAGGCGACGTATCACATTATGATGCTAACAGTATTTAAAAAATGTACAACTCTGTGTGAATGGATGTGAACATTCTATGTACCTGGCAAGGATGCCAAACACATTTCAACAAATGAGCTGCTCTGGACGCTTAATTGTTTCACACCTCCACCAAGGTTTTCCTCTTTGCTGCACGATCATTTTCACCAGCTCAGGATTAATATCTTGTGTTGTTATTAGCGGTGTGCTACTTTGGACCAGAGATGTGAGAAAGCGCACCACCCCTGAAGAGTGCATACTTACAGCCACACGCCACTTTTCACACAGAGGCCACAAATCAAGTCTCAATGCCAGAAAGACGACTCAATCACAGGAATATGACACAGCTAGTAAATTATTCTCTTGTCTTTTTGACCTCGTGGCCTGTTGAACCTTGGCCTGTGAAAAAGTTGCATTTGTAACTGCATTACAGGATTTGCATCTCAATGAAATGAGCTCGGTTGGCTGTGTCAGCAACTCCTTTTACTGCTTTACAGTTTACCCCTCTTTCATTCTGCTTTAGCAGAAAATAATCAAGGACATTAGTGTTATGCAACTTGCTAAGCCTAAATGAAAAGCGAGCTAAGTCTAATGATGCAACTATTAATTGCCCCAAACCACGAAATAAGTCAGTGACTTCATTACAGATAATGACTACACAATATTGTCACCAGGGTCACCTTGTGTATAAGAGGAATAACCAAATTTGCTGGTTTTTGCCAGGAATTTCATAAATGCAGATATGGGACAGTGCAGGGTTGTTTGTTAACTAGGCATACTCCACAGACTTAGCTTTGCACTCCTATTACGTTGTCAGATTCATGATAGGAAAAATGATCACAACCAGCACAGCAGAACCAGTGATATTATGTTATGTGCTATGCTTTCTTCTTCCTTGTCAAAACCTGGCACCTACATTACCCACAATACAACCCGACATTTTGGTCAGAGATTTGGGTGTTTTATGCTAGCAGAGATGTGGAACAGGTTACAAGGGTCTGGTAACATCACTACTCTGTAACTCCACACCCGCTAATTCTTTCCATTTTCAAACAACCGAGGTTCATCAGATTTCATGCTGCTCCCACAAAAGCCACACAAGATTTGATACCACTTTTCCTCACATATATATAGTTATACTCTTCAAGAAACAGACGTTGATTTGTAAAATCAGTGTATGCGTGGTTTGGTAACAATAATATCTTCACTGTCTTCATCTGTGATCAGTGATCTGTAGCGGTTTGCAGAAGTGCAATGTGGTCAAAATGTAGACCGACACCTCTAAGGCTGAAACCACAGCTGTCTCCTGAGGGTGAAGCACTCCAGCTGGAGTAGTTCAGGTATCAAGGGGCATTTGTAACAAGTGGCAACAAAAAGGAGATTTCAATGGAAAAAAATTTTAGCTATAAAGCAAAGCCTTGTCAATTCATTCAACAGAAAAATATATTTACAGAAAGACTGAGATACAAACAGAAGAGTTCGGAGTTAAGCAATTTGGAAAGACTTCAGCATCCAGCCATTGCTCCTTGGAGTTTAAGGAGTTTGGGCACCAAGTAAGGATGCGTCCTGGCCTTTTTTTTTTTTTTGCATGTTGACCCTGAACACTGGAGCTACTACATCTCCCAGTTGGCCTGAAAGTGCCTAAGGATCTTGTTGCTAGAAAAAGTGCTCATCGGGCTGCTTTGCTTGCCACCATGACCCTGACCGGGAAAGGCGACTCAAAAAATGTTGGGATGAATGAATAGGTAAATCCCTCCAGCTTGAGCCCACATCAGCACTGACCTGTCATGAAATGAGATGCTACTAATGCCACAGCCTTCTTCAGATTTCCTTTGAAAAGGGACTGAGTTATTGATACAGCAAATCCAGCCACCAGCTCTCATGTGAGGGATCAAAGCCACCAGAAACTGCCTGTTACATAATGGTCTCTTTGCCCTTGGCATTCAGTGAGCTCTGGCAAGGAATCCATACTGAGGGACATTCATGTCCCACTGGGATCCAAAACTTAATTAATAACTTCTACCTCGCTTTAGAGGCTGCTCCTCCTATCTTTACCAATATATCACCTGGCAGCGTCCACATACAAAGAGAACTTCAGTAGCCTTTTCTCTTTGACCTTGGCATTTCTTCTCAGCCGCTGATTATTGATAATTTTCTGGCTGTGGTGCCTCTCCTCATTTGTCATGATTATTGCTGAATTTTTAAGCTGTCATCCGTGAGCATGGATCAATGGTTGTCGACTTCCCCTTTGTCATATTGGCAGCACAAACAGCCCTTCCTCTCTAAATGAGGCTCCTCTTGCCTCTCTATCTATTAGCTGTCTGTCTTACTGGGCACTTGATCCTTTGTTAGGTCAGTCTATACATCATTCCTCCAATCAAAGCCTGACACTTTTATATCATGCATGGGCAGGGACCAAGCAGATGAGTGAGTGGTGAACTGTTCAGAAGCTTTTATATGTATATTCAAAAATAGTGCATACATTTAAACATGTAGCAGGAATGCTTACCTCCCAAGGTCAGTGCAGGACTTTAAGATAACAGGAGAGCCAGAATTCACTTTGAGATGCATTTATAATAGGATGCAGTTGACAATCCAATTGCTCAAGTGTCAAATATTCCATGTAATAAGACCAGATCTGTCAAACTGATTAATGAATTGTCACAGCAAAAGGAACCAGTTGTAACTGGTAGCAGCCACTAGCGGCTGAAGATCCGTCTCATTTGACTGCATGATTTGTACCTGTAGCCAGCCCAGTGGCCCGCTGGCTTCACCCAGCTCTACCATGTCTACACCTATTCCACCATATTCCTCCTTCCTCCCTCGACTGGCTGAACAGGTCTGACAGGCGGATTCCTTTTCTTTTCAGTGTATTAAAGGCACTTTCCTGCTCTGACAGCCTGCTCTGTTCTGCCACCTTCTAGCTGGGGCTTCACACTACTCTGGGCAGCCCCTGCGCCTTGACAGACCACTGTCACTTCCCATCATCCTCTCTGTAGATCCTGCTCTCCCCCCTCTAAGCACGCAGACCCACTTTCCAACCAGTGCAATTATTTTTTTTGACAAGCCATCCATCAGCTTTAACTTTAAAGCACTTTCCACTGATACCCATTGTTACAGTTCTGTGCCTTTTTATGCAGGCGGCAGGAGAGAATATGATACCAGACATTCAGACTACCCGACCATGTAAATCTACTTTGTTCTCTTCTTTATTTCCAATTTTCTGTTCCATTTTTGCTGAATTATGCATATTTGTTGTGCATAATATGCCCTTGTCAAATCCAATTAACATGTCCTCGCTTGCACAGTGAGAAAAGGTTATAATTTGGCAGTTGCTTGAGAAGCGGGGGCTAAAGTCAGACTTAAATGAGCAGCTTAACTGTTACAGTGAGTCATGACACAGTACTGTTAGACTGGGTTATACTTTGTTTGCTATAGTCAATGAGCCATGAGATACAACTAATAACAGTTAAATATCGCCAGCCACAGAGTTTGCATCACCACCTTTACCACAAACTTATTGTTTTTCGTAACTTCAGATGGACACAGGAGAGAGCCTTGCGGCTTGGGGCCGAGTCACCATGATTAGCTGACATCAATACTAACACACGGCCAAGCTGATCCATCTTGCCCTGGCCTATATAATTAGAATGACAGCTTAGAAAATTTGGTCTGATGCAGAATCTGTCTTATGCCGCAAGGAGCCCTAATTACTATCTCAGTGTGAGAGTTAATGATGAGAGGTGGGAGCAGCATCTGGGGGACTCGAGGGGACGCTCTCTCCCTCAGCCTGTGACATTTGCTATGTCCTAACAACTGGGCCACCTATGGCCCTCAGTGGTCCATCCTGCTGACACGCACTGTGAGCGGAGAGACAGCAATGTTTGGTGCCAAACCGGGTTGTAGCCCCCTGCTTATATTTTGATTGCCTGCCACTTACAGTAGTCATCTTGCTAAAAGTTTCACACAGATAGCGAGCATGAAATTTACATGAACGATGCAATTTTAAACATGTGACATTTAAAATTCAACTGAAATGTCTGTTTGGCTTTTACTATCATATGTGATCCTGAGAGGTCTGGTTACAATCCCATGATATAGCAGGACCTGCTTGTTTTGGGGGCAACAACTGATGGTTATTTTCAATTTTGTTCAGTATATCAATGATTTTTAATATTAATAGATGAATGGTTCAAGCTACACGTTATTACAAATAGCGAAAAACACCAGTTGCAAATTCCCAGACCTCAAGGTGACATTGAGATGGTGCATGTTTTGTCCAACCAAAGGTCCATAACAAAAGGTATCAAATTTACACTTTGTGTAGAAATTCTAACATTTGTAGAGCTAGAATCAGCTTGTGTTTGGCGTCACTTAAACAATTAATCTATTATCAAAACTGTTGTTGATTAACCAATCCATTAATCAACTAATTGTTCCATCACTAATTCAAGCTCCCTCATACCAGTGGATAATTGGATCTAAAAAAGCTGCGTAATCACAGAGCTTATGGGCTCCAGCAAACACACTGCTTTCATGAACCTGTGCAAGAACAACAAAGTGTGAACATATGGCTCTGAACGACCCAGATGGTTTGAACACTCCTGGAGACTGTTAACTTATCTCCTCGATCATGAGATTTCTGAGATGTTCAACGATTAAGCAGGTGTTGATAAGATATAATGAGAAAATCCTCATTCAGCCCAGAGTCTATGATTTGCTGTTTATTGGCTATTATAAGCATTAAGTACTGTGTGTAATCTCACCCTACGGATGCTGACATGTTAGGTATGTGCGTCTGCATAATTAGCCAGGGAGCTAATACCACACAGGTTGTCACAGCTGTTAAAGGCAGAGAGACACACTGCCCTAAGTGACAATATGTCAGTGATTGTCTAGCAGATGAATCCATGGATATTAATAAATCAAAGTGACCCCTACCTGAAGCTAAACAGATGCAACACCTGGACATGTAAATTCTTGAGTAATGGATGCCATAAATTTAAATCGGAAGACCTCCGATTTAATAACCGTGCAGACAGCTGCAAGTGGGAGCAACCATTTGGTTTAATGTAAAAGACAGTTTTGGAATACCAAGTATCATCTGCTCCCATCAATCAAACCTAAAGTGTACGGTGCTGGGCAAGCAAGTGAAATCCTGCACTATCATTTCTCTTCTTTGATTATACACAATATATATCAAATAAGAAAGTGCAGTGTGGTGTAGTTAGGTATGTAAGGTGAGTAGTAAGTGTTTGTCAGTAACAGTAGCTGGCTGGCAGCAGGGGGTTAACCTCCTGGCTGCTGTCAGTGTATTAATCACCACTGATGTGTGTTGTAAAAGGATTGCTGCAGGAAATAAAGACACCATGGTGTCAGCTGCAGTGCCCTGATGTGACTCCATCAGACAAGAGGATGCTTATTGACAGGGTGAGAAGGGGGGGACGTACAGAGAGAAAGAGAGAGAGAGACAGAGGGAGCAATCAGTCCTCGAGTCAGTCACCTTGGCACTGACGCAATGTCATGAAAGTCCACACCATTATTCCTTCGACCGCACAGAAGCATTATTTAAACTCAAACATATATCAGGCTGAATGTCACCTGAAGGGCACCCACCCACACACGCACGTAGACGTGTTTGTACACACACAAACACACCAGCTCACATCAGTGCTGGGATGGCTAGTTGATTAACAGAAAATTTGAATATTATAATATTAGGAAGCAATTCATCTGTTAAAGCTATTTATCAAGTAAAAATGTCAAACATTCACTGAATCCAGCTTCTCAGAGGTGAAAATTTGCAGCTTTTCTCTGGATTACATTAGAGCTGCAACAGCAATGAGTCCATGGATTGATTTGCTGGTTGCACCTTGTCAAATGTGAGAATTTACTGCTTTTCTTTCTTATGTTTGAGAGTAAACGTTTTTTCAGGCAATATATTGCTCTCAACAAGCTTTTCTAATTTTTTTTATCAAATCTAAATTAATCTAATACCTAAAACTAACCATTTTGCTTCTGGTGATGCTGACAACGCTACATGACATGATAGAAAACACCAAGGTTACGTTATTGACTTTAGTCAAGGAAAAACAGTTACAGAATAGTATTCTGCATCCTGGCTAGCTGGTTAACTAGTTTGTGTAGCTGCTAACAACAGAAACTCACACTGACATGGTATTCTGGAGATCTCACTGGAATTGTTATATATTATTATCAGTAAGCGTTTTTTTTAACGGCTGAACAAGTGACAGTGACATTGTGGGACTGTTAAGAGCCTGAAATGGACATTTATCATTATTTTCTAATATTCTATAAGTTAAGTGGTTAGTTGGAAAAAATAATCGATAATGACAACAGCAGTTGGCCTACAACACACACACACATTTTCCTCTGCAGAACTGTCAGTAGATCAAAGCACTCAAAGCACTGAAGCCCTTCATCACATAAATACCGACAGCCGACACGGGCACAAAGCCATGCACTGACATTGCCTGACCGCTGGCATTTCAGGCAGCACACGCAATTTAACTTAACTACAGATTCCTGCTAAATACTCCGACAACTCTGCATTTCATGCTAGACGATGCCCACTGCTCAACAAATACAAATTAAGTTCCTGGGCCAAATTCACAGAGTTTTATAGTTGGTTGTAGTTTAATGAGCAATAGTTCTCAACTGCCTCAGTATTCACATTAATTACATGCTCCTCAGAGGTCTGATCGTTATTACATGCCTCAAAAGCTAAAGTAATTTAATTTAATCCATTTGATTTCATTTGGCCTCCGAAAAAAAGCAGTTTCAGGGAAATATTATACAAGCGGGACGAAAATAAAGGATATAACTCTGGTGGACTCACATAAAAGCAGTTATAAAACTGTGCTGGCATGTGTTTGTAAAGCTCAGAAGAACAGGCAAAGAAGAAAATTACCAAAGTAAATGCGCAATTTACTAAATTCAGAGCATTGGCTTCTCTCAACATTTTATACTATTGTAATTCTTAATGACTTCTACGAGTCAAGCAAAAAGTTGATACAATTTTTAATTGGATCATTGTATTGGTTCAAGTCAGGCAATGATCTCAGTGCTGATTGAAAGCAGAGATTGATAGACAGCTGTATATCCAGGCCCCAGTCAAATCCACTTTATATTTATATATATGTTTTTATGAGTGTATTCATAACATGTATATAATTAATCCTTCTGTATCCATGCATAATCATGTGATAAATTATTCACTTATTTCTTTTATTGTTTATTTGGACTAATAAACGTCAGGTTTTTCCATGTTCATTTTTTTTTCTTAGTTGTTATGGTTTTTTTGTTGTGTTACTGTCTTTACGTTTTATACTGCAAAGAGAGAGAGACAGGAAGAGAGAGGCAGATAATTTTCTATAACCTTATCTTAGAAAGGCAGCGGCTCTGACTTTCTTGACCCTTCTTGGTAGACTACCTTTCCAACCTGCCTCAAAAAGGTGGGTTATTTAAGAAACAATTAGGAGCATACACAAAGCAATTTGCAGGCAGTCTAACTCCTCAGGCTCAGCCAGTGAAGGGCCTTTCAGCGCTGATTTATCACGCTGTCGCCTTCACAAGGCAACATAATTAATAGGAGCATGGACTTCTAATTCCACCCGCTTCCATGGCCAGTGGATTCCATTTGATTTATGATGGCCCGGGACTTTGCATTTTATCAGTTCATTTGCTCGTTATTTATGCTGATGACCAATTTCAATGGGTCGCCATCATCTAACTCACTACTAATCAAAGAGAATTAGGGTTCACTGCATTATTTAGAAGCTGCTAATTTATCTTCGGAACAAGGGGAAGAAACGTCGGTATGGAGCTTCAACTTGCAGAAGCCATACAGCTCTGCTTTTGGCTGCAGCCTCAATGTAAACATCTTCACAGTTTCTCTAATCAGAAAGTGAAAATTATCTTGCTGAAATCACAAAATCATGACTGATATTTTTCTAAATCCCTTGTTTCATGGATCATGGCTTGTTTGACTACATACACATACACACTTTTGATATTTAAAGTTGTAATTATATCCCCTGTGTAAGGTCATATAGCACCGATTACTTTGACTTCCTATGGTAAAATAGATTATTATAAAATAAAAGATAACCAGACAATCAGTGTTTTCCAAAAAGCCACCAGCAGAGCAAGCATCAAACACAAATCACAGAGTGCAATCAAGCCAGGAAATTCAAGAGGCTGAATCACAAGAGCCCATTTCACTCTCCATAACCTATAATGGTTCATGGATTCTTGTGCAAAAAGCTACAAAGCCAAACTCCCACAGATCCCACTCAACAGCTGCATGGTGAAACAATAAAGCACAACTGGACTGGAAAGATTTTCCTCAGCAGCAAGGCTGAACAATAAGAGTGAATTATTGTGCTGCTGAAATAATGGGTCATGAATGGCCCACAGATTAATACAATGCATTATAAGAAACATAGATAAATAGGGTCACATTGCAGCTCTGTTTGTTAGAAAAATTACACCTGTTCCAAGTGTTATGAACCTGCAAATGCTATTCTGAAGGTTAAATTGTGTATTACTATAAAACAAATTGAGATGGAGAAAACAGTTGGCAGTGGGACATTATTTAATGTCCTCGCAGGCAGTGCTACAAAAGGGTAGGATTAAGATGCAATAAACCTTACAGAGTCAAAGAAAAATAGCCCTTGTAAACAACGCAGTAAAGAAACGAGTTGCTTCACAGCACATGCAGTAGGTTTAAGGCTTTACATAAGTCATTTTAATGCTACAGCAAACTTTCCAGACAGGGATATTAGATTCAAAAACACCTTTAGATTAAGATTTGACCTTCCTACAGTAGCTGCAGCACAGAGCTGAATAAAAGCCTTTGTAGTCATTCTTATTTCTTAGGCAGCATGCTTTGCAGAGGGATGTTATCTCCCGTCAGTCTTATTATCTTTAATTATTCAGCACAGTGACTGATAAGGTGTTTTCTGACAAGATGAATCACGCTGTTCAGCAGTGACACCCACCACTGTAGGAGATGCTCAGACATTGCCATCGACTGAGCTACATCCTCCCTGTTCACAAGGTGTATCATTTATCTGGGGGGGTAATAAGATGCAGAATTTACACAGGCCTGTCAATAGGCATGTCGATAGAAGGACACTTAGCATCTATCATCCTGAGAATCAATGCTATTTTTCAGCGATGAATCCCAGGAAATGATAGCTTTCAAATAAATGGTGGGAAGAGAAACAGGACACTCCTTGGGGAGAGATAGATGTAGAGCGGCTCAATTTCCCTCTCCTCACAGCTCTCTGTCCAGCTATCTAGTTCAACGCAAAAGGTCAGAAGACATTACAAGGAACAATCTCTAAAACAAGACATAAAGAATCTCCGGAGGATCTGAAGAACAAGGCAGACAGCTCACTGGGAGGAGAGACTGACATCTCTATCAATATCTGAGATTAAAAGCCGTAATTAAAAAGCAAAAGCGAGATAGTGTCAATTTACAACAAAACTCTTTGCTGGCAGGTGTAAAAAAAAAAAAAATAGGCGGTGACTCTGAGTATTAGATGTGGCACATTGTCAGCTACAACTGGCAACAGAGTTTTTAGGTCTTTCATTCCCACTGATCCCACTAATTGACTCCACCAGGTTTGGTTCAAAGAAGTGAGATGCCTCATGGTTGACACTGATTATGGCATTGAGGCTAAAGATGTGAATAAGAACACAATAAGGAAATGGGGTCAGAACTGATGGAAAACACCTGCAAACACTTGCAGAGGAAAGGGCAAAACAAGTAAGTCAAAAGCTAATGCTAAAGCTAATGTTAAACTAAATTGCTATTCTAATATAATGATAAAAAAAAATGCTATTTTAAAAATTATTGTCTTCAAAACTGCTATGACAAAATTCAAAATCACACATACACTAAAACTAATGTAAATCAATAACGCCACTATCAAATCTGCCATGAACATTTTGCAGAAAAGTGTCACAATCCCCTGAGTGTGATTGGCAACTTGCTAAATCAACATCAGAACTACAGGACATTAATGACATGATGACACAACTGATTTTTATCCTTTGTATCATCAGTCTAGACATGGTTTGAACCCATGCTCCTCTTAGTGACAGTAGGGAATGCTGTGGCAGCTCATTAATCACCAGGACAGCCTAGAGGAGCTATACTTAATCCCATGATGGTATCCTCACCATCCTCCGCCGCTACTGATGCTCGTAAAAGGGTGGGAGAGAGCAAAAAGAAAATGATTTATACAAATCAATCATTCCATGCTAGCGCTCATCGGTTGTAACACTGGCAGCCTGTCTTTACAGCTCCATTTTAAAGGGCGCCTGCCGACAGCCACACTTGATTAAGGGCTGTGGCTCCCTAACCTTTCATGTTAAGAAAGACTGTCACTGACTGACACAAACTTTTTTCTTTTCTTTTTTTTTTTCCTTTTCCAGGTTGGTTCAAGGCAAGGATATTGGCATTCAAATTTGTGGCTGCTACAGTGAACAGATGTCACCTCTGGCGAGCGAGGGTAATGGCACCAGCATGCCCACTCTGACTCCTGGGGCTAAACAACATACCACTACAGGGCTTCAGAGGGGGGCAGGGGGCAGGAGGGACAGCCTCAACAAGTGAGCGCTTTACGAGCCTGCCGTCCACACTCCTTTTCCCTTCTCTGCAATTATCATCAAAGAACATCTGTTTGTTGTTCCTCAGGCACCCTCCCCTCACAAGTGTCCTAGCCTCACCTTGACCCATACTTTCAATTGTAGTGGATGTTATGACTAAAAATAAACAGTGCGAAGGAGTGAGGCTACCCTTTGTGTGAGCAGGGCGTTCTCCCTCGCCACTGCAAAGAGGAAGGATATCCCCCAACGAACACAGCCGTGTACTCCTTCTGCTCATTGCTTCTGACAGGTACATGGACGCCAACCTGTGCATCTGTGGTGGATCAGATGTAAAGTTGAGTCACCAGACTCACTTTGTTTCCAAGCTTTTAAGTTGATCCCACTGTCCTTTTTGCTGCCGTCACAAGCTGAATGACCTGTCGAAGAAAAGTTCAATAGTTCCTGGCAAGCAACCTGATACACACCGAGGTTGTGGTTTGTCCTGTTTCTGTTCCTCAGCTGCAATCTATAGCACAAGGCCATAGATGTCATCCAAGTAAAGACCAGACATGCTCGTTCACAAAGCAACACAACTAAATCAATTGTAGAAAAGGTGCGTATTTCTGAATTTGTTCATAGTCTTTCACAAGATTCTTTACACCGCTATGTAACAAGTGAGCACTCGCTGTAGATG
This sequence comes from Toxotes jaculatrix, assembly GCF_017976425.1. Classification (NCBI taxonomy): domain Eukaryota; kingdom Metazoa; phylum Chordata; class Actinopteri; family Toxotidae; genus Toxotes; species Toxotes jaculatrix. Next base: position 13,349,766 of record NC_054414.1, on the reverse strand, counting down.
TTATAATTCACCCAGTTCTCATCAGTCACTTGGGTCAATTAGCAGAGTTATGTGAAAGATGGCGCTTCCTTGCTACAGGGAGCATCCAAAGTGCAGCGTGATTGACTGAATGTGATGTAGAGTGTGTGCAAACATACACAAGGGCACAGGAAAACCTTTTTAAATACTAGGAGGATTAAGCATTTGGCTACTTTGCAGCGTTTTGTCTGCAACAATTAAAAAAAAAAAAAAAGCAGCAATCTCACAAGTATAAACTGTGCTGAAGGGCTTGGACCTGTACTGTAATTGTCACCTGAAATTATTGGGTACTCTACCGAATGTCTGCAATGGTTTCTTCTTGTTCCCTGAGGACATTTGTGCTGATTTGTGCGTACCTGGCAGTGCACAGCAATAACGACTAGCATTACAGATGAAAAAAACTAAGTTTCATTCTTGTAGTTTCACCAAAAACAGCACATCTTAATTTCTCTTAATGTCTAATTTGAAATCTTAAAAGTACTTTCTGCTGTGTGCGGTGCAGCTGATACACCCAAAGGGACTTCAAACATTTAATTTATAAAGACTTTTTGTAATGACTGTTGATAACACATAAATGTGTCCCGAGGGAGGGCACCATCTGTGATCCTCAGAAATCATCTACGACCTGTGAGGCAGATGTGATGACTTCTCTTCCAGGAAAGCCGAGAAATCATCAAATGACACCGTGCACCTCGGTGATTATCTGTCCTCACAGTTATAATTACTGTGGATCAGAGTACATCCCATCAGACAGGCCATAACAGCACTACTTCAGTGATCACACATGATTTAAATGTAAACGTATTACTGTCCCTAATTTCTGTCACACAGCTTTTGCACGCAAGACTTTGTTTAGCATTTGAGCGCCATGCCACGCAACAAAGGTGGAGTCAAAGTGACAGCATTACAGATGACTGTAATTAAATAATGCGTAAGACTATTGTGCTTTGTGCTGCAGTTTTGGAAACTGGAAGGACTCCAAACCATCTGTGTTTATCGAACGTCAATGGGTTGCTAATGTGTAAAAACAAATACAGATATCCTGAACATTAGATATGCGTGTGTTATACCTCTTTGTTTGGAAATCCCTGGAGAAATTTGATGGTTGTTCTAAGATTATTTCAACCACACAACGCGAGAGACGGATATATGTGTCAGGCAGCCCAAACACAGAGTTAGTCATGAGGTTTTATCAGTGTCAGTCATTGAGCTGGAACCAACTGACCTCCAATCAGTCATCAGTGGGCGGGATCGGCAGCATGGCTCTCAAAAAGTTGGATTTGAGCTTGGAAAAAAGTACAAAGCATGAAGGGTGACGGAGGTCCAAATAATTACGGGAAAAAAAATTAAACAGGAACCGAATTACGTCTCAAGACATCAGATGTGTGAGTCAACTGTGTTAGGGTGTTGAAATAAAAAAAAGAAAAAACAATATGGAGGAAGGCTGTGGAAGGGAGGGGTTCACGTATAAGATGGTCAGCCAGCTAGTATGTGGTCTGTGATGTCCCATAAATCTTCCTCTATCTTCACTGTGGTGATGGCAGAAAGGGATGAGTTGCTCCCCACACCCACCCCACCCTCCCGCTCCATCTCATTCACATGTCTATCTGCCTGTTATCCATGCCCTTGAGCAAAGATTACTGATGCCCTGTCTTTTATATATGACACATCATGTGCCACAACGTTTCATCTAATGAATTAACCCAGAGAAGAAAAAAAAAAAAACCCAGCTGCTGTCAGTTTCCCAAATCGCCTTTTTTTGTGTGTTCGTCCTCACTGACATTGTAGCTGTGAGTATTATGGCTTTGCCTGGTTCACCGGTGAAGTGTTATCTGACCTCTGCAGGACTCTGCATCGAGTTATCTGGTCTGTGTATCACCTCGCATGTCATACACACAAGTAATGTTGAATTTGACTCCCAGTGGGTGGGCATAATTCAACAAACATCAATTTTTGTGACTTTAAAATGCATGACCAAAGTAATTATCTCTACCTATTTTGATGTAATGTGTGATTGATGTGTTTGAATATTGTGTCTTCATTTCATATTATTTTTCATTTAAAATTATTCTGTGACTTGTTTGTTCATTGTTTTAAAAAAGTAAATCAACTGTGATGCAGTGAATAAATTTTGTAATTCAATAGTTTTTATTCCCATCATAATTATAGTCTTCAACAACCATGAATTCATGTACTGTGTGAACAGACATTACAACCAGTGAAGGGATGATGCGTTAAATTTTTACTCTTGCCATAACTGCAACCGACTGTAGCCTTCATGAATGCAAAATAAAATTTACGGCTCAATATTTTCAAAGCCGTGATATAGGGAGTTGAGTAAACGCATGCCTCATCTGGCTACAAACAAGAACCGAGTGGCTGCATCTCCCTTCATTGACAAAAAGGGCTCCATTAACAAGAACTGAGGGTGATAAACCGATCACATGCTGCCATGCAACTGGGGAATCAGTCACTTGGCACATTTATTATGAGCTGTTCCATGTGACGGCAGAGATTTGTGTTTTAAATATGACTCTCTGCAGTTCATATCTCACAAACAACACCCTGAAAGCACACAGAGATACCTCAGCAGAAGACACATTTTGTATATATATAAATATATATATATTTACGGTAGACAGATGAATGCACACATTATTATGAGAATTATTATGAGAATTATTATGAGAATTATTCCAGAAAAAACTGAGTTATTGCTGAATCATTTGCTCAAACTTCATCAGTTGTTCTAATGTTAGACTCGTTGAATTCAGAAGTTAGTATAGTGTATGATAGAAGATCAGATTATTTCATTAAACTTATTAAATCATTTTACACTGTAGTTACTTAAAGATCAGCATAAGTTCAGAAAATGCTATAAACTCATGTTAACTTTTACCATAAACATCATAAAACTTAAAAATGGATGGAGACGTGAACAATGTTTTGCTGTAAACTCATGAAAAATAAGGAATTGGAATAAAGTCAAAAGCACAAGAAGCTGTTTGACAACAACTCCTGGCACACACACACAGAAAATGACATGAGCCGCAGAAAGCTTCATCATAAATAGTGACAGAAAGCCGTTGTTGGAAAAAAAATATGGGGAAACCTACAGTACATGCAGCGCAGCAGTAAAGTGCCTCTTCACCGCCACAAATCTTATATCAGTCTCTGAAAACAGTTTGTATCCCACAGTGTTATTCTTTTTACAGTCGAGTCACCTGCCTGATACCCTTCAGCCATTTTCCTCAGAAGCTGTCACACACGCCAGCTATAATATATGGCTGCACCAATGAGAACAGCTGTAGCCAATCTCCATCCTCTCTCTCCTGGAGCCTACTGCCTGTCCAGCATAAAATAATACATCAGGATTAATTGATTTCCTGTCAGTCTCATGGAAAAGAAAATAAATTTTCATGTAGTCTGTTTCCTGCAGCATTATAATTTTGTACATGGCAAGTAATTTAAGTTTTTTAATTATGCATGAGAATGAAAAACCATGACAAAGTGTGCTGTCGCCTGGCCCAAGGCCACAGCTCTGGCCTTTGTATGTGCTGAGGCAACAATAGCAGTAACTTAAGCACACATAAATAATATATTTATGTGTTTAGAGGCTACACATCTCTGTCCAAAGAACCAGTACAAGAGTCCGAGTGTCAAGGTCAAGGGCTGGTCATTTGTCTTAGAGTAATGACGTTCATTTGGAGCACATGAATCATCAAAGATGCACTCTGATGCCAAAAAGTCAAGAGCAGGAAAGTCGCTATGATTCCCAGCCTGTGACAGGAAAACAGATAATGTGTTAACGAAACTCTGAAACACTGGAAGCAATGATCTGCTCCCTCAGAGTGTAGCTGCTTCAGACACTGAATATATTTCAAAATCTGTTTATGACAAAGGCCCTGGCCTCATAAAACAAAGGACAGAAAAGTAAAAGCTCCACATTAAAGATTTACGCACAACAGTGTTTGTGCTCAGCTCCTTTCATTGTTCACTAGATTAATGAGTGGTGGAGAGAATGAGCAAGCATTTCCCTAAGTCAAACTAAACTAGAGCTAGAGATAGAGCAGGGGAGGGAGAGAGCAGCAAACAGGGTCATCAGTAGGCCAGGGTCTTAAATCAGACCAAAGGCCGGCCCTGGTGTCAGCTCCCAGAGGGGGAGGAAACTCTCCACAACAATAAGGAGGGGCTGAAGGGAGGCTTATTTGTTGTGGATTTTTTGGCAAAACCAGCTGGGCCTGAAAAAGCAGCTGGACAGAAGAGGCTACAGTATGAAAACCCTGAGCACATGCCTCTGGGTAATGGGGAACTATTGGGTATTCACTAACTCATACGAATGGCATGAGTTTAACGAGGTAACGCGCTGAAAATGATTACAGGCTTTGTTCATTCAAGAAAGCCTGAAAAAGCTGTTTGAGTGATTTATTTGATAGCTGTTGTTTTTTTTTACCCTCACAACTGCCTCACATCTGCAAACTGTCTGACTCAGAAACTGTCCTGTGGCTAAAATTACGATGTGATAAATTGCATCATGAAAGATTTAACTGTTCCGACATTAAACAGCTCTCACAGCATAATGCAGTGGTATTTCAACACAGACAAATACAGCAAATCTCCTGCTTTGTGTGACATCTGAAAGCATTTTAGCACCATTTAGCGCCATCCTTTTTTTTGTGTGTGTGCTTGTAGACACATACCTCATTTCCTCTCCATCTTTCTCACTTGGTTTTATCTGTTTGTTCACAACTACAATCTACATGCAATGAAAAATGAACGCTTGTATCAAGGGTGTGCCTTCCAGAGGATCAAAAGGATATGGTTGGACAAACAATCCGATATCCAAGGTTAAGAACACAAAGATAATAAATCGCTTGAGTGTCATGTTCAATTTTCAGGACGGCATCACCAGGCATTATCCATAACAGGATTTAAATTGTTATCAGGACACTGAACAATCCACTCTGCGTCCGACGAGCATCCTGCCTCTAGTGATTCATTGGGAGGAAACAACTATCACATTTTCCAGCGTCCCTCTGCAGCAGCGGCAGCAGAACACCGGCGCACTTCATGTACTTGGATGACTGGTTGAATAAATTGCTTCCATCCTGGCTGCTGTTGACATTCATGTGGACGAGTGCTATCAGTTTTAATTGTCTTTCTTCCCTCACTCAGCCCGCGACTGCAACTCCTTCCTGCCTCTCTGGATCACAAGGCCAAAATAAATTAAGTTCAGCTCAGATTTGGCCGAACAAGCTGTACAACATGACTCTGGACAAGAGCTCTAATATTTTGTAAATGTTTCACATCTGCTGGGAATTCATGGGGAAAATATCAGAGGTGAAGTCAGAAATAACTTAATTTATCTGAGCAAATAAATGTAAGCAATTATTATTATTGTAAGCATTATTAGTGTTTGCTCTTCAATAAATAAGCCTTAGACAGGCTATATGCAGTATAGCACTCCTCTTTCAAAACATCTTAGATACTGTATGTTACAGATTTACTTTGTTAAATGTTCTGAAGCAAACATCATTTCTGCGTGGACTATGTTCAGTGACAATGTAGAGAGTTAGGTGATTAGATCAATACTGCTCTCTAATGTCTGTATGCTAAATGTAAAGCTATAGCCAGCAGCTGGTTAGCTTAGCTTAGCACAAAAACAGAGAAAAAATGTGGTTTTATGGATGTTATGTGCTGGAACAGTTTTTTTTTGGTTGAGCCCAGTCTCTTCACCCTCTTTCACCATGTCTCATAAAACCATAATATGCTGTTTTCACATTTCAGTTTTTGTACAGGACTAAACAAAGAGGATATAACATAGCAAGTGAAGAGGCGCAGCTGATTATTTTTTTAATTCCTCGGATATATACTGTAAACCAATCTTATCAGCTAACACTTGGCAAGAAAGTAAATAAGTGTATTCCTCAAACTGTGCAGATACTTTAAACATAAATATTGTTATGATGATGACAGACAGAATCTTTTAGGGGCCTGGGTCCCCTTTAATAAGAGAAAAAAAACATTAACTTGTGTGAATTGTTTTTTTAATACCTTTCTGGCATGACTACATATGAATGCACTATTAACAAAGCATAATGGAAACATTGATTAATTGAGAGTGATATACCTTCAGCCTACCTTTATGTTAGACGCCCCTTGGTTTATTGATATACAATCCTTCCAGCTTTCTTACAAAATCTGAAAACAATCAACGTGCAGAGCAGCACAATGCTGAGGCATTAATCACAAAGGGCAGCACTTTATTCCACGCAAGCACAGGATTGTTGCAACAGCTGCTAAGCATTCTGGTAAAGCAAATGATTTATGGCTGTGTAGCAATAACGATGAGACAGAGTGATTACCATATCGACAGGCTCCCAGATGGATTATCCTCATTGATTACTTCATGGCCTGTTGATAAGTATTTGTTTGAAACGCAAATTGGGGGAGAGAAATGTGCTCAATGGTCCTGCTCTGCAGCCAGCATGGAGGAGCTAAACTACCAGAAATATGTCTAAGCATCTCTGACCTTTTCTTACCACAAGCTGGTATCATGTTTGAGGTTATTTTCAGCTTTTCATACTCAGTGGTGCCAGATCAAAAGAGATGGGAGGTAAACAGTTCAGGTGATGAGCAACACCAAAGAGGGAATTCACATGTGTAAGATTTCACAGCTAATCACAGGCCGCTTTGATTCATGGCGCACCTTGCTCCACTTGCCTGTATATCATATGATGCTTTTTTTCCTCTCACCACCCAGGCTTCCCATCCCGCAACCTCGCCAAGGTCAGCTGAAGGAAATGATACCGCTACACCACAAGATTTATGAGAGATTCACTCCCGTTTGCCTCCCTGTTTACAGAATACACTGACTCCCACCAAGGAGCTGCATCCGTCCCCGGTGGTTTACATAGCAGGAGCCCATCTATCGGGTGTCACAGAGAGCGTGAGCCCAGCAGCTTGTCTCCTGTGACAGGTGCTAATTGAGAACCAAACACAGGTTGCATCCAGTTTAAAGCTCAAAGCTTCTTTTTCTGTAACCACACTGGCATGGCTAACCTTGGACTCTGACGCAAAGATACAAATCATGTGATGATGTGTCACAATACTAAAATGTGAAAAAGATGAAAATATTATCTTAATCTGAACAGATATGGCTCCCAAAATGTGCAATTTTTTTTTGTTAAATGCCAGAGGGAGTAAATAAATGTCTACCGTTAAGATATAACTGCTCTTGTCCTGCATCTGAAATCTAAAATCACCTTTTATGAAGGTTTTTAGAACTCAGAAGTGCTAGTGGCTCCAGGTTTTAGAAATGTATGTTCCTGCGACACTAATTGCCAGACAGTTCATACTGGATGATTATACAAGAAATTAATTATGCACGATGACATTGTGTATGAATGTTCCAATGTCACTTTTTTTTTTTAAATTATTCAAACAGCCTCTATTGATTAGTGCAGCTCTAAAGTAAGGCGAATAGTCATGTTTACCGTTTATAGAAAAAGACATAAAAGACTGTTTTTGATCTGTGACGTCTTTAGCATCAAAAATGAAAAGTGTGACAAGCATTTCCACTGCTCTGAACTCCACACCCATCCAGGTTTTCTACATACTGTAAAGGAAAAACTGCATCCTGCATTGATAATGAACAGTGAAGATGCTGCACTGTCACCAAGTGTCATTTCTGGAGACATCTTTTATTCTTCAGTTCAGTTTTATGACAAGAAAGTGTTGTACATGTGTATAACTTTTCTCATTAAAGGGATTCTATCATTTGCATTTAACAAAAAAGTCCTTTTAAAAAAGTGCACATTTGCACATTTTATGCTTAAAGAGGAATAAATAGACTTGTGTACACCAACAGTTTAAATTGTGTTTTAAGTTTTATTTACCCCAATCTGATAATCTGCTTGTGAGTGAGAGGAGATCATTTGTGGTCAGATTAATTGGAAGTGAGGATCGAGGGGTGGCCGGCCCTCTTGTGCCCTTGGCAACTGTAATGAAGGGATAGTGAATGGGTGCGAGTGCGTCGCCCCCTCGCTGGTGACAGGGTGCTGCCCTGCCCCATGCTTGGAGAGGACCGGGGCTTTAAATTGCTTCCATCTCTGCGACTCTGATTAATGAGAATAGTTCTAATCGGAGTTCCTGAGGCCAACAGCATTAGTCTTAATCTTCCAGGCCCCATCCAGCAGCAACACTGACATTTAATGTAGTGCTAGTGCAATAGTAATGAGAATTCATTCCCCAACAAGGGAGCAAACTCTTCTACCCCCCACACAGGTCCTGGATTTGGGAAGGTTATTGGCCCTGAATTTCAGGGGTTATTAGTTCTCTTCAGGCGATGAGGTACCTAAAATATCTTGTGTTTTACAGTCACTTTGAAGGAGGACAAATTTAACTGTGCTTGAGCACACAGACGATGTAAAGCTCCTTTAAACAGCCCAGATGTAGTCTGCAACAGTGCTGAAACGAACAGTCGACTGACAGAAAGTAAAACGAGAGCAGCTGTGATAATCGATAAATTCTTTAGCTTATTTAAATGCCAGACATTTGTTGATCTTCACTGAAAACTGTTTCGAACTGTTTGTCAAAAAAAAAAACAACCAACTTGAACACTTCTCGGATCTTGCGATAGCTACTTTGCACCATTTAGAAAAACAAAAAACTGATTAATCTAAAAAGTGACTGACAGATTATTCAAGTTGCTTTCACAAAGTCTGGCTTTGTCTTTGTCTGCGTGTTTACTCTGTCTTATCTCTGTGTGTGTGTATACAAACAGGTTTATGTGAAAGTGTGCGCTTGCATTTAATATGTATGAATCTGACTATATGAGAAAAACAGGCAATCATAAAACAATTGTGTAAAATCAGGCAACCTCTATCAGCTGAATAAAAGCCATTCCCACTGTCGGCTGCACTTGTACCGATGCAAACAGTCCTCCTGTGCTCAGTTAGCAGTAAGTAAATTGCTCTGGGATTTGTATTGCCGGAATGCTTTAGCAGGTAATTCCTCTCTGTCTTTCATTTTGTTTGTCTGTGTTAAGTTCCCACTCTGGCCCCATCCATTCTCACATCCAGTTCCCGGCTTTGTCCATCCATCAATGGGCGCACTTTGTCAGTGCTGACTTCATCCTGGCGGCTGCAATCACATCCGAGCAGGGCCCGACTGCCACCGGGGAGCTTTTTCACCTCCCATCTGCATCTCCCCGATCTGCTGACGGGGCCCCTGACGTGTAGTGTTTTCTATTGCACAGGCAAGCAAAAAAACACTAATGCTGCACCTCATTTCTCCAGACCACTCCTGGCCTCGCATGGCAAAAAGAGGGAGAGGGAGAAAGGGGAGGAGAGGGAATGAGGTGAGATTGAGAGAGGCAGGGAGGTAAAGAGGGGGAACATTTTCAAGACGGATTGGCTCTCGGGTCAGGCCACAACTCAAATTGCCTTTTCTTCTCAAATACATCAATAGACATCATGAGTAGAAAATGTATCACTAATTAAGGCTTGATAAGCAGCAAGTCAACTGTACTTTAGAGAGGGAAAGAGAAGGAAGGAGAGGGAGACAGCTATTCCACATGGAGCCTTCTGGGTTCTGGGGTTTCTAGACATCTAAGCTATGATAGCATTTTATGAAAGCTAGATTTAACATTGAATCCATTTAGCATTACTAAAACCTTTATGATCCCTTACAGAATCACTCTATGTTTAGCCTGGAACAACTATAAGTAGGGCTGTCAGTTATTCTTTTCAAGTTATTTTGGGGGGTTTTTGCTTTTATTTGATAGCTGATAATACAGAGGTAGAGCAGGAAATGGAATCTAACAGGGGGACAACATGGGATAGTTTATAGGATAGATATATTGTGTGTCTTAACCATTAGTAGGAATTCAGTCCAACACATGCCCAATGGAAAGAATGGCGACCTCCTGACATCAAGAAGAGGAGCTCCTCTGTTAGTTGTGTTTGGCTGAACAACATGAAGAGGACTGAAAACGGAGCTGAACTCTACTGGAAAATGTATTTAAAATTCTGTGATATAATTTTATCTTAATTAATATTGTATTCTTTAATATTTATTTGTTTTCTGAGAGTTGGATAAACAGACCCTAATGGTATTTAGTGTATTAAAAGGTCTAAATGGTAATTAGGAGAACATATGAGGAATACTGGAAATATATATAATGACATAATTAGCTCTAGAGCCTAAGACATTCACTACAACAGAATAAGGTTGATCTAATGCATAATGTGAGGTTCTACAGTTCAGCTGTTTTAAAAGAAACATGGATGGCACCAACAATGATCTTTATTGGGGAAATTCGCACAACTCTATGATTCAGGCTCGTTTACATCAGGGAGCACTAATTAGACTGCAATGGAGGGTTATTAATAGGCTGGACTTTCCAGAATGATCTTGTTATAAATGGGCCCTGTCAAGACTTTCCTCAACCTCCAAATGAGTATTCTCACTTCACTGCCCCCATTGCAAGCATCAGCACCAACCCCGAATAACAAATGATTGCTATTAACTGTATTGTTAGTAATGATGCCCGAGAACAAACAAAAGTCCATAAATAACAATTTGCTGAGGAAAAATGGGCCTTTAAATAAGACAGATACCAAGCTGAGTTGTGGTAAATGACATCTGAAGGCCTGGAGAGAAAAGGAAGTGGCTGCTCTCTGAGCAGAAGAAAGAAAAAGAGGAAGGACTGATACAAAGTCTGATCCAGGGAATGAAAATTTGGCTGCTCTGACATGCCCGGTGCTTCCCATGCAGGGGTGTAATGTTATTTGCAGATTACAGCTCACTCCACTTACAAAAAAAAAAAAAAAATCCCCCACCAAACACTCAGCTGAGTGGGCTTAAACAACAAAGCGGCTCCTGCTCAAGTCGTTTACCGAGACACAAAGGCAATTCCTCATATTAATTAAGCGCTGTCACCGACGTGCTCGCTCCCTCTCGCCAAGCACATGTCCGCAGCTCTGATATGTGGGCTAAGTGTTTTCCCTGATGCCTCTCTCTCAGCCTGCTTTTCACATAAAACCTCTAGTGGGAGCTGCTGTTTACAGAGTCAGTTCCACTTACACAAATCCCCCTACCATGTAAACAATATCCACGGCGCCTAAACAGAACGTAGCGCTGTCTGTTTACGGCATGAAAAATGTTTATCCAATTAAGTGACATTTCAATAACATAATCCTAAAACCATGAAGGCTTTTAACAAGATTACATGACCTACCGAGAGGCAAAGGAGTCACTGTTCTGTGAGATGAGGCTCAATAACATTAAGAGCAGCAGCAAAATACGGCCATAATTACTTGGAGTACAACCTTCCCAGTGGCCAGAACCAGTTACAATAGCAAGGCACACAGCCTGTCTGTAACTATGAAATGTGATATTACAAAGCCCATCTTTGAAGGAAAAGAAGCTTATTTTTGAGTCAAGTGGATTTTTGTGTGAAAAACATTCAATTCAATTGCTCAAAATGCAAAAATAAGAGCCTGGCAAACACCAAAACGTGAATAGAAACAGGTTTGGTTCCCATAATGTTGAAGTCAATGGAAATGTCAACCTTTTAACAATAATTCCAAGGTGCACAGCTCATGCTACTGCATCAAAATAATGGGACACATAAAACCGAGGCCCCAGGTTACGTGCAGAAAACAAATATGGAGAAGAAGGTATCAAAATAATGAAAGATTGTTTATGTATTGTGGCATGAAATGGGAGGGTGTGTGAGAGAGGCAGCGGCGGGGAGAGGTGATGGTGACGGATGGACAGAACTGACAGTGCGGTATTCATCCTGCACGCTAGAGCGCACGTCCTGCTAGTGGCGGTCGACAGAGCAATAAATCACAGGCCCTCCATCCTGTATCTACAGCTTATTACATCCACCATGACAAATAAATAATAATCCCTGTCAGCACAGCCCTTTGCTCAAGGATTGAGTCTGAAAGCGTTTGCTCATCACTCCTATTCCTGAGTGAAAACACCAGAGCAGGGGAATTGAAAGGCATGGTTTACTGGCCCTCTGAAACTCTGAAAGACACATGGAGATCTGAAAAATATGAAAGGGTGCGGCGGCACACAATAGAAACACAAAATGTTATGCTGTTCAGTGGTCACCATGGTAATAACCATTATGATATTTGCAATATCAGAGGGATTCATAATGGCTCCATCATTAATTTCCAGCGGAGGAACATGTATTCAGATCCTTTACTTACATATAAGTAGGAATACCACAATGTATACATGCTCCATTACAAGTTCATGTCTTAATTATCAAAAGTGGCCCCAAAAAGGGGCCAAAAAGAAATTTATTTATAAAAATAAAGGGGATTCAGCATTTCTCCATCTAAAAGAGCATGAGATAAGATCATGCTTTATTAATCCCACAGCAGAGAAATTTGCAGTATTAGAGCAGCAAAGGGGACAGCACAATAGCAAAAAGCATCAGTGGGAAAAAAAAAAAGCAAGCTATAATAAATAAGTAAGATAAACAAACATAGTGTGGTTGAATTCACATTATTGCACATAGGAACTATTGATATTGCACATGAGTGAATTTGTCAATTTTGGTGTGAGTGGTCTGTTGGGAACAGTGTTGATTGTAAAGCCTGACGGCAGCAGGAAGGAAGGACCTGCAATATCTCTCCTTCACACACCACGGGTGAAGCAGCCTGTCACTGAAGGAGATGCCTAGTGCTGTCAGAGTGTCCTACACATGGGACACGTTCTCCATCAGGAATGATAGCTTAGCCATCATTCGCCTTTCCCTCACCGGATGGAGGGCGCAGCCCAGAACACAACCAGCTCTCTTAGCCAGTCTGTTAAGTCTCCTCCTGTCGGCAGACGAGATGCTGTTGTCCAAGCAGACCACAGAATAGGTGATAGCCAATGCCACCACAGTCAAAAAAGGTTGTCAGGGGCTTCCCTGCACTCTAAAAGACCTGAGTCTCCTCAGCAGATAGACTCTGCTCTGGCCTGTTTTATATAGTACATTTGTACCGGACCAGTTCAGTTTGTTATGTAAGTGAACAACCCAGTACTTGTAAGATTTCACCATCTCAGTGTCCATTCCCTGGATGTTCACTGGTATTGGAGAATGTCTGCATTCACCACCAGCTCTTTGGTTTTCTCTGAAACTTGTGCCTCAGGGCTGTATGGTATTGAAGGAACTGGAGAATCAAAAAAACATTAATCTCACAGTGCTCCAAGCCCTTTCCAGGTGAGAGAGGGATCTATGTAGGAGGTAGATGACAGTGTCCTCAGCTGCAATGCCAGGTTTGATGGGCGAACTGTGGCGGGGCCATTGATGGGCTCAACAGGGGGCAGAGATGGACAAGGACCAGCCTCTCGAGGGTCTTCCTAAGGTGCGATATCAGTGCCACCGGCCTGTAGCTGGATAGCACTGAGGATTTCCACAGCTGTGGCACTCTCCCCTGCTTCAGGCTAAGCCTGAATATTGCTCAACTATCCCATGCAGCTAGTCTGCACACAACCTTTCACAGTATAAGAACAAATAAATAATGGATGGATGGATAAATAACACTGAAAATACTCTCAAGCCTGTACTTGAGTAAATGTACCTAGCTGCTTTCCACAACTGTGAATGTTCTAAATGAGAAATCAGTGCATATACACAGTATATGTATCTTATAAACAGGTTTAAGGGCAGATATGACTGTCAGGTTTTACCTAAATCAAATATAATTTTCTATTTGGATAGATCCAGCAGTTATCTAATTGTTTAATCAATGAATGTGCAAAGCTGCTGGCTGTATTGTTTGGATCAATATAAATTGATTTACATGTGTCTGCAGAGAAACACATCCTCCTCGCTTCTTGTCTCCCCCTGCGCCTCCACCTCCCTTCACATTATTTAGAGGACATGTGCTGTAAAGCTCATCTCAAGCCTTTGTCCCTCATGCCCTCGTGTTTCTGTAAATTGTATAAGACCATTTAATCTTCCTTAGATGAGGAACCATTTACTTTGCACCGTCCTTCAATAAAAATTAAAAGCTCTCATAAAACCAGGAATGAGAGTGGAACGCCCTCGACTAAATCAAAGAGCGTTGTTCTTTCAAAAGCCGAGCCTGAACACTTCATGGGCCTGTTTTATTATGACATTTGTAGATCACTTGAAGTGTTAAAAAGGAAATGAAATGCAGATGAGAGCCCGCCGTCACAAAGGTTAGTGAACTGTAAATGGAGCTCTCCATCTTCCCTCATAATAGGTGTAAAATTGTAAACATGCTGTGGGCTGTGAGAGATGTCCTGCAGATCCTGTAGGGACTGTATAAACATTAATCATAGAATCACTCAGCCATGATTAATCATGAGTACTTGATCACACGGATCTCACGCTTTGGACTATTATCCCCACCATTGTTCAGCAAATGGAATATCTTTGGGTTTTGAACTGTAGATTGTACAAAACAAGCTGAAAATGTCACTGGGCTCTGGGAACTGGGTATTTTTCACAGTTTTTTCTTACACCAATCTATCTAAACTTTATCTTGTCTGATCCAAATCTAAGATAATGTGCTGACAAAGTCAGCTTGTCAGCTTTTGTTTATCATCAAAATGTATCACCTAGACCTGAGGCGAGCCCACGTCAAAGACCTGACGACCTCTGCCTGCGTGAGTTAAAACAGTACATCACTCGGAAAAAGACAGAGCCCAATTAACATGTTTTTGGGAAACAGTAAATCTTTCCTGAGCAAACTGTGTACCTGAACTCACGGGAAAGGCCCAAATTCCACACAGCGAGAGAGAGAATATTTGGTGCAGTAAACCATGTGTCAGGCGTTTGACAGATATGAGTCAGATGCTGAGTTTTTGTCATAGAATTTAGGTAAGTCATTGAAATCTTAAGGGAATCTGATCTCCTACACAGTCTCATGTGGGATGTCTTAAAATTACTTTGCCACAGTAGCAGGAATTATTTCTATGCCAGATCCCATAGGATGGACAGTGCAAATCACCTGGGTGATTTGCACTTGCCCTTTGTATTTATGGGCAAGTCTCATGGTTACCCCCGACCATAAATCATGTTAATTGGTTTACTGATAAAATGTCTGTCAGGCCCCATTCACATAGTGCTGTGGCACCCCCAGTTACTGTTTAATCTTTGTCCTGCAATAGTTCATCTGTTTAACTGACTGGAGGTAAGGAGCAATGGAAAAGGGAGCTCTCCTCCATATCACAGAGCTGCACAGTGTGATGCAAATTTCTGCCACTGCTCGATTGACTGGAATGATAAATGACAGAACTTTTACTGAAAACAACCAACAACAGAGGTTACAAAAAAAAATAAAAATACATCAGCAGATCACTATTCCAGGTCATCAGATGTGATTTTTCCAATTAAAATCAATTTACTGAAACAAAAACAATCTTCTAATCTTTGTCATGCATGTCTCCACAGTGTACTGAGTGGTTGCTCTGTGATTTGTTCAGAGGTGGCAGTATCTCTTTCTTCAGGCTGGTGGTGACAAATAAAAATCGGCCTGGGTTAAGACTTCTCAGCGAATTGTATTGACTTTCTGGCAAGGACACTGAAGCCCACAGGACTAAACTGTCCCTCATCAACAGATAGACCACACACAGACTCTCATTTACCTGTCAGATTAACATTAGGAACAACTCAGCTTCAAGCCATATGGCAAGAAACCAGGAACGGTACCTACCTGGAGAAAGAACTACTTGTCTCTGAAAATGTCAACACTCGTTAATTCTCAAAAATCAAGACACATTAGCAAGCAAGGCATACGAAGACAACTATGTTTATCTTACAATGTGGTTTCCCCAGTGAAACTTTTCTTAACTTTACTTTTTTAAATGCAAGTGGTGAAAAGGAAACCAGCTGTGCTGATAGTTCATATTTGCAGATAATTATACATAAGTTACTTTCCAAGTGGACTGTGTGCCTCCATACTGAGCTGAGGCAATGCAATGCAATCTACTCTTATTTGGCTGGCGTTGATCTTTGCATGATTAATGGTTTGAAAGGATCCAGAAAAAAGGTCAAATGCAGAGTTGGGGATGGAGCAGCTATGCGGGGTAATTAAGACAAACATGATTAATAACCCCAAGCTGCCACTGTGTTCTGTAAACAAGATGCAGCCAGATGGGATGCATATTTTCGAATACTGTACATTAGTTTTCCAGACCATAAGGGCACACAGCTATTCAGTGTAATTTTAAATAAGCCTAATATTAATGTTGTTAAAACACAGTAATAGCTTGTGATGTATGATGAGAGTGCATTAATGTAACAAACTTTATACCTCATTGACGCTGCACAATCCATCTAAAAATAGTATTACATCAATGACTACAGTAATGGAATAGAAAAAGTCATTGGACTTAATTGCTCCCAAGCTTTATTGTCTCCAGAATATGAGCCGTAGATAACACGAGTACAGTATAATAGCTCGATCACGGAAACTTTCAAGACAAGCTGTGATTACGGTGCTGACTGAAAAGGGAAAAGTCTCCCACTCTTATTCAGTCCATTATCTCACCTACTCTCCTCTCTCTCTGCCCACCAGTGTGACTGACAGTATAGAGGGATCAGGTCCAGTTTCCAGGGAAAGCGGGGAGACAGGTGTCAAAATGGTCCAGCAAGCAAATCTAACCCTCGCTAATCAGTCCTGTTGTTCCTCTACAATCCACGTCTAGTCTGCGGCTCTCATTCCGTATGAAAAACAATTACGCCAGTTTGAAGTTGAACGCGCACTAACTCACCTGTCTCTTCTGATAAATGTAAAGACTGAACAGAGGGAAGGGGGAGGGAGATGGAGAGGGAAGTGGAAGAGGAGGAGGGAAGGGATGTTTAGTGCAGAGTATATCACTTCCCTGGCGTCCCAAAACAGCGGGGCTGCATATAAAGATATGTCATAAACTGGAAGACACAACGCCCAGAAATATTAAACTACGAGAAGCTAGAAAACATGAAACCAGGAGAATCAGAATCATATTTTGATTTAAAAAAAAATATGATTCTAAGTGTATTTTGATGCAGGTACAGATCCAGATGCTGACTAAAACTGATCTATTATTAAACTTCGACAGTGCACTTAAGGAGACAACAGACAGAAACCACCTTCATAAATGACAAAAATTTGAAAATTAGGTTAATTAACTATCAATATCAAAGAGCTTGTTTCTTTACTTCAAAGGGGGATCATTCCAAGTGGGAGGAGGAGGATATGTAAGCTTCAAAGAAACCGGGATGGACAAGGCACCACACACTCATGTATTGAAATAATAGCTGACAAAGATCCTCAGCATTTGTGTCAGTGTAATGCTCAGTGGCACCAAAAGCAGCACCACTACCAGAGCCTCTGGTTTAATTCGTGGTGATGGGCCTGGGACTCTCTGCGGGCCGAGGAGGCCCACTGATGCGGTCGGCAGTCGGCCCTAATGCACCGGCTTGATGGGAGATGAGCGAGGGGGAGCGATCGCAGCCAATGGGCACTTGCTGAAGTAAGACCACAGTGACAGTTAGCAGCTGTGAGAACTTTCATTCTCACTTGGCGGGAGTCAGCGCTGAGTAAGAATGTTTGAGAGGTTTGTCAGAGGGGTGTCGCAGCGCCGTGATTAAATGGCAACTATGTGCAGACCCCTGCAAGTGACTGCGGGTGGACGACGGAGGTCAGGAGGATGGTGATGTCATTTATGGGACACTTTGATCCACGGGTCATGTACTTGATCTGCATCCAGCAGAGTCCATAACTGCTGTTCAACTTTTTTGACTGTTTTGAGGCATCAAAATCTCAAAAATCTCACCTGGTACTGAGTTGAATGTTCTGATACAAGCAGCCTTTCTGCTGCCTTGCACTTTTTAATGATTTTAATTAATGATCATTTTATCGATAGCAGTTATCAATAAATCTGTCAATTATTTGTTTGATTACATTGTGAGAAAATTATGACACCCATTACAGAACCATGGTGACATCTTTAAATTGCTTGCTTTGTACAATCAACAGTCCAAAACCTAAAGATATTCCATTTACAATGATTTGAAACAACAAAAACCAGTGTCATCCAGCCACATTCAGCACTGCTTTCGGGATACTTTTATAAAATTGTAACAAATTGCAGTTGACTACACTTCAGTGTGTACAATCCAACCCCGCAGGAAAAAGAGCAGCAAAAAAAAAAGCCACCACTCCCTGCGTGGGATGGCTTCACTTTCAGGGTCAGTAGACTTTCCAAAGTAACAAGCCGAGCATATGCCGCAGCGGTTCCCCTTATGTCCCAAGAAAGACCCAATTAATTCATCAATCTGTACACCTCTGTCACTGCCTAGTGCATTTTAGCCCCTTGCCAGCAGAGCTCTATCCATTACCGGCCAGGTTGTTCAGCTCTCCCCCCAGCCTGCCTGCCAAACAGCCAGCCAGGGTGGCTGTTGGGTAATTACACATTGCCTTGACAACACACATGATTGTTTTCCTAGCAGTATATTACTTCATTAGTACTTCCCAATATGCCATATTTTTTTAAATGTCACTTTTTTTCGCCCAACTCAGTCCAATCTCGACTCGTCTGTATATCATAACAATCATTAATAACTGTCAGTCGGCAGCATCAGTTCAGCACTCGGGCTGCCTCATTAGCATGGCCCAGCATTTGTTCTGTAGAGAGGCTGATTATTTTCTACAACAGGCCAGGCCAATTACTTTAGTGAAATGGTATCACATAAATCAAAACTTAACAAGGTGGCAAATTTGAAGTTATCAGATTCCAAGAGACACCGTAACTAATATGTCACTGTCACAAGTGCTCTCTGCAGGTATGCCTCCGCCATACCAAATATATCATCCCACAGGATCTCAGAGGCTTTCTCGAGGAAATTACCATATTCAGAAAAGTGAGAGCACAAGTGTTATGAAAATGTAAACGGTAAAGTTCAAGCAGGCTGGCTTTTGGCGGTGGAGAGGGTGAAGTGGATAGAAAGAGACTGATCCTGCTGTAATGTCTTTTCTGGCCATCCTGGGCAATATAACATGTCGGCTTTCTCTTGCAGCTCAGACCTCTCCTTTTACTCTTTACATGATGATGTTCATCCATCACATCATGACAGCTACATGAAACCAACAACAAACATGCAAACCCAGCAATCTAAAATATGCTGACGCCACGCACAGACACATAAATACAGACCACTTTAGCTCTGCCCTGAGTGGCTTTTTTCTCTGTTTGAATGTGATTTTCCATCTACTGGAAATTCCCACAACCCATAATGTGTGATAAAGTACACTTCTGTCCGTTAGCCACTGACACGAGAGCGATTGCAGAAGCTGTGTAAATGGGTTTCTGTTTGTTTGCCCTTGTTTCTTTTCCCTCCTCCACAGGAGCTACAGTATGTGCTGCACAATGACCGGTTTCTACTCGCTGTTAGTTAGAGAGGGATTACCTCTCACTAAAACATTCACCTCATCTTGACGTTATTTGCTCCATTTGTTTTCCACTGTCTGCAGCACTGCCTCTGCTCATTTCTCATTTTTAAGTGAGGATTGAGGACAGATGGATGCGAACTCAAAGTTTCTGATCTTTAGCAGAAGTTATGGAGGGTTATCTTTGGCTGTATATCTCTGCTCTGGCAGCGCTCCCCTGGTGATGAAGGATTAACCACCGCAGCTGTCTCTTCCCCAGGATGATGCAGTGCACTGCTCCCCGACACGACAGCATCACTTAATCTTAATGTCCGCTTCTCCATTGCGGCCGCACAGGACAAAGCCAATCAGCATCACATGCCATGGGGATGGACCTACAGCTTGGCCCTGGAGTTTCTCACCCTCGCAGGCCTATTCATCAACTTCAGCCACACCAATCCCAGAGTTCTCCTCTCGCAAACCACAGCTGAGCCGGCCAGTGATGTATAGGACAACGAAGGAAGGGGGGCTGGCGCATGCAAGAGAACACTTATCAGATTGCACATTATGCACTGCTTTGTGTTCCTGAGCAAAAAAGAGGGACAAGAAGTAATGAATGCACTCAGCCTTCCTTCAGCCCAGACCACCTATTTGCTGTGTTTAAAGAGATATCTGCTCAATAGTGCTCCAGCATTAAGGATGGGGTAGATCTACAATAATGATTACTGTTCATTTAGATAAATTGCACTCTGGGAATCCATTTGTAAAGATCTGAATTCAGCTGGAAGCAGAGGAGGGGATACTTCATTTGTTCGGCATCCTCCCAGTAACCATTACTGGGTGTACAGGATGTACATGCGTAGCTACACAGGGAAAGGTATCCCATAATCCCATATAGATTTCAGTCCTTAGGATATGAAAACACACACAAGAGCCATATGCAAGACACATGTTACTCATCGACTTGAAAGCAAGAACGTGCTCCTTTTCTGGTCATATAATGTTGAACATCTAATACTGTAAAAAATGGAATATAAATCAAGACGGCAGCACACATGGGGCGCATGCAAAGTCAAGCAGATGTAAAACATTCGGAACAGATCATTCAGAAGAAGTATTCGTCCAATATCAAAGAATAAAGTAAGAAAAGATACAGCTAATCCTTTAAAGTTTGATCAGGAGATAATAATTATAAAAAAAAAAGCTATATCTGCCATATCGTAACCCAGCCTCATAATGTAAAATTATGCTAAACAATATCACGATGATAGCCTTCCCACAGCAATGCGAGTGCTTCGCCAACACCAGCTATCAACCCCCATTCTGAACCCGATAATAAAGAGATGACACTTTTATGATACCATAATTAACAGCGCTCTAGGATGAAATTAAATCAATATGCCCATCTAATATCATTTTCTCTAGTTATGCAAATCAAACATTCAAAGCCCTTGGAAAGTGATATGAATTGCTTTCACATTTCAGTTCACACATATTATCATATCAGACCTCTTGGGTTTGATGACACAAGGGATGGGGGGAGACTTAACGATGTGAGGACCGTGCTGAGGAGAAGAGAGCGACTCTGACTGCTGATTAGCTCGCAGAGACAACAGGAGTGAGATAATGTGAGTGCTTAAACAACTGGACCTATTTCCAAATAAGTCGAATTTAAATAAAACAGTAAATCGCACCATAGGTGTGGCTCAGTATGGGAAAAGACATGCACAGAGAGATAAACCTCTGAATAAAACACCTCTGCCTCAGAGAAACAAATTGTCTTTTGCGCCATAATGAGACAAATTATAACTTTTAATTCCCCATAACATACTAGCAACCCTTTTTAGCATCCCTGTATCTTTGCAGCGGAAGGCGAGGTGAAAGTATACGGCCTTTCCCGTTATGGATATGAGACAAAAGGGAGGCTGTGATGGCTGGGTGCAGACAAGGCGAGCAGCGGCGGAGGGGGAGCCTAATGGCCGTGATTAATGACAATGGGCCAGAGGAGAGCTGGGACACCGGCGCTACATATATCATCCCTTCTCATCAGTCTATGCACCTCTGTGGCCTCTTCTCTCTGCAAACCAGCACACTACAGTAAAAAAGAAAAAAAAAAAAAAAACACCTCATCTGCTCTCAGTCAGCATACCACCAAGAAGCTTCTCGTATGATTCTTTATGGGCCTCGCAGATCATAGCTGAGCAAGGAAATGACATGTAGAATAAGATATAATGAGTAAAGGGGAGATGGGAGTGTGTGTGTGTGTGTGTGTGTGTGTGTGTGTGTGTGTGTGTGTGTGTGTGTGTGTGTGTGTGTGTGTGTGTGTGTGTGTGTGTGTGTGAGTGTGTGAGTGTGTGAGATCACTCATGTTTTTCATGAACTGAATACTTCCTGTGCTTAAGTCACATTTCCAAGGTCTAATCTTCCATATGGAGAGAGATGAGTTATTGGCTATTTATGAATAGAAGTGATGATGAATGGTGCTGCATTTATCTGCATAAGTAACTCCAAGGGCTGGCACGGAGGTTCAGGCGGCTATAATAAACATAGTTTGCACTCAGGGGCAGCTCTTTATTTATGAGACTCTGTGAATAGACATTATGTGGCCATCATCAGTTCCTCTCATTCCCTTGAGAAGAGGACAGGAAATAACTCCTATATGTGCAATAGTTGTAGAGTTTAAACTACTCTGACTAGGCTCACCACCATCACTGTAATCAACTCTGCACAGGGTTTAGTTATGACCAATTAATGGACTACATTCTTATGGGAATTATAACACTCTCAGGGACTTGCGGTTTTAATTAGGAGGCACCTTGTTGGATCCTTGTTAATGCCTTCAACTTACTGAAAACATGGCAAATTAATCCCCAATTAACACTACGGGCAGATTTAGTCATTATGAAACTGCTTTCTGCATAAAGGGATAAAAATATCCCATATGTAAAAAGTTTAATCTTTATTCTGTAATAGGAGCAGCATGTCCGTACCCTGTGCACCCTGTGCGGGGCCAAAACAAGTTCAACTTCCTCCTGACCTCCACTTCTTGTCCTTTCTAACATTGCAAAACATGTTGAGCTGCTTTATGAGTCTGATTTATGACAAAATGACTCATCTTTTACCCCAAACCCATATGTCAACTTTACAACCTGCACACCTGAGCAGTGCTTGTATCAGTTATACCTGACAAGCATGTTGAGTTTTGCTTTACAGGGTTCCTACATGCTCAAAACGGCAAATGATATCAGAAGAATTAATAGCCAGGGAAAGAGTAAAACCAAGACTGACGGAGAGGAAACTGTGCATCCAGACTTCTCAGCTTTTTAGCGTTTCACTAGCAGGTTATTGAGTACTGATGCTGGATTTTTTTTTTTAAGCAGAATAATTAAATTTTTTAAAATTGATCTGCAGCAGATTTGAAGCCAAAATCAAGCCATTCCTAACCTTCAAAGAAAGCTCTTGAACAGCAATTTTCATACACACATTAGAAATGATTCTGTTGGACGAAGCATTGTTTCAGTCAGGTTAGAAACAGTATATTTTTCTGCAAAAAGAGATTTTGTAGTCTAGTGTATGATCAAACATTACAGTGAGTTTCTGCTTTGAAACACTACCAGGGAGAAATTCATTTTGCATCTACTTATCTACTTTTTTTCCCTGAGAGCCAATTGTTCAGAAAAAGGCTGCTTTAAAACTAACTGCTCTCCTCATTTCTAATTCTCACACTGAATTCTTGTTTAATTTTGGAAAATGAGCCGATAGGTAATTAGTCAATACTCCAGCCATCCGTGTTTCAAAAATGTTTGCTACGGGCAACAGTTAAAATTAAGCTTTTTCCCTCTTTCCCTCTTCTGTTTATTGTTTATTAAATGCTTGATGCACAAACATGGCATCTTGTGAGAACACAAGGCGTCTTTTGTCTTACCAACTGTTTTCGCTTATTTTCCATGGGTGCTGCGTATAATTAATATCTCAGCAGTGCCGGGGGTTGTCATTTTTCAAATGGTTTCCCTGGAAATGTTCTACACCTCTTAATGGCCCTGCTAATGCTGTAGCTGTCATGTCTTGGACAGCTGCACTTTTACAAGACAAACTCAGCTGTGCCACAGGCCTCTCTGTGGACTTACTCACTCAAAAGCTTAGAGGCTGGTGCTGCCAGCTGGTGATAGTACACATAACATTTGATTAATCTTTACCTTGTGCCCATGACTGGCGAGTCACCTTCCAATAGTGTCCCTGGTGTACTGAATATTTTTGCTATTTTCTGATGGATGACAGATCGGCCAAATGGCCCCAAATACAAATGAAACCAGATGACCACTTACAGGTGGCCTCCAGTGTGTCAAGGCAGTGAGCTGAGAAGATTTGGATAGCGCAACGTTCACATTTAACATAATAAATATAAAGTATTCCGCTGAATTTATGCATATTTTAGTGTATTTGCATAAAGATTTGTAAATATACCACTATAAACAAAGATGTTATACTTGTGTTCAGCTGTTATGGGATTTCAAATATCAAAGCAGTGGTTCTGGACCCTCTGAAAGGTCACAAGATAAATCATCTAAAGATGATAATTAGGAAATAAGGAAAAAACATGTTACACAAAATTCTGTATTTTTTTGTAAGATTTAACTCTTCAACCCTCTAAAAACTGTTAAAATGAAGCGATTTGAGACACTCTTCAGTCGAACTGAACATAGAACTCATCGACAAATGCAATCTGTTCAATTTTGGTAAAAATGTATTCATATCCCGTGGCTCTCTAAAGCTTAGAGTATATAGAAATTCAAAGAGGGTGTTTTCAAAAACACACATCTGATTCGGCTCAAGGCCCTAAAAGTCAAATGTAATATGAAAGAACTGGAAAGACAGGAGGGTGAACTGGAAGAAATCAGCTTTGAATTAAAATTCAGTCTTTGTTTTCTTCACTCAAGGCCCAAATAAAATGTTCGCAAGACAACAAGAAACAGATCCAATAAATGTCAATAGTTAGCAAATACTCAAAACCCATTGGCTTTCTAACTGACCTCTCTGAATTAGTATGAAGCGATACATTTGGCCTTTTCACATGCAACCCTGACGAAAACTCAGCTAACCTTCCTCCATTACAGAACAGAAAAACAAAAGATCCACTGACGACAAGACGTGCCAGTCGTGATAAGTAAATCACCATGATGTGTGATATAATCACTGGGGAAGCACAAGTGCTGCTATTTTCTTCATTTCAAACACTATCTCTCTCTTCCTTTCCTGAAAGCAGATATTGTTGACTGTGAGATGGTTATCATAATTCACTAAAGTTCAGCTCGAGTTCAGGACAAACACTTCATGCGCCTGTTACTTTCTAATAAGATGACACCGCACAGATAAAGCCACTGTTTGGACATGTGGATCATACATTCAGTATGCGTATGAACAGTGGTGGGATGATGGAAATACTGAATTCACTGTAACACCCGGGACTCGCTCGAGGTTAGAAAACCATGTAATAGCGTTTATCATAAACCAAGAAGTGTGGGGTCATGGGACAGAAGACGCCTATACACAAGTTTACATAAAGGACATGAACCTTGAAAATATCCCACTTGAGGTTTGAACTCAGAGTTACACACTGCAAGCCAGAGTTAGTTTACGTCTCTATCTTTGTTTGAAGCACAGCATGATGGTGGCCCTTCAACCCCCATTTTCCAGAAGCTTAGACCTGGTTGTTTGATGAGGGCTTATCCCTCAGCTGACATATTATCGTTGGACAGGCCTCTGGCTGCGCCAAAAGAACAAGCTACGCAAAGGATTAGCCTGCACACTCGTGCTAATGCAGTCAAACTGTCAGAGAGATCAAAGCCACTCACTCCAGATTAAGACCAATTAAAGTAGGTGGCCCTACACAAATTAATAGCTGGGGCACTCACCTGTTAAAAGGAGGAAAAACAGTGAGCGGCTTTGTTCTCTCAGCTGAAGTGAGAATATGTCTAGCTGTCCTGTTGTCAGTCAGTTGTGCGTTATGGCAAGCAGTCAGCAAAAAAAAATCATTTGTTTCCCGAGGTTACGTAAAACTACATGTGTTTATTACACTGCAGTTACACCTACATGAACCTGAGCCACCAGAAGTGAGCTCTTATGTCCAAATGCAAACATGACAGTCGTGATTGCAGCCTTTAATAGAGCAATTTGAAATAATTGGCACTTTGCTTGAAGGCCACCTTCCCATTATTAGGGTTTGATTTGGCTTTTACAGGGCTGTACATTCTGTTACGCAGTGCACATACCCTGCAGAGTTCAGAGCGGCTGCCAAATCCATTATGATCTAGGTTACAGTGAAGACATCTTATTTCCTCCTTAGGGTTGCTTCACCAAAAATCACAAGGCCATAGCATATAGTTTTGTTTTATGTGCCAAGGCTTTGAGATATCAGCCTCTGAGGCTTCTCGCACCAATACACCAATACACCAATACAACAGAAGCGACGACGACTTTAGAATTTTAGTGAAACATCGCTTTCCAGTGGAAAATGTTCTGATAAACTGAAATAATTCCACACACTTCATTAGATCTATAAGATAAATAGTAAACAGAAATGGAAGAACTATGGCTAAAGAAGAAAAAATGATTTTTTTGTGGGTTTAAGTTTGAGTGAACTGTCCCTTTAAGGTTTATTTCAAAGCTCTGAATGACTGTTCTTAAAATTGTTTCCTGTCAATACAGGAATTAGACAAAGAAATTATTTCTTGTTGTGCCTGTAGTAGTGCAGAAGGGGTTAATAGTCTCAGTTATTACAGTAATGCGAACATCTCAGACTGAGGCATCTGAACCACAGCTGGTCAGATAGGCTGCGGGGTCATCTGAGGGCCAACGGAGGCTCTGCTGATCAAGGCCCCTGCTCTCGACAGGGGGATGAATGATGACTGCAGAGTAAATGCCAAAACTGTAAATTTCATCCCACACTGACCCAAAGCTCCTCTAAAGTTTATTTACATTTTCACATAGCATATACCCTCCAACGTCAATGTCAAAGGCTCACAAGGCAGGATGAATTAGTGATTGCAATGCGTGCTCTCTAAAACACACATTGCCGGGAAAGTTCATTTCGCTCTGACATATCCGTTGTGAGTGCCGCTGAGGAGCAGACTGAAAGGATCTTTCATTAACTTGTCTTTTCTTGTTACTCGCTCTGAATCCTGCTTTCGACTTGATCCAGAAGAGTTGAGTAGAACCGGGTGCGGTGTCAAAACTGCTCTTCAATTACAGCGTTGTCCTGTCAATTACAGACGCTAATGACCAAATTTTGATTTAACTTTTTTTTTTTTTTTTTTAAGAATTCAAAGCCAGACACTTTTTTATATGTGGAAAGTAAATAAATAAGCTCAGCACCCCGCGGTTGACTTTCCAATGGGCTTCGCAGAGAGCTCTGTTTGATGTGGATGCCCAGAGTCAACTGTGTTTGGACAGTCATGGGGTGGAGCTGCCAGGCTTTTAACTGCTCCAGAGAACACAACCCACCACAGAGCAGCACATAGGAGTCCCTCTGTCCTGAGGCTGGACACAAACTATCAACTGAGAGAATGAAAGAGAGAGAAGCACAGTGGGATTTATTCCTGCACAGGCCTGGGGGCTAACATAGCAGAGTGGCTAAAACAGTGGAACTGCCCTGAAGACGTTTGTGGTGTGACTCTCAAAAAGCTTTTCATTAGGGCTGCTCTGCAAAGCTGCAAGAGATGAATATTACATCTTTTATTCAAAAAATTTAATCCCAACACTTGTCAGCTGCAGGTGAAGTGATGCGGCCAACAAAAGCAGATTTTGTGAACTAGAAAGTGATTTTAACTGAGATCTGTCACAGCAGGGAAATTTATACGAAGATGTATATTCAGAGGAGGTGGAAAGAAGTCACTGCTCCTGTTTTGTGGTGTGGGCGTGCGATGCCTAATTTGAGAGAACGAACGTGCTTAAGTTATTACTGCAGGAAGGCAATCTGTCAAAGGGAGGCTGTTTTGGCATGTTGCATACCGCTGCTGAGATCATAGAGTCAGATTCTGCTTGCAATTACTGCTGAAGGACCTTGGATGCAGGCAGGCGGCCATTAATCCTGCTTCTGGCCCTGGACGCTTTGACATGTCAAAATTCCCACTGTCCTCTGTGCCACGGCTCTGGGAAAAATGCGCCACAGTGGCCAAACCACACCAGTGGAGTAATTGATGCCATCATTAATGTAATTAGGTACTCTTAAGTCAGCAGTATATTATGACTTACTTTGTACTGTAATATATGGGAATTTACTGGGGAGAGGAGACCACTGAAATTTACTTTATTAACAGTTAGTAAGTTGCTGGAGCTGAAGATGAAAAATGAGTCATGATTTTAAACAGCAGACCAGTGGTTTATTAAGTATTCAGAGCACTTCCTTAAGTAAAACTAGCAGTACCACAATGAAAAAAGTGCTTCATAATATGAAGCCTCCATGTAAGTGTCGTGCATTCAGAATTTTCCTTGAAGCGAGACTATGGAACCTTTGAAAGACGAAATAACACAATCTTCCATTTACAAACTCATAAGCAATGAAAGTCACCTTCACTATTTTTATTAAACTCAGTGGTTTTGCAGCTACAGCCTCACTTGGTCAGGTAGGACCAGTAACTTGTGGCTAAAACTTTATGACTCTCTTCAGGTAATTTATATGTTTATTTGTCCAGGACAATGGTGTACATTTAATAAACTGATATATGCAAATTAAGATGTGTCATATCTACAAAATAAATGTAGAATAAAAAGTGGAGTACAATACAGTATTGCATAGTTTAATTGATAATACCAGAATTAATTTGTTTTTTATTTATAATCTGAATCTGCAAAGTAACTAAGGACTAAAGCTTTAAATTAACTGTAGTGGAGAAAAAGTGAATAGTAGCACAGTACAATATTCTCTGTGAAATGTTCTCTGTGAGGTTGTACAGGTTTACAATAGCATGGAATGGAAATACTCCAGTAGAGTGCAAGTATCTCAAAATTGTAGTTAAGTAGAGTACTTAAGCATGCACTTTCTACCATTGTAGCAGACTACATTACACAACTATGTAAGTATATTAGACTGCTCAGTGTATTCAGTGTCCTTCCAGTTGACATTCATATGTGGTAACAATAGACTCCTTTAAAAACCTCTACTCACTCTTTGTTCTTGTCACAAAAGCGTCTTGTTTACCATACAAAGAATGTGGTTTCATCTGAGTGAAAGCAACACAGACACGTTGAAAAGAACAGGGCTTCAAAGGAAGAGATTCATCATCGTGTGTCGCCCCTCCCACCGCCCACGCTACACCTACACATCGCTGTGATCAGGTCATTTAGCTGTTTAATGTGGTATGACATTTTATCCCCTCCTTAAGCATCTTAAAGCAGTGTGTCATGCACAGAGTAATTTCAGTGTCAGCGAATGCCTCAGAGTTTCTTTAACCCTCTGATAGGTTTAGCCTTAAAAGAAAAAAGGAAGTAAATGTCTCCAAACACACATGAAAATGTTGATGTTGCCGCAACCTACAGCTGTAAATGGTTTAAAATTAGAAGCTCTAAAGAGGATCAAGTTAATTTCACAAAAACAGAAACTATACCAGCTCATAACGACAAATTAGAAGTTCTGAAGAGGATAAAGTTTCATGAAAGGACAAATACCGGGAGTTGAGGTTGGCAAAAAAAAAAAAAAAGCAGCTATTGCATGAAAAAACACAAATGAACGTGTAGGAAACGCTGGCACGTCAGAATCCACTCGGCATTCCGTGAACTGTGGCACTAAACATTTTGTCACGCATCCAAATATCTGCATAGAGGCTCATGTTATACCCAAGCATCTGTGTCCGATCTGAATAACTAGCATGACTCCCGTGCAGATGGTCACAGGATGTGACCACCTCGTATCGCCTGTTCCCATCCATCTACCAGTAAATAGCTCCTTTGACATCCTGTGCCTGCTTTTTGTCCGAGGCGCCTCATATGATCGCCGCCATTTTGAAAATAACACCATGAAAGAGAGATGAGCAGAAGTCCTTCTTTTTCCAAAATTGCAAAACATCACACCACACGCACAGCACATCCCACAAGAACTTTTGACCCATTTGTGGCAGACCGTGAGTCACGGGTTAGTCCTCTTGATATCACTCCTTTGAAATCTTAATGTCCAACTGCCCTTCTTCATGGCCCCTGCTCAAGAGCTAAATCAGATTTATAACTACTGTCAAAGGCAGGGATGACAGATAAATTAATCTTCCCTTCACGAGTTTACATCTTGGGCATCTGGACTGCTGATCTTGCCCTAACAAGCACAGAGGTCTCGGCGAGCTGTCTTTTAATGTTGATGTGTTCATGGCTGGAGATGAATGGCTCTGTCATAGGAATCTATTTATACAGCAGTTATATGGCAGCGCCACCAGATCCAGGACATTGCACTTCCATGAGACGAGCACCAGCATCTGTTAGAGGAAGTCAGCAAATGACACTTCTTTGGATTTGGTGTACTGTTGAATGTAATGTGTGTCAGATACTGTGTGGCTGAAAGGAAAACACAATGAACCAAAATATATTGGATATATTTCCTACAATAAACAAAGCCAGGAAGAACTTAGAAAATGTACAGTGCTCTATTTTTTTATTTTTTTCATTATGGCATATGTAACAGGCAAATAAAGCCCCAGTGGTGACCAAACTCTGCCAAACAATTTTCCCTCCTTTATTTTTAATATGCATCTGTTTACAGAACTGCATCAAAATACACATGGTAACAGAAATTTGTGCTGATTGCCTGATGACTGCCATAATTGTAAGATTTCCCACTGTCTGCTAATAGGAGGACACTTCGTTCTTGTACATTTTGCCAGTAGGACATGTCAAAACATACAAGAATGAACTGTGACTCATGCAATTTAGACTCATGTCCATGTTTAAATTTCGACTTTTAAATATATATGTGTTCATACATTGCAGGGATTTGTTATGCCAATTTGTGTTAAATGGGCCACATGTAGAAGATATTGGCAACCAATCAAGACAAAAATAAATAAATACTTTATTCAGGCTAATGGAAATATCCTAAGTACCATACTGGGTGTTAAATCATTAAGAGTCTCTCACTTTGTAATGAGCCAGCCACAAAAGCTAGTAAGTCATCTGTACATATAAATGTTAGTAAATCATTAATAGAAGGCTCTTAAATCCAGATGTGCAGTTGTAAAATTGTTAATAAATACATTTTGGTCCAGGCCCTCTCTAGAAAATCAGAGGACCAAGGATCTATTGAATGAACTGAAGAGCTGATGTCCCGCTGAACGAGAATAAACATTCAAAAGTAGTTTGAGCTTATAACTCTTCCATAAAGAATTAATAAATAGTGTATTATCCATTAATAAAGCCATTAGTTACAGCCTATAAACTCTTTACAAAGGGTGCCTTATTAGAAAGTGGTACCATTATTCTTATATGGAAAAAATATGTTTTTTTCTGTGCCTAAAGTTGAAAAGTTATGAGCCAAAACGTAAAGTACATAATGAAAGACCTCAGTGAATCTCTCCGACCCAAATCTTTACCAAAGACTGTAAATCTTTTGATTGTTTTTTGTGATATTGTTAGAAACAAACAAACAGCCGTGGAAATGTTTCCTCTTTAGCGGAGGTAATTAACTTTAACAGTTCCAAACGTCATGTATATAAGAGGCGCTAGTATCTACCAAGACTTCAATCGTTAAAATAAACAGCAAACTCTCAAAGATGGAGACGATCGTGTTAGTATCAACCATTTAGTAAAGGAGCACAGAGTAGAGTTATTACGAGGACAGCTGAAAGACAGGACCACCAGGGCTGCAGAACTAGAAGCTTGTCATTGTCGGCCCACCCTCCTCAGTACCTACCACACCTCCTCACCCCATCACATGAATCACAGCCACCACCCTCCGCTGCCTCTGCAACAAAAGATGCTTTGAGGTCATGCTCTTCTTCTTTGTGCCCACCACAGCGCGTGAACAGAGAAAGAACAGAACCACTCAAGACAAGGACGACTTAAGAGGAGCTTACAATGAAAGCATGTCCATCATTAAAGAAACTACTTGCCATTATTGAAGAAACATTTGAATAAGACAGATTTTGAAGGGTGTAGTACTTTAGTAGTTAGTTAGTAGTCTGTTACCTTTCCAGGTCTTAAAAGTAAAACATGATGGTAGAAAAAAAAAAAAAAAATCTGATTATTTGACTTTCCTCATCAAGCTGGCTAACGCTCTTCATTGATGATAATATGCTTGAGCTTTAAGCTGCACCCCCTTTTATATTCATCGCCCCCAAAATCCTCTGTGGGGGCTTAAAACTTCAAACACTACCTCATGAAAAAGTCAGGAGGTGTCAGACATGTGTTCCCCCTCCTTGCCCCCTACCCTGCCAGCTTGCCAACACCAAAGGCCAGAATTGATTTTGTGTGAAGCAGGACCAGCTCCACTCCCGTCAGGGATCACCTGCCTAACCCCCGCCTGTGGCTCTGATACAGCACTAACAATTAGGGAAAGACAGTGAAATATTGACAAGGTATCTGTGGTTTTCAGAGAAAATTTCGCTAATTATGTATCACATGCAGTCATGTACAACAACTGCAGACTGTGTTTTACACAATGTGATTTCCTGTCAGAACATCTGAGGAAAGTTAAATTGTCACGGTTAAATTTTTTTTGCTCTAATTCCACATGGATGATCCTTGTGTATGAGCTAATAAAGTGAGGTTTATGGAAGATTCAGGACAGATTATCTGAGGTAAGAGCACTGTCCTGCGACTCAGCAGGCTTTAAAGTTAGTCCAGCTGTACATAAAAAAAATGCAGTATGAAAGGTCATACAAGAGCCAACGGAGATAAAAGTCTGAGGTGGCTTTCTTGTATAGTGATCCATTTATGATCCCCTTTAAATTAAACATTCCTTCCTGTTTGTCTGCATGTGCTCACAGTGGCAAGCAAAGGTAACAAAGAGCAGGTAAATTTCTGATTTCCATCTCGGATCTCTGTGTTTCCGATTTTTGGAAATGCCCCTCGGAAACAGTCACACAATGGAAATGATTTGTCTGAACTTGTCCTCATCCAAGTCTAGCCTGGTAAGAATTTAAACATTGATCTTATGAGAACTGAAGGGCAGATCCAATTCAAATATTAAATATCAAAACATTTTGACTAGTTATAGCTGTAAAAGCACTGGCGAAGCTAATAACATTGTGTAATTAATAACATTAACAATGGCTCCATTCTTTTAAAAGTCCCAGTAAGCCATGTCAGTGAGCCAGCATGTATAACAGCCGGACGCTCGAACTAGGACACCTAAATGGAACAGAGCCATCATTAATGTAATGGCTTACAACTGTGCTTTTCCTGCAATGACGTGTCAAAATGTCTCCTGTGAAAAAGGCCTATTCTCGACTTTCTGCAAATTAATACTTTCTTTGAGGGAGAACATAAACATTTGCATTAAAAGGATAATTCCAGTTTAATACGACACTGGTCTCTTTAAACTCTTATTTTCTTTGTTTCGGGAACACGTGTAAAATTATGTTGTTTGCCAGGTATAACTGATGTCAGCACCAGTAAACCTCATCAATGTGTGAGTGACTCATATGTTACTAAAACACCTATTCCATTAACACATTACAAAAAATCAAAGCTTAAAATAAAATCCTAATTACAAACTAATATTTAATGATGTGTTTAAGTGCTAGGACGACCGTTTATGCACTATAATGAAGCAGCCATAAAAACGCAGTTTAATGTAGCTGGTTCCAAATATTAGTGTTAATGGATCTGACAGACTTTTATTTTTCCTAACACCTACTGTAGACGTGTCATTTATGTCACTCAGCAACAGTGTAATATTTGTCTGCAATAAATTACTTAATAAAAGCACCTATGAAGTGGAAGGGGAACATGTGAAAAGACAAAAACCGGTTGGAAAACAAGCGGCCATGGATGTGTTTTGGAACAGAGGTTTTGGGAGCCTGGCGTCTATGTGTGACACATGACTTCCTTGTTTTTAACAGTGGGCACTTCAACGACTGGCTTGATGTCAACCTCCCGTTCTAATGGACAGCCACAAAGCTGACAGGCCGTAAATCAGAGGAACTATAGAAAGCCATTAGTCCAGGGATACACAATAAAAAGCAGTAATGGTCTCATAAAGCCTGCTACACTGCAGCAGACATTCTGATTCTGTCTATTAAGGGCTGCACGGAGCCTCAGATGAGTGAAAATAAGGAAGCCATTTTTCTTTTGTGCATTGTTGCCTGGGGTCTCATGCTTATGATCAATGTACAGTAAGTTGCACTGCGCTGTGAGCTATTTATTTACCCTGTACTCCAGCTGAGTGAATATTACAGCAGAACACTGTGATTATGAAGTGCTTCTATTGAGCTCCATGTTACAGATGCCTCATTGATTTACTGTGAGCTGGTTATAAATGCCAGATGTGCTCAGTGTTGCTTATAGTATCAAGAACAACAGTTTACAGTAGTTGTTATGGTGAGTGCAACCCGGTCCTCAAATCATATTTAAGGGACAGTTCACCCAAATTACACCAATGTATTTTCTCACTCACTCACAGCTCTAGTGGTATATAGCCACACAGATGTTTTTGTTTTATTCACCCATGTTTTGAGACATCCATTTCTTAGAGGTCTGCCTCCTACTTCACTAGTAAATTCTAAGCATTAGCATGCTAACTTGCTCACAGTGACAATGGTAACATGCTGATGCTAAGCAGGGGTAATATTTACCATGTTCATTATCTTTGTTTAGCAAGTTAGCAAGCTAACAAGGTCAGTGGGATTAATCCTGTGGGGATCATGATTATCTGAACCAAATTTAACAGCAATAAATCCAGCAGTTGTCGCGATGTTTCAATCAGGACCAAAGTGGGGGACCCACGGACTGATGTACAAACAGACAAACCAACGTCGCCATCCCTTGGGCCACGCTGTTCGCATGAATAAAAAATACATTTAAAAATTCAGCAGCGACATCACTTTCTAGACACAATGTCCTAGTTATCCCGGACAAGCCACAGACCTCATTCTGAACGGATTTCAATGAATCCACTTCCTACTTATAAAGTAGCCAGTTTTTTTCTTAATTAATTCTTAATTCTTCAAAACATACATCCAAACTATGTACATGGCGTGCCTTTTTGATGTGCCTTTAATTATATCTACTTTTACCAACTACTATGGGAGAGAATTAGTCTTCTAGCGAAATTTGACAAATAAATAATATGTTGAAAAACACTGCAGCAAATTTGGGTTACAGATCTTTAATGTGCTGCATATGAAGACTGGAGGCTCGTGATAGCTTTCTGTGTTCAACATAATAAGTCTAATTTAGCAGAAAGAATCTTCCTGAAACCACGCCAACCTGCTTTAGCTATTCAAAAAACGGATGCCAAACGTCTAAATAATTTCAGATAAAATTTCACAAAATCAACCAAAATTTCTCCTCTCGAAAGATAAGAAAGTCTTTTGAGTGACATTTCAACAGGCTGTTCTTAACTTACAGCTACACTGAACTCGCCTGAAGACAATGACAAGCTCCTCTCTGTCTGATGTCACTTCCCATTTCCAGGCCGACTGCTATCTGCTACCGGCTTCTGCCAATAATAGCTCATCAAAACAACACAACCCTTCTTGGCACCAAAATAAAGGCAGCGGTCCACGTCTGTGCCACTCAGTTGTCAATTAAGACTCCTCTTCACACTGACACTTGTGACTTAAAAGAAACAGTCGAGAATGTGATGAATTTGAGCCGACAGATGAGAAGGCAGTATGCTGCGTTGCAGTACCATAATGTGCTTGAGATATGGATAACAACTGACACCACTGGCAGGTCTTATGAAGTTTGATTTCATTTGTCAGGCCTCTTCTACTTTGTCTTTTAGCTCACTTGCTCCCTCACTCTTCAATCATCGTGGTAATAGCTCATTCTGATAGCCTGGAGACACTCACACTCCCTTTCATTTAAAATGCAAAGCCACAAATATAGTAGGTGCTGCCGTGGGCTGCACATCATGATGGCTCCATGTGTTGTATCTGATGTGTTTTATTGTAATTTTATATGTATGATGGCATGTAATATCTGTGTAAAAAAAAAAAACAACAACAAAATGAACCTGGTTCTGGATGTCCACAGAACCTTCTGATCTCTGAAATTCACACAATTTCACAACTTGGAGATGAATACATATCATGTAAACCACAAACGACAGCGAAATAACCATCAACTTCTGTATTTGATCACTAAGTAGACAAATGGAGCAGTAAGTGTCCAAGCCTGTCTCGGCGAATACCTTGCATGCTTGTCTCCAGCCGACCACATGACGCTAATTCCTGACTGAAGCGCTCCTCCTGCATATCCCTAATCCTGCCTGTGAAATGTGACAAGATCATTCTTTAGGCCTACTTTAGTCTGAATAATCTGCCCATCACAGACATTCATCCCGACCTGCACAGTGCTTCCAGTGTCATAACAAGCTACCTGTACATTTTCACCATGGCTTAGGCTCCATAAATTAAATCTAGACAAGTAAATGTGAGGGATCAGCACCTTGTGCTGCATGTGTACAGATGTGTACAGTGTGAGGTGTCTTTTAAACTAATTTGAGGGTTGATTAACTCATAATTGGTTGGTTGATTAATTGATCAGTGGATTGTCAGAAAATTAATAGGTGATTATTATCAAGCTAAAAAAGGGTCAAAGCGCTTCTGTCCCCTGCTGCTTTTTATGTGTGCGTCATATCCTGAAACTGCCGGTCAGACAAAGTGAGCAATTTTCAGATGTCGCACTGGGCTCTTGGAAAACATTTTTCAAAATTTTCTGATAAACTACTACTCATTTAATGAACTAAATAATTAAGAAATTCATCAATAATGTCAACAACTGTTGTAACCCTAATGGGGGTCATAAATGAAGAACTTCTAGTCACATGCCATACTTAGATGTCACAATGATTGCACTCCTCGTTTTCCTAAAGCTACTTGACAAGTACAGTACAGTGGGTCTTACAGGAGCTGCTTGAAGTTTTCACAAAGTTCTCAACCGGTAATATGGCAGCTGTCAGGATGAATTGAGCCACTGGTTCCAGTGCTAACAGGGAGTGTAGGTGAAGTTAACTCTTCTCTACAGCATGACTACAGCCCACCAGGATCCTCACTTACCTGATGGCAAGTGGACGACAGCATATAATCTCCATAGGCTTTACTTCATACTCCTGACCAGCTTTAACTAATTGAGGAGACAAAGTGAAAAAGACCCTTCACCACCGTGATCTTGGCTGCACCTCAACTCTTCTAACTCTCTCTGTCATGCTGCGCTCCTGTCGTCTGACTTCCGGGGAGATAGTGTAAGTTCTTCATGTCAGCTCCGAGTTGAGCTCTTGCAAATGAAGTCAACGCTACAGTATTTGACACAGATGGGGGGGGGTGTATCTTGGGTGTAGTCAAGGGGAATGGGTATGACTTCTAAGTATCTGAAATGTCCTGTCTTAAACACACAATATCCGTAATACTTCCTGACACATTCTCCTATAACCTCTTATTCTGTGCCAGCTTCTGTGGGGCCTTTTTTCCTTCTCTGGGCGCAGAAGAAAAGCAGTCTATTTTCCTGTCATATTTGCTTGAAAGGCGACTCTCAACTTGGAGTCTAATTTCCTGCACTTTAAAGACAGTCCACATGCAAGGTGCATTACCATGCTATCAAGGTGATGGGAGCAATTTCAAACTGTCAGTCAGTCATAGAAATATCAGAGAGACTTAATGTCTACTGCAACCTGTCAAAAGCTCCTGTGAAGTGGTGGAGAGTGTAATCTGAGTCTTATTCACTCAACACCATTTACTTGTCAGTGCAGCTCTCTGTTTTACTCTGGATGGTAGTTCATAATGAGAAGGGGATATAATATAGCCATATATATAGCTGCTTAAATGAAGAGGTCAAACTGTGGCAGGTCTTAAAAATATATACGGGGGAACAAGAAGAAAATGTTCAGCTGCAGCATGTCAACAGAGAGCAGTTATTTTATAAATACCATAGTTTCAGCATGTATGAAACTGCTGCATTTCGTATGATCCCACAGTTCTTGCTTCACAGACAGCAGTTAGTCAAGGCTGTTAATTTCCCCGATAGACGCACCACTCTGTGTGACACACTGGGACTGTACTTAACCATTATTAATGTGACAGGCCTCAGTGCAAAGCAAATCAATTAAACAGGAGCAATCACCATATTCTGGATAACGGCCTTTTAAGGCTGTTTTCATGTGACAAGGAGGTCCTCGATCCAGGCCTCTGCGCCGGGACCTGACAGGTCAAGAAAGCGGCATGAAACAATAGCACCTTTAACCATCATCTCCCCTTTTTACCTGTCAGATCCAGTCGGCCTGTCTGGCTGCTGACGTGGCGCGCCCTGAGCCGGCTGCCACAAGGTGAATTTTCATGTCATGTCAAGGGAATTTCTTATTCCATTTGCCTGACATTATAATGTTGCATTTATCGACCATATCCTTTTCTGAACGCTATATGTCAAGTGCTTTTGCACCTGAGTTTTTGTCATTTTCCTAATAGTTTCACTTACAGGTCCTTTGTGATGTTTTTAATGTACATGTGCAAGTCTGAAGAGAGCAGAATAAAAAGACTGGAGCGGTGACTTACCTTCATGCTGCATGGATAAATCTTCCGCTGTTGCTTGCAACCTCCAACGTGTCTGGTAAAGAAAAGCATATTTAAGAAAAACATCACTTTTATACTGTAACATGAGGTCAGTTATAATTTCATAGAACAAGTCCTGACACAGAAGTTTAAAGTTTGATTCAGAACGGGCCGAAGGTATAAAATCAAATGCATGCACGTTTGTCTAATCAACCCTGTAGTGCAAATTAACCATCAGGCTACAATTATACATTATACAATACACATCATACAATTATACATTATACAATACACATCATACAATTATACATTATACAAGGCAGTAATAACAGCAGCTTCCCTCACTGTGACTTTAATTGCCATTATTTTCAATTTTTAATCAGTTCCAATGACAAACTGCAAAGTCTGCCTTTGACACACATGTAAGGCGTTGTTCCCACACAGATGAGAACCACAGCACCTAAAATCAAGACTCAAAGTTTAACTAAGTCAAATAAGTGCTGAGGAAAATCTCACCCGTTATTTAGCTCATTTTAGATTTTATAAAAAAACTTAAAAGAAAACACTATAACTTTGTCCTTTCCAGGACTAAGCAAGAATCTGAAAACAATTCATAGTTTGTGCCAACCTGTATGGAGTTTTATTTGTATTTTTTTTTCTTAGGCCAAGGACAACGGTAAAGATAAGGACAGTCACTAGCTAGAAGTACAACTTTGTACAAAAAAATAAAATAAAATAGAAAAAAGTTTTTAAAGGTCATTACTGAGAATGTATCTAATGAACACACTTCTTTTTAAAACTTTTTTATGAATAAAAATATAATTTCTAGGGGATGAAAAGGTTACATTTTGGTAACAAACTGGCCATAGATTCTGCATAATGAAGAAACTATGTGTATTGCCAAAATTATTCAGAGAATCTTTAACTCAGTTTACCCTCCTTTTTTTTATTTGCAAAAAGTTTTTTTTTCTTACTTCATGACGAGATGTGAGCTCTAAGGGACTTTAAAAAGAAGTAAAAAAAAACATGACTTAATCCTTTGCTGAAAATATTCATCCTTAATCTTTAAATGTAATGCCCAGATAGAGGCTTGTTTTCTGTGTAATCACCAACTTGAGGTACCCAGCCCTGCTTGTAAACCGGTTGTATTTGCACGGACTCTGGGTGATTCATAAACGTGTCCTTGTGTGAAATACTTGCGGGAGATTTCGAGCTTTCTGTTTAAAAGTAATGAATTACGGCGACGAAAAAATGTGCAGCCATTTAAGGATAAAGCCGAGAATTTGGTGTCTGCCGCGGCGAGCCATCCATCACGTCCACAATAAAGGAGTTTTTGCCTGACGGTCGAAATTTATGGTCGCCCTTCTCTGCCCTAATAACTCAAAGCGCTGTGTCAGAGCCTGACAGCCGTTGCCGAAAACAGCACCCCTGTTATCAATCAAAAAACACTTGCATATGTTTAACTTTCGCCTGATCAGCAAGACATTTATAGGCTATTGAGTAATAAGATAAGTGGGTCTATTTCGATGGGAAGAAATGTGGAAGCTTTAATGATTAATGGCAGCCACAAGAGGGTTTTTAAGCGCCCTTGGAATAAAAAGAAGGAATGTTTGGCTTCAATGTGGCGGAAATATGGAGAAATATTTTTAATATGCAAAACAAAACACAAACAAACAAAAAACACTTGAAAAAATGACATGATATTAAATAGATGTCTGTAGCTGAATTAAGGCTCTGTGGAAATGTCTGCTTATCTCTAATTAAACAAATCGCATTTTGAGTTTTACCAAATCAGGCAGACTGTAACAGGCCCTAAATGATGATGGAGGAGTGAGAGGGAGAGACACATGACTTCTTCTCTCCACTTCTCGAGGATTCACTTTACAGTAGTTGACCTGAATCTGACTGAGAAGAGGCACAAGAAAAGAAAAAAAAATAAAATGTGCAGACAGCTGACAGATAACTGGCGTGCAGGACAGGGAACTGACAGATGACAGGCGGCGTGATTGAGAGGAGAAACTTGCAGGAAAATGTGAAACAAGGCGATGGATATCGGGGCACGCTGGGGTGAAAACCCTATCTGACCAGAAAAGTCCTCGGTTGGTTATTGTGTTCTTGTTTTTGAGTCCTTTGCAAATTTATTGCAAGCTAGGGCAAGACGGTCTGGGCTTGATCTGCGGTTTCCTATTTGCAGTCCATTTAACAAAATGAAAATTAGCCCAAAATCACTTACTTGGGAGTTAGAGCAAGGAGTGTAACTGTACAATATTTTGGCCAGAGGTGTCAATTTGCCCGGTATCTTACAATAAATGCAATTTTGGCCTCCGCTGTCTGGAATGAATTTGTGTTAATTAAAAAAAAATGTATCCTGAGCTCACTTGACATAAAGCAGTTTTGGTCATCTTTATCCCCTGGTAATCCTGGTCCACCTACCCCAAACCACACAGGACGCAGGGGCGGCGCATGCGTCAGAGCACCAATTACGCAAAGACGCATATAAAAACTCAAAATTAAAGAGCGCTGGGAGTGGGTGAGATATGAAATAGACACCCGTGTGAGGAGGAAACGTCACAGTCCCTCAGCCCTCCGATCACCTCCGGATCTCTTTTTGACTGGGAGGCGGCAAAGGCAGTGATCTACGGACTAACTCAGATGCTGCTCGAGAGGAGGCGGAGTGATCCCTCCTGCCCACGACCCAAGTAAACGGAGTCTGTTCTCGGACCCGCAGCCACACTGTCAGAGCGACGCCGGGGAGGAAGCAAGACGGCTGAGAAACACACGGATTCTGCTCACACACTCCGCGTCTCTTTTGAGGATTTAACACTGTTTCTTTTATCTGTGGCGAATGCTTTAACCGTCTGACGTTCTGAGTGTTGGCTTTCTTTACCCTACACATGTATTTCTCAACCATTTCCACGAGAATTGGGTCATGATCACATCGCCCACGGTCTCTGTCCTGAGAAATAGCACGAATCCAGCTTGGGAGAGCGGCTCCACGGGAGAGAAGGGCGCAGTGAAGATCAGCCATCTATCCGTCCACAACTCCGTCTCTCCCGCAGACCCTTCTCGCCAAGCCAGTCGTCTTCCCATAAAGGTTTTGAAAATGCTCACGGCTCGGGCAGGACACATTTTACACCCGGAATACCTCCAGCCTTTACCGTCCACCCCTGTCAGTCCCATCGAGGTAAGCACTACGGCGATTTTTGTGAAAAGGTTTGCGCACACGGGCATCAATTCGCTTTAAAGTGTTCCACACTGAAAATACTGGACACCAAAGATGGATGAATTCTGTGAATTTTAACTTAAGATTTTATTCTGGCCGTGTGATCAAATATTCGAGAGGGAGTAGAACATCTGAATACGCTCTTATTGTAGTTTTTGACGCGATCCTGAGTTGGTTGCTGATCTTTTTTCCCCCTCTGCATTAAAATAATAAACTCGCAGAATTTGGATTCACTTTAAATATCAATAACGTTTATCCAGCAAACGTATGCCCATGTTTGTAATGTAATTTTGATCGTGTGTCAGTTATACAATCTTATCTTGTATCGCAGGTAAATCCGCTGTGTGTGTATGTATATGTATATGTGTCTGTGTGTGTGTGTGTGTGTGTGTGTGTGTGTGTGTGTGTGTGTTTACGTTCCCTCTTTTCATGCTTATTATGCTGAGTTGTTTTGAGTTTCATCCCGTGATAAGTTTATGCGCAATGCGTAAAATACGCGGAACGGTCATGAGTGCGTATTTACCACAAAACATTATCTACAAGTGTTTTGTGAATTTCATTAATTGTGTTGTGTCCTATTTCACAGCTGGATGCCAAGAAAAGTCCGCTGGCTCTCTTGGCCCAAACGTGCTCTCAGATCGGCAAACCGGACCCGCCGTCCTCCTCCAAACTGTCCTCTGTGACCTCAAATGGATCTAGTGATAAGGAGACAAAATCCGGTCCGCTGAAAATGAGCGACATCGGAGGCGACGACAAATCTAGCTTCAAACCCTACTCCAAATCAACAGAGAAGAAGGACTCGAACAGCAGCCTCAGTGGAGATAAAACCAGTTTTCGAGTGCCTAGCGCCACCTGCCAGCCGTTCACCCCCAGGACAGGCAGTCCAAGCTCCTGCACCTCAGTGTCTCCACTGCCGTCTGAAGGCAAAGCGGGGGACAAGGAGGAAAAGAAGGAGTCTGACAGCAATAAAAGCAGTACGACTGAGAGTAACGGCAGCCATAGGATAAGTGGAATTACTTCTGATAGCAGCCAACACCAGGAAAACACATCTGGATCCAAAACTGTTACATCAGACTCAACATCTGTAACCTCTTCATCCTCCTCCGTCCTCGGCTCCGGACTGGTGGCCCCCGTTTCCCCCTACAAGCCCGGTCATACAGTTTTCCCCCTGCCACCTGCTGGTATTTCATATCCTGGAAGTTTAGCGGGTGCGTATGCAGGTTACCCGCAGCCGTTCCTCCCTCCTGGAATGACCCTTGACCCCACCAAATCCAGCAGCCAGCTATTAAGCGCGCAGTTCGCTGCCAGCTCACTGGGATGCAGTAAAGCAGGAACGAGTCCGTTAGCGGGAGCGTCCCCGCCGTCTCTAATGTCTGCTAGTCTGTGTCGAGACCCGTACTGCCTGAGCTACCACTGCACAAGCCATTTGTCAGGTGCATCCAGCGCTAACTGCGCACATGACTCTGCGGCTGCTGCTGCGGCTGCCACCGCGCTGAAATCTGGATACCCGCTCATGTACCCGACGCACCCGTTACACGGCGTGCACTCCTCGGCCCCATCGTTCAGCGGACACCCCTTGTATCCATACGGGTTTATGCTGCCCAATGACCCCCTCCCGCACGTGTGTAACTGGGTGTCTGCTAACGGACCTTGCGACAAGCGCTTTTCCTCCTCCGAGGAGCTCCTCAGCCACTTGCGGACTCACACGGCCTTTGCAGGCACAGAGAAGTTGATATCTGGGTACCCGGGGTCATCTTCTCTCGCCAACGCCGCTGCTGCCGCTGCTATGGCTTGTCACATGCATATGCCTCCTAATGGCAGCCCGGGCAGCCCCAGCACGCTGGCCCTCAGGGGCCCCCATCACCCTCTCGGACTGAGCAGCCGCTATCACCCTTATT
The DNA here is from genome assembly GCF_017976425.1 of Toxotes jaculatrix. Classification (NCBI taxonomy): domain Eukaryota; kingdom Metazoa; phylum Chordata; class Actinopteri; family Toxotidae; genus Toxotes; species Toxotes jaculatrix. The sequence continues at coordinate 13,306,547 of NC_054414.1, read as the reverse complement.
CAAAGAGCCCCCTGCCCACTCCCGGGGCCCCGGTGCCGGTGCCTGCGGCCACCGGACCGTATTACTCCCCATACGCCTTGTATGGACAAAGACTGACAACAGCATCGGCCTTAGGATACCAGTAGAAACAAATAATTACACATTTATAAATGAGATTTAGGCCCAATGAGTTTTATATTGTACTTCATGCAGGGACTGGATCCATATGGGGATCACTGTATTTATTTGCGATAGCTTCAAGCGTGACTAAAATAAAAAATAATTATAATATAACTTTGAAAAGCCTCAATGTGCATTATTTTACACAGGAGAGAATACTGGACTATGCTTGCCTGCTGTGCATCTAAAAGCTCTTTTCCTACACAACTTTTTATTTTTTTTAAACATTAAGCAGTACTATGGATTTTAATCTTAAGGCTGAATCTGAATGCTGAAAAGTGATTTTAATTGTGCTGTGCTCAGACGGGTTATAGGGCCGCCTGTGCTGAGTGACTTGACAGAATGATGGATGTGGAAAATCGATCAGAGCAGCTTCTTCAGAACTGTCACTGATTTATTTTGTGGGAAGCCAAACGTTTCAAGAAGCCCGTTTTTACCTGGATGGCATCTTTAAAGCTTCAGACAACTCTGAAAGTCTTTAGTGACTTTATTTTATCGAGAGGAGATTAAAAAAAAAAAAATACACATTTACTATAATGCATAAACTGTATTATTAGTTCATATTAGATCAAAAAGTTATAATAAGAGGAATTTATCTCCAACTTTTTAGTCAGTTTTTCTTTTTTTCTTTTGATTTGGGACATTAGGTTTGCTGTGCAGTGAGACTGTAGGCTTGTGAAAGGTTACTGTGGGTATTTTAAATCAAATATATATTGTTTATTTATTTAATTGGTCCATATTTTGCTTCTAAGGCTATGGAAAATATAAACATATAAAAAGCATATATATTCAGTTTTACTGTGGACAGGAAAAATCTAGCTCATTTCCTTAGAGTCATGACCTCGGCTTTGTTGTGTTATGTCTTGGCCATGAGGTTGACTCTGGGTTTTGGAATCACAAAACATGTTTTGCATGTTTTTAGATTTCAGTAAACATGTAATTTTTCTTTTTAATTAAGTTATGGTGACAAAAAGCTAAAACCACTTACATGCAATGGTGCTGTAGCTACAGTATGTACAGTGTGTGTGTGTTTGTGAGAGCGTGTGTGTGTTCAGATGCAATATCTGATGGGCTCATCAAAACATGCTGAATCTTCTCAATCACAAGGTCATGGATTATCGTTTCATTAACGAAGACAAACGAGCTACTGAGATGACTGAGGAGCTGGCTAAACAAAGATTTACGATGACACCAGATGTGCGACGTTTCCACTGCTTTTGTGATCGCCATAATGAAGCCATGAAGCAGAGAGCATGAAATAAAGCAAGGCCTATCTATTTAATCAGCACTTTAAAACAAATCAACTAAATCAAGCCAACAGTGTCATTATCTGTCCTCTGTAAATCAGGCAGTTCTCTAGCAATAAAATCACCATCATTAATGGTCAGATGTCATATTCATCAAGTTCACCCATCCTTCATGTAGATGAGTCCTAAACATAGCTCAGTGATAGATGGTAATAAAGCCCCTAACCCACAATTCAGCGCTGCAACCAGTCAGCCATGAAGCCAGCGTGGATCATATGTGATACATCTTTTTCCATTTACAAACAGCTCAACAATGTGATGTGGACAAATTGGATTAAATATCTGTGAACATTATTTCTCACCATTTAACTGATGAGGGATACTGCAGTATAAACTCACACAGCCTCTTATATATGAATAGATAAACCAGTCAATAAATTTTGAATGTAAGGATGGACGTAAAGTCTGTGCACTACAGCACCTGTGCTTGTTACATGTGGATTCAATTTCTGGAAAATTTATTTTTAATTAGAAAGTCTTGGATTTTATGGTGTTAAGTTGTTTCACAGGTAAAATCTTAAAAATCCAATTTTTTAAGTATTAAAAGTAAATTATCAAGTTAAAAAAACAAAAAAAAAAAAAAACAGGAAGCCGTGTTAAAATTGAGACGTCTTTTCCAAGACAGACCTGAAAATAAATTACTCACACACTATCCCATATGACACTAATAAGCCATTTAACACAAACACACACACACACACACACACACACAGAAATAAAATCTATCACAAATCATTAAAAATATAAGTAGGCTATTAGATAAATAGGCATCTCTGTAACACTTTAAGCCTATAAACATTCAATAAATGTTTAACACACTATATTAGTGTGTTATAAATACATTAGTTGCTTTATGCAGATATAAATGTTTGTTGATATATAACTCCTGTAGGTATCCATGAGTGGAGGCTGCTGTATAAACATATTTTTTTAAGCACATAAAAATATGTCCTTATATCGGCAACTTCATTTTTGTATGTCGAATTAAAGTAAAGTTGGGAGTTAAGATATGTTGCTAGTGTAGTGGAAACCTGTTTATCATTAGCTTTAAAATCAACCTTAAAAATGAAAAACACCCTTAAATATGCTGTTAACTTGGACAACGAGGCCACATTGCAAGGCCAGCATGCAACCGTGCACGCTGCTGTGGTAAATATTATCCAATGATAATCCTCTAAACAGTAAATAACAATGTATAGTCGACTGCGTAATGTTTTGTTTTTAAAAAGGAAGAACTAGCTCAGCTACAGTCTGTATTTTTAGTTTATTAGCAAGTTGTTAGATGTGAGTTTTGTTGAGAAATCAGTGAGCCTCTCTGAATTTATAAGGCTGTACTCTATCAATTACATTACCATTTGGCAGTGGATAAGAGTGGGAGCATCAACAGTCTGAAGTCTTACCATATATTTTATCTTTAGGGTTGGAGTTTAGACACAATAATTAAGGAGGTTTAGAGGTTGTCGGGGGCAGATGCTGCATCATAAGGACAGAGGGTAATTGGTACGTCTCTGTTTATTACATTAACTGGCTCAGTGAGCTTCACATGCATTTATCCTACCATGCTTAAGTCAGTCTATCAATCTTTTTCCCGGTGACAGAGGATCTTTTTCCCACATGTTTGAATATAAAGTACTGTCAGGAGATGAGACACTGGACGGCTTTGTGACTGCATGTTGACTCACAGGGACGGCGCCCCACCTGTTCTGCTTTGAACTGCAGCATGAGCAAGACTCACGGCCTTTCACCTGAGGGGGGAAAAGATCAGCACAGCACGGCCTGTCGCAGACACATGTTGATGTTAAAAATGGTCACTTTTGCACAGCTGCGCGCCATGTGTTACACTGTCTATGGTCTGTTATGGTTGAAGGCCCCTGGATGCTATCACAGCTCCGCAGAGCTGATGATCCAACTCAAAACATCCACAGTCATGTACAAAAAATAGACTTTTCACAAATAAGCTCATGCATCAAATACATACATCAACCAGCTTTCAAACACTTGTTACACATGTTGCAGTTATATAATGAATTTAACACCCTTTTGTCAGTGGTATTAATGACCCAATCACGGGATTTCCCCGTTCTTACATAAACTTTTTCTCTGCTTTGAATAAACCCTCCTCTGTGCTTATGTATTCTGGAAAGCCAGGCAGATCTTTGTTTACAGACGCAGAAGGAAAAACCGATGACCTTTTGCATGTTCAATCAGCTGAGAAGTGTGTCTTCCATCATGCTGAGAAACGTGGTGGTTTATTTTTGCAGGAGAAAGGCTTTTGCTTCTCCAAACAAGCCCCATATTTATCATCACTCCATCATTTCCTCCCTTTGACAAGCAAAGTAAACGGTAAGAATACAAAGTTAAAGCTGGGTTTTACTGAGCCATTGACCTTTGGAGCTTGTCCTCTTCTATTAACTCTAGTGAGGCATCATAAAATGAAGGAAGTGAGCTTGGTACACTGAGATTATCTTAATGTGGATAACGTGTGTGTGTGTATGTGTGTGTATGTGCTGTATGCTCACAATAAAGTCTTTCTGAGTTATAAGCCAGCCAATGGGAAATAGCAAAAAGGGGAATTTTCCCTCGAAGAGAGTCTGTCAACACACAAAGCAGAGGAAAGAGCGACAGTGAGTTAAACAGTGGGCCCTTGTCTTTCAGCACTCAACATGCCCTATAATTTACACACCACTGACAGGGGCCATTTTGAAGTCTGTCATAGGCGGCAAACTCTTTGTCTCCAAACGTCTTGCTCACAGTGAGTCGACTTCAGCTAGGGTCCGGGTGATTAATGACTTATGGTCGTATTGTGTGGAGGTGGCTAATTAACTACAGGCTGACTGAAGAGACACGCTATGAAAACCCTCCTCTGATAACCCCAACTTTTTCCCCTCCTGGTCTTGGCATGTGGAAGCTCTTACTGACAAATTTGCAAGAAGCAGACTAACATTGAGTAAGATGAATGGCCTCTGAGAACAGTAAACAGCCTTTAATTTAACAGTGTTTAAATGTATGACACACTGGCATTGTGCTTCCTTGCTGTTCGTGCTCTCTGGTTAGGAAACACAGCCAAAGTTCCCCCGCTGTTGGTTTAAAATTAGGCTTGGCATATTCATGGATGGAGTTTCTGGGTGCTTGGGCTGGCAAACATGTGTTCATTGCCTCTTTAAGTTTTCTGCAGTGCCGTCAGACTGACATTCTGAGACAAAGACAGTCAGTTTCTTTAGCAAACTAGCATTAAACACACTGAGCAGTAAGCCAATGTGAGACGTGATACAGTCATAAACAAAACACTTTAAGCCAGCAGAGGAAGAAGACAAAGAAAACATTCGCACACTAACTAACAATAGACCAAAGTCACACAAGCTGTTCCTTAAGGTCAGTGGCTCGTTGTACCAGACACGCAACTGGCCAGAAACTGTGCAGCCATCCCTTCCGATTTATCTCCCCCTTCCTATTATTAGGTTTGTTAACATACTGTATTGCCGTGTTTGCAGTCATGTCGACAGGCTAACTTAATCAAGTTACTATTGAACTTGTGTGCTTCGCCCAGTGAGACAGTTTTAGTGCCAGAATTATTGCCTTGACCTATGAGAGGAAATTAGCTGCAGACACAACTTGGAGACTTTTTCTTCCTGGTGAAGAGAAAAATATTTACCAGAACAGTGACAATGATGGAAAATAGCAGGGAACAAAAATGTTCCTCCAAGAACGTTGCAAATGAAAAATGCCACGTGGACCCAAAGTGGTGCAAAATGCATAATGCCAGCTGGCAGATCATTACAGGTGATGGACATTTCACTTACCAAAGTCAAATATAACAGACTGCTGTTCATTAATATACAGGAGGGCCTGCAGAATCGAGCCTGCCATCTGGTTAAATCGGCAGAGTAATCTACAGCTCGTGATTAGGGCTGAGGAGCAGAGTTTCTCTTTAATCTTTTTCAGCTTTCAAAAAAATTTCCATCTGCACCATGTGGCACATCATTTTTCTTTAAGACAAATGGACTGTTTTCGTACGATCCAAAATTAGATCAGCAGAAAACAATCAATCTTGTAAAAGGCCTGGGAAAAGAATTGAGATTTGGATTCTGTTTTCTCCCCTCTTGTCTTTAGCGTCTCACCTCTCACTTTTCATTGCATGACTGACTTTGCAGCCATCAGCAGTCTTCCCATGATGCTCTCTGCTCAGTGCCATCACATGGCATATACCAAGCTCTGGACTAATGATGAATATGATAATGTGTTTTAATATAGTGATCCCTTTCCAGCTTTGTTCCCTGTGGCGCTCACAACAGATGGTGACCTGTGAGAATCGGTGACACCAGAACCAAAATCCACATTGAGGCAAAAAAGACGACAAAATACTTCAAGTCATCCTGTCTGCAAATTAGTGAGATGACACAACTGTCAGGTGCCAGCCTCCTGTGACAGTTGCGTCGCCCCCCCATCGCTCCACCACATTACAGGAGCAGCGATGCTTTCACTGCACGACAAAAGGGAAATGGGTGCATGTTTTTTTATAGGAGACCTGTCTGTCAGCTGGCTCTCAAGTCATAACAAATCACCAGCACTCAGCTGAGGCTGAACATTCAGGGCGTCAGGGGGAAGACGGATGACCTGCAGGCCTTTGAAGTGCTCTGGCAGTTCAGATGGCTCAGCGGCGCTGACAGAGAAATATACACAACAGAGCAACCAATAATGAGAACATTAAACATTCCAGCCACCTGACAGGCTGACAAAAACAGCCTGGCCTCACATCAATCATCCGCTGAGACATAACCTTGACAATTAGTCCCCTCTGATACTCCCCGTAACCCCTGGGCCTGCATTGCAGTGTGACTCCACCGAAGAAGTAGAAAACCAAAGAGCTTAATCTAATTCCTTAATTCTGATTGATAAAGACATAGTAGCGACAAAGACCGCAATATATCGGTTCAGCAAATGATGGATTCAGAATCAGTTGGCAGGCTCTTTGTAAAGTAATGACTCTCCAAGGAGAGATGTGAAAATAGAAAAATGCACATATTGTAGTTCAATTATTTTCCTGGCTTCATCTGAAGACGTTTCGGCTAAGAACACAAAAATGTATCCAGCATATGTTTATGGCTCTGCCTACTCAAATATGTGTTTTAATGACGCCCCGCAGTCATTTGGAAGCTATATAAATACTTGTAGCAGAGCCAACACTTAAGTTCCAGTATAACTCAAACGCACAGATCAGCATAAAACACGGATAGTTCTTTAATGTGTACCTAACGAGGTTACATATCTTACATCTGTATCTGTGTAAACATGTGCTAAATGTCAAGTCTGCTATTAAAAGGCTCTGTAAATTTTGCTCACTAAAAGACTTAATATTAATAATGATCTAAAAAAAAAACTCCAGTCTTTTTTTTTTTAGCATACTACTCATTAGCAATGTACAGAATATTCTTAGTCTTGTCTGCACTCTACAGTCCAAATTCAAAGCAGTTAACCTTCTGAAAAAAGCAAGGGGTCATGTTGTCATCACTCTATTCACTCTAACTATGTAGTTACCATATGACAAATGAGCCATGTGAAATGACATTTCCCTTTTGCCTTCACACCTGTAGCGAAAAAGCAAAGCATCCGACAGATGGATGGATGGCAGGACCTCAAAACTACTGTATCTCCTTCTCATGTAGTGAAATGGAAAGAGCCAGGCCCACTGACTGTTTACAGAAACTACCTGAGACGGAGCTGCAGAGTTCCAAGCCCTGAGGATGATAAATGGCTTTGCTAACCCTGTGGGACTGCAGACCCAAATGAGGATGGAGCTAATTGCCGTGCGAAATACTTTGGCATAGATGGAAAGAAAATGCAGGCGAGCCGCGGCCAAAAAAGGGCCCACTTGCTGCTCTGAACTCCTAGTTGGCTTTTGCTTACAAGAGTTCACTCAGTGTCCATAAATCATGGACTGCTTACAGCTGAAACTGCCCTTAGTCATCAACATGCAATAGACAGAGTGACAGATTCCATCCTGACTACATTAGCCCACGGTTCAAACGAGGCTCCTTTTTTTTATTTTTAAAAAACTCTCCTACCATCTTGAACCTCACAGGAAATGAAAACCAGATGGCTGAGGATTGCTGTGTATAACATAAAGCTGAGTTCGTAGGGGAGAAAAAGACACAAAAGTCCAAACAAAGAAAAAAAAAGCACATACATTGTTGAAGGAAATGAATGACAGGGGTCAGTTTCAGGTATCCTAGGTTTTTGATATCTTTCAAATACTGCTTCAGATATGGCTTTATCCCGAGGTTATGATCTGTGGGATTCATTTTCAGCTGACAGGAGAACTGAAATGTGCTTTCAGTCTGTGTTACACCCACACAGGTGAGCACAAGTGCAAACTCCACATTGTCACATCATCTTTCTTAGCTACGTTCGTGATTTGTGAACTCCTATCTCAACGCTGCACTAGGATCCAGATCTGCATGAAAATAATCAGTGACAGACACACATATACTTTCATTTTAAAAAAGCTGAACTGTTTCCTAAAACAGCTGGGCAGTGCAGCGTTTCCCGAACGCTTCCCAAACAGGAGTGAATAGTGCTTTTGTTTAGCTGAGGATTTAGTGCATTAGTGAGTATTAACAGTAGCAGGGACAGTGTATATGGGATTGACTCAAAACAAACTACAATGCCCTCGTTCATCATGGTGAAGGATCATATCACCAAGTGAAACACTAGATAATATTTTTTGTTTTTTGGCAACAATGAATATTTATGGCACAGAGGGAAAAAAAACTACTGTATATCAGGCTGTGGCTACACAAGACATTTTTTACAGTATTTTAGTGAGCATATCTCACATAACAGTACATATTTATCAGATGTTTTGTAATCAGCATGGTCCACCTCTCCCATTGCCTTCTGGGGATTCTCCTAATGACTCAGCTCTCAAACATATTTAATTCCATTAATTCCCAAATAGGTAGGGCTTGTAGCGGGTAAATGTTTGCTCATGTGCCAAAGTCCCATCATGATTCGACCTTTAAAATGTTGTCTTTGTAATCTACAATGTAAAGGCCATGAAGCACATTACGCTCATCAAAGAAACACCACAAAGAGCCTCATGTGGACACAGACAGCTGCACTACGGCTGCAATGTACTGGAAAGCAATTTATATAGCAAAGTAAGCCTTTGTTTCTAATAAGGGTGATTTATACATGTCTATCTCCGGAATCTTTACCTCATAATAGATTCCTTATGCGAGCTGCAGTCAATTATATTTTCAGTTTTCTTGCCACCACCAAGCAGACCTATGAAATATTCCCACCTGCCCCTTATGCCATAACATTATTTGTGTTTTTATTTTATGAGAAAAGCTGGGGGTGACTCATTTTAATTCAATTGCATGAACCGGAGGCACAATCTGTTTTTCATGTTCTCTGGCTCCAGCTGAAAACACCTGCCCTGTTCTCACAGCTAATATATTAAGTAGTAAGTGCCTGAGCAGATGTTGTAGGGTCAGCAGGGAGTCCGGGGCCTATAGAGCACTCAATATTTATTGGACCGGATCAGAAGGCAATGACATGAGCCGTCTTCTCTCTTGATAAATCACGTTTTACATACAGGTAGAAGCCGGAGCATGCTCTACCTTCCTAGAAACACCTTTTCCAATTTGTCAACCTCTAAATTGTTACAGAGGCCTGATCAGCAGGTCTTTCTGCTTCTAGAAACACATTACCAATCAGAGAGAGAGACCTCTTGGAAACAGATCGAAAAACAGTTCAACTTTCTCCCTAGAAACTGTAACACACTAGAATCTTTTATTTGTGTTTGCTTTGCAATCATTCACAGAGATCAAAGCCCGTGCTTAGGGCCTCGGTGTCAGCGCAAGACATCGATGACATCTCCCATTCACACCGCGTCTTCTCCTCGCATCTCACATGCACTCAGTCGTCACATCCCACAACAAAGAGAGACGCCCCGAGTTATCATCCATCAAACCGAGCCTTTTATGGCCCATCAAAAGACAATGAACTGCCAGAGTGAGAGGAGTGTTTGCAACATGAAGTGACAGCGAATACTCCAGACACAGATTAAACAGTGTTGGAAATGAGAGTGCTACATAATGTTTGGGTAATTTGTGAGAATTAGACATTATGACTCATCTTTATGAAGGGAAGGAAGCTCAGATATAAGCACAGCACTGGTCCCCGCATCTCAATTTACTTTGAAGTATGGGCTTCATACGGTTATAGAGTGGAACATTTTGTTTTCAAACATCTTCAAATGTCTTTAACGCCTCAGTTCTAAGGTATGAGCTACATGTTAAGATATAAAGCAGACCTTCTAGGCTTATTTTCCTTCAAAGACATCCCATTTATTCCATCTACTATCAAAGTAAGGGGTGTATAAGAATAAACAAAGCTACTAGCAGCACAGTTCATCATTATGTACAATAGACTTGCAACATAAACCATCAACAGCTCTTTGTATGTTATCTCCAAAGGATTATTCTTCTCAAGTCAACCATCAAGCACTGTGGGTAAGGCAACCTATGTCGCTGTGTGTGTGGTGTGTGCCAGTATGTGCAGCTTAGATTTTGCTGAAGGTTTCGACAGAGGCCGAGTGAAACGGGACACTGGCGTGATTATACTGTATCCTGCCTGTTTCTGATTTATTGTGACAGCAGAAACTCCCTGCAGAACCATGTCGTCAGGTGCTAGGACTTGTGCTGTGTGGGATACTTGATAGGCGTCAGGCTTTCAGTCAAGACCTTGTGAGAAAGTCTCCGGAGACACGGCTGAGAACACTCAAAATCCTCATTACTATATATACACAACCGCATATCTGCTAATGTTGAACGGAAACAGACCACTGACGATTGGCTTGAAAAGTAGCAGCTGTAATTTTTTTTTTTTTTAAACTAGAAATGCCTAAAGGGATAATCCTCGAGATTCTCTTTCTTTACCCCTGCTGCAGAATTTTAAGTTTCTGGCCTTGTTTTGTTCATGATTTTAACAAGAGATTAGTTATGAAGTTTTTCTTTAAAGGATTCAACATGTTTGTTGCCATTTTCTCACGAACTACTGCACTTACAAATGTTTATGTAAAATAAAATGGTAAAATAAAATGGTATCAACAAGTATGTTGATGTCTTTTGTATGCTGCTAATGAAGTGTACTATGATGACAAGAATGAATCTCTATGTCGACAACCATTTTGAGTGTATTTGTCATCATTTTTTTTACATACCAAAAACCTGCACAGATGTGGTATGTAATATTGAACCAGGACATAGCTCAGGTATGAGCAGTCATGGAAAGTAATTGAACAGTTGCTCCTGAGAGGTGAAACACTGCCCTGTGTGTTTGAATTCTCCTTTTATTGTGTATTATGGTGAAACCTCCCTAACCCTAAAACAGCTCTATCACATATTTAATTAAGGAGCTGACCTGTGGGTGTCACTCTTTAGTCAGGGGTGACCATGCTGCTGACAGAGGTGCCTTTAAAAATCTGACTAAACTGCCTTACCCTGTAAACCCATGCATCTGGACAATGAACAGGAGCATCTCACTGCAGTGATTCTGGACTTTGGTGTCCCTGTTTGCGTTTGAGTCTTGTCAGCTCCCCGAGGTGCAGATGTACAGCAAACTACTTCAGAAGTCTGTACAGAGGAATTACGCTCCACATCAACTGCATGTGATCCTCCCTTGTATTATACACAGGAACATCTTAATCATTACTTATCTCTCCATTGTCTCACATCACATGACGCTATACACAGCCCTGTGTGCTATATCAGGGACACCACTGAATCTTTCTGCATATGTTGCTGCTTTTGTTTAGTAATTCTCTGCTGTGAAAATGACATTAAAATTGTTCTAATTAGATACCCTGCAGTAAATTATTCATGATACTATCTTAGTTTGTGATCCCCTGAAGGAATAATTGAAAATATACTTAATTAACACTTTCATTAAAAGCTTCCCTGAATAATGTGCAATTGTGGCCTTTCTTCTGTCAGCCATTACGTGTAATTGTTGTAATATATGTTTGTCTAGGGGGAAGGGACCACAAAAATACAGTTTATAGCGTATCACCTGAACACAGCACTTTGAGCATGAAGGGAGGCATTATTCAGAATAAATGGATTATCAGGGAAACCAGCATAAATGAGTCAATAAAACTGTTAAGCAGCCAGCCAGCCAGCGGTGGCCAACATGATTAATCGCAGGCATTCCAAGATTGGATTTATTTTGTCTTTTATTTCTCCTTTAATGACTAGCTGTGAACACCACTCTTAATATATCGCCCGTGTTTCTAGATTACCGGTGACTAATGAGGATTCAAAATGGCCGTTATCTACATTAATGTCTTTTTATTTGAAAAGTCAATACTGCCTGTGTGTGTGAGGAATATTCTAGTGAGAGCGACTTGCAGTGATCCGTTACAAGCCTCCCAATTAAAAGGGTTTTGGAAAGCATTAAGGTACGCTGGCATGTATATGACTGCACTGGAGTATCATTATATTTATAATTTTCTACCAGTCGTGATGTTATTCATTCAAATAACTACAAGATTTTCCTTTGCTTTTCCATTTATCAACCTGATCCACTTATAAGTATATTTACAATCCCTCCACATCCATCTGAATTATTAAAACGCTCCAATAGTTCGTTGCTACCTATTTTCTCCACAGAGGGTCAATGTTCTACATTAGCCCATAGAGGTACAGTAAATTCTTGGTGGAGGGCTCTCAGAAGGCCCCGTGTTGAAGCAGGAGCTATATCTCCTGCTTCAACACGGGGCTCTCAGAAGGCCCCGTGTTGAAGCAGGAGATATAGCTCAATTTAATGAAAGAGTCCAGCTCAGTAATGACCCCGGTGATTCATATATTTGTAAAGGAAATCAATCCCACATCAGCTAAGTGCAGAAACGGGATCTTCTGCAGCCTTAAATCTTGGCATTGGGTAATACACCCTAAACTTTAGTTTACATTAAACCGGAGTATGTCATTGATGTGCAGAACAAGACATATGAAGTTCATTACAGAGCTGAAAACAGGTATGAGGACAAAACATTGACTCCAATAATGGGCTTTAGAGAGAGAATGTAAAACGCAGGCCCAAGGCGGTGCTTTGTCAGACTGGACTGTTGTGCCACCAGACTGTTGTTCTTTCCATCTATGATTTAACACAGCCTAGCATGGCTAGATGGCACCCGGGAGAGGACTTGATTTTCATGTTTGCCAATCTTCCTTTACACCTGCCTGTGGTGACCATAAATACACTTTTATGCCTCCCGGAGAAATGCTTAAAGTAGCAGTTTATCCAAGTCCTGTATGGACTTGCATGGCAATATTCTTGATTGATGACAACAGCAAAGTTTAGAAGACGCCCCAGAGAGTTTTCCAATCTCGTTTGTCTGGGAGTTTTACATTTGAGCATAATTCCCGCTCGGCTGTATTTATGTAGGGTTTGGATTCCTCTGCTCTGCGTCTTTTGTTCCCACAGTTCACTAATGAGCGAGAGCACCACCAGTGGCCATGATCATCTGAAAGGGCATTTTGTGGAGGGATACTGAGATGTGGTCCACCCAGAACAGGACAGTGTGTATAGAGCTTTTTAAAAGGCAAATATATTGCTCTTGGTCCATTTATCCTTTTCAGGATCATATTTGGATTTAGGCTGCTCATCATCACAGCTGGGTAAAACTTAACAAGTTTTTCTTTATGATTTATCTATTTTTTTTCCCAATAAATAATTATTTTCCTTAATATTTTGCCTTCACATTGCCCAAATGGTATACAGCAACTAACAGTAGCTATCATTTTAAGAAATGGTGACAAATGAGGAAGCTTTTGCATTTGAAAAGCTAAACGGGAAATGTTTGGTTTGTTTAAGCGACAATAACTTAAAGTATTAGTTGATTATCAAAACTGTCTCTGTTGTAAATGCACTAATTGATAGGTCAAAGACTCCTTTCAGCACTTGTCTTCAGATCTGTAGAAAGATTCCAGTTCCCTTATTATGTAGCTCTTGGGTTCACAAAACATTTTCACAACCCATTTAACTATAACACAATATGTGCTTACATTAATTAAAATAAATCTAACTACAGTAGTTTTTTTTTTTTTTTTCAAATCCTCTCCTTGATGTGACAGCCGTTTAAAAGAAGCATATTTAAATGACAGAGCGAGGATCACTGAGTGCTGTTACCATCTTGGCACCTGCTTAACGCCTCTTCAGTGAGCACTATACTAAGACTGACAAACTGGGAGGTCTGAGTACAAAATGGAATGACCCTCTGCCAAAATAAAACCCAGCTGGGCTATACTTGGAGAAGTGGCCCTTTAGCTTTCTCTGGGATTGATATATGGTAGCAGAATGACAGAGCGAAGCTGTCCCACCCAGCAGCTCTAAACTATCATAAATACCTCCCATCACAGAGCTGGGTGGGTCAGTCCTGGGACTGGCTCATATTATTCTTTTCCAACAAAATTTTCCTTTAATATTATCGTTGACTGACTTTCAGTGGAACAGTATCGCTATGATAAGATACCATAAAATCTTTCCATAAAACTCAAATACTGACCACAAGCCAACTGTTTAAAAAAAGGGGGAAAAAAAGAGTTTTGTCTGTAATGTGTAGCAGCAGTTTAAACATCGTTAATTTGTTTGTGATTCACATTACTTTGCCATGTTGTAACATACATCATCAAAAAAAGTATTTTTACTAATGCTTACTAAAGATTCTGATCTCAACCACATAACGATATGAGCCCTAGTTTCACATAACGTCTAACCTTAAATGACAAGTTCATCAACAACATAGGCCTCAATGTCACCACTTTATTCTTATGTGAAAGATATGTTGATGAGGCATTGACGCACACTGAGCTATTTTAATACAGAGGACTAAATTCATTAATTGCTGTCATCACATCAATCCAAGGCCGAGCTAAAGGAGATGACACCCGGGCAAAATTAACAGCTTTCAACAAATACTCTACAAACAATGTCAATTCTAAAAACAAGTTAACAGCTGTTGGAGAGTGAGATCTTAGAGAAGAAATATATTGTAGGTTAATGACAGACAGAGCAAATAGAGATGTGTGTGTGGCAGTGCCTGAATGCAGGTATTGGTGTAACTCATTCTCTTCCTGCACAATGTTTCCATAAAATAATTAAGTGTCTAAACTAAGCCTACATTGAGGTCATAATAAAGGAGGGAAAGGTGGCTGGTGACACAAGTTTATTAACCTGATCCATGTGTTTGGATTGTGATCACTTTTTTTCTGATATTAAAGGCCCTGAAAACATCAGTTTCTTATTAGGATTGATAGTGTCCTACATGAACACACAAATTTGTGCCAAAATTCGAATAGTTTTGGTTACTTTGCGTGAGAGATTTCTCTATTTATGTTTCTGTTTGATGCTCAGTGGAAAAAAGGTTATGTCATCATGCAGCAATCAGGATTTAACAACACTTAAATCAAAATCAGATGACACTTGGTGGTTAGTTCGCCAATTGTGTGAGGCTGCTGTCAGTCAAATCTGATCAAACCACACCCGCACACAGTCCTGATGAAGCAGATTAGATTTTTAATTGTTGCTTATTTAGATATAATGATTTAATGTTTTAAAGAAAGACATTAGATTTTAAGAGATTAGATTTTTCATGTTTTCATGTGGGGTCAGACAAAAATGTTTGGGAACCCACTGCTGTACACTCTCTTTCAAAACCTACTGAACTATAGCTTATTTCAAAATGAATAGCTGCTCTTCCACCCTGATATTTCCACAATTAACAAAGCTACTGACACATAATCAGAGAGCTGCCCTAATGCCTGTTATGGGATCCGGAGTAAAAACTGACAGTGGTGCTCTGAGCCTGAAGAATCAGACGGAATAACCGGCCCACATGGCTCCACAGATAGACACACAGTAATGTAGCATTTAGAGTCACATTACAGCGCCTTATGCTTGCCTAGTCAATAGCAAGATGATTGGTTGGCAGTGGCATGTCTAGTTAGCGGAATATTGTTGTGCTTGACATTTATCATAGCTCCAGGGTCGTGAACTTGGAGCTAAACAGCAGCCGAATCATTAAATGCGAACGGCTACGGCTTCGACAACTCGAAGGCACTGGCATGTGTTTTCATGCTGAAACGAGTGACTAACTTCCGCTAAGCTAAACACGTCTTTGTTCAAACTGGGACATTACGCACTAAGAGGGGACATATAGTCCAGGGTTGGTGAAACAATGGCCGCTTTAAAAAGCAGATTATTTGGTGAATTTGATATTAATACGATTTACTATTATAGATGGATGTCTTCCTCTAAATCAAGTCATGAGTTTTGTCTAGAAAGGCCAAGGCAGAACAATCATTTCTATTTAGACTGGTTAATTTCAGCATACTCAGTCCTTTCGCCTGAAGGGCATAATAATTGTACCATGCCAAAAAACAATTGGTAAAAAGACTGAATTGTCTTTAAATATGTAAAACAATTGCTCCAAGGAAGTTGTTCATCTCTGCTTGGGGAACATTCTGACTCCAATCCTACAAATTTTTATTAGCAACATCTCAGCCATGTTTTCTGACATGTTTCTGACATTCAAAAACATTTCTACCGTGACTGGAAATTAAACAAGAAGAAGGCTCAGTTATCAGATCAATTAATTCAGAAAGTTCAATAAAAAGAATCCAAATAGCTCCATTTCCGCTTTTAAGCTTCAAGCAAATAGGATGCTCAATAAAAAAAAAGATTGCACTGGTCCTCTCTGTTAAAAAAAAAAAATCAATAGCTAGAGGACAAAGAACCTATAGCCATCACTTAATTCTCTTATCAGTGTGATTTAGGGGACAAGGATGATGTTAAATTACTGTAAATCCTTATCTTTGACTTTGTGGGTGGTTTATGGCAGTTTCAACAGCAGTTCAGAGACAGCATGTCCATACCTTCTGCTGGATACACGATTTATAGCTTTATTACTCTTTGTCTAAAAGAGCACAGAAACATATAATTGAAAGGAAGAGATAGCAGCTAGAGAGTGGAAGAGCTGGAGAAGGGGGCATGCAGGAATGAGAATCATCATTGCTAGAGACATATCACAGCGACAGTTTTATGGCTAAAGAACCGGCCCTCTGTGTTTTTGGGGCTCATTTTTATGAAACGAGCGAGATCCAATTTTCTGATTCATCTGCAAATGGTCCGGACTGAGTTTAGTATTCTGACGCCGGGCCTTCACACTGGCCTACATGAGCTTAGAGGTCACTGAGAGGGCTCCAGGAGCTGAAGTCATGAGTTTGCACTCACACTGTCACAGGCCCGCTCATATTTTTGCCCTTAGTGACAACAAGCCTATTGCTCTCCCTGATAAGGCTTCAGTGTGCACAGTAATGGGAATTAAGCAGGGCATAAGTCACGGAGAAATTGGGTGACAGCAGATCAATAGATAGTGGTGAAGCCTCTGGGACCATTAGTGAAGAGGACCCCTTTGTTTGTTCACTGGTGGAGAGAGTTAGTGGATGTTCAGTTCTGAATTAACTGTCGAAACTAAGAATACATTGAGCTCATAAGAGGAGGGGGAAAGGTGCTTGGTGACACGAGTTCATTAGACTGACCTGTGTGTTTTTGAAAGCAGTAGGATATCATTCTGAGGTCATATCAACCTCTCGCTTATTTCCAAAGCACAAGCAACATCTTGTTGTTACATGCTGCAAAGCAACCAGCCTGAGCCAAAACTAAGATTATTTCCTTTCTCTTTAAATCTGTCAGTTATATTTTTGACTAATAGATTGATACACCCAAAATAAACACAAAAATAGGCAGAGATGGATATGTCAAAACCCACTGACTCTTGAAAGGTAACCCTGTGGCACTTTGAAGCACTTTTGTTTTTAGCTTTTACATTTATAACTATTTTGTGTATTTAAATCAGTTGTGTAAGTCTGCTGTGTTCAGTCTTGTCCCGTCTGTCCTGCTATAATATGAACACTATGAACACAACACCAAGTGTTACCTCACATCTCCCTGGACAAATAAAACCAAAACCATCTGCTTGGCCAGATACAACTCGAGGTAAGTGAGAAATGCTCAATTGAACTTTGAGTGAACCAACCCTGTAACAAGTCCTCCAACCAGAACGACCATATAAGTGGTTTGTTCTGTTGAATGAAAAGTGGTCTCCCGAGGGTTTGAGCCTTGTGTTTTGTCATGTTGTTCCATCCACCCTGACCTCCACCCTATACTGACTGTGTCACTCTTTATACAAAGTCACTTGACTTCCTCCTTTGCTCCCGTAACAATTTCTACCACTTCAAGAGAAGCAGCTTGCACAGATGACCTGGGCCATTTTTGAAGGGAAAGGACCGTCTCCAGAAAATAATGAAAAAGGCATGAATGGTGGTCTCTTCAAATTACTTGTTTTGTCTTATAATAGTTCAAAATCAAACTATATACAAATTACAATGATATAAAACAGAAAACAACAAATTCAAACAATTCTTGCATTTGACAAACCAGAACCAGCAGATGTTTGGTGTCTTTACATTAAAAATAACAATTAATTGACAATCGAAATTGTGGTTGATTAATTTCATGTCAATTACTTGACTTAACAGTGCAGAACAACAACCAATTTAGTGATGAACCAAGAAATCTATCTGCTTTAGCAATACTGTTTTCAGTTTTCTTTCCTTTGTCTACAGATAAAGTGTGTTACTGAGAGCGTGTGTGGCATATGTTTTTGTGGACTGTGGGAAAAGCGTACAGCGCGATTAGAGA
Source organism: Toxotes jaculatrix (assembly GCF_017976425.1). Classification (NCBI taxonomy): domain Eukaryota; kingdom Metazoa; phylum Chordata; class Actinopteri; family Toxotidae; genus Toxotes; species Toxotes jaculatrix. The sequence continues at coordinate 13,288,317 of NC_054414.1, read as the reverse complement.
CACCCTGCAGCCATATGCCGGAGCTAGAGGATGGAAATGCATTAGCCCTAATCTTTACAGTGTTCAAAATGATTAGCCAGAACATGTGACATCTCCGATAAAACAGATTCCCCCATTAAGTTCTTAAGGCAAATGCATATTGTGGCCATCACGCCGAGACATTCCCACTTAAATGCACAGATAATTTGTTGTTGCATTGCATTATTCCTGCCCCATAACCAGACCCCAGCCGAGTGAGCAATGTGCCAATGATAACTAAAGATATTAATTAGTATATCACGATGGCAGCACATGCATTTTCACTATGAATAAATTCCAAACCATCGGGTTATGATTTAATTATGAATTATGTAAAGGGTTGCCATGAATCATTTAGGTCTATGCATTTTATTAGCTAAATGGGAGAGCAGAATGTGGGCATATCACAATGATGAGGATCTACACACTCGAGTGATGACAGCACGAGTACAAGAATATTTAGTGACTTTAACACAACTCCATGTAGGTTCCCTGCTAATGGGAGAAAACATTTCACACTGATGAATAATTGACAAAAGATGTTGTTTAATGGCTGTTAAAGGGTTATGTTTACCCATAGGCCTTAAGTTTTAAAACTTTGTTTCTGTGTACATTAAAATCGAGTACTGTATCATAATAAAATCCTCCACATTATACTGTATATTATATGCATTTAAGTTCCATGCAATGTGATGTGATACTTTTGCAAAATGAAAGAGAGGGATTGTTTTGAATCTTTTTTCTATCCAAATATTTTTAGATTTGTTTATTATTGGACAAAATTTTTAGACCAAGCTTTCCCTGAGTGGAGAAGAAATCTACCAATCAAAACTTTGCAGGCTGGATTAAAAATGAAGATACTGACTTCATGTGCCAGAACCAGAAAGAAAGACAGCATCATAAAAATGGCCACAAAAACTGCAACAAGCACGGAGCTTTACAGGTTGTATTGGCTGACCTAAGGCAATAACAAAACTGCAAATTTCTCAATCATCTTGAAAAAGACGAAGTTAGCTACCGCAGCTTCTGCTTCACTAAGACCGACACTGATAGGACGGATATGAAAAACAAAACATGACAAATTGACCTCCCCTCCCCAAAATTGGCAAATGTGAACATGATGTCAGGCAGAACAAATGAAGTGAAACTAAAATGCCAATTCAGTCTAATATCTTTCTAATTTTTGACATTTTATACTCATTTAATTATTTGTCTGACAGGCATAAACATTGTGTAGCTGCCTGAAAAGGATGAAAGCATGAAAGCATGATGGGAAGACTGACTAACACTCTGCATATCTGGACACTTGTTTCTGTTATTTTGTATAGATATCTACACCTTTCTTTTTTCATTTTTTTGCCACTTTTCTTCTTGTCAAGTTGATGTAGTGCCAGGAACAAGGAGTATATTTGGTTTGAAGAGGGCTGTCAAATCAAACTGTCAGGCTGCACTTTTTGATGGAGTCGTATCGTTCACTCATCTGTCAGTCAAAGAGAACGACTGCTGCCAAAGTCAAATTCAAGAGTTGAGAGGAGCAGACTTACATGACATGTCATTGTCTAAGAGAGCAGAGAAGTCTGCAGAGCGGAGTTCAGCTCTGGTTTAAAATGTGTAGGACGTGTATGAAGTGATTCACACAGTAGGTTACTTGAACAACTGCTCTGAAATGCTCATAAAGTTTCCTATAATCTGTGATAAAAACAGAATGTTGCCTAATCGCACAAACAAAGAAGCTCTACACATTTCAGAGCACATTAATCATCTCAGCCTGAGACATCATAAAACACTTCTTCTCACAGACAGTAGACTCGACTCAGGCCAGCCTATAAAATTCAATCATCACAACATTGTCAGACATTGTTCTGGCAAACCAGAAAATTCCCCGACCCGGGGAGAGTCTCTCTCTGCTGGATTGTTATGGTGTTTACTCACACAAGAGGCTTACCCCGAGGCAAGTCCCACACCTCAGCAGCCCAGCTGTAAGTGTCCCAGCCCCCTGGAGGAATAGTCTGTCCTCTCCTGCTGTCCGGACTCTGTCAGTAACCAGCAGCAGCAGGCAAGCAGCCAGGGCTGCCTGGGAACCTGGAGATCAGTAAGAAGAAAGAGCATCAGAGAGCAAGTTATCCATCAGGTACAACAGGTAAAGGGATGTGTAATTTAGAAAACAGCTACCTGTCCAAATCTTGTTCTCTATGAGAAACAGCACTATTCCACTGGCCTTCACATGCTCTGGAATTGGTGCCTTTGTTTGTATTTGATACAGTTTCTCTGTCAATGTTCAGAAATATTTGTGTATGACAGTATTGTTTGGTGAGCAGCACTCAAAAAATAAAAAAACAACCCAAAAAACAAGAATACTAAAAAGTATCAACAACTCGTTGTTGCCCTTTAACTCCCTCTAGTGGAGACTTTTCTATCTGAGCATTCCCGTAATCACTAAACTGAAGGTAAGAAAATAAAGAAAAAAAATAAAAGTGTAAACAGCAGTAACCCAGTGGTCTAAGGTAATTTTATGCCACAGTGCTTTACTTACAGAGGAATCCCTCAGTTTTATAATTATTATTTTATTTGTGCGGCCCAAATATGTATTTATGTATGAGTAAATCTTAAAATTATTGTCACTTGAAAGCAACCTTTTTTTTTTTCTTTTTTTAGGAACTTTTGTCTTCTAGCCACTAGGTTTGACATTTATGTTATTACTTTAAACATGAGAGAAAATCTTAGTGCCTCACTTGTATTAAGACTTAAATCATCTTTAAAATGGTCAAAATCTTTACTTGCAACAGTTTTCACCCACTTACTTACACAACGAATGAGTGATGTGTGATACATAGCAATTATCAGACTAAGATGTTAATGAAAGCTGTGATTATTAACAAGAGCTCTGGTTGATTTCTGAATAAAAGCTTAATTGTAGCAGTTTTATCAGATGCCTTGCCTTTAGCAAAAAATGCCCAGTGTGGTGCCATAAAGATGTAGTTGCACTCTGCTCTCCTTTGTTGACTGGTTTATTCTTTACCTAGAGCCAATTATCTGGAGCTCTTATCCCTGCACTGTAGTTAATAATGCGATCCGCCTCTGACCCCCTGCTCATGTGTCTCACACAGATGTAACCAAGGGACAGCCCTCATCATGGGATCAGTCACAGATACTGTGTGTGTGTCTGAGGTATACCATGACAGAGTTCACACAAAGTACATTTGTCTGAAGATCTGTCTCCCTCTGGGAAATTTTCTCAACACACTTTCATGAAGCACTCACACACAGTCCTGGGTGTGGAGGTGATGCAGCCATGAAACAAAAACAGATTCACACAAAGCGTGTAACCCAAACCATCACATGGTATCTAATTCACAGGTAGCCTGGTGTCATGCTGCTTTTTCTCTTTCCACACTGATACCATGTTTGATGACACAGTATGAACTTATCACCCGTATAATCCGCATGTGGAAAAACTGAAAGCTTGCAGCAACAACAACACTCTAAAAGGGGCAAAGAATTATGGTTATAAGATACTTTTCCCCTGAAAATCAAATTCAGTTAACAGTCAAAGCAAAACATTTTCTCCAAATCATCAGTATTTGATCCTACATCAGTGTAAGTGAACTTCATTGCCATGGCAACACTGCCCCTCTCTGTATGACCACATATATTACATGTCTCCACCTTCAATTTTTCTAGTAAATTGTTTTTATTTATACAGGAAGAAACTGTCTCATATATTATATGTGTGTCTATGTGTGTATTTATCACAATATGGTTTATACATAGTAAACATGACAAAGAAAATTAATGAATAATTGTTTTGTTTATTGTACTTTTGTCCTACACGAAATATGCATTAGTGTTTTCACAGCGTGTTAGGGCCCGGCTTATAGTGCTTTAGTTTTTGCAGCAGTAGAAATTTTCTTAAGTAGTTTACTGTACTTAAACACAATTTTGAGATATTGAACTTGGAGTATTTCCTTTCTTCTTCTTCTTCATATTGTACCTTTCACTCCCTGTTAATCTCACAGGTGTAACTAGTTATTTTGCAGATTAAGACTATCTATAAATGATGTTTACATTTTCATGCAGTAATCCTTTGTTCTATTCAATCAGAAAACAGAAAACAAATGCTCATCTCTAACTCCTAGAAGACATACAACGTCTTGTTTTGTCCAAGCAACAGACCAAAACCCAAAAATCTTCAATTTACTGTAAAGCAACGCCAAGAAAGGGAGAGAATTCTCACACTGAGAACCTGGACTCATAAAAAGTTACGGATAATATTTCTGCTCTTTTAATGAAATCGGTTGCAAAACTTGTGGCAGAATAAATCAACACGGTTGCAGTGGTACACAAGTACAAGATGGCACAATCTTTTTCTCATATCTCCTTTACATGCTCCAATTAAAAGTGGCATGCACTGGCACGCAGCACCGGGACCCCTGACAGTGGGCGTCTGTTTTACAGTCCTATCATAAGAGCTGCAGCAGGTCATATGACCGTTATTAACTATACATGACTAACCGTTTTTGTAAGGTTCGTTAGAGCAGGAATTCGTTCAGTCGCTCTCTTCAGACCCTGCGGAGGATCCTCTGAGACGCAACTTTGCGGTGAGTTGTTTTGTCGTGTTACTATTTGCATGTGGGAGTCGGTTTCGCTCCATGTCTCAAGTCTTAGCCCGGTAACGTATTTATTCACTTGGAAGTCTCTGTCTAGTTCATTGGGTTCAGGTCAAGTCATGTCATGTCAAGGATGTATTTTAACGCCTTTTTCGTGTGGCTAATCTTTGCTGGAGGAGCTAAACTGCGCGTTTTACATTGTCCTCAAAGCACAGTGCTGCTAAACACAATGACAGTCACATGATAGGAGTCAAACTCATACTGTACTGACACAAATGGAACTGAACTCCACCATAACCGCTGCTGTCGCTTTAATCTCGCCCTATCTCGCGGTATTACCGTTCAATCCTTAGCCAACACGGAAGCGCTTGGGATCACTAATTGAATCGTGTGGTATTACATTTGTCTTAAAAAGGGATGTCTTTTCGTAATATTTCCAAAGAGGCGCTGGTCGGATCCATCACACTGGGTGTGGTTTTTGTCGCCGGTTATTTCTTCGGTAAGAGCGAAGGCTTCCGAGACTACAGATCTGAGTTTAGCTTTATAACGTCGCTATTTACCTGTTCGGCAAGGTGTGTATAGGGCAGATAAGTCAGTAGAAGGCAATGAGTTATGAGGCAATGAGTTTTTGGCCTCGAGATACAATGACATTTTATGTAGTCCTGCTGGTTTTACGGAATCTGTACAGAGGAGGAAAACTGTGAAACCATGTGTAATTTTCTTCTTTTCACAGACAAAAAAAAAAGGGGTTCTAAGTCATACAGGGTTTAAAGCTCTGAGTGGAAATACAGCTAAAAAATACAGCAGCTTACAGTGTAGATCTGGGCTTATGTGGTCTGGATCACGGGGGAGAATATTCACTCTTTTGGAAACAGGTGTAATATCAGTATACAGTATAATATCTAGTACATGTTGGGGAAAAAATGTAAGGGTTTAACAATTCACCACTGGGCAATAATTATTCTAACTGGCTGTGTGAAACAGTAATATACTACTCTTATTGTAGCTGTCTTAATACTCTGAATTTTTCAGTTTGGGGATTATGTAAATTAAGAAAACAATGAATGTGATTCATGAAGGACTTTAAATGAATTTAACAGAGGTTTATGGAAACAAAGTAATGCTGCAGGGAGTGGCCTAAATTTGAGTCTTACCTTGAGTGACCTTAAAGTTCCTTTTATCAGCTACGATTATATATCGCACCAGGTGAATATTAAATCCTGCGCATTAGAGATAAAAAAAATAAAACATTACTGAAAGTATTAACATGATGAATCTATTAAAAGTTAAGCTAAAAAAAAAGTTAAAAGGGGTGACAGATAAGTGGGTGGCGTAAGGCAGAACTAGATGAGTTATACACCTCTTGTTACATGCACACCCAGTTAAACTTTCTGAGTGATTATACAGAAAGGTTTAAGTTTGAAGAAGGAGCTCAGTGGTCGCCGTTTTGGCAGTGATGATGATGTCATTGGTGCTGTGGGCCACTTTCTGGAGGTCAGAGACGCCAACTTCAACATCCATATGTTCCACAACAGCTGGACTTGCAGTGTTCAAATACAGAAGGGGACCGTGCTGAAAAATAAATGTGCTGGGTTTTCTAAAAGTGACTCCTTCTACATTAGGCCACAAACGTATCAATCACCCCATATACGCATGATTATGTCAATATAATAAACTTTCCAGAGAAACTGCCTCAGGTTTACAGAGCTGCCCAGTACAAAGGGCAATTCTACTCAATCATTGATTTCCCCATCCAGCTCCTGTTGATTCTGATAATGGTGATTACAAAACTACAAAGTGCTGTCCAAGCAGAGTTCCTGAAGTGGCCACCTGGTGAATATTAGAAACACCTCGTGCACATGCAAACCACAAATTTAGGGAGACAGATGTCACATGAATGTGTCAGCCTGGACTGATTCATTGTATTGTCCTCAATATGTAAAGCTATACTTTCTCAAAATTTCCACTATTCATGTCTTTATCTGTATCTGTTGCTGGTTCAATAATTGCATTTCCTCACTGAAATCATTTAAGTTTTATCCAATTAAAAAAAAAAAAAAATACATTAACTAGACCAGACTTTCAGCTTCCTGAAAGATGTATATGCTGGATGGTAGGTCCCATGACATCACTGTGCTCTTAAGATCCTTATAATTGTTTCACTGTCTGTGTTTGTCCTCAGGGAAAAAGAAATCTTACAGAATGAGCATCTCCAAAAGTCACTGTGGGGGAAAAGACAACCCACTGATGCAGTATGTCCTCAATCACTCCATGAGGGAGCATCCGGTCCTGAAAAAGCTCAGGCTGGTAAGGATGTCTTGGTATCTGGAATAATGCTGTGCTCTGGTACAATTAGGCACCCGCTGTCATAAGATGTAATCATGTTTCACGGTGTAATTTGTAAAACTGATGCAGCTGGTTTCCGCTCTTTGCTTTCAGAGGACAATGGAAGACTCCTGGAACATCATGATGGTCGCCTGTGAGCAGGCACAGTTCATGGGCAATCTGGCAAAACTAATAAACGCCAAGAAAGCATTAGAGATCGGTAAGGGCACTACATTTAACATCACATGCAGATTCTGAAGCATGTACATCTGTCCCTGTTGAGATTCTAGATTCTTTTACTCAACCTTATTTTGGAACCATGGCTTATTTATATCAGGATTGCAAAATGTTTTCTCCTACTTAAATTATTTTCGATGTAAGGTTGCGTCACTGCATCATTATCACTGCTTTCCCTGTCCAAAGTGTTTGTCAGGCACAGACACACTTAAAAAGCTGATTAAAAACCAGAGTACATGTATATGTAGCCAAGAAACCATTTTCTCCCCAAGAAATCTAATTGGGGAAATAAGGTTTCTCCATTTCTATTCTAAGACTTCAGAAATCCAGTTTCTGTAGTCTGTACTGATATTTAAGAAAGCAGATTACTTCAGAAAGGCAGCAGTAACCTGGTTACTTAGGTGCACGTAAACACACTGGCTGTGCAAAAATAGAATGTTATTCTGAGTAACTCTAAAAGCGTCCATTGTGCCCTTTTTTATTGTCATCCATCATGTTGATTTTAGTGCCTCCTCGTTGCATTTGCAGGAGTATACACAGGTTACAACACACTGAACATGGCACTATCTTTGCCTGACGATGGAGTTGTGGTGGCATGTGACATAAGTGAAGAATACACCGGCATTGGAAAACCCTTCTGGAAAGAGGTACAATTCATATCCATGTCTCATTATATGTCAAAACACTGTAAATGTTATTGATGGGTTCAATATATGATGTGTAATACTGCTGTATTATTCCCATATTGCAAAGTGCTGATCAGTGCAGAGGATTTTCATGCACCACAGGTAAAAGACATACTGTTTGACACAAGTTTGTGCATCTGCATGTGGAGCAGACGTCAGTGTCTGTCTTTTGTGTGATAAAAGACGACCACTGTACCAGTCTGCCAAAGGGTGCAGCACACCACAAAACAATTACCAACCCAAGTCAATGGACAACCATTCTCACAATCAATTAATCGTTTACATCATATACCAAATTTCTGCTGTTTCCAAATTCTCTAATGTGAAGATCTACTTGTTTTCTCAGTTTTATTTTTACTTGACTGTCTTCAGGGTCTGGACTGTTGGTCGCATAAATAAAAGCAATTTGAAGACATTTATTGGCGTCTCAGAAATTGCGATCTGCAATTTTTTGATTCTTTCCATTAAATGATTAATTGAAAAAAAATAAATCGCTTGATTTGTAAATAATGAATTTAACTATTAGTTGCAGGCCAATGGGAGTGTGATGATAGAATGTCAAAAGAAGCACAGATTTGATTTTACACACTTAACATTTGATTTTACACAATTACACAATTTTACACAATCCACCTCATTCTCAGTGTTTCAAATCACACAGTACACTGAATAACTGGAATAAAATTTTATTTTAGAGAAAATCTGCTTACATGCTTTTTCCTATGCATTCTTGCTTACACAAGCAAGTCAAATATTTTGAAAAGGCCCAATACATAGTTTGTGTACAATAAATAAACTTACAGACAACAGTACCTATGCTGATATCTCTTCTCTTTTACCTTTAAAAATATTATTTTTTCTGTTTACAGGCTGGAGTTGAGCACAAAATTGATCTACGCATACAGCCGGCAGTGAACACTCTAGGTGCGGTAAAACATTTCTTAACTCTCTGACTGGACACAATTTCCTAAATCAAAAGCTACAGCCCTCCTGAAGTCTTGTGCCTTAATTTTTTATGAAAGAATACAGTGGGATTAAAAGATATTTCACATCTACAGCTGCTGTAATCTCACTGGGGCTGTTGCCCTGTCATTGCCTTAGCTTAAGGTTTAAGGTTTATGAGAACCAACCTTTCTAACCCAGTTTCTGTGTCCTGCAGAAATCCTCTAGAGGTCACTGTAACTGAGGTTTAACAGAGGTTTTTAAGGTCATAGAGTTAAGTATAAGAGCAGATTTCAACAGCTCAGACCAGGTATGATCTTATCGCAATTCATTCTGATATGAGAAAGAGGATTACTGATTATATGACAAGCTGAAGAGGTCAATTCATAGTAACCCTGTATTGATAAATTATTATCTTTGCAGAGTTCATGGCAGAGCTGCTGCATTGTATTGCATTAGATTTTACACGTGTACCTAATAAACTTTCCACTGAGCCTATTGCAAGATCCCACTGCAATTTTATTGTACCCTAATATTATCAAAATATTTCTGTTATAATTAAAAGAGCAATTATCAATGGTGGAAAGGAATTAACATTTACTCAAGTACTGTACTCAAGTACAATTTTCAGGTACTTAATACATAGTATTTCCATTTTCTGCAGCTTTATAATTTTACTTCATTACATTTCAGAGAAAATTTCTTCTTTTAACTCCACTAAATATACTTACTAGCTTTAATTACTAGTGATGCTACAGATTTAAGAAAAAACAAAAAACAAACAAAAACAAAACGGTTTTACATTGGTATAAGATCAGACTATTGATCTGGAGCAAAATCAACAAGCTACCCAGCAGTATTTGAAATAATTAAACTTACACAAAACTTTATCAGCTTCAACAGCAAAGTGATACAGACATGTAGGTATCAGTAACCCAGCACCACAAAATCTACAGCCTGCAAAATGATCATACAGCATACAATCAACATATCTTTTAAACAATATTTTAAAAAACTGAACATTATACCCTTCATGAAGGCAGGATTTATATTAGACTTGTACTAGTTTTAGCTTGGTGCACCTAATAAACTGCCAGTTGGGTATATAATCCAACAAGATCAAATAACTGGCTACCATGCTATAACTGACAAACTAAAACATAACACTTGATATTGTTCCAGTGTTGTGTTTTAATGATTTCCGTAGCAATTACTGATGTGGTCGGTAACGTGGAAGCTGAAATCAGTTTCCTTAATTATCAAAACACCACACGACAGTCAGGTGCAGTTTAGCACACAGGTGCGTTTTAGCTAACCCCGTTCAGATAAGCTAGTCACATGTGAAATAACACAACAACAGAAATCACAGTTTCAATCATTTCAACTTTAAATGCACCATAAAGACACAGACAAATAAAAGCAGCTGACCGGTACATAAGGTTTGCTTCAATACCTGGATTCCGGTCGTCCTTCCGCAGAGGAATCCATTTGCTGCTCCTCTGTAAATCCTGCAGTGTCTTTAAAAACACCAGTGTAAAGTCTCTCTGAATCAGCTGAATACACAAACGTGCTTTAGTTCACTTTTGGAAATGTTTGTTTTCGCTTTATTCAAATGTTGAATGGCGGAAGGACTGTGACGACGACTAGTGACGTCAGGTGCACAAATCGTAGAAGAAGTCAGCGCGCGATCACGTGTCCTTTGTTTTTGTTTTTGTTTTCTTTTCTTTTCCCCACTTTATTTTGTTTTTTTATTATTTTAGTAACCAGTATATATATGTAGTGGAAATCCTACCAATCTATTATAATAATAGTAATAATAATAATAATTTCATCAATATAATTCAGTGTACTTATCTAAAATTAAGTAAAAAATCAATACACATGTTCAAACTAAGGCTATATGTAAATGATACCGCCTGTTTATTGCACACTACTTGCTCATTAATGCCTTTAATCTTAGATCGCAGTCTGTTAAATTACATTAAGGCGTCTATATAGTTGATCTAAACAATGGTAAACTCTGTTTATCTGCATCAGCCTATATGGCACAGTTTGTGAACCAGACTGATCTATTTATCTCGTGGTTTTTATGGTTTCAACCCTTGGTTGTATGGTGGTGCTACAACAGCTAACACCTTGTGCAGCAGCTGTTACCAATGCAATGTAATGATGTAATCTTATCGTGTCATTTTTCTGTCTTTCCTGTGGTTTCTTTCAGATGATCTCCTTGCTGCTGGTCAGGCTGGAACATTTGACTTTGCCTTCATTGATGCAGACAAAGTTAACTATGACAACTACTATGAAAGGTCTCTGCAGCTGTTGAGGAAAGGCGGCATCATTGCCATCGACAATGTAAGCCCTTTACCCAAGACAGGTATTGAAGTTTGACTTCTAGCAGTAGGATATTTCAAGCAGCTTAATCTTATAAACAAATGTTTCCTGCAGGTGCTGTGGGGTGGGAAGGTGCTGAATCCGGCTCCTGATGACGCAGACACTCTGGCCATTGACAAGCTAAACAAGAAGTTGCACAAAGATGCTCGCATCAGCCTCAGCATGCTCACAGTGGGAGATGGGCTTACACTGGCTGTCAAACTATAGGATGTGTGTGAGAGGTTCAATAGATATTTCGTATCTGGGATATGTGATGGTAGCTGTAACATATGTACGTGTTACTGTCTGGGATCATGTTACTAAAGGTTAATATGGAGATCAAGGAACACTGTATTTTTAAGTGATTTCAGTGTTATGTTTTATTACAGGACACAAGGATGAAAAAAGAAAACAAACTGTACATGTCATTTGTTTCTGAGTGCACGATTATTTAACCAGACTAAATACTGTTCTCCGGATGTCTAATTACATATTGAAGTCAAATTACAAGAGGATAAAGGTTGTTTTCAGGACTTTATTGTAAAGGTAGACACACACCAACACACAAACTGCATCCTGATTAGTGTCACAGTCCTCAAAAATGGGAAGAAAAGTGGATGATACACTCAGATATTCTTTCACTCATGTCACACTGAGGAAAATAAAAATCCATTTAGCATTTTCCTGCAACTTATAAGCAGGTATTTAAGGTAATGGGGGTCTAAAACGCATCACACAGCACAATTAAGCTTCTCTAGGAAGGGAAGGTAAGTGAAGACCTGCCAAAATTGATAAGCATCATTTTGTTGGAGTAACCCTTCCAACAGGCAGGGTCACTACCAAAATATAAATAAAATGTGCAAATAAAACAAAGGAGAAAGAGCTTAAATAAATGTGCAAAATAACAGCTCAGATTTACATTCTACATTTTCACACTTCAGCAACATATCAAGGTTGTGTTTATTTGAAACCATTCCTGGATGATCAGACTAAGGAAGCCAACTCTCAACACCCAGAGGAGGGTTTTTCTTTCATAATGGAGAATAAATTGGCAGAAGGAGTAACTGATAATAGATACATGTGCCCGAAACATGACTAGTTAATATAACCACAACAAAAGGAGGCTACTGGAAAGTTTTCCATCTTAACAGTGCATAATTTTTTTTGTTTTGGCTTCATCTTTTTAAAATATCTGTTGCTGACCAGATAGGAACACTTGGGGTCAGATTCAGCTGATATTATTATGAAATGGCAGAGCAGATCCTCATGCCTCCAACTCTAGGCCCAGACCTAGTTTGTGACCACCAGCATTGATATTCTTCCCATCCACCAGTGCAGAGAGGACCAGTTTCATACCTGAAATAAAAACAAACATTTTTAAGTGAAATCAAGCTCCATAATGTTTGGTAGTGTTTTCAAATGTACAGTAAAGATGGTCCATACCAGGTCGTAGAGTCTGGGTGTATCCAATTCCTACCAAGCTGGCATTATTCACCTTAGCCTGGAAAAAAAATGCATTATATGATGTAACTAGAAAGCATCCAATAAGCACATCTGGATCCAGATCTACATAAGAACAAACAGTAACAGACAATCATGGGATATAATCACTTGTTCCTTAGCCTATAACCTTATTTTCCACCAAATTCCAGCAGAAACAGAAAAATAAATCTAACTACCTTGGGAAAAGTTTTAAAAAAGGCACTTACTGATATGGAAGCACTGGGGTCTAACTGATATTTGGCAGCAATTCCAAAGCAAGTGCCATTGCTGCCTGCTGTCCAGGCAAGATTTACAGCAGTCTCCAGTTTGTCGTTTACCTTCTGGTAAATGGATCCGCCAAACTCTGAACCATTGTTTCTTGAAAAAAAAAAAAAAAAAGAAATTGAATATGAGTATGTTTCAGTTTTACCTGACAAAATACCACATGATAAACTGATCAGTGAGCTCTTTGGAAAGCTATTTGCATTTCTCTGGAGTTAAGGTACTCATCCTGCTTTGTTCAAATATTTGTTGATCCTAAAACATACACATTGGTGTGGAGCTGGAAGTCCCCAGTCTTGTAGCCAACTGCAAAGTTGCTTTGGGTCATCTTGGATTTGGCTGTGTCAAAGGTCATCTGGTAACCTGCCAGCCAGCCCTCATAGCCAGCTACTGCTGCTCCATGGATAGTAGGACCAGCAAAATCTAAATCTACATCAACACCAGCATTGAGGTATTCCCTTTTATAGGCTGTCTTGACCTTGCCACTCTTCTTGCTGTGAAATAACAAAAAGAGAATGAAAAATTAAGGAGCAAAGGCAGAAGAGTGTTCTTTAAGCAGTGATTTTTCAATTAACATATAAGCTGCAGCTTACCCGGTATTTGGTGAAAATGTAGTGTCAAAAGTAAGTTTCAGCCCTTTAGTGATCTAAAGAAGAAAATCAATCCATCAGTCACACTTAATTTAAAGTAAGGTGTCATTAGTGGGATGATCAGCAGCATCACAGAGTTCTCAATTTACCTGATCCTCAACACAAATTTCTGTTCCAAGTGTGTTTTCCGTGGTCCACTTCTCTGTGAATGTCAGCCCATACTCAGCCCACTTGTACTTGGTTTCCAGGGTTCCAGTGACTTTGCTGGTGTCTACATTGGATGAGCCTGACGTTTTAAATTCCTAAAGTGAATACAAGAGGAAGTTAACAGTAAAGGTTGGAGAAGTTCATCATCTATCACACAGCTGAAATTTATGGCGCCACTTAATAGCCAAATGGTTACAGCACATAACACATAGCTACAACACCCATGGTCTGAGTCTGGCCTACTGATCTTTACAATCAAATGTCCAATAAAGATAATTCTATAAAAAGACATGAATTTACCATATCCGTATCATAAACAAACACTTCCGATAAGCTTAACTTTCTTATTAAAGAATTTGGACCACTGTACAGTACGTATGGAGTTGAAGATTTTAGTTTAAAATCTTCAAGTCCATACATAAACTTGTGAAGGTCAGACTGTAACATTTGTTCTAAATTACCTCAGACACAGTCTGGCATTTTGTTACAGAAATTCAGTTGACATATATGCTAATAATGTAGTATTTATGAAAATCTAGTATCAACTGATAGTACCTACTGCACACTGCTGTCTATTTATAGTAACCGTTATACGCACCACTCCACTTGAAGACTTTGTCTTCACATCAAGCTTAACCATTCCAAAACCTGCAAGGACAGTGACAGAGAGGAACTACTTCTTGAGCTTGGTAATGCATTTCAAACAGCCAGCCTGTCCTCTGAAGGTCAATAAATAAACCCTTATAAAACTGCCTTTTATCTTGCTTCCAGTTACCATATCCCTTATTGAAGATGTCCTTTGCTGATTTTCCAAGGTCTGCATATGCTGGAGGAACTGCCATTATGCTGTCACAAAAATAAAAATGCAGAAAGTGTAAATGGTGAAAAGTGAACATTTTCACCAGTGCATGTAACAATTTTTTGGTTTAACACATTTATAAGTTTAATTACAACAAGGGCTCTAGCTACCAAAGCAAATGCTAAGGTGTGTGAATATATAGTGAATATATTATGAGAATAAATGATGAATGAACAATCTGTTTGCCAATCTGTAAATTAGGGGAAATCTGCACTATTTCTTCAGTTTTGGCAATGGCCTGACTACTGATTTAAAGTTAACTTTCAAACTCAAACACGTTATATTGAATAGTTTTTGGGTGTTGTCCTTAAAGTTTCTGTTGCCACGCCTCTTCATTGTCAAGGTTAGACTGAAGGTTTGTCTGAAACACTTCAGTCTGCTTACACTGACCAGGAACATGTCTCTTTTCAGGCACGAATATTATTATCAAATCTGTAGTTTGTAGAGTATAACGCTTGATAAAGTCTATGCAGAATAATGTAAAATGTAACTGAAATCATTTAATGTGAATTAGACACATACGCAGTCGGAGATTGCTTGTTCGTTTTACGATTCACATAGGAATTCACTTTTGCCAAAGAAAACAGATGTTATCAACACAGTCACTGTATTTTGAAGGAGTTTGAACACAGTGTGGTAGGGGGCGTTTTCGGGCTAGCAAAGGTTTGACAGTTTCACAGCCATTTTGCTGACATCCCAACAAAATAAAACACGAATAACCCGAGTAATTATATGGCTTATTACTTACTAGTATTACTGATGCTGTTGATGATGTTGCTGTCAACTTGTAAGATTTAAAAAAGCGACAGAAAACGCTGCAGACACCGGTGTAGGACGATATGGAGGAGACACTGCAACAAACACCCTCCTGACCTCGGCGCTGCCAAGACCCGAAATGTTAGCTGTTTAATTTGTGCCCGTCTGAAATCGGAGCGAAATGATCATTTTGTGATTCTCGACGAGTCCATTTACTATTTCTTGTATGGCGTGACAGCAGCAAATGAAATTATTTTCATTTGCACAAGTTTTTAATGACATATTTGTGCAACCAGCACACCGGCAAGTGGAAGACTGCTAAATCACCATGGCAACCACTACGCCAACGCAATGAACGTTTCCTTTTTTAAAAAAACTTACTATGAAAAAAGAAAAATACCAAAAATATGTAACATATGTTACACATATTTAATATTTATAGCAGTTAGAAAAAAAACAATCTATAACATAAATATTTAATATTTATTATACAGTATTTCACAGCAGTAATGTCATATTCCTTAAGTTATATGAATAACAGAGTAACTTAGAAAAGGCAATCTTTGTCCATCTTATTGTTTGTAAAACTGGGGGTACTTCATACATGTCCCCTCAAAATCACATGCTTATTATTGGTTGGCATGCACAGCAAACAATAGTTTTCAACAACTTAAGAAACTTTATCTCTCATGCTTCAGAACTGCAGAAAGTATCTGTGACATTAATTATATGGTGGTGCAGGAAAAAAAAAAACACTGGTCTTTGATTTCAGCTCTTTAATGATGGAAATGACTGAACAAGACATGAAACAAGTTATGTGGCTTTGCAGGAGCATATGAATATTAACAGCATTGTTCCTCAATGAATGGTCGGCTTCACTCAGAATATGCATGTTCCTAACGTGCTGTATTGACCAAAACAATAACAACATCTCTTACTATAGTGGCAAATGTCACTCAATGAAATGTAGAGGCCGATCTGAAATCAATATTACACTTAAATAGCACATTGTGTTTCAAACAAATACATAGTTAAGAGCAACTGTAAACATATTTCTCCATGTGCATGTTGCTGTAACTCTGTATATGAAATATAAAAATACCTATCAACATTTACAAAATGAAATAAATTAATATAAACAACTACCTACAAATTTAAGGGTCATTACTACAGATTCATGTCAGATGATTAATAAATGGGAAAGCTTAAATGGTACTTGGGTCTTGCCATTTACACTTTATGAAGATTTAAAAAAGCACTATACAACTATACAACTATCCAACAGTAAACATGAAAGACTTGGGACATTTCTACACAGAGAGACCTATTGTGACACTCAAGGTAATTGGCAAATGAAATTATATTTAAGACAATTGGAAAAAAAATCTTTCTTTATACGTATTTGGCTGATAAAGACATTTCTTGAATGTATCTTTTCTAGATCTGGAAAAAGCAGCAAACAATATAAAACTAGTAGTGGATCTATGTTGCAGTTTATCTTAAGATGAGCCACCGATTGTTCTGTCAGCATTTACTGACAATGTCAAAATGTGATCTCAAGGAATGCAGAAGACTCCCACAACATCTTCTCAACACGATGACAAAAATCACTATGCATAAAAAAATCATTAATGTAAGGTAGATCTTTACATATTGCTTTAACAGTGGTCCACAGAGTTATGCTTTGATAAATTACAAAGAGGGAGGTAAGACAAAACTTTCAGTCAACAATCAAAATCTAAACCTTGAAATGATTAGGTATTTTAATTGCACAAGAAATGGTTAACTGCTGGGCAGGATTAGGTACACTGCTGCCTGAGAATTTTTGGATGTGGCTTCCTTTTATCATGTGCTATCCAGATACTACGTTTTTAAGTTGGGAGGTACCGAAAAATGCAGTTCATGCTACATAAAATGATATCCCTTTTGAGGAAAAATGAGCAACCAGTCAATGAGATGTATCTCCACTGTGTTCAGTTTTCAAGTTGAGAAAAGAGTGCTAATCAGGCTTTTAAGAAACTCTGCACGGTTCTGTGGATTTTGTTTAATCCTCCTAAACATTGTGACAGGGGAAGCAGGTTAGAAGCTAAGTCCCAGAATATAAGAAGGTATGGCTCTGTGTATCCCATCAGGCCACGGTGCTGACAGGATGACATCAGTCGTCTTTGCAGATGAAGATATCAAACACCGCCTCAGTTGGCAACTTGACAAAGCAGACAAAACAGCACAGGTTAAGTAATGTCTGACAGTACCGCTGCTGCTCCTGCTCTTTACCCAATCATCCTCCTCATCACAGCGGGTCTAGAGAAGGGCCAGCAGTACTCGTTGGGGACGGGCCCATTGACATTGCACTCGAAGAAAGAGAACATGGGGAACCAGATGCGAGCTCGTCGACTCTGCTGGTAGGCCCGGGTGTTGGCTAGAGTGTGGTAGTACAGGAAGAGTCTGGTAGTGATGTAGAAGGCTATGAAGACGTCGATGGAGTAGTGTTCATGTGCAGCCAGGATGAAAAAGATGCCGAAAAGATTGAGGACCCAGGACAATGTGTGGATGAAGTTCCAGCTTCGTGGAGTGTCTGTGTAAAAGACACAGTTTTGAATATTTATTTTGATTTTTACTACACAAACCAGAAATACAACATATTCCTGTGTGACAGGTTATTTCTGTCCAGTTCAGACTTGGGCTCTCTACTTTTTAAATTTCAACTGTAATACCAAAGAAAAACACAGTGTGGCAACAAAGGGACAGTGTATCCAAACATGGTAACTTCCTCACGATTTAGTACTTCAAACCTCTGTTTTCACTGTTTTTTTAAACAGTTCACAATTTCTCATGATGTTCTTTTCAATTTGTGAAAAGAAGCCCAACACTCCTGGACAAATAAAATGTAAGTATGTAAAATGCAGTAAAATGTGCAGTTATTATTCCAAATTCATTTCACCTCATTCGTAACGTTAAAGGATAAGGGGCTCTTTAAGTGGTTCTGTTCCCCATTGACTGTAAAACTAAATTAGAAAAATGGCTGTCAATGGTTCACAGCTAGCTGTTAACAGGAGCTACTCACACTCTGTGACGAAAAAGTTGAGCATGGTGAGGACCACAGTGTGACCACTGAACATGTAGTCACCACATGTATGAACTCCTGTCAGGGTCATCCCAAAACCGCTCCAGATGGCCACAGCCCGCTGCAGTTTGGCCCACATGTCACCATAGATCTAGAGCAAGGGAAGAAGTGAAACTGTTAATACTGTGTGGTGAGATGTGGTGTTCGAGATATAATACATGCAAAATAGATCAGTGTGTTACCTTTCCTGAGCACTGCAGGTGCTGTCCTGGCACTGACAGGGAGGTGACAAACATGGTGATACAGCGCAGCATGAACACAGTACCCATGAGGCTGCACATACGCCGCAACAGGATGGACCTACAAGTCGTGAGAAATAATTATCCTGCGTCTTCCGTGTTATTGATTTATGGGACACACTGTAGGTGTACCCACAGAACAATCCCTACAGCGACAACATTGTACTGATGTGAAAGACCGTCATAAGTCTACCTGTGTTTATGCAGCAGCAGAACAAGCAGCCAGATGTTACAGAGGATCACTCCACAAGCCTCTGCCATGGCAAAGGCCCATGGTATTCTGGGCACACTATTGAAAAGGAAAAAAGTTCAGCGCAGAAACAACTAGTTCATTAATTGATCAACACAAAATTAATCAATAACAATTCTGATAAACTATTACATATTGTGTAAATCATTTATAAACCAAAATTTCCAAATATTTTCTGATTCCAGCTTCTCCAATATGATTTGCTGCTTTTCTGTTTTATATCCTTGTGAATTAAATGTTTTTGTAAAAGCAATTTCAATATGTCACCATACATATACACTACATATACCCACAATGCCTAAACCGCTGACATATTTCTCAGCCTCTCATTTCTATTTTCAAAGTTTCTACTTTCATGACTGATTTTAACAGCAAACTATTAGCTTAAGTCATTACTAATACCACTAGATTGAGGCAACATCTGTAAAGATTTATAAATAGACTGAACAACTGGCCAAAGTATGTGTCATTTCTCCAAACAAATAGTCGCATGTTTCTGAAATCAGCTCTCCCACTAAGCTAAGGCATTCCATGAAAAGCTCAAAGCTGGTCATAAACAACGGGTCACATTACAAAGTAGGTCACTTTAAAAAACTTTCAAAGATCTCTTTGAACCAAAGCTAGCCCATCAGGAATATGTGAAGACAATAATAGAAACATGCTACCAGGAAGTGGGGCAGTTATAATGCCCACCATCTGGTCTGATTTTCTGACAGTTGATAGAAATATATATTTTTGTTTCATTCTGTCTTTGACATTTTACTGCTGACTAATGTTCTTGTTGCTTTTTTTGTGGCATAGATCAGTTAAGTAAGAGTGTCTTAAAACTAAATATGAGCTGTCACACACCCACCTGTCTAGGAAAATATCTGGCAGCGGAGGGTATGTGCGCATGTCAGGCACCCTCTCATGCACTATGACCATGACAAAGGATGTGAACCCAAACACAAACACCACATAGATGGAGCTAAGCACTGTCTTCCAGTACTCTGGATCCAGACGCCTGGTCTGCTGCTTGTATTTTCCATTAGTGTACTGGTGATACTCCTCTCCCACTGGTGCTGTGTCAGTGCTGTCACAGTCTCTGCCCGGATCTCCATTACACAGCCAGTCCAAACTGCCTCCGGAGCCTGTAGGGGAATGGCCGTCAAAGGGAAGACCCAGCTCTTCCAACACATCGATGTTCTGTTTCTGAAGTTTGCGGATCGACACCATCAGCCGCTTGATGTCCCCCAGCACCTTGAGCTCCAGAGGTTGCGAGCGGAGGTCATACTCGCTGAGAGCAAGCAGACTGGTGCCATCCAGTCGGTGCTTGTTGCACAAAAGGTCCACATAATCACAGAAGCCCTCTTCCTTCAGCCACTTGGCGACATGTTTGGGCGTCCAGCGTCGGACACTCAGTTGGGTCATTTCCTCCTCGCTCTGAAGGTTGGAGAAGAGAACATCAAAATTCCTAAGTGCAACTCAAACAACTGAACTCTCCCTCCCTTCCTGTCAATATTAGTTCCTTACTGACTTCCTCCCCAACAAAAAAAGGAATCCTAAGGAGAAGTAGGCACTATTAGGCAAACTTTATTTCTGCTGAATCAGCACTATGAATTCCAAACGCATCACGCAAGACTGCAACATAGACAGAAAATAACTTCACTTTGTGACAAAACTGTAAGTGATAAACAAGTATAAGACGATTCCAGAGCTTCGCGGGAAAGCTGTGCATTCACAACTTGAGCAAATATATGAGGCAAACACTGGCAAGAATTTGCACAGTGGAAACCGCACCCTACAAATGTAGGCGAAGGGGCACACACACTCCCCAGGCTGTAACGGTGACCTTAAGACCTCTGTGCTTCTTATGAATAGTGACTTCTCTGGTTATTATCCACAGTCTCACAATTAGCTGACACAGTCTTACACACTGAACGGAATAATTCTCGATTAGTCTTAACTTCAATGCCACAGCTGAACAACAAACCCTGTCTCTAACGTCCGCAGCAGGGACTGCCAAAATATCCGTAATGGGATTAAATAATATGATGGCACAGTAGTGGCGTTTTTACAGTACAGCTATACCTCACATCCACCTGCAACGACATGACTAGCTATCAATAAGGTGGGCCCAGGAGCTAGTTCTACTCCTAACCTCTTACGGTATCTCGTAAGACAACTGGCCACCCTGGCAGCTGCCAGTGTATGTAACCACGGGTATGCCTCAGGTAGACATGAAAGCAAACGAGAGCATCCTCCCCTGTATCACAACAACCCAGCCCAACACGCTAATTCATTGCAAGCTAACGTTAGCTAGCATGCTATTCGTTAGCTTTATCACTGCGTGTGTCTTACGCTCACTCACCGGGACTGAAATGTAACAGAAGACGATACGGAAACGTATTTATTCAACTAGCTAGCTAAACGGCATCTCACAAAAATCGTGGTAGCGTTTGCTGCGATAACACGGGCTTGGTGGGAATCATTTCTTCCTGGCTTCGCCTTGGTTAGCATGTCTGTTGACAACACAAGGCGGTAATGTCCAGAATAGCTGCGCACGGATACATCAGCTACACTGGGCTTGGCTCGAGCTGCCCAACAGCAGCCTCTACTGGTGGAAACTGGGAACTGCAGCGACTTTAAATCTGCAGTGTCGGTATAGTTGTGATGAAAAGCAATTGAGGTTTTTTTTTGTGCAACTTCAGACCACAAAATGAGAAATCGTGGTCGTACATAAAATGTACTCAATAAAGATTTAAAGGTGTGAGGTTGACCAACATTCAGAATATAGGTCACTGTTTTAATTTTAGACCGGGAGCACCTGTCCTTGTCAGTACCAACATGGTTGTAGTAAACCCTCAACAGAGTTTCAAAATAAATGTTGGCAGTGGAAATGATACAAAATAGTAGTAGCAGTTTGTTATGAAGGAAATTGCAAATGTGCATGAAGTCAGCAATGAACAATCAGGAAAATAGTGCACTTTCTCCTGCCACTCCTGTGAAAGATCTGGTGAAAGTTTTATATGGAGGGAAAAGGTTTGGTAATCATGTGGATGAAGTTTGGCCTGACCTGTTCATTGGTGACATGTAAGTCTACAACATTGCTCTAGACAGCTTATAAAATAAAAAATAACCTTAGATCTTTTTTTCTTCTACTGTGTTTCTTCTTATAATTCCTGTTTTCTTTGTACACAGGTCAGTGGCCAATGATCGCTACAGTCTGTGGAAGCTGGGAATCACCCATGTTCTGAATGCAGCTCATGGGAGGATGCACTGTCAGGGAAGCCATGACTTCTATGGATCCACTGTGGATTATTATGGAGTGCCTGCAGATGACTCACCATCCTTTGACCTCTCTCGCTATTTCTTTCCCTCTGCTGAGTATATTCAGAACGCACTGAACACGACAGGCGGTAAATACCCATCAAGTTGCTTTAATGTCACTCTGCTTTAGGCTCACTGTAATCTTATTCTTATTCTTATTCTTTTTCCAGCTAGGGTTTTTGTCCACTGTGCAGTTGGAGTCAGCAGGTCCGCCTCCCTCGTCCTGGCCTACCTAATGATCTATCACCGTTACACCTTACTAGAGGCCATCAATAAGGTCAAAGAGCGCAGGTGGATTTTCCCAAACACAGGATTCCTCAAACAGCTTCAAGCTTTGGATGTGAAACTACGTAAGACATCATGAGTTCACCTCAACGAATGAAATATCAGAATGAATTGATATTCTCACTCACAGAGCCTCAAATCTGGTCCCAGTGGGGGCAGATGCTGTACTTTGACTTTGAGTACTTTGAGTTTGTTTCAAGAATGGTATTGAATCCAATGTATTTTCCTTGACTCTGCTGCTGTGTTTGATGTGAATCACACTGCCTTTTCACAAGATACTGCTCCTTGTAATAATAGATCAGTGTAATCATCCTTAGGCAGGATCCATTTATGAAGACTGAATATGAAGACAAGATGACCTTTGTATTATGCTGAAGAAAAATTCATCCACTATCCATTATGTTTTGGGTCAGATTAACCCCCAAGGTGTGTTCATTTGAAAACATTTTAAGACTTTGGTAATGTGTTTCTTGTGTATGTACTGTATGTGTGTGTGCGCACAAAACATTTCTTGCTTTCCTGTCCTGTTTTCTTGCATTTTCCTCATGTGGCATTAGTTTCATTGTCCTCTTATGGAGGCACAACCCAGTAACTCTCACATTTCTTGCCAATACGTCTCAAAGTTCCAGTGGATTCTGGTCCGGGTGGTTCAGCTTGAACTTTTTGTTGCACAGTAGCAGCTGATCATAGCAAGTGAGCTAGTTAGCCTTGTCTCTGAGTCTCAGGAATGGTGAGAGCCTCCCATTCACACTGGTTATGTGCAGTGTAATTCTTTTAGAGTTCAGTGTCTATGTCACATACATAAGGGCTGAACAACCTTGTAAGCAAAGGAGCTTTTCTGAATCTCAAAGTCTGTATTGACTTTGCTGTGGTGAAGGTAACTATGCAGCATGGCAATCTGTAGATTTCCATGGTCTTTTACATCTTGTGAATTGGACATAGAACCTCTTTAGAGAGAACCTGGATCAGTAACAGGAACAATAATTATAATTATAATTATAATTATAATTATATATAATTGGTGCTTTTCAAGAAAAATGTTTTTTTTTTTGCCTGGTGAATCTCCTTGATCATATTGTTAAGTGCCTCTTTTGGAGAAATGATGTGCTTAAAATGCTTGAAAAACAGCTTCTCTAATACAAAGTATTAGTATAATCTCCCAGTTTTTATGCATACACCCAGGTGGGTTTTGGTCTCACCACACACACTGCTTTAGATCGATCAATAAGCAGAAGCAACACTTCAGATAATCAATCAATAACTGTCTCCAGGTCAAAATGACCAGAAGACCTTTATTGACTGATTCTGTAAACACCAGCACTGACATTTTACAGTACATCACTGTGCCCACATTTTTACATACACATTCATGACACTGAATGAAGGGAAATCATTACATTCCGTGGCTTAAAGGAGAGGTTAATTATGTTTTTCTTCAATTTAAAAGCTGAAATGGGTGAAATTGACCTGCAACATAATGGGAGGGTTAAAGGAGACATTTGCAGCAGTGTGAGTGCTGTTTGATGTCATGTGCAGCCGACGGCAAAGCTTAATTTTTCTTTCCCCCATTTCCCTTTTCATCCACTTTGCTTTCACAGGATATTAATGTCAGAGCAGTAAACTAGTTGCATGAAGCTGTTACAGTATTTATGTTCCATAAATGCTGCATTACAGCGCATTCTCTGTCATTCAGTATAGGCAATGCACTTAAACATTTTCTCCATAATTACATCCAATTATCACTGCGTTATGGAATGATTCATCTCAGTTTGAGGCTTATTAAATTAGAATCCCACAGCAGTGTGAAAAGCAGAGCCCGGGTTGTACTGTTTGTTGTTCTGCCCTCTGCACGAGAAAGACTACACGCTAGGTTAAGCACTAAATTGGGTAACTGTCCAGTGACAGCAGATAAACACCTGCTCGTACAGATCATCCTGAGCCAGAGTAGACGGGAACTGCTTTAATACAACAAATATTTGGACCAGGATTCGATCCAAGACAGGGAATTTGGACTCAAAATGTCAGCCCTGAAAGGCAAGGGAAAAGAATATCTCACTGTGAAGGATTTGCAGAAGGTTTTGGACTCGTGCAAACTGCAACTTAATCAAATCGACGAGGTCTGGCCAAACATATACATAGGGAATGTGTAAGTATACATTTTATTTCGAATTTGAACTAGACTTTATGAGTTTGCCTTACGAGGGAATGTAAAACCTGTTACTTTTAATGTTAAACTGTTTGCCAAGGTCATTACCTTTGACATAGTTCCTGCCAAATATTGTATCACTCTGACATAAAAACATTGTGCTGTGATGCTTAGCCTTCCCATAAGTCTTGAAACTCTTTCTGTCTCTTTGTCTTGCTAGGGCAGTAGCCCAAAACAAGGCAGCCTTGCTGAAATTAGGTATAACTCATGTATTAAACGCTGCTCACTCCAAGCGAGGCAGCATAGGGAACCAAAGCTTTTATGGCAACGACTTTGTGTATTGTGGCATTCCAGCAGATGACTCGACACACTTTGATCTGGATGTTTACTTCCAGCCTGCAGCTGATTTCATTCATAAAGCTCTGAAGTCACCTGATGGTAAGACTCCCCATGGCTTCTTTTTCACATGAATTAGCATAGTTCTGCACAGTGAGTTTTAATTGTAGAATTCAGTAGCTATAAAGATTGAGTAATCTACTGCAAAAATATTTAACTTTTTTTTTGCAAATCACATCTTTTATTTCACTCCTTAAATCCTTAATAGACCTATCCACTCAAATTCTCCCATCACGCTGTCCTTTCAATGTCACCTGTCACCACAATGTAGCACAGCTTGTAATGGTATGTAAGTGTATTTTCAGCCAGCAGTAATAATAAGGGTCTTACCTTGCAGAATTTAAGTCTATAATGTGACCATGACACCTTTCAAAGAACCTATCAAGCAGAGGACGAGTTGGGATTAAAGAGACAGTCAGGCCCCGTCTGCAAAGGGACCTTAAATGAACAAAGGCAATGAATTGTTGGCACAATTTTTAGCTCACAGCGGGAGAAAAGAAAGGCCACAGCGTGAGACGGGCAGTCATGTATGATATTAATACGACTGAGGCCTCTCACTAATCCTTCCTTCACATGCCCCTCTCCCTTCATCTTGTCTATTCTTCAGGAAAGGTTCTGGTGCACTGCATCATGGGAATGAGCCGGTCATCGACATTGGTGTTAGCGTACCTCATGATCTACTGTCACCTCCCGCTCAAACGGGCTTTGCAGAAATTGATCCAGAAGAGAGCCATCTACCCCAACAGGAATTTCCTGGCTTTGCTGCTGGATCTGGATCTACAGCTGACCAGAAAAAAGAGGACATGTCAGATCCTGTAACCAAGAGAAGACGTTTACACATTTTAGCCGCACAGCCGCGTGGTTGTTTGAGATGGTGATGCCGGTCAGCCCATTCGTCCAACAGTATACTAAAATATTTCTAATTTAGTTCCACCTCCTCATGGAACCACTAACTAGACTTTCTTTTTTATGTTTTTGGAGGTAGTGATGTTAAAAACAAAGAATGTCTTAACAAAAAGACAGTTTGGTTGCAGAACAATTTAAACTAGATGTAATGTGAATTGAAAACGGAGACAAGAACGCTAATGGCATTGAGATTTTATGACTTTGTCTTGAATTCTGTCTTTACCTCTCAGATGGCTTTTTCTTCAGCACCTCAGTTTGTATCACAGCGCAATGGACCAAATGTCTTATGGAAAATGTTTTACAAAGCATCAAGTTTCAGCAAACACTGTAGATGACTCAGAAAAGGTAGAAAATGTTTCTGCAAGTGAACATTCAGATTCAAAATGGGAATCAATCTGCAGCATCTGTCTCTTTAATAAGACCAACCCATCAGTGCTCACAGTATAAAATTCCTTTGCTGTGTTCGTCAAGCTAGTTGAACTGGTTGCTGTACATCAAAAGGTTTTAGGCCTTTTGATTGTTCCCGACATTATCTGTAGAAACATTAGGAATGTTTACACACAAGCATCTACTTTATAGTAGCAATTTGACAGCAATGATTTTTACCTGTTATAAATGATTACTCCTTGACCTCACTATATCAAACACAGCTAGCGCACATACATGCACACAAACACACATTGGTATTTTCACTGGTATCAACATTCAAATGAACGGCTCATTACAAATAAGCCCTCCAATTATTACGCTAGAGAAACAGCAGGATGTGAAACACTGCACCGAATGATGTGATGTGATTTGTATTTCTCTGCATTGTAGAAGTTCAGCTTCAGTTTTTGGATTTCTTCTGTGGATGTTTTATTTGGATACAAGAAAAAAAAAGTACAATAAAATAAGGTTATATAAAGTTTTGCAAAGAATGAAGTTTCCACAATATAAGGAAATGTTGGTCTTTCTACTCTTGTGTAATTCTTTTTGATGTATAATTCACATGCTTTAGTAAAGACAGAGTACATGTTAAAAGTAGCCAGTTTTTCTGATGGTGAGTTGAAACCTAGTAAAGTAAACCTTATCTCAGTTTTTGTGCTTTTATCCATTAAATGGTCCATGTTTAAAGTAAAAGAGATCAGAAACTCCTGACTTGACCAAATGTTCAGATTGATTTAAACACGTTTCACAGCGGAGAAGAATCTCAGCGAAGAACTGATCTAAATCTCTTGCTATTGAAAAAGCTGTGTCCTATCTTCCCTTCTGTGCTGGCAGCTCGGGTAACCTTTAAGGAATGCAGAAGATGATGCCAGAATTATTTTGGGCTGAGATTCAGATGTTAAAATAGCAAAAAAGGTTGGAGGGTAGATTACCAAGGAGAACGCAGACAGTTGTGCTGTCGACCTACATGTAGCTCTACAGAGAGACCTTGAAAAAGCAACGTTTCCAGCCAAGGCAAGTGTCTACTAACAATGTGTTCTTATGAATTTCTTGCAGATAGAGGTCCATTTTGGAAAATATTTATTACTATGTGCAGTATTCATAAACCACAGTGTATGGATTTATTGTACTGTGTACCTTAGTTTGCAAGGTAAACATGTTTATAAAGCACTTTTATAAATGAGTATATACTGTGATGATACTGCATAGCCTGATGAATTACACTTTCCTCTTTTATTAATTTGCTCACAAAACATCCAAAAGGCTAAACAGGGAAGTGTAATTCATAAAACCACCAAGAAGAGGCCCGGAGGAGGCAAAAAAGACATTTTTATTTGCCCTCTATGTTAACCGTGGGCACTTTCCCATACATAGCATCTTTAATTACACAGAAGTAGAGCAGGAAGGACAGGTTAGCCTAAGGGGGGAGGCTATGAAAGCAGCGCTGCACTTCAACATGTGCACCAGGGAAATCAGTTCTCTGCCCTGACTGTGGGAGGGAGGGAAGGGTTGTACTTATAGATCAATGAGGAGAAAGAAGAGCCTCCAGGTACTCTGGGCACATGTTGTACTTGTGCAAAGACACACTTTGCTCTGCCTTCAAGTCTCGCACACTCATATGCATGGAGCATATGCTGGGTCAGATGCAGCTTTTCTTGCATACACATGCTCTGAGTGACACACATGCAACCATGCACATGCAGAGATGGATAAAGCCATCATGATGTTTGAGTGCACCTCCATATGCCACGGCAGCTTAACAAAAGGTCACTGAAACAGATTTGGTCTCAATGACTCATCCCTGTGGACACAACAATAAGTCTCCAAACCCCGAGCGCCACATTATGTCTCCATACACCAGCAGAATGCAAATAAGAGGCTGAGCTGCCATCGGTTTCTTTATTATAACAATGCATACACAACACTTGTACGTTCCCAGCCTGGAGCAGAATCACACAGCTGCCTAAATGGATGCTAATGTATACAGTATGCATACTATAAGTCTCTCTAAAGGCCAGTGTGTAAATTGTAAATGCACAGGTTAGACTTGCCTGCAGGAAATGAAAAGCTGATGTTTATAAGCCTTGAATACCAATTTTCTGTATCTCTGGAGATAAATAAATCTACCAAGTGCTACTGAACTGCAGATAAAATAATGAGAGTATCATAAGGTCATCTTAGAAATATGTGTTCTTAAGGTCCTTCACTACTGTGGAGTGCTTTCATTAGCCTGATTAATGTCTATATTTAATGGCTATAGGCCTGCAAACCCGATGTTCCAATTAACAATCCTTTCTGTAATCCCACATTGTATTTATTATAGTTCCCTAAGATGATATCCTCAGTTCAATAAAGCCTGTTTGAAGTTATCAGTGGAGTTGTTTAGCGGTCATAGGAAAATAAGCCTGAAACTGTATCCGTATTTCCTTTCTTAAACTGTAAATGAGCAAAGTAAAGAAAAACCCCAACAGTTCTGACCCTTGTGATGACGTCTCAGCACTCAGTGTGGATCAAATTTCATTGCAATGACCAATACTGTCAGTTAAAATCAGTTAGAACATGAATATGTTATATTTCTATTTGATAGACTGTAAAAGCAGAAGTTAAATATCCAGACATGCCCAGAGGCCTCAGTTGCCTGGCGAGTCCTGAGGGGGCAGACGGCAGGTATGAGACCCCCCCGGCTTCAGAGCTCCATAGGCTGATGTGGACAAAGAAAGGGAGCAGCAACCATCTGGATGAGGTTCAGCCCAGGATCTACATTGGAGACATGTGAGACTGGAACATTTAAAACAAACAAAAAAAAAAAATCCAACTTTTTTTTATACAGTTAAACTATGTTTTGGGAGGAACGTCTTTCCACTGAGTTAATTATTCATTTATTTATTGTTGTTGTTATTTATCTTTATGATAAAGCAAACTACAACAAATCAAACCAAAGGTTTCATAAGCTGTATGTGAATCCACAAGTAGGCAAGTCAAAGTTTCATCTAATTTATGCACTGAGCAACTCATTAATGATCTATGAGGCACCAGTAAATGTATAATTAATCATAAATATGACAACTTGTAAATACATTATAAGCCTTCCTTTTCACACAGTGGTCATATGTATTGTTTACTATCATGAGCTGTGCTCATAGAGCTAACAAACCCTTCTTTTGCTGAACTGCACTGACAGATAATTATGCTTTTTCTCTTTAGGTATGCAGCCAAAGACAAGAGGACACTCCAGGCTCACCACATCAGCCATGTACTTAACGCTGCTGATGGGAAGTTCAATGTGAACACGGGGCAGAGCTTCTACAGAGACACCAAAATCACTTATCATGGAGTGGAGGCTTTTGACATGCCATCCTTTAACTTGAGTCCCTTCTTTTACCCAGCTGCCAATTTCATCAAGAACGCTTTGAGCTCGCCCACAGGTGAGGAGCTCTCACTGTGCTCAAGGTATTTCTCATCATTTTTACACATTAACTTGAGGAAGACATTTTTTTTCTGCAAGGCAAGGTACAGAAACATTTGTCAGTCAATTCCCATTACAGCAGCCCCCAGTTGTATTAGTCATTAAAATGCAAATCAAACACTAAACATAATATCAAGCTAATATCTTTCCCCCACGGTAATCTTCTCATAAGACCTTGGCCAGGAAAATTGGTTTTAAATGGATTGCCCTGGTAATTTGTAAGCAACACTTTTATTGGACATGGAAATTACACAATTATGTTTGTGGCCTGTGCCTGCCTGGCCTGTTATGCAAAGTGAAGTCAGTATCTGACATGACAGTAATAAGATGAGGCCTCCTCCTCCTTCACATGCTGGCTGATCGGGGGCTCCAGTGTGTGGCGGGGCCTACAGTAATCCCCAGCAGAAATACACAGACGCCAAGACAGTTCAATTACGCGCTCCTCTGCGCCCTAATCCTCAGGCCCGATAAGGAACCAAGGATTACCGTGTGTAGAAACATTTGTTGCAACATTGTTGAAAACTTTTAGTCAGGAGTTAGAAGTACTCGTCTCTGTGATGTGCAAGGTTTTTTAATCCACAGAGGAGTAACAAATTAGACCGTTAGAATAAAGTTTGCCATAATAATCTAGTCGTTGCATGGTTGTAAATACAGACAGGGAACTGGTAGGGGATGACCAAGCTCTGAAATGATTGCCAGGAAAAGATGTTGAGTTTTTGTTCTCACTGACCGGCAGGTAAAGTCTTTGTCCACTGCGCGATGGGCCTCAGCCGCTCGTCCACCTTGGTCCTGGCCTATCTGATGATCCATGAGAACATGACACTGGTGGATGCAATAAAAGCTGTCAGTGCCAACAGAAACATCTCACCTAATGATGGTTTCCTGGAGCAGCTCAGAGAGCTGGACAAACAGCTGCACTGCCAGGGATCATCGAGAAGCTGGAGCGTCAATGGGCGGACATGAGTCAAAATCAGTCCATAATAATGGATTTTTGGCTTTTGAAGCTATCAACTAAAAATGTGTAAGAACACGTTTTAATTGTCTTACATTTGTAAGATAAATTCCATTTTTTGTGAAAAAAAAAGTACCCTGTATTATATTAAAAGATAATCCTGTAACTTCATCTTTTTATTGTTATGAACAAATACGATTAAAAGACCAAAACCAATAAAGAATTTATCCCAATAACAAGCATTGTCTGTCTAGACAGAATTCCATTATCCTCAAGAAACTAATAAAAAAAAACACATAAAAGAGCCATGAAGGTGGACTGGACGTCATGTTACTCTTTTACAGTGAACACAACCACCGTAAAAACAGAACAGATACTAAAAGGACCTTAAGGCTGTTTAGTCAGCTGCTCTTTCCAAGGTCCAGAATGAACTTAGAACCAGTGTAGTCCTCAAAGGTACTCTGAGGAGTTTCCGATCACTGGCAGCGCTGTGGAGCAATGTTTTTATGCATATGCCAAAATTTGTTTGAACTGTGCATGTGCACAACAACACATAGGCGGGTGTGAGCACACGGGCCACGAGAGGCACAATCCTCCCACAGGTTTCACACTACTCTATTGACTGCCTGTTGGTGACAGTAAAGAGCAACGATGCGTCAACAAAGGCAAGGAACAAGCATGTTATGAATACACAACTTTGTTACACCTCAAGAACACACACAGAAATACTGAATGTAAACTTTCATTGGTTTACAAAAAAACTCCACAAGGCACCTTTAAAGTGACTCAGATGGGCAAAATCCATCTGCTATTAAAAATCACTTGGCATGAGTCAAAGCTCCAAAATGGCTACTAAATGGACCAAGAGCTGAAAATGTTTAATCAAGCTTAATTTAATAACCTACACTAGTTTAATGTAGTGTAAAGTGTAAGAAACTGTGTATGCTCAGTCACGTCTGCAAAATTAATTAATTGTTGGTTTAGTCTCTTCAGATGACTTGCTGTTTAAAATTAAAAGATAAAATAACACGAGCATTCCCCCACTATGTTTTGCAACACTTACACCGTTACAACTGTAAGTACTGCTGTGGTTCTGTAGTTAAAGTTGTCACAACACATGCAGCCTGGCTTCTGTCACAGTCATCTGAGGAATAAATAGTCCACATTGCTCCTGCCCAGACTCTGGCATCTTCAGCTGTGCCGTTCCAGCGGGGCTCAGCCTCTAAACAACACTGATACCCGGTTCAGATGGAAAACAGAGCAAGCTGCACCAATAAGGTTCATGTTTACTGTAGCTCATTTTCAAAAGCCTGCAGGAAGAGAGACTAGCAGGACAGCCGCAACAACTTCTCAAATTTTCCATCCAGGAACATCAAGCATTCGGGAAAGTTATCTAACTGTTATCTGTTATCTAACTGTTAAGTGTTGAGTTGAATGTAATTTGTGATAATTGTATGACAACACCAGAGTGAAAGATGCAGATATGAGCCCAGAGGAGGAGCCAGAGTACCGGACACCGCCCACCTGCGATCTGCTCAGCCTTCTGCTGACGAACAGACACCCCACTGGAGCTGTCAACGAGGTTTGGCCCAACCTCTACGTTGGCGACGCGTAAGTGGCATTCTCACTTCAGGGCCCTGTTGCAATATGGCGATCTGATTGTGAAACTGTTGCTGCAAACAAGTCCTCTATTTGGCCAACTGATGGGACAAATATAAAATCTGTACATTTGAGTCACCAGTGATGCATTTGCAAACATATGCTTACAGAGCTACTCAGGGAGGAGAAAAATCACCAGAAACTACATTTCTTGTATCATGTCCTGTGTCGTCTGCAGGGCTACAGCTCAGGATAAAACCCTGTTAGTGAATCTGGGAATAACACATGTAGTGAACGCTGCAGATGGCCCCCAGCACATCAACACCGGGCCGTGTTTCTACAAAGACACCGACATACTGTATCACGGAGTAGAAGCTCCAGACTGTAAGGATTTTGACTTGAGCCCATTTTTCACTGAGACAGCAGATTTCATTTACGGTGCTCTGAGTCAGAAAGGTAGGAGTCCACCTGAGCCACAGAAAACAGGGGGACACACATCAGGCCAGGGGTGTAGCACAATATACTGTGGTACAAACATTTAGCAACATGCAGATTCAAGCTGTCTCTTGTCTGTGTAGGTAAGGTGCTTGTCCACTGTGCAAGAGGAATCAGCCGCTCAGCGACTCTTGCATTGGCCTTTCTCATGATCAAAGAGAGACTTACCCTGGTGGAGGCAGTTGAGGCTGTTTGCAGGCACAGGAACATTCTGCCAAATGTTGGATTTCTGAACCAACTCCGTCACCTGGACTCATCCTTGTCCCTGCAGAGGAGGACAACATAACATCAAGAAGTGAAGATAAGAGCCATGGGAGAGACTTTCCTCCAGTGTGAATGCTCAAATGTTAAAGGACAGTGGCAGAGAGTCTCCGTTTTTGGATGTTTGGATTTTTTATTTTTAAAGAGCTTCTTAAGTAGAGCGAAAACTTAAGACTTGGACTCAAATCAGACTTACAAACAAAAATGAGGATTTGAGACTTGCTTTGATAGAAATGAGACTGGACTTGGACTTGTCTTGACCTACCTAGGACTTTATCTTTGTATCAAACTTGTCTCTAATTTTGTGGGACTTGAGTGGGACCTGACGTCAGATTTGGTGTGAAATCGTCCTTAATGACTTGTGTCTTGATTTTGGATTTGTCATGATACAGAAACAAAAAAGAGCTCTGCAGACTGAATTGGTTTTCATATATAATTATGAATGAAATCTAAAAAAAGTGTACATCATGCATTTGAAAACTCAAATAATCTATGAATGATTTGTAGTTAAGGAGCTGAAACATACAAAAACACTGGAATGATCCTTTAAGTTTATGTCTAACACACACAGCACGATCAATATTACAGAGACCATTAAAACAAATCTAGCACAGCTGCCAAAAACCCCTGCTGTACTTGAACAGCACAAAGACAGTGTTTGCCTATAAATAAACAATGCTCCACTTATTTATTCACATTTCTCCAAATACTGTGTCTTAACTGCTGCAATCCAGCGTCGTACAGTTAAAACTGTGATGTCTAAAGAGGCTTGATACAAGATGACAAAAATATGCCAGCATGGTTCTGAGCGTGTATACAGATTCAGGTCAGACTTTGAAAAGAGATGAAACGCTGAAGCCATCTTAATAAGAGATGCTCTCCAGAGCACGCTGGGAGACAGAGAGTGAGAGAGATGCTGTCAAAATAAAAGGAATTGGATATCACAGGTTTAATGATTTCACTGTCAGAATGAATGATGGCAGAGTATGAAGATATGAGGAAAAAATAAAGGAGTCTGATGGTGTGAAAACTCTGTCTGACATGTTAGCAGCTTCATCCAGCCATTCTGCAATACA
Source organism: Toxotes jaculatrix (assembly GCF_017976425.1). Taxonomy (NCBI): domain Eukaryota; kingdom Metazoa; phylum Chordata; class Actinopteri; family Toxotidae; genus Toxotes; species Toxotes jaculatrix. The sequence goes on along the minus strand of NC_054414.1, from coordinate 13,254,023 downwards.
GTCATCATCACACTCTCACTTTGGGGGCTTGCATTTAGATCACTGAATGGACCATGCATATCATATAACGGGGAATCAAAGACATGTGCCATCCTGTGAAAAACCTCATCTGTCTAACAGTCTGACACATTTCTGTTCTCTTCTGGCCCCAAGAGGCTCCAGAAGATGCAGAACATCCTTAACGGGTGTTGTGAGGCAGCGCTTACACGGTTTCTCCCGGCGTCTGTAGATATGCAGAAAGGCTAAGAGAGACTGACACAATTTCCAGGAGTTGCTCATACGGCTGAGCAAAAGCTCAGAGCGCCCTGTTCACTCTAGTGAATATGGGTATCCTTTGGCAAATGCAAAGTTTGGATAAGCACAGCTTCCAGCCAGCAGCGGAGATTAAAGTTGTGTGTTTAGAAGTGGATGGCAGGGACTGGCTGGGTGGAAGTTTTCCCCACAGGCAGGGAACGTGGCAGCTAAGGTCAGGGGCCCGCCACATCACAGCCCTAAAAATATCCTCTGCATTTGATGCCCGTCACAGAGCGGTTATACAATCTGTGCCCTGACTTGAGCCTGCCAGAATTAAACCTTAACATGTTCTGCCTCTAAGGACTGCTTCACAACAAGCTGCCAGAATGATAAAAACAGAATTTTCAAGCGGGAGAACGAAGGACTTCAATCTCTCGGTGAGTGGTACTGAAGATGCATGTGAAAAACAAAAAACAAAAACTGCATGCTTTTCTTAAGTGTAGAGCGAGAAAAGGGGAAGGAGAAAAAAAAAGCGAGCGTGGCATTTCTTTTTCCCTTTAAGCTAATAAATCATGTGTGAAAGGAAGCCACAGTGAGAAAATGGCTTCTCACAAGTCAAAGACTGGCACCAAGATAAATGTTACAAAGGCAGCAGAGGAATCCAGTCCGGTGGATGAATATATCACACCTGGGGGCTATGAGCTGGAGAAAATCCTCAACCGTGGGAGTGTGGCTTACACTCATGTCAACGAGGTCTGGCCTAATGTCTACATCGGGGACGAGTAAGTAAAAAGTATGAAATTATTAAACTGAAAAAAAAAAAATAACAAAGGATTAAAGTAATATTTTCACACCGGCTTCTTGCAGGCAGACTGCAAAGGACAAGTACAATCTGAAGAGGTTGGGGATTACGCACATCTTGAATGCAGCAGAGGGGACGTGGAATAATGTGGACACCGGAGCTGGTTACTACAGTGACATGGACATAGTCTACTATGGCGTGGTAGCAGAAGACGTCCCAACCTTTGACCTCAGCCAGTATTTTTTCTCCGCTGCCCGGTTCATAGAAGAAACACTGAGCAATCCTCAGAGTAAGACGACACAGAGTTAAAGGGAGTTTTCACAGAGCTGAATTTGTGTTATCTAGTCGTGGTAGTTTTGGTTTAAATGGCTGGATTTAGAGACAGTCGGGCCAGAATCCACTCAACCACCTGAGAATAAAGGGAATTTTGTTAGTGTTAGTTTTTCAAATGTAATTTTTTAATGTTTTGGGAACCACACATTTTGGAAGATGCCTGGGTTTTTACTACATTTCCCCTTTAACTTCTGCCTCTGCCTTTGCATGTGGGCATGAAAGGAAATACAGTTTGTAAAGCTCAAAGCAACTAAATTAGAAAAAACTCAGCATCAGTTCATCTCTTTCAGGAACAATGTCCTGGTTTCTAAGGATTATCTACAGACTTTGCTGTGACAGTTTTCATAAGGACAGCTGAATACTGTTGTTATGATTGGGACTGTGAGAGTGAGGCCTATGGATTATCTGAGACACACTTTCTCTGTGGTCCACAAATAAATTTCGACTGTAGAAATCTCAGTCATAGACATACCTCAAAACCGTAGAAAACGAAACCAGAACTTCCTGCATGGCCAGACACCACTTCTAAAAAAGTAAAAAGAAAAAAGTTAGTAATTATTTGGGTGAGCTTAACATTTAAAGTGACAAAAAAAAATGTAATGTGGCAATTTCCTCATTGTGTCACAGATAAACTGCTGGTGCACTGCGTGATGGGAAGGAGTCGGTCCGCCACGCTCTTCCTCGCATACCTCATGATCTGTGAGAACATGACGGTGGTTGACGCCATCGAGCATGTGAAAAAACGCAGGCGGATCATCCCCAACTGGGGCTTCCTGAAGCAGCTGAGAGAGCTGGACATGCACCTGCTGGAGAAAAGAGACTCGACAGAGAAGAGATGATTTTAAGACTCGTGGGGCAAAGTTGAGCCTCAGGTCTCGAGTTCGACCTGAACTTGGGACTTGAGCCTTAGAGAAGAGCAAATCTTATCAAGACTCAAGTCGTTGAGGGGAAATTGAAGTCATGTCAAGTCTAAATACGCAAACTGATAATTAAATATTCAGTGCATGAAATATTCATGCAAGGTCTGTCCGCTGTTGTCCCATTAGGTTTGCTTTTGACTTTACTGGGATTTTACCAGGTGAAAACTTGAGACATGAATGTTTTTGCTTCGAAGTTTCATGTCAAATTGAGGTTTTAGAGGGTGAAACTTCAAGTAAATTAAATCTCAGATCAGTCAAGTCCAAGTTTTCTGTTTTACTTTTGCAAATACTTTTCCGCAGGGAAAACAGCGTCAAATGTTATCAGTGCATTCTCATTCTGTGAAGCGCCTCAGGCTAGTGTTTGAAATTAAAGGAGAACAATCAAGTACATGGTCAATCATAATTTATTCTTATGCTAAAATGTACAGCATTTTAAGTGACTGACAAAAGGAGAAAAGTCATAAATACAAGAATGTCATTCTGTCCGATTTTTGTGCACATAGCCAGGTATTTCCCCCCTGTTCTTACCAGCAACTCTGTACAGGTACAAAGGCTACAAAAGAGCAATATAAACAAAAACACAGGTACAAGTTGCGTTTTACATGCAATCCATTAGCTTAGTTTGGTCTATTCACAGGCTCTATTCTTCTACACTTCGGTAAAATATAAATCCAACATTTTATAAAGATAGAAAACAAATCTACAGATGGAATGAAAACGTAGCTTTAAAGGCATTATGTAAAATATCAACTTTGGACTAAATTTATATTTTCTTTATTGTTATTCATCGTTATAATCATTTAGTTCTTTTAAATTCTGCCACACTTCTGGACATTTTGAAATGTTTTAGAATTTTCAGGGTACAAACACTGAGATATGCTTTGTTATTTTGACAGAAATCAGTCTGCTTTATTAAACAGAAAGCTGCCTCAAGGAGATCTGTTACAAAAGACTTCAGAATTATACATACATAGCAATAAAACCTCTCAAACCGAACAGAAAACAGGACTAAGTTTACATTTTTTTTACATTATTAGAATTAACAAAATATAGTTTCATCTTTCTCCCTAAGAAGGGAAACCTAATAAAGGCCAGATATCTTTAAAATGGCTTGCTATTAAGCACAACACTTGTACAGTACTACTCAATGCACTGTCACTAACAGACTGAAGCATGCTAGTTGTCACTTTACAAAATAAGTACAATAATTTAAATATACAAAGGCATGAGTATAGTACAAACTAATTGTCAGCACTGTTAGACAGGTACACTGAACAGGTTCAAACAGCCACTAACTCCACTTGTAGCAGGCACATTAAATGGCTTCATTTGAGGCTGCTACACGACTGCAAGACCACTGATGAAATCTCTACCTCTGAGCTCTGAACCCGCCTGCTCTAAAAGACACATCAGAGACACTAACACTAATTAAATAGATTTTCATCGTAATGATGTAAGGCTTCCCATCTGGAGGAACAAAAATACTTTTTAACATTAGCTTCAAAGTTTACTCACTGATGAAAATTTTTGCATTCTTTCCAAGTGCTGCTGCTGGTTTATAAGTAATAATAACAAAAGTACACCAAAAAAAAAAAAAAAAAGAAAAGAAAGAAAAGAAACCAAGGCCAGATCAGTGCATCTTTACACAGCCAAATGCACATGAGAAGAACCAGCTCAGATCTGCGGAGAGTTACCGCCTGATGAAAGGCCCTTTCAGGGACTGCTTGGACATGCCCGTGTTCATGTAACCATGGTGACCAGCTGGAGTGTACACCATGTTGCCATGTGGTGGAGCCTGCATGGGCTGCTGGGGGTATGGCTGTGTTCCCATCATGCCCATCTGCATAGAGTACTGGGGTGACTGGTTCATATAGGCATGGTTGCCATGGTAGCCACTGTTCATCATGGGCTGGCTCATGCTGTAGCCATTCATGGCATTGAGGGAGGGCATGTTCATGGAGTTGACATTGTAGGCTGGCGCTGGCATGATGTTCACGCTCATGTTCATGCGTGGCATGGCGGCCAGCGTCCTGGATGGCGCCTGCATGGCCACAGTCTGTGGCGGTCGGGCGTACATCTGCTGCTGGTGGTGCGACAGCGGGGCTGACTTGGAGCGTGCGGAGATGTGACTCTTGGAGGCCATTTGGGGCTGGATCCGCTGCGAGGGTGAGATGCCCATGTTGCGCTGCAGCATCATAGGCGGTGGGGAGCTGAGATTTGGGGGAGGGGTCATGGTGGCCTGCACCTGTGGGTTGGGGACTCGATGAGGGGTTTGGGACAAAGAGACCAGGCTGGAGTGCTGCGATGATAGAGAAGAGGTGTTTGCATAAGATGTTATGGGGTGTGAGGCCGAGTGGTTGAAAGGCAGCGAGTGAGGGTGGTCTATGAACGTGTTGGTGAACTGCTGCAGTTTGGCCAGACTGAGGCCAGACGACTGAGGGTACGGCCCGTTGCTATACTCCCCCTGGTGGTTGATCCTCTCGTAGAGGGCGAAGTTTGGGTTGCCAGATTCAGGGATGTCTGCCAGTTGCATGGTGGTGGTGAAATTGGTGGGTATGGCGCACTGTGCCATGGGCTGCTGCTGGCTGTGCTGGCCGTGTTGATTGTGAAGACTATGCTGAGGGTGCTGATTGTGCTGGCTGAGCTGATTGTGCTGCAGGTGGTGACTGTGATGGTGACTATGCTGGTTGTGGGGATTGTGTTGACTGTGCTGGCTTAGCTGATTGTGTGGACCGTGCTGATTGTGTTGGCTGTGCTGATTGTGTGGGCCGTGCCTGCTGTGGGAGTTGTGTTGACTGTGCTGGCTGTGCTGGCTGCGCTGGCTGTGTTGACTGTGCTGGCTGTGCTGGCTGTTGCTGGGAGGCCTCTCCACCACCACGCAGCCCTGCGGCGACTTGACGTTGCAGTGCGGCGGTGAGCTCAGGCTGTTCTGCTGAATCATGCCGCAGCTGCCGGGGTTGACGGCGGCCATTTGCTGGCTCACGGCACAGCTGCTCTGGGCCAGGCCACTGGGGGGGATGCTGCCATAGGAGCAGCTGTTCTGGGAGGGGCCTGCCCCACAGATGCTGCCCCCCATGGTGGAGTCGTAGCTACTGGGGTTCTCGTAGTTCTCTGTGGTGCTCTCGATGCTGCCCAGATCGCTGAAGCCACTGTCCACCACCTGCTGCGAGTGATCGGACACGGACGGCACATCCATCATGGGGCTTGTCTCCAGGTTGTGGAGCGAGGGCACCGAGATGGCACTGTGGTCAGGGCTGATCTGAGTGTAGCCGCTCTCCAGGATGGAGACAGCCGGGCTGTTAACAGAGCGTACCGACTGGCTGGGATGGGACTGCGCGGAGGATAGGGGACTGCTGTGGTCTGACTGGGGGCAGTCATCCAGTGAGGTGAGCTGGGGGCTCTGGGCCACATGGGCGTAGGTCTGCAGGCTCCTGCAGGGCTCCTGGCTCTCCACGCAGTCTTGGAAAACAGTTTCCCGCTCAGTCTCCTGCGTCAGGGACTGAACAGCTTGGGCTGTCTCTGAGTCAATCTCTGTGCAGATTGGGGGATCCTCCCTCAGCACAGGACTGAGTGTTTGCCTCTCTGCAGGCTGAGGAGGTGGGTGATCCGGACATGGACTGGGCGTGCTCTCTTCCTCTGACTCAGAGTCTGCGGGGTTATCAGAGTCCACGGCTGCTACTGAAGCCACTGCTACCGCTTCAGGTGGTGGTGTTGCTACTGTTGTGTCTGTCACTGCCTCCTGGACGCTTTCTGCTGTGGTAGCTGGTTCCTCCTCACTACATGGTACTGTAGAAACCTGCTGACTCAACTCAGAGTCATTGTCTTCTTTTGGATCTAAAAAAGTTGGGGTGCATTTGGCTATTTCTTTCGAACTCTGTTCCAACTCTGCTTTGCTGCTCTCGGGTTCTGCCGTCTTGCTGTGACTGTCATCTTCATCATCTGCATCCTGATCCTCTATTTGAGTTCTCTGCTCGTCCTCCTCGTCGTCCTCCTCATTGTCATTCTCCAGTGATACAGCACCCTCTGTGCCGTGTTCCACATCTTTGGCTGGGAACTCCTGCTCTGGTTCACTCTCTTGTTGGTCATCTTCAGGAGGTTCTGGGGAATCAGCTCTGTCCTCAGGCCTGGGGGAAACAGCGCCAGGAGAGGCGGCAGGTGAGCAAACAGGAGAGGCTACAGGGGATACCTCAGGGGAACTCGACTTCTGGGAGCCATGGTCAGCGGGACTTGGGGGCTCAGAGGGGAGCCTCTCTGACGTTATATCTGGACTAGCCGAGCCTCTGCCTGCCTTGCTGCTCTCGTCTGCACTGACAATATCCCGGTCTGGTTCACCTTTCGCTTCTTCAGTCTGGATGTGGTGCTGCTCCGCTTCCATAGGGGTTTCAGGGGGTGTGTAAAGGTTGAGCTTGAAGCCCATCTTTCGTTCATTCTTTAACCTCCATTTAGGAGGGCCACGTTTTACTCCTTTGGGCCAGCCTTTCTTCCGTTTCACTGGACGGGGTCTGCCGGGTCTCTTACAGAGGACGTCAGCTCCTACAGATCAAACAACAAAAAGCAGTTAGAGAGATAGAACCTGTCTACTATACCACTATTTTAGGAGAAATTATACAGTACAATAATAGTGGTTATAATGTAATTTAATAATGAACATTTTTATTGCAGCCAAGATGCAAATACCTTCATTCCAGTGTTCAAGATTGTCTTTCTGTGCATTTTTCTCTAGCCTTGGGCGACCTCTCCGCCGTTTCATTGGTATAATCGGTTGCTTGTCCTCCTGTTCCTCCTCCTCCTCCTCTTCTTCCTCCATCTCGCCCACTCTGCAGGTGCGCTCCAGCAGGGGCATAGGACGCTCATCCTCTGAGTTGTCGAAGGGCTCGTTCAGCACCTCGGTGGTCTCAGAGATGGTTTCTGTTGTCACACTGCTGTTTATTCTCTTTCTTTTACGCCCTCTCTTCTTGAGCACAACGGTTCTCTGAAACACGAATACAAGAACAAACAATAAAAACACAATAATACCTCATCAAAGAAGTTTTGCATACTGAAAACTAGGGCACTAGGTGGATGACCTCCACGAGGATATAGCAGAAATTCATTCAGGCTTTTGTGCTAAATGTAAAATGTTAAAACCACACTGTGAGACTAAATGTTTGAGCAATGCAGCCTGGTGTGGAAAACCACAAATGAGACAGGCAGAGTAAGCAGAAACCACAGTCTATATTTTACATTCTCCAGTTGTTTCCCACCGGCTGCCTATGATTTAACCGCTCTTCTCTCCGAAATCCTTCACAAGAAGTATGTGAAATCAATACTATAACTAATGCACTAAATAAACTCCAACAGCCACTGTCATTCTTTTCTGGTTTCCATACTGTTTTTGCTGTTACGGTCTCCCTGACATCATGCAGCTGGCTGTAATATTATCTCAAGCACAAGGGGGCAGTGCCATATAGACAGACCTGATGTGAGAAGCACAGAGGAGGGCAGTAAATTAACCATGACCATTGACAATAGTACAAGGTTTAGCCTGCACAGTCTCGACACCAGCAGTGAAAACACAATCTATTATCTACAGCTGCAGGCACACAGGGAGGCTCCAGATGACATGAGGAAGCCGCTGAACCCTCCAATGAATTCATGAATATTTATCAAACCTTTCCATCTCACCAGAGTACACAACACGGTCCCTAATGAAGGAAAATATCTAATGATATACATTCAATTCCACTTTGTCCTAGAACAAAAATACAGATAATCAAGGAGATAATACCACAAGGGGGAAAAAAGGCTCACTTGTGGTGATGCAAAAGAAGCATGATTCACATCAACAAACAGCAAAAGTCACCTTTCTCTTGGCTGCAAGCATCGCATGGGCTTTTGTCAGGATGGGTGGTGAGCCATCGGAGTCATCGTCGTCATCGTCGTCGTCATCATCAGCTTCGTCATCGCTAACTTCCTCCGACTGCTGGATGCGCCTGGTCCAGGACGTTGCAGGGCGGCGTTCATAGGTCCTGTACGGAACCTTGCAGTGGACCTTTGTGAGAGGTTGCCTGCTACCGTGAGTCATCATGTAGCCCTCTCTCTCCTCCTTCTCCCAGCAACTGGCCTGCTCCTTCAGCCGCTCAGCCTGGTAATTAAACAGACAAGACGCATTATCTCTGGGAAAGGCGCACGCTCGGCTCCAACATCTGAGCAATGAGGCTAATGGGAAAACAAGAGATTGGAATTAACATCATGACAAATGAATCACTGCAGGTTTCTCCTGATAATAAGAGTAGTGCACTGATTGGATGTCTGCCCGTCATGGAGGAAACATTTCCGTTAAGCAACCGTGGAAAGATTGCATTTCATGGAATATTCAGCACTATCAATTATGTAGTGAACTGATTTAGGGCAATTTTGCACAACATTAGATTCCTGCTGACAGTGAGACTGCCTTCCCCATTCATGCCCTCTATTTGAACTCCACACTTAATCAAACAAACATTCAATAACAGCGTTGCAGGCATGTGTAACCAAATAACTAGCGTCTGCTGATTGAACTAGGAAACATACATCCATCTCTGCCTCCCTCTCCTCCTCAGACAGGACAGCGTTCAGGCTCGTGGAAGGTGTCCAGCGCAAGGCGTCGGGGTCCACCTCATTCTGACGTGGGTTAGCCCTCAGTCTCTCCATGTGCCGCTGAATCAATCGCTCTCTTCTGATCAACACAATCCTAGGTCACAGTGAGAAAAGCCCATGAGTTCATCTCCGCAAAAGAATAAGCCAGGGTAGAAGAGAAGGTAGACAGAAGGTGATGTGTGGTTAAATACAAGCACAAAGACGAGCTCTTTGGGACAGCAGGTGCTCCATGTCCTTGGGGGTGCTTAACCTGACTTACTTCTGTCAATATTCAGCGGCATTAATGGATACGCTGTTAAAAATACCCGCTGGCCTGGATAAGTCAGACAGCATACAGAAGCGGCAGCACAGGCTGAAGGAGACTGCGGCTTGGAAACTGACCTGCCATCCTGTCTGTCAATCATGCCGAGCTGCTGGAGAGTAGCGGCTATGTCATGTGGACACATCCCAGTGGCCCTGCTTATTCCTTTAACACTGATGTGTTTATCTGGGTGCTTATAAAGGTACTCCAGTATGACACTTTTCCAATATGCCAGGTAGGATAAGCGACCCAGATCTGACAGCGGCTTCTCCGGGGAGCCGGCTTGTCCTTCTTGCCTGGTGAGAAGGTAACCTAAAAAGACACAATTCAAACAAAAACAAAATGCTTTAGTCAAGCTAGAGGCTGCTGCTGGGTTATTTCAGATTGCAATTCAATCCCCCACTCCCTTCCCTTATGGATTGCATATTCATGTAAGGATGTGACACTGAACCCTGTTTAGGATTTCACCTTCAAATAGTATAAAGGGAGGCGAGGCAATCAGTTTTCCTCTGCTTCAACCTTTGTCAGAAGCTATGATACATGCTGGCAAGGGCAACAAAGGAGGTTGAAAGAGGGGAGTAAAGAGGAAACAAGGCGACAGAGTGAAACAGAGAAGCAGCTGGGTGTCATGGCTCACAAGAGACTGCACTTAGGAGAGATAATGAACAAGAAAAAAACCTAATACTAATATGTATCAGTGTGTAATTAGTTTTATAGCAGCCCTGTCAAGGGTCATCCATTATGAGCGGCATGAAATTAATTAATGCCTTTTAATGTGCACCCACTACCGAGAACCAAACAAGCAAATCTAATCACCAAACAGTGAACACATAATATTCCAGTAATCATAACAATATTCATTACAAAAGCTAAAAAGAGGAGCCTGTGATAACATACACTTAGCGATGAACATTCAAGTAAGTTAATTGAAAAAAAGTAATATTTCGTTCTGTGTCATTTTACAAGTATATTATCGTTAATAAACCAAAACAAAAGAGCTACTCCGTTTCCTTTGAATTATGATTTGAAAGAGAACATTTTTACACAGGCACCGACTAATGCTCTGCTCTCACAGCTACCTGAGACAAAGTGTTCCTCTAATACAGTCCAATATTACAGAAAATCTTAATCTAAACAACTTCCAGCTCCAAAGCTACATTTTCCAATAAAGCCTTCAAAGAGCTCAGAACTCAGCTGTGTTCAATCTCCCTTAATCCCTGTCTTTGTTATCAGCACACTCTCAATATCACAGATCCTCTCGCATCTCTGTGTCTCAATGGCTCCCAAAGTGAACAGGAAATCAAATGCTCCATTACCGCCCGCCCCTCCCTGCACTCGCTCCTTTTCTTTCTCTTCACCACACACAAACTCAGCAAAGAGACAACTCTTGAAAATAATAAAACACCTATAATGACAGAAAACTGCCTGCCTAAACACAGAAACCCACTCAAGGCAGCAACTGTTTTCGTAAGTGGACCGCAAGGCTTTAAATATTGTATGTGCTGAATGTACTGGACTAAAACATAAAAGCAGCATCTACACCTCATCACAAGCCAAGGAGAGAGAATTGGGGGCATTTTCTATTAAAAAAAAAAAAAAAAAAGAGAGATCTTCAAACGATGCTTAGGTGAAATACGACTGGCCATGAAATAATGTATGCAGCCAGAAAGTAATGTTTCTCACTCCTAATCTTCTGTGATTGCCTAAGCAGTGAACATAAATGCTCTTGATTAGGCCACTTCAAAGCCTTAACCAAATAACAGCACCTTGCCACGAGCAACAAATTCACCCTTTAATCTAAAAATTGTTTGTAAAGACCAATGGAAAAAAAAAAAAGAAAAAGAAAAACTCAGTCCAGCAGTCTAGAAAAGCATTAAGGAACTTACTGAAATCAATAAGGAACCTTCCAAATCCTTGCCTTTGGTACTGAGGCATGATCATTATGCAGGAGACATTGTACTTCTGCTGGCAAAGCTTTTCCTGAGGGAAGGAGAAACAGATCAAGTATGTCAGAGCTCTGCTGAAGCTGGCAATTTACTGCACCTGCCATTGTCCTTGTCTAACGCTGTGCACATGCACATGCACGCCACACACACACAGGGTGATGAGCTTTCGCTGAAAAGTATCACTGTGCTGAATCATGGCTACAACAACAAAAACAACAAAACAACTGTCTTTTTGTCAGTTAAACTGGAATTCCATTAATTGTTTAGTTTATAAATGAAAACCTAATGATATTCAGTTTAAAGTGATGTAAATCAGACACAAGCAGCAAAGTCTCACATTTGAGAAGCTGGAACCAGTGAATGTTTGGCATTTTTGTATGACTAATCGATTGATTGACTCATTATTTAAGCACTGCTGTGACTAAAACTAAATCCACGTTACAAAATTGGACAGGTCTCTCTGTATCAGTATCGCTATTCAAAAATTATGTGCGGTATTCCTTCATTTCCCATATAATCACTCTGTAATTCTTACCTTGGAGAAATAGCCCACAAGATGACAGCCTTTCTCATCATTCTTTGTAAGTATGTAGAAGAGGAAAGGCTCCACATCATAATACAAGGTCTTGTGATCCAGGAAAAGCTTGGCTAGCAGGCAGAGGTTTTGGCAGAATAGTTTGCTGACATTTCCATCAACCTAAACACGGAATAAAAAGAGCAAGAGGACACTGTTCAAACAGTTCCCATTTTTTCCCTCCTCCTCCCAGAACCCATTCAATGGAATCTCATGCAGCATACGGTTATTGCTTTATTGCTGTAAAGGGAAGCTGACCTCAAATACAGAAAGGTCGTCCTTTCTGTAGATTTCATTGGCTGGTGGGTGGAACCAGCCACACTTCTTTGTGTGTCTCTGGAGAATGTTTTTGCTTCTCATGTACTTCAGACAGAACTCGCACAGATAAAGCTTTTGTAATCTGGTGAACAAAAACAGGGAGAACTGCGATTGGTACTTCAGCATGAGGTTTTTTTTTTTTTTTTTTTTTTTTTTTTTAAAAGGACACTGAAATAAAAGGCAACTCCAGGTACAAAGAAACCGGCATTAATTGTCGTGTAAAGTCAACATTACCTTGAATATTCAGGAGGGTAAGGCGACGAGTACCAGGTTTGAATCTCATACTTCCCAAATTCAATAACGGCAGGGCATCGCACAGAGTCTGTGTTCATCAGAGACCCAGTTCTCTGTGAAAATGATTTAACAAATGCAAATATATAATTGCAGTGACCCAGATAATTTAATGTTGTCTCTTACCACCCGTCCATATATTTCTACTATAAATTGTCAAATCAGGATTGTGGTTCATAGTTCTTATATGAAAATAAAAGATGCACTAAATCAAAATAAAAAAAACTTACTTTAAAATTAAATACTTGAGTAATTTCTTTTCTCTCTCTTCTTGGTTTTATTGCAAACTTCTTGGTCAAGCCTTAAACTCCAGTTGATGTTGAAGAGTGTTTAGAGAGTTTCCTCACCTGTGCGGCGAGTTCCTGGACACGCGTGAACGTCTCAATGTCCTCCTCTGTGACATGGTCTCTGGACATGGCCGCAAAGTCCATTTGAGCCTCCTGCTTCACGCGCAGCTCCCCGTTGTGGCCTGTTAACAGGCACAATAACACAACATCAACACATCAGACAGCACATCAGCACCGGCCTGTTTGAAGCAGCTGTGGCTGAATAATTTCATAAATGCATTCTATGCAAATGTGCTTATACTGTGAGTACTGCTGTTTCAGGCCATGTCTCTGAGGAATTTCATAATGTATCATCTTTGCATGTTTATGTGAAAATCCCTAATGTAATGAAGTGAAACTAAATCACTCTAATTGCGTAACCGCTTTCATGTGCTTAGTCATCCACCAAGACAGTTTCCCATGAATTAAGAAGCAGATGCAGTGAAGGGAGCGAGTGTCGACATGAAAAGCAACTGATGTTGGAAAGCAGGCAGTAATTTTATGAAAGACATCAACACCATGACTTAACTACCAAAACAAAAACCCATTACAAGTGGAAGTGATGTGTCATTAACATATTTATGGAAATGTGCTGCCGGGGTAAGTAGTGTTTGTGCAGTATATTGTTTGGAACTGCTTGAAACATATATCCTTTTGTTTTTCCTACGTGTTATTTTTTTTAAAACTGTGACTTCACTCCTGGAGACAGTGAAATGTAAGGGTTACTGCACTTCTGGCTATAATCATCATGTCAGCTCTGAGTCAACTTGGGTGGGTGAATCATTGGGTTGTATGTGTCTAATGACCGCTGGAAGTGAGGTTGAGTGGAGACAGTGATTTCAAGAGTGAGGGTGGGATGAGGAAGAGCGCTGATGTGACTACAGCCTCTACTAGGTAGTGATCACAATGTGTGCACTACTGCAGAGGGTCAAGAACAGAGCAAGGAGCAACATGAGGGAGTTAGTGGGCCATGCACTATGACAAAAGCCAACGGGCGAGAGGATGGAAGCCACGTAAACTCCGCAGCCAAGTCAAAACGCAACGAAACTGGGTTAAGAAACTAAAAGAATTCAAATTAGGCAGAAGATTAGTAGTCTGTTAGAATGTTGAGGGTGTCCTCTCAAAGAAAAGATTAGCTCTAGTCTGGAAAAAAAATAACTGCGAGTGTTAAGCTTTAAAAAAATGAAGAAGAAACTTAAAGGTGTGGAGACGCAGGTCTTGGCTGGAGTTTCGAGCCTTGCTTACCATGATTATTCTCAGGCTTAATTCTTCCGTCTGTCAAGTCTCCCTTTCCTGGTGAGGGGGCTCCCTTCTGAGGGCTCACTTTATACCTCAGCCTGCCTAGTGTCCTGTGCTTTTTAAGGAAGGAGTTACGTTTGAAACGACTGACCATCTTAAATGGGTGTCCTCTGGGTCGGCCCAGCCCAGCAGATGTGGAGTGTAACCTATTTTTAGTAAACTCATTCTTTCCAAGGCGCTGGGGCCCTGTTTTGGACGCATGAGGTGAATCCTGCTTATGGTGCATGCGCTTAGGTGGCGCATAGCAAGGTAGTCTCTTTTTCCGCGACTGTCCCTGAGTAGTATAAATGTGAGAAAGTCCGTCAAACAGTCCCTTAAGTTGGCTGCTATTGCAGAGACTACTCAGGGAAGGAACACTAGACTGGCTGGAAGAGCTCTGGGGCGAGTTAGCAGAGGTGGAGCTGCTGGACACCTGCGAGGGCGGGCTAAATCCCGGCAACGTGGGAGCGGGAGGAAGTGCAGAGGACGAGGGGGTTATCTTTTGGGAGACGTCTGCAGCAAAGGCAAACAGCTCTGGTGGCCTGGACAGTTTGGGTGGACCCTTGTCTCTAGAGCTTAACTGTTTGGCGGGCGACTCTACGGCTACAGCTCGCGAGCGACGGCCCACGGGGGAGGGGGTAAAGAATTTGGAAAGCCCATCGATAAGCCCTTTGGTTTTCTTGTTAACGGTGAGTGTAGCTGGGGTGGAGGTGGGCGTGAGGGGGAGAGTGGTGGTGGGGGTGGAAGTGGTGAATTGGGTGGCGTCGACCGCACAACAGGGGTCTGCAACAGCCAATCTGTCTCTGGCGTCCTTCACAGATGCAGCATGACCAGATGAAGGTGTGGAACAGACGGTAATCTTTTGACCCCTACCAGGTGACCCCCTTCCTCCAAGTGCTACCACGCAGCCGTCACCGCTGGTTACAGAGCTGTGAAGACAAGAACAAGAAAGTGCGTTACAGAAGGTCACATCTCACATTTACTTAAGTGCTGTACGTAAGTACAATTTTGAGGCTTCTTTATTATTCGTCTACTTGACTAGTACTTCTAAAATAGGATTCAATGCTATAAATTAACCTAATTCTGTTAAACTTAGCTGAAACCAGCTGCAACATTAAAGTGCTGCTTACACTTTAAAGCATCACTGATATAAACAATGTTATGACTGATTACATATGACCACCTTTACTTAAGCTTTTACTTCAGAAAAAAAAAACAAAACAGAAATTTAACACAGCATTTTAACAATGTGGCATTGCTACTTTTACTCAAGTAAAGTATCTGAGTACATCTTTGACGGCTGAGCACTGTAAACCAGATCTCTGGAAGTTATTTTTTTATTTCTGCATGGAAAAGAAGTGTTTTTTGGGAGCAATCAACACATTTTTCATCCAAAACAACTCTGTGAAGTTGAGTTGTACTGGAGTCAATGAAAACCAATTAAGGCCTCAGCTATACTCCCTTGCGGACAAGCATATGTGGAAAGCATAACACTAGCTTAATTATGATTAGAAGGGAAGATATCACTGTTTCCTGTATTCACTTATTATTAGCTTGAAGAGTTCTTTTTTTCTGTAAAGGAAAATTCCAGTTTATTACAGTGTAGGTCTTATTTTGGCAGTTTTGACTGTCGTTTTTATCTGTTATGATAACATTGTGCTCACCAAATTAATTGCTCAGATCTGGAAATACACAACATCCCACATAACAACAAGAAGGTCAAAGATGAACCTCATAGTCAGCCTGTAAACTGTGATGGATGTTTGCCGCAGACAGTTTGGGTAATAATTTTACTGTCAGGCCAGCCTGAGGGTTTGTTTTGAAAATGGTCTTTCTGGCCCCGCTGAACTTCTTTTCAGCGCTGCTGGTGTGAGATCTCAGCAATTAACGCGGTGAGCTATTTTCAAGAGCAGTTTCTCTTTCACAGATTGCTGCACACTTACATTCTTTGTTTGAGCTTATTTCTGGGCCTTCCGATTGGCTTTGCATATCGACGTTTGATCTGATCGGCTTTCTGGTGCAGCAGTTTCTTCCCATTCTCCTTCGGCCTGCACACTTGGCAGATCCAGGTTCCTGGAGGGTGTCCAAACACAGACAGTATCGTTTGGGTGGGTTCATCAATTCAAAGGACATACAGTACATTCATTTGAAACATCTCCTTTAATACCGAGAACTGGCGAGAATCCCACCAGCTCACAATGACAATCAATTACTCAGCACAAAGTGAAAATCCATAAGAAAAACATTGGGTCAATTCTCTGTCCAGAGAAATAGACTTCGTGTCAGCTTGTTGAGCAAAGCTATGTGACTTGTATGAATTGCCTGCCAAATGTCCTACTACAGTACGTGCGCCATCATTACAAGCCTCGCTGTAGGGTCAGTACTGTAATCCAGAGATAGCAAATCTCCCCGGGGATGCTGGAATAATTTGATATGCATGCAAATCTCCTAATAAGCCACCGCGTCCTCTCTGTGTGCTGAGTGACAGCCCCAAACGGCCGTCTGTGAAGAAAAGGCTTTGAATTGACAGCAGAGAGGGAAACAGAGAAGCCAGACAGTGTAAACACCTCACCTTTTGGCATTCTTGAAAGCGGCGGGTCGCAGCATTCCATGTGAAAGCCCCGATCACATGAATCGCAGAATAGCATCTCATCCTGAAAGGGAACAGCAGGCGTGTGTAAGGGATGTCCCTGTTGCATACATGCAACACCCTCCTGTCATTTAAAGTCTTTTGGAAAAATAAGCCCAATTGGGCACAAGAGAGGCTGTACAAATCTGAGGGAAAACCAACAAATCCTCAGGGATGCACAAAATGGGATCTACCTCCAAGCCAACAACAGTGAAAATGGTGTGTGTTAAGATGCATGCAACATTATACTTACAGCATTTTTCCCCTGTATTCGACAGGAGCTGCAGGTTTTGCATTCAATGCACTGCCACCGTAATCTCTTCACATTTGAGGTTAATTCGGGGGAAAACTTCAGACATGATGGATGCCCTTCAGATGCAATCAAAAATGCATTTTAGCATGACAAATTTTTTACCAGCACTGACTGTGTCACAGAGCTAAAGACAAGACTTTCCATTTATTCACACAGTACGGTTAAATATTAACATATTACATCATCAAAAACAATGGTGGGCCTGTATGTCCGCAACACTCTTTCCCTCCCGCCACAAGTTGTGTCTAAAAACAGTATGATCAAACATCTGAGCCGCTAATTACAGATAATTTGATCTTAATGAGGCAGAAACAGTAGCAGCACTCATTCTAATGGAAGCCGATCCATGAAAGTCATGTAAAAGCTTGCCTTCTCCCTCACCCTGCTCCCTCTCATGGTTGTAAAACAGCTGTTTTACAGTGAGAGCACAATTTGTGTACACTACGAGCGGTTAATGAAAACCACCTCGACGCTACTTAGTCAAATTTGAGCTATAAAAATGTCACCAGGAGAACAATTCCTTACGGCATTTAAAATAATTGTTCAAACATAAATGACTCCCTGGCAGAGGTAATTTTATGGGGGGTTAGCAGTTTGTGTCTGGAACAAAAGAACAGTAAAGGAAATGCCACCAATCTGCAGCAGGAAAAGGGTTGATCTTTGATCCGCTGTGCCTGGTGCGCGCTGTAAGAAGAATCTGAATTGAGCGAAAATGATTTCAGATTCTAATGGCCACTTATGGAGCATCTGCCCTTCTTGAGCCCACTGAGGGTTGCAAGCAATTTGGATCCCTTCAGCCACTCAATTCAAACATTGTTCTTCCAATAAATCCCTTAAAGTCAAGTGAAAAATGTGAAGCAAGAATGTGACATCTGCCTAACCGATGTTGAGGACTGATGCCGCCAGGGTTGGGTGATATGATGATATTCTCTATATTGTGAGGTAACAGAAATCATTCAACAATCACATATTTTTCTCCAACCTTTATACTAAGGTAGCTTTAATATCTATGGTTGTATTGTGTGATTGCAGACAACGCAGCAAATCAATGAGCAGGACTGCTTTGTAAAAATATTGAATTTCTAGGATTTGTGCATCAATGTGATTAAGTGCCATGATTTTTTTTAGGTGTTTCAGAGAAAAAAAGAGACATTTTCAACAAAGTTATACAAATATTTGGACCGCTGAACTTCCAGAAAATTCCCTTTATCATGCTATAACACTAAAGCAAGAAAATAATTATATATGTCTGTGATATAAAATTGCTGTAATAGACAAGTTGATAGAAAATCATCTACCTCTACCTGATAATATTTCAAAAAGGAAAATTACTCATTAGGACTGGGCATTGATTGCATATTATACTCGTCTTTTCATAGCTTGACATTGATATAACAATAATTTATGTTTTCATAATGTAAACATGTCCAAATTAATGATTCAAAGAAAAATTAAGTTAAAAACAAGTTTTAAAATATACCATGAGAATTCCTATATTATATTATATATATATATATATATATATGATGATGTATGTTGAATATCTTGATGATTTTAACTTTATCGCCCAGCCCTAGTCCTCATATATACAGAATTTACACTCTTGCATTTGAGCTGTGCTAAGATACTAACAATCCAGTCTATAGTTTGTTCTGGCTGGTGAGAACATCCAATAACTGAAGCGTTACACAAGGCGACTTACCACTGCTCCCACAGTCTGCACAGGACAGCAGCTCTTCTGGCCGCTTGTCCCGATTTGACTCTTTCGTTCCAAGACAGAAACTGCATATTGGGATAGGGTCAACCCGGAGCTGGGTGGGAACACAAACAGAGACAAACTGTTTAAAAACTAGAAATGGGCACAGGCTGTGTTTGTTTTCGGACATTTTATCTTGTCAGAATTTTTGAGATCACTGTAGACATATTGCTGGTTAAGGCAAGAGGATAAAACCAGTGTGTGGATTTAATGAAACAGCCACAAAAATATGAAGTGGAAGCATAAGCTCAGAGAATGAAAAAAAAAGAGTTCAGTTCTCACAGACTAGAAATGAATAATAAATGAATCTCATCCTCAGAGATATGCTGCGTTTGAGATCCGCCTCCTTTATCCATTACATCTGAATGGGTAAGTGATCTTAGTAATCATAGTTTAAGGGCTTAATCCAATTCTTAAAGCTTGCACTCCAGTCTGAAAGGATTAACCAGCATGTAATCAAATTACCTCAATAATAAAACATGCTCTCATTGTTACTGCCATGATCCACTGTAAATGTTGCAAGTCTCAGAACAAACACTCATTTAAGGGCTTACGGAAAAGTTCAGAAGTAAAATATGAGCTCAAGGTTTAAGAGGATTTCCTCATTGATCACTCAGAATGAAGAGAGGCTGACTTTGCAGAGGAAACTGGGAGAGACTTGGTGTCATCTCTTCACCCAGCAGCCAGTCAAAACCAAAGCGGAAAACATAACTAAAACTACACTCAGATTGATGCATCATTGCTTTCATAAGGTGTTCCTTTAAATATCAGATCATATACACAAGCCTCTGGGGGAGCATCAAACAAGCTGCTGCCTCCTTTCCTGTTTAAAAAGAATTGCTTAACGGAAAATAACGCTCACAGGGTGTGAACATAAATAAGCCACCTCATCATCAGTTTACACACTAAGGGCTCGTCAATTGACCGGAGCTTTGAAGGGCACTCTGGGGATGCCTGTAATTAGTTCCTGGTTTCTATGACGCAGATCATCATCCTGACCTAAACCAAATTTGCAACCTCTAAATCTCTACTGGTTCTGAGCTCCTCCTGACTAACAGCTGAATTAAGGGAGATGTTGTTTGTTTTTTTTGTTTTTTTGTTTGTTTGTTTTTTTCATCCATCCATAAAACACAAGACAAGAGCATCCTTTCAGTCTGTCACACCATCCAAATGAACCTCAGGGGAAAATGCAGCAAGGATACACTGTGAATTTGGTCATTGGTCCTAGCTGCTCTATCAATTAGTTGTTACGGTGAGGGGAAGCAGTTTACTGCCACATCAATGATTACTCTATTTTCCGACCTGCCAGGTCAATATTTGAAAGCGGGCGCTAGCACTAGGAGCTGACTGCTGCTCACACAGCTGTGATTATGGACATAAATACACCAAAATGCTACTGTGTGATGAGACTATACCTCTCGGATTTAACACTGTAGCTCAGATGTCTCACGTTATGGAAGAAAAATAAAACACATTTAGCTCAGATATAAGTCAGGCCTGCAGCTGCCGATCAGTTTTGTTGAACACTCCTGCTTATAAGTATATTCCAAATGCACATAACCAGACAATGAAACAATTAGATGATCAGCAAAAAGTTAACTGCCAACAAATTTGAGAACTGACTAACAGTTTAGGTCATTTACCAAGCTAAAATGCCAAACATTCACTGGTTTCAGCTTTTGGATGTGATGTTTCTCTCTTTTATATCACTATAAACTGAGTATCTTGTGATTTTGGACTGTTGGTCTGACAAATCAAGTTATTTGAAGATAAAATGATGAGTTTGTAGAACCTGTAATATGCATATTTCATTACTTTCTGGCATTTCGTAGACTAATCAATATCATTAATCAATAACGAAAATAACCACTAGTTGCAGCCCTACATATAACCCCAGTGTTTTGTTAACTGAACCGCACAAAGTCTGTCAATTAAAGACTCATTAAAGTTCAAATCACATTCACTGAGAGCAGAGACAGACAGAGAAATATCAGCATTTGTCCTTGTTCACAAACCATTCTATGTCATCACTGCTAAAAGATGCAGCCAAAGGCATTTGAAAACAAGGCCTCAGTGTTGTCAGTACTTAATTCTTGTTTAAGTACAGAAAGTACATGTGTGTCATTTTTATTATGTAGCCTGAAGAAGCAAACTGAGATCACTGTGTAAACAATGTTCACACGAGTCTCAAAACTATGATTTTGGGCTAACAAAAATCACAAATATGATTTCTGCAAGAGAATTATAGATACAAATGAGAAAATTCAAGCAAAGAGCCTGAAATTAATAAGACATCAGTGCTAATGTGCAGCCTGTGCATATTGCTGATGAAATGCTAAGAGCTGATAGGCAAGTGTAAGTCTTCACTTCATAACATGGTCTCCACTGACTGAGCTATGAAGTCTAATCCAGGAACTGGAGAATTAATTTCCATCAGAAATATTCTTAGGCCTGGTGATTAAAACCAATAGCAATTTGCAATCTGCACAGAAGAAAAAAAAAAACGTGAAAATAGAGAAACAAACACAGCTGAAGAGATGCTGATGATTTACTTGGGGATTCTAAATTAAGTACATTACAGGAAATTATGCTGCTTCAAAAGAGCAGGCTGTCCTGAGTGAGGGGGTGGGGTCCTATTAGAACACTGCTGGTAGAGAGAGAGAGAGAGAGAGAGAGAGAGAGAGAGAGAGAGAGAGAGAGAGCTCAAGTGGTTGCATAACACAGCAGGAAAAAAAAACTCTCATTCCTTGCCTTTGTTCCTGCCAGAGTCTCTTCAGAATCTAATAAACTCTAAACCAAGACTGCTCTTTTTTTTTCTTTTTTTTTTTTTTACCCTCGAAGTATCTCTTATTCTCAACACTCGTTGTGCTTCAACAACTGAACAGGCAGAGATGTCTCATCCTTTGAAGTGAACGGTAAACCTGGACTGGGCTAGGTGATGTCATCAGGCCGGGAGCAATAGGTTGAAATGTTCCAAATGGAAAACAGCAGGCCTTCCTCAGCTATGAGAACCATCGCAGGACACTGTGTCTCTAAACAGTTCTCAGTTTCACTGTTGGCCTGACCACAGACACTGTCACAGTTGTGGCTGCAGTATCAAGGTGTCGCTTTCTGATTATTCACTGTGAAACTGGTGGGGAGCAGGGTGACATCTCTACAGCCTGATGCTGCTCGCCACTTCAGCTGCACAACTTGTGCATAAACTATTACTATACTAGACCACACTTCACCTTGATAAGCTTCAAAACACAAACTGCAAAAAGCCTTCACAACTAACTATCTAGATGACTGTACGCTGCACTTCAGGGCCACACAATGAAAACTATTTTCCATGACACACTCTTCCGTTCCTTTTAAAAGACAGTGCATTTTAAAATTGCAAAGCAACTACAACAATGCTGTCATTCCACACACATTTATCTGAAGTGTGCATGATAGCTAAGTATTAGAAACAGAGACACAGTCTTTGTAAACTATAAACCACCCCTGAGGTGCCAAAGCAGCGGAAACAATGCAACCTGGAAGTTTGTTTATATGGTTTTATTTCCTCTCTGGGGCCTCTCAGTTTGCACAAAGGTCATAACAGCTGCATGCAGTCTGAGAATATTCTGTCCTACCACACATACTTCAAATCCCATTGCTCAGTCGTATTTGTGTGGACCAGTATATGCTCATGACCTTGCAAATTACCAATAAGATATCCCAATTCTGTTCACTAATGCTTTTCAACTCACAAGACAGCCAGCCACATCCCTTAAGGTCATTAGGCTAGGGTTACATAACCTGTGGGAAGCCTACAGCAGACTGCCTACCACACACTGTCAGCATGACTTTCTGATTATCCAAGCTCTCTTATTATGGAGACCAACAGAAACACAGCCTCAAAGGGACACACTCTAGATGGCGTTGAGTCTGACCTGCCAAGACAGAATCCCAAAGATTAAGACCACAGTTGTAAAAGTCCTATCAAGAAAATTCCTCTCAGTGGTGGCCTTAACTTTCCCTCTTCCTCCTTGTTAGTGATATCATGGAAATTCCACTGTTAAAGTTCCAGAAATGTACTTAGTTCTTGCTAAACAAGCCTTTAGGACATGCTAAGGCTGGGTAAGAAGGTGGAAATCAGTAACACATTAATAACCAGCCTATTTTGGCAGGAATTTCACTACTGTGGTCATCTGGATGTCTCCCTTTGGGCTAATATAAAACACAGCAAAGGTCAGGGTGACATAGGAATCACCATGACGTGAAGCAGTGAGAATGCAGAGGCCAAGGTGTGTATACCTGGTCTCGCTCATGGGGGAGGAGTGTCACTGATGACAGGACCAAGGGGGAAGTACTTGGACACCTGGAGCCCCTTCCGTCCGCACTGCCATGGCTGAGCTTGTACCGCGGGCCATTTTTTAACAACCTGCCGTTGTTAACTGACCGCTTGGCCGCCAGCCGTAACCTCTGCCGGAAAGCAGGGTTATCAACAATGACTGAGAGGTCATCCTGGTTCCTCAGATACCTCTCGATGTTTTTTAGTGAAGAGCCATGGGTATCATCCAGGCCCTCAATGGCCCTCTTAAGTATTTTATTCCAATCAATATGGCGCAGATCGCTTGAATTCCATATAGATTCCTTTGATGGCACAGACACGTTTGCAGGCGGGATTGATCCAACTCTCCCGGGATTTCCTGGGTCCTTGTAGGAGGCGCTCCCTTTATTTGTAACCTTGAGAATAGAGCCATCATGAACACTTAATTCCAACTGCTCAAGGACGGTCTTCTTGTCCAGTCCATGCGATGTGGCCACTGCATGACAAATTCTCTCCTCTGAGGGCCTCTGCTTTTGCCTTTTGATTTTCTGTATTGCTTCAAGAATCCACTCCGTGTACAGAGGGTTTGCAAGTTTTACCATGGTTGAATAATTAGACACACAAAAATGTGATCCATACAGGTTCCCCCTTTCTGCTGCTGAACACTGGGTACATCCACATCCTTAATAAGGTCAAAAAATTACGTTCCACGCCAGCATCCACATATTTCTTCTCAATCCTAGGTATCTGACACTGAACTTGAAAGTTGGCACTAGTAAATTCCACAATGGTAGTTACCAGCTGACCTGGAGCTTTATTTATTCAATCCCAGATCAAATCTAAAAGGAAAAAGAGAAAAAACAAATTGGTCAAATGCATTTTTTTTAAAGATGCAAACTCTCTAGTAATAGTTGGTTATGTCTCCTTATTAGAATTCTTTAAACTAGGTTAAAGCATAGTGGATATAAAGGCTAAGCCTGAGGAATGCAGGACTTTTAAGATGTGCTAAAACATGAGAAACAGATGGATAAAAACAGATGCAGGAGCTGTCATGGCTGCTAAAGAAATTAGACTTAATCCATAGTCTGACAGTATAATCCACACACCAAACCAGATGTCCATTTCAAAAGAGGCTGTTTTGTAAAAGTAATAAGTTTTCACAATGTGGCAGGTAGAAACTTCTACCGAGTTCTGGAAAAGTATAAACAGTCTCCTCGACGGATAAATATTTTCGGTTTCAGATTCCTTCCCGACATATAAAGTTAACATTTATTTCTGTGGCACGTAATTTCCAACATGTCACCGCAACATTTGTTAGTCTATTACACAAAAACAAAACAAAGGCAAAAAAAAAAAAAAAAAAAGATAGAGTAAATCGCACGTAAAGTTTAACCGTTAGCTGTCCGCACGCGACTTTTGACAGCTCGACGTCCGCAACGACGAACCGATCCAGCGCGAGGTTTAATGACAGCTCTACAGTCAACGCTCACTTTTCCTGACAGCTGCCGTTATCAAACGCTAGAGTCACGTCCGCAAAGCACCGCCGAGCCGTTAAACGGAGGAAGAAACCGGCAATAACTGCGTAACAAACCCAGAGTTGTGTTCCGCTGAGTTGAGCAGATAAATGACAGTGTTGCCAGCATTACTGATGTCACCTAAACAGTCGCCATTTTGTTACAATGTTGTAGTTTACATGAATCCGACATGACGCTGATTACAATCCAATGGAGTCTCATTAAACCTTACCTACACTAATGTGCCCTCCCTAGCAACTTCAATATTGGCTGTAAAGACAAGATCCGATTTCTGGTTTGATAAAGCACATGTCAATCTTTATGTATGAGCTCACTCTAAGAGGCACGGTACTGGCTGTATGATCTGTCACTTCACTCAATTGACCCGCCTCTTAAGGTGCCTTCAGTGATGAATTGATATCATTTACCTCCAACACGCATAATATCTGAACTTAAAGACCCAACCGCGGCGACGTGGTTTTATTAAGTTATAAATGCACTATAACAGGCGTAAACTGGCTGAGTAGTAATTAAATTAGATAATTATTTAACCTCATTTGCAAAGCGCTAAACACCGGCCCACCTTTACTTAGATTCCTCCTTGAAACAGTTGGTTACACTTGAAAGTGATTTGGATCATTTTAGACTTTAATTGGCTGTTTGTTAAATCTATCATTTGTTTGCATAAAAACCTGCAAAGGCTGTAGCGCCGATTTAAAGTGAAACACATTTAATTTTTCATAAATTCCAGGTAGCATATTCAAGACTCCTGCAGGCTAAGTGTGTCTGAGCTATCGCCTTTTCCCTCGTCTCTTATCTTCCTCCCTTTTCACGATTTCCCCGAGAGGAGCCGTAATTCTCCCGATTTCCAACATTTAAACTACGTGACGTTAAATTGAGGGCGATAAATAAATGTTCCGTCAAGCTAAAAAGTAGGTTTTCTGCTCGCCCCACGTCTGCCAGCGAAATTATTAACGTCCTGTGTTGCGCTGTGCAATGATGGCATGACCTCTTTATCACCGTTAACTATCAAATATCTCCAATGAGGAAAAATAGTGAGCCCTGGAGGGGGAAAAAGATGTTCAGGGGGGAATACAAGTTAACACGACTGCTGGGAGAGTAGCCCCTTCATCACTGCTTCTCAATTATGTATCGCTAGTTTCTTTAGCTCCCATTTCTCAGCTTCAGCTCCGCTCTCGTTTTCCATATTATATTAGGAAATGATACACAGCCTCTTTGGATTTTCACACACACACACACACACACACACCGTTTTGTTAGATGTTAACACAAACCGACCTATCTATCTATAATCTGCCGCCGCCGTGGGCGAGAAGGCACAACAAATTAACGCCAAGTTTCATGCAAGGATGAACATATAACAAGTATGAAAGAAGAAAAAAAAAAGAGGGCACAGGCTACCGTAAATATTTGCTGGTAGTTTTACCTCTTCAAGTTTTCCCCCCCTCGGATACTCCTCTTCATTATCGGGGAAACGTCGAAGGATAAATGTGCAGCGACATATCCAAGCGATTTCGTGGGATTTGATCTCTTAAAACGAGGGCTGAAAAGCTTGCGCCGAGACATGGAGAGGACCTGATAACAACTAATTGAAAGGTTAATCTACATAGCAGCCTGTGACAAAGTGGTACCCTCCCCCTTCTTCTTCTTCCACTGTAGACATCCCTACTTCAGTGTAGTGGAGCGGACCGTCGCCCCTTTAGTGCGCTCCTACAATGATATTGTCAATTTCACTTTTCCCCCCTCCATCAGCATGTCCAGTGATGAGCCAAGAGGAACATTTTTACACTTCATGTTTCTGGTGGATTAGTGTCGGCAGGCTACATAACATTTTTTTTTATGTCATAACACTCCTATTAACATGAATTCCCTATGGGCATTTTTAAATTCCATTGATGTGCAGCAGAAATAAGCTCATGTGTGATTGATTTTGACATAAATACATAAATCCAGACTTTTATTTCAATATGAGCTGTTTCTTGCACTGGCCAATTTTACCCAGGGCACTATGGGATATTATACTCTAACACCCTAATCTGCTAATTAACTCCACCATACCCAAAGAAGAGCAGTAGTTGTTAGCAATAATGTAGATCATTAAATTTTCAGTCTTTAGATTTGCACTCCCCTCGCTCATTCACCAACTCTTCAGCAGCATTACAAATGCCAGAAAGCTCATTTTTCATGCAGTAATACAGATGTAATTAGAGAGATAATTGGTAACTTCCCATCAGATTATGAACACATACTGTACTGTACAGGCAGCTTTAAAAGGGTGTCAAATGAAAACATTTAGCCCCTTTAAAAATACATATTTGATGTATAATTTGATTTGGATTGATTTAATTCATGTTTTAATAGTCTTGTCATTTTATCAGTATGCTGTATTTTTATCAGATGCATCTCTCATTACCTTGATGACTTTGTTGATGCTTTCTATTTAACTGTTTGCCCTATTTACACTGTCTCAGTACATTCATTTCATTCAGTCCTTGACTTTAGCTTCAATCTAGTTACTGACAATTTGTGGTGAATACATGTAAATAAGATGTTATTACATTGAGGTGCTGTTGTTGCTAAAGCAGGCAAAAAATGTGAATGAAGAGGGTTCATATTTGAAGCATGTAGGGACTGGTGTCATGATGGAGGCACTGACCAAACCTGCCTGTGTCTGGTTATAATGAATGCCACCCTGGGCCCCAGCAGGTCCTCCACTGCTGCATGGGTCCAGGGATAATTTGAATTGGAGCATGTGCCATTGCAATCTGCCCATCCCCCTCCTCAATCCCTGCCAACTGCCACACTGGTGTTCACAAACACTGCTGCCCATCTGCGGGGCAAAACACTGGCCAGGGCCCCAGTTACTCCTTTGCCTGTGTTCAGAAAAATATATTCTGGTCATGAACTCACTTTTGTAGGCAAATATCACAAAGTCAAGTTTTTCGTCTCCCCACTTCAAAGTTGTTTACAACGTATTTAACTCAAAGCAGTAAGTGAAAAGAGATTTTGTAGATTGCTGCTACACAATAAAACTGGCATTAAACATTTTCAAAATGCCTATGGCTCATTAGCTTACACAACAGATAACACAGTATTGTAAAATGTAAATTAAATGCACAGATTTTGTGTTTGTTTTCCACATCTTGCATTCACTGAGCAAAGCAAAAGTTTACCAGGAAAAGTGAGAAAAGTATGTTTAGTAGTTTCCTTATTGTGGCAGGCATTCTCATTACTTAATCATGGCTCCCTCTTTTTGTGTTTGTGTTTTGCCATCTGTCATCTTGAGAAGCAAATGAACCAGCTGCCATGGAGTGTGATCTTGCCCAATCAGAAATGTGGTCCTTTTCAAAGCGCATCTGTGTGAAACCTTAAAAAATGCTGATGAAAAAAAGTGTCTCAAAGTTGTTAATAACATTTTGGCTGGAGAATGTTTTCACCTAGATGCCCCCGATTAGCATAAATGCATAAACTATGCCTCATTAGAGAAAACTGAGCTGTTGTGCAGGGAGAGTAAAAAATTGGATTCCTCCTGACATGCTCAGAGAAAATAAAAGAAAATATGATGTAACAGGTTGTTCTAGGGGATCAAAAAAAATGTTATTCTCAATCTCACTTCTTTGTAGAACAGATGAGTGTTGAATTGTTTTCCACATAACACTTGAGACACTGCCCAACACTTCTGCTGGCCCACAGTCAGTGGGAGGGTGGGGTGGGAGGGGAAGGCCCTCCCTCTGATCCCCGTCTCCAACCCCCAGCGACAGCACAGCTGGGTATGAAGGATCAGCCTAATTTCCAGGTCCCTCTAATGATCGCCACGAAGAGCGACCACTAATCCCTAAACTGAGAAAAATGATCTCCTGTAGCCCTGCAGTGCAGCTCCAGACCCCGAGAGTCCAGTTAGGACCCAACGAGCTAGAGTGGGGGTGAGCGAGGACACCAGGCTGGTCCTGCTCCCCCCTTCCTCCTTCGTGCCCTCCATAATGGGGCGGGGGGGGGGGGGGGGGGGGGGTTGTTGAGCTGTCCTAAAGTGATTAGCATGAGGGAGCCTGTGGCTGATTAAATAATGGCAAAATACACAAACCCATGTGTTATAACATTAATTTGACTTTTGTGTTTTTTTGGGGGTGTATTGACAGAAATTTCAATTGCTGATAATACAAAATCTTACATGTCGAAACTGACTTTGTTTTTTAACAGGTGTATCTCGGTAGGATAAGTTTGGTATTGTTTTATTTGTATCATAACAAAAAAAAAAACATTCTTTCCAGTTTTGTACTGTTTAAACTGTCATTCCTGGAAATTGGAAAGCAGCCCAGAATGGCACCATATCTATGATTTCTGCAGTATTACAGCTGAATATTAAAGGAATATTCAACTGAAAATGTACATACTGATAGGACATAGTATCACAACACTCACCCCCTAGAGGCTTGAAAGTAGGCTCTAAAAAGTTTGTTACACACTGCTATGAGAAGGATGGTACTCATAGTTTGCACTAACTACATGACTTCTGTGCCACACTGTTGCCTCCTCATAGCTCAGAAGCTCCAAAGGAAGAAGTGTAATTAGAAATTTATTTGTGAAGCTTTGACTATTAGGAACATTTGGAGCATAAGGATCAACAGTGGAGAAGTGGATTACGCAGCAGGAGTGGTTTGAGAAACATCTATGTGTGTTTAAAAAGTTTTTTTTTTTTTTTTTTGGCCTTGACTCTGGGTCACCATTGGAATTGATTGTAACTCCTCCATGAAGGAGCAAGAACCAAACTTTTCGGAGCCACATGTCCACAGAAACTTTTCAAACCTATCCTGCAGGATAATGTGCGTCTCCACCACTGAGCCGATCTCCAGTATGATCCAAACTACCATCGCCTTGCAAATAAATCACTAAATATACCACCTCCAGCAAAGCTTTACAGCAATGACGAGGTGATACTGGGACATGGAACTAGAGTCTTTAGCTCTGTTGGGGAGAAACAGTCCGTTTCAAACATAGAGAACATATGGATCAATGGTGGAGAAGTGGATTATGCTGTAGAAGCGATTTGACAAGTGTCCCCCTTTCAGGCCTAGGTGTTCAGTTTTCTGATACCAATAATTGATTTTCAGTGGAATGCTCCTTTAAACATGACCAACATTTAATACTAGTACATTGTTTGAACTGTATTAAAATATATGAGATGCTTATTCGAACTTGATAAAATATCCAAGGTGCAGCACTTGAGTGTACACACAGTCCCATGCCGTCAGTCACTGTAAATAGAAAAAAAAATGTACATAAAATCCGAAAGAAGCATACATATCCAAGTATCTTGTGGAAAAGACAAATGATCAGTGCTCAGATGCATCAGTGAAAGTCTGGCTTCTCTGGGAAGGTGCACCCGACCCGTCTGATGATGACGTTGGCGGCGTAGTGTCCGGCACGGATACACTCCTCCAACGCATGCTCTTGGACCAACGCAGAGAGGAATCCTGGGTAGACAGAAGAGCAGAGGCCAACCCGGAACCATCCATCACTTCAAAAATAGTTTGGGGAGCAGTTGGTACTAATATGAGCAAGGTACTAATGGCCTCTGGAAAAAGGAACAACACTTTCAACCTCAACAGGACCCAAATGATGACTGTTTTATGTGGTGCTATGATCAGCTCGTACAGAGTAAAAACAGCAGGCTAAATGTCACGCTCATATAATCTGGAGACATTACTACGTTACCTAGCTGGCCAGTATCAAAGGTTAATTGGGAATGTACATAGAAGTCAAGCTGTGTAGAGAATAATTTTCATGCCATACCTCCCACGAAGGCGTCTCCTGCACCGTTAGTGTCCACAATATCGTTCTGGTCAATGTCCAAAACGGGGAACATGGTCACCCTCTCACCTGTGGTCAGGACACAGGAAGGCTGTTAATTAAAGCTGAACACTAGAGTTTTAATTTCCGTTCTTACCCCCCAGGTTTTGGCTTATTATTTCTTTGATTGTAACTTTTATAGGTCATTTTACACAGCAAGGCTTTGTCAAAAATTACAGATACTCTGTCATTTGATTCTAGCACCTCAAAATACAATTGTTTTTTGGTTAAGTATATCACTGCAAGTGTGTTATTATTGTTAGCAAGCTCAAAGTTGCTGTGTCTAAGTAAGCTACACAGAGCCACTAACACAGCTGTAGACTCAAAGGCTTGTTCATTTATTTATTTATTTATTTCAGAAATAGGGAATAAAGGCAATCACAAGTTCTCAGAGCCCAAAGTCATGTCTTTAAATAGTTTGTTTTTTACAACAATATATTGGCTTTGATATTGGCTCAAAGCAACAGATGATCATCAACATCTCTACAGCTTTAGGTGAGCGCTCTAATAAATTAAAAACAATGCGAGAGCAGTTACTGTGAGTTGTTCCAGTTCAAAACGGAATCGAGGGTCTCTTATTATCTTCAGTGGATTATACTGCTTCAATTATCAGTAGCATATGCACTTCAAAGAGACTTCCAGATTAAAGGAGAGGGGGAAAAAAGAAACAAAAATCTACCAGATGACAAAGTCTAGAGGTGTAGAGTGACATTAAATCAGCAACTTATGTCAGAACAATCTAAACCACACACACAATCTTCAAACAATCCAAGGCTCTGGTGTCGACGTGAACCTTCAAAAAGGTGCAGGAGACAAAAGACTGACATGTGGATAAAAGGAACATGAGGAGGCTGACAGACCTCTTATTGAGGAAGAAAAGGTTAAGAGTTTAAGGAGAACACGAGAAAAAAAAAAAATACAAAAAAGTTGTTTAATGAGGCTCCCTGATCTCTCTCTCCCTAATCTAACAATGGCTCACAGAATATCTGATCTGGAGACAAGACACCCCACCTTATCAATTTTTGAATACATTCCTGTCCTTGTCCTACGGGTCAGAACATACACAACCTGCAGCTGAGCATATGTTCGACATCTGATGTCAAGGGAATTACTGTAATACACCAGTTGTGAGAGAAACTCCATTAAGTTGTGGTTGAAAATGACGTTTTACAGAGCAGAATGCGAATGTATTACAGGTCAGGTACCGAAGATAAATCAGATAAAGCGTTATATTGTGTTTTCATAATGACACATTTTCTCTTTAAAGGAAAGCAGCCGATTGTCACTTTGATAATAAATTACAATAAGACAAGAATCCTTTTAGGATCAGCTAATTAGTAGCATAACGACTTTGCTTAATTAATGCCACAGACGAAGCTTGAGAATCCTCCTCCCTCTTGAAATGATTAACCGCACATGAAAAATGTGCTAATAATAAATTCCAGTTTGTCAGTTATTCCACAGTTAAGACACTCAAAGTCGTTAGATGTGGTCGTGCTTATGCGACGCACTTTGCGGCCGTAAAAACCGAATGCTTTAAATTCTGGGGCTGCTGCACTTGTTCAGCGCAGATTCTTCTGCTGTTCACTAGACCCAAGAAGTCAAAAGAGAAATAACTGTATGTAAATATGTTTACAGTAGTTGAAACAAATGGTCACCTGCTCCATTGGGGGCGGGAGAGGAGCAGTCAGATCCTACTGGTAAGGCAGTTTGCAAGCAGGTAACCTCTCACGTGAAGTAATACTCATCTTTGTGATAACACTGCATCTCGAGGTGTCAGAATTCATTGCACAGACATAAGAATCTGTGAGACCTATTGCTATGTTGTGACAATTAACAGTTCTGTTTTTAGATTCTTATTGAAATCCTTCTTTTAAAAAATCCTTTCACTTAGGAAAAGAGGACTCTTCTATTGAACTGAGGTATAAACTGTGGTGTTCTCCAGATCCCTTGACTTTTCAAACCTTAGCATGCTAATATGCTCGACTAAGATGGTGAACATGGTTAATATTATACCTAAACATCAACACATAAGCAATTTTCCTGAATATGACTACAGATGTTTTTCAAAATCCCTTAAATTGTTGGTAAAACATGAACATGTGACGTCGTCTTCACATTCCTGACTGATCAGCTCACTGTGGGCTGCATGACAGTGCTGATGGCACTTACAGTTACTTTTCTGTTGTTTCTAGATACATGGCACAATAGACATCCCTTAGTCCTCTTGCTTCTATTATTGCAAAGTTTGTTCTCTGCTGCTAGGGGAAAGTTCACGTAACCTCATTGATGCAAATTATTTAATTTGACTGACATGTTAACTCAAGTTACAGTCCAACAATTCCCCAGCCATCTGTAACAAAGATCTCATTGGCAAAAATCTGTCATGGAAATGGCAATAAAGGGAAAAAAAAAAAACCTCCTGCCAAAATACTCTGACTCTGTTGTTACTGGCTTGTAGAACGTCTGAGAACATCACTTTGCTGAACTCATTTCACATTTCACTGTAATGAGACCTGAAGCATTACTTTCAATCAATAAAACTCTGCTGTACTTTTATTTTTAACTGTTAACATATACTTGTTCCTAGAATCTGGTGAATTTGAATTCTAGAATTTGACAAAATGAGTGAAGCGGCATGTTGGTGGTGAATATGTGGGAGTGTAGTATGGCTTTGCTTTAACAAGTAACCTGCAACAGAGTAAAAAATAAACTGAGAAAAAAATTAAATGGAATTCAAATACTTCCTTGCAGTAAGCTATAATTGTGTGCTTTTGTTAATTCGCTCTTCATAATTCCCTCATTACAACTCTTGAATGGTGGTGATTAAACTTAAGAAATTCTTTCAACAGGCGTCTCTTTGAAATGAGTATCAATTAAGTCCTTTATTATTGACTATTCTTTTTAACAATGCCAATTCACAGCACAACACTGACTGAGAAAATGCTCTCCTGTTCAAAAAGCGACTGTACATGCAAATAAGATGACCTCGGCTTTATTGGAAAATGAGCATATGGAGCGTTGTTTTGACTCTGAAATTATTACACACCTCACTTGGTGGGGTTCCAGCGCTCAGTATTGTTGCTTTGACAGAAAACAGGTGGATCAGATAGTTGGCAGGTCATTAAAATTAACTTTGATCCTGTATCACTTTATTATCTACATAAGTAAAACAATCAATACATTATTTAAAATCCTGAGCTGCCAAGTGGCTCAGTTACACATGACTATTTTGCAAAAAAAAAAAAGGCATGAGCTAAAGTACTCAACAGAGTTTAAGTACAACATCCTTATGTGAGAAACTTGCCTGAGAATACTTCTTCTGGAACGTTTCCTGTTGCGTTTCAGCCAAACTCTGAGCCTCGGAGAGGAAAACGTTACCGCTTTATTGGCAAACGCGACAGGTTAGGAGCAAGTTGACATTCAATCTGTTTCCCTATCATAACCAGCATCTTTGTTCACAATTGAGTTAGAAAAAAAAATACATATGCCTGTAATTACTGTAACCACAGGCAAAAGATCATCGCCAACCAATATCCTTTTAAAGAGACATGAAAGAAAACACTTCAACGTGAGATGCCAAGGGAAAAAAAGAGGAGGTAGCACAGGCTGTTAATTGACTTTGTCTATTACGAGGTACAGAGCACAAACATCGTGCTTTTTAAAGAGAATTTCTTCAAGTAGAGCTTAAAATATTTCTGCAATGTTTAATCTAACTTTGGTGAGAATGACAAATTACCCATCTTTTAGAAGAAAAAAAAACCCTAAAGACAAGAGCCTTTTTTCTTGTAGCCAGTATTCTCTTCTTTCTCTGCCTCATTTGATTAACATGTATAGATCAGGTCCTTTTTTTTTCAAAGTTGAAATCTGCCTGCCTTGCCCCCTTGAGAGCCCTAAAACTCGCTTAGAAGCCGAGTCAGGCTTTATCAAGTCCTTATCAGCGATTAGAGCGGCAACCCCTGCTGAATGATCGTTTATTAGATCTCCTCACCGTTAAGGTTCAGGGCACAATGATCTTAATTACTGCTTTAATGGGTGTATAAGCAAAAGCCCAGTGTAGTTCAGCAGTGTCAGTGGCAGCTAAATAAAGGGCCATTTCCCCTGCTCCCAGCTCTTAAAAGGCACGTTTGAAGCGTTGGTGTGATGAAAGGCTCCAAATGAAGGGCAGGAAAAAAAAGAACAATAGCAAATTGACATCTCTTTTTGGAGAATTATACCACGGGGGAAGGCATTCTCCCATCCTTAATCACTATAAAATGGTTTAACATGACATGCAGAGGCTGGCAAATGATCAAATCCTGACAGGAGGACAAATTGCAAACAAAATGAGAGATCAAGTTTATTAGAGCGGCGCCTCTGGGAAATGAAAATCTTTAATTCTCTTTTTACATTGACATTTATTTGGCTGGCATGAACGGCAGCGTTCGCACACACACAGACACACACCAATTTTGCTGCACCTACTACTGTAACTGCTCCACTGTAATGATAGCACAGTCAATGACATTTATCATGTTTGCCTTTGTAGATGACATCTGAAACACATTGTCTTTCATCCCGCCTGCATTCATCATGTATTTTATATAAAGTT
The DNA here is from genome assembly GCF_017976425.1 of Toxotes jaculatrix. Taxonomy (NCBI): domain Eukaryota; kingdom Metazoa; phylum Chordata; class Actinopteri; family Toxotidae; genus Toxotes; species Toxotes jaculatrix. Next base: position 13,219,114 of record NC_054414.1, on the reverse strand, counting down.
CACCGCAGCGCGCTGCTCTGTCTTCATGCAGGAGCAATGAGAGCAGCAGGCAGGAATTATCCATCACCTCCAACACAATGGATGTATTCCTGTTCTTTTTAACTGTTGAGCTTCTGCTTAAAGGTTTCTTTTCAAATTCTCATGAAAGGAAATTCACTTCCAGGAATTCCACTTTTATAATGAAAATTCAAATGAGCTTGTTCAGTTAAAATAAATGCTACTTATCATTTACTGACTTTCACTTGAATCGTATTATGATGATATTATCACATCACACTGCTATTTTACAAAATCCGGTGGTTTGAATTAATGATTCCAAGCAAGCCGGGCCTTTGTTTCACGAGCTTGAAGAGTTTTGTCTGATGTGGTGCATAAAGAGCAGCACACACAAGTTGCATATAACGAGAATGAGAACACCAATATGTGGGAGCCTATAGAGACTAAATTAAAATGATAATTAAAACTTGGCAAAAAAAGTGATTCCACAATAAGAATTATAATTTTCCACATATGTAGGTTTTATTTGATTAAAAGCTAAAATAAAAATGCTGTAATCCAATTAGAATTTTCATGTTCACACACTTGTATGGAAGGGAATCAAGCTGTAAACACGGAATTGACGTTTTGTTTGCAGTTTAGTGCTGGATGGGCAGCTTGCAGAGAGTTTATCAGAGCTTTATTACTGAAAACAACTAGTGTGGTTGTAAACGATGCTGATGAGAGAGAACCAAAAAACAGTAAAGTTGCCGGCCGTAAAACCAAAACAATGGGGTTCAGAGATGTTAAAAACCTCTGCAGAGCTGAGGACGACTGCAGAGTCGTGTTATAATTCTGTGAGTTCATCACTAGGAGTGTTCTTTTTCACATTACACCTACAGCACTTATTAAGATTGCTAAGATCAAAAATTTGAATACTCCCACTTTAACCTTTGTTATACCAAGATAGTCTCTAAAGAGTCCTGGCAAAAATAGTAGCACAGTTTGCAGACAATAAAATAATCATAATAGAAAATACAGAAATAACATGATTACTTCTTGATAATTTAATAATCCCATCAATGACATACTGTACAAAGCTTCAGCTCGTAAATACTCTTGCCAGCGGTATGAAATTGAGGACACTGAACACATGTGAAGACAGTGCCCTGTAGTACTAACAGTCCTGCTGTAGCTGTGCTTCTGCAGTCCCCAGTGATGAGTGATATGTTGGAGTCTTTACCTGAGGCCATCTCTCCCCGTGCACGACTAGTCTGAACTGCAAGGGCAATGAGGAGAGACACCCTGTGGCTCCAAACAAAGGCAAAGGCTCCCAGCAGTAATCGGAAACTATCATCTCTCCCAGCACCGCTTAAACCTGCAACCCCTGCTCAGTTATGATGACACTGCCTTTTAATGTCCCGCTAACAAATATGCCCTGTATCAAAGGAAATTGGACTGATTTGAAGACCAATGTTGTCAACCTCTCCCCAAGGTCACTCTGCCAGCATTTTGCAGGAAAAAAAAAAGGGCAGGATGTAAGAGTTGAAGCATTAAGAATTGCTGAGGACTGGCCTGGAGTCTGTCCAAGACAAAGTTAGAAGTACTTCACAAATCAATGCCTGCTCTCTGCATCCCCCACACTTCTTTTATGCTCTGAAATGACAGAATGTAGTGCAAGCATTCTTTTTTTTTTAACATCTGGTGTCAATATTGGAGGTTAACTTCAAAGAAATTACTGATAGCATTCGGCTCTCTTCAGTCAGCGATCGAGCATCTATTTAAGGCTAAGGTTCTGGAGTTTTGAGATATGAGGTTTAAATGAAGGGTAAAGATGTCCGAAAGGGGGCCAAAGTTGGGATGGCTTCGAGTGATGCTTAAGTGAAAATGTGTGTAGATAAGCCAACAAAGACAGAAAGCAAAAACGGCCTACCAACAGTCGCAACGGTGTCGTCCTTGCCCTGAGTGAAGACCACCACTCGCTGCCTCTTCGTGTTCTCCTTGGGGAGGTTTTGGGTCCTCTTTGCAATCTCTGCAATGTCATCTGTCTGTGAAAAAAAACACCAGAGCACTGGCTGAGTCTGTAACGTTGAATGGATGCATTGTGAAGAGTCATGTCTGAGGAGTTTAGTCAAAGATCATAAGTGTGACTCAGAGAGGTCAGGTTTGTCCAATCCTGGCACACGGATCAAGTGATAATGAAACCAGATGGGCTATGAAACCGTTTCGAGAAAAAGATCAATAGAGGCTCACAATGATGCTTCCATGCAGTTACAGGCGAGCTGAGAAATATTAGAATGTCATATTCCCTAAGTGAGATGAGAATAAGCGTGTGAAGATATGCTGTTGTCAGATAAAGCTACTTCTGCAAGCTAAAGGGATATGTGGTGCGTGTACTGTATCATTCTCCTCCTGAAACAGGCCATTTCTCCTCAGCATCTGCACAGAATGGATATTCTCGCCTGGAGACGTCAGAACTCTCCGGAGTGCTTGCCTTTGATCATGAGAGGGATAAAAAAACCCACACCTGTCAGTGCTACTTTATTATTAACTCATCATGATGTACTATGAGCAGGTGGAATGTCTTTATCGCCATCTCGCAGTGGGGTGGACTCTGCTTTTCTGTGATACAGCACACTGAGGAACTAGCATTAAGGGTCGTAGCTGCCTCTAGCATCTGTATAAAAACTAGCACTCTAGCACCTTCAGGGTGAGCAAATACTGTGGTTATGGGAGTAATCAGTGAGATAGGCTCCAGCCCAATACCACCAGCCACACGGGCTCACTCAAACCAATGAGCTTTTACACCTCTAAATGCTTCCCAAACGTCCTTTAATCAGCCCTGAGAGGTCCAGGGAGACCCTGGGCCGAGGAAAAATGGGTGTAACACTCTAAGTAAGTGCTAATGGTGAGGTTAATACAGAGGCTGTTAGCAAGCGACAGCGAAAAAAAAAAAAAAAAAAGGCAATTTGTCACTGTGACTGGATGTAACCACAAGCACTCCTCCAGACACTGAATGCAAAACCGCACAAGGCTTCGGCACATTGTCACCCTTTGGTTTTATGTTCGCTGACATTAAAAAGGCGCTCTACTACGGTTTAGGAGCTAAAAGGTTCTAAGGGCCAGAGGTGGTAGGGTAAGCATCACGGCTGTTGAGCAGGGCAAGCTACACACACACACACACATACACAACATCCTCCTTTTTGCCTGGCAGAAATACTTACCTGACAGCTTCCTATGGCAAAACAATGCAGAAAAATAACGTATGGCGTGAGTGCAAAACAAATGAATTGACAAATGATATGGTCAATTTGGTTTACTGCTGACAAATGGCAATATTTACGATTGTGAGGCAATTGATCAGACATAATTCAACAAACCGTGAAATATGAAAGCTTTACAAGGGTGTTAAATTGTGTTTCTGTGTTGAAGCCAGTGAGAAACTGATTGTCTCCACTGCAGGCTGCTTGAGAAACACTGCCAGGGAAAGATTCAATTAGAGCTGCGATGCAGATAGTTCTTTGAGCATTTAAAGGAAACAGATCACAATCAGGCGAGTGTGTTCAGATCTGCTGATTGCTGTTTTGGAGAGGACAAGCTTTTTATCTTGTATTTATACTGACGAAGTGCTGCTGTCATTTTTGTTACTCATCCATAATGTGATGATAACAGTGTTTTAGAATACACTCAAAGTGCACCATGCAGTGCTTTTGGAGTCAAAAATTGACAAGTGGGCAGCAACTATAACAATATCCATATACAGTACACCTCAAAAAGGCTACACACAGAATTTTTTTTTTTTTTTTTTGATGTAATGAAATAGTTTTTTCTTTACTACAACTGGAAGATATGTTTCTCAGTTTTTGTTTATTGGTTTATATCACTGATGATATGATTACATTGTGTTTTTATTTTACATTAATCGATTTACTTGGAAAGTTTCAGGAACTTTCAGCCATGTCTTGAATGGACTTTGCCCAGTTGTCATGGAGATGGTTCAGTTATATTCACATAATGTTATTCACTTGATAACAGGTCATTGGATGTGATGCAAGAGATAATCCTTCAACACTGTCCGTGACCACTGAGCAAACTCCTTCTGCTGATGAAAGTCTGGGGATATGGCTGAAAGCTCCAGAAAAAAATTCAGTAAGTGGATCTTGTGGGGGGTTTTTTTTGTGTCAAACTACTATTTCCAAGACCAGTAAAGAATCGTCAAGCTTGTGATTTGTGATAGTTGTATGTGATTTTACACACATTTGACATATGTATATCAGGGCTGGAAAAATCTCTGTATTTTAATGATTTTAACTACATTCACCACAACTATTCTGTATTCATATGACAAGTGTATTGTGTATGTATGAATAACAAATTAATACACATATCAATACATTTTATTTCCTGTTTTAAACTAGAGGCTACTGCACAGTGTATTTATTGATATTTTGAAGACTTGTCAGTGTACAAGTAAAATATGTGGGCCAGCTCATACCATGCAAGAAAAATTGTCATCAGAAAGTGACAAGAGAACAAAAAAAAAAGACGACTGTGAAGAAAACCTCTTTGAACTGCAACCATCTAGAAAAGCAGAAAGTACAGTACACAACACTGATGTTATCTGAGAAATCACATTCATCCAATGCAATTTCGCAGAGTGTTCTGGCAAATCAGGTTGACATGGAAAATGTCAAAGAATTGTAACTACTAGCAGAGTCTACACTGCCCTTTGTGTTTTTTTTTTCATGTGAGCCCCCCCCCCCCCCGGCAACATTTTCCTGCCCTCATCCCTTCTCCTCTCTTAAACCTGTCACTGCCATCAGGATTGCATTTCTATTCCAGTCACGTTGATCACACCGTTAGTGATTCTGGATGACAATTATTCACACAGAGCAGAGCCATATTCAAGGCAGCTCTACCTTTGAAAGAGAGAAGGCACTTAAAATACCTGAGCCCGTTCTGAAAAAAACTCACACACACCGGCTATTTGTGTTTTTGATTCCGCATTTAAATAGCAGTGCGGGGAATATGCAAAACACAAGTAAAAATAGACCAAGAGAACATACATTTTACACTTAAGAGGCAGCCCCACTTTAAAACACATAGTGTACATTCTATGGGGTAACAAGCACTGTAATTTTCATTTCCATAATCTAAAACCACAAGTGGCTGTAATTTGGTTATTAAAAGACTACAGTGTGTTTCAGTGTGGTGTAATGCTATAGCAGTGAAGGGAAGACATATCATCCCTGAGTGCAATGAAGATAATGAGGAGGCTTTTTAACCAGGCAACCTGATGAGCCCCGAGCCTGCAGAGAAAGGCTTGAAACCATGCCCAACTTCTCAGCTTCCCAAGAGGCTTTTCAAAATTCAATAAATAACATCTGTAGGCGATGTTGGGTGCAGACCTAGCAGAGTGCGTCATAACAGAGAGCTGGCTGAACAAAGAAACCATGACGACTGCCAGGTTTCCATAGCAACTGCTGCAAGGCCTGGAGAGTATAATAGCACATCAATCACTGTCCAAAAAGAACTTCATTATCAGCAAAAACAAACCTTTAGGATCTGTTTAGTGTGCAATTGCTGGTCAACTCACCTCAAAGCCCAGCTCTTTGGCAAATGTGGCCGCCTCCTAGAAAAGATAAAAAACACACAGATACACAGACACACACACACACAAATGAGCAGTTAATTACAGAGTCACAAACAGAGCAGAATGTCACACTCCAGACGTGGAAGTTAAAGCCATCTCGCTTCCCTCTGCTCCTCACATGTGTGGCCGTGTCACTTGAGAATAAGTAACCTGAGTTAGTGTTGCTCCGCCAACTCCTGATTTAATAGGCATGCAGCCCACCCATTTAATCTATTGCCCCACTTCATCTCATATTACCACAGCAGCATGAGATAACACCACGTCAGCCTCTAGCCATGAAACCACCACTGAAATCATGAATATGTGCTGGTATGTGGGAATCCCCAACACTGCAGGCATTCAGCACCCACTATATGCTGCTGTAGCCTCCTAACAGGTGCACGTTAAAGGTCCATACCAGAATTTATGCAAGTTTTTGCTTCTTTACTGCCACTCACGTAAACTTGACATTTTTGCAGACCATTATCAAATACATGCTGTAGTTTTAGTTTTTCAGACATATTTTCCTCTACCACTTCAAGCAGCCATTGGTTTCCATTTATTACCATATAACAAGAAATTCTAAATATAAAGAGAGTAGACAAATAGATTTAGATCACAGATTTAGCTTTTCTTATGTGTTCCTGCTGTTCAAGAAAGCCACTGAAATTATTGGCAGCATTGGGAATTTTAGTCTTCTAATTGATTTTCATACCCTTAGGAAATTAATAGACATGGATGGAAAACAGTGGGTGTGGGTGTCTAAAATGAAATGAATATCCAAAAAAAAAAAAAAAAAAAAAAAAAAACTGCTATAAACTGGTATAAATTACACCAGTGCTTTTGAGATGAGCTTTGGGGCCTGTTAATTGATTTCTCATATTGTACAGAAATGAATGGAAACAAATGGATGCTTGGAATAATTCACCAGCATGATTACTAGTGATGTCCAGTATCTGATTTGCAGTAAATATGACAAAACTTGCAAAACAGCTGGTGTGATCCTTTAACTGATGACAGAAGCTGTTGCTTGTCAGTTGAGAACGATGCCACAAATCATGACAGACAACCTCCTGCACTAAATTCACTTTTGACCCCAGACGGGGCAATAAGTTGATGCTATGACTCTAAATAATCCAATTATCTGCAGAGGGGGGGCCAGTGTTTGCGTGACCTTGGGGAGAGGTTGACAACCTGGTCCTCAAACAGAAGGGGAGGAGATGACATGGAACAATAAGGTTACTGGTCCCTGGAGGAAAGCCTCATGGCTCTCTGCCTTGGATCAACATCACAGCGCCAGCAATATGTCAATTCATCACCCCCCTTCTCCTTCAACACACACACACAGAGCCTAAGACACTAGTCAATTAGCCACTGTAGTCAAGAAGCAGTTTTATAATGAGTAAAGGTTAGTAGTCTTTTCTCCTCCATTCGCCTCCTCAATCTATTGAGGGCTTAGGTCTCACATTTGTTTTCATTTATTTACAGCCACATATTGACTTTTCTCCTCAGGAATGTTCCATCACAGGCGAGCATGAGGCATCTCGCAGGGACACGAGCATCTTAGAAAATGTCTTGTCAAAACGGTGATATTTCATCTCAAAGCATTTAAAGGAGACACATGAATGAAGGCTTGAATAACGATGGTGCTGCTGAACAGCACATGCCTCTATCTCACCCTCCGTCTCTCTCTAGTTAGCAGCTATAATATTTGTGAGAAAAGCTTTTCGAGAGAGAGAGAGAGAGAGAGAGAGAGTGTGGGTGTTAGAAGAAAAGATAATTGAAGCGATGTCTATGAGCCACATGTGTGCAGTGTAATCCCTTTTAGGAATTTATTAATTTCTATGAGCTGTTATGAATGCCGACATCAAAAAATATTTGGTAGCATAAGCTCAGCTAAACCTAATGTATTGGTATGATAAATACTGGATGGTGGTAAATATGCAATTACTGAGACTACACAAGCAAGCCAATAAAACTGAAATGATAGGCAATAAAAGTCACTATTCCTTAAGGGGCTTACAGCATTAATATTCAAACATCTTATGTTTCAGGCTGTGTATGTTTCACATTTGACGTGTGCTGTTTTGGTATGTTGTGGTAGACGGTTTTCGAATGACGGTCCATGTGCTTCTACAGCTGTCGCAACAATGACAAGTGCTTCGAGTGACATCTGGGCAAAATCCTCTCGTGCTCAAAAAAGCATCTCGTTTGTTCAGAGATTGCTGTGATTGCATGCTCGCCTTTGATGAGCCGCTCTGAGTGTGGTTCCGAAGGAGAGAGGACTGTTGCACATTTCGGGGGCCAGTAAGTTCTCCTCCTTCCCCTCCTCAGGCAAACAAGGTAAAAGATAACAAGGCGGGCTGAGTGCATGAGCCCTCTGCAGCCATAGTTAGTATAAAGCTATCAGAATGTGTGAGATGTTACTGCTGTCAGAGGCTTAAACAGTCAAAGGGATATTTTTAGAGAGCTTAAGCTAATAATCCAGAGCCCAGCCAGGGGGGGCGGGAGTCTACAATTTCTTGCCAAGCAAAATGAAAACGGAAATACACACTTCATGCAAAGGGCAGTTTTCAAAGCTTCACACTTTGTTTTTCTTGACACTGCAAGTGACAGGAGCCTAGCAGGTCTGGCTTAGAAATAGTCTGTGCAGCCACAGTATGATTTGACTCTGTGTGAATATGGGCTCTATATTCTTCTTTTTAATCAGCCTGAATGTCTCAGCCTGCATTCATTAATCATCTAATATCTCCTCATAAATAGAGGAGCAAAGTAGGCATTCAGGATTCTGGAAGTTAACGCCATATCCATTTCCTTGTAGATAATGTCAGCCGATTTGCGGTTGGGGCACTTCTGAGGCTTGGATGGACACAAAACTCATCCTGTTGAATCGTCAGTGCAAACTATGACTTGTTAAATGATAACAACTCCCAAAGAGCACTGTGGTTAAAAACATTCAATCAGAGATTTTATAATTTGGTAGACTGTGTAGGCACTGGCACAATTTAGCAACTTTCTATGTGATTGGCCACCTGGGAGCACTGCAAACAAGCTACAAACACAAAACTGGCAAATTATCAAAACAAATTTATACAGTGAACTTTTTAGCAAACAGTTATTTAGACATCCTAGAGACATAATTTTCTTTAGGCTCATCACTATGAGAGAGACCCTTCACATTCAAGCAGTTCTGTGATTCACTGTTCAATAAAAGTACTGATTACATCCACTTTAAGCATAATGTATAAAGCTATTATTAAATTATCTCATGTTGCTATGTTCATTTACAGTGCCCAGAAATACTTTCAGAATCAATGGGCCCATCCACTTTGCTACTCTGCGTCTCATCAGACATTTCCTACTGGTCGTAACATTTAATGCTTGTTTGCTTGGTAGATAAGGACGCCCGACAGACATGATATTAAGAAAACTACAAAAGCTATCAGCTCTCATCATAAATTATTAGCAGTAACAAACCAAAGCAAGCATTTACTTTTTTTCTGCTCTGTGTAACAAGTTGTTGAGCATATGTCACAGCAGGAGTGAGAGTTGGAGGAAAAAAAAAAATCCAATTTCAGTGTTTCCCAAAGAATCTAAATCAAAGAGCAAACCTCAGTGCTAAGGTTAATAAAAGTTGATAAGCTGAAAAGCGTAACTCCCCCAGGCCATTCAGAAAATAGGCATTTGCTTGACCGTGTTAGCCCAAGCTGATGCTGAGGCAGAAATTGAATTGTATTGTATGGTACATTTGTGTGTGTGTGCGTGTGTGTGTGTTGGGAAGGGGGGGGGGGCATACACGATACTGAGGAGGGTATAGCCCTGACAAGTTATTTACAACAACATCCCTGTTTTCTTCTTCTTTTCTAGGCATTTCAATAAGAGCTCATTTCAAAGACATGAGTGTTTTCAGCCTAGAACCATTTTAGGAGAAAACTGACGTTCACTATTGTAGCAAATGTGTCTTTTTAACTGGTTTAGTCGTCACACTGTGCACTAGAGGAGAACAAATCATTAGGTCTGGATAGATCAGTTGGAAATGACAAATCACTTGGTGTAGAAACCTTTTAAACTAAAGTGAGCATGACTGGGTCATGACATCTAAAATAATTCAGCAAATTATCACTACTTTATATAGGCTATATATATGAAAACAATGCCACATGATGTTTCCCTCATTCCCTGAATGTAAGTGTATGACATCACTGATGTGAGTCAGACAGCTTTTCATAAATGCCCAGTGAAAACAACATCTGGCATTCAACTCAAGCATTTCCAGCCAGATTACTCCAGCATACATTATAGTGGGGGTGGGTGGGGTGGAGAATGAATAACTAATCGGGGAGATGGCATCAGCAGGGATTGTCAGTGCCCTTGACTTGGACTCGGGGTCACAAACATGACTTCTCCTGGATGTCAGGACGTCAACCCCCAGCACGAGTCCAGGTGCTGCTGAACAGGAAGCTGCCACCTCAACAGTATGTGGGCCGATAACGACTGCAGGTGATTATCAATATCATCATGCAAGCTGATAGCGCCTCACTCATGCTGGGTGGAAGCAAGGCAGCCGCTCGCTTGCTACCGTGCAGGACAGATTAGGAGGAATAAATCACCTGCACCGAGCTCTCCTAAAGCTCCCAGGAGAATGTAGCAATCTTGCTCAAGCATGACATGCCACAAACATAAGGGTAAACACACACGCAAGAATAACACACTCCAGAGAGGCAGGAGTCGCTTTTACCACCTTTGGGAATTTACTCAACAGCAACTGATGGCATTTCACTTTAGTTTTTAGTGAGCCATTAAGTGGCATGTTTCATCTCTACCTAGTTATTTTCTTACATTAGGGTGTGATTGTACAGTTTTAATATGCACGTCAGTTTTTGTGTTACTGACAGATTTACATCTGCCATGCACAGGCAGTTTAGCTGGATTCCTAACTAGGGCTTCCTCTAACTCCCAAACGCATTACCTCAAATTTGTCCTCTTATCAGTGTTTCTCTAATGTCTTAAAGTAAACTTGTGAAAAGGCACTTACAAAAAACACCTGCTAGCAATTGTGTGTTTTTTCCTTCTTAATAACTCCATTGTTTCCACCTCTGCTTCATACAACTCCGTCCACTGTTCACCAGATGGTGTATTGTTGTGAGACAGAGCATTTACATTTGCAATACATTCTGCAGTGCATAAGATGGTATTAATTTTCAACTTCTGTCAAATATCTGCTCGCCTCAAGCTATGTTCATTTTATAATGCATTGTTGTAAACTGCAATGTCACATCTGCTTAGAGACAGGGGTGTCTTGATGACTTTTTTGTCCCCAATCCGAATCCATTACAACTGAATATCTGTTGACCTGATATCTGATCTAATTAAACTGCATATATCTGTATCATGTCCTATACACCAAAATGCACGCTTACAATATGCCTCCAGTAAAATTAAATATGTTTGATGGCTGAATGACTCTGCATTAAGAAAACCTAGTTTGCATAACATTTTCCTGTAATACTCTGTTCAGTGTCTGATTGTGTTTTCTGTGGGGAGAGGCGCGTCAGTGTGGATCTGATGTGGTAGGATTTGGACAGGATCTGAACAGCCTCTCTTCATCTTCAGCATGAAAAAAAAAACTTCAGTTCATTTGTAGTTTTCAAGTGACAGCAACACTTTAGAGGCTTGGTTCACCTGCAAAATGCCACTGAAATAGATGGAAAATGACTGTTTCGCTCGCTGTCATTTCTTTAGTTAAAACTGCAGTTCACTTTTTTTGTGCATTCCGGTGTTAACTTGCTCTCAACACTGCAGCTGTACTTTCTGCTATAAGGGAACACGATGGGGCATTTTTGAAAGCTGGCACTTGGAAGAGATTGGAAATGGCTCAGGCCTTGTGTAGTTGGCAACAACCTTGATCCTGATTCTGTGGATCGATTCGGAACGACAGCACTTAAAGAATGTACTTCTTGTTCATTCTGGACTTTGTGCCATGAAGTTGATCAACTGATTGTAAGTATTTTACTTCACACAGTAGGGAGGTGTGTTTTAACTTTGCCATAAAGTTTAATTATACAGCAATATGGAGTGTGCAAACTCCTCAGCATTTTAGAGTTAAATTATGCCAGTTCATTACTAGTAGTACCTGCAAACAAAAAAAATGGCCTCTGGATAAGTGGAAATGTAAAATAGAACCAGAAGCAAGGAAATAACCAAAAATAATTTGGTTCAAATCCATTTTGATGAGATTTGTCCAAACTTGAAAGCAAGTGCAGGGTTGACCTAAGCTTTCATGTGACCAATTTCAACAGTGCCCTTGCCTGCCATTCCATTACACACCTCTAGCAACAGCCTCTGCTCTCATCTAACTCAGTCTGCCAACAAGGGCAGGAGAGAGTTCTCCTTGCAAGCCCACAGGGACAGCGGCAGCACCTACAGCACAGGTCCAAAGGTTAAACAATCGGAAACATGTGCAGTACATAAATATCTCCGCTGATAGCAATCGCAGCAAGGGAAAGAAGGGTTTGCATAAGGGGCTTAGAACAGGGGATGTAACCTCAGATAGAGCAGGAGGGAGCAGCAGGCATTCAGCCGGTCTGGTGGGGCTAATGGAAGCAGTGGCAGCGGCAGTAGCAGCTTTGTGCTGGGGGGAGTTAGTTATCAGACTGATGGCCTTATCAGCACTAAGGGCCTCTATCACACATCTCACCTCTGGGCTCTAACAAGGGGTCAGCCAACAACGTCAGACTACCAGAGACTGGCTATCTCTCAAGGAACAGCACTGGATGAATGAAGAATGGTGGATGAACTGGTCTGCTCGACGAGCAGAGCTAATGCAGCAGCTTTTAACTAATTCTCATAACTCGTGTCCCACTCAAACTTCCACATTTTTTGGAATTTCAAGATTTTTGATTCTTTTTGCATCATGAAATGTTTGTCCCCAGGTTACATCATAATTTCAATAATCTCGACTTGACAGTTAAACCTCTCTTGCTAGTTTGACTGTACTGGAGTCAAAAAGTGATCAAGCAAAGGCAGTTAGTGCCCCTAAACTTACCTGAATAATTTACTTGAGGAAATATGAGCTGCTAACACAACTGAGAACTCATTTTGTTCTCCAGTGAAGTTTTACTTTTGCTCCACTAAGTTTTATTGATCGTCTGGAGGCTTGTTTGGTCAAGGTCCACCTGATCGTATTTTTCAGGATCCAGGACTTCCACAATCAGAAGCTTGGGGTTTCTCAGTCATGCATAAATAAATAAATAAATAAAACTAAACAAGCAATCTTGATTCCAGCTCTTGGGGGCACATTTTCAGGGTCAATACATGAAATTATCTTCAAATTTAAGTGATAGAAAATAATGCGCTTGGGTGAAACAGTAAATTAGGAAGTTGTTTAGCACTTGTAGAGTTTTGGTTCTCTGAATACTCTCTAGCTATAAACCTGCTGCTGACGGCCTTGAAAATGTATTTTCTTAATCACTGATGGGATGGTGGGAAGCTATAACAGCACTGGCTATTTCACGAGAGACTGATGTATTCGTGTTTTGCCTCTCTCTGGTTTGAAATGGGAAGGAAAAGGTGTTGGGTTATTTCCACACACATGAATCAGAATGAAACAAAATAAGAATCCAGCAACACTTTGAGCTGCTCTCGGTCCTGACGAACCAGATTAAGTTACTATGTGAGTTTTAACTACTATTAATTTGTAACTAAATATGTTCGTTCTGTTGACTGTTATTTAGTGACAAATACTTAACATTATAGAGAAATACAACATTTTAAACCTAGATGTTGGTTGCTGCTAATTGCTTCTATCTTTTTGGAGCTTTGCTGTCATGTTTGTGTAACCCAGTATGGTCATTCTTTTGTTTTCTTTCTGTTTTGCATGAATATGTGCATTCATATCAGATATTTTTTGAAGCTTTGGAGTTTTACTCTGCATAAACTTTGCTTCAAAAACTGACCTGTGAATAGTGACGATGTTTATGCGTATGCATTTATTTTTCACTCTGGATAAGAACAGCCTTTGTTGAAAAGTGAGCTATAAACCTTTTGATGAGGTTGAACCCACCTTCCTTGCAGTCCATCAGTTCCTTGCAGCTTATTATCCAGTAAATTCAACAGACATTTGGTTGCAGGCACTGCAAACAAAGGTCAAGAAGGCAGCCAGCTTTCTTTCTGCTCTGAACTGCTGAGAACAGTGACCATGCCCTCCTGTGTATAATAAACATATGAGCATTTGGCCTGCTCTATTTACCTCCTAATGAGAAACAAAGATCTGCTCTGGAGGGACTCGCATGCTTCAGACAATGAAAAAGCAGGGGGAAAAAAAAAAAAGCTCTCAGAATAATTCAAACCATTTGTGCGCACAAGGGACATGAGAGCTTTGTCTGAATAAATTGGCCATACAAAAACTGAGATGATGTCCAGTGTTATCAGTTTATGTGGCATAAGATGGCCATTTGCCAGATGAAAACCAGCACGGAAGGCGGCACACCTTCAACAAGGAGGTTAAATCATTTCACATGTATGCACACAACTAACATGTGATAGATGCTGCAGGGAGAACAAAATAACCACATGGCTCCTCTAAAAGGAAATGCTTGGCATGATGCAATAAAAAAAAAAAACGAATTAGAAAAACAAATATTTCATTCAGTTGAAGTGGGAGCAATGGGCAGAGTGAGCTAACTAACGTCTAAAATAAGCCCATAGGTTCCATTAACCATTGCATGAGGCAAATTCATTTGGTAGTACGGGTGGGTAGATTATGCTTGTTGATTGTGTCTTTGTCTTTTGCTTCTCCAGAATTTTCTAACGAAGAGGAGAACAGGGGAGTCCTCCAAATGATACTGGAAAACATGACTGTATAGCCTGGACTGTGGGAATACAATCATGAGTAGACAAAGGCCAGTTCTCCCGCCAACTCTGTCTGGATAAGAGGAATCAGGGGGAGGGGGGGGGCAACCAGCCAAACTCCGAGCTGCAGTGATTTTTGGGGGAAGGATAGGCGTGAGGGTTGTAAGGGTATCTGGGAAGCCCACTGGTTCAAACTTCTTCGAGTCCCTCCAGCAACAAGCTGATATTCTGCACTCTCTCCTGCTGTGACAGAAATACACTGGCCTCAGCGCCAGCAGAACGTGGGCACTATTGATCTGCTCCCGGCGCAATATCTCCTCTTACATCCATAATTATTCTCCTTCAGAGGACTCCACCGTGTGCCCTGGCTGCCCGACTGGCTGGCTGGCTGGCTTTCTATCCGCCTCCTTGTTAAAGATGCTCTATGGTCTCACATTTCATGTTGCACTGCCAAAGACCCCCCTCTCTTAACCCCGGCATTTTCGAATATTTCATGGTTCAATCCCAGGGTTGGGGAAGGCGGCTTCAGCACGGCACAATTACAGTGGTTAGTCGGACTCCTCTGGTGGAGCCATGCTGGCTTCCAAAGTACCATGACTCGCAAACAGACAGGCCAGGAAAAACAGAGGAATGTTAGAAAGATCATTCCTCTTCTGTGCTGAATCCTCTCTCTGCCTGTATACAGACAGGAAAAGGCTAATGGTTTAATTGAAGCAGCTGCAATATCCTGTAGCGTTACTTTATGAGATTGAGCAGTGGTTCCCAACCTTTTTGCTTGTGGCGTTTTAAAGTGAGAAGAAATAAAACTGTCCTTGTCCTACAAATGAAAAACTGAATTTGCAAGTAACTGAACACCCTAATGTTAGATAATGTTATAGGAAACTTCAGGTAGATGCATAACTGCAACTATGTTGTTGCATAACTCACATTAGTGAGTTCGTTTGGAGACTCTGACTTTTTCTTATTTGTGCTACTGTTCACAACATTTTAGCATTTTAACATTTGAATTGTTTTATCACAAACACAAAACAGTAAGTCAACACATCACCAGGAGACTTGTTAGCTGTTTCCTGCTGTTGGCATGAATGACTGGATACTGTGTTCCGAGGTGGCGACCAGTTCACTCCAATGAAAGCTGCTCAGTGGGCACATAAGTCAAAAAAGTTTTTCAGGCTTCTTCTGATGCACGAGCGCTAGAGTTGTTATCTGGCTCAGCTGGCAGACTTCCTGGTGGCTCCCACACCAATTAACTGAACAATTAAATGAACTCTTCTTCTGGATAAAAAAACAAAAACAAAACTGTGATGCTCAGAAAAATGTATGAATCAGAAATGTTTTTTTTTTTTTTTTTTTCTTAATTTCAGTCCTTTTAATTATATTGTATCCGGGAGGGTCTTGATCCCAGGGTTGGGAAGCACTGATCTAGTATTAAACAAAGAATAAAAATAAATAAAGGAAGCAAAAATAAAACAAGGCAGTTGTTGCATTTAGCAAATCATCCCAGCTAATGTGCGCTGTGACTCATCATACAACTCACCGACTGTACGTCACACTGAAGGTCAAAGTACTCTGGCGCTGAACGAAAGGCATGTGACTCATCACAAAAATAGCACATTCAATTAAAATTCAGTTGTGAAAGACACAAAGGAGAACAGCAGCTAATACTTCATGTCTTTTCTTCCAATGACACATTGTGATTGTTCCGCTTCGCCGGCTTTAGAGATGGTTCTGTGTTCATCCTCCCAGTTGGCCTGTGGGGCCTTGTGAATAAACACATGGAGGTTAATGTCTCATGTTCTCCTCCGTTCTCTGCAGACAGCTCTGACAGGAGGAGAGAGAGAAGAGCCTAAAAGGAAAGCTGTTTCGGTAATGCGCTAATCTAGCTCTCGCATCTCTTTGTTTTAGGCAGTGAGACGGGATATTTTCCCCAAGCTACAGTTGAGAAGCACATCTCGAGTCCGGTGTGGGTGAGCTGTCAAGGGGAAATTCTTTCTCCGATTCCTTTTTTTTTTTTTTTGCGAGAACACCCCTCATATCCTCAGGGGTCTTTAGTGAACTTGCCATCACCCACACATACTGGCAGCAGAGAGCACGCACTTCCACGGTCCTGCACACGTCACCGAGGCGATAAACAGCCAGGGGCCTCACCATAGAGATAAGGCTTCCAAGCAGTCTATCAGACAAACAAAACCAAATGACGAATCTGGAGAGATGTTAAGAAATGACGCCATATTGCCCGTGTATCTCCTCCGCCTGCCTGTTTTTCCATCCACACAAACACACAGACGCACATATATATACTTGTACACCCACTTCAGCCTGTCCTGGAAAAATCATTAGAGCCCCCACCACCCCACACACACACACACACACACACACAGATACACACACACGCACACTGCATGCAGATGTAGAAAAATAGGGCTGTGAGCCAAAACGCCCGAGGGGCTTTTCATGACAATAACCTTCTGTAGAGCTGCTTGTATCCCTCCACCTAGATCATGGAGAGGTGCTGAGGGATGGATGGGAAAATAAGCGAGATAACCATACAAAATATTAGGCAAGGAACATTCACACAAAGTACAGAGGAGGAAGAAATCCGTGTCATTTTGCTCTCATGGCCTGGAGAGATGGCAGGCTAAATGCTCTTTTAAAACAGCTTGAACATTGAAATGATGATGGCTCCTTTTGCCTCAGCAAAGCACATTAATACATAGCCGAATGCCATTTCCACTTTTGTTAAATGGCTCACCTATTGAGTATTCAATTACAATGGCTGTCTCTGGTTTGGAAGACGGGGCTAGGACCCATATAAATAAGCTCCCTCTGAGTGTGGAGCTGCAGAACGCATTGGACAGCAATGGAAGGCATGTGGAGCTCCTGTATGGGGGTGGTATATAATGTTAATGGCAGAGGAGCGAGGAGGTTGTTGGGTATTGGCTGTGGGGCAAAAAAACTAAGCTCCTCATCTGCGGTACCGTTTTATTAAGGAAGCACATTTTTAAACCATTTGCACAGATAAAAAAAAAAAAAAAAAAAAAAAGACCCCAAGCACATGAAATGATCTAAATTGAGAAAGCCATGAATCCTGGCTTAAAAAACATCAGTCAGGGTGATTAATTCATTCTTGATTAATTGTTCCATTTGTCTATGATATGTCTAAAATTCCACAATACAAATCTGCCAGTAATGGTCCAATCCTTTCCCCCCCCATTGTGTGGTTTATCTCTCATGCTCAAATAGCAAAAGCAAATTGTGGCTAATTTTATCGGCGAATCCACTGGCATGTGGTTTTTCCAGCAGTAATGATTCCCTCATTCGGGCCTAATTAACTGCAGCCATTAAATGGAGGGAAATGTAATGCCCTGGGTTTCATGTCAGGTAGTCAGAGAAGGACAGCACAGGAGGACTCAATTAGGCCTGTGCTGTTCCCAGGTTATCACACGACATGTTTGCCAATTAAGTGAAGTAGCGTCTGATGTCTATGTGCCTCCGTCGGCACCATCTCAGAGGCCTTGGCAACGCAGAAACGACGTCGCTAGCCTCTCCACCCCCCCCCCCCCCCCCCCAACCCCAGACAGACACTACACTATGCCCCAAAAAGGCAGTAATTACAGGATGGATGGGAGACTGTTATATAAGTGCAAAGCTGCTGATAGGCCAGGCAGGGCCTGCTGATGCCAGGTTTCAAACAAGTACCAGCAGGATCGAGTTACAGCAGAATTACCAAGGGTAGACTCTGGTCGGAAACACAGACACATTTCAACATCAGAAGCAGGCAAAAACAAGAGAAGGAACAGAGGCTATTGACATTTTTTGGAGTCT
The DNA here is from genome assembly GCF_017976425.1 of Toxotes jaculatrix. Classification (NCBI taxonomy): domain Eukaryota; kingdom Metazoa; phylum Chordata; class Actinopteri; family Toxotidae; genus Toxotes; species Toxotes jaculatrix. The sequence goes on along the minus strand of NC_054414.1, from coordinate 13,200,831 downwards.
GTGGTGTTCATGTTATGGAATTTCAAACAATCAAAAGCGAATTATGATCTGTCTGAAATGAGATCCCTGTCATGACAAATAACGCAGCTCTCCATCCTCAAAAACTTCAGTCTTGCCCAAAATTATTATCAGTTACTTTCAAAACATGAGATCTTGCAGCTGCTTTAAACATATTTCCCCAAGTGTGTGTAGCTCTGTATCGTGACTCAGTAAGTGTGGGAGAGGAAGGCAGAGACAGACAGACACATTAGCCTTCCCTTATGGCACATTCTGCAAGGCTATAGGAGTCAGTCTGCATGATCCTGACTGTCACTGACTTGTTATGAAAGCATCGCGGGCTGAGGCTGATCCATCACTTTGGGGGGTGGAAGTTGGGGCCAGAGGAGGGCCAGGGGGGCTGGAGGGGGCGACCGTAGGCAAGGCAGCCCTGTTGCCTGTCACTCACCATGCACCACTGCATGACCGCCAACCTTGTCTGGCTTGTGCACAATGGGAGGTCTGGGGCTCGACTGTATGAGCAGTCATTCCCCACTCCCTCTTCCCAGCAGCCAACACAGAGGAAGGCCAAAAGGAGTCAAAACACCCTGGACAGGCATTAGTCCTATACAGACCCTAGAAGACCTCACTGCTAGAGGCTGCTGAGTGGTGAATATCTGCTCTGTTTCCCACTGAATCTCTTATTTTGGCGGACTTAGCCGGGTTCAGTTCCGGAGAGCAAGCCCTAACAGAGTCTCCAAAAGATAATCTCCTTCAACAAACATACATTGCAATTATCCAGAGTCATTAAACTGTAATGACTGGAGGTGTGAGCAAACTTCTTAAGCAAACAGTTACAGTACCACCCACCCAAAAATACATAACGCTTGCAAAATGTACACCGTGGTTTAGGAGACAGAATCGTTCCTCACAGCAATTAAGGAGCGAGAGAGAGGTGCATATGTAAAAGGGAGGTCTTATGTTGGGAGAGGAAAGAAAAGAGGAAAAAGCTGAAGTCAGCAACAGCAATAAATCCTCAAATGCTGAGCAGTTTCTTCCAGTTCTGTCCTGGTCTGTGGACCCCATCTTTACCCAAAGACAGGGCTCTGTTTAGTAGCTTTAGCAGTGGGGAGGCGAGTTCAGTCCAGTGATCATACACTCCCACCACCCTCCCCCCGAAGGTGCAGTTTGTCCAGGCGGTGCCTCTGAGTCAAGCTCAGCTGGACTGTTAGAGGATACTTCCCAGCAGCACCACGGTCTGTGACCACAGCTTGACCTCCAACCAGCTACTCACTTCCACAGCGCCGAGAGAAATCAATAGATTAACTGGCATGAAATGGTGACGCGATTGAGATGAATGATTACTGGGCTAATTCTTATTCATCTCTCTATGTGACCACAGTGACAAGTGAGAACTTAAATTGATACTGAGGAGAAACAAGAAGCGATGAGTGGAATGAAACAGAGGGCCGGGCTTTTTAATGTGCTTTAAACAAGGTGAGCGGACACAGTGTTAAACTATAAAGCACTAAGAGACAGAACATACCTTCATCAAGACTAAACAATTCTTTAAATTTGATCTCTTATTATATATATTCAGAAATATTAATTTAGTCTGCATCCAGTTCTGGGTTCAATGGATGACAATGATGACAATGCCATCAAGCTGATGTTTAGCAGGTGTAATATTCCCCATGTCCACCATCCAAGTTTAGCCTGTTAGCATGCCAGCATTTACTAAATAGCACTAAACACTAAGTATAGCTAAGGCTGATGGGAATATTAGTTTTGGAGGTATTAGGTCATAAATCAATTGGTTGGACAAATTAAAACTGATGATGGTGCTAGATGGAAATGTCAAGGGATCACCAAAGTGATTACAGTTCATCCAGAGAGGATGATGGAGGTCTGTTCCTAATTTCACAGCAATCCATCCAATACTTGTCAAGCCAAAACCAAAAATGTCAAGCACTACAGGAAAAGTCAGGGATCACCAGAGTCATTAGTATTCACCTTCAAGGACCATGATTGTCTACACAATCCATGGATATCTATCCATTAGTTCTTGATATTTTTCCAGTCTGGACCAAAGTGGTGGGCTGACCCTCGGACAGACAGAACACTTACAGATATCCTACTAAATAATTTAAAAAGCAAAACAGACAACTAAGCAAACGCGACTGAAAATGTAACCTCTTTTGCTGACATAAATATAAGCATACACACAAAAACACATGCTGTACACCTTAATCAGAACCATGTGTTAGCAAATGTCCAAATGTCTTATTTTGCTTACCGTCTCATTGCCAAACAAGATGTCGACGTAAGGCATGATCATCATTAAGGGCTCTTTAAAGAACTGGCTGATGAAAGGTGCTGAGAGGTTCATGCAGAAGATTTTGTTGTTGTCTGAAGCGTGCTTCGCCACCTTGAGGATTGACTCCGGGGACACAGTCAGGAAAAAGCCCTAAAAACAAGAAAATAATAATTACTAACAACATGTTTTCAGCAGTTTGATGGACGTCAACTGAATCAGGCAAATTAATCTGTACAGTACTTCTGTACAGGCTGCATGATCTGTGTTTTGACAGCACAACATGGGCCAGAATGGACTGAACTACAGGCCCATATGGACTGAAACACTTTAAACTACTAATTTGTGGGTTTTGGATTCTGACAAGGCAATTTCAGGATGACAAGGCTTGGTTTTACTGAACTAACACAGGAGCCAAAAAGAAAAAAGAAAAAAAAAACAGCGGCAGTGCTCAAACATTTATCTGAAATGTTTCTTAGAACATACACAGAGCAACAAAGAAGAGGAAAAAGGGCAGGAAAAAAAATCCATCCAGGACAAAGCCTGTGGCTGAGCTCCAAGGCTCGTACTGGAGGAAGCAACATGCACGTATCCGATGATAGGGCAAACAAAAGTCTCGTCTGGACTCTCCTTACTTGGAAACAAGAGAGGCAGGTCCACTCATTGTGTGAATGAATACAAATCAGGTAAGAAAACACCTTTGTGTTTCAGGTGGAAACCTGAAGCGAGACTCTCCTGCAAGCCACACAAAAAACACTCCTCCTTTGATACTGATCTTCTTAACCTTGTTTTTCAGCAACAAGCTGCTCTGTAAAACCACTACGTGACAATAGGGGCAAAAGAGAGGTGGGGGGGGTCGGGGGGGTGAGGAAAGTTTCAGAGCAGTGATACATTTAATCTGGCTGAAAAGCTTCCATTGTGGGATACAGTGCAGTTCTCATTAAAGCACTATGACATTTGCAGCAACGGAGGAGCAACCGCCATGAAAAAGAAAAGGGTATAATACCGATGAATAGAGGGTGACTATGTAGTCAGTCAAATGTACAAGGCATTACAATACAACCGTGCTAAGCAGGTGAATTCTTTATTACACATTCATGGTGTCACTCACTCTCTGGGCAGACATTGTCGTTCCCTCTGCGGTACCATGTGTCCTGTGGTGTTTTTGGAAATGTCTTTAAGTTAAGGCCCAGGTCAGTGCCTGTGGTTGCTGTGTCACTGTACCATCTGTTGAAGACTAAAAAGGTGTTTTCAGTGGTCCGGGAGCACAGAAGGAACTCACTCTGGGCTAATGGCCCATCACTGACCCTGACATTTTTCTTTTGCGGTGTGCCAACGTGTCAGAGGAAGGGGAGATTGTTTTCTGACACAAATGGTCCTTTTTTTGGTAGTTGAAAATAAACTGTCATGGTTACCGTAATGTTAACGCTGATCAAAGGCCGACGGCTCGATCAAATATCCTGAGGGGTGGTGAACTTTAAAAGCCATGCCACAGCTTCTCTAATCACACACTGGCTCTGTGTAATTTACTTCTAACCTCAGTACCACTGCCAGTGCCATCACATTAAATCGCCCAGGACTCACAACTGAAACACATTAACTGATTTATGAATGAATTACATTCCATGTAATATTAAAATACTTTTATACGGTTACACTTAATTGTTATTTGAGCACTCAAGACCCGTTGATTGGGTGCAATTATTTACCAATCTAGAAAACATATTGCATCTAGTTCAAGGGAAAACATTTTACACTGAGAATGGTTTCAAAACGCTCAAATAAGCGAAGGCAGAAAAAAGGCATCATAAATTTACACAACGATCTTTAAAACTCAACACCACAAGAAATCTGGGATTATCCCGGGAAGTTGAATAGCTGAGGTGGAAAGCCACTATGACATTCATTCTTGCGATCAATTTAGTTAGCAGCCCTGAACAACAGTCACAACTATTAAATATATGGCATTTTGTGTGTGGAATATTGCCTATACACTTTCCCCAAAAGGGTTAATGTTTCATTTCATAAAGGTGTATCAATCTTTACAACATTAGGCCCAGTTCTCCTGTACAAAAACTGCAGGAGGCCTTGAAAACAAACCCCAAAAATCAATCAAAATGATATAATACAACAGTAACAAACATGTAATGGATGTTTCAAGGAACCTGAAGTCTATGCGTCATTCAGTGTACACAGTCATGTGTAGTGTTTTAACATCTGTCAAAAATAATCAGCTTTGATGCACAGAAATATATATTTATATTTTTAAAAATCAATCCACTTAAAAACCTTTCTTGTATGTCTCTGTTCTTGAAGTCAAAGTAGTGCTGCAGGAATCTCGTTCATAAAAATCATACAGGCCATTTTTTCCACCGGGCTCCGAATGTTGTGACTCCAGTGGCTTGTGGGGGAAAAAAAAAAAGGCTCAGTCTGAGCCATGTGAAATTCCAGTTCCCATCAGTAGTCTCTGCCGACTACGAAACAGGAGAAGTTAAGTCTTTAGTGCTGGGGTGCAGATCATGTATCAAGAATACCAGATCCAGTTTCCCAGGTGTCAGAGAGCCTTGTGAAGTGGGGTGACTATCACGTTTCCAGGTCAAGATGATCAAAGCGATGGGTACACTTTGTACAATTTCTACCCAGCCAAAACATTCAATAAAGCATTCAGAAATGCATTTTCCTGGCAGACAATAATGCGGAGCGATGTTTGGCTATGTCAAGTGGTAATTTGAGGGAAGAGTTGGAAAGGCAGGGCATCCATTTTCAATGTTTACCCTAAAAAGAGGAATGACTTCCACTTCACTCACACAAAGAAAATGTCTAAATGCTACTCTGAGGTGAAATTAGTGGTAATCTAACCATAGAGGTCTAAACTACACAGCAGCAGCACGCTATCACACTTTCCCCTGCATTGTATCAGTGTTTTCCCAGGGGCTGCTCACATCTGAAAAGCTGGGTGTGATGGATGGCATGGTGTCACCAGGCTTAAAATAAAAGTGGACATCTGAAGGGTAAAAATGATCTATTTTGGGAAGGGCATTTTCATTTGCACCAGCAGCAGAGGTGGTCGTGGAAAAAGAAAAAGCTTTTTTTTTTCCAGGTCTATTTTAATTCTGCAGGGATAAGGGGGAGTGTTCAAAGTACTGTGTCATGAAGGTTTTGTTTGACACTTCCTATTACTCAGGAATGATGGAGGGAATTTAAACCATCACCACCTCGGTGAGAGGGGTAATTATGGCCAGAGCAATCACACTAAATTTCATCTGATCTCAAGATCTTAGTCAAATTTATTTGTACAGCCGCAAGTCTGAAGTTTCAGACAAGTTAAAGCTGCTGTTATCGATATTTTTTATATAAACAATGAATGAAATGACCCGGTTTAATGTGGAAGGGATCACTTGTAGTGACAAACCCACAGAGAAACATCAACTCCACTGTTCCCCTCTTTCATCTCATTGTTTTGTTGCTATGGTCCACAACTTTACAGTTTTGATTAAATGAAAAGTGTCATTTCCAGATGCAGCAGGCAACTGTTTAGATAAAGTGTCTGCCCAGCAACAAATGGCAGACATACCAAGGCAACTAGCTGGTGAACAAAGTGGAGCATTTAGCAGATAAGGAGCCACATATGGAGACCAAAAACAGAGCTAAAGGGGAGTATATGGATATCGGACCTACATTTGCGGTGTCATGGTGCCAACTCATGACTCTGTCAATGTCAATGTTGTGTTTACAGCAAAATGAACAAAAAAATGAATTGATTTTCATTATTGTGGCTGCGTGTCTTCGCCCTGTTTAGCACAAGACTGAAAACTTACCAGGAAAAAAAAACAGGAGAAACCTCAGGAAGAGGAACGGAGTAGAGAGCAGAGAGGAGTAGCAACGGTAGAGTTACAACGCAGAGAAACACAAATGCAGCTTAAACTGTAAAGTAGCAATGCAACAAAGCAACAGAGAGACTTCATGTATTCACCAAAATGTAGCATATGTAAAATTTTGCAAAGCGACTTTATTTCAAGTATAGACGCGTTTGTTCTGGTTACGCATCCTTGTTGTCAGGGAAGCCCTGTGAGCTAACCGGCAGTGTTTCAAAGCTTTTCAAAAGCCGCCCAGGCCATGCTATCCCTGTCATTACCATAGACAGCCCCCCATCATGCTCTCTGGTGCACAGGGTTCATTACACAGAATTAGATGTCACACAGATCAGAGCGCGCTTGATGCCACACACTGCTCTCCTCCTCAGTTATCTCTGTAAAGCACCGTTGTGAGGTGGATCGATAGCTGAGGTTTGGAGCTTCATTAGCTCAGTATGACTCCATCTCCATCAAGACACCTCTGGCACGCTACGCTAGTGTTGCGAGATATATTTTACTCCCCGATCCTGAAGGTCCTGCTGTTTTACACACAAACACACAGGGACAAACAAGACCTTCACACATGATGGGCGGTGGGGGAAATCTGTGTCAGTCTCTGGCTCGATAAACAGCAGAAAGAAAGAGGACAAACAAACAGAGGTAAGTGATTAATGGTGTCACAAAGTGCCTTGAGTGGAAGGGGAAAAAATTACAAGGATGAAAAGACCTCATTTAAGGCTTTTCATTTCACATGAAAATGAGTGGGGGGGGGGGGGGGGGGGGGGGCAGCTACAAAGCAACTGGGACTTTCACAATGCTAATGATGTTTTGTTTGCATCAGAACGGCCAGTTGGTTTCATTTAGAAAGAAGTTCAATTAAACCAACAGAGAAGATAAATGTGTAACAACCACACGACATGATTCAGCGTTCCCTGCACTTTTAGGACGTTTGATCTGACTGCAAGGCGATTCAGCTGTGCTGATAGCATCTGCCTCCTCTTCTTCTCTCTTCCATTAAGAATGATGTTCTGGTGAAGCTTATCAGACATCTAGGAATTCATCCACTTCTTCTGAGGGAACTGGAGGGAGGCCAACTGTACTGGAAACAGAAGGGAGGGCCGAGCTTTTAAAGGCCACTCGGAGATGAAGAAAAGGGGCTATCATGTCAGCCAGGATCTCCAGGGCAACATAAATGTGCCACAAATGCTGGATTTAACAACTGGGCAGAGCCATCACTTACTAACTGCTGCAGTATTTATTTCTAAAACATTTTCTCTGGTTTAAATATTACCCGATTTTCAAGCTAGCGGATATTTTTCCCCTAAGTCAGGAAGGTCTCTTGTGTGGTGTATGTGAAATATAGAGATGTAGCTAGAAGGTCGTGGCGATGACCAAACATACCTGGCCAAGGTCGTCTTAATGAGCATGGATAAAACAAGACATTAGAGCCAACCACAGAACACTTAAGGGGAGCGTGTGTCACACTACCAGCCTGCAATTTGTACAACCATCAGAGACTGTAATTACATTAACCTCAGACGCCTCCACTCTGTAAAGTAATGGAGGAAACTACTTTTATGGAAAAAAAAAAAAAAAAAGGTTTTTAACTTTAACTTGAGGTTAAGGTTTTTCTGGCATCACAACACTGGAAGAATTGGTTTGATTTGAGCGTTATCTCACTAAAAGTAATTCGAGATCAGCTTCAGGGTCTTTTCAAATGGCTGCCTTTTGCTCTCCTGTTAAGCTCTACAGTTTCAAAAATGTGTTGGCCAGGGGAAGAGGCCAGCCTGAGCGGGAGAGCAGGGATGCCAAGGAATGTACTTAAGATCTAAAACAGACAAGATTTAAAGCCAAGAGCATTTAAATGCCAATACTAATCCACAAAATAATTCACCGCAGAGCACAAACTGACTCTCCCTTACAGATACCATATGTTACCTCTGTGAAGAGATGAAACGCAAAAACTATGCCAGAAGAGGTGCTTTCTTCTCCTAAAACTGTGTTATCTGGGTAATGAAAAAGAAAACCATGCCCCTCTCTCTCTCTCTCTCCCTTCATGTTCTAAAGTAAGTCTATATTCCTACTCTGGTTTCTACTGTTGTTCTTGCCTCCATCACTGGGAGATTAGCCCAGAACAAACTGTTTGGTTTGCAGGGAGTTAAAATTTGCTAATGCATACACTCTCAAGTGTCCTTGTCTGCCACACTGCACTTAATTAGCATTTTAGTGTGAGCAGTTCTCTCTCCTTCAGTACCTCTGAAGGGGAAACATCACTCCGACTCACACAAACACACACACACATACACTTTTGGAGTCAAGTTGAGATCCTGTAGTTTCTTATACGATTCGAGAACAGGATGGGGAACGGAAAGGGGAGTTTGTGGGGGTCGATGGAAAAATGGGATAAAAGTCTGCAATGTGAAAACAGATGTCGGGGCCTCAGAGTTGTCTCTTCTCAACTGGCTTGAAAGGACGTATTAATATATGGGTCAGATGTATAAAGCAGAGGTTCAGTGTCGGAGTGTCGACACTGCAGAGGGGTTTCCAGTTTCAGTGACTTGAAGGTTGTGCATGGACAGAAACCAAATCTCCGCAGACATTCCTGCTGCTGGGAAGTGAACATTTCCAAACGTGCCACGCCGTAGATGTAAATGAATTAGCGCACTTAACTTGAACACTAAAATGAGGAACCAAGGAGACAATCTTTCACTGTTCGCAGGCGCGCCGGTGAAAGCTAGCGCACTAGGTTGGAAAATTACAGGTAATTGCTGAAGCCATTGAATCCAGCCTGGTTTTGGTTGAAAGACTAAAATAACAAAGCTCTGATTGCTGAAAAGACAAGGGCAAAGAACTTGGAGGCCCTGTTGCTAAGAGTTAATTTGATACATATTTCTCCCCCTTGAAATGTCTGAGGTACTGGCAAGAGACGGTGAAAAAAAAAAAGAGTGAGAGGGAGGGTGAGACCCCCGCTCTGCCTGCAAATACTATCCATCTGCCATATTACATTTAACCAGCATGAGAAGCTAAGGGAGCGCCCTTGCACAATATTGTGTGAAGGCTGTCAAACTCAATGCAGGAGCTCTGTGCCCACTGCTCAGAGCTGAGGACACAGGGCCACTTAAATTCAGTCTAATAATAACTTCAGACTGTGCGCTCAGCACCAGCAAAGTAGGAGAACACGTGGCACAAAAAGAACTTTTAATTATTCATGCCTGTTTTTTTTAAAAAGAAAAAAAATCATCTGATTGAAAGTGTAATGTGATGGTCCCCAGATGAAAACATCAACAGCCATCAACAGCTTTCTGCCTAATCGCCAAATTAGAATTTGAAATGAGCGGAGAGAGCAAAAAGTTGATGCAGATTTGTAGAGTTCAAAGAAAAATATGATTTTTTTTTTTTTTTTTTTTTGCCATACATGCGTGAATACTTGTTGGTGTCTTTAAAGCGCAGCTGCAGGTTGTTTCTATGGAGCCATCTTTTATATGATTCTTACTGGCAATTTTATTGGTTATTTCACAACTTATGTTTTAAAAGAGGTTCTCCAACGATTTTGTTTTGCAGTTCCAGAGACAGAGTTGAAAAAGAGCAGCCAGAATTGAAGCAGGAAAACTTGATATCCTTGTTGCTAGGTTCAAGCTCAAAGGATCTTGGATCCTACACTTCCCATAATCCAACATGACAATGTCTTTTCATTAAACCCTGCCTGGCGGGTTTTTGGCCATGACTTTCAAAACGCATGCCCCTCGTTTGTTACACAGGCTCTCAGTTAATTTGTAGTCATAGCCAAAGCCAAGCCCCTTTGAAAAGCTTTTCCAGAGCCACAGAAGACATTATACAACTGTTTTCACAGACTTAAGTGGTGCTCCTCGCTACTGATAAACTGACTTTTATGAGTAAAATGAGCAGAGCGCCTCTCTAATTCCTATCTTGTTAAATATTTTGTGTTAAATGATTAATGTTGGACAAAGAACTCTTGAAAAAGAGATTTGCAATCTAAATGAGGCTTCCTGGTTAAATAAAAAATAAATAATACAATTTACCAATCATATTTAATAATAATAATAATAAAGTTCTAAGATTTTCACTTTACAATCACACCAGAGACAGTGGACAGGGAATTTTTACCTTCATAAATAAATTGAAAGTGGTTAATAATTAATTTTCTGTCAACTAAATCAATAACTTGTTTCAGCGGTAAATCAAACACATTTTCCTCTTACCTTTGTACCTGCCAACTTTAAAATTATAAAATCACACAGGGTTGACACGGAGGTTTCAGTGTCTTTGGACCTCAGTGACACAACATGGAGCTAACACTCACTACTGTTATTACTACAGCACTAAAAAATCAAGTTAAAAAAAAAAAAATCAATTGCCTGGAGGCAAGAAGTGTGAACTTTCATACCCTAAGCCCAATTTCCTTGAAAGTGGAGGTCCTAAATCAAATCAAGCCGAGCCAATGTACCGTGGAATTATGCAAAAAACGACACAGCTATATAAAATGACAACTGGTAAGAAATACTGTCAAGGATAGGAAACTTTAGAGCTTGTTTATCCACTGCATGTTTTTATCTTCCGGCTGCTGTGATGATGCTACGAGTCAACTCTGCTCGTCTTTGTTTATAGTCGGGCCAAGAGGGAGAGGTATTGAGTGCACACAGGTGATGTAAACATACAAAGAGGAAGAGCAGAAATGGCGCACTCGACAGAAAGTTTACTAGTCTCATCAATGCAAGATTAGGTTCTATAAAGACTCTTTTGTTGCTGTTTTATTTTGATTGTTGAGAAAAGGGGTCAGTTTCTGCAAAAACTTGAAATTGCTTTCACAATTCACAGCTGAGTGAAGAGTACTTCCTTACCTGTGCACAGCTAATCACAGCTGATGGAAATACCTCAGCAGGACTTCAAAATCTCAGTGATCAAAAGAAAAAAAAAAAACGGCAGACTGAAAGACACTGAAGGAGCTTTCAAGTTTTTAAAGTGAATGCATAATACCATTAAAAGTTGGCCACCGTTCCTGTACTTAAATTCAGGAAGGGTGACATCTTAAAATTCTGTCTGTGAGTTATTGTGAAAGTTATTGCTCTCCACTGGGCTAAACAGACATTTTCCTCCCTCAAAGCACTCAAATATTAGTAGTGTAGTGTGCTGAGAGCTTCTCCCACATGAGAATAGCATCTCAGGCTGAGATGGATATAATCACAGCCAGAAAATATGAGTCTTTCTTGAGCATCAAACAAAACCTAAAAATCACAAAATTCAGATGCTGATGGTAGGCGTCAGGGTTGTCTGCCAAAAGCACAAGTAACAGGGTGAAGAAATGTGTTAGATGTTAAATTAAAATTGTTCAGAGACATTAGCTTGCTGCTTGCCTTTGATAATTCTGACTGCAAGACTTATTAGCCGCAAATGTTACCTCTCTATAGGATAGATGACTAATATTGTTTCATGAAGATACGCTATACTTATTTACGGGGTTAAACCACCCTTATTTTAGGGTGTAACACAAGGTAGACAGTTTAACAAAAAATAAGAATGACTAATTTAAGGCTAAAAAGGCAACCACCCTTCCCCTCAAGCTGACTCATAGCAAAGAGAAATGTCTCCATGGTAATAATCAGCAACACTTGGCTTGACCAGTGACACCAACCAAAAGAGAAATAACAGGGCTCATAATATGTGTTTTGTGACAGATAAAGCTGTGTTCTCCTTCAGTTTGTACACCTTTTTTGAACATCTTTATCACGTCACTTTATTTTCCACATTTCTTTTCTTGGTATTATCACACATTTTGATTTTTTCAGTTTGTTGTCCTTGTGAAGTGTTGACCTTTTTGTTTGGTTACTGCTGAAATGAAACGAGCTGAGCGGCTCAAAGTGGTTATTTGGTCGGCCATGTCTTCTAGCTTAAAAAAGTCTTGAGGCACATTTAGCACAAATAGAAATTCCAGAAAATCTGCTATAGAAATTTTGAATTAATGCTTGTTTGTTTAATGCTTGTTTAATACTGTTAGGAGACTAATGGGAGCTGGGTGCATCAAGATAAAGAGATAAGCAGTTGGTGGCGATAATTCTACAGCTGGAGGCCATTAGGCCATTGAAAAAGAAGAAGACATCTATTAATACGAGGACTGCTACACTCGCCTAACAATAATGCATCAAAACATGCAAATTTTCCTTTGTCAATTTTCAGGTAAAATTTGTGCTACAATTGAATGGATGTCTCCATTGGAACTGAAAATTCCCAATTTTTCCAGTTTTTGTTGAAATGTAAGCAGTTAAAGTCCAGTGAATAACCTTAAATGGTATAAAGCTGAGCGGTAAACTGCCCAGGGTAAAGAGAAAAAAGTTTGGGTCATCAAAAGCTGAAAAATAATGAAAATGAAAAAGAGAGGGATTAAGAAATTGGTTAACTTCCAGCTTTCCTGCAGCAATGGAAGTAAATTAAGCCTTGAAAGTTGATGCAAACAATTGCTACTGGTGCCCCAACTTTTGTTGATTACTTACAAAAACTCAGGCAGAGTTGAAAGAGACTGTGTTACTACACCCTTTGAAGCATTATTTGCACAATACTGTACTGCAGGAAATAGCACTGTATCATAATGGAGAGAAAAAGGCAATTAAAAAAAGGAGGTCAGACTTGTTGGTCCGGGGTTCATCCTACAGCGAGATAATGACCCAAAACACACCTCCAGATTATGTCAGAACTACCTTAGAGGAAAACCAGCACGGTCTCCGGACTCTCCACACGAGCTGGTTTGGGATGAACTGGACAGAAGGTGAAAGCAAATCAACCTGCTAGTGGAACACGTTTTTGGGAACAGTTTTCAAATTTAGTTTCACAAAAAGACTCATTTAAACAGAAGCCTTCTAAAACTTTTGGCCAGTAGCATAAGTCTCAATTTGCCCAGAATTCATAGAAAATTAGTTTTACCTACCATAGTAGACAACTACAAAGCTCTGTGCAACTGATGAACTTTAACATACATCTCATAAGTCTGTCTATTTGAAAGACCTAAGCCACAAAGTCAAACAAAACCAGCACCAAATCAACATTTAGCTCAACTCAACTGGACGCTAAGCCGACAGCTAAAATTGGTCATAACTGTGTTTGTGATCATAATATTAACAATAAAGCAAAATGGTCTCTTCTATGTGTTGATTATAGACCTCTTTGGCCGAGACCACAGAGAAGACCAGTCACTCTCCTGCCTGATTTATTATGACGAGAGCCTCTCAGACGGACAGGAGAGTAATCTTCAGCTTCTACAGCCACATCCATTTTTCTGAAATTTCAAAGTGCTTGAGATTTCTAAGTGGAGCAGCCTAAATGAAACACACAGAGTGTGGAGGGCTCCATAGGAAATGTGTGTGAATCATCTTTCCATAATATACTGATAGTAGAGTACAATATGTGCCAGTGTTTGGTGAGAGGAGAATTCTCCTCTTCACGGACAAAGAAACATTAACAAAAATTTGGTATCCAACACGTCAGTCTGGTTGAAAAGTATCCATTACTTAATATACACCCACACTTCTTAGAGCTTAGCCACAACATGAAAAATTGCCACTTAAGGGAAAAATAAACGTATAAAGCTGGTCTGAGGAGCAAGAGGTGGAAGGTTGGCTTCTAATTGCTGGAGGGGAGAGAAACCATGTTAGAGTAAACAAAGTCTGATCGATGGTGGGGATTATATCAGAAAGAGCCTTTGGCCTTTGGCCAAGACGAGCAAACACACTGGCCACTGTCTCTGCTACAGATGGAAAAAATAGCAGAGGCAAAAAGCTGGTGAGTTAAAAGCATTATATTTCACAAAGGGGTGTGGGGGGGGCAGATATAGCGTAGTACAATGCCAGATATGACATGTAGCCAACTATATCACGTCTTGGCTATTTGTATCAGACAGAAATGCCAGTAGATAAGAGAGCAGTGTTGTGAGTTTGATGGAAGGCTGTTCTGGCTGGGGGCTTAGCTTTAGGTCAGGCTATACTCCCACGGCGCTGCAGTGCTGTGTGTGAAACCTCTCCATCACCACACGCACAAGTTCAATGCGCTGTTAGCTGGTCACGGCCGGGAAGAAATGTATTCTGTATACTCCCGGCTTCAATGTGGCGATTGCAATTCACATAAGCCACTTAAGGAAATCTGTAGAGGGAGAGAAAAAGGTATAAAACTGAGAGGGGCTTACGAGTTATTGGAGCCTTTTAAACACGGAGGCTCTTCATCAGACAGGGTTTCCTTTTTTTCCACCAAGTCTTGTAAATGAGTTCACTCTGTTGCCTTTAAAGCCCCGTAAAGGTATTAAATCTGAAAATAACGTAATTCATTACCTCTGTCTGAAACATGTTTAACTTGAAGATGTAATACGAGCAAAAGTGCTTTGGTCTCGGTTGTAGGGATTTAAAAAAAAAAAAAAAAAAAAGGTATGTGCAAAATGTAAGCTATTCTGTCTGGGATGTCATTCAGCACAAAAGGAATTCTAATGACTTTTGAATCCATTTAGTGACTCACTTCAATTTGTGATTTATATTAATGGCCCGTGTATTGCGTTCTCCACATCCAACAGGGCTGTGTTCTGCTAAATTTCACCATAATATTCATGTCGATAAGCAGGTGACGACTTGGAGAAAGGACTGATTATATTTGCTAATCCCCAAAGAAATTAGGCGAGATTGATGAGAGCGTGTATATACTCCACACAAAGCCTTGGGAGTCTCTAAAAGCTGTTACCATGGTGGTATCCCATTAGAATAACAAACATTTCCCCTGGATGTTTAACATCGCTTCCCAGTGAGCACAGCCCTCCCTAAACCTCCCCTCTCTCTCCCTCTCTCTCTCTCTCTCCCTCTCTCAAGCACCTGCCTTCACATTTTCCACTTCTAAAATTCCACCAGCCGCTTGGAAAAAAAACGAAGGGTGAAATATGAAATGCAGTTACGAGAAAACTTGAGTGCCAAAAAAAGGACTTTTCTTCAAACCCGTAATAACTTTCCATGGGAATAGGGAGAAACTTAAAAAGAATAACACTTCCCCTTGATTTTCTACTCCTACCACTTTTTTAAGCAGGCAGTGAATTTCCTGGAGTGATAAGGGCTTAGCCAATGTAATCCTCAGAGGACCCTTCTCTGGCATGCCAGGAATCAAGAAACCTTTCCCTCTCGGAAAAAAAAAAAAAAAAAAAGTATAAAAAGACAGAGAGAGGGAGGCAACACTAGGTTTGGGAACAAGGAAGAGAGGCAGCCAGCATGCCATCTCCCACACATGCTGGAGAATGCAAATTAGCAATGTGTGGAAAGAGCAGCCGGACTTGCCTCAGCTGGAGATCAACAGAGGAATATTGATATGACAATGCAAGGGGCTTCCCTAACTCAGACAGCAGGGGCCACCAAGGATGCTCTAATTGGCCTCACGGAAGGAAGGGGGGGGGGGCACCCATAAATGTTTCACACAGATTGATTCATTATCAGTTTGCTCGACAGGCTGGGTGGGCCTCGTAAAAGTGTACCATCTTGAACTGGTAGCATGTAAGTCACTGTCACCGCGGCAGGACAGAATATATCATCCTGACCTTTCACTTCAGATATTGAAATGAGAGCCAGAAACATGACTTGCCACACTGCAGGACTACTACACTTGCATTTCAAAACGTGGGAGTAGAAGGATAGTGCAATGATAGGTGACAGTGCAAGGGAAAACATTAATAATTTACGAATGTCTCCTCTGTCAGGATATGCCAAGCTATGATGTGCTGTCGTTTTTTTTTAACACCAGATGTCAAAGCTGCCTGGCAAGTTTGAGGTATAAATATTCTCTTGATTAAGGAGTGACTGCACATGCAACATAAAAGGTGTTCTATCTGTACTCTCACGCAAAACAGATCTAAAAATTTAAACTAATAAATCCATTTACTGACTTGTCTAGCTTCTGGTTTACATTGCTGGCCAATTAATGGCTTCTGTATCATTATAAAAGCTTCCACATACTATCTACTGTAACAGTTTGTTACATGAGAAGTCATAAAATTTTACAGCCAAACTCTCTTCCGTCTCCTAATGTGGTTAAACTGACATTTTTTCTAAGTGATAAATGTGTACAAATGATTCAATATCCCACAAAAGCTAATCTGTCTGTTAAAAAAAGAACTGCAGGCTTCACAGACATGCAGAGCTGCTGAAGATCACTGGCAGCCATTTAAGAGCCGTGAGAAAGGCAGTTGAGCATCTCAGCTTCTCGCTGGGTGGTTGGTTACATGTGGTTGACACATTTGCATCTTCAAAGATGCACACAGACAAACTCAATATGTGTGAGAATGTCTGGGCGGCATGTGGAAAACCCCAGTCCTTCCTCTGAAGAGGTTTCCTCCACCTCTCAAAGGCTATACGACATTTTGAGTCCTTTATCTGTCAAGCAGTTGCTTCAACAGCGAGTTGTAAACAAGTTGCTTGGACTGGATGCGCAGAAAACAGTTGCTGTGTACCGTGCAGCACTGTCTGCTCTGCGCCAAACCAAAAAGGAGCTGCAGGAAACTACAAATCAGGAGCCATTACACAGCAACAAATATGACAGGAACAGTGCTGCACATTATTTGAGCTCCAAGACTCATTCACTCACTGTCTCTTCCAATGAGCATGAACAATGCAAGCAGAGTGTGCATTGTGCTGCAGAGCAGGAGACTGTTCCTCTGAATTGGGGGTAAATTACAAAAGAGGCCTGTGCAAATTAGACGTGATGGCTTCATAATACGTCTGAAGTGTCAGCTTCTCCAGAAACCTATCCCCAGGCTACACTCATGGATTGACGCTCTGAACTTCCAATTATTCCTGCCAAAACGCTGCAATCACAGAGCTGTAAAACAATCATTCTAGCATTACAAAACACCCAAGATCAGTGTTGACTCAGTTGCTGGCACCGACAGAGTTACCAACTTAAAGTATGCTTTCATAGCTTGACGTAGTTAAACTACATCTGCAACGAACACAGATATCAGCCTTGGCATTAAACGTAACAAGTGTGTAAGTCTTTATATTTATTTTTTTATTTTTTTAAACACAACTCTTGAATGAGGTCCTGGAAGAAGATTAATATCTCTGAAGTGTTTGTAGTGGTTTTAATCCTGAGAGACCATTTGTTACAGAAGGAGGAAGAGAACCGGAGGGAAACAGATGTATTTCAAGAGGAACCATCCAGAGCTGTGTTCCCTCCTGATATTCATTTGGTGAGGGAATATAAGTGCTATCACACTCTCATAAGATTACAGCACAGAGAGGACTCACAAACAGGAACACAAATGCCGAACTGTGCGACAGGCATGTGTGCAACTGCTGAGCAATTTCATATTACAATATGACCTCTTACTCATGCATAATTCTGCTTGCAAAGAAATAAATTACCTTTGTAATTTGGGACACCACCAAAGGTGCTACTGGGCGCCCTTTGTCGACAATATGTTGAGCGATTGCTCGGCAGACTAAAAGAGAGACTAAACCCAGGCGGGATGACCGGGTCGAACACCTCAGCTGAACCGGAAAAAGTGACCACAATGGTTGAACAGAGTGAGACTCTGAGAATAAAATGGAGCCCGAGGGAGAAGCAGCCAGAGAGAAAAAATGCTTCCTGTAAACACAGACAAAGAATTATTTACTCACAAGGCTGAATATTAAAGTGTCTTCTCATCCTTGATTAAGTCTTGTTTATATTTCCCAATGACGGGTCAGTAATATACATAGGATGTCTAGTTGAGATGCATCAATACCGTCTCCTCAACTGCGCCTGCTACATAATTAATACACACACTGACATGACATGGATATGATATGACAAGAGTATCAGAGGCGAAGAGTTAGAAAAAGAGCTGAGTGAATGCATTTTTCATGAACTGCAGAGCTCCCCAGCCAAAGTTCTAGACATGATGTTTCAGTTTCAGAGATGAAAAGGGGCACGGAGGGCAAGAGAAGCAAATATGTGGCTGTATGAAAACAAACCTGGGATTTCATATGCATTTGCCCTCATAGTGATGTGTCCATATTATGTCCATATCTCTGATCACACATCCAGAGGTCTTGAGGACTTTGATCAGCCTTGCGTCTCTCTCTTGGCTATCGGCTCGGGGTCCTCTTCAAAAAACTGCAAATGTGATACAACATCCTCTCATCTTTTTACTTCCACTGATGTCTCAACATCTGATGGGTTGTGGCGTTACTGCAGCTGCTGATACTTAATAAAAGTGAAGGCTGGATTTCTTTAAGGGCAGCATTTTCCATTTCTTTCACCACTTCTGGCTTGCTATAAATAGCTTTGATTTCTAGTTCTGTGGAAAAAACCCACACAGGTGTAGAGAAGAATTCATTTTGCAGTGAATTTGGACAGGGCTGTTCTGCTCTGCCACTGGGATGGGGGCCTTACAGGGGCCATTCCTCCTCATTCAGAGCCATTACCACCCCACTGTCACTCTCAGTCTGTCCCCTCACCCATCACGGAGCCCAGAGCAGACCCACAGCCCGTCTCAAACCTCACAACTAAATCACATTCTACGCACAAACGGCCGGGGCCGTGCAGCATCTACTGTATAATCTAATCTGTCTATCTCCTGTGTCCCCACACATGTACATCAACGCACACACACACACCATGCAGGTCTCTGGAAAGGCAGGCCAACATCTCAGCACCTCAATCAAGTACATTTCCGCTGTGTGTGGTGAAACAAGAGTCGGTAATGCAAATCAGAAATCAGGATTTGCTTCCATAATTGGGGCTTTATCAGCTCATTAAGAAACAGGGAGCCTTCACTGAAATGAGCATGCAATATTCCCATTAAAACTGCCAAAGGAAAGAGCACTTACAACATATCAACACAAGTCCTTGGGAGAGAGAGGGAAGCAGCTGTGATTGATAAGGTTACTATCTTGTCAGTTAAAAAAAAAAACACCTTGGGGAAGCAGCAATTTAGAAGAAAGAACAGAGCAAATGTTCTCAGGTGGCCCTGATGGCCACTTGTCTGCCCCTCAGTGTTATAATGCCCGATACAAAATGGCACATCTTATTAAAACTTTGACAGATTTATTATTACAGTTGTTTAACCTCTTTATAATCAAATCATGTTAGGGGTTCAAGGGTACAAGGAGACTCTCTCCCACTGAATTACAATCATTTTAGCTTGATTTAAATTCTCACTGTGTGGCGGGATCCGGTTACCCCATGCAGGCACATTTCCTGTTTACATCGAGCATCATTCAGAGTCAAGTGTACATGGGGGATATTAGAAAAAAATTATATGAATCAGGCCACTTTTTGCACTTGAGGTCCTGTGTAAAAAAAACACAATAGGGAAACGTTTTTCACAGCTATTATATTGTGTCAAAGGGAAATGACAGGGTACAAAGTTGGTATTCCACACTCCTCTGGTCCACTGAAATAGTCAAGCCTTTGTGGTACAAACTGTGCCACTAACACTCATAGATCTGACTGGCAGGATACAAATTTATCACTATTAAAGTGAGTGGCCAAAGCCACATTAATCCCAGAGTCTCTGCGTGACAGACAGGGAAGGGACACGCTGGCATATTGTGTTTCATGTGCAGTAATTGCTGCCGCTCAAAGTGCTCGGAGGTGAAATTGTAGCATACAGTATGACGATGAACGGAGCATGTCATTGGGCTTACAGCGAGGGCACTGTCATTAGCTAAAGGACGGTGATGATTGAGTAACACTTTCTTACTGCTGCAGAGGAAAAACAACCGAACGCCTTCAGCAAAATCAATACAGTTTGAGCCGTCGGAATGCAAATAGAGACTATTCTGGCTGCATGACACGGGATGATGCACCATTACTTATTCTGGCTCCATTCAATGTCATCATTAGCCTTTACAGTGTCAAATCCGCTCAATAAAGGGCATTATTTCCAAAAGGATAAGCGCTGCATTAATCCTTTTATGCTGCTTTCAGCAGGATGGAGTCTCCAATAGCTAATATTAATGTGCTAGGTGTCAAGAGTGAGATGGCTAATCCTGATAACGCAGGATGTACAGTCAACTTTGCAGATGGCTATCTGCCCTGGACTAGCACGCCTAATAGGCGCAGGAACAGGATGTGCTTTTAAAGCTGCACTTCCAAAACATCGTCTTCAAAGAAAACGATAATTTTCAACGGGGCTTTCTGAAGTGAGAAGATAAGCCAGAGAACGGGGGAGGACAAAATAAAAATGATGCTCGCCTCAGAGAGGAAAAATAGCTTCCTGATATAGTCCTAGCTCCCTCTTTAAAGCTGACACCTAGAACATACAGTTTATCAATTATACATGAAGCCAGAATCCATCTTCTGTTGGCAGCTTGTTTGGATCCGGCCCGAGCCTTCTCAGTGGTGAAATGTGTCTGGGAGCCCCCATCCCTCCTGTCGCCTTTTTCCACTCACAGCCTGTCCTTAAATCAATCCCTTTTTAGGCCTGAATTTATTTTTCCTGTAACAAATCTGTCTTGGCAAATGATGTCACATAAGCGGAGAGAATGACAGCCTGATGTCTATGCGGGGAACATCAACCTTGCTCCAGCTGCCTCCTCCCAAGGTGAGTAATCATGCTGAGGAGCGGTGCAGTGTGTGGATGCCAGCCAGAGTCCAAACAAACCCAGAGTCTGTTGCTCAAGATAAACAAACCAATTAGGCGGAAGGCATGTTATTCCTCAGTTGGTGGGATATTTGCTAGATGGAAAATAATCAATGCATTCTTATTTCCACGGGGTGAAACCAAAAAGTCCTGAGCAGAATAAAATCTAGGCAGAGAGGGAGAGTAAAATTATTCATTAGAAAGAAAGAAATAATGGGACTAAACTAGCTACTAGTCATGTAATTAATCCATGCAGGCTCAGTGGAGAGAGGAGAGCACAGAGGGGAAGATTCATCATAGCTTTTCGCCCCTCGCTCCCAGGGATACATGCCCTTCTTGTGTGGATGAGTCAGCTTACATCTTCTGACAATTGTGAGCCAAGGGCTTTGTCAAAAGGAACCACAGTTATTGTTTTGATTGGTCCCCCCTTGTTATGTTGGGAGCGCAAAATGCTTTCAAATGTGATTGCGCCACAGCATCTGAAAATAAGGCACGCACATATAGAACATCAAAAAAGGAAGATGTCTGTTTTTTATTTACCAAGGACAATCATTTGGCACTTTGGCGCTCTCCCTGGCCTCTCCTACACACTGGAACAAGCAGTCCTATCAGTAATTGCAGGGAGCAGCCCCGCTGGCCAGCCGAAGCATTAGACGACTGGGCTCACAGTGCATGACATTCAAGCTGGCCAATAACGACGGACATGCTAATCAAAGTGGCTCTGGCCTCCCCATCACAGTGCGACTGGAGGACTTTGCCCGGTTGGGGTGGATGTGCAGCTGCTCTGGCTGCATTTCCACTCTGCCCCTTCAGGGCCTGGGCACCAGGCTCACCACTGGCACAAGAGTCTGCATGCCGAGGAAAAAAAAAAAAAAAAAAAAAAAAAATGGCGGCAGCTAACACCACACATGAAAAATAAATGACAGCCAGCTTGTTAGCATGGCAGGGATAGAGGGAAAGAGGAAGAGAAAGAGAAAGAGAGAGGAAGGGGAGGGGGGGAAAAAAAAGAACTGGGTTAAGAGATTTAATGTGCTGCTGAAAATCTGACACTTGCCAGAGGTCCAAATGTTCCACCAGAGTAACGGCAGCCCTGCTGGCTAAGTCTCCATAAAGCCTCTAAAGCTGCTTACAATATACACTTGAGAAACAATAGATAAGGTCAGAGTACTAGCCTATGTCTGAGTGGGACCATGTATGAAAAATAAACACTTTCCCACTGCGTGTGCTAACCTCAGACATGCTAACTGAAACACAGGGTAAGAGCTGTTTGTGGCCGCATTATTAGTGCTGTAGCTATTAATCCATTAGTTGTTTACACAGCTAAAAGGAAATTAACAGAATTAGCAAAATCAAATCTTTTGAGGCACTTATCAAGCAAAAAAAATATTTTCTCCGGTTCCAATTTTTCAAATTTGAGAAAGTGCTTCTTTTCTCTGTTTTAAATCACAGTTAATGAGACTCCTGGGTGGGCAAAAGTAATTTTACATAACTTTGGACACTACTGGAAGTGGTGATGGCCATTTTTCCCTATAGACAAAAAAAAATAGTGATGTCAATAGTGAATCAAAGTTTTTGACTAGATTTTTGCTGAATGTGCATCCCATGCTGGATTATCTGGCAGTAACAATGGAAATTACTAAATAGAGTAGTAATAAGAGAATGCAATCACACTGATTGGCTACTGCTGAAAAAATGCCACCATAAATAGCATAAAAGTTGATGTCTGACATTATGAAAATCTTGATAATTCTAACTTAAATTAATTATCAAATCATTGCAAAATATTATACTATCCTCAGAAGTCATTAGTATCCTTTAAAAAGGGAGAGGAAAAAAATACTGGCAGTTTACAATGGATTCAGGCCAAACTGGCAGAAGGAAGATATGCACAGGCTTATTACAGACCATAAACAAATTACAGCGACATAAAAGGGAAAAATGAAACCTTGCAGAAGGAAACAATTCTCAAAGAACAGTGTCCAGCATCTGCCGCACAGAGATGCACATCTGTGGTGATTCTTTGTAGGACGCTCTTACAAACTGTCAAGCTGACCCCAACGCTGCGGATGGTCTGTGGTGAGGAGAATATTCCAGCAATATTTATTCAGTCGAGGCTTTATGCTCCAGCATGATAATATAACAGTGTCTGACACTTAACTCTACTTACTATCTTTGCCCAGGAGAGACACTATCCTAAAGCGTCTGCGGTTCCATCATGTGAATCTTAATCAGATACTTAGCCAGTAGAGCAGGTTTTTACTCTCCCTGGTGAGAGTATCAACACATGGCCATCAGGCACAATTCACGGCCGCAAAGTGGCTATTTATTTTCTGCTCAGCATTACTTGACAAATAATTACTCAGTCTATTCAATTAAGCTGTGGAACTCGAACAAATGGCCACAACATCCCAGTGTAGGACTGAAACATTATTCTGCGTTTTACAACTTGGTCTCATGAATAAAAAGGCACACACACACACACACACACACTGGTTGCTTTGATGCAGAGGCAGCGAGAGGACAAGGTGATGGAAAGTAGAAATATCATTAAGTCTGAACTATTTCATCCCCTTTACAGCGAGGCAGAGAAAAACAGACTTGTTGCCGGTGGAGCAGATGCACACAGTAATCTGGGGTGAAAGGACATGGTGTTTTCCCTGCTGAAGAAGAAAAACTGTTTTTACAAGGTAACGTGGGTGTACAAGGAGAAAGTCGCTGCATGCTGGTAGAGTAATATGGACTACAGCCTGGAAGCCTGCCAGAGTCCAAAAATGTGCCCCCCCCCCACCCCACTCCCACACCCATCCCCTTCCACTAGGCAATTACTCAAGATACAGGGGATTAAAGCATTTTTTCCCCCACGTTGTTGTTCAAATTAGGATGCCGGAAATAAAAACTCTCAAAATAAAACCAGCGCAGCCCTGCCAACTTTTAAGTATTTCCACACACGTTTCAAAAAAAAAAAAAAATTAATAAAAATAAATCGCACAAATACACAAATCTAAACAAAAATAGATGGCACTGTGATGAGAACTTCTCCTCCATAATAACAAAATGAAGTGAACTCCTGACATCGTGAAGGTTTTCTCTCAACAATTTCAAATATATTTGCTTTTCTAAAGTTAACTATGTTTATATTTTAGATAATCAAACAAATAAGTGGAACAATCAACTGTGGGGGAAAGTAATTAAGTATATTTACCCTAGTGCTATACAGCACAGTTTTGAGGTCATTGTGCTTTACCTGGGTATCTCCACGCTACTTTGTAAATATAATGAATTTCAAAGGGGACTCTCACAGTTTATAATGTGGTGAGTGTGCATCTCCATCCTGACCAGCTACATTAAAAGTCATCAGTAATAATACTCCAGTAATATGTTGTCTTTATAAGAATATAACAGGTCTCATTATATGCATGAATTCATTCAGTCAGAATTATATGAAAGATTCAATAATCAACATAAAGAATTCTACACATGGTGACCTTAAGCAAAAAAATTTAATGTAGGACTGAAATCTTTTTCCACCTCTGACATGCAGTAGTAAAACCAAATCAGGAGTAAGGATAATTGTAAACAACCTAAATAAATCCCAGTCGAGTGAAAGCCACAGGAAGTCTCAGCAGCCAGCGTCGTTTGGCCTCTCCACCCTAATTTGCCACGCTCCGCCCACTCAGGCCTGCAGGGCTGTGGAGCTGGCTGATCCTCCAGAAGTGCCGGGCCAGCCCATACGTCCCACTGGCACGGGACGCCCCACCGAGAGCCAATCACCAAGCCCGCACTCCTGACAGCTCATTACCACTCAATTAGGCAGGTGCACCTCCACGCACAGCCTTCTGACAAATACAGCCCTCCCAGATGGATGTTTAACATTCGAGAGAATTATATAGTGACAGCAAACACTAAACGCCTCACCCTTATCACTTGATTGCCTCAAGATTGAAATCCTATAATTGGCCCAGGCCAGCGGGAGAAAAAAAATAAATAAGCCAATAAATATGATGCAGTCGGCTTGTAATTGAACAATTATGAATTCATATTCATAAGATGCTTGCTGGCAATTACAAAATGCCATCTGATTAGGCGCAATTTGAAATGACATTGTTCCATGCTAAAGACACCGTGGTGTCAGCCTAATAAAGAGAAGACACATCATAGCAGTTGCTCGCCCACCGACATGACCTCCAGAGATGGGAGACATGCTGACACAGTGGCTTGGCCGCTGACGGACGGGACTTGGCACCCATCGCTCTTTGTCCCCTGCACCTACTGCTCACACTCACTCACACAGAAAAACGCCGCCACCAAAGGTTGACTTTCAAATTTTAACACCAGTGGGCACAGATTGTGCACATAACAAAACACAAGCAAGGCGAAAAAATGTTGATCCCTTGAGAACAGATTCTAATCAAGATGAAATGATTTACAAATCTATTTAATAAGGCTTGCCAGAAGTCAAACTTGGCATGTAAATGCGGTGGGGATTAAATTTCATCGGCAACCAAGACTGTAACTGATCGCCTGCAGACAAAGGGGGAGCCTGCCAGTTTTTTTTCTCCCCCCTCCACTTCTCTTCTCTTCCCTCCCTTCCTCTTTCTCTCCACTGCCTGCATTTTGCCTCGTGATCCCTCCCTGGCTCTGTGGAAGGACAGGGGCAGTGCAGAGTGGTGCAGTACAGAGTGGAGAGAAAAGACAGAAAAGACAGAAAAGGAGAGGGAGGAAGGAGGGAGGAGATGGAGACGGAGGTAGGGTGTAATACTGGAGATAAAAAGCAGTGGTGAGAGGCAGAGTAGAAGGAGAAGGGAGGATAGAGAGGAAGGACAGAGGAAGAGAGGAGAGAAGGCTCAAGGTCAACGTGAGGACAGCACGGTCCTCTGAGTTGGACAGAGACACAGCCGCAGTCACCTCTGTGCTAATCAGCCCTTCGGCTGGCTGATGAGGTGTCAGTTAGTTGTGTGTGTGTGTGGAAAATCTCTCCCTTCGCTTTTTTGGCTGCAAATTGCAGGGGCTGGTGGGGCGGAGTAACAATGTGTGTGTGTATAAGTGTGTGTGTGTGTGTGTGTGTGCCACTCTGGGGTGTAAGCAGGCTGACGTGCTGCTTGTGGTGCCAGTATTGCGCTTTTTTTTTTTGCTTTTGCCCTCCCCTTCTCCTCTTTTTTCTTGCATATTATGCTACAGTGACTGAAGCTGAACTCAGCTTTCCCCTGCAGCGAGGGCAAGAACACAACTGCCAATTAATGCTATATGCAGTGTGCCAGTGTTAACAGTGTGAGGCATTCCACTTCAACTTGCTGCGCTGCTTGAAAAAAGGAAAAAAAAAAAAAAAAAAAAAAAAAAAAGAGGTGGGGTAGCTGTTTTCCTCAGGCGTGGCTAACCTCTTGATGGCTAACAGAGATTGCGCCGTTAGCTCAGGGCGTAAACTAACAGCGTCCACAGCTGTGATCAGGTTTGTGACCTAACAGCACTGCAGCTTGTGTCTCATTGGGTGAGTTTTGTGTATCAAGCCAGTTGGCAGAGGCGAGTGTCTCCTCCGTCTATCCTTGGGTTATTTCTGACCATCTGTGCCCAGTCATTAACAGGCCTTTTCACAGTCAATTGTCTTGTTCGTCTCCCTTCTTCTTTTTATCTGTTACTTGCTCCACACAAGACCAGGAGATGGGCTGAGTGCTTCTGTTTTTTTTGCTGAATGTAAATGGCATAAGTTAGGACAGCCCATTTTATTAGCTGGGGCTGAGGAGAGCTGTGGAGCCATAGGTTAATTCAAAGTGGCATCATGGAGGATGCATCAAGCAGTGGAGATCAAATTACAGGGCAAAGCGCTCAGTGTTAAGAAAAACAAGCCAGTGGTATGCTGCAGAATGTGTGCGTGCACGCTGAGTGTGTTTAGCAGCAAGTGTATGTGTGTGTCTATGAGGGACTGGAGAAAGAGAGAGGGGGGAGGCAAAGGAGACAGTAAAAGGAGAGGAGAAAGGGGGGGGGGGGGTGTCCATAGAGGGCCAAGGGGGGGATGGGGATGGAAGGAAAGGGGGAGCGAAGGGAAGGGGGGAGGTAGAGGAGGCTAACTGGGCCAGCACGCACACATCACCCCCACCAATTAGAGTCACTCATCTCCCCTTTGCACAATACATCACCCTCCATTTCTGATGTTTACAATCGTTGGGGAAAGAAATAACTGTAAACATCACTGCAGCAGCGAAGGCATTCAACGCAAAAAAAAAAAAAGATATCGTCTGCCTGAAATGCGTTTAGCCATTCCTTCTTCCCCCTCACGCCTTTGTTATTGGTCTTTGTGCAATGATTTGCCTAAGGACCCAGATTTCCTAGCAACAGCCTGCCACCAAACATTTGGCAGGAGTTCAACATTCTCTCTCTTTGTGAGAAATGGCAGTGCTGCCTCCCTGCTCTGCGTCTGCCACCAGCCCTGCTGCTGCTGCCGCCGCTGCTGCTGGATGAGCCAGACTGGCTGCAAGAGCCCCTCTAATAATTCTGT
Organism: Toxotes jaculatrix; assembly: GCF_017976425.1. Classification (NCBI taxonomy): domain Eukaryota; kingdom Metazoa; phylum Chordata; class Actinopteri; family Toxotidae; genus Toxotes; species Toxotes jaculatrix. The sequence goes on along the minus strand of NC_054414.1, from coordinate 13,173,601 downwards.
TTTCATCCAATCACACCACATAGTAGCAGGCACCTTGAGAGCCTCTGCCAGGAATCATCAATCACCTCTTTAACACACATGCTCCAACAAACACAGGCACATGTGCGGGCAAATAACATGCTAACATACACACATTTGCGCTTTCTGGTAATTAAATTTAGAGATTAGTGTGTACAAGACCGCGTACACCGTGAAAATCAACAAAGCACATTAATAAAAAGCAGAGGTTGGTATAGTGAGTGAGAGAGAGGGAGAAAATATACAATCTGGCTATAAATTGGGTAAATACTTCTGAGTGCTCCCGACAAGGTTAATGGAGAGAGGAGGCCTTAGTGAACACCGGTCTAGACACGCCACACAGTATTAAGTGGGAAAAGCTGTGGCAGTGTATCTGGCTAAGTACTTTAGAAGTGCGAATGGGACTCTAATAAAGCGAATGATCCCCCTGTTTTGACAAAGAGGCCCAGGAGGGACGCCGAACACCACGTTTGAGATTCCAAGCACTGACAAACACCCATTTGTGGCCCTTCTATCCCTCCTCAAATCCCACGGAAGCTTTTCCCTGCGCGCAAGACTGCCGGATGTGGGCAAAACCCAACTGCCAATTTGCAGAGGATGTGCCATGTTTGCTAATGCGAAGCAGAGGCTAAAAATGAGACCACACAAACTCTGGAGGATGGACTGACTGATCTGCTTTCTGGCACAAGCACTGACAGCTTTTTTTTTTGGGGGGGGGGGGTATTTGTTTCTGCAACTGGGCGGCTAATTATGAAAGCTCCGTCATTATTGCACTACAGTATACTCATGTTTAGAGGGCTTGTGGGCAACAGGGGGAGTATTGTGAATTTCACTTGGGACATAATGCCAAGGAGTATGTTGATGGCTGGGCTGTAAGGCTGATTTATGCCGATAATGAACTGCTTAAAGACGTGGAATGCAGTGCAATTTCAGGGCTATCATTTTGACTTGAGATCAGAGAAAATGTTGATCTGCCGGAATTAAATATAATCCCAAACAGTGAAACATGAGCATGGCAGGCCATCCAACTCCAGAAGCTGTAAGTGAAGACATTACCTCAGTGGTGCAGCTTGAGTGTGTGAGAATGTCTAAGAGCACATCTGTCCTCCTCAATCTGTGTGTGTGTGTGTGTGTGTGTGTGTGTGTTTTGTCTGCAAGGGGAAGACTGTGTAGGAGGGGGTAAAGCCGAATGAACTTGCATAATCAATTTTCACACTTTCACAGCACCTGTTGGCTTGTCTTCACGTTAAAAAAGGAATGAATGAATGCATCACATGTAGAACAATTTCACACTGTGCTGCAGTTCCGTGCACAAAGACGAGGGGAAAATAGGGAGAATGGAGCTGTATTGTCTCAATAGGTAACATAGCTCATTTCACTTGACAAAGGATGAATGGATATATTGACAATGTAGAAGGCGCGCTGAGGCATTTCCTGAATAAAGCCTCTTAACATTTTGTCCTCTTCTGGCAATAGAGTTGGGGAACAGTCATTTTGAATGTAGAGGGTCTCACTTACCGCAATATAATAGACCTTGGCTTTCTTCACCAGCTCCCAGTTGCTGTCCAAGTCCAGGTGTTTTTCCTTTTTGTAGCAGTTTGCCGCTGCCAGGTTAGCAACAAGGGACCTGCCGAGACAGACCCCATAAATCTTCTGCCTCGCTTATCATCCATCTTAATTTTGTCTCAAAAACATCCCTAAAAACACTCGGGCCCCAGACTTTCTTTTGTTCTTTCTCGATATAAAAGGATGATAATGGTTTCTGAGAATGTCTGAACCAAGGTGAAATAAAGTCATCTGGATGGCTTTATTTTAAAAAAATGGGTTATCTCAAACACCACAAAAGGAGAGATTAAAATAAACAGAAGGATTTTCAAGGCCAACAATGAACCTCCTCCATATTATCACATCACCTGGAAAAGTGGTCCATTGTTAACAAAGGTGGAAAAACAACAGAAATACATTACTAAATGAACACTTGAGTTGAGTACTGAGTGGTGGAAGCTGGAAAGTGAAGCAGGTGGCATTATCTTAACATAGCTCATTAGCCAGTCCTCGTGTGCTGTCTCTTTATGAATGGCCATCAAAATGAGTACAACCATCATCGCTACTTAGGGGCGACCATATGACAGGAGGGTGCAGCTACAGGAAGAGATCCGTTCTCACATGGCGAGAAAAAGCTGCTCACCATGGTTAGCATCAAAGAAAAGAGTAACAGAGTGCTAAGTTGATCAGAGTGTGAGGACGAAGGCTACGATATGACAGCAGGATTGGGACTGCACTTGACCTAAGCAGTAATGGACTCAAAGGTTAGAACAAGGATGACAGACAAAATGCGTATCATTACTGAGCAAGTCCAATAGACGTGAGAAAAGTACAGCACTCTGGAAAAATGTTTAAGATGTTAAACTACAATAGGCAACTGGGGAACTTCAGAGCACAACTTTCACCAGTCCCTGCAGGAGTTTGCAATCTTGCAGTGTCTGTAATAATCACAAGATTCTGCATTTCTAAACTAACATATAAAATTAACCATTTGTTTGGAGCTAGGTGGCAGTGCTAAATGGTTGGAAGTATTAAGGTTACCTTACAGACTCAATCAGGGAAATCAAATGACAGAATACCAACTGGTACTTATTACGTATTGAGAATTTCAGCAAGTTCTTTAAACAATCTCAAATGTAAATACTTTAAATGTTAGCACACTGTATCGCAAATTAGTACAAAGTTGGTCACAAATTATAGCACAATTTTGTTTTTACAAAAGCTGAAGCAAAATGAGTCACTTTGAGCTGCAATTATCACACAAAAACTCTGAGATCCTGACGGGACTGACTGATTGAACCTTTGATTATACATGTAAGAACTGAATAAACTTATTCCCTAATGCCTAAATTGTGATTATTCAACATACAGTATCTTCACAGATTGGAACTAGAATTGTCAGATTTGAGTAGTGGAGGCAGATTTTTTTTCTTTGAAGACTTTGCACTAATCAAAGCCCGGGGGCTGTGACATACTGGCTCCCAATCCTTCAAAGCCATCACCCTTCCAATCTGGCCCTGCCGGCGACCTTTCCACTGGCCTCCTGAGCTGTCTGTTAAACACCTGTAAGAAATATTACAGAGCTCGTCTCCCTGAGCACGGCACCTGACCTTTTCAGGTGTCAGAGCCCACATCAAACAAGCCCACTAAGACCATTCAGCGGGGCCGGCTCCCGGGGCGGTCAGGGTCCAGCCGTTGACTGACTGACAACTCCAGTAGCAGCGGATGAAGGGCTGCAGAGGAGGGGAGTGTTTAGAGAAGGAGGTTATTGATCCACACCTGGTCTATCATGAACTGGAGCCCTCACTGTTAGTGATATCTGTGTGCGTGAGTGTATGTGTATGTGTGTGTGTGCGCAGGCTTTGACCTCTGCTGTCTCAGACATGCTGATGATGATGCTAGCGTGAGAGTCGTCAGAGAAGCTAAAGCCCCTTTTTACAGCCGAGAAGGCTGACAGGTGAGAGCTGGGATAGCCCAGCCATCTCTAACACATTGCTACTGTCAGCCTATAGATGGATGACAACCCACTGGGGCGGCAGAGACTGAGTGGGGGCCTGGAAAAACACACTCAAGCTGTGCTTTTTCCTTTTGATGTGTGAGCCGAGCTATGATTCCCTGTTATGACTTCCAGCCCCAAGGAGTCAACTGCCTGCCTGAGGATGTACAAATGAACCAAAAGGACTTTTTCAAATGCGAGCTAGCAGGTCACTTCTTGGTCAGGGGTGACTAAAAGGTGGCTAACCTATTGTCCCCGGTGATGCAGGCTGCACAGGTACCGGTCGGCTCTTCGTTTTGCTCATAGTAATGGGCGTCGACGTGGGCTTCTTCTGCCTTCTTCTTCAGGATCTCCCCAAAGTGGTCGGTACCGATGCACCCGAAGAAGGTAGCCACCTTGTGGGGTTCCTGGATCATCCACTAAGAAAGAGAAAATAAAAACAGCAGTTAGAGTGAGCTCAGTTTACAAAATATAAGTCTGTTTAAAGGGTCAAGTTCAGCCAAGGCAGATGGCACACAAACTGTAGCTTCACAGCAAACATACTGCTTGTGATATATGAGGGCTACGAGCTGTCGTAAACAACCCAAGACCAATTCCACTCCACACAGAGGCAGTATTCTCATCCAAGCACTCCTTCCTCCCTGTGTGCTAAAAACAGTCTCATCTCCTTATTTACACAAACCCAATAATTCAAGGCTCCATCCTACTTATGCAAACACAGACTCTCTGTGTGAGAGAGAGTGTGTACCTGCTACCACAGGACACTCCTCGAACTGCTCGTCGGCCATTTTTTGGTCTCGACAGTCCTGATGTACTCAGTGACTTTTACCTGATGAGAGAGGGGGGCTGCTCGAATTCTACAGTGATCAGGTTTAACCTCCAAAGATTTATTGACGTACAGTACGTGCTGCTGTTTGCTCATTTTATTGCAGCCTCCTGTTTTGTTGCTGACGGGGGCCCCTTGTGAATGAGATGTTGCTGCTTCCGGGGATGACCTGTATATGTGTGAAATTAATCATTTCACACGACCAAATAGCATCTCGGTAGGGGAAGAAAAATGCATTTTCATCACCCGTCCTGAGATGCACTCCCCTGTTATTTTGCACTCCCCCCTCTGGTCTCTAGGTAACTAGTTCAGATGGAAAAAATAAATAATCAAATAGAAAAATAAAATTACCCAGGAAAAGATTCATTACTTTATGTAAGGCTCAGGTGCATTTTCAGACCAAGGCTGCCAATTTACAAAAACAGCTGATGTGGAAGAGTTTTGGTTTCTTTAAAAAAAAAATAAAAAAAAAATCAGGCTGCAAATAATGACTGTTTTCACTATCCATGTTTCCTGTGTTTTTGATGAAAAATTCCCCATCATCATTTTCCATAGCCCAAGGTGATATCTTCAAATTGTGTGTTTTGTATGACCAACAGTCCAGAACCCAAAAGTATTCAATTTATAGGGAGTGACAGTTCCTCCTGTTAAGTAGAAGCTGCAACCAGCAAATGTTTGGCATTTTTTTCAAACTATACACAAAAAGCAAAACAACTGTTTTGGTGGTGATTTTTTTTTTGTCAACAGACAAATCAATTAATCGACTAATCTTTTCAGCACTAGTGCCAGCAAAATGAACAGTAACAATGCCACATATGCCTGCTGTATCTTGGTCCATGACTGGGCCTACCACGTGTCATCTCAAGTCATGGTTCAGTCACTCAGCTGTGCTTGCTCCCCCCCAGCCCCTACCCCCCCCCCCCCCCCCCCACCTGGCGGAAATACGCAAACATGTACACACACGCACGCGCAAATCCACAGCGAAAGCTGACAGAAGCGAGCTCTTCTTCCCTAACCTCTTGCTGCAGGCACCTCACACTTATCAAGGTCACTGGCTCGGGTACACGTCAAGTCCAATCTGATTTTCCCTTCGCAGTGATGAGCTCCAAATCCAAGGTTAGGAGCTGTAGGCTGTAAATAATGACAGCACGGCCCCTCCATTTGCAGGCCTCTCAGGTGGGAATAGAGAGGGCCACTCAGGGGCCCCCGTCCCCCTGATGACAGCATGGTGAATCACAGTGCCCCCCCTCCCTCAGCACACCCCCGCACCACCCTTCACCACCATCACCGCCTGAATTCTCCTGCTTCCTCCACCTCTTCTCCTTCTCTCTCTCTGACCGTCAGCTGTACTCTCACTGCCAGCTCAGCTTGTCATTTTACAGGGTCATTAACAGACACACATACACACTAACATGTGCATGAGTACACAGTGCACCCACACAGGGAAAAGGCTGACACACACACACACACAGAAAAATCCTCTCTAGTGCCACAGCATCAAAACTCCCTCCCTTCCTAAAAAATCCACCCCTGCTTTTGCCAGAAGCTGCTCTCCTACTCCAATAAACACAAAGAGGCAATAGATAAGAAGAAAATGTCTTCATTATGAGCATGTAAAAAATGTATCTTGCAGTTTTTTTTCCCTTCTCCTCTGTGGTGCACAGGAGCGAGGAGTTATATCAATTCATTTCCATCCCTGGCACCCTGCAGACAATCCCTCTCCATTCCCAGATTATGTGAGATAATACCTCCATTATGACAAAAGCGCTATTCGTGGGGTCGCCGAGAGGTCAACCAACCCTGCGCTGGGTATTCATGCTTAGTCACATCCCAATTATACCGCAGTGGCAGAGGCAGAAATTGGCAAATGTACATCAAGGCGCTTCATTACTGAGGGCCGCTCCAGTGAAATTAAGCAGCAGATGAGACAGAGTGAGATTTGCCCCCAGGTGGCATGTTAGAGAGAGAGAGAGAGAGAGAGAGAGAGAGAGAGAGAGAGAGAGAGAGAGAAGAGGATGGGAAGAAAGAGGGAAGCTGAAGTAACAGATTTTTCTTAAGGTGCTGGGAGCTTGTATCTTGCACAGCAGCTCATGTATATTTACTTAACTAGGGAGAACGCCGGTCCCCTAAGATTAATAAGTTCCCCTGATACACAACAGCGACGTATCTCTAGGTACATTTAGATACAGAGGGAAAACCTAATACAAACAAGTGAGAAAAATCTCCCTGAAAAGCAGGAGATAAGATGCTGCACAGGCATATTTTAGCTAAAGGCAAAGTGATGATAAGTATACTGTACATTATGTTAAGTGGAGAATAAGTCTGGCGTCTCTTTCTGTTTGGCTTCCATTTAACCAAAAATTCTCACCCTCCCCCACCTCACCTACCCCAGCACTGGGCCCGGGGGGCCCCACCAGATAGCTATTAATTATGACATCTCATGGTTGCAAGGAGACCCACTTGGAGAGCTGACCTAGGCCTGCTCCTCAACATCCAGCAGCTGCCACTCTTCACTATGGAGGCAGCCGCTCCGCGTGGCAGCTTCCAGGAGGGCAATTACACAGCCCAGATGAGATGAGGCGGCTGAATGTTTGGGACTTGAGCGCTCAGACTGCCATTAGCACTATAAGCTATTACATTCCCTCTTTCCTCTTTTTTTTTTTGCTCCCCTCCTTTCTGTCTCTGCGCTCACTTGCTGCTGTATATTGATGAAGTGGTAATGGGACCTCTAGTTAGATATTCCCACTGTAAAAACAATGTCTTGTTTCTAGTCCCCCTCAGGGGTCAATGTATTCTCCCGGAGTTGCTGGGAATCATTTCTGCTCTATTAATGATGCAATTCCAATGCAATTCAGATCTACTGAAGACGATGCACAGTGGGCTTTTGCGGGGAGCTGACAGATGACGCTGAGAGCAGCTTGACAACAAAGTGGCCTCTTCTGCACATCACTGGGAAGCTGGTTGGTCGTCACACCAGTTTCCACCCTCTCACACTGCTCTGCTCATCCTTAAAACAAGGACAGAGGAGAAGTCTCCGTTCTCCTTGTTTCACCTCACCAGCGGGATCCTCTTGAGAAGAACATGTCCGTGTCTAATGATGGTCACATTAATTATAGGCTTATCAACCCCGGCTAAAATTCAATAGGGCTATTTATAGAGGCCTAAAATAGCTGAGGGCGAGGGTGCTGCACGCCGGGGTGGCCTGTAACAGCCTCCTCTCACTCCACAGCCTGTCTTTTAGAGCCAGAGGTGGAGGCTGATATCCGTGTTTCTTTTTACTGTGCAGTTAAAACAACTAGCAAACATCTGTCCATCAGGGCCTGTCATGGCGAGTGCTTTTATATAAAGCACGGCAGAGCGGAGGGCCCTCACCACGAGCGCTGACATTGATGAGGTCTGGCAGCTTCCATTAAATCACTCTTTCCTGTGAAGTGCCAGGCATCAAAGCAACTGGCCGAGGATTTTTCACTCAATCAGGTGACACACAAGCCCCCCCCCGCCCTGCCCCAAATCCCACTCTCCTCCCTGTACTCTCAGGGGCTGAAGCCTTCTGGTCAATAACTCCAATCAGTTCAATTTCATGCACAGTTAGCCATGTTGGGGTGCTAGGGCATGGCCCGCGTCGAGTCGAGGTTGCATATGTTTTTGTCGCTGTTGTTGTTTTTCTTTAATTTTTTCTCTTCCCTGGGAGGATTGATAAGTGGGGTGGGGACCTGTACTGTGTAAAAGTGGAGACTAGCCAGGGCTAGCATGGTTGTTTTAACTCTGCCTCACCACAGCAGGCTCCCTGCCAAGCCATTAAAAGTCTCTGTGCTCTGCTTCAGTGACACAGCTGAAAGAATAGAGAGCAGGCGAGAGGGAGAGCTGTAAATGATCAACACGATAATGAGCTGATTATCAGTCAAAGGCATGGATAAGCTCTCTCTCCAGTAATTTCCTTTCAGATCAGTCAACCACATTCTCCTCTCTGCAATCAACACTCAAAGGGGAGGCATAGCATGTAGCCCGATGGGAATCTGGCCCAATATCAGCTTCAAATATTCAGATCCTCGTGGTCTTCTGATCAGTGCCTGGCCCGTCCCTTGCTGACACACCAGCATGGTGGGGAGGCTTGTGTTTTACTACTCAAGTCTGCTTTTGTAATGGTTGTTTCACAGTTGTCATGCGGCGTTAGGTTCTGGCTGCAGGGCAATGTAACGCTGACTGATGCTCTACTGATGTACAGTACTGTACAGTCTGTAAGTATTTAAACAGTGTCTCATTTCCTTTTGTTTTGGCTCTACTTCAGTATTAGAGATTTAACAACTAAGGTCAAAGTGCTGAGGCTCAGTTTTAAAGATATCAATAAATGGAGGCTTGTTAGAAAACGGTTTTGTCCTAGAGATCAGTATGCGTCCTTCCTGGTGACCACATGGTGTATTAATAGGCATAACTATGAAGTCAAGTCAGTGAAACCATCACAGATTTTTGAATTCTTCCACCTTTCTGCTTTTCCCATCAAATCAAACTGACTGTGAGGTCCCATTAGTTTACACTTCATTCCTACATGTGTAACATGTAACATTCACACGCAGGCACCACGAATTCATAGTGAATAAAAAAAAAATCTGTTTTCATCTGCATTTATCACATTTTCTTCTCTTCTATTGAACTTCTAACACTTCTGCCTCAGTCAAGTGAAAAAAACTTTTGTGATATGACAGGGTTTTTTGTTTTGTTTTTTTCAAATCTGTGCTGTTCTTGTATTTTGGATATTTTCTTTTTTATGTGCAAATTGAAAGTGTGCATAAAAGCAGGTGGGCTGAGAACCATCAATTGTTTCATTTCAGATCCAGTGTGATGGGGACGAAACCAACATACACCACAAATGTGTCACTGTCCAAATACTTCTGGACCGCACATGGTATCAACTGTGTCTCTGAATCTGAATATGAATCTAAAACCTGATAAACAAAAAATAAAAACCCAGAACAGTGAGGATGCTACAAGTGAGGGGGAAATGAACAGTCTGTCTATGCTAGACACTGGTACACTTCCCCAGGGGAGTGATGTTAGACAACACAAAACAAACGAAGGCAGCTCGCGTGTCCGCGTACACATATGTGTGTCACAGACGGGGCGGCGGGCGGGGAGGTGACAGCTCCCAGGAACAGCCCCCGATGATAAGCATCAAACTCGATGAAGCGCCGACACACTCCATAGGTTCTGATGTTAAACACGACAAGAATGTCCCCGACAGTATCTCTGCACCCTCTTCAGAGAGCTATCAAAGGGCAAGTTCAGTGAGCACACAAAATAAACACCTCCACATCCCTCCCCACCAAACACACAAACGCACGCACACATATACACACCTCCTAACACATCTTGCAGCAGCATCTTCGCACTGCATAGGAATCAGGGATGTGTCGCTGTCTCCAGGCGCCAAGTTTATCTAAAAAGGAAACACCTGATTTTTTTTTTTTGAGGAGGAGGGGGCTTCTTTTCATTCCTCGCCTCCCTTGTTAAACACACAACCTTGATTTTGTTTCTGTTGCCCGGGAGGGGTGAATTATTTACAGGATAAACAAGGTGATGTTGTTTCAGTCAGTCAGAGCCAAACTCCCCTATCGCAGCACCAAAGAGGCAGACGGGTTTACCTGGCAGGCATGAGGGGCTGTGCTCAGATACAGAAGCCGGGGAGCAGCCTCACAATGGCGGGCTTTACAGTGATACCTATCTGAGGGGGGGGGCTGAGGAGAGAAAATGCCTCCACACCAGATTCATGGGCTGGGAGTCCCAGACTGCTGGGTTGTCCTATTTATCTGCAGAGACAATGGTGGCTATAAAAGCACATGAGCTGATTTACTGGGTGTGTGTGTGCATGAAGTGAGGGTGGGGGGTGTTATTAAGTGATCATAAAGTGGCATTTGTGTTTGCGGGGGCTTGTTGCCATACAAGGTTCAGACGGAGAGATGATGAGGGACCTTTGCAGCTAAAGCCTCTAATCCTGTCTGCGGTCCGTGGGCTCCAGCTGGTGGGAGTGCAGCTGTGCTCGGCCCCTTCGCAGGTGAATCAGTTCTGGGCCCCCCCCCCCCCACCCCCCACAATTCCCCTGTACAGAGTATGGTGGATTTCCACGGTGCTTTGATCTCGCAGAGGTGGCAGCACCCCCCCGGATACGGTGACAGCGTGGGTGATCCGTGTTACCGAAGAGATTTTTTTTTTTTTTTTGAACATATGCCAAATGACAGCCCCGGTTTCGGGCTTAGCACAGGTCAGGCCCAACTAAATTCAATGTGGCAGTGCGGAAAATTCACTTCAAAACATTAACTGCTGGGAGGAAGTGGGCTCTAATGAGTTTCTTGACTGCATTTTGTGACATAATTTACCAACAACAAAATGATGGTGAAGATTATTCAGCAAAAACAATCCCAGACATCCCAGACATTATTAACCCTAATCTCCCAGCATATCCATTATTGGATCACTGACACATTTCTGTATTGTTTAACAGTAATTTGTACATATATAAAGTAGGTCCCTGAACATAAGCAGCTTAAAAGGCGGCTGCCACAAATTCAGTTAATGGTGGTCGTGTTGCATTATTTCAGCTAAATACTGGTGTTTTCGAGGAAACCAGGCTAGCAGGAGGGGATGCATTGCACTCATCAGAAATAAGCAGACAAAACAGCTGTGCTCCCAGCTTGACCTCTGACCCTGTCTGCATGTTCGCTGCAAACTGATTCACATTTAACACACTGGTTGACTTTGACAGGGACACAATGGGAGGATATGATTCGGCCCTCGGCGCAGATCGAAAAACAACATTCCTAATGTCTTTACGCATTGTAGCAAGATCCCACCGATCATATTACTCATGCCTTTGTGTCCTTTTCTGCAGGCAAAGAGGTTTCTCTTCATGTTACCAGCTGGAAATATCAGTGATGAGCTTCTCCGCTTACTAAGCTCACTTGTGTAAAGTCAGTTTGTGTGCAGATTCTGTGGCCGGCTGGCTGCACAGGTAAGCAGAAAATAGCTCTTAGCTCCGGCCTGACCTTGAGAAGGATGCCATTCAATCAGTGAGCTTGCCGCAGTAAAGGCCCTATCATTGCACTAATAGACTGAATCTTCCTCTCTGCCCGGATCATGAACAATGCATGGATGGCTTCCTCCTGCTTGGCAAGTTAAAGGGGCAATTTATTCAATAAATTAAACAGAGAAAATAAGCCATGATGAAAGAAATACTGCTGCTGCTCTTGGGGGGATATAGATTTAACCTGTGTAACAGTCTGCACACCTAATTTAATTTTCAGTTTATAGACATAACAGAATTGGATGACGGCAATTGACAAAACAGTTAAAATGCAAGACTGAACAGACTGTGCTCGTGTTCTCATTGCCAAGAACGAACATCAGAGGTGGAGAGTGTGTGCAGCGTGCTCCTTATCTACACCCCATCATCCAGCTGGAAGCAGACAGAGTCAACGTAATAAGGAGAAGATTTAAGAACAGTTGCCCGCTTTGAACTTTGAGGTTGTGCGATCAAATTCCACCTTATCAACTGGCAGCTTAAACAAGTTGTGTTATTTTTCTGACGGTTTACGGAGAGAGGGTGTGAAAGTAAATTGAGGAGGAGAACAAGCTGGAACCATCATAACTGCTGGCTGCTGCAGTGCATCGTGACAAACAACGGCGAAAAAACTTGGGATTTATTGCTCTGATAACCTTCCAGATTTCTTCGGCTGGTGCTGTATGCCAGACAACTCTGACAGAGTTATGCATCATTAATCCCCATGAACACTGCCAGTGATAAATAACGCTCTGCGTCCCTATGAAAAATAAGGCAGTTATTACAAAACCATAAAGAATGGCATTCGTATCATCACTTCAAGCAGATAATAATGTAAAGATACAGTGTTTCGGGGATTCAAAAGCACACTCACAGTGACAGTGAGCAGTATATTTCTGCTCTCGTCAATGTGCTATTGGAGAAAGAGCTCCCAATAAATAACAGCACTCGAGCAGAGCAAATCAAAGATCTTTATATCCATGCCATACAGCTGCAACACTGAGCGGACACTCAAGCTCTCAAATACCATTTAGTACGTAACAAACCAAGGTAAATGATGACGAAGCTTCATCTTTGCATTCACGAGCAGCAAAGCAGCAAATGGAGGCACTCAGAGCACAACAAAAATAAAGCGCGTCTCATAACCTGTTGCTCGACGTTTCCCACAAAGAGCAGCTTATTTCACTCATCTGACAATTTCTCAAGGCTCAGACTTGAATCCAGTCCAATAAACATAGTAATACTATATCCCCTACAGGTGTAAATTCTTGGTGGTTAAGCAGTGCAAAGAGAAACTAGAAGGAACTCCTTCTGATACAGAGATGTTTCCAGCACCAGATGCTGTGGGGCCCTCTCTTGTGAGAAGCCGGGCGAAGATCACTTACTTTCCTATTGAGAGTTGGAACATAAATTCAAACCCTGCTATAAATCAAATATAAATTTTCAGCTCCCCTCACTTTCCCGGGAACGGCTGCAATAACAATGTCATTCGACTCTGCCTGGTTACCATTAATGCTCTGGATTCCATCCATGCTAATGATTTGGTCCTGTATCCTGTGCGTTTTACAAAACCCTGCAGAAAGAGAAGGGAAATATTACTGACCTATTTAACGCTTTGCAGGATAAGAGAAGAAACTAAGGTCTGTGGTCGATGCTCTTTACATACACAGTATTTCCAAACTCCTTCAAAATGGATTCTCCCTGCCAGATATAACACCCTGTGCGCCAATAATGTTAATATACCGAACCTCTGCGGCTGCGACTTTCACATTTCTAGACAGTAAAGTTTCTGAGCCAGAAAGGAGGACAATGCACTCCAGTTAGATCTAACTTGAGTGAAAAATGTGATTTCTATTTAGATATTGTTTTGTGTGCCAACAAGCCTCTCCTTCTGCCAAAAAACAGAATTCGATCTCATTCAGTCTATTTTCTCCTTGAAATCACAGTCTCATAATAATCTTTAAAAACTGAGCATGTGCCAAGACTGATTCACCTAACTCCCAGCCTACACTGAATATTTACTGGAATGGCCACATATCACTGCTTGAGCAGTTTTCATAACCCAGATATATACAGTCTAGTATCAGAATCAAATTCATATGTTTATCTCACATAGTGTAAACAGACGTTTTGATTCCAGTGAAACCATAACCCCAAAGTAGGGCACAGGGAGCTGATTCTGGTTACAGAGACTGTTTAGAGAGAGCCATTCTGGGTGAAGCACACTTTACTTTTTAAGCAAAAAGCAAACCAATTTCAGCGCAGCACCTGCACCCTTCTGCCCTGTTGGCTTTGGCGAAGCAGACTCAATGAGTTTTCAACACTACAGGGCTGTGTGCCTGTAAGAATGTGCACTGACAGAAGGCTTTTAGAGAAGAACCAAGGTCACCACTACAGTAACACAACACAGAGGATCTGCTCAGAGCCAGGGGGAAGAGCTGTGTCTCTCTCACACCCTTGAAATAAAAAACAATGAGTACAGAAGGATACCAAGTTCAATAAACTTGACTTCACTTTGTAACCTCTGCAGAAAGACTAAGTAACAGAGAGGCTAACAAGTTGTGCTTGCTCTTATGGTACTTTACTATAAACCAACCGTGTGTACAACTAAACAAATCCATCATTGCAGCATCACGTTTATCTAAAAGACAAATGGTTGTGGCTCATAATCTGAGCAGAATTAATATAGGCTGTGTTCACGTCTACATTCTCTCTGCATGAAAAAAATTCAGCCCCTCTCATTCTTTTGAAGGGAGGAAGTGAGCTGACGCAGCACAGGAGCCGAGGTGGGGGTCGTCCAAAATGACGCTGCGTGTGCGGCAAAAAAAATAAATAAATAAAATTAATCTGGTTCAGCTCTTGCTGCAGTGCAACTTGACATCATCCAGTGAGGCCGTGCTTTGGCCAATCACATACATGGCATTCCTGGTGGATTATTTTCTGATGTGTGTATTTCTGCTGATTACCTTGAGACTGTTGCTGCCATGATAACGCTCCAGACTTTTAAAACCACTGTGCTCTGTTTTGGCATATAATAAGATTTTAAACATGTTCCTCCAACTGGACTTCCCAGATCGTATTTCACCGTCTCAGTGATATATGAAATATCACACCCACATGAACGCACCCCTCTGTGCTGTTTAACGCAGGGCTTTTTTCAGTATGAACGCCGCCTTGGTGTTATAATGTCACAGGGTGATGCCAGACATGCTAGCCTCTTTCAGGGGAAATGTCTTGTAACACAGCTGCCTTCAGAGAGAAAGAAAACGACAGAAAAGCAAGCTGACATAAACTTTTCTGCTTAATAACCAGAAAAAACTGAAACTGCTGTAAGTTGTAATTCAATCCAATACAACACAAAAATAAAACACAACAATCAGATGGTAAATAAATACATGCTACTTTTGTTAAACTTGTAATCAGCTCAGGGAGGTTCTGCTTGTGGTGAAGTTTGGTTTTTCCATCTGTGTGCAAGTTAGCAGGATTTCTCAAAATCTTGTTACAGATTTTAATGAAATTTGGTGAAAAGTTGGACATTGAGCCAGGGAACAAGTAATCAGTGTCTGGTGCACATCCAGGAACTTATTAATGGACTTCTTAAGGGATAAAACTGGTGTTGTTCTATGTTTTTCATTCTGTAGTCAAATCCCAGTCCTGGGCCCAATGGTTCATAATGAAGACATAAATTCTTAAAAACAAGTCACAAGTATTTAGTTTCATGTTTTTTTTTTTTTTTAAAGGCACAGTAACTTCCTGAAACAGCTGGGCACTGTAGTTTTTAACAAACGCTACTTTCACAGGACTAAACTGTGTATTTGTTGGGATCTATTTTCAGCAGCAAATGACCACACATTTGGTGCTGAGTATTTACTGCAGCAAGTGTATGTGAGACAGACTCAACATTAACCACAGCGTAGCTCATTAATGTGTTTTTGGACAACAACTGAGCTCTGTGGCACAGAGGACTAAGGTGGGCTTCAGATACACAGAAAATACCTGTTAGTCAGATCGATTCATTGTTGGTTTTCGTCTTTTCATGGGATTTACTGGCAACAAGAAAAATACAGATCATCATCAGACTTATCCTTTAATAGTTAAAGACAGAGAATTCTTGTCATTTTCTCATGATCTATTTTGGTGTTGATTCAGATGCAAATAAATTCATATTATTAAAATAACACATTTATAAACATCTATTATTAAAATCATATTTAATGATAACAACATTTCAGGGATGAGAGGATTATGGAGCCTTGGCAAAGAAAGTGTTTTCTAGTTTTATTATTTTTATTATTATTATTATTATTATTAACACTATTCCCGAGAGGTGTTAATTCAACTAAATGGTGTGTTTTCAGGCTGTATTTTGCGGTGTTATGTTATACTTCATTTAATTAAAGAGTATTTCTAACATTTTGTCTGCCTCCTTTAAAAATACACAGTGCCAACAACGATTAAAAATAAGTTCACAAAGCACTCTTGTATTGGACCGTATCACAGTGTACAGGCGTTTCTATTTCCCTGGTCTCTCAGTGTATATGTGTGTGTGTGTGTGCACGCAAGGAGAAGATTTTTCTTTATAATTGTTAATGATGGGAAAGCCCCAGCAGGCTTCTTTAAAAGGTTGTCAGTGAAATCGCTAACAGCTGCCAGCCGCAGGAATTCAGAAATGCCAAACCAGCACTTTGTGATTGGCATAAGGAAGTTACACCCACTTTGTAATAATATGTTTCTCTTTGGTGAGGTGCCAAATGGGTCGCTGCCAATGCAGACACGACAGACTGATCAGATCATTCTGTACAAAAAAACATCAGGCCAAGGAAAACTATAATTATTTGTCTGAGGTCGAGGTTAGGTCGCTGTAAAGCTCATAAATACAAATGAGATGTAACTTATAGAACAAATCTAATAATGGTGACTCCACTCAAAAAGTCATTTGGAGGAATAAGCCTTAATTATAGCTTTCTGCCTTTACGTATTTTTACACTCTTCCATACCTAGTAGCCCCTGTGACAAGGTAATAATGGCATACACTCAGCAATGGAATAAATATTTAATGTTAATTCTTAATAGGAGTAATTTCATGTTATTTGAAATAACTAATAACTGATTTTGGTACCGTTAAGCAGCATGATACCGCACTGTTGTGACTATGCCGACGGCAGTGTTTTAAAGGAATAGTCAAGCAAACAAAAGGACTGATAACCTTTCAGAAGAAATGAGCTCAATCGTACATCTTCCTCGACTCCTCCACACCTGCTCAGGTCTGTCTGTAATAACCTGCTCCGTCTGCTCTGCAGGTGTACTCTGGGTATTTACTCCAGACCTATTTACCACAAATACATGCTACTGTATGTTACGTTCCCCCAGCAGCTCTGCTTCTTCTTCTGTGCCCTCATCCACTCCTCTTTCAGTCTCAGTCCTGGCCTTGATGATACATTTACTTTCCATAAAATCAATTTTTGAAACTCAGCAATTACCCCACGCCACAGGGAGTCAGAGGAAATCTTTAAGTCAGAGGTCCTGAAGATGCTCAATAGTCAGTCCTGTCACTTCCTGTCTGCCTGCTTCAAAACCCAGTGATGGACCTCAGTGGTAAAGATAACACTGGTCAATAAAAACCATCTGACAAGACACAAGTGCAAAAGAGGAGCTAGGCAGATGCACAGATGCAGACACCTGCATTGTTATTACACAATGTTCTGATGTATTCACACAAGAATTCCACCTAAACTACATATTCTTATAAAAGTCTATTTTTGTGAGACTTTAATTATATTGTTAACTTCCACATATCCTTCACCACTCCGCCAAGAGACTACTGAGGAAAAGACTCAATGAAATGATATTATATATGAGGTTTTCGATGGAATCTTTGATCATTGAAAAGCTTTGCCAGCTCCTGAGATTTAAGGCTTTCAAAGCAAACCTCTCTGCCGAAACCTTTCAGGCATTTTTAAAACATGCTAATTATGAATGTTATAAGTTACAGGCTAGATTTGACCCAATTTCAAACTACATACTAAATATGACACAGTATATACAATATACTCATTTTCATTGTTATTCTTTTAGCAGTTAGTATATAAGAAATCAATGTTCTCCTCTGTTTTGTTCCAACAGGAAATAAAACTTGCATCAACAAACGTCAATCTAACTGCTTAGATTTTGTTTTAGATTTTTTCAGCTGTGAGGAGCTCCTTTGTTTCCTTTGTGCATTGTTTCTTGGACACTAGTGTTCATGAACAAAAACTAAAAAAACTACTGTATACTCAAAACCATTTTAGAAAAATTAAGTAGCACAGAACTGAAAAATGGAGTCTCTTCAGTGTTGTTGTAATTCCTATTGGTTGCAGATAGAGGTCAATAAACGTCATGGATTATTTAATGCCTCTTTATGATCAAGAACTTTTTGATGGAGAAAATAATGCTTCAGAAGATCCGCAGTATTTCCACTGAGTGACATGTACAGCTGAACTACCCACCCGAAAGACCCTTGAGACAAAAACTGTGAAACTGTGAAACCCTACTGTTTGTCCCACTGCTACTTTAACAGCAGCTTTCATGAACGAAGATTTAATTTCTTTAAATGTTTACCTTTGCATCATCCCTGCCTACCCCTCCCCTGTAACATTTCCCTCCTCTCTTCCTTCCCAGGAGACAAAGCAGGCAGACAGCTCTAATAAACAGTGGCGTGAAGCCTTACAGTGACGGCGTATGCCGAGGCAACCGATGTGATCAATTATCGAGTGGCCGATTCTCTTTAATTAGAGGGTTTAAGTATTGAGTAAGCCTGGGTGGGAAGCTGAGAAGCAGCATGTAAACCAACCTCATTACACTGCAGTGATTCACCTCCAAGGAGCTGTGATCCACGCAGTGTTTACACCATACATTTGTTTCTGTGGTAACATATCGAGTGGAGGAATGGCTCGGTGACAGACTGAGTTTTTTTTTCCCCTCCTCTCCTCTACTCTCTCTCCATTTTCTTTCTTTCACTCTCCCTCCCACTCACTGCTGAAGAGGCTGTCACACTGGTTTGCCTTTTGTTGTGGAGAGTCTAGAGAGGTAGCACAATGTGTCCTAGTTAAAGCAGTGCCCCATCTGCCCGGCATAATTAGACAATTATGCTGGAAGGATCCGTCATTAATTCCTTTGTGGTGGCCAATTTCGCACCACAAAGAGGTCTCAGGTTTAGTTTTTCTTTGCACATCTCTGTTCATTTACCCTGGCCCCTGTTATCGTCCTAAAGTATTGATACTATGGCAACTTGGGGCAGGAAAATATTCTCCTGCCAATATTGACTGGTTTGTACTATTGTAGTGAAAAGGCCAAGGGGAATATTGGCTGCTGTCTTGTGCTGAATAAAAACAAGCAGCTAGAAAACAGCACCACGAAAACACAGCCAGACAAACAACAAACAACCATAGATAATGTATTGAGGTTAGGTATACTGATGAAATATGCATTATGTGGAATGATCGTAGTGTTGCATTGCAGGGTGTCGAGAATAATCTGAGCAGGAAAACCATTACATTAATTTTCAAAAGCCAGTCTGACCTACTAAAACACCACCAATTAAATCTGAAATCCACATTTTTCTAATTAATATACCTTCGTTATCTCTATGTTAGGGTAATGAAATACAAAATAAACACAGGCTAATATTTGTATTATTTTATGGCCACAGGAATACTCATCTGTGATTGGTGTGCAGGCACCTGCTCAGTCGTACTTGATAAACAACTAAACAGTAGTATAAGCACTAGCATGTATAGCATTAGTGCACATGTTTAGCACATTTGTCAAGATATTTCAGACCGGCCAACTGACTGACTGCCATTTCTATCCCTAATATTACACCAACACCATGGATAAAAAGGTCAATTTTCTATTAAGGATAATAAGGTCTATTAGCTATTAGCGGCCAAGACCAAGACAATTATGAAACATCAAAAAAATAATAATAATAATAATAATAATTATACCGTCATATTTGAGTGTAACAGTTATGCAATCTATGGTGCACTCGAATGGAATTAAAATGTAAAGCATTCATGCTACTTTAGCCAAAAATCTCATTATGCAGCAAAGAGCAACTGCTACATGTGTTGTGACATTACACCTGCCAGAAATGTTCACAATCTCAATTTCCTGGTGTTTATTTTGTACAGAAGAGCGTATGAGTGAAGGAGTGAGTGATTTCAGACACAGCACAAGACACAACTTCAACCCTGTATTCAACTAACTAGCCATTATACTTAATTACATGGAAGTGACAGACTGAAGTTCCATCTCAGCTTTTTATCTGCCGTTATGGAGGAACCTGCTGCTTGTAAAAGTACAATTTGTAAACTCCTTATCGAACATGTGTGTCTTCACGTTAACTGTTTCGGAGTTACACTGAGTAACTCAGCTTGGCGGAGACATGTGGGAAGATATCTTACAATGTAGCTCAAATCTGATTAGAGCAGTGATCTAATCAGCCATGAATTCATCTGTGAAGACAAGCAGGCAAAGAGAAAATCACCGCAGAGAATTCTGTATAATTATCAAAAATCTCACAGCGGTACATTAAAATTCTAATTACGACGTATTATCTTAATTGCTAAGGAGATGCAAATCAAAACAAGGTTAACGCTGCTCCCTTAACATGCAGGAGAACATGTGGTGGGAACCTCTTCAATATTCACTGAATCAGCTTGACTTGTTCGACATGAGAGGCTGTCATTTTGTAATGCTTCCCCCTCTTAGGGGCGATAATCCTAGCTGAGAGCACAAGCAGCAGTGGCACAGTCGTGCAACAATAACACAGAACAAACATCTAATTGCTGTGCATTCATTTCCTTTTATTGTATCAAACAAAGCTGGTGACAGCTCATTGCAAGCCAACTAATGTTGCTGTCCGGAGAAAACCATGTACCTCCGTAATGTCAACACTACAGAAATTGAGGAAAAACAGCCGTGTCTTCAGCTTTGTGACAATGCACTTTTTAGATAATCTAAAACCCCAAAAGGGGGCTTGTAATCCTTCAACTTATCTGGGCACAAAACTAATCACAAAACCTGGAGATTGTCAATTTTCACACTTGGCCAGAAATGGTGCAAGAGAAACAACCATGTATAATGTGCAACGAATACAGAAAAAAGAGAGGGAAAAAAAAGTTCTCAAGAAACTGCAAGTCCCTTGGTACACAACAAATTGCTTGCCATAAATTGTACCTGACAGGTGCACACTGTAACTCTGCAGACATAAGACAGCCGGATGACAGCAGGCACAAGGGGTAATGGTGACAGGAGAGGAACATGCCATTGAAAATGGATTTATGAGCGGGTCCTGGCTGAGGCGATCCATCAGTGGAGTCACATAGCATCAAACGTGGTCACGTTTAGGACACGTTTAGATGTTTCAAAAGGTGCCAACACTCAAAAACATGTGCGGTGTGTGCGGAAGTGAGCAATTTGCTGCTTTTCAGCTGAGGAGAAATCTATTGCCATCCACAAAGGCGATTTTCAGTCTCTTAATTGGAGTAGTTATGCTTTGATAGAGAGCTCCCATTTCTCCGGAGGTTCTTGCAGTAGGCTAATTACAGTTTGTGGCAGCTTTAAACTAACTATAGCCATTTTTGAAACATCAGATTCCTGACAGAAAATAATAAACCAGAGGTACTCCATGTTTTCACTAAAAGATATTGGAGTTTCTCTACCAATTGGCTTTGGGGACGGTGGTTACCCACATACTGTAAATTGAGTTTCTCCTTCTCACTTTCTCCCACAAACACACACATACAGCGCAAACACTTTCACAGACACACAGTCCTTCCCTTGCTGGACAGAAATAAATGGAGACCCCAGGAGTTCCCTTTGGCCCTGGCCCTAGCAGTCTATAACAGAGCCGACAGCTCCGATCACTCCTGAGAAAGCAAAAGCTGCTCAGAGATCGCTTTACAATTCTCAGGGGCTCGAATAACCTGATCTTGAACTGATCCCGTGCACTGATCCTTTGGTATTG
The DNA here is from genome assembly GCF_017976425.1 of Toxotes jaculatrix. Taxonomy (NCBI): domain Eukaryota; kingdom Metazoa; phylum Chordata; class Actinopteri; family Toxotidae; genus Toxotes; species Toxotes jaculatrix. The sequence goes on along the minus strand of NC_054414.1, from coordinate 13,152,156 downwards.
GGTTAGGAACGTGTGAAGGGGCCTGTTGAATGAGCTCGCAGGATATCAACATCCTCACTCCGTGTTGCTCCAGCCCGGCAGATTGTTTGACTTGATTAGTCTCTGCCCGAGTGTTAGACTACCCAACGCCAAGCCCTCCAGACACCGGTATCAATGTGTCAGAGGGAAAAGTGCTCTCCCAAGTCTCAAGGTGGAGCCCATTACCCTGAGTGAGAGCACTGTAAGTTAATAGGATTTGCTCCCGATCAAGAGACTGAGCTATTTCCTGAGGCTGTTACAGGCCGAAGCACAAAAATAAATGTTCTTTTATTCAACACTGTTAAGCGTTCCCCCTCCAAAAAACTCCCCTCCAACCGCCAGCAACCACTCTGACCCCACCCCTCCTTTTTCTCCTTGTTGGGATATCTGTTATTACTGCAAGAGGTGGTACTCTCTGTCTCTTTTTGTCTTTTTTTTTTTTATCCCAAGCAGCCAGTAAAAGTAAAAGGTTGGCACTTTTTGTCTAAAGCAGCCATTTGTTCAGGTGAAAATGAAACTTGCATGGTAAGCAGAGCCAAGCCTGCGGTTGGACAGGGGCAGAGGGGATTCCAGATTAATCATACGGACTATACACCACGAGGATATTCATTGAGGAGTAATTGCCAAGGGGCTTTATGTAATGTATTCTCCCCATGAGGTAAAACCTTGTAGCAGTGAGAAAGGATAATAGAGTAAGAGGATCATATAAAAATGTTTGCTGCTCCAACCTTTAACTTGGAGCTTAACCCTGACCTCGGATAGTAATTACAGAGTTAATTGCCAACTGATCTGAAGAGGAAGCTCCATCCAGCTCTGCTGCAGATGTCAAATGGGCTTAAGAGCCACCATCTGAGGTGCAACGGATCACAGACTGTCTTAAATAATTTAAAGGGACAATTAGCAGCATAGAGTCAAGAAGCGTTTGGTTGTTTTAGTTTATAGCGACTAAAACTTGATGTACATTAATTTGTATTGTACCAGAATCATATTAGGACTCAAAGCAATCAATATGTTTGTTATCAGTTAATCTGTTGACGTTTTTCTTTACCATTTTTCAAGTACTCATCACATTTTCCCTAAGGCCAAGATAACATCTTCAAATCCCGTCTTTCGTCTGTCCAACAGTCTAAAACCCTCAGATCCTCATTTTACAATGATCGAAAACGCAGAAAAGCAGCAAATCCTCATATCTGAGAGTCTGGAACCCGAGAGTGTTTGACATTTTTGCTTGATGCATTACTTTAATTTTCTTTTCATTGACGAATCAATTACTTTGAATATAAACGCTTCAGCACTAAATCATACCATAATGGAATCACATCTTGACATTTTTCTTTTTTTTTGTCACAAAATACAGTCATCCAAATGATCAATTCACGTACAATTTACATTATGGAAAGGACTTTAACTAGGGACTGGCAGATAATTCAATGTTACTGTTAATCAACTTTCAGTGGAAACATATCGAGATTAAGGGTGCATATTGTGTTGTTTGCCCCGTGCTGTAATACAAAACACAAACTGTATGTATTATATCATACGTGATTTTGCATACATTGCGATACATACATGTTTAGCAAGTCAAAAAAATGTTGTTATTATTATTTTAAAATTGATTTCAGCCATGTCCCTCAACACGAATTTTAACCATATCATCTTCCTTTGGGGTGAATGACGACACACGACGAGGTTTTGACAGCTCAAGATAGGACATAAAGCACATTAGACTATATAATAAGCATGTCTGAATGAAAAAAAAACAGACAGATTTCCTCTGGATTTGTTTAAAACCTTAAGAGAGAATAGAACTGGTGCATTTCACCACAGATCTGAGCACAGCTCACTCAGGAAACCTGAATGTCTTCACTGAGTCAAATAGTTAAGTTGAGCCGGTGCTGCCATAAACCCGGTGGGAGAGCTTGGAATAATCTAGGCGATGTTAATGATGCAATTTATATGTGAGGGGACCGGTGTTTGGCAGGCTCTTTCCGTCTGAGCGGGCTGCACAACCCAGCGAGCTCCCAGCACCCCCTGCTAGATGGAGGGGGTGGAGTAGGAGGAGGATGTCAGAGCCCATGTGAAAAGAGGGAGCGAGCGAAGCACTGATAAGAGCCATTACTATTAGTGTCTGTCTGTCACCTGCTGTGCGTCATCCAGCCTTCTCTCTCTCTCCACATGCGCCCCCCCATCCCCGTCGCTCCATCCCCATCCGTTTTCCTGAGGCACATCACTTCAAATTTGCACTCACCTACACATTTTCCATCCTGTCACAGATATACTCAGTTGGCTTTAAAACTGAGCCAAGCTGCACTCTGAAAACTACTGTGAGCTTTGTTTCAAAACAGTTGTGAATTAGTGGAGGTGCAGACAGCTGCCAGCATTTATTTGATAAACAAAATAGCTATAGATGAATAACTGAACTGGCACAAGGGGATGCAATATTCTAGACATACCGTTTCTCAGTTTTTCCGAGCAAACACAAAGCCTAATTTGGTATTTCATTTATTACTTGGCACAATGCTACAGCTCCTTAAACTTATGAACTCGGGAGAAATGAACAGTAATTGCAGGCTGTTCTTTATTTTCTTAAAACCTTTTTAACCAAAATATTTAAAGCTGTTTTTCTCAGTTGCTATGCAACACTTCAACCGCAACAGTGGGAGCATGCTGAGAATGTGCCAAATAAATACTACTGCCACAGACATTCTGCGGGGAAATATGAGAGAGGGGCATCGCTCAATAATCATATGAAAATGTAGAAGAGTTGTGTAAAATGCACAATCATCCTTTCATTCATCAGTTACTTGACCTGTGTCGCGGATGATTCCAACCACTAGTTTGTTTAATGAACCATTGTTTACAGTCTGAAAGGCTCTCAGACCATTACACAGCCATGTGAGCACATTTTTTTTTTTTCATTGCCTGTGAACCAAACATACAAGCGGCTGCTCTTAATTGCAGAATACAGCGACGTGGCAGGCGTACCAAGTGTCCTGTGCAAAATATCATTCTGTAATTTGACATGAGAATGCTGCCAGATATGCAGACTACTGTCTGTTTCACAAGTCCTTTCAGATTTCACTCAGAGCTTGCCCGGAGCCTGGGTAACTGTACAACAGCCAAGCAAAAAGCAAGCAAGCCAATGGTGCAGCCTTTCTTCCTAAGCCTGGAACCAAGGACTTAAAGCAAGGGCACGTTATGCAAGATATCACATTCAATTCCACTGTCAGCCTCTGAGGCCAGATGATACACATTGAGTAAGTCTGTCTCTCGAGCCCTCAATGTTAATCAACACTCTTTCCAATGCATACTTATGAGTTACAATCTACTCCCCATGTCTTCCCTTTGGCAGCTTAAATTAAGTCACAAATTTGACGGCAAATTAGCTTCAACAGGGACGGTAATATGTCACCTATACAGCAATCTGTGCCATTTCTCACCAGGGCAACACAAGTCTTGTGTATCTGAGAGGAAAATTAAATCAAACAAATTATTTTCCTGCGAAAGTCAAATTCGAGGAAACACGAGGAAGGAGGCGTCACGCGGCGGGGCCATCAGCTGTTAACAAATCCCTGTGATGAAAAAGCCTTGCATAATCGCCCAGTCAACCTTTATCATTGTGATCACAGAGCTTGAGATTTAATGCACGCTGGTATTAGCTGTGACATACAGTCACAATACAGTTGAGGTGGGAGGAACACATGCTCAGACAGTGTGCGTACGTACATGTGTGTGTAAATGGGAGGTGGATGTGGAACCAACAGAGATCTCCCCACTTCATCATTGAGTAAATGGCACCACAGACGTGAGCTGCGACTTCACAGCTGCCTCATGGCGGGTGACATTGAAGCCCACGCATGAACACATCACTCATCAAAGCGAATGAGGCGTTCTTTGCTTCCGCTGCTTGTGCCGAGAAAAACAATGGCAGCCCCCCTCAAGTGCACACTTGCACACCTGGAATGTCTAGAATGAGTGGAGATGGGAATGAGAAAGAGAAAAAAAATCCATTTGGTTTCATGCATCTCTCACAAGAAGCTTAACAGACTGTGACCTTCCACTGCTTCGTAATGGGAAGGAAACGGCAAGACCCTGGTGCCATAAAACGGCTCAGAGTGGGTGCCAACAGTGGTTCTGCAATTAACCTGTCTTAAAACAAACAAGAGGCTTTTGCTTTAACAACAGGCACATACTTGAGAGGGTTGATTTCTGCAGCGTGAAACTCAAAGGCCCACCAGGGTTCAGGTTTTAATCGGTCATTAGCATGCTCATTTCGGCACAGCTGCACCAAGATCTATGCAACTACAAGCTCTCTCAACGTGATCAAAAAGCAAAACAACACACACAAAAAAAGTCAAAGCTCTTATGTAGATCCCAGAAGCTAAAGAGTGATCCACCATCAAATGTGTCAAAAGCCCTCAAAGTCTCTTCACAGACAAAGGATATTTGTCTTAACACTAAGTCATAAAGTGTGAGAAGAATGTAAGTAAAAACAGAAAGCAACAGTAAAATCGTGAATGCCCCCTTTTAGCATACAAGCACATCCTCCTGAAATTCAGTCACATAGTTTGAACACAAAAGCTCCACTCTTTCTCCTTAACTGTCCTCTTTTCTCTAAGTGGTACCAGACGTAGGTATTTCTTCATTTAGCCCATTCAAATGGAGGCAAGCTGCTGTTCTTTATTTATTTAACAAAATGAGCTGTAAAAGCCAAACATTAGGTCATGGAATATTTTCACCCCAAGAAATAAGTCAATGCCTTCAATGAGACATCAAACCCAGTTTTAAGTATTCCCCTACAAAATATGAGCTGGTGAGGAACCTTTTTCGAAGTCAAGTAGTGCTGTGGGATTTTTCTCTTTCTTAAATACAACTTTCAACAGTGTGGTGCACATGCGTTTCCAATTAAGAGCTCAGAACCAACATCCAAGCCTGGGCCCCATTCACCCCATCCACGATTGACCAAGTCTGAGGAAATGTTAAACTGACGGAAATGTTAGGCATCATAACCATAACAGAGACAGCAGATTTTTCAAAAGACTTTACTCTCTAAACAGTAATTAAGACATCACAGTGAATTGATGATGTAGACTGCAAACATCACGCAAAATCTAAATAAAGGAGAAGGGAACATAGTCAATCATAACTTTTTGTGACGCATTCACAGCTAGGGCACTTGAACAAAGCAATTTGTCCCCTTTGGTGAATGGGTACAAAGCCTGCTTACAGTGCAAAGACATAAAATATGTCAATGGTGTTGATTTGTGAGGATCATAATGAGAATGCACGGTTTACACCAGGCACTCAGAGCAGGATCTACTTCCCTGGCAGCAGCAACTCCCTATGAGCCTGTCTCTGCTCAGACTTCAATCTCTGGGCCCCAAGGAGCTGTTGGAGGACTTTGATGTTCTGTCTAAATGAATTGACTGTGCTTCTTGATACAGCCCCTCCAGTCAACTGACTCCCCCCACCGATTCTGTCACCTGTGATAAACACCATGCGTGCTCAGTGGTACCAAATTCTGGATCACATGCTCAGAAAGCCCACAGTTTTTTTTTTCCCTTCAACTTTGTAAATGACTGAAAAAAAAAAAAAATGATTGTGGTTTCCCGCCGCGCCCTATCTGAGCAGAAGCCCTTTGATGTGTGAGGCTGTATGTGAGCGAGCAACGCTGGGCTGGTTTTTGTTACCTTACAGCCCTGCAACATCCACTAGGTGAGCCTTTATGTCAGATGCCCCTTCAGGGCATGGTGTTTGTTAGAGCCAGGGCAAAGATAACAACCTCCAACCCACTTCTATCACTGCATTTTTTTTTCCTTTAGAATCAGAGCCAGGGAGCTCTGCATACAAGCTTGCAACTTCACTGGCTTGATCCAAACAAGATCTAAAGCTTATTGAGGAGTACTGGTGCACAGCTAAGGAGGTACAAATGTGTTGATACATCTACCGTGGGACTTCTAGTTTGTCACGATGTGTGCTTTGAATATGGAAAGTAGTGACAGGAGCCATAATGCATGAAAATGAAAGTAAAAAAAAAAGAAAAAAGAAAAGTAATGTCCCGGTGCTAAAGATAGCACTGAGTGCAACCAATCGACGACTAGCAAACACTGCTTCGGATGATTTCGATCAAAGAGCAGGGCAGAGACAGTGGTTAGAGGAAAACAATACTTATCCATCTAAGCTTCAGCTTGGTCAATTCTCATTTGACTAAATCCAATTAACATCGATTCTGCATCTCCTTAAAGCCAAGGTTTAGGTTTTCCTTGATAGTGCAGAAATCCTAACTGGAACGAAGCGGCAGTATTTAACCTATTACAGCCTCCGATGAAGAGGCTGGGTTTTGGAGGAAAGTACGAGTTCTACTGGCGAAGGCATTGATCCTCCCACACCCTGGGTTTTCCCAGCGTGTGCAGCAATTCCTTTGCAAAGCCTCTGAACACTTCTCTCTCTCTCCTCCAGCGGCGGTGGTGCTCCTGAGCAAACCTGCCCTGGATCGAGCATCTCATTTAGTCACTGGGCTCTTTGATGTGGATTCAGTGCTGCAGTGCATATCATTCGTGTTTGAAGGTTCAGCTTCCACAATACAGCAGGGTTTGAAGTTTCACATATTGCAGGTGCTACAATGTGATAATCTGGGAGCCGGTTATGCATTATACATTTTTCATAAAAGAACACCATCACCTGAAAGTGAAATGTGGAAAAGTCAGTGCTTCAAGGTATATATTGACAGAAACTGTTTCTGAGACTTCTGGGTGTGGGACGAAAACACTCTTGTTATCTTGAGCATTTCAGAATCAGCTCTACATCTCCCCTCTGAAGGGGGTAAATATCCAAATAAACAGAGCAGAATAACATTTGACTGGGGTCTGCCATGCCATTATAAGACCAATTTAGTTGACTGAATGCTTCTCACAGGGCACAGAGGCCATGACGGCTCTTTTACCAGAAAGGGCCAGCAATAAAAATCTCCCTCTCCATCAGATTTCACATCGGAGCTGATATGCACCTTGGGGCAGTTCCTTCAATGTCTTCTTAAATAAAACATGAAAAATCCTTGTCAAGGTCTATGTCTTAACTGAGGCAGACCAAACTAAACCCATGGCCTTAGCTCATGCGATGACAAGAAAAGGGGGAAACAATTTGTTAAAAATTTTGAGATTACAGTTTTCAATTGCAGGTCGTAAATGACTCGATTGGAAAAGTGAGCCCCATCGGTTTTTAAAATCCAAATGCAAGAAGCACACAAGAAAGAAAACAAAAAAAAAACATAACTACATAAAACAGGAGAGTTGCTGCCCAAAGAATAAAATCAAGTTGGCAGTTAATGTCTGTGAGTGACTGAAGTTTATGCAAACGCTTCTGATCTTGATAATTAAAGAGTGTTTGTGTGGAGGTGCACAGCTCCGCATCATTTTTTAAAGGATGTTTACTGTCTCCAAAGCATGGAGATGGTGGCAGCCTGAGGGCCTGCTTGCTTTCTTTTCCCTCTCTCTTTATCTATCTTGTGCTAAACACACACGCAAGCGCGCACACATACACGCACATACACAAGCACATGTGTACAAATACGAACTCCACACACTGTACTGACATGTACAAACAAAAACCCACACACAAGAAGGAGTCGGCGCTTTCACAAACATCAGCCTCTCAATTAGCTTCTGCACTCATTTCTCTTTGGAAGAGAATTATTTTTCAGCTGGATGCTTTCTCTTTGTTTATTGTGAGCAGACCAAAGCCTTATCAGCAGCTAATCACTGCATGTCAAATTCACAGACTTACTGCAGTCACTTTGGAAAAACAAAAAAAAAAGAGATCTAGTGAATAATCTTCTCAAGTTCAGATTGCCATTTCAGATTTGGACAATCACCAATTTCTTTTAGATGCTCGAATCTGTCTAACAGCCAGGGAGAAGATCAGCATTTGTTTGATATAATTTGTTGTGACATGTTAATTGCATCTACTTGTAATTCTCTCTAATTGATGTTTGATATGTCTCAGGAAATTAGGCCAACTAGATAACACTGCAAATATTATGAATCTTTCCCGCCTTTCTCTTTCTGTGGCAGGTCTGATGAATTCACAACACCTAAAACTGTAATGTGTCAACTTGCTGTGCAGCTATGCTCTGTATTCCCAGGGCTGCCAGGCTGACAAATCTAAGGTTACAAGCATACCACTGTATATTCAAAACACATTCAGGCACACAGCAGACGGCCAGAGAAGACTAACCTGAGCAATTTTCACTGAGTTCTGGGTCGAACCACCAGCATGGTATTCAACTTTGTTCCTCTTGACAATTTCTTCAAACCTGAAATAAAGACGAGGACAAGAGCTGTTACAAAAGACATTCAAGAGAAACCACAGAGTGAATTTGGCCAGACCCACTGATTAAGGCTTTGTGCAAACATCAAATGCAACCGCCTGTAACATGGGCAGACAACAGGTTTCTCAACACGTGTCACACTGCAACATGTGTAGGAGGAGTGAGGAGAAATTGTGTTTCATACACAACACAAATTAGTCAATACAAAATCTATTACATGAGGTTGCAAAGGTACAGACCAAAAGCAGCTGTGACCATAGAGGGCGAGCAAATGTCAACAACAACTGAACGGACTGTTATTTGAAATTTGGTACAAACATTTGTGGTCTACAGAGGATGAATCCTAATGGCTTTGTATATATTACATAAATTCTAGCATGCTTACATAACTAATGCTAATGTTGCTCCCTGTCTGTTTGACATAATAAGATAAGCACTACTGCATTTTCAGGGTTAGGATCAGAGCTAGTTTTGTTCTTTGGTGTAATGAGCACATGGCATGTTTTGTTTTTTAGTTTAATTTACCCCCCCCCCCCACCCAGGCCTGGCAGACGAATGAAGTATTAATTATTAATTATTTAAAACAACAATGCTCTCATACTATTTAGCTGCCAATGTTTAGGTCAGCTGGTTGAGTTTACATTATATTCCTACCAATCGGGTTGTTTATCCATCTTCTCGTCAGCTGTGCAATATAATAAACTTGAAAGTGGCATACATTTTGTTACCATACTTCTACAATGACATTTGATGTGTATGTTAAACTGCCTAAGGAGTAAAACAGTCAGAAAAAAACAAGTGAGCAAATGCTGGATTTTGTTAACTGGGCTACTTGACCACAAATGTTGCAGGAGTTGAAAAGAGGCCGTTAGGGTCTAAATGTCAGTTTGATAAAAGCAACAGAGTAACATTGTCCACACATGGTTCTAGTTAGCACTATTAAATATTAAAGTATGATGAGCGGTGGAAGTCATTTCTGAGGAACTTGAACTGCTTCTTCAAAGGGATGCGTGAAATAAAAGAAACTTTTCATCTTTCACTGCGTGGAGATAGGCCACGGATTTGTATTTCAGATGTGATGTTTTCGGGGCAATTAGAAAAATAAGTTTCACAATTTCCTTGTGTACAGAAATACCATAGCCAGATAAGTTGTTTGGGGAGAGACCACATCTGATTAAATGTCTGATGCCTGAACCATACAGCAGAGTTTAGAAATGACTGTGACAGACTAAACACAATGAGTCAAGAAAACAGACATGACACTGGGGAATGGGGAGTAAACAATCGCTGAGTTTTCAAACACAAACCACAGGAACACTCTTGGGTCTACAGTGAAATACTGAAGGCGGTTCTATCATTTTTGTATTTTCCCATCATACTGCCATTTCAAACATCAATAGCTTCAATGCTTAGGCGTAACGTGATGCAAAGCTGGGCTACGCAGCGAGATAGAGTCTTTATCTGGGGAGATGCGAACATGAATAATGTGCATTCTCCTCGTCGTTCACACAAACAGCCTCCCGGGGGGCTGGCTACACAAACGTGCCCCGCTCTGCTAAGGAAATTGACCTAACTGCAGTCGAGATGATTCGACACATTAGGAGGTCCTTGACTTTTTTTTTTCTGAACGGTAAATTGAAAACTGTCCATTTGTAAATATATTTACATCAGAGGAAAAAAATCCAATGACATGGTAAATAGTTCAAGGTGCACCATACCGTTCCTCCTGGCATTATGCGTAATTCCACTCTAAGAGGGGCTGTTGAGAAAATGCTTGAGTAATCCCAAGGGGCACTGGTTATGTAAATGCTGAGCAGCACAGAGCCAATGAATTTCCTTTTTAGGATTAAAAAACATTTTCAGGGGGAGGTCAAAGGTTCCACATTTTGGGGGAGAATGCTTGAATTTTAAGATTGAACCTATGTCTGTTGTATATACTTGCTGCAGACAAGAGTAATCTGTATGCAAAGTACATCGTGGCTTACCAACATATGTCAGCCAGAGGTGTTTAATGTTTGAGCACAACCTGGTTTAACTAGGCATGGCCGAATTTTGAGCAAGTGTGAAAGTAACCTTTACTGCTTCAAAGAAAGTCTGCATATCATGTCTCAAGGCATGGGGTCTACCCAGGGCAGAATGTTCCTAATAAAGAGAAAAAACTTTCCATGCAAGTGGAAAATATGCTAACCGGGAAAAAAAAATCCTTCCTGAGACACCTGTTATGACTCCTTGACAAAGGAAGAATTTGAGCACTGTGGGTGTTTATAACATGAAGGCAGCCGAGGGACTCCAGAACCCATTTCAAATAGACACACAGCTACTGAGGATTTCAGCTTTTTTTTTTTTCTTCCCTAGAAGTATTTGCTCCACCTTTCAGTGCAGACAGCATGGGGCCCTGCTCCTGGACGCCTCGAAAATCCCATCCGAAAAGGAGCAGCTGCCTCGAGACCTTTACACCCTCAAACATCATGTGATCCCATAGTAGTGACACCGTAAACGGCCCCCTTGGCCATTTAGGGAGAGAAAATCCCTTTCCATCTACTGCAGTCTAAGCTCACTCAGTGATGGGAGGGAGCAGAGAAAAAGAAATTGTTTTGAACAAAATGTCCTCAGCCAGTAACCTCTGCTTTTAAAACCTCTGCTGGTGTTGCTCAGAGGAAGAGCAATTCCAACTATGCTATGCATTCCACTAATGTATGGACTGTGTTATATAACGTGCTTTCCAAGAGACTGCCCCTGACACTCTGGTTAAATACCACTCTTAACTAAAGGCACTGTGCTATTTTTCAATTTCATACCTTCCAATTTGAGACTAATAGAGGCACTTATTTATTCAGCTTAAATCAAATCATATTCAAATTAGGGGAATTAGGCTACTGAATGCAATATTTGTATTCAGAGGATATGAGAGTCCTCCTCAAAAACTAATACCTCTACATCTCCCCGGCTTAGCGTGTTCAAATTGTTAGGGCAGATCACACAAGTCAGGAACATCGTGTTGTTTACATTCCTGGAGATGGAGCCCCCACCGTTGATTCCCATCAAGGGAAATATGAGAGCTTCCAAAGTACTATGAGTGTTCTCTGCCCTGAGTGACTCATGAGTTCCTCTCTCACCTCCCCCCAAAAAACAAGCCAAGTAGATTATTTACATGAGGCAATAATTCAAGATTTGCTCCTCTAAGTCTCTTACATGGAGGGCAAGGCGAGCCCATTTACCCAATCCCTCTTCATTCGCCTTTGATGTTAGCCTATCTCGATAAGACCGGATGAGTGCCCTAAAATCCCCGTCGAGTGATTTCACAGGAAGAACAAGTCTCTGTTAATCAATGGCTAGATTGGATCTGGATCCTTGGGAGTGGTCCGCCTGAAAGTCCTCCCAAGTGTTTGAGTGCACACCAGGGTAATTCATCGCTAATGATCACCGCGGCACCCACTCTCCTACGCGCCATTCGTCCTTATTTAATTGCCTCGTGCACGTTTAAACAGCTTACAAATCACAAGGACAGGCAGGGAAACATGATCAAACGGCCCCCATCACTAATCAGGGGAGGGCAAGCGAAGAAGTGAGCGGACTGGGGCTTCTTTGCTGCTCTCCTTGGGGATTAGGAAGGAGGAGGGTTGTACAGGAACAGTAAATTATCTCTGCTTCAGCTATAGCAGGCAGGTACATTTAAACAGGCAGATCCATCTTTCTCCCTCTCTGACAGAAGCAGAGAGGGGGCAATACAGCTAAAAGGCTTCCGTAATCCCAGTTTCAACACAGGCATCTGGAGTGGAGACAGGTTCCACCATTGATTAGATTCCCCAATCAGTGTGTGCATCCTACACCAGCCTTCCTTGGTAGTCTGGAGGCAGTACAAGGCCTGATGCACAGTAATTGTTTCCATAGGTCAGGCAGAGGAAAAACAGCTCGGGGACGTGATGAAAGGGAGATGGAAAGGGTGAGGAATATTGTTGTTTTTCCCCCCAATTAAATTGTTTGTCAAACCCTTCACAAAGGGTTACGCAGTTTATCTGTTTAAAATCAATACGCTCGTCTCAGTGTGAAAGCTTGTCCCGACACAAGACAGGCCCATTAATTATTCTGTTCTGCACGCTATCACTGGGCTGCTCAAGGTTGAGTCTTATCTTTTCTTATTTCAAATCAATAATTATCTTCTACCGTGCTCGTGCTCCCCCTCAGAAATAGATGTGCTTTTCATTCAATGCCTGTAGAGTGTCTCTTTCTCTCTCCCTCTCTCTCCCTCTGTCTCTCTTTGTAGCAACCGGTGAGGAACGCAGAATGAATAGGACATTCTTATCAGTGGAACATTAGGGCAGGATGGGAATAGATGGCAAAGAATGAGGCGCATAAAAGTACTGAACACAAATGAGTCATGATTCAAACAGCGAGCGAGGCCTTGTTCTCGTCCTCTGACATCTTCTAATAGACTACAGTAAGGGATGAATGTTGATTTGCACAAAAGCATTACGATATCGCCATCGTTCAGGTATCTCGATCCATTTGGTTAAATCCCTATTCAGCTGAGAAAACCTGCCTCGAGTCCCCCCGGGTTCAGAATACGCCACGACTCTTTACGAAGAGCCTTTTTACATTATAGACTGGATGCACAATTAATGACTGCACAATTACATGGTCATAATGGGTGAGTAATTGCATTAGAATGCAGAAACAACAAATGTGCATCCCTTTAATAATCGGCCGATCCAGCAGCAGCAGCAGCCCATTTGTTGGCATTAACCGAGGACTGCTGTTTATACTTAATTAGGCTGCACTCAAGGATTAGGCGGCGGGGGCAAAATCTGGTCATGGAGGATGAGTTCATATTATTTCCTCTAAAATGTCACAGGTTTTTGGCTTCGCGCTGCAGAGGGTGGCGTTGTTTGTCACACTGTACTGTGTGGATGTGGGAGAGGGAGTGTGAGAGTGTGTGTGTGTGTGTGTATGTGAGGATATGAAAGAGAGAGAGAGAGAAAGAGGGACACATTGAGGGAGAGAGTGGGAAGAGGGAGTGTGTAAGCAAGGATGGGGCTTCTGGTGTTCTCTTGAGGATTGAGATTTGAAGCCGGAGCACAAAGCCTTTGAGACATTCCCCTTATCTTGGAGGTTGATACCAGGATCTTGGTGATTCAGAGCACTCCGTGTGAATAATTCCACCAACACCCCCTACTGCGGGGACCATATGGCCCAGTGTGAACTTTAAACACACGGGGAGTGTTGCTGCTCACCAGTGAGGCCTCCCATCTCTACCCCCGCACAGGCTAGTTGTAGAGAAATCATCAGCACAGACAGTATACTAACTAGCCTACACGTATAAGGGCTCATGCCATCAGTGGCTTTTCCTGTGTAGCTCCTGGGGAACAGGGATGACTAAAAGTATCCCTGAGCGTGCTTTTCTGAACTGAACATGCTGTATGTACTGGCTGAGACACCTACATTTTAATTATAAAATGCTCTTTAAAAGGGGGAGTTGGAGGGAGAAGAGGGGAGGAGGGGACGCCCACATGCACAGAGATGTGGATTATGTTTGTTCCACTCCCTTTGACTTGTGATGTTTCCTTCTGGCACCACCTGCTGGCAGCCACCTTCAACAAGAGAGAGGCATTTGCAGCTCCGGCGAGGACAAGCCTTAATTATGATTGCATCAGCCATCTCTCATGATGCAGCATGTATGCTTTAAATGCAGAGCAATCACCCTGCACGTTAACCTATTTCATCAAAAAAACAAACTGAAAAAATGAACAGCAGAACATGATATGAGGGTTTTTTTTTTCCTTTTGATTATTTGAAAAGTTTTCTTGTTTTATAATTCAGGAGGACTAGGTCCACATTTCTTACAGTTGAGTACAGCTCTGGCGAGCATGTCAGATTTATGCAAGTGCCCCAAATGGTTGGATTCATGCGTATCAATAAAACATCAACAGCAGCACAGCTGGCGGCTGAACATGTTTCTGATGTCTCAATTACCAGTTGAGTGCCATTAATCTCTGCTCTCTCTCTTTGGCTCAGAGGTCGGCTGATGGATGCAGGCCCGTGACCTTTGTCTTCAGCGGCAGTGGGAGCTGGTTGTTCTGACCCCCCAGTGGGCCGGCGGAGGTGAGTTTAAGTACTGTAGTACAGCTCTCAGCCTCAGCAACAGACAAGGGAGCTGGGAAGTAAAAAAAAAAAAAAAAAAAGGGGGGGGGGGGGGTAGTAATGTGTCTACACACTCAGTCAAGCATGAGTGCATCTAGTGAAGTGGCACCATGGCAAGCACATGCAGCTTCTGCACGCATGCTTGCATGTGAGCACACACAAACACACGCACACACACACAGAGCAGTGTTTCTACCCCTGACACACCAGGATAGCTCAGCCGGGGGTTTCTAGCACTCACGATTCGCTTCGTTATATATTAAAAACACCAAAAAAAAAAAAAGAGGGGTAGAGTCAAGTGTGTTTACAGAGCAGAATCTATCACACACACACCCAGGAGCCAGAGTGTTTAGCATGTACTCTGTGAGAGAGGCCTTTGTTGTTTTCCTCCCAGTAAGCAGATTGAGCTGCACGGCAGCAGCAGGGGTGTGTAAGATGTACACAGACAGCGGGGTGTGTGAGTGGAGAGGCACCTCCACTGATCTCCTGTGTCGTGTGATGATGTGTGTGTGATGTGTGTCTCAATCCAGCGCTGATCCCCCTGAGTCAGCCCTGTCAGTGATATGAGCCTCCCACCCTCTCTCTCGCTCTTTCTCTCTTTCCCTCGCCATCCGGAATGCTAATAACAGCCAGCCACTAACACTGCAGCCCTGAATTATTCATGCAGCAGAGGGTCACACGGCATAATGAGGAGTTTACTCTCATTCTGGATGCGATTGTGACGCTGCTAATCTGCATTTAGCACAGAGAAAGAGAGAAAAGGGAGGGAGGGGGGGGGTAAAGAGAGGGAGAGGGAGGAGGAGGAGGAGGATGAGCACTGATGAACTTAATTGCTGTGAGCAAACAACCTCTGAAAAGAGTCACGCCATCATCCAGAGATGAGAAAGTAAACAATTAATTATCATTGGACAGAGGGAGTCATAAAACAAATGTTTGAACGAGAGCAATATTCAGGAGCCAGCTGATCTTTTTTCCCCCCCCTCAGAGGTGACAATACACTTACAACAACAATGACTCACTCATTTGACACTAATAATCATTAGCTCTAATATGACATGGTTAGCAAGCCCAAGAGGGTTTGGGTGGATGGTAGATTATGAAATACCGCGTGTTCTAAGAAACCTGTAATGCCTAGTTATCCAGAAATAAAATGTCGATTTGCCCACATTACAATCTCCTGCAGAAAGAGGCGTGTTTTCATTATGTTGACATGTTGTTTCCTACGGAGACTCCTTGATGTAGAAACAGCAGGCTACTGTTGCCCCCTGCTGGCCATGAGAGCATGCATAGGCCTTTTTACTGTACTTCAAAACTGACCAAAGAAATCCACTGCTGAGAGAAGGGAAGAGTCAAAACTAAAATGTCAGCCAAGTGCTAACAACGTAAATATTTTAAAGCCTGATAACCAAAAATATAAATGCAACAGCATAAACTAAAAGACACGACGATGGTGAATAACACAACTGTACATAGATATCCAAGGAGAGTTGACTAGAGGGCAACTCGTAGTAGATCTTGAAGATGTTTCACTTCTCATTCAAGAGGCAACATGTAGATCTGAATCTTTACAAGTTATATAAAGTAATTTCAAATCCCCTACATTGGAGGAGCCAGACTTATATTTCAAGCCACATGATGGCAGCAGTGACTACAAAAAGTGAGACAGATCTACTGCGTTACATGACAACATCAACAGTAAACATCTGAGCAGGAAGAAAGGAAGTCACAGGCAGTGCTTTGATTAACCAGTTTCCTCTCTTACCCTAATTTCAAAACACTCGAGGTGTCCACCGAAAACCCAACATCTCCTGAAAACAGCTCTATCATTCACTCACCTATCACCATGGAAATATCATCTAAGTAAAAGCTGTTACAGTACAAGACCTAGGAATTTACTGCAACATGACTCACCAACCACTACACTCTACGCACTTTATACCACAAAAGTATTGAGCAGCAGCAGCTGCCTGCGGACAAGAGAGTGATGAGGTCATGGGTATGTGATTGTAGGAGTGCTTGAGATTACACTGCATGATTTATGAACTGAATTTGGTTGGAAGTTTTTTTTTTGTTTGTTTGTTTTTTAAGATTTTTGTTGGCTTATTATACTTTATTGGACATTTGATACAGACAGGAAACATGGGGAGGAAAATGAGTATGAAATGCAACGAAAGCCCGGGGCCGGAAACGAACCAGGGACATTGCGGTTATGTGGTATGTCTCATAACCACTAGGCAACCAGGACACCCAGGAAGTTACTGTTTTTTCAGCAGAGCAGATCCTGCGTTAGTTTACATCAAAGGATTAGGATGGTGTCTTTCCAGAATTGTCTTATTGTCAACAAGCCCCATGGAAAAACCAAGATCAGCTCTGCGTTAGTCCATCTCTCAGCACTTTCTGATTTCCCCACCATGTCTATGGCAATCAACCTAAATCCTACTGGTTCCTACTGACGACACACATCTATTAATGGATCACAAATATACAGTATAGTTTCACTTCTCACTCTAAAGGCTCAGAAATGTCCTTACACAGCTGCACACTGTAGATTTTAGCAACTGTTACTCAGACATTCCCTAAAATTAAGTGACAAAAAGTCACAGCTGAGACTCATTCAGAAAAAAAAAAACCCCAAAGTCCCCAGCCAATCCTAACAGGGACGTTGATAGTTTCTACTGTTCAGCAGGCAATTTCTCAGTCACAACAGGATTATATGGGCTCTGCTGTGACTAGATAATTGAATTAAGGCATGGCCACAGTGCACTGCATCCAATGATCTCTCTCCCACCAGGGTGATGGAGGGAAAAAAATGAATCATGTTGCACTCTGTAGATTCAGAAGCACAATAATAGTGTTTGCTCACTAGGCTTGTAAGTCTGTTGTGGCCGTTTTAGCAATGATGTTATATGTCACAACACTTCAGCCAAGTTCTTCTTCATCCATGGACCAATGACCTTGTGGATGACCTCTTTACACTTCACACATTGAATTTTTTTTTTGGGGGGGGGTGTAACTGACCACACAAAATTATCAAGAAAACTGCAGTTCGCATCTCAGCATCTAAAGCTGCACTGCACTAGGTTAACAGATAATGTGATTAAAATAAAAAAACATTGTACATTCAGATATAAATTGACAGGCGTGATGGTGGGTATGTTGCTGTGTGTGGTATGGGAGGGGACATGCATTGAAATGCATTGTGCTGGGAATTAACCACCAAAGCCGCATGTTAATCCTGCCCTGACCTTGTGCAGAATGTGGAGGGAACGGTGTCTGTGGGGCTAAAGATAACACCGCTGCCTTTGTGCTGGAGGAGAACAACACTGCTGATGATGCTGCTTTGTGCCGCTGCTGCTGCCCAAGGTCACATGCGCCCCTTTGTCAAGTAACAAGACCTGACAAGGTAGCCTATTGTAAGGTACAGCGATATGATGTACTCATCAGTCTTTACATTGTATTTGCATTACTTCAGTGCTTTTTTAATTTTATATTACTGCACAGTGATTTCCTTAGAACTGATTGATGCTACAACAGAATTTATTCCTTCTCAGGTCTGAAATAGTTCAGTCAACATGGACTCTCACTCATCAGAGCACGCACCTTCACTAAGGCTGCATAATCCTTTAAAACTGTTATTCTGATAACAGAAAATGTTTAATCTGCATCTGGATCCAGATCCACATCAAACCACGAACACTGACAGAAAAATGTGTGTCAGATTTTTTTCATTCCAGTAAGTATCACACTGCACTGTTAAAAATATAATAATAATAAAAAGAAGACGAACATTAACAAGAACATGTCTCAATCTGTAGACCACCAGGATGTATTTGGGTTGAGAAATTGAAATAGCTGCAACAACTCCTTCCTTTATACCAGTGCACAGGTGCCCTCAGTGGCCAGCAGATGAAAACATGATTATATAACATCCAACAGAAGAGACTGGATGCACTGGGAAGCTTTGAGGTGTGAATGTGTGAGTGTGCAGCAATGTAATCCTGTGAGAGTATTTGTGCTCAGTAAATTGACCATAATACGCACCGTATCTGTACGTATTATTCAGTTAATAAGGTGAGTGCCTGATTGATCTGCCAATAAAGCTACGTTTTTGAGTCCCATTGTTGTGTCTGTCACTCAGCAGGGTCCCTTCAAATTGAACTGATATCTGATGGAAGGTTAGCCCATAAACCAGGGAACCATTGATTTTAGGTGCAAAGCTGAATCCAGGATTTTTAGAAGAGGTTTTCTTAACATTGTGACATAAGGTATGTTTGGATGTTTTCCTATTTTCTCAGGATGTACCACACTTAGCTAGTTAAAAAGCATCTCCCTGGACAATAAAGCTGATCTCTAAGAGAGAAGTTCAGTCTGGTGTCCAATGTGCCAAACGGAATTTACGGGCTTTCTAAACGGCTCACAGCCAAAATAATTATTAGAAATCATCATAATTTTCAAACAACTCAAACATTCTCTATATATCTGATGTGCAATATGTGATTTACTTATGAATATGGAACTGTTTATTCCTTGAGACTGAAAAAAACAAAACTCAAACACCTCCCTCTCACCATCATCTTACTTACAGATGGTGTACTTTTTATGTCTGCACTAAAATTAACACAGGCAAATTCCCTGAATGGACTCCATCTGCACGCTATCAAACAAAGGCAACAGAACGTTTTAACGTCAGTGAGCAATAAAGGCTCGGCCCTGTTTTAATGTTAGTTAGTCATTCTGTTGTTTACAGCCTATGTTTACCTTCAAGAGCATTTCAAAACAGGGAAGTGCTATGTTCAGCGACACACAAGCATGTTTTCGAGGAAGGCTATAGTATTTCTGTTTGGTATCTGCTCGAAATGTTAAGAAGGGAGGGTCTAAAAAAGGAACTTGCATGCTTAGCAAATCCTTTTCCAAATAAATAAATAAACACTATTTAATTAGTTTCACTCTCATAACATGTAGTTAAAAATACAGTTAAAATATTTACTACTTATTCTAAATCAGTAGTAAATCTTGGTGTAGTTTGGCACAAATTTAGTATAGGAAAAACGCGGGCGTGTCAAGTTCTGAGGCTCACAGTTACAGAGGGCTGATTAATGACTTGGCTATTTTGAGCACAGCATACAGTGTCAAGATGGTAGTAGTGGGTATATATGACCGGTGCGGCCCTTATTTGGTCCCTCGTAATTTTAACGCTTTGCGTTACAGTACTGAAGCATGTGACTCACAAGACTTTGTGTTTGTCTTCAGCCAGGATCTGGTCATTAGGCTTCAGTCCAAACCTTTTAGGAAAGAATAACAACACAAACGGTGAATGTGCTTTGGTCAGATAAGATACAGAAATACGAAGATACGATTGGAAACAACTGATCTCATTAGACTTACTTGTCAAGGAAATCTTTGTCCACAACAGCTGAAATGTCGAGCAAGGGATTTCCCATCCCAAAAAGAGTGTTTTCACTGCGGGGAGACAAAAACATATTGTATTATGCAGACTCCCACTCACCAGACGAAACAAACAATCTGCTGTGATACAGACAATCATCTGTTTCTGATTTGCTGGACCGAATCACTGAAATGTTGATGAGAGATGATCCCATGTTTCACAGATGGCTCTTTTACCTGAACTTCTCTCTGTGGTCAACGTGTGTAAAAACAGATGAGGAAATAAAGCAACACAAACATGCACAATTGAAAACACATGAGCTTGTTACGTTCATTCATGGATGCATTTCAGCTTGTAATGAAAAATAAAGAGGTAAAACTGCCAATGACTGAGTTTCTTTTTCCACTCTTGTAGACTGAGATTAGAAAAAATGAAAAGCACATAGAGCACATTGGGAAGATCACAATAAAGAGTGACCATTCTCTGAACAGCTCATGTACAGGCATGTGCAGCTTGCGTGTCATTTGTAAGCTTTAGAAAAATAATTACTTAGACTAAAGCTGATGTGTTTAAATCTAGCATTTTGCCCCCATGACCATGTCATGTCATGAAACACAGATGTACGCAGATACAGCGGCTGCCGTGTTCAGATGTCTAAGAGAAATAATTGTCCTCTGGAGCTGTAGTATGGCTTTTACATCATCTATAATACAACAGATGCCAAAGATGATGCAGAGTCACCGAAGCCAACTTAAAACATCAGCCTAAAAGTCTCACATGTGTTTCCAGCCAAACCCACTGAAAGACTGGCAGTACTGTGACCACATAATGAAGAAGCAGAGCTGTGCTCTCTGTGGAAACACTGGAGGATATCTGACTCTTACCTGGCAGTTGGCATGATGTAAGAAAACTCAGCAGCCAAGCAAATCTGATGATTAAATGACCAACACCTTCCTGCTCTCTGTCAAAGCAAAGTGCTTTTTGACTACAGGAACTGAAGCAGCACTTTGGACAACTCTGACTGGTTGGTGCAGGAAGTGGGAGGGTCTCAGTATCTTCTAGGCATATGATTGGCTACACATGTTCCAAATATTGTAAAGGTTTCTCTGCTGCATTTAAGGACAATGGGAAAAGAAATAGATGAGTACTGTGGCAAACACCAAACCCCCTCAACAGGAAGCAAATACAACCCCTTCAGCAAACACACATCAAAATGAGCCTTTTGTCAAATGTTAATGAACTGTTACCTTTTATTTGATGAACTTAAAAATAGAAAAAAAATTCAACAGTAAGTGAAAAAGTTGTGCAAAAGGTTTGAGCACAAAGTCAGTACTTAGTAACCCCATCATTGTCCAGGCGTAGTCAGCTCAATTCACTGTCGCTTTGTTGACTGACTTGCATTTTGAATTTGCTGATGTTTAGTGGAATCCATTCTTCCTTCTGTCCTTGCAGTATTTCCTGTGTCACTAGCTGCCACACAACCCCACAGCAGAGTATTTCCACGCCCATTCTTAACAGTTGGCAAAGGGTTGTTTTCCTCAAATTCTGACCCTTTTTTTTTTCCTTCCAAACACACTTCTGGTGATTGTGGCCAAAGGGCTCAGTTTTAACTAACTCTGTCATCGGCACTTGACTGTGGCTCTTCCAGATCTTGCTTTGCAAACTTTGGACCACAACCTTTGTGATAAGGTTGCAGGTAAGATTTCCATTTGTTGACTCTCCCATGTAGATCTTGTTTGTGCATCAGCTCTACACAATGGAATGATGCACTGCCACTCTAGAGTCAGCTATATACATACAGCATGTTATCAAGTCAAAAACTGTGGGACCATAATACTAACAGGCTAGCCTCCCTCCACTGGCTTCCTTAAAGCTGGGCAGAGATTTATATGATCTGTTGCATTACATGGCCTTGCCTCTGTCCTGCTGTGTCCCAGAAAGCTGTGACAGTGTGACACAGCAGGCACAATATGAGGATGCTGAAACTGAAGAAGGCATATGAAAAACAGCTGTCAGTACGTTTATGATTTACACATGTGCTTATTCTACTGTAAAATGACTAAATGTCCTACGTTCCTCCTTCCAAACAAATCTTTCTCACTCCACTGACGCCCTCAGGAGGAGTCAGCTTTAACCTGTTTTTACCCGATGGCCTCACCTTTTCTGCTCCCATGCTTCCTCTGAAGCGTTAAGTTTTGTTTTTTCTCTGTCCTCTCATTTCCTTTGCTCGGTTTTGATCTGCACTGTAATGCACTTTGGATCAACTGTGCTGAGTTGAATTGCATGCAAAAATTCAGAGATTTACCCCTTTGGCAAGAGCAGTTAAAGTCTGTATATAAAAAAAAAACTTCCTCATCCGTTCCTTCCTCATCATTGGCTTTAAACGTTATTTCAGTCGTGACTACAAAGTGGACAACAAGTTTTCCTCAAGTCAAGTGAACGCCGCACGATTCACTTTACATTATGCAAAATGATGTATCTTCCTGCCAGCAAATGTAAATGTTGCAGTGTAAACATCATTGCTTTATTACGGACAACAACCCGGAACTGAAGATATTTAAACGCTGAAAGACGTGTGATGTATTTCACATTGACCTTCATTAATTCGTCTGTGTTTTTTTTATATATATGTATATATATTTCAGAGGATTACATGCATGTTGATAATTTAAATGACACGGAGGAATTCATGTTCACCACACCTGCAATTTTTAACATCCGGTAAAAGAGCACCTGTGATTTTTAACTTCTTCGCCAAGTTTGTCTCACGCCCGTCAAATCTGTTTATCTGTTTATCTTTTAAAAACAAAACATTTGCCAGCAACACCATTTCACGAGTCAGCTGTAAATTGTTTTTCTAAATATTATTTTATTTGTTTATTCATTTAGGATAATTACAGGTTGGATGAATGTAAGGAGGATTCTTGCCTCCCAGTCATGTGATGATAAACCCACCCTCTCCTGCTAGCTGCTGTTAGCACCGCTTTGACCTCACTATCTGTATCTAAATGCTAACATCATCTCTACCTGAGCCTTTGAGTTGATGTAACGTTCAAAGGTCCAGGCTGCTCGGCGCCTTATCGCCCCGCACCTCCTGCAGACAGAGTACCACCAACACCCACAGACCTTTGCGGGGATTAACGGCTAGCCACGGCGGCTAACTGCACAGAGAATCACATAACATACGCGCATAACACAAATGCTGTCGAGTTATTTACCTTAACGCTGTTTTCCTCCCCGTCGACATGTTTGGATCTCCGTCAGACGCGTTTGTTTTGTTTTGTCTTTAACCAGCAACGGGTGTGTTGACGCTGTGGAGGCTGGGAAGCCCTCTGCTCGCTGCCGGGGAAGAGTGGTAAGAGGCTGCGGCTTCCTTCTTCACAGGCGACGATGGAAGAAGCTGGTCAACAGCATGCAACCCAGGCAGAAATTTAATGGTTATGTCCAGGGAAGGGTCCGAGTTTCTTTCTCCCGGCCGAGGCAGCGTGCATTTGACTCACATTAGAGAGGGGAAAGAGATAATAGTTATCTCGTGTTATCGCGGTGCTTTGTTTCACCTGTTTCACCCAGATAAAGTTCAACTTAACGGTCTGCCCATTTTTAAACAGGAGACAAAACACGCTCCAATATAGTGTGGTTGGGTGCAGAGGTCATAGATATATGCAGATATATAACCACATTATTTTAACATTATGTATAGATTTATATCCTAAAATCTGTCCTGGTGGAGTCACCTCAGTTCCGTTTATGAACCACACAGGATGAATTTTTAAGAGGGGCCCCAGACTCACCAGGTCTCAGAGGAAACCCTATTTATTTTGTGTATATTGCTTCAGAGCAGTTTAACAGACTGCAAATTAGTTTGGGAAATATGCACAACTAAAGTATAGGACCACCTCCTTCATTGTAACCTATCATCACCGGTCTTATAAGTGGGCCCAGTGTGACAGAATGTACATGGTGCATGTTCCTAAATAAATTGGCATTCAACAAAAGTGCCAAAATAGGGCCATCTTCACAGCACGAAAGCACATAAGATGACAGGATTTTTGTTTATTTGCACTTGCAAACAAAGAGAAATGTCCCAGTGCCCCAGAGGTTAAGATGCACCATAATGTTTCTGTTTTGATCCTGACCAGGAACTTCTGGCCATGATGAATGCAACTGAGTAACTGCAGACCCACAGGAACAGCTTTTGAAAAAGATAATGGGATAATCTGTGGTAAAAATGTCCAAATACAGAAATAAAGCTTCTGTTAGAGTCAACTTCCTTATTGTACAGGCATTAGTAAGCTTATGTGAGAAAATACAGAGCAAACATACCTCAAAGTGCTATAAAATGCTTTATTACAAAACTGTGAACAATGCCTAAGCAAAATGTTGTTCAGTCCCATGTAAACCCAAATGAGTTGCATAATTTCCAATGTCTTTTTAAACAAACTTTCTCAAAGTTTGCATAGAACATGATTTGACTCCAAACCAAATGAAGCAGGTGTAATTTTATAGAAGGATAATGTACAACGAGTGTTTCGAACAAATCATCACCATGATGCCTTGTACCAATGATACAAAACATCTAAAAATGAAAACAGTTGTATCAGTTGCAAATAAAGTTTCTTATGCAAGGCACATCAGTTGGTATCAGATACTTAAAAAGACATATCCGCGTCAACAGTTTTCAGACATTTCAAAAGATCGACTACAGTTGCACCAAAAAGTGGCCAGTTTAGTGTATCAAGACATGTTACGACAACAGAAAATGAAGATTTCACCAGTTCCAGATGACGCTGTGCTTCATCTCTAAACTCTGGTAATTCCCTTGACTACCTAGGAGGAAGTGTGCAATTCATATATCATAAAAAAAATGATTGTACACAACGAGACAACAGGAGACGTACAACTGTGTGCAGTGTTTAAAAAAGAAAAACAACACTGGCAAGAAAAGCCTCTTCTGAAGGAGAATAATAAGCTTTGTTAGCTTGCTGCGACAGTCAGATCGTTTTTGGCGTATTAGGCCTCATACTGTAGCACAAGCCTTTTTATTATTACATGTAATCTCACTGCAACATGTGAAACAAAGCATATCTAGAGTGAGTTGAAAGCAAGCTTACAAGCGGTTTTCATCTTTACCTGCTGTAGAAATGCTACTTCAGTTAGCTTTACTAAATAACTAGCCCTTAAACTCAAATATGTATTGCTGACCAAAGAAAGACAACTACACTTTCAACGATCAGGGCAGACTTGTCTTTGGCAGAACTTCGAAGAAAATAAACATTGCTACACTTGCATTATAAAATGTAAAATAAGGAACAGTGTTTCTCTTTCATTTGTGATAATAAAGAATAGTGTAAACAAACATAATACCGCTGAATATATTTAGAATGTGCTGAGCGTAGGTCTATAGTGTACTTGTAACCACTCCTAAAGGTAATGTGCTTTTCCTAGCAAAGGTGAATGAATGAATGATAATAATAATAATAAAATTATCAGTACAAAGATATAAAAATGTCTCTTGAGAAAAATCTTTAAATTTAACTTACTGTGGTTTGCGTCTAGAAGAGACCGAAAACAATCAGCCTTACACTATATGAAATCCAACCTCTAATCAAAATATATATATTCCTGGGATTTGTCAAAATAAGCTTTAAAACACATTTTTTACACGCTTTAGAAAAAAAAAGACATTCCCAGTAAGAATCTAACCTATAACGCGCACTGACAGTCCCATTGTTTACATTCTAATAGAACAGCAACTGTTACAGACAGGACATGGGACTGATAAGGAAACTTTGCCCACATTAGGGTGAAGGGCACTGATATCATAGCTCCAATAAAGTATGTGTCTGTCCATTCAGTGTCCTCCTGGACAGCTGGACAGAACCAGCATGAGGCAGAGGAACAGTGGCCCTTCTCTTACTGGTACCAGGGGGTCTTCCTAACCCAGTGGAGGGTGAAACCTGCATCTGTCCGGATCTTAATGGAAGCTGCCTCAGCCTCCCTGACTGTCTCCTTCACAGACTGCATCAGGTTCTGAGCATTGTGGACCAACATCTCAGTGGCCTGGTGGAGAAGAAATGAAGAGAGATAAAGTAATGAGGGACACTGGAATGATCCTTTTTTCAAAGGCTATATTAAGAAAATGATGTGAATCGTCTGATTTGACACATTCATTGAAAAAAAAGAAAAAAAAAAAACACTGCTTACCTGCTCTGACTCCTCTTCGCTGATGTTGGTACGACCCAACATGGTGGCTTTGACTGTGGACAGGATTTTGAGCTGAGTGCTGATGGTAGGAATGCGCTCACACACCTGAAACGAGGTCAGAAAATCAGCGACCCACAGGAAGAATCAGAGCGAAAGAAACTGATAGCAAAACAATAACGTATAGTGTTACTACAAGTTACTGTTCAACCCCCTGACGAGGAAAACTGAACTGACCTGGAGCAAGTTGGTCCGGATACGCTTGTCAGTACACTGCTTGGCCACCTCCTTAGCCAGCCGCGTGACTTCATCCGAAGCCTTAGCGATGTCCTTGGCACACTGGATGAGGGCTCGCTTGTTTCCGCTGCCTCCCCGCACCAGTCGTGACATCTCGGCCATGAGCAAGGCCATTCGTTTGGCAGCACCGATGATGTCATTTCCCTATGCGGTACAACAGGAACATCATCAATACTGTCGCACAAGTCTTCAAAGTAAAAGTCTATGACTGTGTTTGCTTACTTTGCTAGACCATTTGCGGGCCTCGTCGTGGAGCTGCCTGGCAGCCACCATCATGGGCTCGTTGACCATATCACCAGCCTTCTGCTCAGGGAACTCCTCATCTTTCTCCTCTGGAGGAGGAGGCCTGGGGGGAGGAACCTCACCCTCTGGAAGAGGAGGCTTGGGTGGTGCTGCCTCATCGTTAAGCTAGAAGGACAAGTCAAAGTAATTATGGTTTGGCAGTTTGAATACACAAGACGTTTTTGGACGCTAAACCAAAGCAGCTTCAAATGATTCAAATGATTCACCCATGCTTTCAAGTTTTATGTACCATAACTGCCCTGCTGTGATTCTAGCTGTTTGTTCTCTGTCTCCTCTGCCAACTATGAAATAAAAAGGTAAAATGCCAAAAAAGTTAAAAAAAAAATCTGAGGACTTACATTAAGCTGATCCAGTTCAGGAGGTGGTGGTGGGAAGTCTGGCTCTTGTGGCTGGAAGGCCTCCCTGACCTTTGCTACAGCACCAAGGATCTTATAACCTGAGTCCAGAAAGCCCTTCTGAAGACCTGGTGATAAAAAAAACCCCAACACATAAACACTAATTAGAATGTTCCACATACATAAATATAATCTTAATATCTGTGCAACATCATCATACTTGGATCCTGGATATTTCCAGCCACCGCCTTGGCGTCCATCACCATGGGAGAAATTGTCTGGCTCAGTTCATCAGATGCAGCCTTCACCACCTCCCTGAATTTAGGATCCTCAGAGTTCTCCACCTCTCGCTTCGCCACCAGGAGGATGCGGTTGGCTCTCCGGGCAATGCTGGTGGCACCGGCGACCAGCATCTGAGGCTGGTGGTTGGCCATGGCCACACGGCACTTATCCAGATCCTTCTTGATGGCCTCCTCTGAGGCATCCAGTAGAGATTTGGTGTCGATGGCCTCGTCGACCAAACCTAAACATACATAATATGTTAATATAGGGAATTATGCTATGAGGTACAAAACGGGTATCATCAGCAATCAAATAATTGGCAGCATCTTTATGGTGACTTACCTGTCATTTTTTCCACATTATCAATCCACTGATTCTTCATGGTTTCAAAATGCTCATACGCAGCCTGGTTCCCAGGGTTTCTCAGCAGAATACGAGCGGCAGACACCACCTAAAAAAAAAAAAAAAAAAAAACCCAGTCATTAATTGTGAGTTCAATGACAACTGCTAAAGACTTGGCTCAAGAAGCTGGAAGCACTTAAGCTCCGCGACTTATGATGCAGACACAAACGGAAACTGATATAAACACTAAACTGCAACATACCTGTGGTGTTAAGTCTCTCGTTGACTTGACAGCAGCCTGGATTCCCTCCACTGTGCTCTTGTTGGCAGTGCCGACAGCAGCAGCCTTCTCTGCTGTGGTGCCAAGCTTGTTGGCGTGGTTCTCAAAGTTGGCAGCCCTTTCATCAAAGACCTACACATGATCAAATAAAGCAATTATCAAGAAGGGCAGTTAGAAATAATACAACATCCTGCCAATAAATATAACAACTGGTGTAGGAGGCTCAGTGTGGTGAGATCGTAGTGAGGAGCAGAGTGACTGTACCGCTGACCTCATCTCTGTTGGGGGCGTCCAGAGGGGCAGTAGCAGCCACTGCCAGTAACTTGATGGGGGTGGTGGTGTCACTGAAGATGTCAGACACCTCCTGAGTCATCGCCTCTTGCATCTTCCCCTTCAGGTCCTGGGAGGAGCAGGACAAACAGATAGACAGTTACAATCAGTCAGCACACTCATTTTTTTCCTTCCCTTTTCCCATAAACAACTGAAACTTCAAAACTGTTGGTTGTGTTGGTTTCCTATCAATGAACTGATGAACAGATTAATCAGCAACTGTTTCAGGGCTAAACTGATAGAAACACTGAGTATGTGTACTTTTAGAAACAGCAGGGATCAGAAGAGAGTAAGTACTGTAAGAAAGCACAGTTTTCAGGTTTTATTTGTGTATCTAGGAAACCATGAAAAACAAGTTTCAGGATGACATTATTTTTAAGAGAAGTTTCTCACCCCGTATCATGTTATCTTTCAACTTATTGCTATTACTGCATAACCTTTACCTATGTTAGAGTATTTTGTCACCATGGTATTACTACTACTACTTAAGAGTTTAGTATTTCTTCCACCACTGGTAACCAGCAGAGGGGGTTGTTTGTCTGTCTCCGTGTATGAATCCTGATCTACTGCAGTGAAGCTACAGGTCTGAATGGGAATGAGGCTGTTGAGTGTGAGCCGTCTTACTTTCAAGGCCTCCTGGAGCTGCTGAGCCACAGCACGTGCCTGAGGGGAGTCCCCCTCACCGCGGGCAGCCAGGTCGGCCAGCTGGGCCATGAGCTGCTCCACCTGCTCACATTTACCCAGAAGCTCCTGCCTGTACGGACCTGGAAGAGCGTTGGCCAGCCTGCGGCCCTCTGCTACCAGGCCGCGGATGGCTGCCTGGCCTGGAAACACACACACAGATGAATTGGTACACATAAAGACTCACAAAAAAAACAGCATTCTGCTCGTTAACTAATTAACCTTATGTTATTACCTCTGGGTGCATCAGCACGAGCAGACTTTTTTATGATGATTGTGTGATGTAAATACCTTTTTGATATCATTTCAGAGCATATTTCATGTGAAAAACTGCAACTAACAGATGTTTTAACTGTCATATTTTTGATTAACTGATTGTCTACAAAATGTCATAAAACTGTGAAAAATGCTCATCACAATTCTTGTTTTGTATGACCTATAATCCACAATCTGAGATATTCCATTTATAAATACGTAAAAAGAGAAAAGCTGCAAAGCTTCACTTTTTAGAAGCTGGAGACACATAATGTTTGGCTGCATGATAAAGTACTTAAATAAACACTGAAAATTGTTAATTGGTTCATCAGTAGTTAACTGTTCAGTGTGCTTGTTTATGCCAGCACTGACCTTGGCCACCTCCTGCAAATAGCTGCCTATTAAATGGTTGCTGGGTATTTTACTGGCTGCTTGTATCAACACCAGGGGGGAAAGAAACCAGTGGCTCCTTCTGTATTATTTCACGTTGTTTCTTTGAGGTAAGCATTTCCTCCATTATACTGTGTGAACCAATTATTCTTAGAACAGCCAGCTTCCAGCTCTGTTGTAAACATGTAAGATGATGTCCAGGTTTCAAGGAGACACGCCAAAACCAAAGAATCAAACAACACTCGTGGGCAGAGTGTTGGGAAATGTCAAGTACAGTACAAAACGTCATGTACACAAAGTGCATGGTCTGCAATTTAGCCACATGAGCAGGGGAAGGAATGAGAAGAGTGAAAGAGAAAAATAGAGAGAGACACGGATGCTGGTGAGCGTAGGAGCCAGACTCACCAACACCACTGTCATCCATGGTGGGATTGTCAATCCAGCGCTGTGCCTGCTCAATCTTTCCCTCCAAGTGAACAGCTGCCTTTGCAGGCCTGCTGTTGGCCACAGCTTTGTTGGTCTTAGATTGCATGTTCTGCAGAGCTGTTGCAATCTGTTTAGCCAAAGCCCTGGCCTCAGGAGTGTCACCTTTACCCCTATAAGGACATAAAAATAGCAAAGGTGGTGAGGTGATGTTTTATCATAAAGATATGGATGAAATAAGCACTTTTAATTGTTAGAGGTAAGGGTGGGAAAAGAACTGTTCAAATTATAGTATGAAATGTATACACCCAGATGAAGCAAAGCCATGTGTGCATGTGACAAGATGTTTAGTGCAGCCCCAGCAAGAACTGGAAGAGAATAATTGAAGAAAAATTGGACAGATAAAATTCCTCCTCTGAGGAATTTTAACTTCCAAGCTTAATAGAGCTTAATACATGTGCAGCTAAATTTCTCACTTTTTTTGCTGCACACATAAAATTGACTGAAATACTGAATTAAAGCATCAGAATAACTGTAACAAAGTGTGAAAGCAGACCAGAAGGGTTAGGGAGACGGGGGGTAAATTACTTACTGTCTTCTGAGATCAGAGAGCTTGGCAGTCATGGCAGCGATCTCTCCAATAGAGCGCAAAATGTCATCTCTTTCTTTGGGATCCTCACACATGTCTGCAATCTTTTTGGCCTCTGTGAGCAGGGCCTTGATGTTCTCCTCTCCCTCTGGGCCACCATTAGGGTCTGCCAACCAGTTCTGAACAGGACAGAAACATGAAAAACAAAATCAAAAACTCCTCTGAGCTGAATTCAGTCCTCTGACTGATTTTTAAAGACAAACACTCTCTTTTAAGGTGTAATGACTCACCTGTGCGGCATCGATCCTTTTGGCGATCGCCTGCTTGGAGTTAGTCATGGCTTCCAGTTTACGAGCAGCATTTTCCACCTTGCCAGTTAGCACGTCAAGACCTTGGGAAACCTGCTGGGCCTTCTGCATGGCAGCTGGGGATGCCCCCTGACCTCTGTTGGTGGACAGAGAACACATGAATACCACATCCTGCAGCATCGCTATGGTTTAAAAGACCACACATGCACACATTTTCTCACTTGCTCTCCGATCTAAGCATGTTTGTTTACGCCAAAGCTTCAGCCTTAGGGTCCTCTTGTTTAAGAATGGTATTTCTTAACATAAAGCCTCTATTTCCACACAAGGCTCAGAGGCATCTCTCAGTTTTCAGAGGAGTAACACAACCAGGGTTTAAAGTAGATTATGGATTAATACCAGACAGCTGCTTTTAATCTAGCATGACTCAAGGTCCCTGGTGACAATCAGATTTCATATCAGAGTGATATCACATCCACTCTTACACACTATAATCCCCTATAATATGCTTACTGTCTTACACTCGCTACCCTTTGAGGAGAGGAAACAAAACTACTATACTATACTATATAAAAATAGCATTTATCAATGCAAATATCCAATGAATATTTAATTACAAGCTCTAAGAATCACACAGTCTAGTGAAATCAACATGGACTATCTGGACTTGATATGATTATGACACAGGCACACAGAGTAGTGTCTTTTATGCTGTACCTGGCCCTCATCTCAGACACCTGGTCTGTCATCTGGCCCAGGGTCTTGGCCGTGCCCAGGATATCTCGGCGCTCCTTCCCAGCGCACAGTTCACCGACCTTCCCAGCTTCATCAAGGATCTGTCGAATGGCCTGCTCGCCTGCATCCCCTGGAAGCACAACATGCAAGGTCAGACACGTCAATAATGTCACTAAATTCAATTAGGATGTCAGCCAGAGGAAGTGATTAGTGGCAGAATGAATAGTTTGAGGTAGAGGACACGTTTATTACCTGGTTGAGCATTGGGATCCCTCAGCCAGTTCTTAGCCTGTGCCATCTTTGAGTCAATGAGCCCCAAAGCCCTCTTCATGGCCTCTGTGTCCTTTAGGTTTAAAAGACAGAATAAATTAATAACTTAAAGGGAATCAATGAAACCAAAGGAAACTAAAAAAGGAGTCAATCGATGCCCTTAGTCATCATGTTCTCTCTATGAATCATGACATGATTATTAGGGACACAGGAATTTCATGTTAACAGATAACATTCCTGTTAAAGGTGATTATTCATTAAATTATACTCCTAATTAGAAATCACGTCATGTTGATTTCTGCTGACTCACTGCTCACTGTTCTTCCCCAGCGAGTTACAGGAAAAGCTCTAGGTTCTCAGCATTGTCATGATAAAACCCACTATTCAGTTATTCTAGCAAAAGAAACACACAGCAATGTGTAGCATTGCTAACATCTGTAAGGCACAACCACGTAGCACATGCTGTTACCATCATTCTTTCCCATTGTCAATAATGAGCATGTCATGTTATAAAAGCCAAACGACTCTCCATTGTATCTCAATCAGAGTGGATGGAAATACAACAATCTGTCCAACAGCGGATGACTTGACAATGAGTCCACTCATTGGCTAAGTCTGCAAAACAAAGCGGAGTCCTGTAGGACATGGAGCAAAGCAGGAGACCAGAGCGGATGAATGAGTAGTTAAGTGAGCTTGTGTTTTGTTACACAAAAATAGGAATTCTGAAAACATGTTCTTCACAATGCAGCTTGAATCCTCATCACACAGTTCAGCAAGAGTTTCACAGCAAATTAAGCCAAAAAAGAACAAACACGCTTCTTGTTTTAAAAATATTCATCACAAAACATGTCAGAGCCCCCAAAATATTTACGTTGTCAACAACAACAACAACAAGTGCGTTCATTTGCGCAACTGTGAGTGTGAAGTAAGAGAGCTGAACAAGGGAGGGGAAAAACAGGAAGTGGAAAGGTGTTATGCTATATCACCAGAGCTGCATGAGTGCATTCATTACTGTTCAGACTTGTGCAGCTGCTGGTCTGTCGGTAACCACCAGAGTACGTGTGGGTGAAAAAGTTAGTGAAGTGAAAGGCACACAAATCAAGGATCTTTGCAGTCATACCATATGCAAACAGGCATTCATTACAGCCTACAATCAAGCACGCAAAATGGTGAGTAATGAGGATCATGTAAAGTAAGAGGCCATTTTTAGTGTTCATGGAAATAAGATTTGTGAGCAAACTGAGCAAAGTCTGTTGGATTAAAACAAAAAAATTGCCATTTATACAACAAAATCCATATCAGATTTTCTATGTGTCCTACTCCTGTGGCTGTTAAATACAAGGGCAGAGCAGAAGAAGCCTGGTTATTCTCATTAATGCCACTCAGATCAATACTGCATGAGTCAATGAGATCAATCAATAACCAGACAGGCTGAGGACATGCATGTATAGAGGTTTAAAATCGGAGCAGGATACACAGATGTTGATACAATGTCATGTTGTGAAGCAAAACAGACCCAAAAACAAAATTATACATACACAGATCAACCTTAAAGCAATTCATCCGGCTTAACACTTTCAATAAACACCTCTCTATTATCAGTACACTGAATATCTGAACTGCTAATTTACCCTATTAATAGATAGTTAACAGTTTATTCTCTCTACAGTTCTGCTGCTAAAAAGCACACAATGGCACCACAAAGCACAAGACAGCACACACATCTGTCAGACATGCTGCTGCACAACCAAGGGGCGAGAGAAGTAAGGCTTACCTTCTACAGGGGGTGAAGGGAGAAAGAAATGGTAAAAAAGAAAGGAAGAACGACATAAATACAAATGTTTAACTGGACATACCAACTGGGACCAACAAAAAAGTGTCAACAAAGAAGAAAGTGGCACAACATAGAGCCAGTTGGAGAATGTTGGGACAGGTAAGGAGCAGAACGTGCAGAGGTGAAAAATATGAAAAAAAGCCAACAGATTAACCGGCTACATAGAGAAAGTCCAAACATGCCTACTTTCATTATTGGCTGTGTATCAGCTTAAAATATAAAAATAAAGCATTTTCCACACCTGTAAACCTCAAAATAAGGTCATCCTGATGAAGCAAACTGCATGCCTTTTTAAGAAAGGGGAAAAATACACCAAATAGAGAATGACATCACTTTCGTAATCACTCCAGTCTGCAGCCTCTTGCCAAAGGCATTCTGGGAGTGTGTGAGGGCACAGCGGGTAGCAGACTAAATTAAATTTTTGCTCTTATAAACACTGCTTCCAGTTGTGATCAACAAAGAATGAAAAAAAAAACAAATCTGAAATACTCAGAGCAGCTCAAAGAGCAAAGCATTCTCTTATTCTTCATTTAGGTTTATAATAAAAGTGTGTGCACGTGACTTTGATGGCGACAGACAAACTGAAGTAAAAATCATATTCTTTTTTTGTATATACCTTGTTAGCCCAGGCGTCTTCATCCCATGACGTAAGCTGCAGTACTCTGATGATCTCATTTATCTCAGCACTCATCTTCTCAAAAGTGAAGTTTCGGTTCTTCAAGGCCTCCTCCACACCCTGGCTGCCAGATGTCTTGGTTGTCACAAATATTTTGATACCTGAAATATAAAACACAACTCACAATAAACAATTCAGTAGTTTCGCTCAATAATACTGTGGGCAGGGTGTGCACCGGTGTCTTTGCTTTATGTAAAATAGAAAAATGTGAAAATGGAGAAAAGGAAAATTGTGTTAGAGTCTCTGCTCTGTGAAGGTAATGTATGATTGCCTGAGATGAGGATGGGCAGCAGCTCTTTGACTGTGTTCATGGAGTTGACCAGCATCACACGGTGCTCCTGATGGGTCAGCTCCTGCTGTCGCTCATCGATCATCTTTGCCATCTTTGTCATTCCTGGACACAGGCAACAAAACAAGAGGCGGAAAGGAAAGGAACTTAGTACATTTAAACAAATGAAGTGTAATTTTTTAGTACTCATACTTAAGTATTTACATTTTTACTTTTACTCGTAAGGCATTTCTGTAAGCCATGTTGTACTTCTTATCTGACAGCTGGGGTTAGTGGTTAACTTACAGATGAGATTAAATATCCGTCTTGAGAAAAGGTCATGAAATATGACTTTTATTTATTTTACTTGGTAATGGAGTATTCCTGCATTGAGGTATTACTGCTTTTACATAATTTGAGTACTCCTGCTGCTGTGTCAGCAGACTGACCTGGTCCCAGGTTCTTTGTGTATGTGATCAAGTCCTCCATGGACTCCACCACCTCTGCCACTGTCAGGTACTCGAGGATGCCTTTGCATACACGGATTATTTTGCGGACCTGTGGTGAAGGACGGGATAAAACAACAACAAACGTTAATTTAAAAAAACAATGATGCATTTCCAGAGAAAAGCGATTATGCAAACCCCCCCTCACCCAAATTCACATTCTCTCTAATTACACTCTAACAATGCTGCCGACTGACATTCCAGCCCCTTTGTCCTGATTCACTCTAGCTTTATATGGACTGCGGGAGTCACCACTCTTCTATACTGAGCTGCATTTGAAAACGATGGCACCACTGACTGATGACTCCTGCTGAGTCCTGCTGACTGCTGCAGACAGCACTGGGACGCCTGCCTGATGTCTGCTCACAGAGAGCTGATCTGCAACTTTTCTATTTTGCTCTCCATCCCTGAGAGGATAAGAAGGATGGGCCTGATAGATGATACTCCTGCCTGGTATAAGATTTAAGAAGTGTTTGTGTAAGAAATAAGGGAGGTTCCACAAGCATGTCTGCCACGTTTACAGTATCTACCTCTGGTCTTTTTTTATAAGCAACACAGTACCAAAGAGGAAAGCAGGAATGGATACTGTCCTTATAGCGGAGAGGCCTGTGGCAGCAGGCCTCTGCCACACTCAAGTGTCCATTAAAAAGATATTAAAAGGCCTTCCAGCTCAGCTACAGCGCAATGAAAATCGATGCTACAACCCATAACCCAGTTACATGCTGTATTAGCTTTAATGTTCCGTCAATTTCTCAGCTTCTGCTGGTTTTAAATCAGTGTTTGTCCATATTGTGAATTATCCCCACAACTTACTATGATAAAAATACTGATCAAGCCTGGATTTTTGAGGCTGAAATCATTATTATTTGATAATAATAAAAATGTACTTCTTTAACAAACAAATAAGCACATAACCATTGCAATTTGTTTGCAGAAGAGATACGAAGATAGTCTGGGGCAGGATATTTGACAGTTAAAAAAATCGCACTGTGGTCAGCAGCTTATCATCACATATCAGCAACTCTGCAAGAGACGCTGAACTTGTGTTAGTCATATGAAACATCATTTTTAAATGACTGAACAGTGCAAGTGAGCAGAGAAAAAAACTAATCAAAGCACATTTTGCTTTAATGTTTTATTAATGTACTGGAGAAAACTCAGGGCACAAGGGGCAGAGAAATCAATTCTTCCACTGTCAAGAGTCTCAATAAACCATCACTGAATTCACATATGTTTCTGAAGTTAGGGGCACAACCACATTCTGCTAAATGCCGGACAGAATTACATGGGTGAGGTGTGCTAGAACACACTGAACCTCAAAGACTGATGAAATCTAGCAGTGTCACTGAATCAATATTTCTCTCCTGCCTGACCTCCTTGGTGAGAACACAGAGCAAAACAGGCTTCTGCTAGTTCACAGATTTTCCAAATAAAGAATGAATGAATGAATGAATGGATGGATGAATGAATGAATACCTCAGCCTCATCAAAGGTCAGGAGCAGGTCAGAGGTCCCAGAGAGGATGCCCCGGGAGCCATCGATGAGGTAATCCCGAGCAGGAACAGAGTATGGATCGGCTTTCAGCATGGAGGCAGCCTGCACCAGCTTAGTGCACGCATTCTCCACTCTGTGGGAAGCAGAAGACGATTGATTTGATGGCCAGTAAAAAATGTATATCCTCAAAACAAGTCATGCTGATGATACAAAGCCCTTCAGAAGCCAGATGGATATTACACATGGAAACAGCAAATTGCCTGCAGCAAAAACAGATGGAAGCTTAGGGATACAGCTAGTCATAACCTTCACTACTGTCAGAACAGGACTTCCTCTCCTCTCTGCTTTTCATCACATTTTAAGCAAATGCTAAAGTGATATGTGATGGAGTCTAAATCCAAGATGAAATACTTGGAGCAGCATCCCTTATATGGGTGTTAAATAGGGAATTCGCCTACAGTAATGCAAAGCCTAAAACAGCTATTCCTCACACATTTAAATATATATGACGGTTTCCAAGTCATGTGAACAGCTTATTCTAATCTGACTCATCCTAACACTATGGCCAGCAGTTTCCTTCCTCTGCCTGTCAGAGCTGTCTGACAAGCAGATTGTGTATGTACCCATACTCTTCACACTGAGCTGAAGAAAAATAGAAGAAAACTAATTATATTTATAAGTTCGCCAAACATTAAATAAATGTATGATATAAAAGTATGAAAACATGATGGTTTCACAAAGTGAACTAAATGTGTTGTGGTATTGCCATTATCCAGAAAAGAGAAAAAGTAGACAAATAAATTGAGCTTGAAGGTTCATTCTTGATTTTGGAAATATGAGTTCAACAAAAAAAAAGTCCTATCTCAATGTCCATTAGTAGATTTTTCCCCAAAAACTTTATCTCGTGAAATGCAACTGGAAGAAATCTACTCAGTGGATCCTAATTTGAGATTTTTTTTTTGTCATAAAGACTTATGAATGACAGAAAGGATTGGCTATTTCACTTTTAAACAAATCCTTGGGTAAGTAGGACATGGGGAGAGCAAATTGAGGACTGGGTAAAAATGAAACACATTTTTAACAATTCCAGTGGCTCAGGGTCTACGGAGAGAATGTGTCCGATGTTGCTTAGTTTGTAATGACACAAATTTGTGAATGCGGGCTAAATAAATAACATTGAGTGGCATATGTTGACTTTACGGACATCTGCAGAATGCCTATTTATGACAGAGAATCAACTTGTTTTCACAGGATGTGACTTGGGCCTCAGCAGGTGGAGCTTCACCCTGGCTGGCACTGGCCCAATTTAACCCCTGCTTCTGCAGAAATGTAGATGATTGATAGTTGCCTCCTTTGTGTGACGCACTCTGTGAACTCCAGAGCAGCAAAAACCACAGGCTCAGTCCTTTACTTCAGCCTTATACATGCCACCTGCATAGTATCATACAGCCATACTGCACAAAGAAACAGGCAACAAGCCAAGTCTCGACACTTCTTGTTCCCACAGAGTACTAACTTCCTACTTTTGCTTACGGGCAAAGTTGCCACGGTAACATGGGAAGGTTATTGCTATTTTCCAGACTTTAGGTGTTGCAAAGGGGCCAAAGAGGAGTAGCCCGGTTTCCATTCTTCTGAAGGATAAAGGCGAAGCTATATGCATGACATCAAGGCTTACATGAGTGTGTGACTCTGCAGAGCCAGCCAGCAGTGTCCTTCAGCATGCACTAGCGAGAAACAGCCATGCATTAACTGGACCCCCGACAGACACTATATTTAGTGAAGGAGACGCATTCCAGCACATGTGTTGATGGATGACGACAGGGTGACGATGTGACTTCGAGGCGCCAAACGCGTTGAGCCTCACGACCTGTGCCTGCCAATGCATTTCATCCCTGACCTTGGGGGCTCCCAGGACCCGCCTCTCCCTCCCTCAACTGTAGTCTCTCATGTAGTAAGGGTCGGTGAAAGTCTGTGATATTGACAGACAGCAGCTGGGCACAAGTTAATGATTTAGCTGATGTGGAGTCAGCCAGGGAAACAAATTCAGTGATTACATATGTACACTTCTCCTCTATATAAACTTTTTTTTGTGTGTTTATTTTGTTTTTCAAGAAAAGCAGCAGATTCGTATGAGGACACATACAGTATGAATTTGTGGCCCTTCTCCTTTAGGGTAAAGGAGCTCCTCCCTGGACAAAAAAAGTATCTATGTTACACCAGGGCAAGACTCTGAGGCACTTAACATGCCATGTCTGACCTTTGCTTGGGCACAACCAGCCATTACTGCAACAGATAAAGAGAGAAAGAGAGCCAAAGAGAGGCTAGTGGGTTCCACATCCTGTAGAAAAAGAACCACTTAATCTAAACACGTCTGAGATGTTTGTCACTATATTAATTCAAGGTGTGAAAGTGATTGTCTGCTTACTTGATAAAAGCTGGTGGCATGTCCCTTTTCATGATCTGGTCCTCTGTGGTTTGTACGGTCTCCTTTCCCACCTGGAAAACAAAGATATTTTATGAGTAAAACTGTAATTTAATGGAGCAATAAAAACAGTAATGTGCAATCGATGAGATGCAAATCACCATTTCTAAGCAACGTTTCACCACATTTCACCTAATTTTTATTAATTTGAGAGCTCAGGATGAATAATCTTTTATAAATCAGTCAGTCGTAACATAATTTATATTATTTTCCACAAGGTGAACGTAGGTCAACATAGTCACATTATGTCAACCGAAACTGAGCCATCATACAGCATCCCATTCTAGCAGTTATTACTGTAAATGGTGTGAGATTAATCAAAGGTTATTCTTTGGATATCTTTGCCTTTTTTGTTTGGATTTCATTGCAGGACACTGTGCTCGATGTGCAACCAAGTCATACCATGTTCTGTTTTCAGTTGACAGTATTTTAGCTATTTTTGTATTAATTAGATTGTTGACTAATTAGTAATTGTTAAAGGTGGAACTAGAATATGACAAACAGACTCCAGTCGAGACTGGACACACCCACCACCCCATGCTCAGCCCTGATGACTAGCCCATCAGTCATAAGGATTTTGTATCGGTCAACACTTTAAGCTCCGGCTCTAAGTTTCAGAAAAGTTGGCACAGTTGCACTTGCTCAGTAATGTTTAAAGTTTAGATATATTTCAAAGATTTATGCAACTTGAGCACACATTTTATACATCAATGGCATGTCATGTGCATGAGTAAAACTGTGTTACCACAACTTTCCCCCTAAGGGAGCTTTGTCTTTAATCATGCAGTTTTCCAGCATGATGTCCTGTTACTTGTCCAGCGGACCATTATTTCAACAAGGCAGCTGCTGGACGGACGCCAGGCCTCAGCACAGTTATAATGTGTAAAGCAGCTGAACGCCTCCTCTCCCTCAAATGCCAAAATGACTCACCTCCCCCACCATGACCTCAGCTCTGCAGGGAGCCACAATTCACCCACGTCAAGCTGCCACGGGTGAGGGATCACACACGTTCATACCGGAACATGGAACATATTGACTTGGGTTAAATGAGCTGCATCAATGTCCAACAGGGAGATGTTAAACCTTTCTTTTACATTTTAAATTATTATGTTAACAAACAAAAACTAAACATGCAATTACCTCACTGTCACACACATAATTCAACAATATATAACATTCTGAATATGTTTCAATGTGCTGAAGAAGAAGCCCTACTG
Source organism: Toxotes jaculatrix (assembly GCF_017976425.1). NCBI lineage: Eukaryota > Metazoa > Chordata > Actinopteri > Toxotidae > Toxotes > Toxotes jaculatrix. The sequence goes on along the minus strand of NC_054414.1, from coordinate 13,111,793 downwards.
AAAATTATCTTTAAAAAGCAAACTCTGCTTCTATTTTGGTTATTTAGGATGTAGTCATGATGCTGTGGTGAGAAGTCCCGAGAGCTCGTCAGTGTGTCCGACTACAGGCAGTAGCACAGCCATTCCAGATGGTTGACGTGGTGGCAGCAGACATACATCTCCCCACTCTCTTTTCACTGGACCAGAGGGGACTCTGAGTAACTAAGGGGTTATAAATTAGGGCCAAAGGTTGTGCCAAACTAAAACTGGACCTTAGCAGAGGCTGTCCATGTCAGAGTAAAGTGGCAGCGTGCATATGCCACCCAGACATTCCACCAATGAGTGGCTCTGAACAAAAGCCAACAACAACAACTAAAGCTGTTCTGTCCCGTTCAACTAAAGGGCAGCAGGGCTACACAACAGGGATATAGGGCACAGACAGAGCAGTAAACATATGAGAGGAGGGAGGAAGTAATACAAAAACCTTACAGACTCACCAACACCACAGAAACCTTCTCTAAGAAAGCAATACTGCTGTCTGACCTTGATGCTCAAATATAACAGTCAAGCATGTTGCAAAAAGTTTAAACCAACTTCCAGTGCTGCAGAAAAATCTGCAGTAAGCTGAAATCTGAAATAAATAAAATTTACTTTACATGCACTTAAACAGCTACTTGATTAATCATAGTTTGTATGGTACTGAACTACAGTTCTGACTGAAAAAACTCACCCACGCTTGTGTAGTCTTACAACAGAATTACGATTTATTAGAGATCAAGTCAAGTTTAGACATGACCTAAACTGAACAAAAGACACAAGACAGATTGACTACACTATAGGCAAACAATGTGGAGGCCAAAAGCAGAGTGTGAGCTGCATTTAATGAGCGCTGAGTCATATTCTCCCCAAAGCATCAGGCAGGAGTGTTTAAAACCAGGCAGACTTGAGACTTTTGGTACTGTATTCAACAAGTCGTCGCTATCTTCCTTTTCCTGCTCCCTGTGGAGCCTCTTCCTGCTGTCTGAAGTTCAAAAACAGTCCTCCGAACAGCGATCCAAACAATTTGCTGCAAAAATAGAACAGTGACCCAAGTTTATAACTGTTGTTGTCAAGCAGTTTGTGGTGCCTGGCTGTCTTCCCTATTTTGAGCCTCTGTCATTATTTTGGACCACATACTTATGATACGAACACTGACCAAACTCAACATTACGGCTGCAAGTCAAGATTATTTTAACTATTGATTAACTATTGATTAATCTGTTTTTTGCTGTTTTAGCTTAAAAGATGAATAGTTATTAAAAAGCAGTGAAAATGTCCACTTCTAGCTCCCAGAGGCCAGGATAATATCTTCAGATTGCAGGTTTTGTCTGACCAGCAGCCCAAACCCAAAGATATTCAATTCACAGTAATATATAACTAACAAAAAGGGAGATCATCATACTAGAGAACCTGGACCTAGCTAATGAAGTGAACAACTTCTTAATTATTAAATAAAATGTAGTATTATTATTATTATATTTGGCATCTTTTATTTCATTTGATAATTGAAGACAGGCAACAAGAAGGAGATAGGAGGTGACGATATGAAGGTGTCAATTTTCAGCTCTTTTTTAATCAGAGCTGAGACACAACCCAAACCACAACATAGCTATCTCTTTTCTTGAATAGGTTCTAGCAAACCACTTTGAGGAAGGGTATTTGTTTCACTTCAACCTTCTTTTTACAACTTTTCACTGATTCCATGTCATTTTCTTGCTGTCACATACAGCCCTACAGACTGACAGTCCCATTTACCATTTTTATCTGGAGTGGAAAACACTGACAATCCTTTTACCATCCAAGAGAGCTGTGTGGAAACTCTGTGTTGTGAAGTAGCTTGATAAAGTGGCTGCTCCTTCAGAACAGACTCTGCTTTGTTGACAGCAGCCCATCGCTCTGCCGGGAGAAGAAAGGCCACTCTGAAAAACTCAAGGCTGCCAAGACACAGTCTGCCTTTCACATGTTGGGTAGTTTTACACAATGCTGCGTTAATCATGGTGAACAAAGATCTACAATGGCAAAATTCTGGCAAGCGCTGTCACCGCTGCCCTTAGCAATGTCCTATAAATAAACATATCTCATTCTGCACACAGGTTTATTTCCTCTAAGTGCAACTCAGACACTGATTCCCACTCTAAGTGACTCTGCACTGACTCTGATGAGACATGCTCACGCAAATTGATGGCAAAACACTCCATTGATCCATAGTGTCAGATCCAGCAAGCGTTGCGTTCTGAGATACCAAATGGCTTTTGACTAATAATGACTCAGAGGGGCAGCAAAGAGGTTGCTCTGAAGGTCAGCACCTTAATCACTCATCTGTCAAGTGGTGTCAAACATGGTTTATTAATTTGGTTCAGGAAGTAGCTACACATGGGGTGTACAAGGCGATGAAAGTCACAAATCAAATGGCCTGCTTGGCCGTGACCAAACAGGCCCCACAGCCAGGGAGAATATATCACAACTATCTATCTCATGTTACAGGAGCTTAGCAGCTCGTACAGTGTTACTAGGGAGCAGAACTCATCAGTGTGAATCCTCCTCTTAAAAAGAAGAGTGAGTCAATACAGGGCTCGCCCTAGAAGAGCTGTCATTTCCCACCACAACAAGAATTGCTAAATGCTAAAGAAATTATATTACTTATTACTCAATACTGCCACTATACAGTGAGTGTACGAACACGATGAAACGATGAATTGTAAGTCAAATGTTGGAAAGAACTGCCCATTTTCCTGTTCAAACAAGCTGCAAGAGGAAACAAAAGTCTGCAGTTGCTGTGTGGTGTCCAGTATCTAGTCTGGAGAGTGGCTGGACAACAGCATAGATTTCTGCTTGCATCTCTAAAATCCTCTGTCCATAAATGTGACATCCGTACAGAGTCCAGAAGGTATCCAGGCATAGATTGTTTGATAAGTCATGCACATGAATTAGTATTAGTATTTCTTGTCACGAATTAGTCATTCATGCCCTAAAATGAATAATTTTTGTGAATGACTTATGCTTCTGGTGTCTTTTTCAATCTGATTCAAGCCCTGGATAAAGGTAAGACTGTTTGCCAGCTTCATAAAACAATAATTTGAGAAGTCACCTGTCAGCTTATTGCCCAGTGTGAGGCACCAGGGATACCACAAATGAGTGGAACCTCATTTTTACATGACAGGTAAGGATAAAGCTACATGAGACGCATTCAAAATAATCTGAATACTTCAAGTACTTCTCATTCATTTGAACTTAACTTTTTATTCTTTGGAAAAGTAACAGTCCCAGTGAACTGAATTGTTTTGAGAGGGGTTTCCCTTTGCTGGCTCACACTCCTGTTCCTGAGAGGGGCCGACAGCTGCCAGGTCTTCCTGACTTGGCTTCCTGCATTTCCTCATCATTTCAACAGTCCTCTGCAACCTCCTCGCCTGATAAAGTTTCCTCAAACTGATGAAAAAATAGTCTTCAGATGAGGTATGAACCCATAAACAAGTCATTTCTGTAAAGTCAATATTATCTCTTTTCACTGGAAACTATGCAAGCACTGTCCTCGTATTGTTACCAAGACGACAGAATCAAATGGTGAGAAGTTTTCCTTTGACAAATTGCAGGAAGCTTGGAGTACCAGGTAATAGGAAGTGTTTTCTTTTGTACGCCTTTAAGCACTTTAGTTAATGAACATACTTGTTTCCCATCTGTAAAGGATTAAAGCAGTAGGTGAATGACTTTTCAATACCTCATCAAATACGGATCTAACCACAGTTCAGTATTTATAAATATAAGACATAAAACTCCTCAAATGCTTCTCCATGCTTGAGATTGAGGAAATTACTGAACATTGCAAAGTGCGTCTGCAAAGTGCAACGTGTGTGGCTGATGTTCCTGAACAACAAGTGAAATGTATTTAGCCATATTTTTCACACAACTCAAAGACTATGGTTGAGCCCACCTTCAAAGTAATTGCATGTTTTTTGTACTGTTGCATAAAGTTTCTTTGTACTGCAGAAGATGGTAGCTTATTTTTTTTTAACTATACCGTGACCATACAGCCACTTAATGATCTGCACATAGGAGCGTCTTTGTAAACCAAGTGAGCCTTGTGATCTGTCCAAACAGGAAGACAAACACTTAAGACTTCATCCTCTCCAGGACTCTACATCATTGGCATTCTTTTCTTTATCCGCCGCCTATAAAATGGAGCTATAAAAATAGTGAAGTACAACAGGCCTGAAATGAAAAGGACATGTTTAGTCAACTAAAAAAAAAATAACAGCTGACCCAGACAAGCATGTTTTTCTTCCATTTACCCCAGTTGTAAAATATCTGAACTCTGAATCACCTAATATACAATATAAACACAAGTACAATGAATTAGCTCTAATGAGCTCAGCAAAGATATTTCAGCTCCACATATTTAAATGTAATGGTTTCATTATGATTCAGAAATCGCTTTTCTCAACTTGAAACTGAGAGATATGCAACAAAACTAGAATCATCCCCTCAGCACCAAAGCTGCATAACTCTAAAGAGGAAACACTGGAGTAAGTTCTTCATATACAGCTTGGGCAAGTTTGTCATTGTTGCACCGGGCTTGCTTATTGCTCAAGCACTGAATACACCATCTCTCACACCTTTCCAGACCATCTGCCCACAGCCACATCCTGCAGGTAATGACATTTACCAGCATAAAGCCGCATGATGGGTCAAACACAGATCACAGACACAGATAAAGCCGAGATGAACATGCCGTGAACGCAGGCTTTTCTCTGTTAAGGCTTGTTGACTGACAAATTTACTCAACATTTCACTCAAAGGATCATCTCAGCCCCCCACACGCCCCCTTTGAGGTAGGGTTCCTGCATTCCTGCTTGCTGGGAATTTTTCACATTCCTCACATTCATCTTTAATTGAGGTCTGAAAATACTGAGGTCAAAGATGCTGAGCACTTGTGAAGGGTCTCGGTTAGACCAAACATATTTGACTCACAATGCTTTGTGGTCTTGCTACGCTTAAAATACTGGGTCAATTTACGAGGGTCGCTCTTTCATCTCCATGCATCTGGAATAATAAGATTAGGCTCTTTCAAATTAATAATTTAAAGGTCTACACATTTATCACAGTCAGTGCACCAGATCTCCTCGGACAGCCTTATGCATCTAAGAACATTCTGAAAGCTCATCGTCCTTTTCTTTGTCTGACAAATGAAAGTAACCTGATGCAACCGTCAGATCTTGAAGTTTGAAAGGTCCAATCATTTGTCACTCGCTTTCAGTCAGATTTTTAGGTCATCCAAAATTCAACGTGATAAACTGTCGCTGAAGAGTTTTTTAACAGAGATTATGAAGAAGGAAGTCTGCGCAACATGTGGTTTTCTGGGCAACACACAACGAGACAGACAGCTTTTCTTTGACACTGCGGAAGAAAAAACAGAAGAAATGCAATCAGACAGCCTCATCCCTTTCCCTTCCAAGGATGATACTATCCTTGACAGTAATTTACTCTCCATTTAGTGGTTTACTTGAAACTGACTGACATGAAGCGCAAAAATGAATGCTACAAATCCAGCTCATGGAAACAACAAAACATGCAACACATGGAGAGTAAAAAAGTTTTCTCATTTCAGCTTTGCAATGGATGACTAACGCGACTGGTGGGACTGAAACCAGAAGAAAGTACATCTGATCCTTAACATCAGTGAACTCATAACACTGTCCATGTTGTAATGTTGCTACAGCAACTGGAAATAATTACAGGCCTATCCATTCATTCATGCCACTGTTGGAAACATCTGATCATGATTCTGAATGTCCAGAGAGCCTAGATCATTTCACCCCAAGCGAGTCGAGGTTTCACAGGACATACATGTTAAAGTGATCTGATCTCTAAATTTAAAGCTGCATTCACTGATTTTCTTACCACTTGGGGGCCAAAGAGCTTTAAAACATGCTGACAGACATTCAGCTCTGACATATCATGGTTTGCTAACATTTGACCATTTTCAGATCTTGAAACATTAGCATTTATGACCTCCAACAAGACGGTTATGTTTTCACACGTGTCATTTTAGCTAATTTCTCAGGAAATATTGTAGAGATGTTGATGTCAAAATTCAGACATATGTAGAATCTGGTGGAAGAAAATGCTGAATCCACCTTACACACAGAGGTGTACTTACTATGTTTTATGACAAATAAATCATTTATGTTATCAGACTACTTCATTTTTCCTTTTATTTTTCTATTATAAGAGCTAGACAAACGCGCAGGATTGTTTGGCCTTGGCGGAGGTATGTTCTCTACTGCGTGTCATTCTAGTTTTGAGTCATGATTCCACTTCATGAACGTAAGCCCATCTCTGCCTGTTTAACTTTGACACCTAGTTCTTGGTTCTGAGCAGGTTGCGCACAGCGGGTTTATTTGAGCCTTTTGCTGAAAACAGCTTAACTGTGGCTTTTCAAGTACATCTGAGTGCAAACATTTTTATTCTGCGCGTACGCTGATACTGATACTGATACGAGGTGTGTCTGATTTTCTTTGACATTACAGACCCTTCATCATAATTCCTTTGAAGGAAAAACTAGTAGAACTGTTCTGTTACAACCTCTTAAAAAATATTTTACATGCAGGAAGGAAGTCTGGTTGGTGTAGACATAAATAACAGACACAATGGGGTACAGACCTACAGTTTCAGAGTGGGCATCTGGCATGAGATGGTTCTGGGCCATAAAACCTACTAAATAAATTGCAGGCGAATGAAGCATTCCTTTGCTGACAAGAGACGCCAGAGAAATTGTCCAAATTTCTCGCCCAACAACTGACAGAGGCCGTATGTTTGACGAGGCTGGCAGAAAGAAAAACACACAGGAACCAAGTCTGTCTTAATATAGCCTCTATCCCTTCCTTTCCTTAAAACCACAATATCTGACAAGCCCCTCAGAACAGCCCCTCATATCTCCTTGTTTCCTTGCTGTACAAAAATTTTAGGAAATGACCTTGGCATTTCCTGAATTGGTGCCATGATAGTTACAATGTGGCCTTGAGGAACACTACTGTGGTTATGTCTTTTTTGATTCTAAAAATACCTGAAACTGCAGCTGCATCTGATCAAGGGGGTTCGTGTAATTTAATGTTTTCAAAAGACAGTCTCATAATTAATGCCTCCAAAGACATTTTAATTGCTCTGTGCGGGTAGAAAAGCATCATGGGCACCAACTAGTTATGATAATGTATGAGAATTTGCCATAGTGCCTCAAAATTGTGGCTACTGTACCTCTGCCAGGGGGATTGTATTTTTGGATAAGTTTTGCTGTTTTCAGGTTTTCACAAAAACTTCTAAACAATTTTGGTTAAATCTTGCTGTTCTATGTTCTGGAGAAAGTAAAAAGGGTGATGCAGGAAGAACATAGCCAGGTTTTCTACTCTGACAATTTACTGGGTCACAGAATACCATGTAAAGCTAGATCTACATGTAAAAGACCAATTTTGACACATAGGGGGGTGTGTAGCCATGGAGCTGTGCTTCTGGTCCCATTTAATTTTATTTCATCACGTTAGCAGACCACTGACACCTGACATATAACATTTATGACTTGACTTTGTATCAGTGCTGAATGACTTTTCCAGCTGTCCCATGCAACAGTATGTAGATCCGTCTGAAAGTTTTGGTGGCATATTATATGCAGGGCAATGAACTGTCCTACCTACCTACTCTGTGATTTAGTGAACTGAGGTACATGCAATCAAACGTCTTCTGCCCTTGAGGTTCATTCATACTCTAGTTTACAGAAATATTCAATGCAATCAGTGCAGCTGCTGTGTGAACTGGGTCAAACGGCAAAGCAACCCACTGTAGCCCGCTCCCCTACCTGGCTCTTACATACTAGCAGCAGTGCCTACGTCAGGATATGGCAGTCAGCTACAGAGGAGGTAGGGCATATTTTCAAGGGGAAAAGGGCGTAACTGCCCTGTGCCCCGAGTCAAACAACTTCAAGAAACTTTGAGAGCATGCCTAACATCTTCCCCGCCACTACATGCATAAGACACAGCTAGCTAAATTCGTATTGTGGTCGGTATGGTGTCTCAGAGCTCTCAAGTAAGTTAGTGTAAGTGTGGACGGTGTGGGACAAAGAGCGACAGGTAGCCTACTATACACGCCGAGTTTAGGCAGACTTTGCCAAAGGAAATTTTTACTTACCCGAACAAGGTTACTCACAGCCGCCTGCACGGCGGCAACCGGCGCCGACAGATCTGGAATAGCTTTCCCGTCAACTTCACCTTCTTCGTGCATTATCACCAGATGGGATATCTGCTGAGCCACCGGCTCCAGGATACTTTCTATCGTCTTCGTGTGAAAAACCGGCATGGTGACAACTTTAGACCACTATCCAAGAGAAAAAGACTGGCTCTCCTACCACTTAAGGCGGTTTACTCCCAAACTCCCGCTACAAAAGCCTAAAAAAACCAATCCCGGTAGCTTTTTTTCCAGGACAGTTTCACCCTCCGGTGTGAAGACTACAACTACTCACGTCAAACCATCAACGTGAAAAACTCCCAGCCACAGAGTGAGCTCGAGCAATCTAAACGTCAAACGAACGTTATCCGCCCTCTGACCAACCAGCGAGCGGGAAGATAAGTTTCCTGGTATCTGATTGGTCGATTGGGGTGTCACTCTGTATCAGCACCTCCCGCTTCCACACAGGCGAGTTTGTTAGAAATCCGAGTGCTCCTTAAATTACGTAATAGATTCTCATGCCCTAAAAAGGGAAATATGTGTCTACTGTTTGTGAGGAGTAGATTCCAGCAGCTGTAAATTACAAAGTCAGACAAGCTCTTTTGGCACTTCAGGAGCAGAAACTGGAGCGGTGACTGATAAGAGATCGGATTTCAACAAACAGCATAAAAGAAGATTAACCTTTTTAAACTTCAATCTGATAACTCTAAATACATTCATGAAACAGGAAGAGGATGTATTTTCGGTTCTATTTTGTAATCGTAACACCACAAAATAATTTATAAAGATGCAGTCTACACTCAATTGTCAGTTTATTAGAAACACCTAGGTAAAACCAATGTAGTCTAATAATAGTCCTGCAATAAATCCTACAACACCTCTTTAACACAGTTTTAACAAAAACTGATCATTGAAACCCTTATGAAAGACTGATTGCAGACTGATTGTTGTAGTAGTATTAGGTGTTCCTAATAAACTGACCGCTGATGACAAGTGTGAATGAACATTTATTTCAGTTTGGACGGAATGAAAAAAAATTAGGATGTGGGTGTCATCAAGAATAGATGACTGAATTACATTGCCACTTACTGTAGCTAACGCTAACCACATTCAATTGTTTACAAACCCAGGACAAAGCTTTGTCAAGAGCTTGACATGGCATTTTTTTCAATTCCTTCCCCATTCCAACCTCACACCCTGAAATAACAATATTTGAGGATTGAAAACCAACTGCCAAGGAAAGCAGCTAAGGAATTCCCACAGAATCCCAAGAGGGGTTGCAAGGCAGCGGCCCATTGCCTAAAAAGGAAGAGTCCAAAATGGAAGAATCAAGGAAGTTACTTTGTTTGAACTCTTGTAAACATACAAGGGGCTGATATGCGTTCCTTTTATATAAGGGGTTATTATACCAAATGTCAGTGAAAGATGATGACACTGAGCAGTCCTGGATTTCACGGTTATCTTGACTTTTAGTTAATGCAGTAATTCCTTATGTAAATATGGCCACAAAGGCAAAACTGCATATTCAATATATAATTTCTCACTTTAGAAATCAATAATTTTCATGTCTAGCCAACTTATACCTCGATGAAAAATAAATGGTTCAATAGACACTAACACCGAATATATTTCACCCTGCATCTCCCGAAACTCAAATAAATGGACCATCTAGCGGAGTCATCCTGAATATAGACATCAAAGATGGCCTGTCGTTTCCTCAGCTCTCAGGTTACTGACAAGGTCGTCCCGTGTGTCCATGCTGGAATGTGAGCAAGGCTGCTCAAGATGTGTGGTCTACACCCTTCCCTACTGTCCTGCTCCCCTACTGATACAAGGATATGGCAGGTTCCTGCTGAGGTACAGAGGAGGTATAATGTCCCAACATGGCAGATCAAACAGTGTGTATACTTGATTTTGTAGTACACAAAACACACAGAAATACACAGTTTTGTTTATTGGATGCTTTGTTAAAATACGCAACAACCAAAAGAGTTGTAATTGTCATCGGTGTGATAATCTGATGACAGAATATACTAAGTTTTTCGTATAAGGTGTCTCTTCCTGGCCCAATTGTTAGAGGCTGACTGCTTTTACTTTAATTTTCCTTTTTCAATCTCCACAACGGTGAGCAGCAGGCGCCATCCTCTGGTTGAAAGAAGTGAATGCAGTCAGTGGAATGGAAACATAGAAACATTAAAAGCTACATAAGTCACTCATTCAATTTATTTCCTTATCCCAATTATTTTTGACTAAGAGTTGCTTTTCCATCTGCAGGAAGTTGTGCAGTTCAAAGGGCAAATCAGCACAGAACTGCAGAGACACGTTACTGTTTGATGGAAAAATAATGGGATGGATATACCTTACCACTATACTTTTGTGCAGCCTGACCTACAATGCCTTGAACTACAGCGAGGGGCACACATTGTTCCTTTGAGACAGATATGGAAGCCTGTCCAGTGCACTGAAGCACTAATTAGTACACTAATTTCTCTGCACTGAAGCATTCAGGAGTTCAAGAGAGTTGCTCTCCAATCAGTAATGTCACAGCAGGTGTATTTTATTTGACAGTGGATGGAGAACACCCGCTGGGACATCACTGATTGGGCTGCAGCCAAAAGAACATCATCCCTGAAAGACCTGACCCTTAGAAACCTGAAAGTTTTATTTTATGACAGCACAGAGGACTGCATAATGGGGCTAAACATCACAACAGTCACAGTCTAAATAGTAAAAACATGATCCTTTAATCTGTTATCCTTTGGTTGGCCTGCTATGGTGACAAAATGAGTCCACTCCACTCCTTTAAAATATTGTTAAACCAAAGAAAAGGACTGTAACAGCAGAGCCTGGGATATGTTTCCTACATCCCACAAATTTTCAGGTTTAGGCTAAAATATGGCAAAAATAGTGAAGACGTCAACACTGAGGTGAAGCAAGAGACTGGAACCCCAGTCTTCCATGTCAGAGTCCTGTGTTTTGTGACCCACCCAACCAGCTGTTTTAGTTGCAGGGATCTGGTAAAGTGTGTGCTGAGTTGCTATTTTATACTTTCTTCTTTGGAGCTATATCAGCCAATGAATGAAATGTGTGCATCATTACATTTACTCCAAAACATATTAGTGTTAGATGGGACAAGAAACATAAACGGATGTTAAACGAATAGTTCCATATTTTGGGAAATTCACATATTCACGTTTTCTTTCCCAGAGTGAGATGAGAAAATCAATTTCCATTTCATGCCTGTTTCATGTGGACTTGAAGCCAGCATGAGTTTATCTTAGAAGAAAGACTGGAAGCAAGGTGGAACAGCTTGGCTTTGTGCAGTGTTCAAAAATACCCACTTTATGAAGCGAGGCTAAGCTTAGTTGACATCTTGCCCAAAAAATGTGAAAAAACAGACAGAAAATAGTGAAGAAATTTATTTATGGCAGAGATGATTATGCGTGGTAAAATATTTTGCCAGGTTTTTGCAAGCATGTGGAAGTTGTTAAAATTAAACTCTGTCAAGAGTGACAGAGCGCCAAGAGGATTCAGTATATGATGACATATTGGAGTTTTGTGTCAGAAGGACGAGTATAAACACATGGTGAATTCTACTTATTTGGTAGATGCATACATTGTCAATTCAGCAGCTCAAGAGAAAGTGGGTGAATGAGTCGATGAGTGAGTGAGTGAGTGAGTGAGTGAACAATGTAGTAACAATGAGAAGACATTGGATGATTTAAAGATCAAGGTTTAGTATCGGGTTTTGTTAAACAAATTAATCAAGATGCCTGCCAACACCCAAAATGAATCATAATGTGAGTAGCTGAACATCAGCACCAAATTGTATAAAGCCATTCATGGTTCCCAGAGGATGTATCCTAGTGTCTCTGGTAATCCACTCATGGTGTGTCCATTACCATTACCTCCAAGGTCAGATTTGTTGTTTGTCCAGTACTTTGATTTATTACCAAATTTGCATCAACATCAGCTGTTGTCCAGTGCTGTTTTCACAGTTTGAACATTGTTTTCAGGAAAAACTTCAAATCCTAACTGCTGTGCTCAACTGGGTTTAGCTTTGTTGTGAATCTACACTCATAGTGAAGGCAGAAGAAGAGGTACAAGAGAATTAAAGTAACATGGGAGTTGACATAATTTGCAATATGTTAAAAGGCCACATGAGGGCACAAAAGATAGCAAATGGAGAAATCTTTGTGTAGCACTTCATAGAGTTTAATGAGAAGTGGCTGATGTACAGATTCAGATACATTTTGAAATGTACAGGTTTTTAAAGTAGATTAGAATGTTTTTTGATTTGATTTATGCTTTGACTTTTTTATTATATTTTTGTTTGTTTTGGTATTTATGTTACTTTTTAATTGTTTTGTAGCACTGTTTGTTGGCTTTGGTCAATTCTCTTTTGTCTGTTTCATGTGCTTGAATCAATGATATAGCTTCTCTCAGTTCCATCTGTTATATACCTGGGTGAAGTTATATACAAAGAATGACATTTCGACTGTTTTTCATAGTAAAAGATTAAAGACTTTTTCCACCATACTAACTATCTGGTGATCTCTTTGATTTAGTATGTCATCAGCAAGAAAGCAAAGCTCGAGGTGTCTGACTCAGTACCATTGTCATGTCCTGCGACAAAGGCTGCATCAACAATGTGGAGAGGACTCACAAAACTACTCTCTACTTATAAAACTCTCATGAAAATCTAATGACTCCAACATTTTCAGTCATACTGTGGTCATGTGTATGTAGCTGACTTCAATGTGACCTGTGTTGTGCTGGTTAAGTGGTATGAAGGTGGTTATCTTCTGAGAGAAAATGCACACGCTGGTCTGTGCACAGCTAACATATTGCATTGTTCATTAAATGTGAGTGTCATGTTCAGAGCCTCATGTCTTCATGAAAGCAAATATTAAGCACTAAGATGCTGTCATTTTGACTTCTGATTCTTCAAATTCTGTATGTCTTCTGCATCCTTTAATAAACGCCTTTTGTATTTCAGCATTACATATTCAGTATTTGTGTAAATGTGGGATCTTGACAAGACTTCTGAATAAATATTCTGTGGCTTTGAACAGTGCCTTTGTGCATTTGTAATAATGAACCCAGCAAAGAATATGCTTGGTTCAATTGCTTAAATATTAAATATAACCAGCCAAAAAGGAAACTGCTATCTGTCATCTTTATTGTAATTCTTCAGTAGGACAGCAAGTTACTGTGTAGCACTGAGTGTATTCTCTAAACCAACTCAGATCAAATTTCAAAAACTGAACAGAGAGCTGGCAATCGTTGCTGAATCATGAAGAGCCTGAGTCTGGACATGCACCAAGTGAAGCACAGCAAAAATCTGAACATCCAAACTACATTAGATACATAGCCTCCACCACCTATTATGTAATCTACTATATGAGGGCACCAGTCACCAATGAAGCCAATCTTAAACATAACATCTCCAACCACTGCGGATGATATACCATGTTAAAAAGTTAGACTGATTCATGTAAACCTAGCAATCCACCTCACAAACATCAGCAGACTAATGCACATCAACTATAGAGACATAAATGTGAGTATCAACAAAAATAAACAGCTGAACAGGAGCACAGCAGTTTTGTGAACGATCTATGTTGACTCTTATGAAGCCACTATTACAAAACAAAGAAGAATTATGTTAATGGACTGTGTGCAAGACGATGCTATTATCCTATATCTCTGCATATTACACTCTACTGAGCTAATAGTGTGCTATGATCCAGCAGGATAGAAAATCCCTAGAGGCATAATACTCATAACGGTCAACATGAGTTTTCATATTTCAAAGCCATCCAAAAAAAGAGCATGAAAGAATCACAATGCACACGTCAAGAACAAGAACCAAAATCAAAATAATCTCATCCATTTAAAGGAACATAATCAACAGTTAATATCAATGTAAATATTGCGTGTAGTTACATGACAGTGGCAATGGAGCAGAAATGATCAACCAGCAGAAATCAACCAGCAGAAATCCATAAGCACATCAGTGAGAGAACAACAGTCTGCAACCTTGGCAGCCACAGAGCACACACATACGGCTGAGCACACAAATGTGGACTAAGCAGAGCCAAGACACAGACCCAAAACATTCATGTTGGCTTAAGCAACAAATACTTACCTTAACTGGTGAAGTGAAGCAATGGTCTTTGGCATTTCAGGGGAGCAAGTCTCTTGGTCTAAAGCTATGGGCATCAGGAGAGTTGAAGCCTCTGTCAAATTTGTTTAAGCAAACAATATTTATTTCTTGTTTTCGTTGTTTTAGCTTTGGCTCTGAACCTTATGTCAGAAGTTTTTTGAGTTTCAATAAAGGACTTTTATTCACTCATCCTTCTATCTTGGGGTTTCTGGGTTTGGGTCCTCTCCCTCGTGTTCTGGCTGCACAGCAGTGAACTTTAACAGTTTGTATTTATAAACTTTACATATCTTATTAGACCATCTGCTATTGCTGCAGAGTTGTTGTAGGTGACATAATCAATGCTTTTCATAGCTGACATTTTGAGACATCATGGTTGGAAAAGCACAGGTGTAATTAATGATATTTATAGAAGCTGCATTCTGTTTAGGTGTGCCAGTACCAGGGGCCCTCCTCTTGTGAATCCAGGCTCATTGTCACATCTTACGGTGACATTTAAAACTACACTAAAAATATCTTTACCTTAACAACAGGTGAAATGACCTCATGTATAAGAAAGCTGTCACTTGTAGTGACAAACCCACTCTCTGCAGTCACCACACAAGATGTTTTCGTGTCTTTTATGTCATTGCTTTGGTTGTACGGCCCCCAAAATACTACCTGCCCAGCACCAAATGGCAAAAGTCAGTGTCAAGGTTGTGAACATAGTTGTGGGATGTGGCAGCTAAAAGGATGGAAATTTCTGTCAGGAGGCTGGTGGAGACCAGACCAGAGCTAAAAGGAGAGTTCATACTGGACTCAGATTTGCTGCATGGATGAAAACGTGACTCCAAATGATCCAGACCAATGCCGTAGCAAAACAGAATTTTGCTTACAAATTCTGAACTGCCCCTTTAAAAGTTTGCCTGTTTTGTGAAGGTCACAGCCTGACTGACCACAGATGTCTGGAATCATTCCAGTATGCAAGAGCTCCAGCTACACACACACACATCCAACCACGCAGGCAGAT
This sequence comes from Toxotes jaculatrix, assembly GCF_017976425.1. Taxonomy (NCBI): domain Eukaryota; kingdom Metazoa; phylum Chordata; class Actinopteri; family Toxotidae; genus Toxotes; species Toxotes jaculatrix. The sequence goes on along the minus strand of NC_054414.1, from coordinate 13,096,392 downwards.
AAGAAAAATATACACATTCTGCCCTTGACAAAACAGATTGAGCCAGTCTCACATTAAACTATAAAACTACATCAGGCTAAATCTTTATCTGTATCTGCCTGTTGACTGCTAGATGTCTCAAAGTAACAGAGGACTTCTGTTACTCAAAATAAAATATTTTCTCACGAGTGCACCAAATCATTGACAACTGTTTCATTTTCTGTTATTTTTTATCTAAAATTTGAATCCACCTCACCCAAGCAAACTTCCCTCAAATCTTTTTCTCCATCTCTGTCCTCATTATCCAGTCAACATAAATTGCTATGTTCTCATTCTCTGTGCTCTATATATCACACTCCTTTGTGTCTTCCCTGGCTATTCACATCTGCAAGTAGGAAAGTGCCCTCCTCAGCCCTGACTCAGATGGTTAGCGAGTGTATGTTGCTCTCTCTCCTCCCCTTGCTTCTTTTCTTTTTTCTCTCAAGCTGTCTCACTCTCCCTCCTCCTCTCCTCTTACTCTCTCTCCTCACTCTCTCAATCTCTCCCTCCTTTTGATCACTTGGTCCCTTGCTCCACTCCCTCTCTCTTACTCCTACACAGCTCTGTCACTCACTCACACACTCATACCAGCTCTCCCTGGGCACCATCTCCACCATCGGAGATCCTCGTCGACTCTGCGTTTTGCCAGGTGGACGCACTCCCCACAGTCACCATTTCCACCCCAGAGAGTTCCACGCTGGCAGCGCAGCCCCTTCCCCGGCTGAGCATCGGGCGGAAGACCCTGGTGGCAGCTGCTGTGGGGGTCATGCTGGTCCTGGTTCTGGTGGTCCTCATCCCTGTGCTGGTCAGCTCCGTTGGCACAGGTGGCGTAGATGACAGTGCGAGCCACTACGAGATGCTGGGTACCTGCCGCATGGTTTGTGACCCCTTCCCCAGCACGGGCACGACAGGCACGGGTGTACACGTGGGCACAGATACAGCAACAACAGGCCTGCAAGTGGACGACGAGGCAGATCTGAGTGATCACAGCATTGGCCCGCCGCTGCCTACCTACAGTGCTCATGGCCCACAAGGCAAACCAGGACGTCCTGGCAAACCTGGACCCCCAGGACCACCTGGAGAGCCAGGCCCACCAGGACCTAAGGGGCCACCAGGAGATGGTGTGGACATAGTACGGACAGGGATATTAGGTTTAGGGGGTAAAGGGGCTGTTAGCACAACCACCTACAACACCACGCCTCGGGTAGCATTTTATGCAGGACTACGAAACCCTCAAGAAGGTTACGACATTCTGCGGTTTGATGACGTGGTGACTAATATTGGCGGCAACTATGAGGGCGCAACGGGCAAGTTCACCTGTAAGATCCCTGGCACCTACTTTTTCATCTACAATGTGCTGATGAGGGGAGGAGACGGCACCAGCATGTGGGCTGACCTGATCAAGAATGGTCTGGTGGGTAACACTCTTCAGACGCTTCTCGACACACCTCTTTAATGATTTAATGTTGAATTTAACAAATGGAAAAAAAAAACAGTTTCTCAAAATATAAATAGTTCAAAATTATTTATTTACTGGCATTACGAGTTACGAACCCTGAATCATACATTGGGATGAATCTACATCAAAATGCTCAGGGAACAGTGTAACCAGTGCGCTGGCAGTCTAAATTGAGTAGTCATGCATTCATGTGTGTAGTGATTTTAGGTCTGACTTGGTCTGGTGTTGTAGTCAAGTATAATAACAATGCACAGTGGCACACTGCCAGATTGTGTATCTGTGCATATTACATATCCAGTGATGTACACGTTGAAGTGAGTGGAAGGAGTGCAGTGCTATCTCAGCTCTGCACACATCAAAACACAGCCTGGGGTAGAGGCTAGTTCAAAGCTGGTGCCCTTTGAAATACAACAAACTTCATGGAACCATGATGTGCTAGTGTGCGTTATCAGGCTGCCTGTCAGGCCCGGGCGTTTCAATATCGAATGATGATATTTGCCATATTCATGGATAATTTTGTAATGTCTTTAAAGCCCAAGGTGATGAAACTGATCAAACACCATGTAAATCTGAGCCTTGACATTTTCCTGCAAACATATCATCTCCAGACTGCAGCAGGCTGTACAGGGGATGGACACGACAACCCCAACACCTGTGCATTGTAATGCAATCCGCTGGAATAGCCATACTATAAACACCATATTTGTGAAGATAATGGAGATCATTTTTTTATTAAGACTGTTTCTTAGAACTCTCGGGTCAACTCTGTGGCCAAAGTCTTTATTATTATTACTAGTATTTTTATTATTATTATTAATTAATTTAATTTTATTTTCTTGGCGAAGGTTGCATTGCAAGATACACCACATGGTGTGTACTCTCATATTACCTAAACCACACTAAACACATCTGAGTGCATCATACTAAAAGGTGTTATGTTGTGTCTATGGAACAAAATATCTGTATATTGTGGGTATTCATGTTAACCCTTCACTCTCTATGTATTTCTTAGTGTCTTGCATTTTTGGAAATGAGAGGGGGAGTGGCTAAATAAAAATAGGGCACCCACCCCCCCAACACACACACTTCCCCATTCCTCATAGTGATATTGGCACACTACATCATATCAAATAGTCTGCTCAAACATTCACACTTCACTTGTTAAAAATGCTTAAACAAGCTAATTAAATTTTTTAAAATGAGCCACAGTATTAGATTTACAGTCTGTAAACCTGCCCAGTTTCAACTTTAACAAAAGAAAGAGAGAAAAATGCGTTATATACTGGTGTTAGATCAGTCAATAATCTGCCTCCCCCAGTTCTTAAGTTCAGACTCTCTATGCTCTCTTTAGAAGGTCATGCTGACAGTCACAACACAAGCACCCTGTGTAATGATGACCAGTTAGGAACAAAGGAGAGTCATGTGAACTTGGCTTCAAGCGAACATGCAAATCAACTGAATAACTGCTGATTAAATTTCCTGCATTTTGACAAACAGCTTAATTTGTCTTTATTCAAACATGAAGAAAAGAAGAAAAAGTGGGGAAGGAAAAGGTGCAGAGAAATGAACGCTGCCAACAATTAGATGATGAGCTTTTTATAATAATTATTATAGGAATAATAGAATTAGCAGCAGTAACAACAACAATGTGGCATCAAGCCTCTTTAACCGTTAAACTTCACACATCCCTGGTTATAATTACTATTACTGATAAACGTTAGACAATTTTTTTTAACATTTACAAAATAAAGGTGGGTCAGTGAGTGTTTATTTGTTAGCAGTGGACATCATGTTGCTGCAGTAGAGCTGTGGGTGGACACAGGGAGGGAAGGGACTTTAGGCTGCATTGTCCTCATGTCTCAGAAGTCCATCATCATGCTGTCATCTGTGGCTCAGCCTCTCCTCTCAGACCCTGCGGCCTCTTGACATACACTTTTAAACTCCACTGGCACTAATTAGAACTCCCCTTTCCAATTCTTGTTCTAATTTACTGTAGAACCTGTCGCCCCAGTCTGGCTGAGGCGGGGATTACACCTTTATGGTCGGCCTGGTGAGGTTGCGGCGTGACAACCAACCTGGCAACCCAGATCATTATACATTAGCTAAAGCTTAGAAGGGATATGTCCTTCAGTGGCCAACTGTGCATGCACAGCAACTTCCCCCCAGTTTCAGTTTTTATACAGACGTGTAAAAGAGATTTGGGTGTTATGGTCCACATCTAAGACCCTGGGTAATTAGCCTGTGTTGACACGATGACACTCATATTCAGGAAAACGTGGCATTTTCAGTGCTCCACCCAGAGAAATCTGGATGTAAGAGTGCAACATAAGTCAAGGGGATAGGATGCACTGCCCTCCTTGCTCAGAGGCGGACTGACTCAAGCCTGACCCTTTCAGTTGAGTCATGAGAGGAAAAAACACGATATTCACCACAGGGGACACACTTACACAAAGTCAAAGTCTCAAATTCTGTCCACACTTCTTTTCTTTAAATAAGAGTTTTTGGTCCACACATACAAGGCATGTAAGCTTGGTCAAATGTCAGCCAATGAAAGAGCGAGTCGATTAACATTGACTAGGTTCAAAGTAATGTATAATAGTTATATCATCTGCATTTTAGGCTGATAAGTTAATGTATTTTTCTAAAATCTGTGTGTTAAGTAAATGAATATTTACAGTTCTTCACTGTGAATCTGTTTCTTCAGCATTTCACCATTAACATTTCTTCACTTGATCTCTCCTTGTCTTTGTGTGTGTGTCATATTCCAGGTCAGGGCCAGCGCCATTGCCCAAGACCAAGACCAGAGTTATGACTATGCCAGCAACAGTGTCATCCTTCATTTGGATGCAGGCGATGAGGTTTTCATAAAACTGGATGGGGGCAAAGCTCATGGGGGCAACAGCAATAAATATAGCACCTTCTCAGGGTTCATCCTCTATGCCGACTGAAGAGTGGACAGGACGTGGGCTCAGAGGTGAAAGGTCACAGCCAGAAGACATTCAGTTCCTGACTTTCACTTGGCTCTCACAGAAAGGTTCATGTTGCCCATAGCCACTGATCCACAATCAGATTGTTTTTGCAGATGTTTAAGGTCAGGACTCCTGCAGCGCTTAAGGCTGTGCATCTGTGGCTACTGGTAACTGACTACCTCCTCATCCATACGTTCTGTTGTATACAGGGTGCCTATGCCGCTATTCAGATGGACGCGAGCAACGTAACAGTGACAGTCACTGCCATGTGTCATGCCGAGGTGCAGTAACAATTCTGACAGTGCCGATGCCTCACCATCATTTTGAGCTGTCATTTCATATTCAAGTCTGGAAGTTCAACAGTCGTGGCGACTGCAGTGTTTGTAAATGTGCTGTTTAGATTTTTTGTTGCGATTGCGTTTTCTCATGATGTTTGTATGATAAGATGTCGTGCTTCAAAGACTGCAGAGAGATATTTTGTCAAAAGCAACACAAGTTTGTCAAATATTGGACGCCAAAATGAGATTATGATTGTTCTGAATGGCAGACAGTGTCACAAAATCTAGTGTGTCTCAGTGTGATGATTTGCAAAAGTCCATTATATTTGGCATATTGTTAGTGTATGTAAATTTGATATTGAATCTTGATGTCTGAACATAGTCAAAGTAGTGTCTGCGCTGCACATACAACCTATTGTGTGTCTGTTAAAATGATATAGCTGTTGATAGATAGGTGTAAAATTAGATCATGTATGTATGGTTATTGATGTGCTTATTTGTAAAGCTTTATTTATTTGATTCATGCATGCAACATCTGTTAAAATATTCTGTATGTTTCCAAAAAAAGATAAAGAGAACTACAATGGTTTTAAACAAAGTTAACCAGTGTGGGCTTCAGGAGCATCTGCTGCTGATGCTTTTAATGTCCATGATTTTTCATTAAAAATGTTTTGGGTTTTTTTTGCATTTCCTCACACGTTATCTGGTTAATGTCGCTCACCTCATCTATTTGTTGATCAGTTGTTCTGATCTCTCATTTTCTAGTGAAACCAGCCTTTAGTGCTGCAAATGTTACACACGAGAGCCAGCACAGCGAGAGGCAATCAACGATGAGATGATCACTGAGGGAAAAGGAGAGGAAATCACAGCTGTATTAAATGCCAAATGAAGCAGGAGATGATTGTGTTTCACAATCAAAGGAGAGATGCGTTTTTTTTCTCTAATGGGTGTGAAGACGGCGGCAGAAAGTCAGGGGACGGGTGTTAGAACATATCATGACAAAGCTTAGATCAGTGTCGGAAAGTAATCCAGGGCAAATTAGGCTCTGCTGTGACTGCGACACAAGTGTCAGAGACAAGAAAATAGCTTCCAGGCCTAAACTGTAAAAACCAATATATTTCTGTGGTTTCTTAAGAGCTGACTTTGATATTCTGAAATTCTTTGGACATAATTCGCCTTTGACATGGGCCACGCAGGGTCCATAACTGTCTCTTATGCACTTTGAAAAACCAAGTTAAGAGTTCAAGAGCAAAAGTTTTGAGTGTGTAGAGAAATGTAAATAAGGGAACTATGTCAAAATGCACAGTTACTCAGCTCATAAAACTGAATGTCAGCATAGTGTTACCTGTCAAAATGAATGGAACTCTAATTTCAACATTTTGTTGTGAGCTGTAAATTGTTGTGACAGTATACGGTCGATTAAAATGACAGAAAAAGACCAGATTGCAACGCTGTGCTTTGTTAGAGCATCCTGTTGTCTGTTTAGTTGCTCTGTGTGGTAAAGATCAGGAAGCCCTCTGGTCTAAAGTTAAGCTTGTCTTAAGACAGAAGAATTCCTCCAGACACAATTAAGACTGAGGATCCGTGCCTAAGCAGAGGTCATATGAGCCACGGGGCAACTGAGCACTAGCACAGACTGTTTTCTCCTTGCAGGATGTATGAGCACATCGTCAAATTAGAGACTTCATGTCACAATGTCAAAGACAAACGCCCCTGGACTGCGTGAAACGGCTTTCACCGCTGAAACCACTGAAAGTGAACACTGCCCGAGAGTCTGCAACATCTGTACTTTTCCTGAAGGCGAAACACAAACACAACAAAACCATTTTTATAGTAAAATGTCTGAGAGACCACGAAGATTAAACCAGAGGTCCAACAGCATTTACTGTTTCAAAATGTATGAGCAAAGAGAGTGAAATGAAAATGCACCTGAATTCATTGGTAGGGAGATTATTTCCCTTCTCTCCCAGAACATAAATAACTTCAGTAATGTCGTCATATTACCAAATAATACTTACATCATTACATCATACTGCACTGATAAAAATGAACCCTCCTATTCAGCCATATACCCATCCTTTTTCGAGCCATTTATTGAGGTCAGAGTCACACTGGCAGCAGGGGTAAGCCCAAAACCGTCTGTGGAAAATGTAGAAAAATTCTCTTGGCAGGCACCGTCTTTGCCTCATCCTGCAAAACTGGGTGATCCTCACTCAAGCTATTGTGCTTGTGTAAGCGACACAAACCCCTCCTCGGGGGTGTTTGGTTTTGATGGTGACTTTAGCTGAACAACCTACCCAACAGGACACTCTGGGGCCGGTGCTAATTTGTGATGAAAAAGCATCCGGACTGTACGTGACGCTTGAACGTTTGACTCACATTTCATCTCATGTCCTCCCCAACTTTAAGCAGGTCCAGGGTTTGAAGATAAGTATTCCTCTGAGAAGTGCTGTAAGCTGCTTTTTGTTGGCGTAAGCTTCATCTCTTGGACCCGGCCGTGGGGATAATTTGAGATTTTCTACTGTACCCTTTTTTCATCATGTATAAGTAGAGGGATTTTGAAAGATTATGTCTCTATTGCAGACTTATTTTAATTTAGGTAATCTCCAGCATATGCAAATGTAACAGAAGGAAATTTTGATTCTTTCACTCCCACCTTCTCTCTATCAGTAAACTGAGATGGCTTCAGCTTGACATTTGCAGGGGCCAATTGGTGAGGCGTGAGGCTTATCAGGCTACTGCAGAGTGTGCGTGCAAGTTAGTGTGTCTGTGTGTGAGTGTTTGCGTCAGTGTACGGGTCAGCATGCGTGTGTGTCCATGCATGCATCTTTAGTTTCTATGAGACAGGAGAATGCTAGGCTTGGAGAAAGTACCTCCTCTGAAATGTCTGAAGTGACGTTAATGAGCCCTTGGTGTTGTTATCTTCAGCATCTTCACTTAACGCACCAGGGGAGATCCAAATTAGAGATAGATGCTTTAACTGTTGAGTTAAATTGCCCCTCATGCTCATGCACACATCCTCTTGCTAAATATACAGCCACCTGCCCACCCTTGCATGCATTAACTGTTTTACTTGAGCAAGCGTGCACCTAAGAAGATGTTTTCTTACATTCTGACACAAAGGCTCCGAAAATGTTTACTTGGTTCCACAAATAATAAAAAACTAAAGAAAACATGATGCTAGCATCTCTGTAAGGCTGCAATGTGAGTGGCGCTTTGAGAAATTGGCACTAAACACAAAGTATAGCTGGGGCTGTTGGGAATTTCATTAGTTTTGCAGGTATTAGCTCATAAACCAAAGCCCTGGACAAATTAAATGAATGTCTGTACACATTTTTGTGCTATTTCTTCAGGTAAATATTGAGATATTTCACTAGATAAGTGAAAAGCCATGAAACACCTGCTGAGATATTTCAGCATGTACTAACGTGGCGGACCGACCAACCGACTGACCGCCATCCAAGGATCCATGCCTCTAGCATGACTAAAAATCATTGTCTCCCCAGGAGGCTGCGATCTGGCTGTCAATAACAACTGACACTGAACAGAATATTGCCAGCTGCTCTGCCATTCTCTTCAGACCTGTTTTCTTTAAGGGTCACCACGGGCCTGTGTATATCACCTTGGGTTCTAAAAATAAACAGGAAGTGCTGTGTGTACACTAGCTGAACTCATCCTTCAGGCTAGAATCTATAACACAGCATACTTACAGCACCTCTGTGAGATGTTCACTGACTATAATATCAGGCAAAGTTGTCAGACTCATTATTTCAAGCATGGACTTGCATGGTTAACAGTAACATGTTTATGTATTGTTGTATAAGGAAGGTAAATAAATGCAGTTATTCCTTTTATACAACATCATGTCAACAGTTCTGTCATGCCTGCACAGAGAGGGTTTTTTAACCTGGCAGCCTGGTATACAGTATCTCCTCAAAATCTCCATGAGTACAATAAAAGGCATGATTACAATGAAGAAGCAGGTAGTGACTGATCTTTGTGAGACCTTAAATTTTGTATTGTGGAAAGGACAATGCTCTCATCAGTTTCTGCTGCTTTCTCATCAGGTATTTCTCAGTTCTATGGCAGAACGGTCAGCAGAGCCTGAGGGGAGATACTGTATGCATTCGTGATAAGCATTCCCAGTGCAGTCCTTTTTGTTTTGTTATGTTTTTTTTTCCTGTCATTAAGTTATACTGCTAATGCTCAAGACCTGAAGTGATGCAATTTTGCAGATTGTTAAAAGCATTTTTCTAGATTCTCGGTAAGCACAAGGTAAAGTCCTGGAAAACTGAGCTCTGGGGAAAATGGTGTTTACAACATCAAGGTGTAATCAAGTAATTATGTATTTCACAGTTGTAATTTGCTGCCAGAAGTGCGAGGCTACAGTAATCTAACAAAAGGGACTTTGGGAAATTTTCAATGAATTTGCCCCTTGATCATGGCAGTTATTGGGTAAAGTTGCCTGAACTGAAAATCTGGTGCCTGACAAAAACTGCTATAGAGATGTACTGCAGGTCTTATAGGCAAGAATCAAGCAGCTTTTATGTACACTCATAATACAGACATAAAACAAACAAAAGAATGTAGAATTACACAGAGTTTACCAGCTGTCTTATAAAGTATTATCAAATTTCATGTGAATGTTCCTGAGCTACTCAACAAGCATGAGAGTAGGAACTGTGTCAAGAAGTACTCTGATTAAAGCCAAACAGATATAACACATAACTTCACTGTAAGTGAATGGATGAAGACCCCAAAATGCAGGATGGAGGACAAACATTCAACATGCAGTGCTTCCTCCACTTCTTTCCCCATCATCATGCTTGATCTGTCCAGTGTGTCAGTGACTCAATACCAACGGCCTTGTTCCCTCATGGTCCTGACTGAGCAGGGGCTAACGCGTAGGGACAGGTTGAGTCATGTGGCCGGGGACGCTCCGCTGGCGCGTTGCCTGTCTCTTCACCTCACCACAGTCTCGTGGATGCAGCCTGACAACGGGCTACGGAAACGCTGTGAGTGCCCCTTTCCTCAGCATGACCACTGGATGCCAGAGTTCAAGAACACTACAGTCGTTACGGTTGCTCAGGCCAGTTTTTTCTACACGTTGGTGTCGCGCTGCATTTATGACCTGTTGAGCTAACAGAGAGCAGGCACATCACGGTGGGCTTCTCATCGTTGCTCTTTTTTCATCTTTTCTTGCTTCATCAAAGTTAATTATTTCTTGCAGTCAATCCTTTTGACTAAGGAAGTGGAGGAAGTGGTTCTCCTCAGCAAAGAACTCACAAATTCTCATGTTTAATGTTGTGTAGCTTCAAAAGACAAATTCACCCACTTGGATGGCCATAAAAATTTGGTACACATCTCTCACCTAATGTGTATCAATAGAATCACCACTCCTTGACCAATATCTAAGAATCCTATCTTTGAGGGAACCGAGAGTCAAAACTTCCAGAATAGAGGAAGCTTTTGTGGATTACTTGCTGTATTGCGCTACTTTTATTTAACTTCTGTTAAAGTAAAAACTGTTCCACAAAAGAGAAATGGTTTGCAGACAGTGACAAGACGGGAGCTGATGGCACAAGTACCTTTTTTTGATTAAAATGTGTGATCTTATTGTGCCATTAGCGAGCTAATTGGCTCAGAGATCTTTATTTTCCCTCTTCAATAAATGTTTATCAACCAAATACCAGTGGGACTTTAAAAAACAGTAGAGAGAAAACTACAGCAGTTCACCAACTAGATCTGCGAGTCACCAAGCTTCTCCCTCCACCTGTTCCTCATGAACAAAACTGCTTTTGACCGCCACTTTAAGGCCAGTTTATACTTCAGTGTAGAACTGAAGCTGGATATATAATGTGTAGCCACGTACAGTAGCTCCAACTCCAACATGATCCACTTGGTTTCATTCGTCATTGGTTAACATACACAAAAAAAAAAAAAAAGCAGAGAACCCCACCGCCAGTTTAGTTTAGGCAGACTTTAGGCGGTTACAAACACTCACAAACATAAATGCTGCAATGTGTCTATAAAGAAAGCAATTACTTGTATATTGTATTAGCTGATAAGTCAATAAAATGGCAACAGCTGAACTGCTTTTAATAACCCTTGATGGATACTGAAAGCTTACCCCTCTAGGACTGCATGCATTTTCATTATGGTGATAAAAAAAAAATTATCCCCTTAAGTAAACAAACACAAAACAACACTGATTAACGCAGCACTCACGGAAAATTTAGTTTAGACTGTCAGTTATCCAGAGTTGTGGCTGCGCTTGGTGTGAAGCTATTTATTTTGTTTGCCTTTGCCCGAGTTGTTTTACCTTCCCTTTCGGCAGTAGGCGGGGGGAATGATGAAAAACCACTCAGACAGGAGAATCCAAAATGTCGACACACTGTGGTGCCCTAGGCCACCTCTCTGAACATGATGGTGAGATTATAGAAGTCTTTACCCCCTGCCATCAGAAAATTATTTGCTGTGCTCCCGGAGAGTATCCACAACACACAATAAAGCAGTGGGTTTTGCCTGCATCCATGCACTTTTACAAAGTGTAACAAGGCAACTTAAGACTTTCACCTTTTAGCTTGACACCGTCAGAATTAAACCCAATTTATATTCAGTCTGAGACTTCGCCACCCTTTTCTGCCGGAAGCATTCACACTTGCTGGTACAGATATAGTCCTCCTTCCACGCTCTGCATCTGGCCTCTGTCTGTGTCTGAGAAAGAGACTGAGAAAAGGCACACTTGGAAATCTTTACTGAACAGCTGGCTGCCCAGAAAAGCATGTAACCCCCTGGATCACGGTGGAGCCAGGTTAAAAAAAAAAAAAAAAAAGCACAACCTAAGAATAGCATAGCACATTCTTCATCATGGATCTGAGTGATGGGCATCGTGGACTGATTCTGGTCCAATGTGAATGTGTGTCTTATGTGGACGATTGTACCGTGTGCGTTATTCGGATGTGCTTAAGAGACTACATGGTGTTTGAGGCTGTGATTTTGTGGATTACAAACTGTATGTATCCAAATGTGTGGCCATGCAGCCTTTGGTTCACTGCCCCCCACCCACCGCAGCCCGAGTCACTTTGCATTAATTCTGCAGTGGCTTGATAAAAACAAAGAGCAGACCAGTAGGGGCTTTAGATGGAGCCAAGTGAGCCACGCAAGCAAGTGGGCCCTCAGTGCCAGGATGATGTCACCACGCCTGCCCGTGGGCCTGAATTTTCATGCCTAAGCTCTAATGTGAACAAGAACAAGGACATCACTGCGAACCATTAATACAAGTTCATTATTATCGTCTCCTGAAGTCTTGTCACTAACGTATTTTCCTGTAGGACCCAATTACACAAAGAACGTTGATGTCCTTTGAAGAGTTGGAAGTTTATGCATTTTAGTAACTGCCAATATGATTTCTATTTTATTTTCTTAGGAGCAAGAACTGGAATGATTAGTAAATTGATCAATTAGCTGTTCCCTGGATAAATTAATCAGATATCTTGATAAACTTTTCACGTGTGAGAATTTGATTTTCTTTCTCCTACATTATCGAAAATATTTCTGTTTCAGACTATTTGTAAAAATAAGACATCTGAGGATGTTACCTCGGGTTGTGGGTATTACTAATTGGTATTTGCCTAAAAACATTCTGTCAATTAATCCATAAAACGATTGGCACATTAAATGGTAATGGAAATAATAATTGTTTGCAGCGCCAGTAGGGGGACTCGTCTGATTTTACTCATAAAGATCAGTTTGCTGTCCAGACTCCTATTCAACATGTGAATATAATTGTATGTGCTTTGTGTCTTCCGATGTCTCAGCCTCAGCCACTTTGATTTAGACCAGTCTTGAATCATAAAACTTAACAAAGGCCCAGTTCTAGATTTGTTGAATTCCCCTTTAACCTGCCTTTAATTTCTTCATTAACTTTTGACTAAAATCTAAAGCGTTAACAAAGTTGTTTAAAGATCCCATCACCCCTCTGCACATTTTTTTAAAAATTCTTAAATCAATTTTTAAACATACATCTATTCCTTTTCCCTCTCTTGAAAAATCCAGAATCAATGAATATACAAATATATTTGCATTTAAATTTAACTTCTGGACACGAGATCTCTCCCACTTCACTGAAAAGTTCATTCTTTTATGTATCATAATCACACGTGTGTGTATTATAAGCTGGACCATCATTTTCTTCCAAAGTAGTTGTGGGGTCACAAAGTTACGTAGTTTTTATGTCATAAACTCAGATTTAAAGTTTAGCACAGAGAAGCTTTCCCTCTTCACCAGACGAAAGTGAAAACAGTCAAACTCATGCATAGTCTTCATTCTGCACAGTGACGCTCAAACATCCGAAGTGTGGTAACAAGTGTGGTAACAATAAACAAAACACACGGATACACTGACACCATCTGATAATTGTTCCTTTAAAACAGTGGTGTTGGATCATTTATATTTAAATTAAGCACCTAACGTTACAAATGGTGTATTTTAGTCACAAGTGAGTGTGAACTGAAAAAAAAATCACAGCCTTAGTATTTACAGAGGACAGCTTCAAGTGTAAGAAAATACAGTGATAAATATAGTCTGTTAATTTGTGTCAATTCAAACTGTTCCCATTACAAATGGATTGTCAAATACATTCTGTCATTTAACTTCATTATACAGGTCATTAACATACAATCACAACATGTTCTGTAAGCATCAGATCATTCCTATTCAGCACTTCAGTTTTTTTCCTCTGAGGGTATTCCATCCGATTTAAAACATATTCATGACCGAGAACAGCTCTGTCATTTTCTACCACAAAACCATGTGAGAGTTGGTGCAGAATAAATGAAAACTACACAAACCACAGTAACTATAGCCTTTTACTTGTTCATTTGCTCTCTGTTTTATTTCATTTTTTAAATTTTAAATCTATCCAACCACCCAAAATGTCTAATTTGAATAACTTCATTAACTGTAAAAGGTGCAACCAAATAAAATCTCATAGTTTCTACAGTCTATTTCTTTTGATGGTTTTACTGATGTTAGTTATAACTGAGCAAAGGTGGGGGAGCTCGTACGGAAACCGAGCCTTCTAAAGTGTCACCTTCATATTTTAGTGTCTCACAGTAAAACCCATAGAAATTGCACATAGAAACCCTTGACATCATTCACACAACATTTGTCATTGGAAGTTATGCCAATAATATAAGACCGTGTTAACTGCCGACAGAGCACGTCACACCAGTGAGCTGTAGTAGTGGGTGCTGTGAAACTAATCTCACAGTAAATTGCATCGATACCTCCGACCTGCTTCTATTCACATCCTCATCTTTGACCACATCTTGGACCAAACCCCTTCACCCCTCCTCTGTCCTCTGTTAGGACAAAAGTATCTTGGCTGCATAGAGCAGTATCCCGCTCAGACCAGCAGTGGCAGCAATCGCCATGACCCTCACTAAAAGGAAGTCCATGGAGTCCTCCAGCTTTGTGTGCAGCCGCAGGACCTGCCGGTGGGTCTCCTCCCGGCTGCCTGAGTTCTCAATAACATGATTGGCCAAGCCCCGCTTTTCATTGAGCGGCATCTGTGCAGCCACGCGCTGCTCGGCCTGCTCCTGGGTCAGGCCGTCCCTCTGCATCAGGCGCGATAGCTGAGTGGCAGGGTCACTGAAAAGGAACAGACAATGGAGGTTATTTATGGTACAGCCAGGGTGCCTTGTTAAAAAATCCAGAGGCAGTGAGTCATGCTAATAAGGCAGAGAGAGAAGTGGAGAGAGGTAACCAATAACCCACCAAACTGGGCTTAATGGCCAGTGTCTGTCAAAAACAAACCACCAAATATTTAATGATTTAAAATATGAAACCTGAAAACAAAGAGTCTAAAAGTAAATCTCCAAAGCGATGGGGGAAATGGAGAAAAACGGGCGCTGGCCCTACCAGTAAACCACGACAGTGTGGTTTAGAAACTGAGTGAGACGTCTGGTTTCAAAGAGAAGAGGCACATCCAGCACCACATAGCGATACCCTAGGGAGACGGAAGAAGAGGGGGAGCATTGTGAAACAGAATTAATTAGCGTCAACACATTTACACTCCAATACTGTGAAAATTCCAGTAACACAATCAGGTTAATTACTTTTTAAGAACATACAAGAAAGTGTACGAGAAGTTAGTTTTACGGCATCTTGTGAAGTTGTTAAAGAATTAATGTAGCGAGTGAGAACTGTATTTAATTTTTTTAAGGTTTGGTTTGGAGTGTTAACAGGAAAAAGTGCAGCAACAACTTCGTATTTTTATCTCTTACTTTCACCTTTTACCTGATAAAATGTTGGTGCAGAGAGAGCAATTCATAAAGCTTTGTTAGAAACAGCCTCAAACCTAATGCCCATCCCTTCCCTGCAAAACAGACCTGGCTCACTTTCACTAAATGTCCCTCCTTTTCTCTGTCAGCCTACGACTGAGCCAAACCTGATCTCCCCCCCGCACCTCTGAGAAAGTAAAACAGGATCTCTTTGAGCATTGCTTTATGGATCTCTGGGTGCGTGATGGAGTTGAGCAGCTTCCTCTTTTCCTCACTGCCGAAGATGAGCTGACCCAGCTTCTGCCTGTCGATCTGCCCGTTCTCGAGTAGGATCTCTGGCCCGAAGTGGTAGACGATGCGAGAGTAGGCCGGAGTGTGCGGCTCCACAACTGTTTTCAAGAAAAGGAAGTAATATTGATACCATTACATCACTGTTCATCATTCAATAACCTGATATGATGACACAGAGTGATAGGCAAACAAAATCAGTTTGTATAAGACTGGCACACACAGGAGGGACAAAGAGGGAAAGAAAAATATTTAAAACGACTTTTTAACAGACTCATCAACCCCCGAGCATAATTAAATCATTACCCCGATGCCTTATATTTTCTCCTACATGCAGCTGTGCACTCTTCACCTAGTTCTGTGACCTTTTAATCTTCATCACATAACGAAAACATCATCCCTGCAGTCAGAAGAGACAGCCTTCATGATTCATGCACGCTCTCCAAGAGTTTGTCTTAATGAACCTCCTACAGGCCTAACCTCATCATGTCTGTTTCAGTATCTAACTATAATAATAATAAATGTTGTTATTACTCAAAGCACAGTTTGGGCATTTAGGTGAATAACAATGTGCATTTCGTTGTTTATCTAAGAGGCTGTGTCCTGGAGGAGAGCTCAGTTGGATGACACTTTTGACTGGTATTTAAACTGAATTTATACTCACTGAGTAAATCAAAACAGTTTGCAGGGGACTGACATGAACTCACCTTTCCTGGCCACAACATCAGCATCAATAACGGGGCACCCAAGCTCCCGCAGCATTGAAGACACTGTGCTTTTCCCTGAAGAAATACCTCCCGTCAGCCCCACCAGGAACATCTTACAGCAAAGATAACGAAAGATGCATCAAAGTAATGTCGGTATAGTAACAATACTGTTTAATACCGCCACTGTTTAAAACAAAGACAAAGCAAACAACAAATATATATATATATATATATATATATATATATATATATATATATATATATATATATATATATATAAAAACTTGTGTCAAAGCCACATCTCACTCAAGTTAAAATACACAATATCTGGCAAATAAATTGGGTAGAGGAGAATTATTACAACCTCAAACTAACAAATGCCAAAAATATAGATACATAAAAGTGGAAGTACTACTCAGATATTTAACTTGAGTAATAGTAGTAATACACAGAAAAACACTGTTACAGGTACAAGACTTCATTTTACTGGACCATGGTTGTTAGACAGGGCTTATGTTAACCTATAACAATACATCAGAATTTGTTGGTTGACTATATTTTGTATTAATAATCTGAATCTGTAGGTCACTAGTAAAGTTTTAAGATAAATATAACGGAGCAACGAGTACAATATTCACCTCTGAACAGCAGTAATAAAACCACAGAACATGGAAATACTCAGGTAAACTACAAGTACCTCAAAGTTGTTCAGTACAGTACTAGTGTAACTGTACTTGGTTACTTTCCGTTACCATAATAAATACCATGAATACCATAATAAATGTTCCAATTACACATCTGCTGTCACAGGAAAGGCCCCCGGTGTCAAACTTCATGCAGCTCTAATTAGTTGTATTGATAAATAAAATGTATGTTTTTCCCGTGACTGTCATGAAGTTTAACAGCACGCCCCCTGCTGTGGAAGCGATGAGCTACACTCAGCTTATATATGAACTGCTCGGATAACCAGCCAAAGTGGGAATCAGACTGGTCTGACTGGTCTGAAAGTCAGTTTTAAGTTATTCCTTAATAAACGCCAAGGTAAACCCTGACGAGGTGTGTTGACAACCCGGAAACGTCTGAATCAACCCGTAAAGAATGGCTGGTTATTTACAGAGACGAGTTATTTTGTTCTTGCTATCAAAATACACACGTTTTTTTTTTTGGCTTTACCTTGTAAACGTGAGAGCCTCCTTAAATCACCTGAACGTACAGTGGAGATCCGTACGGAGCCACAGTGGTGGGGCTGGTGCAGTAAACAACCAGGGTTGCTAACAAGCTAACGTTAGCACGAGTGTTGATCAGGTCAAAACGACCACAGATATGCAAACCAACGAAGCCGCGGCCATTTCCACTGCGTTTTTATCAAACATACACTCAAATAAAAACCTTAGGCACAGTCGTATTATTGGAAATTGTTGTCTGTAACTCCGAATTGTACTCAACTGACTGCTAACGACCTAGCTTGACAAGCGCCACCTCAAACACTTTCCCACATCTCTTAGTATTTTTACGGTGGTTCCGCAAAGTAAATTAAAGTTCCCATTCCACTTGAGTTACTACAATTGTGCTGTAAACCAAACCCAACAGCGACTTTCACCAAAACGTGTTTATTTTAAAGTAAAAGAAATATTTGCATAAAAGAAAATTAAAATACTGTCTATGAATTAAAAAAGGTAAATCCAATGTTGTGTCTTGAAGTGAAATGTAAATGCAATGTTTTCGCATCCATCAAAATTACTACAAAATAAACTTTAGCAAGTCCATTTTCTGGCAGAAAAATATTAACCTTCAGTTTTCTGATCTGAACTTTGCTTTGACGATGGCGTCTCTGAAGAAACAGGCAGAGTGGGGAAATTGTGGGAATGTTTGGACCTTTTTCCTCTGTGGACCATTTCACCTCCGTTCTCCCCTTCCTCACGCTCCAATCTGCCTCTTTTAACAAAATGATCTATCCTGGACTCCAGGCTCTCGCAGCACGGACGCTCCAGCAACGGTCGGTAGTTTCTCTGCCTGCTGCCTTCTACTAACCAGCAATGGTTAGAGGACACTCCACCTGTGGACGGAGAGCAGTGAAACAAATTATGTACAGTACACTCATGTACAGTGAAGTTATTTAACTTACTGAGTTACACGATGGTTCAGGGCTCAAGAAAAACATTATTAGAATGCACAAGCATGGAAAGTTATTAGTATGGATAGAAACAGGATTGCAGCTAAAGATTATTTTCATTCTCCATCAATCAGACAATTATTTTCTCCATTAGCAGATCGATAATTTTGTCTGCCATAAAGTCTAGCTGTTGTGTCTTGATTAATATAAATTAACCTCTCACCTATGGCCTCTAAACCCTTGATCATCCCATGGAGGACGTGGGTCTTGACTGCACTCTGTGTCCAGTGTTGCTGCAGTGCAGACAGGACATGATTCACCTCTTCACTCTCCTGTTTCCAGGTCAAACCTTCAAAGTGGCAGTCATACAGCACCAGAGGGTAGTCTACTGCCATGCTGGCGACGAGAAGGAAAACATTCATACCAATGTAGCTTACCTATATTGTTGTTGCTATAGTAGTTTGCACAGCATATTTTTCTTATATTTGTGTAGGTGTCCTAGTGTCCAAAAAAGGCAGTGCAATGCACAACCTCTTCAACAGAACTTAATTCACCTGTACTGGGGCTTCCTCGGGTTACTCTGAACATCCAGGAGCTGATTAATTATCTCCGGGGCTTCTAGTTTCTGCCCTATGAGGAGAAGCACTGCCATCATGCATCGTACCTGTGGCATAACACAACAAAGGCTGCAAAGGTCATTAATCAAAGTATTCAAAACCTGAAAGAAACAAGCTCTAGAAGATAATATGCCTGAATTGCAAACATGTGGACAGTACTGCTGTTATTGAAACTTTACAGTAAAAACAATCTTAATATTACCAAAACAGGCCTAATATATATGGATTAAATGGCCTTGAAATGAACACTATTTATTACTGGCCTGTAAAAACCATGGAAAAAAAAGAAGTGAGTCTCTTGATACCTGGTGGTAGAGGAAGGCTAATCCTTTGACCTCAAACATGAAAAGGTCATACTGATCCGAGCTGGAGTTGTGCCGAGGCTCCACAGGCCTGACTGATGCAGACAAGATGGTCCTCTCAAACTGCAGGACTCCGTTGCCCACATCCATTTTGCACAGGTTGCGAAAGTCATGAGTGCCCTCATATCTGTTGGGTGCCAAGAGGGCCTCAAGTCAGCACTGTGGCTTCATGTGGCGACATCAGTGTTTATGATTTTGTGCACTCACCCACCTTTTTGCAGCATCCGACATCAATACTACATCCAAAGACCCTCGGGGGAAGTAGTATCGGTAAGTGCGGGACTGGCAGTCGAAGCGCGCACTGAAACCCTCTGCCACTGGTGCCCAGTCCAGGATCCTAATGTCCTGGGGCAGGACTCTGTTCAGCATCTTCACATATGGAACCTCAGAGACAGGAGCTTTATTCTTTGTACTTAAATCAACATTTTCAGGGAGCACGACGCCCAGTCCTCCACAAAACTGTGTGGACCGCAAGTCAATGGTAATGACCTGTGGAAAAGAGACAAATTCACTTACTACTGTACTGTATGACAACACCACACATTCACGCTAGACATTACTTGCGCTGTATCATCTCATTCAGTAAAATCTTCATCCCAGTGAACTTACTTGTGAAAAGGCACTGACTCCTTTATCGGTGCGACCACACCGGTGATAGTTGGAGCTCTGTCGGTCCTGGATCAGCCGAGTCTTCAGCAAAGCCTCAAAGAGTCTGGCCTCTACAGTGTTGTCTGTGTTCTCCTGCACTGCAAAGCCCTGGTAGGCCCACCCCAGGTACGCCAACCTGAGAGCCACATGGCGCCGAGGGTGGGCAGAGAAGTCAAAAGGACGCTCTTTGTTTGCTTTCTTACCCTTCTTGCTGCTGCTGGTGTTACCATCAGGCTTGCAGTCTGTGTTTTCATTAGTAGATGGACTGGACGTCACCCCCATGTCCTCTCCAGCTCTACTCTTCTCCCTCAGCTGGGACTTGAGCTTCTCCAGCTCTGCCTCCAGCTCCTTTATCCGCTGAATAAATGCCTCTGACATGCTGCTTGGTAAATAAGAGAAAACATTTACAGAGAATATCTTGAATACTTCAACTTATAATTAGTGTCTTTGCTACTTAGTAAATTAAACATCCACTTACTTCACAACATACTTTCATTGTTATTCTTTTCATTGACATTGTGAAAACAAGTTAAACAGTACAATTTCTACTTTTATTTAATACAGCTGAACTAAATCCAGGCAGCTGGAGTTAGTCCCTGTGAGCTTATACTGTGGTTTAACTGGCTAAATGCTAACGCTAAACACAGCCTGTTAGCACGTGTGCTAAGTTAGATAGTTGGTGGCGTTCCGAAATAATATCGCTATAAAACCGAGTCTTTACCTGTAATTCTAGTCTCAGTCTTGCTGATAAAGCTTTGCTTTCAGTCACTTTTACGGGTTCCTGGCGCACACATGCTACTTTTCGTGCTTATGATACTGATTTGCCGAAGTCGGACCAATTCTGAGATCGGGCACACTTCCTGTAGAGGGTATCTGGGAAATGTAGTTCCTTACGGGGAAATTTACTATTCTAAGACGAAGCCCATTTTCTTCAGTCTGGTGTATTATCTTGTGAAATACTGGATGATTTTACCTCCTCAGGCCCAAGGTCTGAGAAGGTATAGGTTGGTGAGTGAACAGATTGTGTGCCACAGTTTATTGATGCCATTTATTATTTTGAGTTTGCTGCTCTGAGTTAGATCAGATGTGTTAAATGTAAGAGCCAAGATGAGAACCCAAGAACATATTTGATATTTATATATCTCAGAAATATTTTTTGTTTACCAAAACAAGCATTTACAGAATGCAGAGCACTCAGGTGAGGGCACCATGTGACAAGAATGAGTTTGTGAATTACAGTTGAATATTTTCTTTTCTTTTCAGGTCATATGCAAAATCAGCCATTAAACATGCAGATTGAACCACACAACAGTATAACCAGAATGTATCAGACATTTATTAAACACATTCATGGTAAGCAAGAAAAAAAAACTGTCACTGATTTAGGAGGACGACCGTGCTTGGACATGGTGGCACATTAGCTGAGATTTTGATAGTTTTTTCGTTTTATGTCCAGACACAAGCACACCCCGACTAACACTCCAAAAACCTGTAAAAGGAAAAAGGTTGTGCGTTACTGGCAGCAAAAGGTCCAAAAGGTTCTTTTCTCCCTCACAGTAAATTCTAATTAATTCCAGGTTTCAGTACCCAAGGCAAAGAAGACGAGACAGGCTTTATTGTCATTCATGTCATTCGCTTCTTACTGTCTTTTCAAATGTCTGCATTAGCATTCCTTATGTGAAAATCGTCTTGTGCAGATTGTTGGAAATTGCATATAAATCATTTAATTAAGTGAGTTTCTAAATCATGTGAGGAAACACATGATTTTTGCTTTTCTCAAGATGCATTTATGGTGTCTCTGTTTTGTCAGATGTTCTCAGATGCAAGACAAATATGTCATATAAAATTGAAAGCTGTATAAATTCAACTACCGACAGTTTACCTCTGTGATCCCAAGAGCAATGCAGACAGCACCAACCCACACCAAGTTTTTCAACAGAAAGAGCTTGATAGCCCAGATACAACCCTGAGGAGGAGCACACAGTCATAAAACACTGTATCATTTGTTCAGAGAGATGAAATAGCTGCAAACGTGAAATTAGATTTCCCAGCAGACCTTTGTGTGGACTTTTGTCTTGTCCTGTCCACAACCCTCACTCTTCACCACGCAGCAGGAATCCGGTACGGCATCGTGGTTTTCCCAGCCCACACTCCTGGACCAGTCAATGTAGCTGTCTGCACCACAGCAGCTGAACTGTAACATGGTTTACAATACACGAGGATCTCACCAAAGTACTGATGTATGTGTGGACCTATCTATTCATGTTGTAATGGAAAACATGAGAAGTTCTTCAGGGGTGCTGTTGAGGGGCCCAAAATTTCCCAGAAATATAAAGTAAATCCACACATACACTTAGCATTTCTTTATTATAAGAAGAATTCCTCCACCATTTTGTCTCAGCAAATTTATTCAGTTACTTGTCTTTCTACAGTGTATGTGTTGTATGATTACCAGCCAGGCACATCAGGCAACTGCCCTGGAGTCCCAGACCTTTAGGGGGGACTTAGGGCTTCAGGTTCACCTTGTGGCAATATACACTGAAATGATAACAACCCTAAGACAATACCTGAATGATTAACAAAACCTCACCTTGTGGAGGGATTAAAATATAGCATGTATTTTTTTTGTTTTTGGATAACACAGCATAATTTGTTGTGACTAATAATGACATACACAATGCACAGAAAGTGGATGAAATAGGTGCTTATTAGGGGCCCACTATCGGTTTAATCCAGCCCTGTATATGATCATGTACTACACATTCTCTGCAGTCTATCAAGCACCTCATGCAAATACCAAAAAAAGTTTTTCCAGAAAAGTTCTGGAAAAAGTCACCTTTTCCTGAATTCTGTTGATAGCGTGTCTGTTCTCTGGGCTGTAGTCAGAGATCACCTCTCGTGCTTTCGTATTGATGCCACTATTCATCTGCAGGAGGGCAGTCTACAGAGAAAATATGGTTAACACATTACCATGATCAGCAGTAGAAGAACTTTGTTCTCCTCTTTTATTCCACGAGAAACACTGCTAATGTTAATTCATATCTGAGTCTACAATAATTCCCTGTGGGCAGGATTTAAGTGTCTCACCCTGCTGCGGAGAATATAAAAGGCAGCGCCTGTGAGTATCTCCAAAAGGATGATCACTATCAGGATGCAGATGAACTAGTTCATGGAAAAAACAGAGTGAGCAGTGTAAAAGGTTAGCCACGTCCCATCTCCCTTAAATAAATATTAAAACAATCTTCCAGTGTGTCCTATTAAAGTCAGAACCGACCAGAAAGAACTGACCAACAGAAAGAACAGTCGATTAAACACCTGTTGAAACATCTCTGATAAGTGTTACAAAACAGTTTCTGTTTAATTTCGTTCCAGTTGTTCAATCAACCACAAAAATCCAGAATCAAAATACTGACACTCAGCATCCTCCTTCAGACATGTTCTTCATAAAATCTGTGAGGAGACTATCTTAAACCCATTAAAGAGGACCATGTTACTTACACAAGCCACCATAGAAGAATTATTAATGAATGCCCCAATGTGCCCCAAGATAGAGATGAGGGCTATGGTGACACCCACTGCAATGAGGACTATAGCAATTTTAGACAGGCCACTCCCTGCAAAAGTGCCCATCTGTGAGTAAGTCGAGTATTGTAGTGCTCCGATGATGATGAGGGCAACCCCGGATGCCTGAAAAACAAATTTAATATCTGGACATTCATTTGGTGCTTTACATCAGAACATGAACTGTTCACAGTCTACTGGCAATCTGCTGAAGTACAGGACTGAATCATCCTATTAAGGAGTAAGTTGCATCTCTCACATACATTTATTAAAATGTATCTGTGCCCAAAGCAAGTGGAGAGAGACAATTATTGGCTTTAATCTGTGTGTCAACAAAATATCAATTGAAAAGAAGTCCAGGTTGTCATTCTGTGCTGGTAGTTACCTTTTTGACCAACACTAGTTAGTAATTGGGACTTTTCATTTTATTTCTGCACATGCAAAGGCCCACCCAGGACCCTTTGCTGGTTCATTTGGCCGCGAGTCGTACTGGTTGTCTTCCATATTCATCTCTGCTGCCTTTACTCAGCACAACCACCCCTGAGACCATCTAATATGAAAATGTTTGATATGGCTGGAAAGAAAAATGAATTCTGTTTCAAATTATGCTCTAAATTACTTTCACTCCCCTGCCTCCTCTTTTATTTCTTCACTTAGAGTAACAGAGTTTGACAAATGGAGGGTTACAATCACATCAGACGTCCTGTACTTCAGAGCAGTTTGTAGACAATCATGCATTATCATGAGAGTGACAGATTATGTTTAATAATTTACTGTACGATCTTGGTGGGACAGTTTTCAGCATAGTGTGATAAATGTGATTCAACAACACTTTCATTCATAAATGAAATTACTCGCATTACTTACCAAGAAGAGCATATTGAAGAAGATGAACCAGCATTTAATACTGCAAAACTTGCACATTGTGAGAAATTGATGCAGTCAATCCGATTGTTTCCAGGGAAGCTTATACTCTGCTAAAACAAAAGCTAGACCAGAGAGACAGCTGCAAACTGTCTTCAGTCTGAGTGTGAGCAGGAGCAGGAAGAGCATCCAAAAGTTACTGATTAGTGAGTGTGTCACGTGACCTTATGGAAATGAAGAGGCAGTCTGATAACACTTCAACTGATAAGTATCACAAAAACATGAAGTCTCCGTTAGACTATTTGAATTGTAGCATCACTGAAGAGCAAAAAGGACCATAAAATGATATATAATATATATATAATGTATATAATATATAATATGATCATCTAAACACGGAGTGCTAACCTCTTTAAACTGTGGGCATGTAATGGGAATTTAATCAACACCAGCAGCAGTTTGCATTATTCCTATAGCCAAAGTTTAACATCACGGGAGAGGTGCATGTGTTTAATGACTTAGAAAAATACATGAACGTGTTGTCACGCAATTCTTTAAAGCTTTCCTGTTTGTTGCTCTGCACTTTTCCTCTCCTTTAAGCAATCAGGTAAGAAAGGATGCTGAAGAGAAAAGGCTTTGTTCTTTTTGAAGTGAATACATTGACTGAGTGAGTCTAGTCCCATTTACAGTAAGTCCCATTACTGTATTCTTATAGGCTGAACTGTATGATAAAACTATTCAAATAGATGATATGATAGTAAATCACACTCATTAGCAATTTCTGCAGTTTTTTCTGTCCTATCTCAAAATGTGCAGTGTTTACTTGTGGTTGTCTGAATTCTGCTTCAGGGCTCCTTCCATCCTTTTGAGGACCAAGCTTTTCCCCAGAGCTTCTCCACCAACACATGAATCGGAAGCAGCTGCAGGAAGTCTGATCCGACTCCACAGGCTGGAAAAGGACCGAGGCCTCTGGCTGCAGCACAGTAATCTCCATCACAGTAACCTCAGAGTGAGCGGCTGTGAGGATGCCTGTGACACGCTGCCAGAGTGTCCTCTGTTCCTCACATCTCTTTCAATTTATGTCTTTTTCTGCCTCCATCTCCTCAGTGTTTTTCTTCTCCCCTTTTTCTGCTTTTTCAGAGCTCAAGCCAGAGTGCATCAGGCTGTGCAGGACCATGCTGCTTTCTAATTTCAGACATCATCTTCTGTTCTTTGCTCTGTCCTCATTAACCACTGAATCACAGCAGGCTCTTTGAACATATATGAGGGAAAGATGATGACAAAACAGCCCCTCCCCCCCAAAAAAAAGCTGCAAATAGTAGAAGGACACAGAGAGGACTGTCTGTCTGTCAGGAGAAGAGTTTATCTGTGACAGGTCAAGTCATTTACGTGTACACACGAGTGCATGGTTTTGTCTTTCTTTTGCTCATCACTGACTCTCTGTGTGCGGTGCCGTATCTGGCTGTTCTTATTTGCCTGCAAAGAAATTCAGGCTGAAGAGATAAAGAAGAATATTCAAGATTACTACAGCTGAGCCAGCATCAGTTCTCACAGTCTTTGCAATGCAAACTATTTTCTTATTTCCAGTAAGTTTATTTATTCCAGTAAGTTTATTGGAGGACTTCAGTGGACTTGATTAGATCTTCTGTATGGCTATCAATTCTGGCTGACAGATTTTTTTTTTTTTTGTTAATCATTTCTGCAGTGTGCGGTGCTCAACCACAGGAGGGCCCCAGTTGACTGAAAACTGCACAATCACTTTCAAACTATAGTTACTATGTTTAAAAGCATGCTTCATTAATATTTGGTCCGTTCACACTTCAATTTCATGGAGTGATGGAGTCTTCATCTGTTTGAAACAGTTTGTGGGAACAGGAAGTGAAGTACTAAACACAGACCTTGCATTTCTTTGAAGGACTTCATGGGAAACAGATGATTACCATAGTTGGTATGTTATGTCACAGAGAGAGAACATTGTCCTTCCCCCTCATTGCTTTTCCTGTTTTGAATTCCGTAATACTTGGTCAAAACCTTGTATGACTTCCATCTGATAAAGATCATTTTCTGGGAAAGAGGTGGGGCTGTGAGGCAGTGAAGCTCACTGTAGAGAGTATGCAGATGAAACCTCTCTGTACGATACTGATATTATTATATTTTGAGAAGATCCATTTAAGGCAAAATGGTACCAATGAATGCACTAAATCATATTCTGTGTTTGTTTTTGTTTTTTGTTTTTGTTTTTTTAATGGCTCTTTCCAAAGAATGTGCTGAAGCTTGACCTCAGTGGTCATCCACAGTTTCCAGGGGCAATGTCTGCTTCTGCTCTGACGTCCTTTCATTTATTATCTTTGCAAATTTCAAAACTGATAATTAGTTAAAGAATAGTAACAGTCAAATCTTAACTGTAGTAACTACAAATCTGGGCAAATGCCATAGGAAATTACAAACAAAAAAACAGCAGGCAAAATTGAGGCCTGTAGTTTAAAAATCCATTTTGTTGTTCCAACATCTTAGCAACTGAGTTTGTTTTACCACACAAACAGGCCAGTGGCAAAGATATAATCATTATAGAAAAAAAAGGGGGCAACATCAGTAAACCTGCTAGTTTAGCAGCCTAAGACTAAACTAGTTTATTTGGACTAAACTTGGTTAAGACCAGAATCAGCCATTTGGACGTGCAATTAGACTTTTGGGGTAAAGTAAGAAAGGAAAACAAGAAAAAAAACCACACATAAAATTAGGAAAAACTACTGTAACAGGCGTAAAAAAAATCAAGCAGCAGTGACTGTACGCCAGCACAGGCCAGGTGGTGAGATAGTCTACTCACTTTTATGTTTCATGTGAGTGAAAATTCAAATTTGATGTTTCTGAATCTTAATGAGCTGAATTTGTTGGAAAAATCTAATCTTTATGGAGAGAAAAACATTAACACCAGTTAAATTATTTATTAATTATTTTATTAAATAGCAGTAGAATATAAAGAACACATTTTGTCTATAAGTATTTCCACTGATATATAATTTTTTGACCTGCAATCAGCCATACTAGTTGCATAATTTGGCAAAGAGCCTTTAACTTTTTCTCGGCTTCACTCTGACCATGTAATTGCTGTGCTCTGCCTTACATCAGTTAAGCCCCTTTATTTATTTATTTAGAGAACCACATCTGTGTAAACTGTTTTCATTGAGAGAAAAAAAAACAGAAAGTTTGTGCGTGTGTGTGTTTGTGTGTGTTCAGGTACATTTGTGACAGTTCTTTAGAGTTTGCAGAAGTATGCTGCGTGAGTCTGCACATCAGTAAACAGTTAAGCTTTTGTTGATGTCTGGTCCATCAATCAGCATGCTTTTAGCCCCAGGGAACATGTATAAGTAAATCATGGGCCTCCCACCATATGGTACTACTTACACATTCCAGTCCCTGCAACAGTTTCCCTACATTCTTGCGCTGACCACCACTTAAGGAAATGCGTCCATTTAAAACCACAACATAGTCACTCATTTTTCTGAGGGTAGCTTTTAGAAAAAAAAATTATGCAACCATTGTTACTGTTGTTGATAAGCTATGAGTGTGCTGCACAAGAGGAATTTAGTGTTTGCCTTTATAACCAATCTGTGATTAATACATCAGTTATCTGGTATTAATTCCATGTTTCCATGTTAACCTGTATGAGCAGTCAGTAATGACTTATACCAAAGCCAACCAGTGTAACAATACATGTCTATAGCTCCACATCAGTGTGTGGTATCTAGACAAAAGATAATTGTTCATAGGCTTATTGCGCTGAATGGTACATTGACTTGCTAATAAAGAAATACAATACAATGAAGCAATAATGTGAGATTGAATTTTTATTGAGCCAGTAATGTGAAATTCTTTTACTCACTGAACTCAGGATAAAAAATGTAAAAAAGCTCAAGTCATCTAAATGCTCACAGAAACAAAATCCTTTATTTACAAACTGAAAGTAAAATTAAAATCAAGTCAATGTGGCCATTGCTGACCTTCGGTGAAACTGCTTTTCACAATAGCAACAGAAAAAGAAAACCCTGAGGGCCCATCCACAAGCTTCATAGGCTTTGATTTTGAATGAGAGAAACCCCCCATACAGCTAAACAATTATCCAACAAAAGGTAAATGAAAGCTCACCTTGGAGACACACCCAACCAGCAGCCATATCAATAGAATTAAGGGCATCTCATTTACAAGTGAAGCTTACTGTTTGTGGTCACACTATCCCACTTCACCACTTTCACTCTGCCCCGGAAGTTCACAGTTTTAAATCATGACTCCAGTGATCCTTCTACATGTTGTCTGTTGCACGGCAGAATAAATGCTCACAGAAAGCTGCCCTACTGGCTCTTCTTGATTCCTGCGGTGACTCTGGCAGTGTAGCTCAACCTACAGTACGCTGAGTGTTCGCAGGGAACAAAATGTCAAAAAGAAGCTGACAACGGGAATCTGTGATTGTGTTCTAAGATTAGAAGCAATCTTTAAGAAGAGTGGCTACAGGTAAAATAAGTTTTTTATACTTTTTTTGTTGTGTCTTTCTTTCACACTATGCATCTTATTGTTCTCCATTTCTCTTCAGCCTGAATGTGTCTCCCACACATTTCCAACCGTTGCTTACTACCTCTTTTGTTTTCTATCAGAGGTGTGTCAGTCCCTCTCCCTCTGTTTTCAGTCCAGAGGGACGAGGGGGAGCTGAACATATGTGTTTGTAATTGACCTTCTGATAAAGCGGGCTGTTTCCTGTGTACTGCGGGGCTAGTGAGTGGGTAGTGATTTCAGACGTAGTCTGAGAGCAGAGGCTCCTCCTGTTAGCATCTCAGATGATGTGTGAATAGAAACAGGGCAAGTATGCAACACATCAGCGTCACACTACACTTTTATTCTGAGTAATACAAACCACAACCAAGAGAAGAAGAAGAGGCCTGACCGAGGACTGACTGTGAGAAACACAACTTTTATCTCTGTCATTTCTATCCAAGGATGGACAAGGGTGATAAGAAGACACAGACCTTTGTGTCCACTTTCCGTCTGGCACTCAAGCCTAAACCCAGACCTTTCTGTGAGGGGAAGACAAAAAAAGAGAATGGACTGGAGACCACTAACATGAATTCAGTAGGAAACAACAAACTGGGAGTTTCATCTGCAACAGGTAAAAACACTTGAAACCTTGACTTGAAACCAGACTAATTCAACTATTTTTCATGTGACAGTTTTAATTAATAATGTTAATGAACTGGGCGCACTCTTTAATATCAAAATATAATCGGAAAGTGTTCATAATATTTACCACAGCTACACTCTATTGAGAACCTCAGTCCACTGCAGCCCCTGCAGGCACCTCATGTTTTAATTTGTTAAACTTGAACCTTTTGCATGAGGGCATTTCAAAGGAGGAAGACCAGGACTGCCGGAATCTGTTAGATTACATATGTATGAGGAGGTTAGCCCCCCTGAGGCTAATTCGCTACCGAAAATAATAACCAAAGGTGCAGCTTCATAAATAACAAGATTATTATGAAATGTGTTGTTTTGTAGTTATTGTGATAGTGTAATGGTCAGAGTTGTCCTTAAGCAGTTGTACTCTGAGTGTAAAGGAGTGACATGTAACTTGCCCCCCACCTTGTTCCCCCAAATGTACACAAACACACATGCACACACACGCGCGCACACACACACACACACACACACACACACACACACGCACAACATTCCACCATCCACTGGTGAGCGCCCACTTTTCATCCTTCCAGACATTCCAACACCAAAATACACATGTGCAAACACACATGTGGTGGGAAAATCTTTTAAACACCCCATCAAATTCCCCACACTTTCACATACAACTATACTCCCACAGGTACCTAATGAACTGAAACAGACAAATATCAAACGTCCATATTAGTGCACAGTTTTCTATTTTAATTTTCTGACTGTATTAACATTTGCAAATACCAGACAGCAACCACCATTAAGTCCCTTCTTTGAAAGATTAGCTCAAATTGTTTTCCTGGTTATAGTCACCAATCCTGATTGGTCAGTGATAGGGGACACGCCAGTGTATACAGTTTGAAGTCCAGTGAAGCATGTCTGAAAACAAAATCCATTCCTCTTCTAATTTTTGTTAAGATGCCAGACAGACACAAGTTCAAGCCGTGGCACCACCTCACTTCAAAGAGCTGCTCCAGGACTGCACAATCTGTGAGGGAAGCGATGCTACGTTTCAAGGTGTTATCACAGGAAGTCGGCCTCTGAGCATTTCCTGGCTACACAATGGTATGTGACTAATTGCCATACCTTGAAAATGCCTTTACAAGCAAAGAAATGACGCTAGAAAACGTCAACCAAAGCTTGTGTGTAGGGGTTCAAACCACAATATCCTAAATTTAAAAGGATTTTAATGTGGATCAGCTACAGTGTGAATATGTTTGACCACTGTTATTTTGTCATTTAGGTAAGAAATTGGCCTCAGGTCATACTTCCTTCAAAAATGGAGTTGCCCTTCTGGCTCTGATTCAGTGTTCACAAGGAAATGCTGGGACGTATACCTGCACAGTCGAGAACACAGCTGGAAAACAGTCAAGCAGTGCTGTGTTACGTGTCACAGGTACAGCAGAAGAAACGTGTCTCACAAACATGAAGCATAGTCTAACTTACCCTTAAACGAACCACACTGAATTGATCTGTGTACAGTAAACCTGTTTCACTCTGTTTGCAAAGGAGCAGCAACAAAGGAAATCCCCAGAACAAGCAACCATGAGAAGCACACTGAGGTCACATTCAAGGTTGCGTCAAGTGAAAATACTCAATTGTCCCCAGCTTCTAAAGGGAAAAGCCAACACAGAGAAGAAAAGAACAAAGGTAGATTAATAACTTAAGCTTTAGAAAAAAATCTTTGTATTGTTACACACCCATAAACTCTCCCTTCTCTCCGCTTTTCTTCTTACATTTGTTTCTATAGAAAAAATACGAATTGTGTTTGCGTAGCAACAAGTAAGATTGGGAATTACATGTGTTTTCTTTTTGTTAATAAAATTTTGTTTTTAAATTTCATTCATTTCTGTTGAGGTCTACCCTCAAAAATGTTTTTGGTTGCATCAACTACCTGCTCATTTGATTGACTACCTGTTGATTGAAGTATTTTTACCACTGCAACCAAACTTGACTGCTCACATGTGATTGGTTAGAAACTTCTTAAATACCCCTATCATAGCACACACCTGTAAATCCACCTACCTCTTCAGTCTCCACAGATATCAGAGATAACAACCTTCAAACAAAAGTCTCCTCTAGCAAAGGTAAGTAGAGGACAACACATCAAGCTAGCCACTGAATTAAGTAAAACTTTAATGGATTTTGCCATGTTTTATTGATTTTCAGTTTCAAGCACTTTTCTCAGAATGAACTCTTGAAAGCACACAATCTGTGCCTCTCCTCAGGACCCCCTGTGGAGTTTATAGACCCACCAGAGCAGCTGGAGGTTCGAGTAGGAGAGCAGGCCCGGCTACACTGTGAGTTCAGGAGCAGCTCTACCCCTGTGGCCTGCTGCTGGATTTACAACAGAGACAAAGTAAGAAAGTTACACTCCCAGTGGCTGTTAGTATTGATTGGTTTGTTGATATTCTGGCTTTGAAACCCTGTTATCTTCTATTCTTCTTCCTGTTCAGGCGATAGTAGGAGGTCCACGGATATCTGTCAAGAGTAGTAAGATCCAGAGCAGTGTGGAGATCTCTAAGGCCTGTCCAGAAGACACAGGCTCTTACACTCTCATAGTACGTAACCGAAAAGGCACCGCGCAGCATACAGTGTCCCTCAATGTCATAGGTGAGACCCCACTTTTGTCTACAGTTTTGTATTTACAGTAGATATTCTGTGTTCTCAGTGATTTAAGATGATGCAGCACTAGTATTTGTTGCTCCCTGAATGCATGCACAGGTACTGGACATTAAGAAAAAAAAAGTGTTTATGTTGATATTTCTTGTTGCACACATAAAAAAAATATCTGACACTGAAAGAAAAGAAAAGAGAAACATAGACTACAATATAAACATTTAAAACCATGCATGTATTCAATATTAGCAATCCAAAAAGATAATGAATAATAAATAGTATTTTTAAAAAGAAAACTTCAAATTAAACCTATCACTGTCTCATATGCATCTGTTGTCTAGCGTCTTTGTGTAGGAATTAAAATACTTTGTTCCTGAATTTCTCCTCAGGCCGACCTGATCCACCCGCCTCCCAGCCTGTCATTTCCAAGCTGTCCACTCAGTCCCTGGTCCTGTCCTGGACTGGCCCGAGCTACGACGGAGGCACAGCTGTGTTGGGTTACATTGTGGAGGTCAGAGAGGAGGCCCCTCACAAGCCAGGGTGCTGGACTGAAATATCAAGCCTTTGTAAAAACACATCCTACCACGTCCGCTCGGGCCTGGAGCCTCTGGGTCAGTACCGCTTCCGTGTCAGAGCCTACAACTCAGCAGGAGTCAGCGAACCAAGCCAGGAGTCTCTCTGCATCAAGATGGCAACTGCGAGTGAGTGATATGTTGGATTTGTAAAATGTTTGAAATGAGGACCGGAGACAGAATGCCATTTTATTCTTTAGATTTTCTAGATTTAATTTTGAAATATCTGTCACGAGAAATTTGTTGATTTGTTGTCTCCTTTTATTTTGTGTCTCAAGAGGAAAAGAAGAAGGAAGAGCCTGAGGAGTACGTCACAGTGACTACTGACACGAAACACAAGATCGCGGACCACTACAATGTGCATGAAAAGCTGGGAGTGTAAGAATAAATTCTTTGTATTTGAAACAAACTGTAAATATGCTTAAACTTGCCAGATCCTGTAAATTGTCATTAAGTAGATTGAAAACTGACTGTCCAGCACTTAGATGAAGTTGTAATGTCCCTTATCTACTATGGTTAAAAAAAAAAAAATCTAGTGGGAAGTTTGGCCAGGTGTTCCGGTTGTCCCACAAAGAGACGGGCCACGTGTGTGCGGGGAAATTCTACCGAGCCCGGACCTCCAAGGAAAAGATGGAGGCCCGCAAGGAAATTGAGTTGATGAAATGTCTCCACCACCCAAAACTGGTCCAGTGTTTGGCTGCCTACGACACGCGCTCAGAGATGGTCATGGTCATGGAGTAGTAAGTAACTGGGAGGGCAAATATGATGTTGATCTGGGTCTCTGGGAGGCAGACACGTGGAAATACTAGTGGTTGCCATGGTGTTTTTAGGTGGACACTAGGTGTTCACAACAAGAAGTACAGTACTTGAGGACCTGAGTGGTGTTATCCCTCTGCCCAGTATTGCAGGTGGAGAGCTCTTTGAACGCATCGTGGATGACAACTTTGAGCACACAGAGCCCACCAGTGCCCGCTACATGCAGCAGATCCTGGAGGGCATGCAGTACGTCCACAAGCAGAACGTCGTCCACCTTGACCTCAAGCCAGAGAACATCGTCTGTGTGGACACCACCGGTACACAAATCAAGATCATTGACTTTGGCTTGGCGAGTAAACTGGGTGAGTTTGATGGATTCTAATAATAAACTCACTGGGATCTTATGTCTTTTTAAGGTAAATCTGAAGCAAAGATGATAATCGAGTAATTCTCTGGAAAATAGCAGAGTTTCTTTCTATGTTTTCTTTTTTCTTTTTTTACTTTTGCAGTTGCTCACAAGGGACAATACTATACCCTAGAAAACGAATGTGTATTTTAGTGAAGGACTCCATACAGGATAAGCAAAAGATCCTTATTAGGCCTGTCTGAATACAAACAAGGGCTGGCAATGCTTCCTGTTGTGGTTTGTATGATTACATAAAGATTATTGATCATAAAAAACACTTCATCAAGTTTAACTGACACAAATGTATATTTGTATTTTGCCAACCGCTCAGTTTAACATATTTTTATCCTGACAAAAGAGCAAGGTCAACACAGGATAACTCATTTTAATGGATGCCAAAAATAACCAAAGATAGGATCAAGGAATGTTCTCTAAATTCCTAGATGTCTACCAATGCTCATTATGTCTTGACAACTCTTTAAATAGCCAGCTATATCACTATTACCTTAACTGAATAAATGCAGTAAAGCATGTGAAGCCAGTTCAGGCAGAAAATTTGGTGACACTCCACATGCAGCAGCTCCGGACTGGGTGGTCTATTTAGAGATGACTGGGGCCATCTGTAAATAGGTTAATACAAACAAGCAAATGCAAAACATTCGGGGTGACATTTTGAATATCTGGGTGTGTTGTACTCTTCTACAGAGGATGGTAAACCTCTGATGGTGATGCACGGCACGCCTGAGTTTGTGGCCCCTGAGGTGATCAACTATGAGCCTGTGGGCCTGGAGACTGACATGTGGAGCATTGGAGTCATCTGCTTCATCTTGTAAGTTAAACTGTGGTGGTAATGGTGACAGCTAACAACATGCTCTATAGTGGAGGAGGTGGATTATTTTGTGATTTCATGTTAACATAAAATGTGGGGACAGAAAAAAACTACTTTATTTAACCTTTTGCCTTAATATGTCAGCTATGGCAATGTCATGTCAGAGTAGTTACAAGTAACAGGAATATGTTACCCACTGAATTCCTTAATACAAAATTCAGTGAGGTACATAACTAAAATCTACTCAACCCTTCTTCTCAAGTAACTCTACAAATGCAGATTTGGTGCCATCTCCTGGTGACTTCCTGGCATTTCCACATTTCCCCCCATAACTGCCTTAGCACTGCAGTCCTTTCAGTGCATATAGTTTCAACCAAACTCAGCAGTAACATGACATAAAGACAATGTTTAATTCAAAACGTTGCATTTATCTCTTATCTCTATAACATCTTTATGTGCTGAAACACAGTGAAGCTTCCTCAGAAAGGTTTTTCTTTCTTTCTTTATTTTGATCTTGTGCATATGATTTCTTTGTGTCTTAGGCTCAGTGGAGAATCCCCCTTCCAGGGGAACAGCGATGCTGAGACTTTAGCTCTTGTGACTAAAGCTCAGTACGAGTTTGACCAGGAAAGTTTTGAGGACATCTCTGATGAAGCTAAAGACTTCATCTGCTCTATGCTGAAAAAAGACCGGAGGTTGGTCTGTTTTCTTTATAACGTATGGAAGTACCTCTTTGTAATAGAATTAGAAAGTTTCAAGTTCATTACCTTCTCTCATTCCTTGTGACATTTTCTACTAGTACAAATCATTTACTAAACTCTTAATAGGAGTTACAGAGTCAAGGTCTTATTTGTGCAGTGGATAATCCATAGCTTCAAGACAGTAAACTCAGGAGACTGGCAGTATTTGACACACTCTGCTTCCTCCCTCTGTACACTTGCACTGTAGATGCAGGTTGTCATGTACCGAGGCCCTCGCCCACCCTTGGATGGCCTCTTTTACACCTCTGACCCGCAGACCCACTAAGTCACTTAAAAAGGATAAGATGAGACACTTCTTGGCCAAGCGCAAATGGAAGGTAAGGCAAACGAAAAATGACTTCAATGCTTTTCGCCCAGCACTGGACAGATGTACAATTTTCTTATCAGGGCTTCCATATGATGACCTTTTGTCATCCGATGCTATTTGTCCTTTAAACTTGTAGAAAACTGGCAAGGCTGTTTTGGCCCTGAAGCGAATGGCTAACCTCTCCAACAGGCCAGACTCTCCTGGCAGCTCCTCAGAGGGTAAGACAGATAAAGAGACAAACAGGCACACACACACACACACACACACACACACACACACACACACACACACACACACACACACACACACACACGCACACACCCTCCTATGTCCTAGAGCTACATACATGTGGCAGATGACTCACAGTTTCAGATTGTCACTTCAAGTTTACCCTTTTGTGATCAGTAAAGCCTTGTTTCTGTTTTATTCATCATCATCATCATCATCATCATCATCCTCCCTCTCATCCAGAGCCAGTCTGGAGCCACGAGGCAGAGGAGGCCATCCAGTCTCTGGATAAGCAGCTTCAGAGTGAACCTTGCTTCCAGCAGGCCCTGAAGGACACCACCCTTCCTAAAGGAGCAACTGCTCAGCTAAGATGCCTCGTCAATGGTAGAGTGACAAAGCTGTGATGTACTTCATTAAATAATGCCCTGCCACATTCTATGAGTGCCAAGGGCAACAAAAAAAAAAAGAGAGAAAGACAATGCTGTCTGAAATGCTTTGATTGCCATAGAATGAGACCTGAACTGCCTAAAGTTGGTTTATTGGATCATTTAACGTTCAGAGGCCTATATTATATTCTTGATTCTGCAGTAATGTCTAATTTTCTCATTCTTAGGTTACCCACAGCCGAACGTCAAGTGGCTTCAAAATAAGAAGCCGGTGCCTGAATCAAGCAGAGTGACCATGGAGCAAAATGAAGACGGGCTCTGTTCTCTGGTCCTGGCTGATCTGAAACCTTCTGACTCTGGGGTTTATGTGTGCTGGGCCAGTAACAAGCTCGGGGAAGCAAGGTGCTCTGCCAAACTGAAAGTGGAGATGTGACCGAGAAGAAAACCAGGGGATGCACCTCACTTTAAGATTTCCTTGGCTTGGAGTAGAATCCTTCACGGATGGACCGTTGCCACTGCCACACAACAAATGGCTGTGTTGTGATCCTCAACCATCAAGGGGATAATGATATTTGAACACACATACCCAGAGTCCTTGGTTTCACATGCCACCAGTTACAAGCGCACTTACTTGTCTGGTCTGTTTTTCTTCAATCTGTGTTTCTGATGTTCAGCTACTGGTGCACAATAGTAAGTTTTACTGAAGTAAGGTCACATCATTCTGCTGCTGCTGAGCTCAGCAGCTTTCACACTGCGTGTCACGTGAAAATTGTACATTTTGCACATTTAAATATTGTTGAAGTGTAAATGATTTAAAGGCATTAAAATTAAAAACTACTTGGTTGAAAGTGAATGTCTTCAAATAATTATTGAAAGGCATTCTTTTTTTTTAACCAAACCTTAAAATTAATAAGAAAAAAACTCATGGTTGAAAACATTTAATTTATTGTTCTGTGCCAATTTATAAAGCGTTCCACTGAGTTTGCAGGTCACAAACAAGACAATGAAATTAAAGACTTGAATTCTCACAAACTGTAAAACCAGCTGAAATTCCATTGGACAAGCCTTTACTATTGAAAGTATGACTGAAAAAATAAGCAGTATTTTATTCTTACGTAAACACTGATTTACCCTTTTATTGTGGGATATGACAATATTACATTTACCATCATGACTTTAGTATTCACTCTGCTGCTGCCTTTGGCTTTTTGAGGTTCTTTTGGAGACATTACGCTTCAGATGTTCTGGAGAGCTGGTGTAGAAGGTTGATCGTGTGACAACTGGCTCTTATAAGACAAAACACCAGGCAGCTTGGGCATTTTATAGGATTGCAATTTAAACATTTTCAGTGGATTTAATTTAAACATGACTACTTTCATTTCAATGGCGATTTTAAGAAGTCATCTATATTGTCTACTGGCCAAATTAACTAACTTAGTACTCTACATTTTGCCTAAATATGTATTTTAGCTGCTTTGCTTTAATTGTTAATGTACTGATCCATTCAGTTTCACAATCCGTTTCATTGCCCTGCATATATATTTAAATGCATTAAGTGTGACAACTACACTGAAGCCACAAACATAAATACATCATTTAATTCTACTTTTCCCTTACCATTAGTTGCTTTTCTAAGATACATTCATATTAATAACACTTAGAAGCCATGAAAAGAGGACAGAACTTTTTAAAGTGTCATCAGCTGAGAAGGTGCCTAAAATCTTGGATTTGCAGAGAAGTTTGGTCTTGAATTATTTCGGACTGCTGAATGTATCCATTCAAAGGCAAGCCATTGAGGAAAAAAACTACTTTGGATTAAAACAGTCCTACAGTTCTTAGGAAACACTTTATTGATCCCAAATAGCACAATCATTCTGCATTTGGGATCAGTTTCCCTTTTCCTCAACCATCCATCTTTCAACTAAGCATCTTTAAAATAAAACCAGAGTTTAAAAACCTGCTGAAAGTCAATCAGGCACTGAGTCTTGGTCAAAGATGTTGTTTGGCTAGCTGCAAAAGCACAGTGGCCATTCTCAGCTCTTTCTAAGGCAGCATTTCGTGATGCGGATCAGAGGTTTGTGTGCACACATTCCTGGGCTGGATACATGCTTGGGTCACAATTATGATGCCGTAGTGACCCACACACATTCCTACTATCCGTCCTGCGTCTGTAGGATTCTCTCCTGAAGGAGATTCCAAGCTTTCAATACCTTTTAAGTACAAAAACAATGAAAATGAAAAAAATATGACAAAAATACAGTTTTCTTATTTTCTAGACTCAAATTATTTAATGTCACACAGATATATGGAAACTACGCTGATGGTGTGATGTGTGTCTGACCTGTTTTCGAGTGACTTCTGGTTCCCACAGTGTGCTGAGCACTACGTTGGCGTGTTCAACCTGTTTGGCGTTAGACCACTGGCTCTGCAGCCTGCGCAGGGCATCATCTGTGGTCACACCGTCTCGCTCCGTTATCCTTAACACCGCCTAGGGGTGGGGGAACAAGGGGAGGCAGGGAGGTCAGGGTCACAAGGTGTTTCCGTCCCATGTTTGCTCAACTGCCTCATAAAAAGACTGATTTTACATTCTGTGAAGGGATATGTGAAGCAGTTGTGACTCCATCTGTGTCACTCCCCAAAAATATTACCTCCTCCTCTGGGATGATGGTAACCCAGACCTCATGGACCATGTCTGTCCATCCAGCCTCCAGAAGAACCGCTGCATCCACCACACAAACCTGTTTACCTGCAAAGAAAAAAGCTTAACATGAACGCCAGGTAAATCTCTGAATGAGAAGGGATTGAGTTTTTTAGACTTTTTTTATATGCTGTTTTATATATGGTCCAAAACTAGAACTACAGTACTAAGATTAATATGTTCTTTTATTAAAAATGTTCATACAATACCTTCCTCTCTGGCTTGGCTGATTGTGTTCTCCACCAGAAGTGCTATCTCAGGCCACACAATATTTGTTAGAGCTTTTAACTGCTCCTGCAAGAAAAACAGCATCTTTGGGAAACTGTTGATACATCATGGTGTGATGTGACGTATCGTTTGCAATGTTGTAAAATACCAAAACATTATTCATACTTATCACATTACCTGCTTTCCAAAAACTTTCCTTCCTAACGCACGTCTGTTTATAGTTTTGTCTTCATTCAGTACATCTAAAAGCAAAAAGAGCTAATTTGTCATTTCATCGAAATGAATTAGATTTCATTCAGCATAAAGGGCAATTTTATTCTAAAGCTAAAAGCCAGAAGCCCAACCATCAATTTTCAGCCAAAAACAATGATTATTTTCTCACCTGACCCAAATTCTTCAAGCACTCTGTGATAAGCTGCTCTGCCCGGCTCATACACCTCATGTCCCAGTTTGTCGCAGTCAATCCGGACTGCACCCAAAGCCTCCAGCTGCCTGGCGATGGAGCTCTTTCCACTGCCGCTGCCTCCTGTCAGGCCAATGACATATGGAAGTGGAGGGAGATGGGATGTGTTCTACAAACAGAAAAAAACATGTAGTAAACCTTTTGATTTTCATATGGAGGAACACCAACAAATACCACAGCACTAAATGTGAGGCAATCAATAATCAGAAGATAGAGGTGATGGTAGACTGATTAATCTGTCCACTCTCAACACACATAACTCTACCTCTTTTCATTAAGTAGGTGTTATGTTACATAACAGTTAAAAAAAACATTGTACTTTGGCATAAGCTGGAAAGAAAAACAGTTATTTTTCACCTGGATAAGACAGTTCCTCTAAAAGCAGTTAAACATTAAAGTTTCCAAAGACAGATCTGTGTGTTTGACCCTTGTTACAAAATGTTCAGCTGAGATTTTTGTTGTATGAAAACTCTATTCCACGCCTCCTCAAATGCTGCGAGAAAACATCCAGCCGAGTTAAATGTTTATCCCCAGTGAGTTAATGAAAATCAAATGTGAGTTAGAGCACAGTTTACTTTCTCATAACTAGAAGGCATGCAGAAGTTTAAAACACAAAATAACTCCACTCGGATGCTGATGGAAACTGTCAGATGTTTTTTACAGGTCTACAATTCATCTTTAAAAACTTTTTTTTTTACCCCATTATCCTGCACTGAAATCTCTATTCAAAATGTGAACATTTTTTAAACAGGACCTACTTTAGGCGGGGTAAGAAGGGTGCCCAGGAGTCGAGAGCGTAGACTAGAGGAGCTGATCTTCTCCTCCTCTGTCTCAGTGTGGTGGGCATCTTTAAGCAACTGGATCTCATGAAGAACAAGAACTGGAAGGCCCTAGTTTTTGTCCAAGCAGAAAAAGAACCAAAGTGCTTCATGTGCAGTGCTTACATTATGTAATATTTAAATCTCAAAGGCAATGGCAAAGGCCTATTTTATACAAACTGTTAATTTAATAACTTACATTCTCAATGCGTTTCTTGTTCACAGCCTCGCCTCCCTTTCTGGTCTCCTCGCTAAACACAATGCACTGCAGCAGGGGGTCAACCACAGACGCTCCGAAGGGGTCGTGAAGGGGCACGATTTCCACCTGCAGTGATGGTTTGATGTCTTGCAGGAACTCGAGTAGTCTCTGTACCCGCAGAGAGTAGGGCTCGATCAGCTCCTTTAGCACTTTTTCTGAGGACAGGAAGAAAAGTTGGGGGGCGGGGCATGTGACATAATATGTCATATTATGACACATTAGCCTCTGAAACATTAGGAATGCACATTCCTCAGCGGAAATACTGAAAATAATCTACTCACTTTTCAGCATTGCTTGGTCACACACACCAATAAGGAACCTTCTATTGGCTAGCAGGCATGAGATGTTGAGCAGCGTCTTGTGGGCCCCATGGAGCCGGTCAAACGTCCCCCCTACCACCACATCACTGTACGTTTCCAGAGGTTCTGCCTTTTCTTCAGGTTTTTTCAGCCCTTCCTCTTTCTCCTGCAGCCTCATTAGCTGTGGGTGAAGCAGCACTGAGTGCAGGCTGGGACTGCAGACGTAGCAGTGGCCAGTGTACTTCTGCAGACACTGGGTGACCTGATGGGACTGATCTGGGTCCTGCACAGCAAAGTCTGTTAGCACCACCTCTGGGGAGTGAGACAGTGGCTGTGGAGTAGGGAAGGGGCAGTTTGGAATCCCGCTGCAAACAGCTGACTGAGCGCGGACATTGGTAAGCAAAACCCGAATATCCAGGTGGCTGCATATATCCGCTGCATTGCTGTAAAGGCGGGAAATTAGCGTTGACAGGTCCACTGCTGGTGGAATAAAAACTGGTCGAGGCTGGCTCCCACTTCCCAGGTTCAGCCCCGGGTGGAGGTGGACGTACAGCGTGCGCTCTACAAGCTGAGAAGCTGAGCTGAGCACTGGAGCGATGCGCAGGGGGAGAGTGTGGAGAGGAGACGTCAGCACAAGGATGCCTGTGCTGAACATGGACATGTTACTGGCTGTTATCACAGGGAACACACAGCCGACACAGTATCTGAGAGGTTCCTGTTCGGGGATGGGAAAACACTGAAGGGGATGAAAGAAAAAGACAAGTCAAACAATATGGCCACTGTATTTTACATCAGCTTATGTAGTAGGTTTTAGCATATTATTTTTACTATGCATAATATTATGCTTAACGTAAACTATGTTTATTCTGGTTGTAAGAACTATCCCCCCCTCAATGTGACAGGAGCAGTGAACATGCTAATGTTCAAGGAATTAAAGACAATATTATCAACATAGTTGCTCTGTGGGCCCTCCGCTGTGTTTACCTGTTGAACTGGGCTGCAAGAATGGAATTATTTACTGGCTCTGACAATTGCACGTCTGTTTAAAAAAAATGTTCCCTCCTGCTGATGTTGCAACTCATTGGTTGCAGAGTAACAAATAAACACTGTGGCTTTCCAACGTTGCACACTGTTGTCAGTGTTTAGGTGTAGCCATTCAACTATAATTTCTGCATTCAGATAAGTTCATTAAATTAAGCAGTGGAATCACAAGATTTTATTTTAGAGCAAAAATGCGTCGCACTACTCCTCCTCATCCTGCCCACAGGAAACCTGAGTGGACAGCCCCTGAACCTGATCGTGCTATTGGTTGCACTTACAGTCATTGACCAATCAAACAACAAATGCTTTGAGCGTGAAAACACCGTTTATAACAAGGGTCCTGAGCTGGAAGTAGTTCAGGGTTTAGCCACTAAGACTACCTGCTTTCGAGAGGACGACAGTTCACAGGACGTTTGACAGACATCAAAAATTAAGCAATGTCTCTCTTTTTTTTTTTTAGCCGTTAACAGTTTGAGCCGAGAGTAACTCAAAAGTCCAAGCTAGCTAGCTAAAGATTGTAGTACTGCCATCACATTGCCTGTAAAAACTAGCAATAAAAACAAACATTTTAAAGTGGTCCTGCAGGATCAAAAGGAGAATGCTGCAGTAAAGATGATGGTGTTATTTACGACCCTACAATGTCGGAGTTGTCGGTATATTATTTCAAACAACACT
Organism: Toxotes jaculatrix; assembly: GCF_017976425.1. Classification (NCBI taxonomy): domain Eukaryota; kingdom Metazoa; phylum Chordata; class Actinopteri; family Toxotidae; genus Toxotes; species Toxotes jaculatrix. The sequence goes on along the minus strand of NC_054414.1, from coordinate 13,053,660 downwards.
GGTGCGGCCCATGGACAGAGCAATTTTAAATCGTTCTTGACAATCTGGCAAATCTGCACCCTTTAGCATGAGCTTACCTGTATCAAGCAAATCTAAAGCGACGTGAACAACGGATGAATCGCGCAGTTTAGACGCAGACCTGACCGCATAACTACTGAAAAGATCGTCTTCCTGGTGATCTTGAACGAGAATCTGTCCTATCCAGTCCACTCCAGCCCGAGAACCCACTAGTGGAAGTCACTCTGACATGAACTGGGTTGGATAATCACGTGATAATTTTACCTGAATCCTGATTGGTTGAGGGAAAAAAGCTGCGAAGTATGGGACATGTAGTCATGTCACACACACTGCTGTGTTTTTCCTAAATGTTTCATACAGCTCTCAAACATGTACTTTTATTTAGCATGTTTGCAGATAAATACAAAAGAGAAATACACTAGTTAAAGCAGTCAAAACTGTTATAAAGTAAACAAACAAACAAAAAAAAAGATATTCATGAAAATGTCCTTAAAACTAATTTCTAACTAATGCAGTGCAGAGGTTATATCCAATGGCCACTCAGCGTAGGCCTGAAAATCATCCCATTAGTCCACAAATCACAATTTCACAAAGACTGAGGCAAACAACAACTCTTGCGGAAGATTTTTTTTAATTTTCAATTTATACTTTGAGGCCAACAATTTGTTTTTACAAAAATAATAAAAAGAAATGAATCCATACTGTAGAAAGAGTTGCATGACGAAGCCCTGGGGTTAGCTGGGCAGAGGCATTGCATAATTAGCAAAAAAGGACATCAACCAGTAAACACAACATATTCAAGTAAAAAGTCATGTAATCACAATGACGTCACATTAAAGCCTGGTGGCAATTGTTGGAAATTAAGACTCTTGCTGGGTGTTACTTTTGGTCAGAGGAGTCAAACTGAACCCACGGGACCAGTCGTTCTCATGAACTCTGCAGTCCTCTTCAAGACATTAATTGACAGCAAAGTGCTCAGTAAGATTTAGAAGACTACATTGCCTTTAAAAAAATTCAAGTTGGTACTGAAACGTGAGAAATTTTAGTCAAGGTATGAAATTCTTGATGGTGAGCCTGCAGCATCAGGCATGACATCTTCAGTGGATGTAACTTTATGACACTTTCTGTTCAGTTTAACTCCCCGGCTCTACATAAAGCCAGTTGAAATATATTAATTTACTTTCTTTTCGCTGGTGCTATCACTGGCAGCTGTGTCATAATGGCACTTCTCCACACATCGCCTTGGAAACCACCCCCTTACACGCTCTCCCACTGAAAGCCAAAACAGAAAGAAAGGACCCTGTTAACATGAATTTTAAAACATAATTCAAACAACAGCAAAAGCATATGTCGTTTTCATTTTTACCTTTGATTTGCTCCTCGCTCAGAATTTTGTCTCCATACATCCACCATCTAAAGAGGAAGGAACACTGATTAGCATAACTCACACGGACAAAAACAACATAGTTTTGATCCATTACTCCTTGACAAACAACCATTATGAGCACCATTATATTGCTGTGTGGATAAACGTACTTGGTGCCCCGGGTGGCTAGGATAGTGTCCCCCTTGCTGAGGGGGATCCTGGGCTCCTCGGTGCAAGGGGTTCTGAAAAAGGTTTGGAGACCTTTGCTGAGAGGGCAGCAAGCTCCGTTATAGTCCTCCACTGCCCGGTACTGGACCTGCTGGTCGAGGTATACAGGATATCTGGTTATTCTACTGGTCTAACAACGAGTAAATTCAGACAAGATACAATGTGTGTGTTTATAAAGTCATGGTCCTTGATCTTGATGCATTAAAACCATCTGACAATCTGTGATATGTAATAGTGTTTTTCATCTTTTTGCAAACTGTAAGTGCAGCCAGTAGCTACTGTTTTGATGTTTCTACAGTGCAGGACAAGTGGCTTTTTCAATCTGTTTTCTTAGGTCTGAAGTAAACAATGACTGTTTAGCTTCCTTCCTGCTGTCTTATTATTCTGTTTTCAAGGTAGGTGTGGTGAAGCAAAGTGTTTCCTGAAGTTAAAAGATAATAATGATTGTGGTCCTCTGTGCTCAAATGAAAAATCCTGATTCAGACCATCATGTTACAATGCGGATTTGGCTGGTACTTACACTTCTCACTCGTTTATCAGCTTTCTGCTTCAGTTGCTCTATCTGTTTAAATAGGAACAACACAATTAAAGTCACTATTGTTTGACAATGCCACTTTTATCTCAGTTTAACATGAAATGTATTAGTAGGACTAATCATAGCAACTATTGGTCCAACAGCATTTCCCACAAATTCACAATAATTTATTTTTTAACCTTAAAATATATTCCACTATTCACATGAGAAGAGTAACAGACAAGATAAAAACAGCGGTTTGAGCATTTCCAAACTCAGCAAATAAAACTGAACCTACTGTTAAGGTGTGCTGGTGACACTTGGGATGGACTGGCCATTCAATGCCGTCACCCTTAGGCGTCCCTGACCACGTGAACACTTGCTTGAAATTCAGCCAGCGGCTGCCGAGGTCATAAGGGAAGATGAACTCCTCCCCTGTTTGGTAGTGCTGTATTCTGTCTTTGGCCTAGTGGAAAAGACACGGGCAATGGAAGTGTGTGTATGTGTGTCATAGGGATCGGGTGGATGGGGTGGTGTTAAATTTCTGTAATCGCCGTACTATGTTGTACTGTCAGGTGATTCTGGAACTTGTGTGCCTTGATTATAAAAGTGACTTTAAACTTTACATTACTTATAAATCTTTCAATGAATAGAAAACCACTTTGACATCCTAGATTATTGTTTCTAGATTCAACAATAAAAAAAAACACATTACATTAACATCATGAAATTTCATCACAAAACAAAGTCACTGGAAATCAAAGAGACTTTCCAACCTTTTCCTCGATCCAGGACTCGATCGAGGTCTTATTTCGAATGATGACTTTCATCTGAAAAAGACAAACTGTTTTATTATCAGGGAAAACTTATATTTTCTTCAATCGTGTAAATTTAGATTTTGTCTGACTCTCACATGTATAAATCAATGGTTTTTTGGGCTATGTTCTACGTTTTTATTAATTTTTTTTGTTACAGTGTTTGCAAGTAAAGTTTTAGAACCATGCTTCATTTTTACATCTGATACACCACATTTAATTATGTGGTGTGGGAATTTTGAAATGCAGCAAATGACATCATCATATAAATGCCTGTCATAATGTGCTGATTATTTTTTCACCCAATGTTTTCCAAACTACTTTTGTTTTCTAGTGAAAACTGAGCAAGGTTAGTGATAAAATGATCATGTTAAATACCATTTTCTAAAGCCAACAGCTTGTGTGAATTGAAAACACCAGTGCAAGCCTTATGAAAAATTTACCTGTATGAAGAAAAGCATGCCAACAGCAATAGTAGTGCCCAGTGCCAAGCCTAAGGCAAAGAGTGTGGCAGCAAATGCGGGCACACTGAAGGGCATGAGGGGCTGGAATTGACGCACAGCACTCATGTCAATCTTCACTGTGCTCCAGCCAAATGATATCTGCAGTGAGGATAAAGAAAAGAGCTTGACATGTGTGCTAACTTCAGCATCAAATGATAAAACGAATGAGGCAACTCTGTCTGGAGGAAAGCTGTGGTGATAACAGGGCATCAAAAGCATGGCATAGTGGGGTTAGGAAACTACTGACCCTCTCATACAGCTGTGTGTACATGGTCATAATGAAGATGATGGCAGCATGTGAGCAGCCCAGAGGAGCCAGCAGCAGGAAGCTGGTGAAGTAGGCGTGGTTCAGGTGGCCACAGCAGTTGTTGATCCAGGGGCAGTGGTGGTCCATCTTCATCACACACCTGTGGGAGGGGAGGCAGAGGAGGAGAGGAGTGCTGGGGGAATTGACTGGTTGTTTGGGAGGACATAGAGTGACAAGTTCATCAGCAAGCCACACTACATCTTTTTTTTTCAGAATAAGAATACAGATAATGTAGCAGCTGATTGAGAGACAAAAATAGATTTAAATTACAGGCTTGGGTTATCCACATTACCTATTACCACTCCGTGTGTTTACAGCTCTTGTCTACTGCAATGTGCAGTGATTGGGACAATTCAAGTGTGAACTTCAAATGCCACAAAGACACTTTCCAGCACTGAATAAGCAGCGGAAGCATGCACTTCACAGCAGTAGGAAATGCATAAGCGTGAGCTAGCTTTAGTTTAGTGTGCTGGAAATAGCTCAGTTATTCGCTGTAGTGGCGCTCTTTTGTTTTCTTTTAGTCCTTCTCAAAGATGAGAGAAAACCTACTCTTACTTTGGTAATAAATGTAGCTACCTGTTACACTTGCGACAGTGGTGGGATCTTGGAGCCTTGTAACCTTGGCACACTCTGCAGTACTGCAGGTACTGGGCATCCTGTTGATTCTCCTGTTAAACAGATAAGTCAAAAGTGTGATGCTACTTTCCAATGATTCAATGGTTTTACTTTTCATTATATGGTACCAAACTGTACTTTACTGGTCTTTACACTATCTAAACAAACACCAGTGAAAAATGTAAAAGGGCTTTTTCCTTACTGGCTTCCAGCCAAGGGGAATGTACCCAGGTCCAACAAACATAGCATTGAAGTAGTTGTAGAGAATGAGGACAGTCCAGTTGATGAGCATGATGAAGTTAATGCTGCCTCCTGTACTGTCTAGTGGCCAGTACCAGATAATGGAGTCCAAAATAGCCATGGTGGAGCAAATAGCAATGACAGACAGGGCTATGACTGGACCCCAGTGACACAATCTCCGGACCTCATGGAGGTTCTCAAATGTCACAAAAGTTGACAGGAAGTTCATTTTTTCACCACAAAGTTAGTACTAATATTTTGGCTATTGAGTTCCTGAAATGTTTTGACCAAGCTCGAATATTGTGTTACTTTTTTCCTCTACTATCTTGCAAAGTCAGCGGTGCAGGCGATGCACATATTTTTTCTCGTCTTCTGAGTACCCGGCAGCTGGCCTGGTCATGAGTTACTGGGGCCCTTTGTGTCCCATTATTCCTTGGCCTGACAAAAAGCAGCATCCTCCCCGGCCGATCTTCGGAGCACACTATCCTTTTGACAAACTCAAATTCCCCATCTAATACAAAGAGAGAAAGAGAATAAATTTAAAGCATCACAACAACCAGTGCTGTTATTTTTGTAACAAACTGTATGTATTTAACTGTGAAATATTTTGCTACTGTAGATATGTTTGTTTGTTTCTTTAATATCAATAAATCCTAAAGCTTGACAGATAAACTATGATGAGCCTCCACTGTCTGCACAATTTATACACCAACTGTATATAATGTTCAGTTTTTGTTGGGACAGTTTCAGAGAGGTGTTGATTCAAGTTATTCTGAAATTATTATATCAGATGTACACAATATTTCTCACACTCTTGATTATATTACAATTTTGTGGTTCTTGACATTTGTTTTACAATTCACATCTTGGTCATCTCTGCCATACTGAAATACTGTAGATCAAGAACCTCCCTAAATGACTAATATTTTGCTTTTTAGGCAACCGCTTAGAATCAAGCACAATAAACGTGATAAATATATTACACACCACAGTGTATGGTGCTGCACATTACAACAGTTCTAGACGAGTGACTCACTGGATGTAAATCCCCAGTATTTGCTCAACAGCGACTTAAGTAATTAGCTTATGTCCCCAAGCAAGCTAATTCGCATCAAAAAGAGAGCACTGCAACATTAAGTGTAATCGTAAGCACTTCCCATCGCATTCACCAGACAGGCCAAGTGAGACCAATCTAGTGAAAGAAATCAAAAGATTAGTTCAAATAAGTTATTTTACCTTTGGCTAAAAATTGTGATTCATTTTAGAAGCTGTGCTAACAGCTAGCTGGTTAGCTAGCATGTTCGCCAGCTTGTTAAGACTAACGTACCAGGCTGGACCGGTGCCACAAGGTGCAACTGTTAATACTGCATATTAAAGATATAACAAATGCTGACTCGTAAACGTCAATGCACGGTTTTTATGAATGGAGAAAAAGCTGTCACTTTAAATGACCAACCTGGCCACTTCCTTGTTGTTTTTCTTCTATTTCTTCTGTGTGCAAAGGGGAACCTTTCTCATGGTGTGTCAGAAACAATTACCCTTAACCCACTTGCGCACATTTTAATTCAAGCAACTTATTTCTTAACGCTCACAGAACTGGGAAAATAATTTATCTATTCCAGTCCGGTAAAATGATAATAAAATAATAATAAACGTGAACGATATTTTCGATCCACTTGCTGAACCACTTTCAGTGTCGGAAAAAAAAAAAAAAATAAGAACAAAGTCTAGGTCCATGCCGAGCACATATTAGTGTGACTCAAGGAAGGGACTCCATCTGAGCCTTGTTGTTATTATTCTGAGCTAACTGTCAACCAGAAAGCCACCTGTTTTAAACTTAAACATCAACATGTCTTCCGACTTTGAAGCATACGAGCAGGACTTCGGAACCATTACAGCAGAAGTAACTAACAAAATTGGCAGAATTCCCAAACTAAGTGGAGGTAAGGCAACTATATTTATTAGCTGGAATCGATGAGCTGGAGCTAGCTATCAGTTAGCTGGCAAGCTAACGGTAGCAGGTATAGCTTACTTGTTGAGTTATCTCATCGCTGTACCATGTTATCTTCTGTTAAAAATGTCGCACTAAATGGTGAAGCAGCTATAGTGTTCTTATAGTACTTTATAAAAGAACCACATCCCCTGTTAGTGGCGTGGTTATTCGCTTGATATGTATTTAATTGACTCAGTGTGAAAATGGGAAGCACTGACTTTAGAAGCAAATAGCATGTTATAAATCTTAGTTACAGTTAATGTTATGTGAAACTAAACAGTTTATAATGAAAGGACACTATTGGAAAACTGGATTTTTGAATGATCCTGACAGCACAGCAGCCCATCCATAACAGCATTAGCTTATGCAGGGTAGTAAGTGTTGTCACCTTACAATAAGAGTTGTAGAGTAGGAGAGTAGGCTCTTTCCTGGCAGACAACTTGACATGCCAAAGCAGGAAAAACACAGGTGTAATTAATAACATCATATATGAGGACTGCCTTTCATCAAGGGCCTGGTACTGTGCATGTTTGTCTCACTGGGGCACCTAAATAGAACAGAGCCATCATAAATGTTAAGACAAGTAAGAAGGCCTGCTGGCATGTGGTTTCGCTTTAGCACTCTAGAGACGTGTGGATCAGGTGCTCTGGTCGTGATAAAACGGCTGTAGGTGTGAATAAGTTTGTTGTAAGACTGCTGTCTTCCCAGTGAATGTTTGAACAGGTTCCAACACCAGTGACTGTGAAGTTTAATATGCAGGTGTAAAAAAGAGATGGAAAGATGAATGACACTATCTACCAAATTTAATTTTCTTTATGTATTTTCAAGGGTTCAGATGAGAGTACCCATTCAGCCAAATCAATATCTGTTATTTCACACAAATGCATTGCAAACAATCTGTTATCACTATGTGAAATATGTCCTTATATTCACCATGTGAAACAATTCAAAATATTCTAAAATATTTGCAATATCACCATGTGCAATATGCCTGTTAAGATCACCACGTGAAACATCACATACAGGAAGTGACAGTGTGCCTATATTAGGCACCTAATTTTCTTAACTTTCTTAAGAATCTTCCAGTATTCTAAGTGCACTATCTTACTCTTCTTTTGTATTATTTATTTCTTGATTATTTTATTTTATTTCTTATTTTATCGTATTATTTTAACCTTAAGCTTGACTCTGGGGAGGGATGCACAAGAATTCCAATGCACATGTACTGCAGTGTATCTGTGCAAATGGCAAATAAAATTCTATTCTATTCTATTCTATTCATTGTTTTGGTGGTTTGGTGGACTTGTTTCTCGTACTCTGTTGATGGATTACACTCATGCAGCTGATATAGTTTCTGTACTCATATGGCTGGGTCTGGTATGCTCACATTGTAAATATTTTTTTTTCTGAGTGGCTGTCCAATATAGGCAGCTTGGTCACAGATATTTCAGGGCGTTTGATATGGTTTGCTACATTTATCAGAGTTCCTATACAGGCAAGAAAGACATTATAAGGGGGAGAGAACAGGGGATGACACTTGTATGGTTAATCAGTCTGATTTGAGCTTGTAACAAGATGACAGCTATTGAGTCCCACTCTGAATCTCTTGATTCCTAGAAAATCTATATTAATTTCAGATTGTGACATATGTACACATTGGGAAAAACCTTTTAACAACAATGTGTAATAATAAATAGGTGCAGCAGTGCACACATGCCAGCAAATTAAAGCAGATTTATGTGCAGGTGGCAGCAGGCACACCTTTATGTATAAAGGGCAAGAAAGATGTAAGATGCAAGCTTCTGTCTGCCACATAGCAAAAAGACTTTAGGTATGAGAAACATTTTCTTCTTGTCTTACTGTACTAAATTTTCAGTCCATCCAGCTAATAAGAAGATTAATATTTCAGACAGGCAGTTTATTACAGTAAGTATTTACATTATACAAAATGATTCTCAGGAGGGCTGATATATGGCTACACTACAGACTCACACAGTAACTTTCCTCAGTCAGCGTGTCTGGTAAAGCTGATGCACCTATTTTACCAGGTTTGTTTCTTGTCAAAATGTTTTCCTGTTATTCTAAAACATTATTTTTGATTAGGTTCTATTGTTGCTCATTCAGCTTGCTGGGATATGGGGTATGTTTACTGTAAGAGACTATATTCTCACATTCAAAGACTTGACTTGTTTTCCCCACTACATTTATAGAGCTGTTAAAAACAGGCATCGTCACTCAGCCATCATTGTGCCGGCATTCAGCTGTCCTTATTTACACTGATGAAACACTGTCTTACACACACATGAATTTGAGTTAGTATTATGTCACTGAATATCTATTTCGGTTGGAAGTGGAGCTAAAATAGTCAATAGTCATGTAAAAATAAAAAGTCATTGCTGGTTTTAATTCTGGTTTTAAACAGCTTTTCTTTTCTTTTAAGTCTAACTATAATTTTGCAGTGTGAATACACCGCTTATTTTTGAGATATCTGTAAGATATTAAGCATCAATATTATGCATATGAAAATATTGTATTTTCATGTGCAAAATATTGTAAAAGCAGTGGCTGTGGACAAAATTGTATTGTCTACAACTAGTTGACTGCTGCTCCCAGTTTAAACTGGTAGTTTTACTTTTGCTGGCTAAAACTGCTTCAAACCCCTACTTAGGATGTTTATCTTCTACTCTGGGCTCGTATTTGCTCATTGGTTTTTCAAAGGGCACTGCCTCTCACAAAACCTCGGCTGACTGAATATTTCTGGTTTGGAATTGGCGTCTTTGAAGAATCATGGCAGCCCATTCCACAGAGTAATTCCACATTGCTTCCTCTTGCCATCTGTTAACTGTGTCAGTGTAGGCCCATATGAATATGTACAAAGCCAGGAAACACATTGCAACCATAAGTAGTAGTTCTATGTTTTCTGCCACCAACAGAATAGTTTACAGTTGAATTTCAATTCCCTTCCCTCTCATTAAGGTTTTTCTTCTCGTCCTTTCTTAAGCCCCCTCTGGCTCTTCTTCCTGAAGTGGCTGAATTTTGCCCATGGTGTGACAGCACTCTATTTAATACGTTAATATAGCTCCAAACAAAGGGCTTTTGTCATTGCTGTTGTTGTATCTCTCTATTTCACATGTGCACAATTGCTGATAATGGCCGTGGCGTGTGGAAAAAATGTCCTTGACTGTCTTCATTCATGTAATAGTCAAATGAATATGTGTTTATATATTTATTTGTCACCATCCCCCAAAACCTAAGGTTCAAGGAACATTCGAATAAGAATGCAATGAAATATTAGGCCTTGTTCCATGAAACATGAATGCCATTTTTTTTCCACCTTTGAGTGTTCATGGCAAGAGATTGACTGTCAATCATTGTAACTCAAATGTGGAACATTTTTTAAGTTAAAAAAAAAAAATAAAAATTGCCAAGCCCTATTTCTTCATTATTTGCTATACCTCTGTGTACAAAAGTCCTCATCCGTCTGTCAGCAGGTTGTAGTCTTGGTAAAAATCCATACATATTTCACAGCACTCTGGCTTGGGCCTGAGTTTGAGCAAGGAAAGACCATCTCACCTTTCAGTGAATTGCCTCTGGCTGTTTACTGTGTAGGTTGTGAGGTTGGACATGGGTTTTAAAAATGAATTTTAGAACTGGCAAAAGGTAATGTTGGCCCATGGTGCCTGAGAAATGAAGATCTTAGCTCCGCTTTTTTATGAGATTGCAGTCCCACAACTGGTAGCATTGTGATTTGCTTTGGAGCTTTAAGTTTTGTTGACTTTACATATAAAATGCTGTTAATTATTTATCGGGTTAAAGAACTGTTAGGTTCTGCTCATGATAATTGATTTATTTAAAAATATAAAATATAAAATATTTTCATATCCATGTTTTATTTTAAATACATTCTCAGGTAAATTATTATTTTTCTAAATAAATATAAAATTGCACTAATTGAAATAAGAAATATTTGAATTGATCACTATTAAGATTTTCTGAGTGACTTTGTTTTTGAGAGAGAAAATGTAAGAGTACTCTCTTGTTTCACCTCTTTTCTGCTTGCATTGTGGAACACTGACATGCTGATATCCCAAAGACATGCCAAAACTGATTTCCTAAGATTGGCTGCCTGTTCAAAGACATTAAGTGCTTTCTTCAGTGTCTTTTTCTGCTGATCAGTGCTACCTGCTGAAATTGCATTTTTTTGGCAGACAGTAGTCACTTCTTGGTCTTTATTATGTTCTGAGATTTAAAGTTTCAGGTGTTCTTAAAACAGTGTTTTGTTTCAGTTTGCTGGACTTAAAGGACACTTGCAAGAAGAGGGCTTAGAGCAGAACTCAAGACCTCCATCTTTACTATTCATACATAAAGCTTTTCATATAATGTAAATTGTGATGATTTGGTAAAAGTGACGAGATCAACCTTGGTTTGTGACAAATAAAAAAACTAAAATGTGGGCATTTTCAAACTCTACAGTAGTCAGAATAAATACATTTCTTTTTTGTGTTTTTTTTTTCTTTTTTTTCTTCGTGGACACCATTCACCGTGGAAGAGCTGCTCACAGCTGGAAAGAGTTAAAAGTATTAATTCTCAAGAGAGACACTCTCTTGTGAGGTTTAATCAGCAGTGACATACCAAAGTCGTGGTTTGATTGACATGTTTTGTTACAGTTATTGGATCATTTTCTCTTAGAATAAAATATTAAAGAACATTGATTTTTTTGTGTGTATACAGACTACTGAAACAGTTTACTATGACTATTAGTATGAAGTGTATACCGTTTTTAATTATTAATATTTAATATATAGTATGAAGTTGAAGGGGATTATTGGTGATTATGCCTAAATTAAGGTATTGAAACACATTTTGTCATGTATTTCATGTCATGAGTTTTGATCAATCTTCTGTGCTTTTTATCTTCTTTTGAAAATGTTTGATTAATGATGTTTGAGTGTTAAACAACCAAACCTCAGTGTTCCATGTTGTTTACTTTTATGGCAAAGAGCTAATTTCAGAACAAAGACGAGTTCTTGTATGTACAGAAATTAAGTGGTGATGTTGCTGCCTTAAATAACAATGGGATGAACTGTGGTTTACACGCTTCTTTGGAACTCTCTCCAGTCCTAATGAGTTTCAATGGGTAATGTGGAAGAGCAGCCACAGGGTGAGGTGCAGAACGGTGCGTTAGTCATTCTGAGTGGGACTCATACTTCTGGCAACTGAGCAAAGCTGACACCTCCCTTCCCTTTGAGTTGGCACGAGGTGTCTCACTGCTCTTCAACAGAAACCAACAAAGGCCTCATAGACGCCAATAAGTAAGAGACATCAAATGTTGGCTCGTCGTGTGGAGAGAATGTGTAAATATATCTTCAAATGTGTCCTCGTGTGTTGTTTTCTCCCAGTCTCTTTCTTTCTCTCTCCCCCCGTCTCTTCCCCTGTTGTGGGGGAGTTAGGTTGTTGTCATGAAGCGCTGTTCCTCTGTCGGCTGATCAATATGTTTCTGTTTTTTTCCCTTTCAGAGGAGAAGACACAGCTGGTTCTAAATGTTGACAAACAGCTTGAAGAAGTCAGAGAGTTGGTATGTCTTTGATCAGTAATTTTCTCCTCTTCCCATTTCCTAAATAATGAATTTGTGGAAAGAGGGAGGGGACAATTTTCACTGGCACCAGACAACAGCACCTGTATTATCCTGGTGGTGACATGACATGCAAACACACACTCAGACGCAAACACACTCGCACACACACTTCACATGGCAGAATGGAGGCTTCCTCCTCACATGATTGCTTTCCCGTAATCTGCTTTTAAGTGACACCCCTATGACACATTTCAAGCCATTATCTTGAGGTGGGAGTCTTCATGTTCCTGTTTTAAAAATGAGCAAAGTCACCTGACAGAGACAAATTGTTGTTGCAGTTGTCTTGTTATGTCACAGTGATTAGTCTCCTCCAAATCCGCCACAGAGAGACCTGTCTAGCCATGCATCAAATGTACTTTTACTTCATTCACTTTGACATTGTTGGGCCTGTGCATGTCGCTGCAGTGAAGGGGCCCTCATATTTGATTGTGTATTTATTTACAGAACAGCCTTCCTCTGTCGCAACTTTTATCACAGCTGAGTGACATGAGCAGGAGGCATTTTTATTTATTTTTTTCAATCAGCATTGGACCATATTGAAGTTAATGCCGCTGAAGTAACTCATTTCAGAAAGTTTAATGTTTTCAGAGTTGTCACAGTTTATATCTTGAGCACCTTTTGCCATAGATAGTAACCTTTTTGTTAGACTTAGCAATGCAATATTTATAAAAATGTGTGGATGTTAAGTGAAATACGATCATTAGAGAATAAGGAGGTGTAGATTTTATAGTATCTGTTCACGAGTGCTATGAAAATGATTATAATTAGTACACATTTCACCTGGTTGATTCCTTCCTGATGTAAATTTGGATCAGAGTGAACTGTAAACCTGTCAGTTTTGTAATGTTTTATATTACAAATTATAAATATTAATTTAATATCATTAAATATTAATGCATGTTTGTTAAATGCGGGTTTTAGCTGGAGCAGATGGACCTGGAGGTGCGGGAGATTCCCATCCAGAGTCGAGCCATGTACAACAGCAGACTGAAGAGCTACAAGCAGGAAATGGAGAAGCTGGAGAAAGACTTTGTAAGTACTCAAACACTTCATAAAATCTCTGTTAATCAATCTCTGTTATGCAACACTGACATTTAGCAAATTCTTATAAAATGTGATTTTCAAAATGTGCATCTATGTAACATAACTATAAATGCATTTGCATACCTAGTCAAAAGTTGTCATTGTTTATATGCGCATCCATTGTTTGGACTCGCAACCAAACACTCTCCCTCACACACACTCTTACACACACAAACAGACGTATGCTGAAGCTCAGTGGTGCATCCACCGAGGTTAATACACTGTTTGTATTTGAACTTGCAAGTGATGCCTATTGAGAACAGGTTGTGTGTGTTTGTGTTGTTGCAGCAGAATCTGGCCTCGTTTAGTAATTCATAAATCACTGTATGTCTTGTCTTGATCTCTAGCCTCTATCAAAGCTTAATGAACAGCCCAGTCTTTTGGGTCACTTGCTTTTAGTCCACTATGTTGGCTACCCATATTGCTCCAGGTACTTCACTTAATCAGTAACATCATAAAAATAAGCAGTTATCTGGTGCAAATGATTCAGTGGATTCCGATTCTTGTTTTTGTCTCTTTGTCTTTTTTCATTACCTTTATATTGAAAAATATCTGTAAACCATCATTGTGGGTATTCAGATCTGTACCTTGCAAAAAAATATTTATCTTTAATGATATCTTTATTTTTTTTTTTCTCTTGTCTGCTATTGTTTTCTTTTGTCAGTTTTGTTGTGCTGTTGGCTCACATGATAATAAACCCGTAGTGTGAATGCAGCTGACCTTGAGCTCGAGAGTAGGCGAGTCCTTCCACAAATCAAATGTGATGTGAAATAAATCCACAACCTCAGACTGGGTTGGGCAAATAAATAGTGAATTGGACATTTGAGAACTTTTAAATAAATTCACAACAGGCTGACCTGGGATAGGTGCAGTATTTAACCTTGTTGTTAATGTGGTTTCAGTGTGGTTTTGTTACCTTTTAGATTTTGGCAAAATAAGAAACAAACTTTGCTCAAAACCTTGGAAAAGGATCGAAGGTCTAGCTTTCCTGTCAAATGTGAACTGTTTCTCTGCTTCTGTAGAGCATTTATTAATGTTGTGTAGCTAATGCTTGAAAGAAAGGATTTCATGAAATAGTGGAAATCACTGCAAACTAATCCTTAAAAATTCACAATTTTACCCGCTTTTCTTTAAAGTACAGGCGTTATAATCAGAATGGCAAGAGTAAAATGTTTTTGTGTTTGTTGCAAAATGAAATGAAAGTTGTGACAATGATATGTACCCAAAATAGAATTATCAATGTTTTACTGACTTCATAGTTTGCATATTGTTATGAACATTATGTAAAATAATTCTGTGAATTATGACGTAGAACTTACACATATAACGTTTGTCTTAGTACTGTAGACCATGCTCCACGGACAAACAAAAATAATCTGTGTATATTTCACTCCAGTCGTTATCCCAAACACGTTTAATATCATTAACCACAATATACTTTTGAAAATCTCTATCAAATTTAGAAATATAACGCCCCACCCCGCCCCACCCCAGTCCATCACTATTCCAAATGCAGAACAAACAAGCAAACATGCATAAACAACCCATGTGGATGGAGATATCATGTGCTAGTGATCTGTGAACACACCACTGAGATGTGCTAACTGAGATCACAGACGAGATCTCTGTGCCAAGACAGTTTGCTTTCCTCGCCATGGGCATTTAATTGGCTGATGATTAATCTTTAACTTTTCTTCTCCCCACACTTACCGTGCTTAATCATCAAGCAGTTAACACCTGCTGTGGCTGATATTGGTGCTAATTTTCATTACTTGCTTTTTTATGCCTGTCTTAGGGGCATATGTGGGGGGAAAAGGGTTTCTCTAACCTGGAAAAAAGTTAACATTCCTCCACTCACTTTACTAAACACGATTACATTGTGATTCTTACTTCCATATTGCTGCATACTTAACAGGTTGTATGTAAGTTGTATGTGTCGAGGCCTATGATACTGAAATTCAAAGCAGAAGGTAGCAGTAGGATGGTCTTAGTGCATAAGGAATAAAAGAATTTTGGCCTGCTTCTAACTGTGACTCCCCAGTTTGACAGTAATTTTCATTTTTACACCCCTGTGTGTGGTGTGGTCAGATCAGTGTACATTTAAACTAGGATCACCCACTTCACACAGTAACATCTAGTATATCTGGTCTCCTGTAAATCTGATGCAAGTGTTCAGAAGGCAAGAACTTCAGCCCCCTCAGATGTGCCTCAGATGTGCCAAATGCTATAGCCGAGCTCAGCCTCTCACTTCCTGCAGGCCTAGGGAGGACATGACACTCGGCTCGAAAGGCGTCTAGTGGAAAAAAGGCAATCTCCTTTCTTTTTAATGTAAAAAGCTCCGGCTTTGTTGTGCTTTCCGTGGATATCAAGGCCTTTCCACTCCCTCACTACCCAATCTCCCCCCCAACCCCACCCCCTACTGGCCTCCCACGGGTGTCTCCCCCCTTAACCTGCTCTCTCATCCTCCCATTCACCCGTGGTTTGAAGTCTTTCTACCACCGGTGTGCCAGCTTGAGACCTCATTCCTGCTCCTTTCCAGACAGGGCCCAAGTCGACCTCAGTAACCCAGCCATTTCATCCAGGAAGACAACTTATCACAC
Organism: Toxotes jaculatrix; assembly: GCF_017976425.1. Lineage (NCBI taxonomy): Eukaryota > Metazoa > Chordata > Actinopteri > Toxotidae > Toxotes > Toxotes jaculatrix. Next base: position 13,037,743 of record NC_054414.1, on the reverse strand, counting down.
AGGCATCCCAAAGGTGTATATATGAGATGTAGCTTTGTTGGCTTGGCTGACAGCTTCATTGCGATAATAGAGGGGACAGTGGGAGACTTAAAGGTGCTGGGCCATGACAAACAGGCATTGTAGCAGCCGAAGGGGATGTCAGCCTGACCACAAAATGTGTAAGTCAGAGTGTGGAAAAAAAAAAAATTAAAAAGGATTTGATGGACTCAGGCTTGTTCGAGTCAGACGAAGCAGCATGTCTTG